>NC_136067.1:1916031173-1917368673 GCF_964261635.1 Lissotriton helveticus | reverse complement strand
ATGTTTGTTGTGTTTGTAAGTATGTATGTCTTGAATCACACCATAAAATATAGAAAATGATAATGATAATGTGCGGGTAAAAAAAATAGGATGACTGGAGGAGGAAGAGCTATCATTTGTGGTCAAAGTTATTTTGCCATAATTGAGGTTCCAAAATACCAGCAACTTTGAATTTCTTTAAAACACCCAGGTTTCCTGCTGGCGTAAAATAAATGCAGCCTCACGTAACATTAATCATTTAATTCACTAGCGACAGTTAAAAAACGTGCTCTAAGTAGAACAAAAAGTATAGTGTACAACGCACACCTGTTCATCTCAGAGACTGCAATTCATAAGAAGTCGATTCATCCCCTTTTCATCTCTCAAATTACAGGAGAGTCGAGTAGTGCTTGGTAATCCTTTGATGCAGGCGCACAACAGGAAAGCCACTACCTGGTGACCTTCAATGCACTCCGAATTTGACAGCTCGAGAAATGGGTTTCTAGAAAATGTGATACTGTTGCAATAAATTCTAAACAAATGTGTGTATCTGAGTCCTTTACTAACATTTTTCAGGATTTTGGCATACACTGCCACCTGCACGGCAATGCATAACTCTATGCTGAGAAATTTTTTTTCTCTTTATGTTTTATTGCAATTCTTTCTACATAGTTTCCCCCACCATATTTATATATGGCTATTGTTTTTATTTTAGGCATTATGGTTTGGGATTAGCAACATAGGTGCGCATTGGTAGTACCCAACGTCCTCAAGCAAGGAAAACTGTATCTTTGTCAAACACTTGTATGCCAGCAATGGCAATAGGTCTGTCTGTAAAGGAATGTTGTATGATAATGTGATACAGCAAACAAATGATGGATGAATGCTGATAATGTAAACATTCTCACCCAGTCAAAAGATCTGGGTTAAATCCATTGTTCTTTTGCCCACTACGCCACCCCAGTTTGGACCCAGCGATATGCAAATCAGCCTTGACCCTGTGCCTCATGGGAACAGTCCAGGCCGAACTGCCACGTCAGGTCCTTCCTGGACCAGAAACAAGCATCCTGGGACCGGTTTCAGGGTATGTCACCCTTCTTCAGCCAGGCTAGCTTGAATCCAGAGGCACACTGAGCAAGGGACCCACGTCTGGGCAACCCATCCCACTTAGGGCGAAAAGTGTTACAACAAACAAATGATGGATGGAATGCTGACAATGCAAACATTCTCCCCCAGTCAAAAGATCTGGGTTTAATCCATCGTTCTTTTGCCCACTACGCCACCCCAGTTTGGAACCAGCCATATGCAAATCAGTCTGTAGCAGCTGTTTAGCATTATAAGTAGATATCATGGGAATGGATATCTATTTGTTTGGGAGCTAAGAACTATAGAATAATAGCTCCTATAGCAATATTTTTCTATAGTTCTTTGGTCAGGTGACAGTTACATTGTCAAGCCAGACGTAAAAATCCATGTAGGTCAATGACTGCCCTTCCCCCATATGTGCTGCTGCGTAAATTATCTCGTTATCTAAGACACTTTAATAACAGTGGAATGTTGTGTGTGTGCACCTGAGAGTTCAAGCTCAGCCAGGTGCATAAAAAACAAAATGATCAGGGTTGCATGAAGGGCAAGTACTTTTTAGGTCGAGTCTAGCGTGGCGCGCATGCGCTGCCCTAGGAGATGACCTTTTGGAATCGGTCTGCACTTTTGTAACACTCCTGCATGGGGCGGCATCCACCTTGCGGGAGCGAGCAGTGGCGCGCAGGGGCCATCTGTTTCTAATTAGCGTGGCCGCGTGCGCTTGTTTACATATGCCTGTCTCGTGGTCGTTTTCGCTTTCTTGCCTATCTCGCGGTCGCTTTCACTTTTCTGTTCCCTCCGGTCACTTTCACTTTCTTGCCTATCTTGCGGTCGCTTTCACTTTCCTGTTCCCTTCGGTCGCTTTCACTTTGACTCTCTCGAGAACTCTTTCACTTTCCTGTTCCCTCCACTCTTTTTTATACACACAACACTTTAAACAAACAAAACAACATATGCAGGTTAAATGGGCCGGTACCAGCATTTCTTTTCATTTTGCAAGGGAGAGTACATGCATTTTCAAGAAAAACAGAATAATTTTAATTGGAGAATTCCAGCACTTCTCAAAACAAGCAGGTACTCTGGTACAGCTGTTCTTTTTTTCCATTTCAAGCATGGATCGCAGGCATGCACACTGATGTGCACGCGCTTTACTTGAACACGCACACTTTTCCTCGAGCTTGAAGTTTTTGATACTGTACACCACTCCCACATGCGCACAGTGTACTGGTGTGTATTTCTACAATCATTTGTGCAGACAACACATGCAAAGCCAAGTGCATTTCAAGTTGTGTGTTTCAAGGATATTTTGATTGTAGCAACGGACGAATGCTTTACTTATATTTATTCCAGTGGAAAGAACACAAAAGCACCTATTCAACAACAGTGTAACAGTTTCATATATGACGAGTCTGTTTGTGCAAAAGCAAACGTGCAAGATGGGAGTCCGAATCCCTTTCTTAATTAAATCTCCCTAATCCTTATGTAAACTAAACACAAGACAACGTTTCTAGTGCTACCTGTACCTTTAACACCAACCCAGTTTCCTAGCATGGAACCCATGCTATACAAACACAACACCTGCACTCCATCTCGGATACCTTACAAATCCATTTGAAACCAGTTTGAGCTGGTATCTGGCCTAGTTCCAGGAACCAGCCTGCTGGAACCGAGAGGAGGAAGGGGGACGGAGTGCTGCGCTAAGTCTGTGGCTGCCTGGCACAAAAGGGGACACGCATACCTGCCCTTGCTCCTGCCGTCCCACAGACAGGGTTAGTGTATACTCGGAGGTTGTGTAGTTTATTGACCAACCTGCACTCTAAACCGAGGGGCCTCTGTTTCCATAATCCCGGCTTTCCTACTCTGCAGTGTGATCATGGGCGGATAGTTCTATCTACGGCAGCATTTGTTTCCTTTTAGCAGAAAATGGGGACCACTATCAGATTGGTGCTCTATGCTGTCCCTGGACGTTCGCTTTGTCCTTCTTTCAAAAAGCGACCCTCCCGCATGTCAAATAAGCTATGAAAGCGCCTCTCCCTAAACTTACAGTATTGGAGTTTTCTGAAGTGGCAGGACTGTGCGTTTAGTTTTAAGTTGATACATGGTCTGTCTGTGTTTGTAAATAAACTGACAGGCTTCAAGTGGGATGAAAAACTGGGGTGTCTAGAGTCAGAGCATGTGCTGCTCTGCGAGGCATGCTATATTTTGTGAGGTTTGAACACGCCAACTTAGCTAACAAACATTGGCAAAACCAATAGCTCTAGCTAAACACTGATAAAGCCCCAAAGGCGAGACCTATTGGGTATGCCAATGCTTGTTTGTTGAAGCACCCAAAATCTGCCCAAGTAAAACATGTACTCCTAATTCTTAGGAAGGAAATTCTGGTTCAGTTGTCTGAATTCCACAACCATTGGAACAGCGATTGGTTAAACATTAATACCAAAAAATACTTATTGCAAAAGTGTGAAAAATTGTAAATTTTGTCACATTTCATGAAGCAACCTTGCAAAAAAAAAAATATATTTAAATATGTAAGAAAGAAAAAAAGCATCACCAGCACTGTGGAATGCAATTCTAGAAAGAGAAAACCATTAAGTCTTTAATGCACAAAAAGTGTAATAAATTCTCTTGGGATTTTGCACCTTGAGTGATTTGGTCCATAGATTACTAGAAATCATAAACTGTCTTAGATGCATGAATCATTCAGGATACATTGCAGACCTAAGATGATTAGGTGACAGTATGGAAGGAGTCACTTGTAAATGATTACAGGATACAAAAGATGTTTGGTGATCAGATTTCAACTATATTAGTTATGGGTTTTACAATGATCAAGCTATGTATATATGTATATAATACATCAAACCCTCGTGAATATATGAAAATAAAATAATACTTCATAAGATCGGTATATAAATCTCACAAGAATTTAACAAAATTATAAAAAAATGATCACTCATTCAGTTACAACAATATGGAAACTGCTGGTTGGGACCTTTTGCAGCACAGATGGAATTAGCTGATTTATTCTGAACCCTCAAGTAAGAGTGTTATGAAAAGAATTCAGAAATGAAGTCTGTGTTGGAAGTGGTGAACCTAGTAGGCATCCACAATAAACTATTGCATAGTGTTAACCTCTGACAATAGCTCAGGATTTTTGTTACATCTTTAAAAAGGTCTATGTGTGAGTACATCTTTAATTTAGGAACAAAAAAGTTGTAAATCAACGTCAAGCAAAGAAATGCAAGTAAATGTGCAAGAGCATTTATGAAAAGCACAGTGTCGTTATGAAACAGCAAGGCATCCAGATAGCGCGCCTTTCCTAAACAAAATATATATATATATATATATATATATATATAGCCAATTTGAATGTCATTATGTCAGCATAGTAAATTCAACAGAGAGCACACACTAGCTGCAGTCTTGATGCCCCATCACCAAAATCTAATTTGGAAACTGATAGGACAAACAATGTAACATTCCACGAAATGCCAGAGCCTTAATGGACATGCCATCCAAGCAATTGCAAACCATGAAAGCCACTGACGGTAGGAGACTGCCTATATTGCCTATTCTTTTGAAGAATTGATGTGACATTGCCCACACAGCTAACCCTATCAGTAGCCAGAGCTTTCATGAAACGAACACAAATGACATGGGACACAGAGTCATACTGAGTTCAAAATACATATGTTTGAGTTTATTCTTGTTACTTCTAGTCTGTAGCCATCAGAATAAGAAGGTTGCTTCAAGAACACACATAATTGAAAACTTTGGAACTAGTTTGATTGGAAGAAGCTTCCCTTGCGTTCTAATATATTGCTTTGAATGAATTCTGTGCAAATCCTACATTTCGGAAATATAGTATAATAAAACTTGTTCTCAATGCAGTGAAAAGAGGCAAAAAGTAAAATAATAATGAATCAATATTCTGAATGTTGAGGGTATGAAATATACATTCTTTCATGTTGTGGAGTATAAATATCTTATAAAAAATGCTTGATAATTAAAGATTTGAGTTTGACTAAGGCAAGCCTATGAATGTCAAAATTCAACTTTAGCTAGAGTATTTTAAAATAGTAGTTATATCAATCCACCGGATTAGAGTTCAATCCCAACCTCTTTCAACAATATCCTTATTTCACAGCAGTGCAGTCCAATATATAATATGAAAGCACAGGTGAGTGTATTTCATCAAATGTATGTTCCAAAATAATATGTATGCGTTCAAACAACCATGCTGCAGACAACAAACTTTCTATCAGCTTAAAACTCCAGCAAGATCACCAAAGTTGATATCGACTTTATTTCTTTTCTTTATCAGTGACTAGAGAACACCTCAGGTGGGATCGTGTCAGTTTTACCTCGATGTCAAAAGCTGGAATTTAAGACTCTTGGCATCACATCGAAAGAAATAAAAAAATATCGCTACGTTATGCTTTTTAAGCTCTTCTCTGTGTTTTCTCCTCACTGTTGCCACTCACAGCGATAAAAGGCAACGAATCTAGAATAAAGAAAACAATCACAGAGAACCAACACCCGCCACCTAAAACTCATTACAGAGAATGTTCCTGCGACCTGTTTACAATCAACGTAAGTTAAACATTAAGTTAGCTTAGAGGTTAAACATAGGGGTTGGTTTCGGTTTATAACAAGTGTCAGGGTACAGTTAAGGGTTAGGTGAGCGTTTTAAATTAGGGTAAGGTTAGTGATAGAGTAGAGGGTATGTTGAGAGTTAGGTTTAGCATAATGACAAGCGCGAGAGTTTAGTTAAGGGTTGCAATGAGTGTTACAGGTAAGTAGGAGTCAAATCAAACATATACATTAGGATTCAGCAAGGGTAAAAGTACAGTTATGGTTTAAGTACGGGCTACAAAGAAGGTAAGATTAGCAATAGAATAGGAGCTCATGGAAGTTTAGGTTAAGGCCACGGACAAGCTGGAGGTATGGTTAATGGTTACAATGATTGTTACAGTTAAGTAGGACATGGGTAAAAGGTTAGCATTAAGATTCAGCAAATGTAAGAGTACAGTCAAGTCCAACAACTATAGGGCAGGGGATCACTGGGTATTAGGTTTAGGTCAGTGACAAGCTAAGGGTATGGCTCATGACTACAATGAGGATGTCAGTCAAGGCAGGGTCGGGTTTAATGTGAATTTTGGTGAAAGCAAGTAAAAAACATTCTCGTTGCAGATGTATTAGTTGAAGCAACATCTGTTGCACGGTTACACTGGGGTTTCTTTGCAAGTCCCTGTCTTTTCTCAGCTGCACCACAAGATCTGGAGGCAGCCAGGCAGGAGGAAGTCCTGATTGGCCTCCAGAGAAATGACCACTTTCCCTCTGCAAATGTGTTTCATTTCAGATCATCACCGCCGTACCCCAAGAGATCTAGGCTGTGTCGTTTGGAGACTACAGCTAAGTGCCTAGAGGCCACTGGACTGCTGGCAGCAGGGAGCTTTATAAACTACAATAACACCACATCGCCTTCCATCTTGGGAGCAGCCAGCAAAAGACGAAAGATGGCGCGCTTTATTGGGAAAGTATTCTGGGATTGATTCTGAGAACGCAAACTGTGACGAAGAGCAGCCCGCGAAGATAAACACTGTTGAAACGTTAAGCACCAATCTAGCCGCAGGCATCCACAGCCCCTGCTGCTGGGCCGGGCCGGTGATTACCCAGGACGGGCTGCTTTGCCAGCGCACTGCTGCAAAATAAAAACACTCCATTATCTTATCGCGGTCTGGCCCAAGTTCACACGCAGGCAACATCACAAGGGCCTTCAGGGCACGAGCCCCTGCCTTCAAGGTCACACACACCCTGGGCCCCTTCATAGACAGTTCGCTGTGAACTTCCCTTGCAGGACTCCTGACTTACTCCTACTTTCCAGGAGGAAGTCACGAGGAAGCTCACAGCAAAATCTTTGCTGATCGGGGGCGTGGCTTTGGATGGACACGTCTTCAGAACTGCATCTTCAGTATGATGGCAGTGCAAAAGTACCAGCGACCTCACGAATACGCGAAAAAGCACCAAGGACAAGCACGGACGTTGGACTGCATGCTCCAACTGTAAAGGAGTATTCACAGGCCGGCAGGGTTATGTGTGGCGGCAAGAAGAGAGCACACTGCAAGGAAACGAGATCATAAAGCAAACCACCTACGGGCAGCCATGCACACACACAGACGAACACACATATGGGGTCCATGGATGTAAACCAACAGACATACAGGCACATATATGCAGGCATCCATAGACACAGCCAGCACACATGCAGGAGTGCACGCGAGGTGTGTTCGGAGAGGGGTCTGCAGAGAGATTCATGTATGAATGGAAGGGTGGTGGGTGCAAGGAGGAGAACATTTTCAAAAGGGTTTAGCAAATGTTCACTGAAGTCCCCAAGGGATCTGTGTGAAACCCTGGGCCGATAACGGGGAAGAGAGTACATGGGGAGGGGCGAGGTCCTGGCAGACCTTGTGGGAGGAAGAAAGAGGACCTAGGTAAAGCTGGAAACAGAGTGAGACAAAGATGGAGGTTTGACTAAAACAGCACAGCACAACAAACGTTGAAAGTGAAGACATCGCAGATAGTTAATGTTTGTGTTGCAGACATCTTTATGTAACAGCGGATATTATCTCTAACACATATCACTATCAGTGGCTGTAAGGTTTGGGATGTTACCAAATACTGAAGTATAGTTGCTCCGTCGAAATATATATATATATATATATATATAAATATATATATCCAAGTAAGAATGGACTCAAACAGATAGATTCACCAAAGAACAAAAATAATATATTTCCACTACAACGTTTCAGCTTCCGCCTTCCTCAGGTAGTTTCAAGATGGTAAGCTCAGTGGCTGCACAGATGACACAGCTGAATTTTCAAAAAGCATCATGAGTGAAGATTCCATTTGGAATGTGGAATCAATGCAGCCCTGAGAGTTCTTGACATATGCAGTAATCAGGTTGTATTGTCAGTAATGTTCAGTCCATCTGGATGCAATGATTTTAAACGGTACATCCAGAAGTTTTCCCTGGAGTCCAATAGTTCTTCCTTTGAGACATGTTCCACGGGGAAAATCTTCAAATCTGATAGTGAATGATAAAAATGATTGGCTACAGGCTGGTCAATTTTCTTATTAATTATTGCTGATTTGTGGTTCCTGAATCGTGTGCGGAGGTCATTCACTGTTTGGCCTACATATTGTTTTTTACAGCTTTGCCGTTGGCATCACTATGCATGTGTGGAATCACATAAATAATGCATGTTGAGCGACATGTAAGATGCTGCCTTATTGCATAGGTCCTTCTGGTAACATAACTAGTAACTGATGATGTTTGTAAAAGGTATTCACACGTGATGCACCTTTTAGAGTCACAGCAATGAACCCCTGCATTTGTTACAGCTTGCTTGAGTTCAGCTCTCACAATAAGAGATGGTACATTTGGAGCTCTGCGGTAAGCAATGACTGGCGGTTTTGGAAAAAACGTTTGCAATTTTTCACAAGTGGACAGTAAGGGAAATGTTTTTTGCATTATATTTCTGTAGTTGGGAGCTGATGGATGATAGTCAACTACAAATGGAGTTCTGTCACTTTTGTTTCTGGCGTTGGTATTCCAAATAAGTGCTTCTCTGGGTAACTGCAAAGACATGTCAATTTGTTGCTGTATGATATGCAGAGGATAGCCTCGCCTTCTAAATAATGTAGCAAGCTCCTGTAGATGGTCTTTACAGGTTTCCTCATTGCTGCAGATGCGTCTTATTCTGGGTGCTTGGCTGTAGATGATGCTCAGTTTAGTGTGATGAGGGTGACATGAAGTCCAGTTTAGATACAAATGAGCATCTGTAGGCTTGTGGTACAGATCAGTTGTAATTTTGTGCTCATGAATGGTGACTAGCACATCCAGAAAAGGGAGATGATGCTTCTGTTTGGTATTGCTGCTGGTAAATTTGATGGTAGGATGTATGTATGTACATATATATATATATCGCAAGTATGTAACTCCGTCCACTTCCACCAAAACCTCGGCGGCGAAGAAGGAGAAGCGAACCACTTCTTTGTCAGGCAAGATGTTTTATTTCAACCTTTTCAGCAGCATTCAACAGATGACGCGTTTCGGGCTCAGGCGCCCTTGATCACATAAAGGCTGTAAACGATTGAAGCCATTTTTAAATAATATGCCCTTCCCACTCAGGTCACATGTTCCGCAAGTTAATGATAAACATAGCAAACAGACTGCATGGTTAAAAAAAACCAGTCGATGGATTATTGCTCATGTATTTAGTTCATTATGCCATCAGGACAAATTATCATGACCTACTAAAACATTTCCGACTATATATTTAAATAGAACGGAAAATTAATTGGTTATTAAACTAGCGTCATGAAAACATTTGATCGAAACCACAATCTAATTTCAAAAAAAAAGAGTCCAATTGGCAAATTAGAATTCCTGGATAAATCCATATATACATATAAAGTGCAATAGTGTGATTTAACATAACTGCATGAATGCATGTAATTACTTGCTGATTCGTGACTCTGGTTAAAAAAGAATATGCAAAACAATTGCAGAGCATAGCAGCAGTATCTATAACTTTTTTTAATCTAATTTTTTCTAACAAATGTGCAATATACCATGTACAAAAAGTGTGTGGTTCCGTGCATAGATAAAATGATTGCAAGACAAAAATGCATCTTGCAACCCAAACCAAGGCTAGGACATGACACCAAGATAAAATGTGTAGCGAGATGACAGCAACTTGTTTTTTTGTGGAGTCAGATCTAATAATCTTCAACTACATTTGGGGAGATTACTTCTCTCATACAAATGATGCCCTTCATCTGATCAAATTGTCTCAGCCAAAGTGTGAAAAAAAAAAAGTGAGATTAGGAATCGGCAGTCCTCATACATCATATATCGGAAACTACCGAATATTCCCAACTATATCTCGAAATAACAATATGTAAATGATAAAAGAAAAACCAAATAGTGTTATCTGCATCAAGACCAGTAACTAATTCTGGGATCTAAGATATATCCCACACAGACCAATCAGAATACCTAAATTACAGGCACGTGTACATGTCTTCGGTGTTGTTCAGTCCATTTGGGCATTTGCTATCGAAGTTAAGAATAAATTTAGTTTCTAATCTCCTAAGCAAAGCCTCTCTATTCCCTCCTCTGCGTGGTTTAGGGACGGAAGATACCACATAATACTTTAAACAAGATAAATTGTTTCCATGTACCTGTTTAAAGTGGCGTGCCACTGGATAATTGGGGTCACTATGTAAGATGGCACGTAGATGTTGAAGGATTCTCTCATGAACCTGCAGCTTAGTACTACCGATGTAGTTAAGCCCACAGGTACAAGTGAGAACGTAAACTGCGAATTCAGTTTTACAATTGAAATTCCCCAATATCTTATGTGGTATAGGGCTGAATGGAGTATGGTATTCTGTGGTGTTTATTCCAAACTTGCACGCACGACATGTGGAGCATTTATAGAATCCATCTTTAGGTTTCAACCAGTTAGGTTTACTTTTTACTTCAGGACTCGTAGGATCTAATATTGCTCCCATGTTTCTTGCTCTGCTGAAGGTGATAGTAGGGTTGGATGGCAAGTTCATTCTAAGAACGGGGTCAGTAAGAACTATTGCCCAATTCTTATTGATGATGGATCTTATCTTACGTTCATTCTCACTATAGGCTGTGATTAGTCTCGGACATTGATCAATTCCAGATGACCCGGAAATAGTTGGTGAATCAGGTAAATCATGCGGGGCAGGTCCTTCCTCTGTGGGGGCTGGTAGTAAACTTGCTCTTGATCTTAGAGAGGTTTTGGACAGGGCTAATGTCAAGATCTTATCAGAATAGCCTCTTGCCTTCATGCGTCGCATGGATTCTGCAGCACAGGTATTGAATTCAACCTCCGTGCTACAAATCCTTTTCAAGCGTAATAGCTCCCCGTAGGGGATGCTCGCAATCAGATGCCTGGGATGGGCACTCGAGGCATGGAGCGTGACATTGCCCGCAGTGGATTCCTCCGCACACGATTCAGGAACCACAAATCAGCAATAATTAATAAGAAAATTGCCCAGCCTGTAGCCAATCATTTTAACCTTGTGGATCATTCACTATCAGATTTGAAGATTTTCCCCGTGGAACATGTCTCAAAGGAAGAACTATTGGACTCCAGGGAAAACTTCTGGATGTACCGTTTAAAATCATTGCATCCAGATGGACTGAACATTACTGACAAAACACACAAATTACATCTGATCACCCCCTGGAGACCCTATGTTCTTCTATAGTACAACAGTGTGTGACTGTAAACAACATAGAGAACATCGAAGATCTTCTCCCCCCCCCCCGCCATTAGAAAATGCCCATATCTAGCTAGGCCAAAGGCAGTAAGTTCAGCACCGCTAAGTCTAACAGCAAAACAGGGTGATCGCTTCCTAAACCCTGAAGCTTGCAAGGGACCACCCAGGTTAAAATGCCTTTCTTGGAACATAGCAGGACTCGCCCCCAAACTGGACAATCCATAATGGGGTTCATTCATTGACCAACATGAGTTCTGCATGGTCCAGGAAACCTGGGCTAGGACGGAAACCCACAGGAAGGGCTATGCTACATTCAGCATAAACGTATCCAGTACGGGCAGGGTAAGGCCATCAGGGGGATTATGTACCTGGGTTGGCGTGCACTTGGAATGTGTCGCCAAACAGATAGAGACATCATCCCGGGATATTCTTTGCATTTTCTTAACCTTCCCCACGAAGATCAGAGTCGCTTTGATTAATGTCTATTCCCGTCCAGTTCGCTATGGCTTAGAGTCACCAACCCTTGAACAACTAACACTCTTCCTTCCATCAATTCTTGAAAATCTTTGGGTTATAATGGGCGGAGATTTTAATTGTCAGTATAAACCACTGAATGGATGGACTACTGAAAATCTAAGTGATGAAGACCTTCACTGGGCTATCCCAGTGCCAGACATCCCCTCAGTACGTGCATGGTCCTCTCTAGTGTTGCAAATGAATACTCTTACACTTAAACATTCCTTTGAGACCTTGCAATGGACGCACTAAATCAGATATACCTTCAATAGACCAGGGCAAACATCTATCATTGATTTCATCTTGGTTGACTCTAAATCGTGACACAGGGTGCTAGACTTCAATATTGAGCCCCGCATCAACAGTGACCGCAATGCTCTTATACTAGAGGTAATCTCACCTTGTGACAAGAATGTATCTGTAGTATCAGCACCAGTATATCACAGGCTAAAACTGAGCAATTGCAGGAAGAGAGTGCACTGGGGCGAGTATTGCCAATCTGAAGCAAAGATGGCTCTAGTATACCAAACATCTATTCCCTTTCTTTTAACAGCGGAACATTAAACTGGGACTGATGGGGTTCCAAACTCCCTTTCTGAAATATCTAATAAACATCAAAACTTATTAAATAGTCTGGCAGATATATTCAACCCAATCAAAAGAATGAAAGGGGGCGGAAATTTAAGACATCCATAGTACAATGCAAGCTGCTGCAAGGCCAAGTCAGATCTTATTGCCGCAATAAAAAAAAATGAAGGGCCCTTGATCAGAGAGAAAAGGGTGCTACATAGTAAAGCAATTCTATAAGCAAAACAAAAGATGGGAAAATGAGAAATGGGACACCCTGGACAATGCCCTAAGTGCACATGACATGCAAACTATCAGGAACATAGTGAACACGGGATCAGAGGAATTCAAAAGCGCAACAGAACCCAACATAGCTGTGAGCGAATGGAGGTTACATTTCCAATCACTATATGTGAGGGAAGTGGACGCAAACGCAAACGCTCTAGTGGGCACCAATTCTATGTCACACGAGATAAATGCCCCACCCATTACCCTAAAAGAGACATTAGAGGCAATAAATAAGATTCTATCCTCCAAGGCCCCCGGGCTGGACAAGATCCAGGTAATCTTTTTCGCTCTGAATCTGCCATTGGGTCCCTTACCTGTGCTCCTTGTTCAATGCCATACTCTGTGGAATGGCGATACCTAACACCTGGGAAGGGGCTGAAATCATACCTATTTTCAAAAAGGGATCACCACTTCTACCCGCAAATTACTGCCCAATTAGTTTAATTGACGTAAGTCAAAAATAATTTGCCCGCGTTCTTCTTGGACGGCTACAGAGCTGGATGGATGAGCACAAGGTACTCAGACCCCTCCAATCTGGGTTTAGAACCAAGATTTCAACAACTGATCATATTTTTAGGCTCCAATTGTTATATTGGAAGTGTGTACTTCTAGAGGGTGGCAGCCTCTACCTGAAGCCCGCATTTGATCTGGTCCCGAGGAGGAAATCGTGGGCACTCCTGTTGGATTTGAGCGTCCCACCCTATAATTATCATTTGCTGGAACACCTTCACCAAGGGAATTATTCCCAAGTTAGGTATGGAAAAAATGGCGACCTATCTGCTCCATTGGTAGAAAGCGGTGTACACAAAGGATGCGTCCTGGCCCCGACACTCTCCTATCTATTTATTAATGGCCTAGTTGAGTCACTAACTGCAAAGCTAAACATTGATGCCCCCTAACTCGCAAACCGCAAAATTTCAGCGATGATGTTCGCAGACAATACCCTCCTCTTGTCTAAATCACCCATGGGAATCCAGAAGGCCCCTAACAATTTTAGTTCTTTCTGTAGAAATCGAGGCTTAGCGATCAACTTACAAAAAAAGAAATATATGGTCTTCAATACTGGTGCTCGTACTCGTCCTAATCCCTGCTTAGACTGAAAACCTCTAGAGAGGGTCTCCATCTTTGAGTATCTTGGCATTGCGCTCACAGAAAAACTAGACCGGGGAGCGCAAATTCAGAGGGCAAGCCTAAAGCTAGCACAATCCGCGGGGGCTCACTAAGGTACATAGGAGCTGCTCCCCAAAAATCTCTAGCCCGGCAGTTGAAATCCATAAAGTACAGGCCAGTGGTGCTGCTCTGTATGGTGCCGAAATCTGGGGCCATTGCCCTCTGGGCTCCTTGGTAAATGCTGAGACCTCTTACGCTAGGCAACTCCTTGGTCATCCCCGCCAGCTCTCCTATTATACCACTCACAATGGACCTGGGGATTAGACCAATATCTGATGAAGACGCCCTTAGACCTCTTTTATTCTGGCGTCATCTGTGGAGCACCCCTGAACTATCAGCCTATAGAGAAGAGCTGAGTGAAGTGCTGAGGCTCCAGGGAGTGGGCAAACTTGCCTGGCTGGTACACATTACCTGCGCTTCAATGGGGAGAGGTAATTTGTGAGCCAATGCAAAAGCAACCTACCTTCCCTCGCCCAGGAACACCCTAGTGGAGAGCGAAAGGGAATACAAACAAATTCAGGCCACAGGGAATCCCTCAGTTGGTCGTTTAACACTCGAGTTTGTCAAGTAAAAGATCAATACAGTTTAGAACCAGTCTTGGATGATATCTAGCCATTCTTAGCCCAAAAATTATATCTCCAGTTCAGACACGGGGTGCTCCCACTGCGCGCATTTAGCAGTAAATGGGCAGACACATCTGATCGGGTTGCCCAACTTGTAGCAATATAGAGGAGACAGACATTCATGTCTTTTTTATTTGCCAAGGTTATAAAAAGGCTAGGACGCGCTGGCTCCGCCAGATATGCAGGAATCTGGTAGCAAGACACTGTAGAGAGGCATACAGGTTATTGAAATATGATACACCCCCACCTATTGTGTTCTCTGTCTCACGTTTTATATTCTCAATGTGGTGTGTTCGTAGTGCCATTTTAAAGTTATCTCCCTAGCGTGGGCCAACACACTGTTTCACTCTTTCCACAAGGGGCCCAGTTCCCAGCATCATTGTAAATATCATTGTAAATTGTAAGCAACTATTTTATAATTCTTTTAAGAATTTGTTTAACTATGTTCCTCAAAATAGATATTGACCATTGATATTTTCCACGATTGTTTATTATTGTAAGGTTTATTGTAAGGTTAGCTTATGGCCACGCTCAGTCTACATATGGGCCCTTAGTATGTACAAGCACTTTAATATTTCGTAGTTTTTCTATATGATGTATAAGCACTTTATGACTGTTCTAATTAAATAATAATGAGGGGCTGCAGCCTGAGGCAGAAGGAAAATGGAGCTATGATTACCTTGAGTGGCCGCATAATGCATAAGCACTTCATTATCGCCTCACCTAAACAATATTATAGAGCTGTGGTGTGAGCTAGAAGGCCAAAAGAGATGACAATGAATTTTGATCATAATACATGTTTTTAGTCATCTGGTTAGTGTTTTTCTGTTATGACAACGCTATGAATGAAATGTTACTTTTTAGCCTTCTTTTTAACTAAATGTAATGTAGACTTTTTATTTGTGCTTTTATGGCCCCTTTTGGCCAAAATAAAGTTTCTGATGATGATGAAAGTTAACAAGTGGATTTTAGGAGTGGTTTATTGGCAGCGTTATGAGTGTATTTTCCTAGTAGGGTACTTTCAATCCAGTGCTAAAGGTATTCCGCGCTAGAAAGGTGCCTTTTTCTCAATGCATACATCATTGTGTGCCACTTTGTGTCAATTGGGCCTTATTTGGGTGCAACTTGGGAGGATTTGTGCAGCCACCCATAGTTTTTGCTTGGTCTACTAAGATAGCCAGACCAGGCCCTGCAGAAAAAAATAACATTTTTGAAGCAGACACTAACATGGAGACATATTTTAATTTATCCAATCATTTTGTCATTTTACAGCTCGGCAAGGACAGCACTGTACTAGTCCTATGCTTAAAGACTTTGCTGTATAAATGGCAAAAGACTTTGTACTTTTCTATCTTGGCGTGGATGGCACTGTGCTAATCCTATGCTTAAAAACTTTGATAGAAAAACAGACATTTGAGGTGAGCAGATCTAGAGTGTCGCTGGTGTTGAGAGTGCTCTTACAGGAGCTGCTTTCCACCTAAACTTGAGAACTATCCAGAGTTCTCTCTTTTTTGCATAATTTATGCGTCACTCTATGCCTGAAAGGGTTTTGTTTTGACTTATACTGGGTGCTCCCTCGTGTCTGGACAAAGCTATACCTCTCTGAAGAGCTATAATTAGAGCGAAACACTGTCACTCATTTCAGGTTGGCTTGATTTGGTATTTTACCAATTCAAAGCTGTAATATTGTGCCTGGAGTAATAAATGGCTTTTGTCATTTTACAGCTCGGCAAGGACAGCACTGTACTAGTCCTATGCTTAAAACCTTGCTGTATAAATGGCAAAAGACTTTGTCCTTTTCTATCTCGGCGTGGATAGCAATGTGCTAATCCAATGCTTAAAAACTTTGATAGAAAAACAGACATTTGAGGTGAGCAGATCTAGAGAGTCGCTGGTGTTGAGAGTGCTCTTACAGGAGCTGCTTTCCACCTAAACTTGAGAACTACCCAGAGTTCTCTTTCTTTTTAGCATATATATATATATATATATCTCCTCCCCCCTACACACACCAGTGCAAAGGTTGTGTGTGGCGCTAGGCAGCAACCTGTGTTTGCACCATCACAGGTGTAATTAGCAGCAGGGTGGCTATTTTGAGGTTTCCCCTGCACAATTCACTTGTAAAAAAATAAATCTTTAAATGTGCTTAAAGCCTGCCCATTACTTAGCATTTGTTGGCTTCCACGTCACTCTTGTTTTCTTGCTTTTTATTGGTCAGTGCCTCTGGCTTTCTCTTGGGGCTTTACGTGAGTACCTGCCTTGGAGCACTGACCATGCACAGCTTACTGCCTTTTGCTAGTGTCCTTACACTGGCTGCAGGACCTCGCAGGTACTCTTTTTTACTTTCGCACATGCACACTTAAAGAGTGCATGTGTCTTCAGTCCGTCTCCCTCCCACCACAATCCTCACAGCTACTGCTCCCTCACGTTGTGTTCCCACACCCTTTTCCAACTGTCTGTTTCATCGCCCTCATCCTCTTCCCACTTTCGAATGTTTCGCCATCCCCGCTCTCTTCCCTCTGTCCGTTGTTTCACAGCACCCCGCCCTCCTCCTTTGTCTGTTGTTTCATCCTCCTGTTGTTCATTGTGTTTCCCACCACCTGCCTTCCTTCTGCTGTTTGTTGTGTTTCCTACTACCCACCCTCCTCCCGTTTCTTACCAAGATTCCTGGCTCTCCTCTCACTGTCTATTATGTTACCCACCCTCCTCCTTTGTGATGCTTGACCCCCTATCCCCCACACCTCCCATGCTGTTTTAAGGAATATTGCACAGCAGTGTGGGCTGCTGTGCAACATGGCTTAAAGGGAAAAATGCTATTGTGGTCAACACTGGTTGCGTGACAGCACTTTTTCTAACCTTCAGTCAGAGCGCTGCTGTGCAACTCTCCTGACTCTGACCCTCTCTACATCACTCTCTGTGCCTACATCTATATCTTTCACCCTTGATCCCCTCTCTCTACCCTATACCTTTCTCTGCACATCACTGGTCCCTTTACCTTTGTTTTCTTGGACCTCTCCTCCATCTACTTCACTTCTCACACAACCTCAACTCTTATCAGTACCTCACTTTACTTCATGTCTGAGAAGTGTGGCTCACTGGTTAGAGGAGGCAGACCTGGAAGCAGAGGTCAGCCCGGGACCAGGGTTCAATTCTCGGCTCTGCGGGGTCTTGAGTCCTAAAATGTCCATGGACTCGCCAAGTCTCGCTCCGGTGCCTACTCGATTCACGGGTTCACACTCTGCGACTCTGGGCAATAGCTTGCTTAATCTCCACAACGGCCCCTCGCGGCGGGATGCCTGGCTTTCACCTTGCGGATACCCTGCCGGGGTTATCTCACAGGGGAATACCAGGACGGGTTCCCTAAGCAAGCGCTTAGAAACCGCTTGGTGATTTGCACTATATAAATTCCTGTACATTTACATTACATTTACATGTCTCAAATACTTTCTCTGCCTTTTGTTCAGCCCTTTCTCTATTGCAGAACTCCCCCTCACATATCTATCTCATATTTTCCTTACCTATCTGTACCCCACTGCTCTCTCTCTCTCTCTCTCTCTCTCTCCCCACCTAATCTCTCAATTTACCTGATAATTTCTTCAAAGCCTCACATTTCTACACCTCCTTCGTCTCATTCCAGGTCTATTCCCTTTCCTTCACCTCTCTAAATATCTCACTCCTATCTGCTCACCTCCATTTCTTCACCTCTACCACTGTTTCTCTACAATCAAGTTCTTTCTTTGTCTCTCACATACGAGCTCTCTTTGGATCGCCTTCCCCATTTCAACTCACCCACTACACCTCTCAACCTCTTTCTTTCCAGTTCTCTCTAGCTCACAATCTCTTCCTCGCACAACTCTCTACCTCTGTATAAACCTCACCTCTCTTTCTCTAGTTCACAAGTCTCTCAACTTCATCTGTCAACTCTCTATCACTTTTAACTTCCTACACTTTACCCTTCTCTATACCTTTCTCACTTCCCCACTACTCTCTTTACTTGACCCTTTTTTTGCCCGTGCTCTTCCTCACCCCTTTGGGTACTGTACTTCACCTCCTCTCAACATTCCCTTCTCCCTATATTTCTCTCTATTTATCTGCCTCTCTTTCTCTACCTACACCTTCTTCTTTCTACCTCAGTTTATCTTTCCTTCAGGCTACTTCCCCTTTATAAGCTTACCTTACATCTCAATTATCTTTCTACATCATCTCTTTCTCTACCCCATCTCCCCCCTACTTCGCATATGTAGTTATAATGTTCTCTTTATGTATCTGTCCATCTCCTGTATCCTGCCCGACCCATTTCTATTGCTCAACAGCGTCACAGATTCCTCTCTAGCCAGAGAAGTGCACATACGTAAAAAGTAGATGAAGGACCGGGCAGGGCAGGGCAAGAGAAACTGGGAGAAACATATTCGATTTTAATGAAGGGAAAGGTGAAACGTCTCAGATTAGAGCGTTGAGTCTCACTGCTCCAGTTAGAACAGCGATGTAGGGAGTTTTCAGGGGAGTATCATGGTGAAGGTAAATTTGGGATTATGTTTGTGAAATATTGAACAACTAAAGCCACAATTTCATACACTATGTGCATGTATCTTATTTTAACCACTTGGATGCTAAGGCATCCCGATCATTCCCATTGACTTTCCATTGAAATCAATGGAAACTCCATGACGAGTTACCCTTGTCATTAGCGCTGAAGGGGTTAATATTATGCTCTAGTGCACTAAACATCTAACAAGTCACCCTTGGCATATTTTTCCTACAGTTGGATTAACAAACTGGTTAGACATTCATAAAATATTGTAGTAGCCATTAGAAAAAATCCAGCTTTCAACTAAACAAAGTCTTTGGCAATGCCTGTTTAAGATTTCTTTTAGTAGTATTTGGCTGATGAGCACCAGGCAGCCTGAGTTTCAGTTGTTTTTGTTTGCCCCCCTTTCTGAAATGTTAAGTATAATTTAATATTGTTTAGCTTCACAAGGGTTTGACTGATCTGAAAAGGGGTAATAAATGCAAAGTTGTTTCAAACAAGGGGCCTTAAAATATATCTCGCCGGGTGCAGCACCTATTCAGTCACTGTTGCTAAAAGTCCTCTTTTCATTCAAAGACCCCCACTGCTGATGAGAGCTTTATAAGAAGGGAGAGAACCTTCAACAGCCAGTATAGCCGGAGGCAAAAAGTCTATAATGTTAATAGAGCACTCCACCAGAAGGGGTACGATTTTCTAACTCAAGAGGGAGAACTACAAAGACTAACATTTCAGGGTTGGACCAGAAGGAACATATCGGAAGTTATTGGCCCTCTGCCCCTCCATTGTCTTCAGTGAGGCGCCCAACATTCCAATGTTCTAATAACACTTATAACACCATGTCTTGGCTCAGTGTGAGAAAAATACAATCAGCCAGACAGCCAAGCTAGCCAAGGGAACAGTCTGCTACCTGTAATACAGAGTCCGTTGGCAAGCAGCACAAACAGCGTGTCAGCTCACCGCAAAAGAAGGAACAACGCGCCAAACGAAACGTCTGCTATCTGCCTTATGCAACCGTGTGCCAGCCATGCCAGCAGCCTGCCAGTTCACAGCATTTAATTAGGCTAGAAATATTACACTGGCACCAAAAGCACCCGATGACGAAGGGCTTTTGAAAACATACCACTGTGACACACAGCAATTTCCATCATTATGAACAAACACCAAGCGCAATATGGATTTTATGGTATGAGGTCAAAGGTCACACGTGCATGGGCTTGGTACTGGTGCCAGCTGTAATGAATGCCATTTCAGATTTTTTTTAAACGCCTGCCAAGTGGGCAGCCAGCGGGTCGTTGATAGTTTAAAACAGAGCCCATGGCTGCTGGTGCAATCCGTCATCACAGAGTGAATGGTTCCCTGCAGCAAACACAAAGATTCCCTATGGGCTACTCAGTAAAAATAACTTCTCGGATTACGTTATTTGGTGTTAGCAGAAAAAACACAGGCCAAAATAAGACAGACGTTATTTTAAACTCAATGTATGGTGGTGAAAAAACATAACATGATAGGATTATGCCATGGACGTACAGTATTGGAGGCAGAGGTTATAGAAAAGAACTAAAGTGATGTTTAAAGAAAGAAGTAGCACAGCATCAATGAAGTTAAAAGGGGAAATCTTGAAAAACACTTAACAAAAAAAAGAATCCTTTCACATGATTTAATATATTCGAGCAGGAAGGAGGACATGCATCAGTAGCTCTCTGTAAGCTGCAGAGGAATGATTTGAATCCATGATATATTATAGAATTGCAGGCCACTGCAGATGGCCCTAATGGTTGTTAAAGGCCCGGTTCCTAAATTAAAAGTCTGAGCCACAGGGGAGTGTCTTTAATGCAGGGCCTTTAACAACCGTTTGAGGCCAAAGCAGAAGTCCATATTGCTATTAGAACTTTCGCCCACTCTGAGTAGAATGTTCAAAACCAGGGAAAACAGAAAGACAAGCACTGGAATTTTAGCGCAAAAGGTCTAGACCAGCCGCTATTGGTTCTTTGCAGTGATTTGATATGAGTGGGTTGATCCTTAGATGCAAGTATGGGGATTTCATTTACACAACTTTCCTGGCACACGTGATCATATGGTCCGCTTTCACCCTAGATGCTTATTAGTCACTTCCTGTCGTGCCCCCTAGAATACGTTTGAACTCTGGGATGCTGTTGTGTCCACCTTATGAGTTACCCTAAAGAGTTACCTTCGCCGTTTTCAGCTTTAATTAGTTCCACTTCCTAATCTGAGATTCACAATATGTTCTCGACCTTGTTAGTTCCTCTTTACATGGGTCACCAATTTTTTGAGATAAGCTATATCGTTCTAAGGATGGTCTTATATACACACAACGCAAATTGAAAAGCTAACATGTTTTCCACATCCAATTGAATTCATTTTGTGTGCCAATCAAGGATATTTGGACTTTATAGATAGGCACTCGATCCAATGAGTGGAGATATATATATATATATACATGGTTCAATTTCCTCCACAAACACCGACACGGACCCAGTCGGTGCTTCAATTGTGTTTATTCACCCATCGCCATTACGCGTTTCGGCTCAACAGAGCCTTGCTCACATGACATGGTTTGGTGGATTAGTGCAAATATTTAAAGTGACCAGTAACAGCAATCAGGTTGTCACATGTCCATAGACACAAAAAAAGCATTTTGGATAGTTGTAATACATCGTACGAACATTTTGTAGTGCTCCAACCCACGTTACTCGAGAATACAATATATACACTTGAAATATTTCAAAATGTTCAAAATATTTACAATAAAGTGCTCTAATGAATTCTAATTGGTAAAATACCTGTTAATACATGTTACAAGACCGCGTTTCCCTCTGTGCAAAATATGATGTTAAATCCTGTGCACTTGATCCAATGATGCATAAATCAGTAACGATGTATATATCCTGATTGTTGTAATACCATCAAATCTGCCGTGTACTAAAGTGCAAAGTGCTAAAACAATTTATTTTACACTGATGTTCTGCACGATTCTGCATTTTGCTTATCAAGCTATTTCATTAAACTTGAACTGATCACTCATAATTGTGATAGTGCAAAGAATGATGCCAATTTTCAGACTTCAAATGATGGTCAAAATTGAGCTTTGTGCAAATTGCAATTGAAGTACATATATATATACATATCGTGAGCAAGGGAGCGTGACTCCCGAAACGCGTAGATGTAATTTGTCACTTTAATTTAAATAAAAAGACTTTCATAACCTACCTCGGAGTGCCGGATGATTTACTACTTCTCGAGATAAATCTTATGATCAATATATATATACATATATATTTTTTTTTTCCCCCCGATCTATACATAAATAAATACCCATATATAAATACATAAATATGTCTGTACATATATCTATAATTAAATAAATAAACATTGCAATAAATATAAGTAGAATACTGAACATTATATTGGTAATAAATATAAATATGTAACATCACGCAATTTCTTCCCTGAGAATAAAGGCTCTTGTCATAACTGAGTGTCCTAATACCAGAGGTAAAGGCGTAACTCCATAGGTACTTATCACCTTAATTATAACTACTGCGTTATTTAACCTATATATATATATAGTCACTGGAAAAAACAGTGATGTTAAAGTTAGGTATTGGAATAAGACATAAGCTAATGCTAAAAAATCTATAAAACACAAATACGCCCGCTATATTTCAGTGAAATAACTATAACTTGCACCTGAACATGCACTGGTTATACCCTCACATATTAAGTCATTCATTGCATGTTAAATGACATCACTGATTATATTTAAACAACATTGGGAAATTATTAATAGGATCAGCAAATCATTCTGACAGTGCGCTTTAAGTTTTGTGGACGAGGACTAATACAGCAACCTAAATCAGTGGCTGGACTCTTATTAGCTTGTCTGTAGAATGTTGAACGATGGAAAAGAAACGAATAGTTTCTTACCTGTCTGTGTAGTTTTGCAGCTTGAAGATCTTTCTGGATTTGTATTTGTATTTGTATTTGTATTTATGGTATTTATAGAGCGCAAACAATCATCCCCAATGGGATATCACGGCGCTATCCTGACAGTAGTGAATAGTTAACAGAGTGGGGATTGTGTTTAGTCAGATTTTGGAAAAAGAAATGTTTTTAGTTGCTTCCTGAAGGACAAATAACAGTCTGTTAGTCTGAGTTCCTGTGGCAGCTTGTTCCAGTTATTTGGCGCCAGGTGGGAGAACGCCCGTCCACCCATCCTAGCTGTTTTCACACGAGTGTTGCTTGCTCTAGCAGCCGTACAGGAACGCAGGTTCCTTGTTGGAGCATAGAATCTGATTTTATTTTTTAGGATGCGAGGGCCCGTATTGTGCAATGCTTTATGTGTTATGCACATTAGCTTGAAGATAGCTCTCTGTCTCATTGGTAGCCAGTGAAGCTCACGCAGGCAGCTTTTGGCTGGGTCGTACTTCCTTTTATTGCAAATTGCCTTTGCTGCAGCGTTCTGTACGACTTGTAGTTTCGTGAACAGATAGTCCGCCATTCCCATAAACAGGGTATTTCCGTAATCCAGCCTACTCATTAATAAAGACTGGACAAGTATCTTCCTACATTCAGTGGGGATCCATGGAAAAACTCGCCGGAGCATCTTGAGTATTGCAAAGCCTTTGCCACAGATTGTGGATACATGGGTTTTCATACTCAGGGTATTATCTAGAGTCACACCTAAATTTTTGGCCGTTGATGCTGGGATAGGGGCGGTGCCCAGAGTTGTGGGCCACCAGCTGTTATCCCATAGGTGTGTATGTCTACCAAACAGCAGAATCTCAGATTTGTCTGCGTTTAGTTTGAGACAATGGCTATGCATCCAGTTGGCTAGTTCGGTCAGGCAGTTCAGTAGCCTATTCTTAGGGTCGTCTTCTTCATCTAATGAAATCATTAGTTGGGTGTCGTCTGCGTAAGAGCAGATCCCAACACCCCACTTTCTCCCTATATCGGCTAGTGAGGAGACAAACACATTGAATAGGATTGGGCGCAATGAGGCCCCTTGTGGGACCCCATACTTGATGTTCAGGGGAGGGGAAACAAAATCACCCATTCGTACTGACTGTGTTCTGTCTTGCATGAAAGACTGCAACCATCCTAATGCCTTATCCCGGATACCCTTGGCTGCTAGGATTTCCAGGAGTCGGTGGTGTGGGACGGTGTCAAATGCCGCCGAGAGGTCTAGTAGAATCAAGGCGACTGTCTTTCCCTGATCTACCTTGGTTCTGATATTGTCTGACACTGCCAGGAGTGTTGTCTCAGTGCAATTGTTAGCCCGGAACCCTGTCTGGGAACTATCCAATAGATCATAGGTCTCTAAGAATTTGGAGAGCTGCCTGTTGACCAATTTCTCCAGCACCTTAGACAAATAAGGAAGTTGGGAAATGGGCCGATAGTTTGCCGGGTTATGAATATCAGATCCTGCTTTTTTTAGTAAGGGAGTAACTATGGCGTTTTTCCAATACTTCGGGAATTCAGCAGAGTTCAATGATAGATTGAAGACTTTGGTTACAGCTGGGCAGATTGTTGATGTTAATTGTGAGAAAATATGATGCGGGCATGGGTCCAGTGGGGAGCCTGATTTTACTTCCAACATAGCTTTGCCCACTTCCTCCTCTGAGAAAGGGCCGAATCTAGGACAGCTAGCCAGAACTGGGGATGTTACACAAGGTTGTGGTTGCTTTGATTCGATGTTGGAAAAAGAGGCATAGATCGTATCAATTTTTTCACAGAAATAATCACTAATTTTATTGCAGCCTTCCTGCGAGGGGGTAAGATCCACTGATAAATTAACTGGGCTGCATAACTCTTTGACTACTTTGAATAGTTCTTTTGACGAATTTTTGCTTTCTGTTATCCTCCGTGAGAAATAGTCTTTCTTTGCTTTCCTAATAGCTTTGTTGTAGAGCGCAAGCTCCCTTTTGTATATGGCTCTTGTTTCTAGGGTTTTATTGAGCCTCCAATTGTGTTCGCAAGATGTACATTTCCTTTTTAAAGATTTTAGTTCAGGTCCATACCACTTCTCTGAAACTGTGCCTCTCCGTTTATGTTTAGAGAGCGGAGCTGAGCAGTGTTCCAGCGCACACTTGATATTATTCTGGAGCTCTTCTATTTCATTATTAATATTGGTGTTTCCTATGGATACCTGTAAAAAATGATTCTGGAATTTTTCCACAGAAACTTTTTTCCAGCTCCTAGCTGATGCTGTTGATGGGGGCATGGATTTAGAGAGTTTGGTAAGTACTTTAATAGTGAACAAAATCATAGAGTGGTCAGTCCATATCAATGGTTTAATTGCATTGATGTCAATGGCTCCTATATTGGAGAAGATGAGATCTAAAATATGTCCAGCCCTATGTGTTGGCTGATTAATTATTTGTGTCAGCTGAAGGATATCCATGTCCTCCACTAACTGTTTGGTTAATGGGTTGCTGCAGCTATCAAAGTGTACGTTAAAATCTCCTATCACAAGGATATTCTTGTTTTTGAGACAAACCGGTAGTATTTGGGTAAAAAGTTGGGCACTAAAATCTAAAGTGCTTGCAGGGGGGTATAAACTATCACTCCCCCAAATATAATATTAGTGTTTACGGATACTGAAAATGCCATTGCTTCATGGCTGTTGGACTGTGTGATCGGTTCTTGTCTACAGGTAAGGGATTCCCTAAATAGCAGGGCTACCCCTCCGCCTCTTTTCTTCACTCTATTCAGATTGAGTATTTTATATTCCGCTGGAAGGGCTGTCGCGATGTCTGGGGTGCTGTGGGTATCGAGCCAGGTCTCAGTAATAAAAACTAAGTCTGGTCTGATTTCTGTCAATAAGTCCCATAGCTCTATCGCATGTTTGGGTAGGGATCTTGCGTTGAGATAGATGCATTTAAGGGCCAGAGTTGGGGTATTTTTTTATACAGACTTCTGTCCCTATATCACTTCCCCATTGACAGTGCCGACAGCAAAAAGGGCCCATAGCATCATATGGTCCCAGTCGAGCACAATGTGTTGTATTTCTTGCCCCTACTTTGTTCAAACTCCTAAGCTCAGCGCTGGAGTACGAGATAGTGCAGTTAATATCTTCTGTGGGTAATTGGGCATGGGGTGTGGTCCCTAGTCCCGGCCTGTCGCGGACGGGCGCAGACGGGCTTGCCTTTGGCGCGCCTTTGGCGCCCCGTCGGCGCCCCCGCTGCGCCCGTCCGCTGTGCCTCCTGTATGAGGGTGCCATTTTATCTAGAATAGGGCGGGAGGGCGGGAGGGGCTTAGCGCTAGTATGCTAGCTCTTCCTCCCTTTCCTCACCCAAAATGGCGGCCCCAACCAGCCTCTACTCGGCTGTAATCAGGTAAAACAGAGTGCAATTTCCTTTTAAAACATAGTAATCAGTTTTAAAATAGCAAGCAATGTTTAAATGCAGGTCCCGGCTTTCCGCCTCAGGACACTGTCTAATTATTAAAAACGATTTTCTCGAGTGCAAAAAACTGTTTGTGCAAATAGCAGTTTTTAAAACAAACAACAGCGCTCAGTTTACCATAACACACACACTAGCAATCAGTGGGGGAATGGTGATTTCTGAGGTTTTTATCTAGAAAAGGGCGGGAGGGGCTTAGCGCTAGTATGCTAGCTCTTCCTCCCTTTCCTCACCCAAAATGGTGGCCCCAACCAGCCTCTACTCGGCTGTAATCAGGTAAAACAGAGTGCAATTTCCTTTTAAAACATAGTAATCAGTTTTAAAATAGCAAGCAATGTTTAAATACAGGTCCCGGCTTTCCGCCTCAGGACACTGTCTAATTATTAAAAACGATTTTCTCGAGTGCAAAAAACAGTTTGTGCAAATAGCAGTTTTTAAAACAAACAACAGCGCTCAGTTTACCATAACACACACACTAGCAATCACTATGCTGTGCATTATTCCGCGGTCTAGTGGTTGGGTCCGGAATCGTAGTCTTCTTTGTTTTTTTTGTTTTTTTGTGTGTAGCCCAGGTGAGCGTCAACGTCCCACCTTTTGGTGTCCTTCCTGTGACGTCGGCACACTTCCTGCGAAAGCTCCCACCCTTGGACGCCATCTTCGGATTCTTTTTTCTTTTCTCGTTTGTGTTCTGTTTGCGAATCCTTGGCAATGTTCAAGTAAGTGGTGTTACCCGCTTTGTCCTTCAAGGTGTCTGTTTCAGTATTGTCCTTGTACTTCCACCTGCTTCTCCAGCCTCATCTTTCTGGCGGAGGTGGGTGGGTTCGCTAGTGAATCTAGAAAGATCTTCAAGCTGCAAAACTACACCGACAGGTAAGAAACTATTCGTTTTGCAGCGTGAATCTTTCTGGATTCACTATGTTGTGCATAGACTTTGTAGCGGTTTGTTATGTTTGTGGCGGCTGGGTAGAAGATGAGCGTTGGTTGTTGAATATATGTTGAAGCACTTTCTGTCCTACTTGTGCTTCTTTGTTCATTTGTATATCCACACCGTAGTGCTTAGTGAATGTGTGCACTGAAGCCCATGTTGCCGCCAGGCATATGTCTTGAATGGGTGTGTTAGCCAGGAAGGCTATCGTTGCTCCTTTTTTCCTAGTAGAGTGGGCCCGCGCCCCCTCTGCTAGTTCTTGATCTGCTTGTTTGTGGCAGAATTGTATGGTTTGTGCGATCCATCGTGCGATGGTTCCCTTTGTTACTGGTCTACCCAGGAAACTGCTTGCGAAGGACACAAAGAACTGCTTTACCTTTCTGTGCTCCTTGGTTCTTTCTATGTAGTGCATTACTGCCCTTCTAGCTTCCAGAGTGTGCAGTGCCCTCTCTGCGCTTGTGGCCGGTTTCTGTAAGAAGCTTGGTATTTGCACTGTCTGGTTGATGTGGAACCTTGACACCACCTTTGGCATAAAGTGTGATTCAGTTCTCATCACCACCCTGTCATTGTGTATCTGGATGTAGGGTTCTTGTAACGTTAGTGCCTGTAGGTCGCTCACCCTGCGCAGCGAGGCGATTGCCACCAGGAAGGCTGTTTTCATTGTTAGCATTTATAGGAAGGCCTTATGAATTGGTTCAAAGGGCGCTTTCATGAGCTCTCTTAGGACTAAATTGAGGTTCCATGCCGGTGGCGGCATCCTCTTTGGAGGTGCGATTCTCTTTGCCCCTTTCAGGAATCTCTTTACTATATGCGATGTAAAGAAACTCTTTCCTGTTTCTCCTCTTGTGTAGGCTACTATCGCTGCTCGGTGTACTCTCAGCGAGGATGAACTTAACTTTGCCTTCAGCAGGTGCGTGAGATACCTTAGCACCGCTGACTCTCTTGTCATCTTCTTGTGTAGCTTCTTCCTGCTGCACCATTGTGTGAACCTCTTCCATTTTGCCACATAGCACCTTCCTGTGCTAGGTCTCCTTGCCTCTGGTAGTACTCGCAGGGTGCTCTCAGGTAACCTCAGGTGCGCGAACTCTATGTCTTCAGGAGCCATGCTGCTAGGCTGAGGCTCTCTAGCTCTGGGTGTAGTACCTCTCCGTTTTGCATGGAGAGTAAGTCTTTCCTTTTCGCGAACTTGTATGGAGCGCCTTGTGCCATTTCCATTATCTGTGATTACCAGGATCAGGGTCATGTTGCTGGTTCTGCACTTGTTGAGTACTCTGTGTATCAATGGTATCGGGGGAAAGCGTAAGCAAAAGTTTTCGACCAGCTTATCCATAGGGCATTCCCCAGGGATCCTTCCCCTGAATGCCTGGATGCGAAGCTTTGGCATTTTGCATTCAGGTGTGTTGCAAATAGGTCTATTGTCAGTGTTCCCCACCTTCTGAATAGTCTTAGCGTCTCCTGTGTATTGAGCTCGCACTCGTGGGATGCTGATGTCTGTCTGCTGAGCCAGTCCGCTTCCACATTGTCTTTCCCTGGTAGGTGTATGGCTAGCAGGTCTATTTTTAGTGGGATGGCCCATCTCTATATCTCCTGTGTTAGGTTCGATAGCGGGGCTGATTGTGTTCCTCCCTGTTTGTTGATGTAGAACATCGTTGTGTTGTCTGTTTGGATCAACACTCTCTGGTTGTATAGTTTCGCATGGTAGGCCTTCAGGGCGAGGAACACGGCCTTTAGCTCCAGGTAGTTGATGTGTTTGACTGCATCCACTGGAGTCCACAGGCCCCTCACCCTGAGCTTGCTCATGTGTGCTCCCCATCCCTTCTGGGATGCGTCTGTGGTGATGGTCACCGTTGGGGTCGGTGGTGTTAGAGGCTTCCTTTCTGTTATGTTCTTTTTGCTCCACCACAACATCTCCTCCTGCACTGCGTGCGCTACAACCACTAGATCTTCCCAACTTCCTGTAGCTTGTGACCATTGTTCTTGCAGCCATTCTTGGAATGGTCTCATGTGGAGGCGTACATTTGGTACCAAATGTATGCAGGAGGCCATAATGCCCATGACCTTGCTCGCTGTCAGAGCTCGCCCCTTCTGGTAGAGGCGTGTCTCCTTCAGCAGTGCCAGCGTACTGTCGCTGGGGAACACCTTGCCCTGTATGGTGGTTGATCTGTGCTCCTAGGAAGATCTTTACTTGATCAGGTTCCATAGAGGATTTCCCCCAGTGAATGGAGAATCCCAGGTCCACCAGTGTACTTGTCACGTGCTCTGCGTGCTCCTTGCAGCTCCTGTGTGAACTTGCCTTAATTAGCCAGTCGTCCAGGTAAGGGTATACATGGATACCTTCCCTTCTTAGGTGCGCTGCCACTGCTGCGAGGCACTTGGTGAAGACCCTTGGTGCGGATTTTAGTCCGAATGCTATGGCCGTGAACTGGTAGTGATCTTTGTTGATGGTAAACCTCAGTAGGTGTTTGTGCTGCCTGTTCATTGGGATGTGCAGGTAGGCATCTTTGAGGTCTATGGTGGCCATGAAGTCTCCGTCCCTTTTCTGAGGAATGACCTCTTGTAGGGACGTCATCTTGAACTTTTGTGTTTTTATGAACTTGTTCAGGAAACTTAGGTCCAGGATAGGTCTCAGTGCGAGGTACGAGGAAGTATGTTGAGTACACCCCCTTGTTCCTTTCTCGGTATGGTACTGGCTCAATGGCCTCCTTTTCGAGGAAGTCCTTCGATTCCTCTTGAAGTAGCTCCAGCTCCTTTCCTGACTGCGCCCTCCTTTTTGGTTTCCTGTTTGGCGGTGTGTTTTCCAGTTCTATGCAGTATCCGAACTGTATGATGTTGAGTACCCATTTGTCTGTGGTTATCCTCATCTACAGGCCTCCAGGTACCCGCACTCAATTCAGCGATGACATCACGGACTTCGTCAGCCCACATGCCCTCGCCTCCGAGAACTACATTCTTTTAGGAGACCTCAACTTCCACCTTGACAACAAACACGACAACAACACCACCACCCTTCTGGACAACCTGGCCAACCTCAGACTCAAACAACTTGTTGACACCCCCACCCATGCAGCCGGACACACACTCGACCCTATCTTCACGTCCAGCAAGCATATCTCCTTCGATCACACCACAGCTCTCCATTGGACGGACCACAGCTGTGTTCACTTCAGCTACAAAACCACCCTGAACCACAACCGCCCACAACCTATTCCTCGAAGAAACTGGAACAAAACCACCTCCGACCAACTCCGCACATCACTAAACCAAAACCCTCCCTCCCTCTCACTGGACCCAAACCAAGCAGCCACCAATCTCAAGCAATGGATCACCCACAGTGCCGACGAATTAGCACCCCTGAAAAAGCACCAGATCAAATCAGGCAGCAAAAAGGCTCCCTGGTTCAACGATGACCTTAAAAAAATCCAAGAAGCTATGCCGCACCCTGGAGAAAACATGGAGAAAAAACCCAACCACCGACAACATGGCCACCCTCAAGGCAGCCACCCGCAAACACCACCAACTGATCCGATCCGCCAAGAAATCAGCATTCAAGGATCGCCTCGACAACAACTCTCACAACAGCAAGGAACTCTTCAACATCGTCAAAGAATTCACCAACCCCACCGCAGCATCTAACGACATCACTCCCTCCCAAGACCTCTGCGATGCGCTATCCTCCTTCTTCTACAACAAAATTGCCGACATCCACAACAGCTTCGAAAATACCCCCAGCGATCAGCCCTCCCCACCCCCCTCTGATCCTACTCCGCCAACTAACATCCTTAGCAACTGGAACCCAATCACCACTGAAGACACCACCCGCTTAATGAACTCAATCCACTCGGGCTCGCCAACCGACCCCTGCCCCCCACTACATCTTCAACAAAGCTGACTACATCATCGCACCCCATCTCCGTGACATCAACTGCTCGTTAAACTCTGCCACCTTTCCAGATAGCTGGAAACACGCCGAACTCAGCGCCCTTCTGAAGAAACCCACAGCAGACCCATATCCCTCCTCCCATTCCCGGCCAAAGTCATTGAGAAAGCGGTCAATAACCAACTCGCCGCCTTCCTTGAATCCAACAACTCCCTCGATCCATCTCAATCCGGGTTTCGAGCCAAACACAGCACCGAAACCGCCCTCATCGCAGCGACCGACGACATCCGAACACTACTAGACAACGGAGAAACTGTGGCCCTCATTCTACTCGACCTCTCCGCCGCTTTCGACACAGTCTGCCACAGCACCCTTATACAACGCCTCAGCAACATCGGCATACAAGGAAAAGCCTTGGACTGGATCATCTCATGCCTCGCTGGGAGAACTCAAAGAGTTTGACTTCCCCCATTCAACTCAGAGGCCACTGAAGTCATCTGTGGCGTACCACAAGGATCTTCTCTCAGTCTCACCCTCTTCAACGTTTACATGAGTCCTCTCGCCCCCATCGCGCGTCAACACAACCTCAACATCATCTCCTACGCCGACGACACCCAGTTAATCCTTTCCCTCACCAAAGACCCCAACACCGCCAAAACCAATCTTCACGAAGGCATGAAAGAAGTAGCCGAATGGATGAAACATAGCCGCCTAAAACTCAACTCAGACAAAACCGAGGTCCTCATCCTAGGATCTTCCGCCTCTGCCTCGGACGACTCTTGGTGGCCCTCCGCTCTGGGCACAGCACCCACTCCCACAAACCATGCACGTAACCTTGGCTTCATGCTAGACTCCTCTCTCTCGATGTCCAGACAAGTCAACGCAGTCTCTTCCTCCTGCTTCAACGTACTTCGCATTCTCAAAAGATCTTCCGCTGGATCCCCCTCGAGTCAAGAAAGACTGTCACCCACGCACTGGTCACAAGTCGACTGGATTATGGAAACACCCTCTACGCCGGAATCACAACTAAATTACAGAAAAAACTCCAACTCATCCAAAACGCATCAGCGAGACTCATATTAGACATCCCTCGCCAAGATCACATCACCGGACATTTAAAAGACCTCCACTGGCTTCCCGTCAACAAAAGAATTACATTCCGCCTTATCACCCACGCACACAAAGCCCTCTACAATCTGGGACCCAAATGCCTCAACACTCGACTGTCCTTCTACAAACCCACCCGCCAACTTAGATCGTCCAATCAAGCCCTCGCCACAGTCCCGCGCATCCGAAAATCCACCATGGGTGGCAGATCATTCTCCTTCCTTGCTGCCAAGACCTGGAACTCACTCCCCACTCACCTCCGCCTTACTCAAAACCACATCTCCTTCAGAAAAGAACTTAAAACCTGGCTATTCGACATATAATGAACTCCTTCCCCAAGCGCCTTGAGACCCACTGGGTGAGTAGTGCGCTATACAAATGCCCGTACTTGAACTTGAGGAAGTGACTTAGCCTGCCTCCTACTGGTGTTACATGGTCGTTTGAGGTGGGTTGTTGGCCCCCTCTTTTATTGTGTCCATGTACGTTCCCCCTACCGCGAAAAGACTGTCCTCTCTGCTGGTGGTGCCAGGTTTGTCTCTGGTTACCTTGCTGTGTTTGGCCGTCACCATGCTGTGACTGTTGGAATGTCTGGTGTGACGTTCCTGGCTGGTTACCCCCCCCCCCTTCCATTCGGTCTCCGTGACAGGGTACCCCTCTTTGTTCCTCTGAAGTGCAAGGCCCCCATGGACCTTGCAGTTTCGTTTACTTTCTTCAGCTGGGTGAGCTTTTCACCCACTGGTGCCCCAAACAGTGTATCCCCATTGAACGGGGTGCTAAGAATGTTGTGCTGTACCTCTGGTTTGAAGCCCGAGATCCTGAGCCAGGCCTGCCTTCTCTCGGTGACTCCTAACATCATCAGCCTGCTGGACGTGTCTGCTCCATCCAAGGCCGTTTTGAGGAAAGCATTTGCCAAATTTTTCCCCTCCTCCACACGGTGTGAAGCTCTTTGTTGGTACTCGTCTGGGAGGTGTTTCAACAGCTGTCCATCTCGTCCAGTATTTGGTACTGGTGCCTGTTCAGCAGGGCGTTTGAGTTTGCCATGCGCCAGTGCATTGCAGCGTTTCTTTCTATCTTTCTCCCAGTTAGGTCCATCCTCTTGCTCTCCTTGTCTGGAGGCATTGTGAGCAAGTTTAGGTGCAAAACACGTACATGGTGGCAAATGCTGGTATAGTCCATAGCTATTCTCATATCGGTTGTGGTCCACCGCAAATGCCAATTGAGTGACATATACACTTTAAGCAATCAAGAAGTCAGTGCAGGCTTCTGCTGCCAGGTCAGGAAGGCCAAAAGAAACATAAGACTTGCTCCTGCTTGATATTTCAGCTTTAGCTTTTCCTGGGAAACCACCCTCATGATCCCTGACAAAAAGGATCTTTCTGATATGGGAATTCGTTTCCAGAATAACCAAATGGTCATTAGTAGAGTGCGACTGGGAAGATCAGTCCTATAGCAGATGCAGTGACAGGACATCCCCACACTCCCATTACAAGTTGACAGAGACTAATAAAGTTAATACTAATGGTTTAGAGTCCTCGTTCTTGACAGGTCGACTATGGGCACCTGACTGCTGCTTGACTGACAGTGGCTGCATCCAATCCAAGGCAGCAAACACATTTGACTAGAATGTAGAGTACAGACTAGGGTAACTTGCCCCAAAAGTAAGGAGGTTTTTTTCTGTTAGGGAAATGCACGAGTGACAGTTTTCAAACTTGCAGTCAGAAATGTGCAAACACAAATACCTCTGTTCATGAGCATTCCATCGCAGATATAAAAGCACTCCTCTCAGAAAATCATTTATGGTCTTCCGTTCTATTTGTTCATCCCACCATAGACAACATTGAGTGCCAAAAACTGCAATTCACACTGGGAAAGTGGTCACTGATTCCAATGTGTTTACAAATCCCTTTAACTATCCTCATTTCCTTACACTAAACTCTAATTTTATTGTGTTTCATTACATTTATTTTTATTACTATTGCAAAGTATTCTTTTCCCTTAATTGTATTCCAGTTGAATTTTAATGAAAAAAATGAATAAACATGCGAGGGCTGATCCTGTTGATAAAGAAGCAAATATAAATATGTCAACCAAAATCTGATGTACAACATACACTGGTCATCTTGTGAGTCCACAGTGGATAGGGCTATGTTGCATCACCTATGTTATTACCAGAAACTTTTCCTCTGGACCACGCATATCAGTTGTACAAATATATTTATAATCATACTATACAACCGATTGATTGCTCCACATGGCAAATACTTGGTAGTGTTAAAATATACTATCGTCCCCCTGCGATTTTCCTGTCCTCCATAGGACTCATGAACTGGATGCACTCCTGTGCCTAATATTCAGTGATGTGGATGTTCTAGCTATTCTAAGACGGCCTCAAAGAAATAGTTGCTGTAGAATTGATAGGAGAGGTGGGCGACTGCAAGGTGACATGAAACGTACTTTTCAAAGCCAATGGTTGCTCATTGCTTAGAAATGAAACCTTCAAGCTGAGAGCAAGGTAGGAACAATACCTGGGCCCCTAGAGGATAATGACTGGACAGAAGCTATAACAAGCATTTACAATGCAACGGTCTCGCCTTTGCAAAAGTTAGAGCTATTGGCATTGTAAATGACAACATTTTTATTTAGGTGTTGGTTTTGAAAACAGATAAATAAATGGCATTGTCATTTACAATGCCAATAGCTTAATCTCTCGCAAATGCGAGACCTATTGCATTTGCACCCACACACACACACACACACACACACAGAGCCACACACACACACACAGAGCCCAATACACACACACACACAGAGCCCAATACACAGAGAGCCACACACACACAAACACAGAGCCACACACAGAGCCACACCCACACAAACACACACACAGACAGAGTCACACCCACACAAACACACACACAGAGCCACACACACAAGGTTCTGCCCTCTTGGGGCTGTCTACTGTCTGGAGATCGCCCTTTCTCCAGTCAGGTCCTTGTAGTGATTGGCGGCCCGGGCTGCATTCCTTGTGGTGCGACCAGGGAGGGAGTAACGCGGCCCGGTGATCGCCCGCGGCCACCAGCTCCCGCTGCTGCCCTCTCGTGGTGGAGGTCCAGAGGCCGGCGGCTGCGTGGATTTATTAGGAAAAAGGCGCAGCTGTCAGTCACGGCGGCGATATTACAGAAAGCGCCCCCGCGCCAGCGTGCCATGTATTGAATGATAAAGGAGTGTTCTTGAGCAGCTTGCACACTCGGGAGTATATTTCACCGAACATTCGCCGGCCTGTCATAGCGCCTTCCTGCTGCGGGCCTGTCATAGCACCTTCCTGCTGTCAGCCTGTCATAGCGCCTTCCTGCTGCGGGCCTGTCATAGCGCCTTCCTGCTGTGGGCCTGTCATAGCACCTTCCTGCTGCGGGCCTATGAAGCACGGGCTGCGGAGGCAGGGCGCATCACCATGACTCTGCACCCCCACGCCAAGCTTTCAGCACTAATTCCACGACCTTATGACTTCAGTCACCTTTACCTCAGCATGTCTCTGATGGGGTTGGTCCACTCCTGGGCTCTGTGCCGTGGCTTCCGGTCGCTGGTAACTGGATATTCTGTTTTTCCTGTCGGCCTCTTAGCTCCGAGGTGAGCCGCTCGCACCAAAGACAGTGCAGGCCTCACCTGTATGGCATGAGCCAGGCTCCGTGTTGCGACCTACTACTGCTCGTGCTGGCGTAGAGTATTAACAGTATTACTACTGTGGGATCAACAGCAGCGTATAAGCTGGAGCGAGAAGGAAGAAAAGCCAGACCCGCCACAAGCGACCTGCAAGCCGCACCACTCTCTGCAGCGTGCGCTTAACCCACTGAGCTACCTTCTCAGGATGAATCATTAGCGCCCTAGTATCTGCCATGGAGGCGATACAGCTCCGGGTGTTTGGAGGGGGCAGGGACATGCGCACCTGCCCTTATCTCCCACCCCTCCACGGACACGTGCAGGCCAGTCGGCACTCTCGCCACATCCCAGTCCCTGCCCCTCGGCCGCGCCGGGGAAAGCGCTGCGATCCAATTGTCTGCAGCTATTTCACTGGAAGCTAAAGCTCTGCAGCCGGAATGCAATAAGGGCAGGTAATAACTGTTCTGTCCTCTTAGCCCAGACTAATATCCCAGCACCTCAATATGACGGGGGGGACCGAGGGGGACAATGGCGGCATTACACCAGCTTCTGTGCTGCCAGAAAAACATGCCAGCACTGCCAGCAAACATGACACACGCAGTTAAAAAAATAAAACTGCAATGTACGCTCCCCATCTTCAATAGGGTCCCTAGAAAACTGTATTCTAAAAGGTTGTACTCATGCAGCGCTTGCTAATATTCCTTAAGCATTGAAGCGCTTCCCAGTCTTTTGGAATCGGGTTTCTCTGTGCTAGCCAGCCCCATGCATTCATCTTCTCCATCCCAACCTCTAGTCCTGCAGCTTCTTCTTATCAAAGTATGACCATGGAGACAAGCTTCTGTTCTTCCGGAGAAACTGTCAAGTCCTGAGTATTCCAATGCCAATGTACTTCTATTCAACTCGCAGCATGAACTAGTCTCTTGGACCCGTGGTGCCCCCACTCCAAGGTCTCTGCACAGAACAGCCCCAGCTTTCGCACCGGTATCTGCGAAACCCTCCCCTTAATCTTAGTGGTTCTTTCCCACTCCCGGCCCCGTACCTGTATGAGACTCCGAGTTTGCACCTCACCCTCTTTTCTTCCTGTCTACCATTTTCAAAATTTGTGCGGGCTTCAGCTACGCAAACGCAGAAGGAAGGATGTACTACAGTCCGTCGTATGAACACACAGAATATGCGCATGCATGCTCGTAAGGTGGAAAGCTAACTAAGGCTATCTTTGTTCCTCCTCCAACCGGAACGCAACAGTGACAGAGATATGGAAAGAGAGAAGAGACCAACACCGGAGTGTAAACAAAATGCGTTGCGCTTGCGCAAGACAGAAGTGGTGGTTTTACCATTGCCTTACAGTTAAATTATTTGGTCCTGAGCTCAGATGCATCGGCAAGCAGCAGTTTTAGAATCGCAGCAAGCTACGTTTTTCAGGAAAAAATGGCTCATGTATGCGCATCTACTTTTACAAGGTTTTAGCAAGCAGCATCCGAAGCATCATCAGCTTCCCGACCCCGGCAGTTGGCGAACGCAGCCCTCTTTCCTGCGCTTTTCTATTCTGACCACACACTGCATTTAAAATGGTGCAATTGAAATCACATTTTAAGATAATTCAAAAACATACTTGGCTAAATTAGAAGATAATCGAGGGAGTGTGTACATTTGAGGGCTGCAGGCAGAGGGAAGGTGGGGGAGGCGAGCGGAGCCGAGCATCTCCGGAAACACCACCACGTTTCTCCGAGGCCAAGCAGAAATGCCTCGGAGAAACGCACTGTCATTTTGGGATTCGGGGGCGTGTTTTTCGTGCTCTCCCATTCCTATTGGCTGGAAGGTAAAATTCCAGCCAATGGGAAGGGGAGAGAAAGAAAGTAAAAAAAACACCCCGAATCCCAAAAAGGCAGGGCTTAAATGGAGTGACGCCCCTCTCCTCCAATGGCTGGCCTCTGTTTAGGAAGCCAGCCAATGGAGAAGAGGGGCAGGTTTAAGCCCCTTACTGAAAAAGGAGTAGTTTCTGTCCTGTAACTCCAGTTCTGTAGTAGGGGTATCTCTGTGTATAGTCATAATCTAGTGAATAGTCCCGCCCATGTGCGTGGACCCCGGAGCAATCAAAAATAATCTCTTAAGCAGTCAAAACATGCAGAACTGCATCGACACTTAAGAGAGAATTTAAAGACAGATAATGCAGCCTATATCCACAGGCTACACTGTCCAGTACTTCAACTAGAAATTCCACCAAAATCCACAAACAGCTCAGCCTGTCCAGGGTTTTCTTAGAGAAAACCCTTGCCTTTAACAGCAAAACCCTCTGGAATGATAGAGAGGAAGAAGTGGACAGACAAGCCCCATAGGCTGCCATTATGTGGCTCAGAACAGGATACTGTGCCTTTAAGAGAACTTTCCAGAAGTCTCACAGCATCCCAGAATGCACTGCAGGTCCCTTTTACTTTCAGTTCTTTTTGAAGGCGTAACACGCCAGACCTGTAGCATTTCTTACATGAATATCTCTCTCCACCGGGGAGGAGGGCGGGCGCTTATGACTATAACAGAGATACCCCTACTACAGAACTGGAGTTACAGGACAGAAACTACTCCTTCTGTAGTAGGGGATCTCTGTGTATAGTCATAATCTAGTGAATAGAATGGCAAGCCCATCCCCACACCAAAGCGGTGGTGGAGAAAAGAGAAATAACACCACTACTGTGCGAACAGATTTCGCAGCGAAGCCTGCCCAACCTGAGCTTCTGCCCTGGCATCAGTGTCCAGGCAGTAATGCTTAGCAAAGGTATGGACCGACTTCCAAGTGGCCGCCTTGCAGATTTCTGCAATTGGAACATTACGGAGCAAAGCAGTCGTGGCAGCTTTGCCCCTGGTGGAATGAGCCTTAGGTTTACCTCCTACGGTCTTATTAGCCTTTTGGTAACACAATTGTATACAGGACACAATCCACCTCGAGATGGACTATTTAGAGATAGCAAGACCCGTCCTGACTGATCCATAATTAATAAACAATTGGTCTGACCTACGAATATCCTTGGTTTTATCCAGATAAAATTTCAACACCCTCCTAACATCCAGGGAATGCAGGGACCTTTCCGCTGGAGAGGAAGGATTCTGAAAAAACGTAGGTAAAGTTATGGTCTGGTTAACATGAAAGTCAGATATAACTTTAGGAAGAAACTTAGGGTGAGTACGCATAACAACCTTAGTAGCATGAAATACAGTATAAGGTTCTTGGCAACACAACGCCTGAATTTCACTCACCCTGCAGGCCCATGTAATGGCCACGAGGAACGCCGCCTTCCAGGACAGGTGCTGCAACGAAGCCTTATGAATAGGTTCAAAAGGCTCCTTCATCAATCTGGACAGCACCACATTCAATTCCCATGAAGGCGAAGGAAGCCGGACAGGAGGGAACACTTTCTTCAAGCCTTCCAAAAAAATCTTTGATCACAGGGAACTGAAAGAAGGAAGTCTGTGAAGGGCATTTCCTGTAGGCAGTCAGCGCAGCAAGATGAACCTTAATGGAATGGACATTAAGGCCAGACTGCGCCAGATGTAGAAGATACGGAAGGATGACATCTTCCTTACACGTCGTTGGGTCATAGTTCTTAGACTTGCACCAGATGCAAAACCTCTTCTACTTGTAAGCATAAGAAGTCCTAGTGGAAGGTCGCTTAGTCTCCTTCAGTATGTCCATGCAATCTTCAGGTAGATTCAAATGGTCATATTGCACTCTCTCAGGAGCCATGCCGCCAAACTCAAATACGAGAGGTTGGGGTGCAACATCTGCCCCCCGAACTTCGTGAGAAGATCCGGCCTGCACGGCAGCCGTATGTGAGGAAGGAGAGACCGGTGAAGCAGGTCCGTGAACCACCACTGCTTGGGCCATTCCGGGGCAAACCGGATCATCCGCGCCCTGGACTGGGACAGCTTGATGAGCACCGCCGGAATCAGGGGAATGGGTGGAAAAGCGTACAGAGAGCTGTTCGACCAGTTGATCCATAACGCATTCCCCAGCGTCCCCGGCTGGTAGTACCTGGAGGAGAAGTCTCGGCATTTGCTGTTTTCGGCGGTGGCAAACAGATCTACATCTGGAGTCCCCCACCTTGCGAAGACTTCTCCTAGTACTTCGTCGTTTATGACCCATTCGTGGTTTTCCTGAATCAGTCTGCTCAGTGCGTCTGCCTGAACATTCTGCACACCTGGTAGATGGGTAGCCGTTATCGTCAGTCCTCTGGCCAGAAACCAGTGCCAGATCGCCTGCGCCTCCTGCGACAGAGTGCGCGATCTCGACCCCCCTGCTTGTTGAGGTAATACATCGTGGTCGTATCGTCCGTCTGAACAAGCAGAGAGTTGGTCCGGAAGGACGGATGAAAGGCCTTCAGTGCCAAGTGAACCGCTCTGAGTTCAAGGAAATTGATGTGGTACGTGGACTCCGTCGGGGACCACGTCCCTTGAATCTGTAAGTCTCCGGAGTGCGCCCCCCAGCCGTGGAGAGAAGCATCCGTCACGATAGTCTGCGTGGGAATGTCCTTGTGGAAGGGAACCCCTCTGAGGAAATTCTCCGCCGAACACCATCACTTCAGAGACTGAAGAGCATGCAGAGACAGTCGTATCCTGCCGTCCTAAGATCCTTTCCTCTGATCCCACTGATCCTCCAAGCACTCCTGCAATGGTCTCATGTGTAGCCGTGCGTGTGGTGTGAGGAAGACGCAAGAGGCCATCGATCCCAGTAGAGAAGACACCGTCCTCACTGTTGTAGATAGAGCGGTCATAAGAGCCTGAGCCTTCCGAAGGAGTGATAATCGTCTCTCCTCCGAAGGAGACATGCTTGCTGACAGCGTATTGATGGAGGCTCCCAGGTACTGTATGCACTGGACCGGAGTCAGGACAGACTTGGACATGTTGATGTGCAACCCCAACTTGTTCAAGAGAACACACGTCTTCTGGAAGTGCTTTTGAGCTTCCAAGAAGGAGGAGCCCTTGATCAACCAATCGTCCAGGTACGGGTAGACAAACACCTTGTTCTTCCTCAGTTGTGCCACTACCACCGCCATGCACTTCGAAAATGTTCTGGGCGCAGACTTCAGCCCGAATGGCAGTACTGTGTATTGATAATGATTGGCGCCGACTTGGAATCGCAGGAACTTCCTGTGTTTGTGTGCAATGGGCACATGGAAGTACGCATCCTGTAGGTCTATAGCACATAGCCAGTCTCCCTGTTCCAGCTGAGGATAAATCTGATGCAACGACAGCATGCGAAACTTCTCTCTGCGAATCCACTTGTTTGCTTCCCGCAAATCCAGAATGGGCCTGAACTCGTTCTTGTCCTTCTTGCGAACCAGAAAGAACCGGGAGTACAGACCTCTTCCTCTTTGAGACAAAGGTACGTCTTCTATCGCCCTTTTCCTTAACAGGATATCGGCCTCCGCCTGGAGCTCGCGCAGTTGAAACTGCGAGCTGGCCGGTGGAATTGATGGAGGCGGGCTGGTGAACCGAAGACTGTATCCATTGCAAACAATATTCAGCACCCACTTGTCCTGAGTAATTTTTCTCCACTCTTCCCCAAAAAATTGAACGCTTCCCCCCACCGGAGCAGGTAACGGATGTAGGGGAAGTAACCGCTCAGGGTCAAGACCCAGCTGGGCCTTTGTTCGCTGCTGCGGACTGCTGGCCGCCTCTACCCTTCTGGCGTTTCTGGAAGGGCTTCCGGAACTGCTGCTGCTGTTGTTGCTGCTGTCCCGAAGTTTGTCCTCGCCCTCGGCCTTGAGCCCCGAACCGTCTCTGGAACGGGCGGTAGGCCTTCTTCTCTTTGGGCTTTTCCAACCCGACCGCCGTCAGGGTCTCGGCCTCCACCTTCATGCGGGCCATTTCGTCATCCGCATGCTTGCCAAACAGGGTTTCACCCGAGAAAGGCAGATTGGCCACCCGCTGCTGAGCTTCCGGCTTGAGTGACGTAAGCCGAAACCACGCGTGGCGCCACTGGTTAATACCATGACAGTACCCGTGTGCAGACAGAAGAGACGTATCTGCAGCCGCGCTGATGAGCCGGTTCGACACCAGCATCCCCTCCTTCAGGATCTCTTGAAAGTCCTCTTTCTTCTCCCGGGGAAGGAACTCAGCAAATTGCTGTAGGGACTCCCATAGGGCATGATCGTACCGCCCTAGCAAAGCCGCAGGACTGGCCGCCTTCATAGCAGTAGAGGCCGTCCCACAGACCTTTCTGCCTGCCGAGTCGATCCATTGGCTCTCCTTATCCGGAGGTACAGAAGAGGACGGGGAGGTGGCATGTTGCTTCCTAGCCGCCGTCACTATGACAGAATCCGGAGTAGGATCCATCCGAAGAAAGGCAGAGTCAGAATCCGGGGCCCTGTACTTCTTAAGGAGCCGAGAGGGAGCGGCCTTCGTCACCGCAGGGGTGAGAAACAACTCCTCTGCAGGATCTACCAGCCCAGGCACTAGGGGCAGTAAAGGTCGAGACAGGTGTTTTTTATGCAGTGTCTTGAAAATCACGGATGTCGTTGGAGTAGGCACCGTCACCGTGATACCCAATTTAGCTCCACCCCTCAGGAGAACATCCTGGAATGTGCTGATGTCGTCCACCGGCGATACTCTCGTCCCCGGGGATTCCGACAGTGTCGGTGAGTAGGTTCTGGACCCGGAGGAATCCGTGCGGGACCGCGACCGTCGCCTCCTATGACGACTCCGCGATCTCCCCCTCCGACCGGAGCGAGATCGCGATCTCCTTGACTTCGGGCGCTCAGCCGGCTTCACCGGAGTGGGCGACTTTGGCCCGGCAGGGGCCCTCGGCCGAGGGGTACCCTTAGGTGGCGTCGGGAATTGAGGCAGCAAAGCCGTCCTCGGAGGAACCGGAGGAGGCCTGTCAGCCGGAAGCTGAGGTTGAGGTTGAGGAGGAGGTGGAAGTGGAGGCGGGGTGGGAGGCCGCGGATGTGGCCCCCTGGGCAATGGAGGAGGGGGCGTAACCGACTTCGGCCTAGAAGGCGTAAACACTTCAGAGTACACCGAGCCCGGTGATCCGCCTTCTGTCCTAGGCTGGGGCGTTGGAGACTCACCCATCGGCACCTGCCGTCTGCTCGACTGACTCCCGGCGCCAGAACTCCTTCTGCGCCTCTTTGGCGTCGAAGAACGTCGACCCGACGGCAAGCGTCGGCCCCTCGACGGCGAGCGTCTCCTCCTTGATGCCGAACGCCTCTTCCTTGACGTCGAACGCCTTTGCCTCGACGGCGACCTTCGCTTCGACGGCGACCTTCGCCTCGACGCCAATCTTCGTCTTGACGGTGAGCGTCTCCTCGACGCCGAACGCCTCCTCGACGTCGAGGATCCCCTCGACGACGACCTCCTTCTCTTCGCCGACGGCGAACGGCGGTGTTGCCTCGACGGCGAGCGCCTACGCCGGGCCACCTCTCGACGACGATTACTCGACGACGACGACGACGAAATCGTCACCGGTGATCTCGACAGCGGTCTATTCAGTTCCCTCGACGTCGACGCCGCTTCAACCCAGAGTCCTGGGGAGACGGGGAACAGACTGCAGTCATCCCTCTCGACGCCGTAGTCGGTGCAATCAACGCCGACGGAGAATGGGGACGCTTGCTGGTCTTCCTGCCCCTGGGGAGCCCCCCAGAGGCCTCAGCATGGGCAGAGGAAGCCCTTCCAGACCCACCTTGTGCCTTCAGTCTTCTGTCTTCCAGGCCTTGGAGCCTGATCTTCAATCTGTCCCTCAGGGTTCTGCTAGAGAAGCCCTGGCAGATGTCACACTCCTCTGGGACATGAGATGAGGGAAGGCAGATGATGCACACCTCGTGTGGGTCCGACTTGGCCTTCTTCCTCGAGCACTCAGGGCATTTGTCAAATAATGCAGGCATATTGGCAAATAAAGAGTGCACCAAGACAAACACAAGGAAGAAACACCAAAGTACTTCAAGAAAAGCACTCAAAAAACTTGAAAAAAGTGAAAAATCACCAATTAAACCCTTGAAAAGGGAGAGCTCAATGCTCCAGGGTCCTGCTTGCAGGAGCCGGAAAAAAGAACTGAAAGTAAAAGGGACCTGCAGTGAATTCTGGGATACTGTGAGACTTCTGGAAAGTTCTCTTAAAGGCACAGTATCCTGTTCTGAGCCACATAATGGCAGCCTATAGGGCTTGTCTGTCCACTTCTTCCTCTCTATCATTCCAGAGGGTTTTGCTGTTAAAGGCAAGGTTTTTCTCTTAGTAAACCCTGGACAGGCTGTGCTGTTTGTGGATTTTGGTGGAATTTCTAGTTGAAGTACTGGACCGTGTAGCCTGTGGATATAGGCTGCATTATCTGTCTTTAAATTTTCTCTTAAGTGTCAATGCAGTTCTGCATGTTTTGACAGCTTAAGAGATTATTTTTGATTGCTCCAGGGTCCACGCACATGGGCGGGACTATTCACTAGATTATGACTATACACAGAGATCCCCTACTACAGAACATAAGATCTCCCCTGAAAGACTGCGCAAGCGCAGCCTTCGCAGGCGGAGACCTAAAAAGCCCTGGAGAACTGGCAATACACGCAAGATTTCGTCTAATACAGCTACGCATATTACACAGGTCGCATTACTCTAGGGCATTGCTCCATCCCTTGGGACGGGCCGAGGACACACTGTCTCAAGGGCATTGGAAGCGATAGATCCTTTTTTCACATACTTTGGGACTGCCAGAAATACAAAGGTATTGGACCAGGGTGGCAGAAATAAGGCCGGAGGTCACGGAGTGCCTCTGATGGCAAGTCTTGTGTGTTTCAGGGGAAGAGGGGTGGTCTAGATGTCAAATGATCTGGATGCGGTTCTCATCATGGATTGCAAAAAGAAATATACCCCATGGCTGGGGGACAGGAAGTTTACCGCGGGTTGGAGAATGGGCGGCAGATGTGGATTGGTGCAGAAGAACTGAGCAAGTGGTCTAGAGATGGGGAGGCCCAAGGAAATGGGAGCAAATTGGGGTCCATGGCACCCCTATAGAGAAGAGTCAGGGGGATAGAACATGTCTGAGCGAAGTCACGCTCCCCGAGATATCAAGACTGTATGATTCCACCTCCAATGTGCATGTGAAACAGGGGGGAAAGGGCTAGTCCCTACAGTAGGATGCACAGCACACATTCACAATGGTTCATGTATGACCTATCTCGATGTCTGAATCATGTCTCGAAGCTTTGTTTAACTGAGCAACTGTTTAAAAAAAGATTTTAAAAATAATAATTAACTCCTTGAAAGATGCTGTATTAGGACACTAAACTAGGCTTCAAATAAAATGTTGGAGCTTCATATTGTCATCTACATGCTAGGTATTTGCCCTGGCAGTGGAAGGATGACCGAATATTATTTGTAAAGCGCAAACTCATGCCAGAGGGCGTCTTGACGGTATAGAGGGAGAGTTTAGCTGCAGAACTGTTAGAACCAAATTTCTTGCAGGTTGTTGTGTGCCTGCTAGTCCTGTGAAAAGAGCCAGGTCTTCAAGACCTTCCTGAAGACGAGCAAGAAGGGAGCAGCATTTAGTGTCAGTGGTAGGCTATTCCAGAGCAAAGCTGTGGTCCTGAAAAAGCTCTTCCCACCCCAGGTGGCCTCCCTAAATGGGGGTGGGGTGGGGGGCAATCCGATTCATGGCAGAGCCCGAGTGAAGAGTCCTCCCTGGGGAAAACCATTTGAGTTTCTCCTTGAAATGGACTGGCCCCAGACCGTGCAGTGATATATAGGCAAGACAAAGGGCCTTGAACCTGCAGCATTGTCTGACTGGTAGCCAGTGGAGGTTCATGATGGCTCCTCTAGCAGATTCATATTTTGGAATTTTGAAGAGGAAGCGTGCAGCTGCATTCTGCAGAGTCTGAAGCCTCTTCAGAGAGCCTGATGTGAAGTTGAGATAGAGGCTGTTGCAGTTGTCGATCCTTGAAAGTACCAGTGCAATGATCACAGTTTTCAAAAGCTTCGGAGGTCGGACATTTTCTATATCTTTTTTACAAGCCTCGGAAAGCAATATGACGTGGATGTTACTTTGTTCACTTGGTCTTTGAGCTCATTATCTATCAGAAAGCCAAGATTTTTTGCTTTATTTGAAGGTTCAGGAAGTATTCCCAGCTCTGGCGGCCACCATGCTGGCGTCCAAAATGAGGGGTTATTTACAAAAATGATGACCTCAGTTTTTGCGGCATTCAGTTTAAGACAATTGTTGTCCATCGACTTGCTCACATTGCTCATGCAGGTCCTAAAGGCAGAGCCAGAATTGATTTTGGATTTTGCTAGTGACACCACAAAATGGGTGTTGTCAGCTGAAGATTGAACAGTGTTGGGCTCAATGCTGAGCCCTGGGGGACTCCACAGGGCAGGGAGAAAGGCCTAGATGTGTGGTAACCCAAAGCTACACTTTGTTGCCTATTGGCCAGGAAGGACTGAAGGAGATCTAGTGCTGAATCCTCGATCCCCAGAGTCTTATGGCTGACCGTATCAAATGCCGCAGACAGATCCAGCAGAATCAGATGTTACTAAGCACTAAATGCTCTCTCCTCCTCAAATTTCTATTAAAATTTAGACCTGACAAAGGGGCATGAAGGATGAGAGAGGTTTTGGCTGCAAGGCCATTTCATGTGAGGAATTCTAGAATTAGAAACATCATGGGCAAATAGGATGGCCAAGGGAGATCGGAGTCAACCAGCTTTCTTTCAAACATTTTCCTAGAATGTGAGACGTGGGGAAAGCCACTATTTTCGCAGACACCTATGAACAGTAGCGCCTCAGCTGGGGATTGGTGTATGACTGACGAGTCTCTACGCAGAAGCTGGGGCACATTCGGGAGGCATGAAAACAGCTCAGGGTGCAGCATCTTCATTGAAAGAAGTTGCAACTTCCAAGCATGGAAATACAAAATATGTAAAAGTAGTCAGCACCAAACAAGCACTCACAAAAAACAGTAATTATTGAGGGGCAGTGCACTGGAAGAGCAAAACTAAGCAAAGTTTCTATCTACCACCACAAGGTGGGCAAGGGTGGTGGGCAGCCGGGGAGAATTTTCTGCATTTGTGCATGATAATATGTGGAAAAGGACATTTTGATATGCTTCAGTGAGCACTTTTCCAAATTTCTTGTACCACATATTATAATTTTATACCAATAATAACATTTCACTTGGACAACCCCAAAGGGGATGGCTCGCAACAAATCAGTTCTATTATGTGTTGTGCCTTCTACTCTTGTGTTTCAGTGAATCAATCAAGCAATCAAATTCTTTTATACAGTCAAAAACACTTCATATGAGGCAGGTGTGTTTTTCAAGCCTTCCTGAATGGAAGAGGCTCTTTCGAGTACTTCAGGCTGGGCATTCCACCAAGCCCTGGCTGCTGCAACAAAAATACCTGCCTCCAGCCTTTTTCCGAACATATTTGGCATGAAAAGCTGGTCTTTGTCTGCAGATCGAGAGACCATGTAGGACGATAAGCTGTAAAACGGAGCACCCCCACAAAATGACTTATGAGTAAGTGTCATGCACTTAAAGTGCATGCATAAGCTAATCGAAAGCCAGTGGAGCTTCTCCATCGGGACGATACAGTAATAGACTTTAGAAAATTGAATCCGGTATGTCCATGTTAGCAGGTACTTATTTACCCTGTGTGGGATGCTCTACTAGCTTTGATATGGTGAGGGCTCTGGGGCACAGGTGTCAGAGTAAAAAGGGAGAGAATGAGGCCAATGACTGAAGAGTGTATTCACTGCCCAGGCTGCGTTTGTGGGCATTTAATCTGAAGACAAGAGCAACTGGTATAAATAACCTACTTGGAAACTGACATCTTAAGTATTTTTGGGGCCCTAGTCCAAATATAGTTGGGTGCCCCTGTTTGGAACAGCTTTGAATTTGTGATCAAGTTTCAGCTCCCTCATGACCCTTTGGCCAGTTCGCTGACTGCGCACAGGCACAATTATCCAAATGCTAAATGTGTTTACATCTAATATTCAGGGATATCAGCAGTGTGTGTTTTCAGTACTGTAGCACAGCAGCATCTCACTAACAATACTGCAAATAATATCTGTGATACCCTCTCATTTCTTATATGTGATGTCCGGTTTTGAACAAAGAGAAACCTTTATATGGATGTTGCATGAGAACAGGTTTTAAAACAATCTATTTAATAATTATTAAATATCATCAGAGCACGACTCTCTGCAGAAAAGAGCTAGGTATCAGAGGGGGTCCCTGAAAGGCTGGGCCATGGGCCAGATCCCACTTTGCCCATGACCTAAACCGTCCCTGCCTACCACCGGGCATCGTGTTGTCGGGCTATATTCTGCTGCTACACATGAATTTGCGAGAAAGGAACTCCAGCGATCATACTGGTCCAAATTTGGTTGCGTTGTATTAGGTGGGAGGGGAGAAGGTGGGGAACCTAAGGAAATGTTAAATCACAAACACAGCCAATCAGAACGTGTTTCTTGTTGTGAAACATAATGTCAAAGACAGGACTGCTTGGCTTTTTTCAGCTGCTGTTAATATCCGACTGCTTGAGCAGCAAATACATTATTACAAACCCCTCCGCTTCCTGCCGCTCAGGCACATGCTCGAAGGCAGCCTCTTTTGTCTTTATTGGCTTTGGAGTAGTATAAACAGGACGGCACCTGAATCAATAAGCGCTTGATCCCACATCTCTGACTAAACTGCAGAAGTAAAACACGACCGGTCTTTGCTGAAAAGTGCATAGGTGGATATCTGTACCTCTGAGGATCACCTATTTTTACTGCAGTCGTTTTATGCTATCAGTTTGTGGGTATTGTGTGCTATGTGTACTGGATTCTAACTTAGAGGGCACTTTTGATAACTGGGTGACTAGGCTGATGCAAAAAAAAAAAATGAGAAGGCATAATTTTTCACCGCGACCCGTTAATGATGCGTATGACATGTCCTTTAACAATACGCTTACAGCAGGAGTATCCAACATTGTTCGATGAAAGGTAGATCAATACCAATATTCCAGTATTCCCACTACAGATCGATTACATACAATTAAATTGAATGTCACCCAGAAACAGATCAGGAATCCCAGACTGGTCCTCGACATCCCCCGCTGCAATCACAGGATACAACACCTCTGACAACTCCTCTGGTTCTCTATCAACAAGTGAATCACCTTCAAGCTCCTCACACATGCCTACAAAGCTTTCCACTAGGCAGGACCAGATTATTTGAACCACCGCCCCGCCTTCCACACACCCACAAGACAGCTCTGCTCCGCTCAACTCACCCTGGCCTCTATCCCACGGATCCACAAGACCAAGACCTGGAACACCCTGCCCCTCCACCTCAGGCAATCCGCGCTGTTGGCACAGCTCACTCAGGAAGGACCTCAAGACCAGGCTCCTCGACTAAAACTCCACACCCAGGCGGATCAGCAACCCCTTCCACCCGCGTCTTGAGACCCTAATGGGTGAGTAGTGCGCTCTACAAACCACTGATTGATTGAATGTAAAGATTTTATACAAACAATGGGTATCCTACAAATCTGATTTGTAGTCTGCTTGAACAAACTTCAAATACTATTAAACGTAATCAAATATCATGTGGCACTCCAATAACAAATAGCTTCAAAATCAAATCTTGTGTTTTTGAGGGCTCTCGTCTCTTAGGTCTACAAAATGCTTATGAATTGGATGCAATGAACCTCAACCATTGAGGTGGCATGCTTCATCAATGGGTCTTGTCCACATTGGGTCAGATGTGCAATAACCGACAGGCTCCGACTGAGCTCTTCTGGAGATCTTGTCTTATGGTAGGACCCCCAATTGATGAGGTACCCCTATTTTTAGTTCAGGAGTGTATTATATGTATTAATGTATATATGGCAAAAGTATGTAGTCATAATTAGTCTCCCTTACTACGATAAAATTAGAAGGAACAGAGATGGATTTACCAGGATGTAATTGTCCATTTACCCTTTCCACTGCTGCCTCTGTGCCTCCTCCAGAACCTGCAGCAGTCTTTTCTTTTTGACTCTCTGCTGTTAGCTTTGCTGCTTACCTGGGAGGAGAGCACCGCTGCCTCCACGGTGAGGCGGGCACTCTAGAAATGCTGTGAATAATTTGAAATAATAAATATGTGTTAAGCCGAGTATGTAACTGACTGAAGAGCATGCACGTGTATATGTATGCAAATATAACCAAGTAAAGCGCGGGGAGGGAGGGAGTGCAGCGCTTTTGTGTGGATTAAGAGGCCTTTCAACCCAGAAATGGGATATTTGTTGGTGGAGTGTGTGGTGTTCACGGACGTACATTGGTGAATGTAAGCTGCTACTGTTTGAGCAGTGTATGAGGCAAACACATGACTGAGAGTATAGTGTGTTAGTAGTGCGATTGAGGATGTGCAAGGCGAGTATGTTTTTCAGTAAGATGTCAGTGACTGGAGAAATTGAGAGTGTTTTGCAGTGAAGTCTTTGTAAGCGGAGCAGTTGATGTGTGTTTGTGTATCTAAGAGCTGTAGGAGTGCAGTGATTCGAAGGGCGCTGCAAAAGTGAAGGGCGAAGGTGTTCATGGAAATGTGGTCTGTAGTTGTGGGGAATATGTGGGAGAAGACTTGAAACTGTGAATGATGTGTGGATGCTTACAATTTGTGTGAAATACTTGACGGTACGACATCGTTAAACCATGGCATGTGTATATTTATTTATAAATTGTGGTGTTTCGTTTATCACAACATGCCTCTTTATGAATACTTTACGGCACTCAGTCTCTACTAGAAACCACACATAGCATTAAAATCAGGGCAGCAGGGTCCAACTGGATGCAAGGGCGATGACAGACAATGACACTCTTCAGAGGCAGCCCTGGGATGAGCCATATTTAAGACAGATGGCTGCTTGCAAATTTCTGTTTTCTGATGTTTCATAAACACATGTTGGTTGAATCTCCTCTTTTGCTTGTGTCCAGGGCATTCAATCCAGAGTTTCTGGATCCTGCACACTCAGTGAGCTACCTACCACCATGGTTTCTTCATCAGAACTAATGTCACTTAACAGATAGATGTGAGGCAGCCAGCACGTGTCCTGGGGACCCACTCTTCTTCAAATACCCATCATGTTTTTCCTGGATGTAGGATTCAAATTTTAAACTATAAATTAGAGGTCTTTAGAAGCCGATTTACAGCGGTATGGCCTAGTAGACTGTCACATTTTCAGAGGTCCAGGCACTTCCAGGCATCCCGGATTCTAAGCAACTGCAGACCATCCGTGAGCTTCTTGAATAGGCCTGTGTAAACCACGGTACAATAAGACAGATGTGGCATCACCAGACCTCGCATTAGACCAATCAGATGCTTATTTAGCATGAGTAGAAGGATGTTCCAAAGCATGATGACACCAAATACCACAGCGCTCATCTTTTAGAACTCGCCTGGCTTAAGCAGCGCGCATGCGCTGCTCTCGCCATGCGAGGGCTTCTTGGAATCAATACGGATTCCGAAGCTTTCAGAGGCGGACTTGAAGTCCTGCCCATCTTTTTCATTTGCTGGCGTCATCCTCCATGCTAAATGATGGCTCACGATTGAAAAGGAAGCTTCTTAGTCCCTCCTTGTTACCGCCCTGTCCACTTTTGGCCCCGCCCACCGGGATTGGATCGCTCACTTGCGGCGATACACTTTCTCCTTCATTAGCTGGGAGGCACTATATTTTTCGCACAACGCCGACAGCTTGTTTAAAATGCACCTCGGCGTGCTCCTGTTGCCACCTCCCTCACCCAGACCCCAGTGGGTATGTGCTGCGGACACATAACTGTGTTGTCATTTATTTCTCGTTCGCGGAATATGGACCCTATATCCAAAAGCGTTCATTTTTACAGGCGTTTTGTAGAGTGCCGACAAGTCCCGCTGAGATTACTAGGCGCCCTGAAAAGAGAAAATCCGGAATAAAGTTTAGAAATGGGCGAGGATATGTAGAATGCAGTCGAATGTGAGGGGCATGATGCACCTACTACGGCCCCGTTCTCCGCTGTCTCTGTCGCAGTAAGAGTTATAACCATGCCAGCACAGGGAGTTCTGTCTTTTATTACTGGGGGTGGTTTCATGAAGGTGCTCTGGGGAGTGGGGCCTGGTCAACCAGAGATTTGCCGTCATGCGCCTGTCGTTTCGAGGTCCGTTGGTGGATATAGTGCAGACTGCATCTAAACTTCACGTTTCCAAATATCTATAGTAGCATATACACTGAAGGCAGGAGGTTAAAGCCGGGCGTAGAAGGGGGCAGTTTGGTGGCGGTTGCAGGATTTGAGGGGAGCGTGCAGTAACTAGAGACAGATTATACGTTTCTCATGTAATATAAAGCTCTCCGACCCCCTGGGGCCACCTTCGCGCCTTTAGAAATTAACATACACATAAATAGCCAGGTGGGACAGCGGTGGGTTGCTAAATGCACGGAATTGTGGGAAAAAGTGGGTGTTACACACAGCCGGCTGGCCAAGGGCAACAAGGAAGTTACTGGTAGGTGTGGCGGGGGAAATACTTGGTTATAGGCGGGGGAACCGGAGTGGCCAAAGGTGGAATACAAGACAGAGGCAGCTGCGGTTGGTTAAATACGAGGGCGTGGCTTGATGCAGGTACAACCAAGGTGGGTGTGTGGTAGCAGGTAGCCAAACAGTGTATCTGATCTTGTCTTCGCTCTCCATTTGCTTGCGCTCATTTATTCCGCAAAACGCCCTGAAAATGATAAAGTCTATGTTATAATTGGAAATTCCTTGCTAGGAGAATGGAAGCGAGGAGAGGCGGGGATTCCCAGGCGGGGCGGGGCAGGAGCTCTCAGCCAGCTAAGCTGCTGCCACGGGGCACAGAGGACGCCACCTGCAGGCCTGGCTGTGCTTCTGGGATTGCACCATGTATGTACATTGTAGAACAAGCAATGAAATAGGTCTCGCATTTATGTGAGTTTTACCTATTGTCATTATAAATGCTTTTTTTTAATACATTGAATCATGGTGGCTGAGCATCTTATTGTGCGCAGCTCGGTAACTAGTTTTTTTTTTTTTCACATTGAATCATGCGGCCGGCAGTCGCGCGTCTTATTGCGCAGCTCTCCAACTCGTTGTTACATCAAGGCGGCCGCGCGTCTTGAGAGGAGAAGCACGGCCGTTTCTGCCATTAGGCAAAAGGTGGGGGCGGCAAAAAACATGCAGGCAGCAGCAGCACCACGAGCCTCGGAGCCTGCAAACTGTACATCCGATTCCAGGGTCTGTTCTGCTAAAGCGGACTTGCGTGTGGATGTGACCACAGGTGAGTACGAAATTAGAACATCATCATTCAGGCCTGCTGCGTGTGACTGCGAACATGCAAAATATTTGTAATGAGTCCTTACTTGTAATTTTAAAAGAGGCCTGTGAGTGAGTCTATGAACTCATCTCGGTCCTCACAGCCCAGAGAGGGGCGCAGAACTGTGAGGGATATGGATGTTGGCGTGGGTTTCATTTGTTTGTTGCAGCAGCAGTCCCTAACCCTGATTATACTTTTTAAAACAAAAGCCAGGGATGGAAACATGGAGGCAATAAGGCGAAGCTGCTGCTAACTAGCACTAAAGACGTGCGTGGAGGCATCCGAAAAAAATAAAAATAAGATAGCGAGCCTCTGAGCCACAAGCTTTGGCAAAGCCAATAGAACTGATGTTAATGTGCAAATTATTTAAACTGTATGTGTGCAAAATATTTGAACTGTATGTGTGAGTGCCTGTGCTTCATGCAATGCCAGACCTATTCGTTTAGCCAATGCTATTATATTTTAGATTCCTGGGCTGTTTGGATAGAGGTTTTTGAAAATATGTGTGTGTATGACTCACGCACATTTCCTGACAAAAAGAGCAAAGAAGCCTGATGCACAGAAAAAAAAAACGATTTTCTTTCTGTATGCAATGCACACATAAAATGAAGAACATAATGTGCAAGAATTCCCTGTGCTTTTGAGATGTACAATAATCCGTCCTGCATTGCAATGGAAGCAGGAGTGGTACATTAAACATCCAGTAGCAAGAGGTGGGCGAGGGAAATTCTCTTCCGGGCTACTCTGTGGATATTTTGTAGACTTGGCTACAATAGGTCTTTCCGAAGCTGCTGCGTTTAGCCAGGCCTAACAAATAAAATAAGGTAGACATGGAGACATTGAACCAATAGGGCTTAGAGAGTAGTGATTGGTGCAAAGGGTGGGCAGTACTGTGTCCCTGGAGATCTCACATTCGCGCTGGCTGGTTCGTCTACAATGATGCTGAGAGAGGAAATGTATGTACTAGCGTCTGTTGCCTATGTAGTGTTCTCCAGGTACATGGAATAATTCCTCTAGCCTGGATGACGGGGGCGATAGAGATCGTAGTAAAAGGGAGGGGGCGGCATTTTTCAATTCTCGCCTAGGGTGGCAAAACACCTAGAAACGTTGTTGAGGAGAAGGAATGTTGAGATCAGTCCCCACTGTGAATCCATACTCCGGACCAAATGCCTCCGCTCACAGCGCCACATCGCTGGTTTTATTTTCCACTTTCCGCCCACAAACAGGCACACACAAAACACACAAACACCCCTCACTCCCTCTCACTGGTCCTTCGGTATCTCTGGCACTGCCCTTGCAACGTCAGGTCCCAGGAATCGTGGACAGAGTAGTGGGGTTCAGAACTCCCTGTAGTTTCAGCACCTTGCCGACCCCCATCTACTACATCACCCTTTTGGATAAAAAAAAAGGATGTTATTGAGGGGTTAAAGGTAACACTACGATTCAGCCCTGCGATGTCATTTAGGGGTCAAAGGGCATGTGATGTCACCTGTTAGGACTTGAACTTGGTCAGTCAAAATACATGCAAATCACTGGGTTCGTGCTTTCAAGGGGTGTCCAACACAGGTCCAGGAAGGCAAGGTCCTGCATGTTTTTTTTCTGGATAACCGCAACCTACATAAATAGCTTTAATTTAGATTATTTTTATGTACATTACGTAAATATGTCTAATGTGGACATCCTGAAGAGGTCTGGCTGCCTTGCAACTAGGTCGACCCTCACAGGTTTACTTTCGATAAACTACATACTGTATACGTGCTACTGAAGGGTCCATGTCCTCACGTCCAACAACACTCAAATCATTCACAGCACTGTAGGCACACCAATAGACTCGGAGGCAGAGTGCCAGAACCGTACCGAAAACGTCATTCCAAACAGCGCTACAAGGCCATAGGAAATTGTGGATGTGCGCTACACAGATGGACCTAACTTCAGCGCTTTAAACCAGTGTCTAATCACAGATACCGAGTACACGTATTTTTTTTTATTTTAAGGGAAAAGTCCCTGTACTTCCCTGTGCAGGGGTGCACATACAGGTACTTAAGGATAGTGGCTAGCGAATACCTGCACTTTTGTATTCCAGGCACCTCTTAATTCATAACGATCGTCCACATACCAAGAACAAGCATTGAAAATGCAATAAATCTCGCCTTTGATTAAGTTAAAGCCATTTGCTTTGCTAATGGTATTGTATAGCAAAGTAAATGGATTTAACTTAATGAAAGGCGAGACCTATTGCATTTTTAATGCTTGGTATTATTTGTTACCAACAGTTACGGCAGATACTGCACCAGGTGAAACATCTTGATATCAAGATATGCCAAACATGGTTACTTTGTTCACACACAGCATCGTTCTAAATGCAGCACAGCTGCAGAAGAGAAGACATTTCCAGATCAAACGCCAATCATTTCTGAAATCAACCAAGAGTGACACATGGATCTTCCTTACAGTATCACAGAAGAATGATCATAATACACGCCCAACGTCATGCTTCGCCTTAGGGCTAAGGTTCACGTTTGGAGAGGTAAGTGTGGAGTCGACCCCAGATGTCATGAGGTGGGGTGCTAAAGACTGAAAAGTATATCTCAATGGTATTATTACAAAACACTGCATCTCACAACAAGTTTCCAGGTTAGTTGAGCAGTCCCTTTACTCAGGCCACTGTCACTATGTATTTCGTAAATAATAACAGTATTGTAGTTAAATGCTTGAATTGTTTTGGTACATTGGCAAAATACCTCAGAAGAGTTAGAATGCGTGTAGGCTCTGTATGGATATGTGTGTGTAAACTCCGTTATTGTGTAATTTCTGCATCGCACAAGGCATAAAGGAGCCCTGTGCAGTGTCATGCTGAAAAGTAAAATCTGTGTGAGTGCATCTGTGGCCGGCCACTTTATCAGCAGGATCCAATATGTGCAGAAGGACCGACTTACAAAATGTCCTTGTTAAAAATTGAAATTGGATTAATTTATGGTGGTAATTTAAAGATATGGATTCAAGTTGAGCTTAACAGACATTTCAATAATTATCGGTAGGAGGTACCGCTAGGTCCTTCTCCCATTTGGGGGTGCTGCAGTGATGCCACCTACAGTTTGTTCCGGGCTTGAGGTCAGTCTGAATGGTAATGCAGTGATGTGTTAGTGTTGAATACAAGTGGAGGGTGATTGAGTGTCTGAATCTGGTCTTAGGTGTGTGAATATAGTAGTCAGAGGTGAAAGGGAGCGGAGGTTTAAAGATCTGGGGAGTGTTTAAGACTATATGTGGTACACATGAGTACAGTATGGAATCTGCGAGTGAGGTGTTAAGTTATTTAAAAGTGAACGTTTACACTTGAAAGGCATAGAGGTAGGAACACTTTTAGAGAAAGACTGAAATAACTGAGCTAGGAGTCACGTCTTCAATGCCGGGCAAAACGGTGAGTGCAAGTCACACAGATCTGAAGTGGTCGAAGAGTGCACCGCTGCGTTGTCAGACTAGAAAGGAATGGACTCCCAGGCAGGCGGAGAGTGAAGGGTAGATTTTCAACATTTAAAAGCAGGTCTCGGCTGTTTAGAAAGAAAATATTTTTTTTATTTGTCCTTGAAGAAGGTGGCACCTGTGCCTTAGAAAGCTCTGTGAACCCTCCAAAGAGCTTGGAATGTAATCATATTGTTAACTGGAAGCCAAGGCAGTTGACATCGTGCCGGACAAATGGGTCAGTTTTCCTGAGCTCCAATAGGAAGTTGGCAGCAGAGTTCTGCTATCTGCTGAAGCCACCGGATAGCATCAAAAGGGAGAAAAATACTGTCACAATAACCTAAACAAGCAGACACAGCCTTTGAGTGCTGAGACCCTGGGAGTTGAATTCGGTGGACAACAGTGTCATTATTGAATACTTGATCCTGCCATATGTGAAAGCCTGACTTCCCAGAACGTAATGAATATATTTGAAGTGCACTTCCATCTCTGGTTCCTCAGTTCAATTTAACAGATGTATAATTTTACTCAACTCTAGAATACTCATGAAAATTGAAAGCCTGAGACACTCCATGGGGATTCGACTCTGATCATTGCATCAAACAGAGATCCCTGCACAAGTGTTACTGAGCACCAGGGAAAGGGAACACGTTGCGGAATACCGCACACAGGTGCACATAAGCATGGGCCAGTACTTCTAACTTTAAGGGTGGACAGTTTTCTGAAACAGCATGCTAAGCAGTTAGCTCGTAAGCCCACCAACTCAAAAGGAGAAAAATAGCGTACTAGCAGATGGTACATCTGGCTGCTAAGTGAAAAAGTATGGTGCTCCTCGGTCTAGAAATTTTTTGGTACATGCACGAAAAAGCCTAAAACTGTCTGTGGGAAAGCACCATTTTCACCAGCCTTCGGAACATTAAACTCATGAGTCAACCTTAGCATGAGCATATCTACCTGGAAAGTATGGTTTCTTTTTGGGATAGTGGTGCATGGGTACTGACGGCCAACATAGTTTCAAACACACAAACTACACCCAACTGAAAAGCCACATTCAGAGTGAAACTGGTCTTGGGTTGCTTGTGTTCCAGTTCAGGGAGACCTGGCTCGACAGTTCAGGCTGGACTGTTTCTACTGGAGCAGGGGCAAGGCTGATTTGCATATAGCTGGGTCCAAACTGAAGTGCCTTGGTGGTACCCCACGCGATTGCCAGTTCGTTATACAAATTGCAAGCATTCCCCCTATAACTTTTTGTGAGCTTGATGTACTGCCCTAAGTAGCAAGGGTATGCCCAGATGTGGGTACTATGCTCTCAGAGCTGCTGGAACCAAGATACAACTGACAGAAGAGCCCCAATCAGGGCGAAACTGATCTTGGGTTGCTTGTGTTGCATTTCAGGGAGGAGCTGTTTATACTACTCAACGCATGCAGGTTATATTAAATAGGCATACAAAGCAATTTACATTGTCATTATGTACTTTGTTCGTTCTCTAGTTTACAATGCAACCGAGTTCAAACCCCCTTGGAAGTTCAGTGCCATTGTCGGGTTTACGGTTCTGATGCACTTTTTATTAAACATCAGTTTAAGGAATTTAACTCTTGAATGGTAAAGAGCAGGACAAAGGCAGATTATATGCTCAATGTCTTCCAGGGCCGTACCACAGAGTCAACATATAGTGTTGATAGGTTGTTCATACTGCCAAGCTCCATAAAACTGGAGAATGGGTATGTACAACATCCAAAGCCTCCCCAAAAAATAATTTTAAAGATTCGTTTTGGTGTACATATGGACATTATATTTGTTATTCTTGTTCTTTTTTTTTACTTGGCTGTGCATTCAAAGAAACACGTAGGAAATTATAAAACTCAGCAAGCACACACTTAACCTAAATTCTAGAGAGAGAAGATTCAAGCTAGGTAAGATCTTATACACCTATCGGAACTGCAGTTTAAACCACGATGGAAAACATTGGCTACAGACCCCATTTGTTACATATGATGAAAACTGAGAAAGCTTATTTTACAATGTTCTCTGATCTGCCTTTAGGCTCATGAAAACTTAGTTCCATAGTCGCAGGTGTGCAAGAGTGGAAGTAGCAGTTACACCACGTTTGAACCAGATTCAAGATTAAGGGGCAGAGTGCCTTAAAAAGAACTTGTATTACTGTTTTAACAGCCGGTATTATTGTAAATTTCAAACTATTAAGTGTATTACAGGCTTAAAAAAAGACAATGACATGTTTTAGACTACGGTTAAAAACAATGTTCAAAGACTTCTTTATAGGTACCTTGCAACATCACACTATCAATAAACAAATGCATTTGCTAAATCTTTTAGCAATGTACTATTTGCAAATCCCATTCTTTGTTTTTATTGGAAACTTAATTCATACATGAGATTTATGTCTCTTAATTTTAGTAACTTTTTGGGAAGAAGAAAATTAATGAAAACGTCAATCAGTGTTGCTGGAACAACTTTCAGAGCGGGGATGCTGCCTTCAATGTTGCATCACTAAAGTCATAGGGATTGTGAAAATTCCAAGTGTCACTTAAAGAACAAGTGTAGCAAATATATTCAGCAGGAAAGTGGTACGGTTGAAGTATGCATCTGGTGGTGGGTTTTGGAGAACACGGTTGCAAATATAATACTAAAGCACAGTAGCATAGTATAATTTACAGAAAGCACATTTTCCATTGAAAACAACTAAACTTGCTCAGACACAATTTTGACTGATAAAAAGAACACAAACGATAATGTGCTGAAATCGGATTTCAAGAAATAAGTATGTCTGATTAATTCTGATCCTACTAACGTTTTTGTTTCCTACAGACTTAAGAATTTGAAAACAATTGCACTTCATTGGTGCCTTCCCAACTGCTGAGTCTAGAACATTTGTAGAGTTAATTTACAGGTATTTAAATTGGTTGTATGTGGGAACTAGGCATGCCTTTACCATGCAAGCAGTTACTCTGCAGTCTTTACAACGAATGTGTCTTTACCACGCATATCACTACAACGACATGCCTTAGGTAAAGAGCGGTATAATGTACTATTCCAACTCTTAGGATCCTACTATACTCACAAGAAGATTAGCTTTTGTTACATTTGGAGATGAACAAAATGCTTGCTGTTCTTCCAACTCCATTTGGCGCAACAGAAGGGAAAGCGTTAGACTTTAAAGTCCAACGCCGCTTTCCCTAAGACATTTTGTTGTAATGATATGCGTGGTAAAGAAGCATTTGTTATAAAGACCGCACTGTAACTGCAGCAGGAGGTTCGCTCTGTGTTGTAAAATGTTGTTTCCCATTTAAATGTTATTATGTCTTAGAAGAAATTACATCTCCTCTACCCCTGCAAGATTGGCACATAGCTCACTTAAAAAAATCATCTCGCTTTGCAGTTATTGAAAGTAAACACCACTCACCATGTCAAAAGAATAAACAGCCATTTCGAGACGTTATTGAATGACATTTAATCTCTGTCTTTCAAGCAAAGCAAATGTTACCAGAAGAAAAGCAAAATTCAAGTCATCTGTATTGCGCATTCACCTTCTGAACTCCAGCATGGTTATTTTGGGGGTCCATATTTCCAGCGCCTATGTAGTAGTGGGCGAGCCACTAAAAGTTTCCAGCAAGGCCTGGCTCCAGCTCAGCTTAAGGTCATGATGGAACCTCAAGCCCATAACGAGTCAAGCTTTCATGTGGCTTCTGCCTGCCACTGTCTCTACACCCAAGGTGTGGCGTTACAGCAGGACCATCTGATTTTGGAACTGGGGAACCAGGTTCAAGTCTCGGCGGCTCAGCATCCTATGACTCTGGAAACATCATTTCATCTGCTTGAGCCTATAAACAATGAATGTGACCTTGTGTAATATAACTTGTGTTCATGTAAAGTGCTAAAATACGTTTGGGTCTGGTTTGCACTACATAAAATGCAGCGGTAAAAACAATGCCTTAACATAAGGAAAGACACATTAATAGCCATTTACTGGCAGAACTGTACATCGTGAAGCCAGACACCCGGGATAAATTGGGGCTTCCCACTTAAATTGTGAGAATTTTTTTAATCTTATTTCCAAAAACTCCTTTTTCGTCATTATCAGGTATGAAAGCACTTTCAAATATGTTAGTTCAGAATACCAGTTGTATAAAAAACTATGTTGTTTGATTTAATAGAGGTAAAAAACTAGAGAGTCAGGGTTTCTGGGTCACTCCTGTACCCCTTAGTCAAATTATTAACAACAACAAATGAGTGACTTAAAGTGCAAAACTATAAAGAAACCAATTATACGTAATTCCCCTAAAAGAATTGTCACTAAAAAGAAGGAAAAGGTGTCACACGGCAAAATGCAACAAGTGAAAACAAGAAAAGAAAACACTTTTCAGGCGTTGTAGCACACTGGGGGGACATTCGGTCTCCCCAGTGGGAACCCAATGATGAAGCATGTCACCAACCAGGTTGGTGAGTGAGGGTTCTTTTAAAGAAAAAGTGTTTTCTTTTCTTGTTTTCACCCGTTGCGTTTAGCCGTGTGGCACCTTTTCCTTCTTTTTAGTGACAATTCTTTTAGGGGAATCACGTATAATTGGTTTCTTTATTGTTTTGCACTTTAAGTCCCTCTTTTGTTGTTATTAATAATGTTTGATTTAATAGTCAGAATAATCTGGGCCAGTACAGGGTTTACATGAAAACTGTCTTGCGTTTTAGCTTACTGGTGGTTCTAGTTTAAAAACGATCACTTTTAAATTGTACTTCCCAGTGCAGTGTTATAATGTGACATACTTCCACGTATTAAAGAAATACACTTTTCTGATTTTTGAAGAAACGGTATCACATTTTGTGTGTTATTAGTTACATAATCTACATAGCTTAATTTTTCAGGGCTTGGCTAAACTAGTACGCTGGCTCTAAGACTCAAGCCAGACCCTTGGCTCGGCTCTACCTGTTAACTTGTTAACTGGCCCCTTTAAGCCTGTGATGCCAATATGTTGCAAAAACCATGCATCTGACTTTTGTGTAAAGGTACTTTACCTTCGTAAACCATTGCGATGCTAAATGGAGGCTGAGCTACAAAAAATATATTTATCAGTGCACATTGACGCCACGATACAGTGTTGGTAAATGGTCTTTTGATAGTAACCCCCAAGCAGAATAGATTCACTACCTGCAGTAAGATAAATCATCTTAAAAACATGCATGTGGACATGTTAAAATGGGGCGCGCAGCTCAGCTCAAACAATGTCTGCCGGAACTATATATACTCTGGCACTTTACCAAAAAATCACCACGACTTTTTAAAAAAATGTCTTTATTGTTTATCCTTGTCTTTTAATAGCGATCTTGCTATGAGAATTAACTTGCATTTCACGATACTAAAACAAACTTAACACGGAAAGACAAATTAGCCACGCCTTGGAACATGCACGTTGCCAAATATTTAATTAACTCTCTCGATGGATACACCTCAAACATCATTACCGTCTCAGATCATATAGAGTTCCAGCTGCGTCCTGTGGCAGCATGTCAATGAGCACAGTGTGCAGGAGAGCTCCTGTCTGCATGACTCAGCAAGTGCCAAAAAGCGACCCCTTTCATCCGTGCCAGCGTAGGAAACCCCCCCTCCCTCTCGCTGTAAACGCTGCCGGGAGTATACCTCCGTCTCATCCGTCCGTTTTAGTGTTGCCTGAGCACAATTCCTTCCTCCTTCCTGTGACCTCACTTACTACATCTTCCGGCCTGGCGAACTCACGCAAAATAAAGGACCCCAGCAGCCCAGCTGCTCTTGGTCAAGCACAGAGACGCTCTCAGGGCAGCTGTCAGATTACTTCCGGTTCACCAAGTGTGTCCGGAGATACAGCCCAACATGACTAGGCCCTGCTGAAAATTAAGGGACGCCGAGATGTCGGCATTTCTCAAACGCATTAGCTGAATGAAGCCCCCTCTAAGGAGCGCCCACCCCACTTGCAACAAGATTATATGCGGTCCCATAGTGCGTTCAAGTAAAATAGCGTAACCTCCATTAAGAACCATTAAAAGTCTGGGCCCGCACGTATTTTGCTTTAATGTCAGGTCCAATCTCTTTCTCTTTCCTCTCTCGCGATCGCTGCAGCTCCACAGCAAGTGCCTCACACCGCTCCATACTCCCCCAGGAGTCCACCCGGCTGCACTCCTTGTATGCTCAGGTTTTGACCCTTGCCCTCCGGATGTCCATTATATATCTCTATCTCTAGCACGAGCAGGCCAGTTGGCTGGTGCACTTTAGTGAAAGTGGCCAAATTAAGAGTTAAGATATAATGAACTCAGACCATTTTGCTGACCAGTCATTGCTCTATTGATTCAAACAGCAATCGAGTCAACAACAGTATAGAGCATCTGTGGCATACTTCAAAAACTAAACAAGCACTGCTAAAGTCCTGGCCGTGGTATGCCTGTGCACTGATTACAGTATTAAGTCTGGCATTTGCCCAGGCCTTTTGATTTTAGTAAAATTATATATAAATAATTACGTGAACAGTATTTTAGCCAGCCCCCTCATTCACTGGCTTTCATCGCATTTATCTTGCACCTTACATATCAGCCATCGGCTAACTTCACTGTCAGTGAGGCATTTTTCCTTTTCACAAGGTACACATCAGCTGACAAAGTAGTTCCCTTCAGATCTAGGGACTACTATAGCTTTTTGAATGTTAAACATCTTCTTTCTGTTCATCTTTTTAAAACATTTTTCATAATATTGCAGAGCCTCTAGAATTTTTGGGAAACGTTCCCCAAACAGGCAACGACAAATCCAAAAAGCTGGCAGGCAACGACAAATCTAAAAAGCTGGCAGGCAACGACAAATCTAAAAAGCTGGCAGGCAACGACAAATCCAAAAAGCTGGCAGCCAACGCCAGACCGTTTGGCTTTGCCAGTGATTGTTTCATTTACTGCTGCAAGCATAGGCGACAAAAACAAGAAAATATACCAAATAAACATGCCTGCAATACCAATTTTAAATTCAAAAAGCATTCAATGATGTGGCTGTTTTAATACTGAAGTAATTTTAAATAACAAGTCTTTCAGCCGCTCCATGCACTTTATTACTGTTTGTTATATGTTTTTTAAAATCAATATTTAATGAGGCACCTAAAGCCCAGGCAGAATTAATAATTGGTATTTAATGTTTTTAAGAAAAGTAAAATACAAAAGCACACTTTGAAACAGTTTGTCAACTAAAATGAAAGTAACTTTCTGCAGACAAGTGGGTTGACCCATTCACCCAGGCTGTGGTGAATGAAAACAAAATGTGAATGACAACTAAACACACCAATGGATGAAGCCCGCTAACAAAAGCCCTTGTATATCAAATATGCATTTTTTTTTTAAACAATATTGTGGCGCGACAGCTAAAGTGGCCTCAAAGGCAAGACAAAAACAGACACAAACCCTCTGTGTCAGATCTTCTAAATGTACAAACAAATGTGTACACATCAAAGGCCCATTCATATTTTGAGACTGTTCATAAGGTGCAATACTCAACTCTGGAGTTTACTGATTGCTGAACTGACCAACATTCATATGATTGTCTTTACTCCTTAAATACACAGAAAACGAAAAGTGCAAAAGATATGCGGATTGTGAGTTATTTTTCATCTTCTCTTACCTGTGGACGTAATGTAGCTGATGCACTGAGTCAATAGCTAGGACCATTTCTGCCAAATAAAACCGCGCCATCTCTTCGGGCAACCGATCTTCAAACTTACTGAGCAGGGTAAGCAGATCTCCACCAACGTAGTAATCCATGACAAGGTACTAAGGGCATAAATGAAGGAACACACATTACAACAACAAAAAAACAACGGTGCCAGGCACACAAAAATCAGTAAAACAATATTTAAATGGCTGTGACTGCATTTGATTTATGTTAAGTCTTCAATTACCCATTCACCACTTCTCTACCCTACCATCTTCATTTTATTATTTATTTTATTTAGGAGTTTTATATAGCGCTAGCCAGATCCGAAGGTTTCAGAGCGCTTTACAACATAAGAGGAAGGGAAATCACACAAGAAATAACAGTAGTAAACATGTTGACTCGTTGCGAATCTAAATTGTCGGATCAGCATAAACATTGCATAGCAGGAGATCATCGCAAAAAATAAAAAAACATAAAAACAGTAGTATACATGTAGACTTGTGGCGAGTCAAATGACTCATATAGGAATACACATTGAATAACAGGAGATCACGGAGTCTTAGGGTGATAAATACCTAGACTAGAAGGGAGACCGTTCCGAGAGGAGGGCATATGAACGAGTCAGAAAGGGGGTGAGGTAGAAGTCTTAATATTAAGGTGGCTGAGTGCTTCAATGGACAAGAGTCTGCATTCAGGCAGTAGCTATCTATTCGGAAGGGAGCGGTTGAGGAAGAGGTCTTTAAGCTGCCTTTTGAATTTTACAAAGGAGGGGTTAGTCCTGATACGGACTGGGATGGAGTTCCAGATTTTTGGTGCACTTCCAGAGAAGGATCGAAATGTGGTTTTTTTGTTTGCGAGTTTTCAGGTGGATGAGGAGTAGAGTGTTGGTACTCCTGAGGTTCCTTGTCTGGCCAGCTTTCTTGAGTTTGGCAGCCAGGTAGGCGGGTTTCCCAGTGTGTGGAACTTTGTGCGTGAGACAGGCAGTTCTGAAATTGGCCCGCATTTCGATTGGGAGCCATTTTAGTACTATGAGTGCAGGCGAAATGTATTCAAATTTCTTCTCGCCGGTGACCATTCTGGCTGCTGCATTGAGAGTTGATCTAAGGGGAGCTAATCTGGATTTTGCTGTTCCTGTGAGGGTTGCATTCCCATAGTCCAGTCTGGACAACACCAGGGATTGGTTGGCTTGTTTGAGATCACTGGGAGGGATGAAGGGTTTTATTTTGTTGAGCAGTTTAAGGTTGAGGAAGGCGCTCTTAGCGGAGTTCTTGATGTATTTGGGGCATTTCAGTCCTAAAGCAGCACTTCACAGGTGCTCACCAGTAAATCGTTCGGTGACAGCATTCCACTGACACCCAGGGGCACAGCCTCCTCTTGAGTCTTAGAACCATGTGTTTCATTAGTCACAAGTATGTTTCAAATATATACATTAATGTTCTGTCTTTGCTTGTCAGATACTTTAGTCCTTGCTTTTTAAACAGCTCTTAGCATTCTGTTACTCGTACATTTGATTTTTGCATTGTAAATATTGGATTGAATAGCCCAGCTTGCAAAGAACTGTTGGCTATTAAAATATGCTGATTTTTTGGGTAGACTCCAAATAAAAAAACAGATGTTCGAAAATGTTATTTTATTTTTTAAGTGTTTTGATATAATTTTAGATGACAATATTTAGAGTAATATATTGTTCAGAGGTTTACAAAATATTTTGTTGCATGATTTACATTTTATGGACTGGCTCAGGATTTGGCTTTTAGAACCAAGCCAGACCCCTGACTCAACTCTGGTTCGACTCTTTCGATGAATTCTCTGGCTTGCCCTCCTCCATAGCACACTTGTTTCGCCGATGCCGCCAGGCAAAAACAAGCATTGGCAAAGCTGATACATCTGGCCGCTTTTGTTATACACAATTGCACACATGGAAAGCACTTTAAAAGCATGCAGTGGTTCTCATGGAGATGTTCACATTACCAATCTCTCACATACATATACAACACATTCTGAAACAGACAATAATGCACCGTGCCGTTACATGCATATACAGAAGTATGCAAGTGGAAAGTCATATTAAGCTGGTTGGGCTCTTGCTCATGAGTGAGGCTACCATGAGTAATCCCTTCATTTCGGTCAATGAGCTGTACAATAAATGTATATGATAGAGAAATAAGTAAAAAGGTAGCAAAGGCAGGGGAGAAGTTAGAGACTACAGAGAAGTACACAAACAATAATAAGAGATATAAGTAAATTAAAAATGCGACACAGAAAGAAACAGAAAGCTTGGTAAAAAAAGACAAGAGGAGCACAGAAAAGGAAACTATGATAAGAAAGCCAGGATACTAAGGAATAAACACAATATGCCGATTTAAAAAATGCAGGAGAAAGGCCACAATACAGAAAAGGGATGGCCGCGCGGCTCACTGTGAACATTAAAGGGACGCCGCGAAAGTGATCTCGGAAAAGGGATGGTTGCGCATCTCACTGAACATCAAAGGGGCGCCGCGAAAGTGATCGCGGGTGAAAGTGATCGCGGGCGCTTAATGAGCGTGACTAGGTTTGCCATATGGCGCCTCTGCTCCTAAGCGCGCGCCCGCGCACATGCACTGAAGCTCTAGGCTGGCCATGGTATCATTTTTTGAGCCCTCACTAAAAGTCTCGCCAGACCAGCGCATGCGCTGAGTCAGGCGAGACCTAAAAATCACCGGCAAAGCCAATCGGTCTCGCATTTGGCACCTACTGGCTTTGCCTATCGTTTCTAGCTATGCTGTGCAGCATTCCTGATGACGTGCAACATGGTTAAAGAGTACCAAATGAAGCCTTTGACGAAGCTGCCTGCATCATTATGTAGCAAAACACACACGATGATGGCAGGATAGCCTAACTCCAGTGGCGTAGTGAGCACGGGGCCCACGTCTGGGCATACCCTTCCCACAGCTGGCTGAAGACGGCTGATCGCCATAAACGGGTCCTAGGATGCTTGATTTCAGTCCAGGGAAGACATGGCTTGGTAGTTCGGGCTGGACTGTTCCCATGAGGCACAGGGTCAAGAGACTGATTTGCATAAGGCCATGTCTGAACTGGGGTGGCTTGGTGAGCAAAATAACAATGGATTAAACCCAGATCTGTGACTGGGGGTGAATGTTTTGCCATTGTGCAACATTCCATCCATCATCTTGTGTGTTTTGCTATTCACCCTATGTGGAAAGGGTATGCCCAGACGTGGGCCCCGTGCTCACTACGCCACTGGAGTCAAGCTATCGTGGCTGAAGACGGCTGATGGCCAGAAACCGGTCCTAGGATGCTTGATTCCAGTCCAGGGAAGGCATGGCTTGGCAGTTCGAGCTGGACTGTTCCCATGAGGCACAGGGTCAAGACTGATTTGCATATAGCCATGTCTGAACTGGGGTGGCTTGGTGAGCAAAATAACAATGGATTAAACCCAGATCTGTGACTGGGGGTGAATGTTTTGCCATTGTGCAATATTCCGTCCATCATCTTGTGTGTTTTGTGTGTAGGCATGAATACAGAGTTGGATCAGTAACTAAAAAAAGTGTGTGAAAGCGCTTATTTTAAAGCAACAAAAAGCGGATGGTGTAAAGCAACAAGTGGTGGAAGCAACAGGCAGGGTGCTGTTGGGGAGGGGAGCAATGAATGAGAGCAACATGAGACAGGTGGGGGAGAAGCACATGCGGGAGCAAGCAACAAGGAGCTACAGGGTGGGAAGGAGAAGCAAAATATGAGAGGAGGGAGCAGGTGAGGGTAATCAAGCTGGGAAGGAGAAGCAACGGGTGAGACAGCATTGTGGAGCAGTTGAGGAAGAAACACAAGGGCAAGAAAGCAATTGGGAGAAGTACACTAGGGCGGGTGCAAAATGGGGGCAGAAGCACATGATGACAGAGTAACACGGAGTGCAGGAGCGAGAAGTACGAAGGAGACAACTGGAAAAATTATGCAGTCTCATCGCATACTTGTCCGAAGAGAAAAAACGCAGTGCTTTAAAAGCAGTAGTGAAGCATACAAGTCAGCCAATGAACATTGATGGTAAAGAGGCAATGGTCCAGGGGAGGGACAAACACAAAATTGACAAGCTGGGAGTAAGAATCGCATAAATGAGTGTCAGGAAAGCCAACCACTGGTAAGTAATGCACAGGCTCCAAGCCCTGGTGCGTTCTTGGAAAGCCAACAATGGCGTGCAACAGACAGAGCATTCACTGTATAGTAGACCTAATAAGGGGGTTTTCACAGATCTTTTCCTTACAGGTAATAGCTGTAATATTGCATTAGCAGCAAAAAACAGTGCTGGACTACACTTGCTGTATTGCGTATGCGTGAGGTAAGTGACTTTAATGCTCGGCTACACAGAGTAACTGTACATAAGTGACATACTTCACTAACCTCAGGCAGCCAACCAGCTAAAGGCGCTTCATAAGGGCTTGTCAACCATGAGCCCTAGTGCCCTATCAGAAACGAGGACACCAGAGGAGAACCCACATCCTACCCTACCCATACTTCTGATTTGGCAAACACTTGTGAACTTACCTGGAACAAGCAAAATATGTCAATCATTACAGCTCATGTTTTTCCACTCAGAGGCGCTGTTTGTAAGAGACATGAAGTTGGCAATTGTGAACCCAGGAGGTAAAGAGCAAAGCATGAGTTGAGAAGAACTGTCTACATGTCCCCAGGTTTTTAGTAGCTCATCTTTTGTGTGCAATAGTGCGCATGTGTGTGTTTTTGTGGATGCAAGCACGTGTGAGTAGTGTATGCCCATTTACCAATTGTGCTGTGGGGAGGCGATCATCAGCTCGGGCCTACAAGGGTAGGAAATGAGTGACCAAAAACAGCTGAAAATCACTTTCAATAAAGATCCTCCGGCAGAACTGGGATGCAAGCAACCAAATAAAATGAGCAAATAAGGAAAAATTTGACTGCTCACCACACATTCGCTTAAATAGGTAGCATACAATATAGGATGAACGAGAAAAATACTTTCTAGATAGGCAGCATGAGAGAAACATACGAAATATTTGCTAACATCACAATGTCAGACTCCTTTTGTCTTAGCACACCATTAGGATTTGCGCCGCCCTTGATGATGACTTTGGAGTCATTGCTGTTTATGTACTGTACTCAACACTGTAGGGCTGATGAACTGGTTAGAACAATAGTTTTAAAGCCACGGTTACAATGATATCTGTTCATCGCTGCCAAAGCTAACATACCTACGACACACTTTGCATTGAGCTGCTCTAGAAAGAACAAAAGTAGATGCACAAATATTGCTCTAATGTAAGATTACACATTCAAAAAGCAGAATCTTGCAGAGATATCAAAGATAATCTATTTCTGCAAAAACATAATGTAATAAAATGGGCAAACCATTTGCAAAAGTGTTGAAAACCCTCGAATCCTGAGTGATGGTTAAAGACAGTTTACTAAAAAGTCCTATCCCCCAAGTGCCTGACATCTGAATATTTTATTCTGCTTTAGAAATTATCATTCCCATCATATGTATCATGTCTCGAGCTGTCATGCTTAGACTTTGTTAAATGTGTCAATTCTTAGGCAGGAGAGAGAAGAAGGTTGTACAACTGTCCATGGAAATTACCAGACTACTCGGGTAAGGACAGAAGGTTCGGCTCACCTAACCGACTACACCAGTATGAAAATATTTAATTACTGCTCATTCAGCACCGCTGTTTATTTCCCGCCAATTTATGAGGAAACCGTGCTGTAAAAAACAGCATTGAGCCATTTCCTAATTTTTATTCAGTGAGAGACACCTCACAACTGCCATAAAGGAGTTGGTGCGTGTTTCACTCAAAATCAAGGAAGATATCTACTCATACTCCACTTTCAGAGTTCACCAGCCAACAGTGGTTCCATGTTGAGCTTTTGTCGTTTTCGGGATTTCTACTACTAGGTGTGACTCACTTGTGGTGTTTTTTTTCCAACAGTGTTTGTCTGTTTAGACCGAGATGAAATGCTTCGTGAATAAAGGAGGGAATATTGAAGTGTGTTCTGGCTTCAAGCGGAAGCAATTGGAGGTCTTTCACAAGTGACTCAAAGCAAGTGTACATGAGCAGTTATCTTTTGTATCAGTAATACGCAACACATAACCTATACTATATGTAACTATTTATTTTCTTTGACATGCAGAAGAGGCTAGGTCAGCATCCAGTAAGAATCAACAATTTAGGCGGGGATGTTGGATTTCACTAGTCACAAAAATGAGCTCAATATCAAGAGTTTTGCTTTTTTACTCCCTTTTGGTGTTACCCATTAGCCACTCCTTCCTTTCATTGTGTCATGAAAGATGAATCAACACAGTGTGCAGTTCACAGCATAAGTACGGATGGACATAAAATATGCATTACTTACGTACTTACAGGGAGACAAGAAAATCGGTGGCTATCATTAAATGAAAAATACGCTTATCAACATCCTTCTTTACTGAAAATGCACTCAACAATGAGTGAAAGCAGAAACAGGTGATCTAAAATAAAGTAAATGTAACCAAGGCAATTGTAGGTGCACATTTCGCATAGCATTTCTTGGAGCGAAGTAACGGATTTTTAATGCTACCAAACTCAGTGGTACCCATTTTATCGATCTAAAGAAGATGAGGCTGAGTGGAACCACCTGGTTTCATACCTGTGATCATGGGGTCAAATACAAATTCCCTGCAGCAGATGCAAATGGTTGGCTCGAGAGGAGAAACTCGTTTCCCTCTTACAAAATAATTAAGTCTGGATTAAGTTTTGATAATATGGAGCCAAAAGTCTCCAAGAAACTTGGGAGTCCGTTTTTCGATATCATTCACTGAGATTATATTATTGGTAAGTGAGAAAACTGAAGGCTTGCTTGCTAAATGGACCCCTTCAAAGGCAGCTTTGTTTGGTCGTTTAGATGTAAATACATATGATGTATTCAAGGTAGAGACGAAGCCCATTTCACTGTGCTGACAATTGTGCTAGGAACTAGACATTTGTGAGCCAACTGGGGGTGGTCCAAATGTTTCTGTGTTGTTTCTACAGGGGGTGCTACTAAATAACCCCTTCTCATAGAAGATGGTAGTTTCCACCTCATCACAAGCTTATTTATTGACTGGGAGTAGGAGGCAGCAGAGATTTTAGTGAGGGTGACAGGCCTTTTCATCAGTGCTCATCAGGGAAGTAATGCGAGCCTGTCTATTTAAAATCCATTCGATTCTCCATAACTGGGTTTCTTCAATACACCCTCTGTTTATGTGGTGAGTTGTGACGTGCCATGGGGGAGCTGCATGTTGTATTTTTGTGTCACGCCACTGGATGTACATATGCTATGTGGAAGGGGACCTCTCCGAGGACAAAGTGGTTGTAGCATCTCTGTGTTGCCCATGTGGTTACATTTCTTTTGCTTCCACGGCCATGCAGAATGCCTGGGAGGATTTAAAGAATTTATATTCAGCTCCTGCCTGAGCCATAATGGAGAAGAAAAGACTGACTAAGCCATGTTCTGCCACTTCTGCCAACTGATCCATCTGAGGATAAGCTTACCTGCACTTGGGACGCATTGCCTGTCACCCCTCTGGTGCACACTGTAGCCTCTTGCTTTGTCCTGCCTGATATTGGAGTTGTCTCGAAGTCACAGAGATTCTAATCAGGAAGTTAACTTCAGCTCCCTTGTAAGAAAAAGTTAATTGACTAGACTGTGCCTGCTCCTACCCTTATTTCTTGAGAAAGCCTAAAAAAATGTGTCCAGCTATGGTTGGTTGGAGTTTTGCATTGTGAGAATGGCATACTTTTCGATTATCCTTGGCTTTCCACTGGTGCCCCTCACAACTGAATAAGAGATAGACTCACTTGTATTTGAAGGAAGGTCACACAACTAGCTTTGAGACACTTGACCAGGACAGGGCACTCGTGTTTCATGGGACCAAGCCTAAACCATATGAAGAACATTGTTGCTGTGTCCTGCTAGGAAAATTGGGGATTTCCCTGAGAAGAGAAGAGTACTTTGCCATAACAGAAATAAAAATACCCAGTTGTCTGAATCTGCATAGAAATCAACCTGAGGTACTAAACGTGGCATTGAGCCATGGGTCTGCAGACAGATTGTCTTCACAAACACAAGGCATCTGCATAGCCTGAGAGTCAAGGACGGACCAGGGATATTGAAGGACCACGCCCAGTGGAGTGCTTCCATTGGCTCTTGACCATTTCTAGGCTGGGAAACACAGGAGTTAACTATGGAATCCCTCTGCTACCAGCATCAGTTGGCCCTTTTTTGAAACACTGACTTTGGAGATCGGCTGAAGCAGTTAACTGTGTGAAATTAAAGTATCATTCTGTAACAGAGTTTATAAGTTACTACCATCTATTAGAATAAATCTTGACTGCTCAATATGGTTTCTCTTGGAAAATAAAGCATACAAAGAAAGTAACTGAGGTATCCAACTGGAGTGAATTATTACTGTGGATCTGGCAGAACAGATGTCAATAACCACCGAGGATACTGCCTAGTAACCGCGGACTACCATTTGACCTAGGGAAAAGAATTAACATCTGTCAAACTTTATCTTTCACCAATGCATCCATTAACACTCCCAAGAAGCTTCTTAAAATAAAATAAATGAAGTGCTGACCAAATAGTCAGGAAAAGTATGTAAATAGGAATTCAATGTAGAAACTTCAAAAAGGCAGGGAATGTAAGACGTTCCTTTCCAATTTACATCAAAATGTCTGAGGCGCATGCTCACAAAAATAGACTAGAACTACTTGAAACAAGGTATATAGTTCACAAACGGTACCAACATTGTTTTAGATAAGGACCGTTACCACTATCCTGATTCTTTTCTTTGGTTACAAACAATAAGGCAAACAGGATCAGTGACAGCTGCAATCTGATGACTTATCCTAATGTGTAGAGTGGCACCAATGGCCTAATCCTCTTTGACCTCTTAATAGTTTCCTCCATCGACAGGTCCCACAACATCCTCACTAACTTCGAGACTGAGAGGTTCCTAATTATGACCTTGGTCTGGAAATCAATCCAGTCCAACAGAAGTCACATTATCACTCTGCAATTAGGCACATTTTCAAATTGCAACCTTTTTTACTTGAGGTGCCCCATGGCTCAGTACTGATACAGATCTTCACCATCTGCCTCTGAGCACAAGTCACTAACAGATCATTTCTGTTCAATTTCTACTTCTAGCTGGACAACGCGAAAATCCGGTCTTATTACGTCGGAGCTATCAAATTTAAACAATTGTTGGTGAAATACCCTAGCAACCGGCCATGAAGCCCAAGCTTTTCCAAATGCAGTGCACTGCCATATCATTTACTGTGGCACAATATTTAGTGATCCAGAAATAAGATAATACTTCAGCGGTGTATGGGGCTTTTCACATTAATGTACTATTACGTTACATTTTTCAGTAGCCTCTCGTCAGGACATGTTCTTACCAATGTTAGCCCATCCACAGGTCTGTTGTAGTTGCAGCCCCATTATCTAACCAAGATTTTTCTACTATATGCTAAATAGCCAATTTTGACCGACCAGATTGCCTCGCTCATGGTGATTCAGATGTGTACCAACAGTAAGATACATTTTGAATAATCTACATTTATGTAGATAACGGCAATCCTGCACAACTTTCACTGACAGCCATAAAAAACACGGATAACTTTAAACGCATCTGCATGCATACAAAGGTTATTAATTTTGACTATCTTTATAACACTATCACCGACGTTGGGGGTGGCGGTATCTGGCATGGACTGGTGCAGTGGGCTCGATGTGGAAGTCTGTACTGGGGTCAGTATGCACCTGGTAGCAGGACCAGAGGGGACAAACAATGCTCTGGAAGGACCCGCTGGTGGTAACCCAACTGGAGACCCCAGCAGATTGTTGGGGTTTGAAGGTGCCCCAGTGGGAGCCAAAAGCACACTGAATATCTGAAGCAAGGTCAATTTGAAGGTCTTGATCGGCTGTGAAGTCAACGACGAGCTAGGGAACTTGGGTCCGTCTGGACGAATTGAGGGAGTGACCGGGGCACTGGAAAACTCAAAGGAGTGCAACTTGCATCTTGATGCCCTTGCACTTTCTCCTTGGAGTCAGAATGCCGTAGAGTCCTAGTTAACTTTTTTATGCTAACATTTGGACTTACTCGAACACCTCAACCAAGAAGTGGAATGGTTGCAGGAATGGCCCCATGATGGAGACCGAGTCTGGGACTGTGACATACAGTGAGAGCAGGACCTAGGAGAAGGCGCAACCTCTACTTGAACTCTGCAAGAAACAGCCTTCGGGACATGAAGGCACACTTATCACACTAATTAGAGTTGTGTCCCAAGCCTAGGCACCAAAGACACACCTTGTGCAGATCTGTGGCCGACATCTGCTTCCTGCAATCTTGGCAAAGTTTGAATCCTGTAATTTTCAGTGGGGACATTGCAGCACCCTCTTTGGGGGCTTCAAAATTATCAATAGACTGTCAATTTGGGAGTGGAGTCAATATCCGCATTGAAAGACATTAACGGATGTCAGTATGCAGGGGTGGCGCTTATATGAAGCTGTGCTCCATAACTTCTGGGAAGGTGTGGAGTCAACGGGGAGCTGCACAGCACCACCTACTGGCATTGCTATGAAAACATTTCCAGATTCAGTCTGCACTTCTTTTAAGGTGATGCTGCACTTACAAGTATACAGCAGAAGTTGCTCACTTCTGATTTAGTTGGCTTCCAATCATCATGAAATTGAAGACCTGGGTCTATGTGTTATAGCATTGGTCTAGATTTTGCTTAGAACTTTTTCTGCATAAATATAAACAGCCCAATTGACCCAGGATCCATTCCAAACCCCAAATAGACACATCAATTGTAAACGGAGGCAGGTAGGGAGGGACGATCAATGCAGGAGAACTCAGATCGTTGGTTTGGAGGACAAACAAATATTTACTATGTATACTAAATATTGAAAGAAAAATAGTACACTACAATAGCCAATTACAATACCATCTCAATGACCGGTTTCTCACCTCATTTTTCATCAATTTACAAAATTGTCCTCGTTTCTTTTCTCAATAGAAACAGTGGACACGTTAGAACGTTAGAGAAACATGTTATATCTTTAATTAATGTCTGCAGCAATGGGTTTTAGACAGCATTGTCCTACCATCAGCAAAGGGGTTGCAGTAAAAAAAAGGGGAACATGTGCACTTTTCATCTGTACTAATTAGAAACACACAGCTGTAATGAAAGGAAATTGGTTATACTGCATTTCAGCCCAATATAGACCTCAAAATCAATCAGCCATGGCAGCCACAAATAGAACTCTTCCAAACTGCTGGCAGTGGAAAGGCGAATAATGACAGCTTTGGAAAAGCAAAGTAAATCAATTTATTACAGATTTCATAGTACCTTAGGGGATGGTGAAAGTTGCAGAAAGTACCCTTAGAACGTGCCATTGTTACTGGTGATTTCCATGTCACCACACTGAACAGAATACAAACTAGTATCCCAATAAACAAAGAAGTTGTAGTTCAAGTTTCTGACTTTGCAACGGATTTTAATATGTAGCCTGGCCAAACTAGGAATACATGTCGGATTTCATGTCAAAAGTATAATGCTTAGAGAAAGTTTGTACAGGCAGGCTAATTATAACTTCCCAATTCATTGTCAGGTGCATATGTTGCCAAGAACCCACAGTGGAGCTTTTGTCACATTGATAACTCCACGGGCGGTATAACATACTAAATCCTGACCCCTTGCATAAGCTACAATTCAATGAGCAATAGTATCGTTAGAGAATTTAGAGTACTCGGACCAACAGATGTGATGCTTCACTTGCTAGATTATCCTGAGCTGTGAGGCTTCTCTGGTTAGACTACCCTCACCAATAGAGCCTAAGCACCTTTTGAGTTGAACTTGTTTTTGTTGCGGTCGTTCAGCTGCTGCCTTCTGATAACTAACAAAAAGGTTAATGTGGAGAGTGCAGCACATCACGATTCAGACTTGAGCCCAATGTTATTTAATCTATTCTCAATCAACAGTAGGCATCTCTGAACTTGTTGAAACTATTGTGCTCACACGTTGTTAATCAATGCGTACTGATTGTACTGAAAGCATATGATGTGGTCCTCTTAATATGCACTGAGCATGCTTGAAATAAGTTTTGAACCCGATTGAGGTATAAATCGGACACAGATATAAGTATTACTGTTGCTAAATACATGCCGGTGTCCTACTGACTTCAAGAAAATGGTAGGAGATGCCTTCTCCTAAAGAAGTAAAAGTTGAAAAATGTTTTCACTTTTGATTATTTGGGAATAGGCTTTCATAACCCAGGTGGCTGGAATAGCTCCCTCTACAAAGAAGTCACAGATTCTGAATCTGTGCATATCCATGGTGGGCGATTCAACAAAAGGTTTGGCACATTAACATTCCTAACCCCACTTCAAATGTATTAACATATATAGCAATGTCTGACACTCCGTGTGGTGCCGAACTAAAGGGTCATTTTATTATTCACCTGCTGCACCTAGGGAAACACATTTGGTGTGCTCTCTTCTGAAACTCTGAATCTCCAAAATAAGCTTTTTGCTGATTTTCTGACTTTCCCTTCATTGACCAACAAGCTGGTCTTCGTTCTTCATAATTTGAGTTGGCATTTGAATCGTACTCATTTGATGGTATTTAAATCACCACTGAAGTCCCAACTACATGTCAATGGCTCCTCCTGACCCCTCATCAACTTTTTCAAGTTTTTACCAAATAAACAGATGGAAAAGTCTCTATCTTCTATCACCAATGTATGTAATATTAAATCTTTATTTGGAACCAAAATCAATGGAGAGAACATAACCAAAGCAAGTTCTACTAAGATGACCGTGAACAGTGGACTAGTAAGGGAACTCTAGGTCTGGAAGCATCATTGATTTTTCATATATACTTTTCAGGAGAATGTCAAATTTTAAATTTCGATCACAATATTTTCCATTAGGGAATTCCTTTAGCAGATGGTTCGCATATCCTAATACCTGCTGTTCTTTCCTTTGCGAAAAGCAACCTGTAAAAGCTTACCATCTCTAACATACTTTACCCTAATTATCATGTGCCCAAAATTCAAACATATAATGCTCCTGGTAAAAATTAGTTACGTGACAAATCATTTATATGGATTAAAGCTACACAGAATACTCCAATTCAATACAAAGTTACCAACTATCTTAATGTTACACTATGTGGATAAAAACAAAGGATGGAGTGCTAATAATATATCAAACTATTTCATCTCAATTAGGTGAGACTGATCACAACTTCTATCTGGCTCAAAGGTGCAGACCTTGGAAAAATACATAAAACAAAACATAAAACAGACATATTCAATGCTATGATATACTACGTAAGAAGACTGTTTATCCAATGGACAGTTGTTATACTCTAAATTTGAATGTGACCAAAATCTTTGAACATAAAAACAGATTGATTTATCACTATATTTCTCCTACCAGATTATTTCAACATGAGTACTTTAGATAATATAGTCTTATACTTTTTGTGAACGTAATTATTTGTTCATTTTAGTTTTTATTGTACACCAGGCTATGTTTTGTTTTATTGGCAGTGCTCACAATACATTTTTTTTATTAACTGTGTAGACCAACATGTACATCCCTTGAGAACATTCAATTACTAACCACACACATAATCAATATAATTAACATGGATTTCCTTTTCGCAGATCATGTGCAGAAAGTCTATCAGCATTCAGCAGGGAACATTTTAGGAGACATGTTATAGACACCAAACTCCTGAGGCGTGAGCTGGGAGAGGAAAGCCTAGTTAGCGACTCTGCCTGATCTTAACTACCCATTCTGCTTTCAGCGCTACTTACTTGATACCTACCTGGGAAAATCACTTTTATAATCGCCGTTTTTTAGATTTCACTCTTGAGTGGGGATACGAATGTATTATTATTGTACCACTTTTACTTGCAGTACCTACCCGGTGTTATGGGCTAGCAGGGCTCCCTGGTGTGATTTAAACACCAAAGGGAGGGATTAGAACTGAGCAGCTACCCGGACGGACGCCATCTTGAGGTGGTCCAGGGTTAGCGCTCTAGCCTTTCACCCCGGAGACAGATAAAAAGAGGGCTGGCGAGAACGCGCAGCGGGTGCGCCGGCGGCGCGCCAAAGGCAAGCCCGTCTGCACCCGTTCGCTTCTGGCCCACGCCTAGCGCCATGACCCCTGTTAGTTATTCTAGCTGGAAGCTATCCAATATCTCCTATAATGTGGACACACTTAAAAAACTAAATGTGGCAGAGAGGAAAACCAACTGCATGGTACTGCATATTGAGGGGGGGTTAGCAACATACCCACCTGCCTGTCCAAGCTGTAAGAGTTTAATCCCACCCATTCAAATGTCTCCTATTCAGGCCTTATCCAAAACTAACCTAGGGAAAGGTAAGGAAGGAGTTTTAAACTTTAACTGCCTCCTTTTGAATGCCAGGTCGCTGGTGAAACACAGTTTGGAATGTGCTTTGCTAATCCAGGAAGAAAATATTAAAATTGCTTTTGTGACTGAATCATGGACTGACGCAGCCTCTGGCCCGGACTTAGTCAAGTCTACTCCACCTGGCTACCTCAGCTATACGAGGGATCGACTAATGAGGAAAGGGGGGGACTGGCAGTAATATATCATGATTCCCTTAATGTCTTCTTTCAACCCTTGGTCGTGGAAGGATGTGAAGCGCTAGCTTTCAATTTTACCCGTCTCAATCACCATTCTTTTAGAGGATGCCTAGTCTACAGACCTCCAGGACCTAAAAATAACTTCCTTAGCTCTGTAGGAAGTATACTGGAGGAAGGTCTCTGCTCGAAGGCCTTTACAGTTTTGGGGGATCTTAATTTCCATTTGGAAAATCTCATGGATACGGACACTAAAGCTCTTATTGAATTGATGGATGGCGCTGACCTTAAACAACTAGTGAAGGGTCCCACGCACAATGCAGGCCATACCTTGGATGGACTTTTCTCGAACCATCCAACCTTAGAGTTCACAAAATCCATACCGGTCATTTGGTCTGACCACATGGCAGTGTTATTTGCCATCTCATTGCCGAAGGCCCAAAGCGGAGGGTGTCCGTCCAAATTAGCCAGGACCTGTAGGGCCTGGAATAAGGTTGAGGGACGAGCACTTGAAGATCTTTTGCTCTCTTCTAAAGAGCCACTCCCATTTGAGGTTGAGGCGGCGGCCCTCGCGTATACAAGCTGGGTCGAAAAAGCCTGTGGCACCCTCGCTCCACCTAAACTTCGCCTCCTGGCCAGAGCCCGGCCATCAGCCCCCTGGTTCTCTGAGGAACTCAGAAATCAAAAGCTGGGCTGTAAAAAATTGGAAAGGGCGTGGCGCAAACACTAAAGGGAAAGTGACAAAAAGTTACTCAAACAAAGCCTCCTATCGGACAAAAAAATGGTGGGGTTGGCAAAACAAGACTACTATACAAAACGCATAAACCTCGCCAAGAACTCAGCGAAGGAATTGTTTATAACAGTCTCCGCCTTGGCAGCTCCTACACCCGCGGTTACACCCGCTAGCCCTGAACTGTGTGAGGAACTAGCCAATTTCTTTCTAGGTAAAGTAGAGACAATTTTTAAAGCTTTCCCCGGCTTAGATATGCCAAATTGTCTAGCGAACACACCAGAAAACACCACTGAGTTTACCGCAGGGCCAAAACTGGAGTGTTTTTCCCCCGTAAATGGCAAAGAAATTATGCGTCTGCTTCAAGAGGCAAGATCAGGTTCTCCATCAGATCCATGCCCAGTTGCTGTGATTAAACTGGCCCCAGGTCCGATAGTTAAATCACTGGTAACAATGTTCAACAATATGTTCTTGACTGGAGACTTTCCATCCTGCTGGAAAATTTCCTCAATTTTGCCCCTATTAAAAAAATCTAATTTGGACATCAGGGATCCAAACAACTATCGCCCCATACCGGGGCTCCCCCTATCAGCTAAACTAATTGAAAAAGTGATTAATATCCAACTGAGCTCCTTCCTCATGGCCACTGAGGCACTGGATCCCTCCCAAAACGGTTTTATAGCTAATCATAGCACGGAATCCGCCCTAATTAAAACAACGGAGGAGATCAGAGCGGTGACCGATGCGGGAGGCAGGGCTGCACTGGTGTTGTTGGACCTCTCCGCAGCCTTCGACACGGTCCATCATGTAATCCTGCTTGATCGTCTGAAGGCATGCGGAGTACAAGGAAATGTGTTTAACATCTTAAAAGCATTCCTTTCCAACAGAGCTCAGAGTGTGGCTTTAGGCGAATTTGAATCAAAACTCTTCGTCTTGTCCTGCGGGGTTCCTCAGGGTTCGTCCCTGAGCCCCACGCTATTTAATATATATGTCAGCTCATTGGCCCCAGTAATTCAGGCTTTTGGCTTCGAGCTTACCTCGTACGCTGACGACACCCAGATTGTGGTGTCCTTGCTACCAGGGAAGGAAGAAGGAGTAGCCAGGAAATTTCAGGACTGCATGCTGGCGGTCGGAAACTGGATGGCGGTAAATTGCCTTAAATTGAATTCAGCCAAAACTGAAGTCATACTGTTTGGCTCAAATGTCAACTTCTGGAGTCCAAACTGGTGGCCGGAGCGGATGGGCAATGCTCCCACCCCCGTGTCCAAAGTCAAAAACTTGGGGGTTTTGATCGACGATCAACTCACCTTTCGATCTCAAGTCAACGCGTTATCTTCTTCCATTGCCTTTCTGCTTAAATCTATTCGCAAGATTCTGCCATTTATCCCAGGTACTGGCAGAAAAACAGTGGTTACCACTCTGGTCTTAGCACGGCTGGATTACTGTAACAGTCTTTTTCTTAACGCCCAACAGGGCATATTAAATAGATTTCAGGTTCTGCAGAATGCCGCCGCCCGGCTTATTCTGGGCATTCCAAAATATGCCCCCATGACCCAGGAGCTAGCCAAACTTCATTGGCTCCCAGTGCGAAAGCGGATTCTGTTTAAAGCACTGTGCCTGGTATTTAAGGCCTTGCGAGGACTAGGGCCATCATTCCTTCAGCAGTACTTCTACTGATATCGCCCGACCAGACATCTTAGATCAACTGATGCAGGGTTGATTGCAGTGCCACGCATTAAGAGGGCACGTTGGGGAGGCAGAAGCTTTGTGCTGGGTGCAACTAAGGCCTGGAATGTCCTGCCCCTTCCTCTTAGAAAGATGACTGACCTTATGGCCTTTAGAAAGGCGTTGAAGTCCTGGCTATTCACTAATTAGTTTCCTATTCGACTTTCCCCAAGGAGTATTACTTAGCGCCAGGACACCTACGGGTAACAGAGCGCTGTACAAATGTCAAAAATAAATAAATAAATAGAGTTGGTACATGTTGAACAGGAAAGGAGAACCTTTTGTGCTACACTTAATTTAGAATGCAACAGTTATTAATAGGTTATCCCTAAACATGTGTCAGTCTAGTTACCGGGCATGAAGTCAGACCACTCCAACAGTTGCCGTATGTGCATTAAGAGGGAAGGGCATAATTGTAACAGAAAATATATAGCTGAGGAGTGGATATCAGGTCTCAGGAGTCAAAGATCCACAATGCAAAACTCCATAGCCACATCAAATATCTCACAAAATATATATGTAAAGGAGGCCAATTCTATGGGATGCACAGTGTAATACCCAAAAGTGGTGTATTTTTACAACATCCTAAGATGGGAGCAACATCTTGTCGAAGGAGAGTCAAGGTCTGTAAACACGAGTTGTGACATTCAGGGATAACCTGTTTGGGATTGGTATGATCCTAGGTCTCTCCTGGGTTTTCTGGTGTGCTCCTTTTACTTTTCCCATGGTAAGCAGGAAGGGTTTTCTTCAAGTGGGCGAGTTTAAAAAGAGCTAAGCATTCTTTCCAAGTGACAGTGATTGCATATAGAGCTGTATTTATGACGTTGTTTTTGTTAATAAATTGTTTCAAACTAAATATGTCTTTTTTAAAATGCTTAAAACTCTATGCCCAATTGTACTTTCGAGCCATGGATATGTCCATTAATACAGAGTTATGTCGGAATACTTTATTATTTCAGCTTTACAAAAAGCCATACAATAACTGGACATAGAATCAATATAATAAAACTCGAAAAGAGCAGGGTGATGTTTTTCTAAGCTCCAAGTATCTGTTAATGACTTTTGGGTTAAAAGAAGTCCGGTCAACATGACTTGTATTATATTGAGTGGATCTGAGCAAAATGCAATAATGTTCATGTGCCAGCAAGGCCAAACCTGCTTGCTAATGCATTTGTGGATTTAGACTGCATCTTCGTTTGGTCTCACTAAGAAAGCCTGTCATCTGAAAAGGAACAGGACAACATGCAATTATGGCTAAAACAGAGAGGCCTGTGGCCACCCACAGCAGGGCTTATGGCCTGAGAGAAGAGTGAAAAATGATTAAACGGCATAATGCAGGGAAAGCACAGCGTAATCAAAAAGTGAAGAGAATACACCTCATAAAACAACATAAATATGATAGTATGGTACTTCCCAGCTCCAGACAGATCAGCAGAATAAAGATGATAACGAAACAAGTATAATATGAGCAGAACAATAATAAAGCCGATCAGTTTTCGTTGTTTTTTTCCTGAAAACAAATAGTTTATATGTCACTGACAAACGCAGCTAGTGCAACCCATAGAATACACAATATATAAGTTAACATGTTTACAAGAATACACCATTTCATTTTCTAGCCATATAGGCCCATTTCTGTTAATTTTTAACACATCCTCTCATATTTTCGCATCAAACGTGATCTCAGACTACAGTCCAACAGTGTTTTACAAAGAAGGCAGGACTTTAAGAGACAGCTAGAATGGATCGACAAGGAAGATCAGAACAATCCAATTCTAATTCTCAACAAAGAAAATTCCGTAATTGGGTGAGGCTACTATGGAGCTAGGACTGCTTCATGAAAATAAAGTCACAAAAAAAGTGGAAAATATAATAGTATAGCAATTTCACTCCACTAAAACACATCTGAAAGGCACTAATTCTTACTAGATAGTTTTCATCTTGGAAGGCATAGTGTAACGTTGTAATCCACTGGCTATCTCCATTCACCAAAACGTCTCTTTCTTCGCGAAAACAGGCTGTCTGTGGAAGAAAGTGCAGACATGTTAGGAAAACAATTTGGAAGAATTGAAAATAATGTAATAAAACATTTTGTCATCACAAAAGTTCTTGAATAGAATTTTCACAATTTAAAGATACACGGCGAAACAACTTAGATAGCGGTGCTGCTGCTGCAGGTTGTGGGGGAGCTGCTCACTTACAATGTTAACACACATAATATAGGATAGCTTGATATCCCCTAGGGAATCTGGTACATATGTAACTAAGAACAAGCATTGGAAATGCAATAGGTCTCGCATTAGAAAAGTTGGAGCTATTGGTTTTGTAAATGACAATTTTTTTGTAATGTGTTGGTCTTGAAAATAGCAAAATTAATAGCTTTGTCATTTACATTGCCAATACTTTAAACTTTTTCAAATGTGGCACCTATAGCATTTGTAATGCAACATGTTTTGCATGTACGTGACTTAGATGTATTCATCTAATAAAAAAACGAGTCGGTTCAAATTCAGCTACGTACTTGCTATAACGAGTAAAATAATGGGTGTTGCACCTTACACCGTGCTGTGGTTCAAACACATGGGCTGGGTGCAGGGATCGGCCGCACACTTCCATTTCCATTCGTCTTGAGAACGTGATGCTTGCATGCAGTTTCAGCGCCCACGTTTTAACTCTAGCAGCATTAGCGCGCTAGTGATTGCATCCAAACAAAACACCCCCAATTCCGTAACTTGTAAGGTACAAAAATAATGTTATTAAAACAAACTGGAAAACGATTGTTAGTTGCAGTTTAGTTATGAACATCCCACATCCGTGTGTATGTAACTCATGCTGCACTTGGGCATGCTGTGGTGGGAGGCGGGAGGGGTCTGACGGCACTGCCGATGGCGCTGGTGCAGGCTGTGGTGGGAGGCGGGAGGGGTATGCAGGCACTGCCGATGGCGCTGGTGCAGGCTGTGGTGGGAGGCGGGAGGGGTCTGCAGGCACTGCCGATGGCGCTGGTGCAGGCTGTGGTGGGAGGGGTCTGCAGGCACTGCCGATGGCGCTGGTGCAGGCTGTGGTGGGAGGCGGGAGGGGTCTGCAGTACGCCCTTCAGCAGTAAACTTACATTAACATATACGTTAGTTTTAAAACAGGAAAGTGTTATATTTTGAAAAAACATCAGGGCCACAATAAAGCCGGTATTGCTTACGAAAATCGGAAGTCATCTGCCTAAATCGGTCTAGGGACATACACGGAACAGACACGTGTACAGAAACTGTTCTGGAGACAATTAGCAGCAAACAAAACAAGTAATGACTAGAAAGAGGAGGAGTGATGGACACGGGGGAGGATGGGTGAAGTAGCAGTGAGAGACAGCATGGGCGTGTACTATGCGTTTCACATAAATGAGGTCAAAATTATTAAGTACACTTAGTAAAATGGAAATCGCGTGTGTTTATCTGTGAAGTGATGAGGGAGGGAGAGAGAGTGAGATACATTCTATGCTATCATCTAATGTGCGTTGTGGAATTTAGAATTGTGAGACTTGGGATTTGGGACCAAAATCCTGGCTGATTGAGCAGCAGTGAAACTTTACCACTGAGTTTAATATGTTAATTCCGATTTTGATGCAAAAAAGCATTGCTTTCAATCAAGTGCGCAGCTTATGTTTATAATAAAGTTGTACATTTTGTCTTCGACCTCCACTCCACCTTTGTACTGTATTACTTTTGCTGAAACTCCCAAACGGGTTCAATACAAAAACTATGTATGCCACGTGAAGAATACGCAAATTTCTTTTTCATTTTACACTGTTGAAAACGTCTCTGAAGTGGTTCTGCTTGTTACATACACGTTTGTGAACGCTTTTTGTTGCCAACATGCAGAATTAAATGGAAAAAGGCACAGTGTTCCATGGCGACCGCAATAATGGAAGTTGGAGTGCAGCAGCTGTGAAGCGAGATCAACGTTGATCAAATAAAGCAAAACGTGTTCAGTTGTGGGAAGTGCTGAAAACGCAGCCAAGCTAAAAATACCAAAAACTGATGAAAATAAAAGAAAGGCCCATAATACTTCCAATGCGGCCGCAATGATGAAATAAAATTAAGCAGGATTCCATGAACCGTGTGCAGCGCTTGTTCCCAATTTGAAAATGCAACAGTCCAATGAGGTTTAAAACAAGCATTGACCGCGAAAAGCTTATAGTAATGTGAAAAAAAAGGAGAAACACGAGAGACGGCCTGCGGCCGTCAAAGTGAAAGTACGAGAGGTTTAAAACAAGCATTGACCACGAAAAGCTTATAGTAATGTGGAAAAAAAAAAAAGGAGAAACACGAGAGACGGCCTGCGGCCGTCAAAGTGAAAGTACGGCCGGCGGAGGAGAAATGCGACACGGCGGGAGGGGGCGGAGCGGGGAGAGCGGCATGAGGGTGTGAAGCAGCAGGGGCCTGAGACGCGGCCCTTTGATGTGGTAATGCGAGGCAAGCGGCTGGTGGCATTGTGCACGCGCTTTCACATGCACTGCAAGAAATCGCCTGGGAATCGCCTGATCTCGGTAAGCTCTGTTTAAGCCACTATATGTCGAGCTCCCGCTCAATGCGCATGCGCCTTGAGATAGGTCGCTCGACCTAAAAACGAGATTCCAGGGAACAATCATTTAACCATACTCCTAATAAAGTAGAATCATCAGACCTCTATAGTATTGATTTAATCAAACCTATTAAAATACAGGTGTCCACCGCATATTAAGCTTAAAAAGAATTTCGTTTTATCTCAAACCATAAATGCATAGTAATCATACGAAACAAGAAGAATAAAAAGAAGGCGCTCAATGCCATATGAGAATGTCTGCAAATTTATGGGGGAAAATGCAACAGATAAACAATACACGAGCCTAGTTGCAATACAACAATTGCACAGACAAGAACACAAATTCCTATCTTTGAGCTAACTTTGCACTATCGAGTTCTGTAGTATAAACAGCCATTCTCAAACGAGCTTCAGAAACTGTCTTGATACATCTAGTTGTTTCTGAGAACCAGGCAGTGTCTAATCACATTTCCCTAAACAAGGTAGAGGCCAGGCGTTTCCTCAACCAGAATACAAACAACCCAAGACGAGTTTCACCCTTATTAGGGCTCAGTCTGGTATAGCTTGGTTCCAGTGGCACAGTGTGCACGGTGCCCATGTCTGGGCATAACTGACCCACTTAGGGCGTCGTACTGAAGTTTACACAAAAGTGATGGATGGAATGCTTAAATGAATCTCAGCCACATGTAATTACTCGGGCCACATCCCAGTCTATCATTATTTTGCACACCATGCCACCGCAGTTTGGAACCAGCCATATGCAAAACAGCCTTGTCCCTGATCCAATCGGAGCAGTCCTGCCCAAACTGCCAGGCCAGATCCTCCCTGAATCATAAAACAAGCAACCCAAGACTGGTAAAGGCATATGGCTGGGTCCAAACTGAGGTGGCATGATGTGCAGAATAACTGCTTCTTGGCTGCTCATGACAGAACAATGACCTTCTTTAACATTATCCTCATTCATACATTCCCTTAATGCTGGTAACCTCTCTGTGCTGTTACTCTTATTGCCTGTGGCACTACAGCAAGTATTGCTCATCATGCCAAACATTTCAGTACTCCTCCAGTTTGAAAAAACTACAACATGGTAGTTAGTGGTCAGTGGAAGGAGTGACTGCACATCCTAAAATAGTCAACTGTCCAGTCATACCCAATGACCTTAGCTCAATTACAAGATAATTGCATTCTTCCACATTAACAGCCTGTGAGTTGAAAGCAATAGTGCATTCAGCCTTTCCACCCCGCTGTGATAGGATGGCACCCACTGCACACACATATATGGCCAATGAGACGTATGTTTTTCCATCAAACTCCCTTCAACACTGTCACTTTCCTTATATTTTCCTTTATTTCTTTTTTTAAATCCCTCTTTTGCCGGTCTCCATCCACAACCAAATATCACTGCTAAACAGAGGTCTTAAAGACTCTGCTTTCCCTACAAATATTTTAACAGATTCAGCACAATAGTCTGCCTTACAGAAGGCCAAATATTTTCCTTTTCTGTTGCACCATCAAAATAACACGTAATATAGTAAGAAAAGGACTTTAGGTTCACTACTGAAAAGACTATTCACCATACTTTGAAATACAGAGGATACTGAGGCCAAACCAAAAACAAGAATAGTACATTGAAAGATGCCCGCCATAATGAAATCTAACTTCTAGGAAATAATTGTTCAATTTAACAATAAAAGCATCACATTTATGTAAGGGAAACTGTACTATCCATAGCAATAAAGTGATGTAAACGTCTCAAGCTCAGTCATAACCTCACACGGCCATCCACGCCACTCAAAAAAATCAACTCCCTCGATTGCTCCTTCAACCCGCTGTCTCCTACACTATCTTCTGTACTTCTTTATTCACATTAACACACACACAACATTCTCTTTTAAATTGATGCAAAACCCTGCTAAACACATTTCGAAACTCCTTTAACTCAGCCTCTCATTTCTCTCAACATGATCCGATCCATTCAGCTAGACTAATAAACATACAAATGATGCCAGTGAGTCCACCGCAAAGTGGGTGGTCCCTTAACCACAACATACACTTTATCCTTGGTGGTCCTACCACTAAGCTCTGCTTTGGCTCCTATCTATCCAATGATATGTAATTTTCACTCATGCAAAGCAGGGGCGTAGCACAGGATCCTGAGATGCAAAGGGGGTGGGGCTAGGGGGTGGCAGCACTTCACAGGGTACGAGACCCTTAAAGATCAATGAATATCTGTGAGAAATGGAAGACTTAGGAGCCACTCATCACATTCTGCAGGGGGCCCATCGTTTAGTGTTAGACCACTGCTTCAAGGCCCCCAGTAAAAATATATCTTGGCTTTAATAACATATCAAGCCATTTCTTGTCAGTGAAGTCAGTCAGTCAAAATACTTTATTGCGATAACTTAATATCATATAAAGACAAATGGCAAAATACGTATACAATAAATACATGGTTTAAAAATAGTTAAAATACATACAAAAGGTTAAAAATCGTAGAAAAGTCATACATATATGTGAGCTTTTCGGTAGCGAGTGGGTCGATAGTGAAAGGCAAGAGGCGGGTCTTAGTGATAGTGGGCTTTATTGTGCTAAGCAAATGGTCCGAACAAGTCCTTCTCAGTATAGGGGTTCGCCTGGGTGATCTGCTCCGGGATCGTCTTCTCCTCCGCGAGTCAAGGCGAGACGTCCTCCGATCGTCGACCAGGCTCCGTCGGGCGGTGGGGTCTCCGAGGTCCGTCGTGACCTCTCCTGCTCCCAAGGACCAGTATGAAACAAAACAAACACAAGGCACTCGTAAGAGCGATATCCGGCAGTTATCAGCCGTTACAGGGAAAAGGGGGTGAGGGCTCAAAACCACGCGTGCTCCCCTTCCTCCAGTCTCAGCTCCTCTTGCTGATGGGGCGTGATCGGGGGGGGGGGGGGTTTAGTGCCCGGGATAAGGTAACTGGGACCCAGGGATGGCTCATCAGACAACCGGAGGACCTCCCCGCCGTCCCATTAAGCCCCTGAGGCGATTACGCACCTGCGTGAGCCACGCACCTCCCCTGGGTGAGTGGCTGGGCGACACGTGGGGTCGTTGGCCTCCTGGCGTCTTTCCACCCGGTCCGGCTCCTCTTCCTCCCAGCGTGTCTTCTGTCTCCTCCGACTCTCCGTCTCTCCGACCTCTCTCTTCGGACTCGCCCTGGGTGTACAAGCACACCCCCTTGTTCTGGTCAGCCTCTTTTGACGTGGTCCAGTCGCTCCACGACTCCGCCCACTCCTCATCCGCTTGATGCTTAAAGGGCCAGTCTCGGTCTTCCTCCTGTAGGACAGCAAAGTCTTCCCCAGATCCGTGATAGTCCGTCTGCTGAGGGATAGAAGAGTGATTACTAGGGACAAAGTGGGGAGGCCCGTGCGCTTGCGTTGTAACGGACCCCCGAACAGGGTCCCAAACCTGGGGCACCCCGTTACACACCTACCCCCTAGGACGCTCACGCTCGGGGAGCGGATGGCGGGACAGGTAATCGGCACCCACGTTATCAGACCCCTTCATGTGTCGCACCGTGAAGGCGTAGGGCTGGAGGGCCAGAAACCAGCGCATAACGCGCGCGTTATTGGACTTGTTCCTGGCCATCCAGAGGAGGGGGGCATGATCGGTGTACAGGGTAAACGGGTGGCCCTCCAGATAATAAGCAAGCTTTTCAACCGCCCATTTCACTGCCAAACACTCCTTCTCAATGGTGGCATAGCGCAACTCGCGTGGAAACAGTTTTCTGCTAACGTATAGTATGGGGTGCTCCCTCCCATCGGACCCCTCCTGAGACAGAACCGCCCCAATGCCGTACTCCGAAGCGTCGGTATGCAGGGTGAAGGGCCTCGTGAAGTCAGGGGAGGTCAGCACCGGGGCGGAGGTTATGACCCGCTTCAGGAGGGCGAAGGCGGCTAACATGGCCTCAGTGGGTTGTATGGTCATGCTGGCTTTGCCGGGGTGACGTAAGGCATCTGAGAGGGGTGCTGCCACGTGGGAGAACTGTGGGATAAAGCGACGATAATACCCTATCAACCCCAGGAACGCCCTCATCTGTTTTCGGTTGGCAGGAATGGGGTCTCAGATATCGCTCTGATCTTCTCGATCTGGGGCTCTATCAACCCATGACCCAACACGTACCCCAGGTATTTCACCTTCTGATAGGCGATTCTGGATTTTTTTGCATTAACTCTCAGACCCGCTTTTTCCAGTGCCAAAAATACCTCATGTACGTGGCGTAGATGGTCAGACCAGGAAGGACTATGGATGACAATGTCATCGAGATAAGCCGAAGCGAACCTAGCCACGTCTTTCAGCACGGTGTTCATGAGGCGTTGGAAGGTGGCGGGGGCCCCATGCAGCCCGAAGGGAAGGACGGTGAATTCATAATGTCCCTCGTGTGTACTGAAGGCGGTTTTCCGGCGGTCTTCTTCTTTCAAGGGCACCTGCCAATATCCCTTGGTGAGATCAAGCGTTGTGATGTATTGGGCATCTCCCAGACGCTCGACCAATTCGTCCACTCTGGGGAGAGGGTAGGCATCCAAACAGGAGATCTCATTGAGCGCCCTGAAGTCCATACAGAACCTGCGCGTGCCATCGGGCTTAGGGACCATGACTATAGGACTGGACCAATAGCTCTTGGACGGTCTGATGACACCCAATTCTAACATGTCCTCCACTTCCTTTTGTATCGCTCTTCTCCTGGACTCAGGGACTCGGTAGGGTCGGATTTTCACCGTTTTCCATGGTTGCGTTTCGATGCTATGTTCGGCCATGGTGGTACGTCCTGGTTGATTGGAGAAGAGCGTGTCATGTCTTCTTAGGACCTTGGCTAGGTCCTCCTTCTGGCTCTGCGACAGCTCTTCATTGATCTGTAGCTCTTGTCTTGTAGAGTGGACGGTTTCATGGGCTACGACATGGACTTCGGAGGGGGCTGGTCCCAGCCATTTCTTTAACAGGTTGATGTGATACACCTGTGTTTTGTGGGGCCCCACTTGAAGGCGATAGAAGGTGTTGCCTATGGTGCCTATGACTTTGTGAGGGCCTACCCATTCGGCTCGGAATTTCTGGGTGGATGATGGGAGGAGAATCAAGGCCCAGTCGTTGAGTTGCAGTCTTCTCCACTTCTTTCCTTTATCATAACAGTGTTTTTGACGCTTCTGTTTCTTTTCCAGATGGGTGTAGGCCAAGTCGCGTAGTTTTCCCAGTCTGGCCTTCAGGTTCTGGGCGTACTCAAGGGTGGTGGCTGTCTCGTCCGGTAGTTCGTTCTCCCACGCATCCTTCGTCATTTCCATCAACGACCTGGGTTGCCTCCCGTATAACAGTTCAAAGGAAGACACTCCTAGGCTACTCTGGCGCTGGCCTCGGATGACGTATAAAGCCAGGGGTAAGAGTCGGTCCCACTCCGCCCCACTGACCTCCAGCATTTTCCGCAATGTTGTTTTGAGGGTACGATTGTACCTTTCCACAAGGCCATCCGTTTGCGGGTGATATACCGAAGTGCGGATTTGCTTTATATCGAGAGTCCTACAGACTTCCTGCATCAGTTTAGAAACAAACGGGGTGCCTTGGTCCGTCAGTATTTCTTTCGGGAATCCGACTCGACTGAACACCTCGACCATCTTTTCCGCCACTTGTTTGGTGGTTGTAGTGGTTAGCGGGAAGGCCTCGGGAAAGCGGGTCGCATAGTCGACCATTACCAACACATACTGGTACCCTTTTCTGGTCTTCGGAAGGGGGCCGATGATATCCATACCGACCCTTTCGAAGGGCTTCCCAATGATGGGGAGGGGTTGTAGGGGCACCTGCGGGGGCTTGGTCATGTTTTTCCGCTGACAGATGCTGCACTCCCGACAATACTCCGCTGTGTCTTTGTATATACCCTGCCAATAAAAGTGTCGGAGAAGGTTTTGGGTCGTCTTTCCCCCCCCCCGTGTGTCCTGCTAACAGGTGGCTATGTGCAAAAAACAGAACCTGGCTGCGAAACGACACCGGTACTAGCAGCTGTGCTTCCTCATTGGCATTCCCCTCCCGGTACAATAGGTCCTGCTTAATGACGAAACGGGGAAACCTGTCTGGTCCCTGTCCCTGCCCTTGATGGGCCTGTTCCCATGCATTAAACAGGGAGGGGTCGTTTGCCTGAGCATAGCGGAAACTCCGGTCCAATACCCATGGTTCAGGGGTGAGCATGGCCGGACAGGGGTTACAGGGTCCGTTCTCTAGCGTTGTAGAGGAGGGACGACCTTCAGTACTTGATTTGAACATAGACAGGAATCGAGGGTTGTCGGTGCCTATTATAAGGTCTTCGGGCAATGAAGCAAGGACCCCCACCCGCACCGTCTGCGTATCCCCTTTTATGCTTATGGGTAAGGAGGCCACTGGGTAGGGTCGCACGTCCCCATGCACACACCTGATGTTTACCATCTGACAGGGAATATATTGGGAGAGGGTGACATGCCTAGTCTGAACCACAGATTGACGACACCCTGAATCTAGTAGGGCCGAAATGGAGGTCCCGTTTACCCTGACACTTACTCTGTACGCGCCTCCCATTTCGGCGGAGAAGAGGACCGCCTTCGGAAGGTATCCGACTTCCATAGGTTCTTCCGGGGGTCTTTTCTTGGGGCAGTGTCTCGCAATATGGCCCCAGTTCCCACAGTCGAAGCATTGGGGCCCCGAGCTTCCCTGAGGCATAGTTTGCCAAGGCTGGTGTTTAGAGGTCTCGCCCTGTCGATGCGGTTTCCTTTCTGTTTTCTGGATTGGTCTCTGTACTTTTTCAGGCTCCCCGGCCGGACCCCGGGGCTGAGCCCGTGCGAAGGAAGAAGCCATGTCGATGGCTTGTGCAGCCGTAAGATTGTGATGTTGGCGTAGCCATCTCTGCGTGGGATAAGGAAGGGCCTCAAGATACTGTTCTAGGTATATGCGGTCCATGATTTCGGCCTTGGTGCTGGTAGTGGGCGTCAACCACTTGTCTGCAGCCATTCTGAGGCGCACGAACAGGGTCCGGGGATTCTCCCCGGGGACACCCCGCTCCTTCCGGAAGCGCAATCGATATGCCTCAGCGTCCAGTCCCAGATGTTCCAGAATAACTTTTTTTACCTCATGGTACGGTGTATCCCCGGTGGGATTGGCCACCTGGTAGGCGGCCTGGGCCTCCCCCACCAAGAGAGGCGCCAGAAAAAACGGCCATTTCACCACCGGCCATCCACAGGCCCTGGCGGCCCTTTCGAAATTGAGGAGGAATGCATCCGGGTCCTCCCCAGATTGATACTTCTGTAGGGCTATGGCGGCCGAGCCATGTGGAATGACCCTCTCGGTACTGCTGCCGTGTTGTACGGGATCCACCCAGGGTGCGGCGGTTCGCGTAGCCAGAGCCTCTTTTATCAGGTTCCTATCCTCTTGTGCGGCCGTGAGCTGCTGTTCGGCCACCCATTCCAGCCGTTCCTGTCCCTTCGTGAGTCGTTCTATCACCGTTTCCATATTCTGTGTGCAGACGGCGTCTATGCCCCCATTCTCCACCACTGTGAGCTTTTCGGTAGCGAGTGGGTCGATAGTGAAAGGCAAGAGGCGGGTCTTAGTGATAGTGGGCTTTATTGTGCTAAGCAAATGGTCCGAACAAGTCCTTCTCAGTATAGGGGTTCGCCTGGGTGATCTGCTCCGGGATCGTCTTCTCCTCCGCGAGTCAAGGCGAGACGTCCTCCGATCGTCGACCAGGCTCCGTCGGGCGGTGGGGTCTCCGAGGTCCGTCGTGACCTCTCCTCCTCCCAAGGACCAGTATGAAACAAAACAAACACAAGGCACTCGTAAGAGCGATATCCGGCAGTTATCAGCCGTTACAGGGAAAAGGGGGTGAGGGCTCAAAACCACGCGTGCTCCCCTTCCTCCAGTCTCAGCTCCTCTTGCTGATGGGGCGTGATCGGTGGGGGGGGGGTTTAGTGCTCGGGATAAGGTAACTGGGACCCAGGGATGGCTCGTCAGACAACCGGAGGACCTCCCCGCCGTCCCATTAAGCCCCTGAGGCGATTACGCACCTGCGTGAGCCACGCACCTCCCCTGGGTGAGTGGCTGGGCGACACGTGGGGTCGTTGGCCTCCTGGCGTCTTTCCACCCGGTCCGGCTCCTCTTCCTCCCAGCGTGTCTTCTGTCTCCTCCGACTCTCCGTCTCTCCGACCTCTCTCTTCGGACTCGCCCTGGGTGTACAAGCACACCCCCTGGTCAGCCTCTTTTGACGTGGTCCAGTCGCTCCACGACTCCGCCCACTCCTCATCCGCTTGATGCTTAAAGGGCCAGTCTCGGTCTTCCTCCTGTAGGACAGCAAAGTCTTCCCCAGATCCGTGATAGTCCGTCTGCTGAGGGATAGAAGAGTGATTACTAGGGACAAAGTGGGGAGGCCCGTGCGCTTGCGTTGTAACGGACCCCCGAACAGGGTCCCAAACCTGGGGCACCCCGTTACAATATAGTAGTGCAACATACGAAGTAATAAGAGCCCCATAATAGGATATGTCTAAAAACCAAATATCTCCCTGTATATGTACTATTATAATCAAAAAGTGCCTATTATAATGCTAGATTTATGCTATTGAAGGGGTTATTATATTTTTTAACCTAGAGTTCCTGCTCCTAATGGCACTTACTAGAAAGCTAGCCACATGAAACATAGTCCTGGGAGTCTGCAGGAGCTGTAAATAGATAAGAGCAGGTTTAACTTGAATAAATCCAGCCTCCTTTAGGATGGGCACAAGAAACTTCCTCCTCGCCTCTACGTAATGTCCACAAAACATCACTAGGTGCATGGTATTTTGTTCGGAGAAATGGTCACAGGAACATGGTAAAGCCTTTTCTGGGGTACTCCATACAGGATAAAAACCAAGATTAAGATGTATCAAATTAAAACGGAACCGAGTTAAAATAAACCTGTGGTAAGGATGAGTCACCATATTCAGATAGCTTTCTGGGCCGTCAGGTATAGATAAAATTAGACTGGCCCGAACGCTTGTTTTTTTCAACTCACTCTCTTCCCTTTCCAGGGATAAAAGCTCTCTCATAGCATGCTTTATTAATGCAATATCTTTGGGTGTTATGGACTCTGTTGCTGAGTATAACTCTGGCCTCCCCAACTTGGTGAAATTTTCCTTGATGTAAGTCAACCACTTGATGTTATTAACTTTATCCAAACACAGACAATCTTTCATGATGATATGGTTTAGGGGAATTTCTTTGTTTAGCCACATCCTCAGCCAAGCTACAAGAGGTGCTGTTTTTATCAGGTCTGTGATGTAGCCTTCCCCCAATTCCAGGTGTACAGTGTAGGATGGGGTCGACTGTGGGACACCAAGAACAGATCTGAAAAATTTATTTTCCATGATCTGTAGGGAGTCTAAACCCCTATAACCCCAAATTGAGCTGCCATAAGATGCAACTGAGATACATTTAGCCTTATAAATTTTCATTATGGCTGCAATAGGCCTAGCCCCCAGTTTCTTGGAGAACCCCTGAGGAGCTGTGGATGTTCTTGCTAACGAGGTTACTCTATTCTTTAACTGGGGACCCCAGTTACCCTTTTCATCAAATGTAATCCCTAGATAAGGGAAGGAGGCTACTCGAGCGAGCTTCTCCCGTCCACAAAAAAATGTTTTATGACAGTTTTTCCTTGCTGCACTGCCCATAAACATAATTTGGGATTTCTTCGCATTAATTTTTAAATCTAGTGAGCCCATAAAAATTTCAAAGGCGTCCAAAAGGCGCTGGAGCCCCACCCCGGTACGTGCAAGAAGTACCGTGTCATCCGCGTAAAGGAGAACAGGGATCCCCTGCTCCCCTACACGCGGAATGTCGGGGGTCACGTCCCTCAATGCGGGTTCCAGAGCATTCACGTATAGTGTGAACAATAGGGGTGCAAGAATGCACCCCTGTCTTACCCCCTTTTCTGAAGCAAAGTCCTCTGTACACCGTCCACCTGTGGTGACTCTAATTTTAGCTGTAAGGCCCGAGTGCAAGTCTGCCAGTAAGTTAACCAATGTCCTGTCCAGACCCATTTCTAGCAATATAGACCAAAGCTTTGATCTGTTTACCAGATCAAAAGCAGAGGAGAGGTCCATGAAGCCAAGGTACATGGACCCCTCCTTTGCCTTGGTATATTTCTCTACCAGCATGTGTAAATTGAGACATTGGTCCTGAGTGCTTTTTTTGGGTCTGAATCCATATTGAACATTGGTCAGAATACTTTTCTCCGTAGCCCACTCATTTAGTTTTGTTAATATGACTCTTCCTAAGATTTTAACTGATGAGTCAATCAATGAGATCGGTCTATAACATGCAGGATCCTGCCTATTTCCCTTTTTGAACACTGGAATAATTGTTGATGTTTTCCATGACTCCGGAATATTATCATGGCTTAAGGCATTAAAGACCCTACAGAGTAATCTAGACCAAAAATTAGGAAAACATTTGAAAGCGTCTGCAGGAACACCATCAGGTCCTGGCGCCTTTTTTTTCAGAGTACAATCTATTGCTTGTAGGACTTCTGCGACCTCAAAGTGCACTTGATTTTCATTGGCTATACAGCCAACCGGGCCCCCGGAACCTCCACTAGTGCGATCAGAATAAATGTCGCTAAAATGTTTTATTCAACCTTCATCAGGTATATTAGCTTCTAGAGGAGAATTCTCCTCTCCTGTGAAAAGAGGTTGGTTGACAATTTTCCAGAATTCTCCACTGTTTTTCAATATCGCTGGATCTGATAGCTGGGACCAAGCTTCATCCTTGATCTCTTTTTTCCTATCTGCAATGGCTTTTTTATACCGGGCTCTGCAGGTTTTAGTAAGGGCGGGCACTTTTGGAACAGCCTTCAGGGCACCTAACAGCGCACAATGTGCTTTTGAGCATTTATTATCAAACCATCTTTTGATGGGCAGTGTCTGCTTTTTTAGCGCACAATGTGCTTTTGAGCATTTATTATCAAACCATCTTTTGATGGGCAGTGTCTGCTTTTTTGGACCTGCAAGCAGTCTTTGATTAATCTTGCTGCAGATGCTACCAAAGGCAAGTACCACTTCCCTATTAGGAGCCTCATTAGATGAACACACTCCAACCTCATCCTCGGCGTCGGAGAGGACCTCTAGTATGAAGGATTCTGGAATTATACTATCCCATTTCAATCTGCGACCCTGGTCTTTAACTTTAAGAGCTAACCTATTGTTGCAAAGACCTTCTTTTTGCAGTATTAGGTCAATATTTACTAGATCCATAGTGACAGGATTATGATCACTAAAAACAGAAACCACAGTTTTATACATAAAAACTTTACCTAATAAACATAATGATATGAATATATAATCGATAATAGAGCCATTGTCTGTTCCCTTAAAAGTAGATTCCCTAACCCCCCCTCCCCACACCCAGATTCGTATAAGTTCCATCTTGCTAAAAAGTTTTCTAGGCATTCCCCCTGTTTAATATGTTCAAGATGGATTGGCGAACAATTAGGGGGGGATTCTTCTTCATCGCAAACACACATTGAAATACAAGGGTGGATATTAAAGTCCCCCATAAAAATCATTTCAAAAGAATTTACATTTTGACTGTAGACTGACAAAAACTGATCCAATCTATCTAGACTATGCAAAGTACAGACAGATGCATTGACATTATAAAAATTAATAAATAAAATATTAGGATGTTCTACTAAAGAAAGTTCAACGATTAAGCAGTGATCAGAGCCCGAGTCACATTTCTTCAGGCGACCTTTAATGTCTAATTTAAAAAGACTTAACAGACCTCCCTTGGCTCTTCCTGAGACGCTGGGCACTGCTGGAATACTAAAGTGACTATACCCATCTAATGAAAAACTGTTTTGTGTGTCCCAGGTTTCTTGTAATGCTATAATCTCGAACTTACTAATAAAATCTGTCCAGGCCAGAATTCCCACCTTTGCCTTAATTCCTGCGATGTTCCAAGTAAGTATACTAAATACAGGTACATGATGCCCGTCATGGGTATTTTGTTTGGGCAAGAGTCAATCATTTTGGTCCAAAAAGGATAAAGGAGTATAACGATTGGACAACAAAAGAGGTTGTACAAAAGGGTTTTGCTGGACTAAATGAGCTGGATGAATTGGATTATTTGCTACATTACGGCTTCGAACTTGGGCCCATCTATTATTCATTTCCCAGTTGTTATTTTCCCACCCTGGTACAGGGGTCCTTGGGTAGGTAACATTCTGTTGTTCTCCATAGAAGAACTTTAATGTTAATGGGACGACGGTACCCTGTCTCCGTTGAGGCGGGAGTAGATTAATGAGGATGTTAGGCAGAACGCCTGGATGTGAAAAGCTCACTGCCACACAATCCCCTTTAAATTTTTTGGGACGATTTCCTAGCCAGGGAACCCTTTTTGCGGTCTTAATGTCCCGATACAGTTGCTGGTCCCCCCCGGAGCTAGCTTCATATTATTTGTTAGCCATTGTAATGCCTTATTAGATAAAGAAGTAGATAATTCAGCTATACCATCTTCTAGAGGCGGAACGTTGGCTAATACTAATACAACTGGCGAGGCTTCAACTATGAATTGTAAAGGGTCCAGTACCTGGGCTTGTACTGGGGGGATAGTAACTGTTAGTAAACCATTACCTGTGCCTGCTATCTGATTATCATTGAAGTCTTTTGGGATGATCATTTACATAAACATAGCTGCCAAAGCGTACTTCCAGTAAATTTACCACAAAAATTATTTGTTTTCCCAACTACTCACTTGCCGCACTGCAACCCATGGTGCTTACTTATGAAAACAAGTTTTTTAAGCCTCTTCACCATTATCATTCTCACTAATGCACCTCACGTCTTAAGTTTTTACCTTCCCATAAACTCTTTGATACACTCTAGCTTCGCAGTCTTACGAGTTGCTCAATCCCTTTCACCGGAATGGTCAGCAGTACAATATACGTGATCATGTATAACACATCTCTTGTAATTTATCCTTCTGTTCTTCCCTTTTTCTCTACTCGGTCTAAACTAATGCTTTTATTCGCCTTCCCAGACCAATTCCTTCTAAGGACACTCACATTACCACTTGGCTTCACTGTTCTTTCGTCGATCTCATGCGATGTCTGTGACAAATTATACTATTGTGCCTCTCCATAACATTCTTTGATTTCTTAAGAGTGCTTCAAACTTCTTTACTGCTTCACTATGCACATGTCCAAATTACTTTTACCTGTGCATCAACTACAGACTGAAGGTAGTTTAAATGTATGCTGACATTCCATGCCTAATACAGTTGGAAATAAAGCATTTGTCATACTGCATCTAACGTCCTGCCCACATAAGACCTCAATATAATTATCAAAATTCCTCACAACTGACTGTCTCCATAGTAAAGAAACTCACCCAATCACCATTAAAGTCATTACGTTGGTTGATAAGCATTGGCTACTATAATTACCATCAATGTTAATTGAATAAAATGACAATACTTTCTTTCATAGTTTTCCCACCCTCAGTGATACAGCACAACTGACACCACGGAAGAAAGCAAATGAATATCTGGGAAGTATGCATCCACCCAAGTAGCTGATGGACCCAGAATGCAACATATAATAATGTAGGCTTCTGCGCAGGTAGCAACGGGCAGATACTGAAGTGCAAAAGTATCACATTATGTAAAGAAACATGAGTTGGTGGAATGGGACCAGGCCCCAACGTTTCACCCACATCCATGGGCTTTTGCATTGAAATCATTTTATAAGGAATTCATTGTTTCATCTCCACCGATGGCAATATCTATCCAGAAGAATGTTTAGAAACCTGAGGAATAGAGAATCCATTATTCTACCCTCATGACACGTGCAGATAGTCTTTAACCACCAACGTACACATATGTATATTTATAAATATTCATCTATACATGCTCACTTAATAAACTACAATCAAAGAGAAGTTACGGGTCAGAGAACAAAAACAAACACAGAAGTTTGCCATTACGGTACATGATAACTTGACCCCGACTCCTCAGCCATGCTCAGTACATGCATTTGCAGACCCACCATCAACTCCCCTGCCTTGCTCAGTACACCCCTTTGCCAAAGGAACACGTAAAAGAGAAGAGCTGTACATGTCAGGGACATCAGTTAGGCCGCACATTATATGTTATGCATTGCACCTCTGCTCCTCTCAAACATCATACGAGCAAGGGCAGACCCTCTGCACCATGGTTTACAGACAGCCTCAAAAAATTGAGACTGGAATGTAAACAAGCAGAGAGAAGGTGGAGGCATGCGTACCTGAATAGTGACAGGCTGGCTTGGAAAGCTAAGCGGGGTGATTATAAGAAGGAGATTCACAGAGCAAAGGTAGAATATTTCTCGAAGGTGATTCTCGACGCCCGAATAGCTTTCGCAGCATTTTCAATATCCTGAATAATCTTACGAGTCCAGAGTGTGCCAAGAATGAATTCCCCCCTCTCAGAAACTCTGCGAGAACCTAGCTATGTTCTTTCAGGATAAAATCAAATTGATCATTGATGACCTAGGGGTGAAGCAGCAACAATCTTTGGTAAAAGCTGACTGCGGTAGCCTGTCGACTCCCGGCGCTCTTTATGATTTGGGAGGAGTTGAGCCCCTTGCAGAATTTGCACAGCTGTCTGCAGAGGAGTTCAAGGAAGTGGCCTTTGGTATAACATCTGGGTCTCCGCTTGATCCGCTCCCATTAAAAATCTGGCAGGAGTACGAGTGTGAGCTCTTCCCTAAGCTTCGGCTGGTGTGTAACCAGTCACTTGCTACGGGAATGGTTCCACTTCAGTGGAAACAAGCGGTGGTGACCCCATTACTGAAAAAGCCCTCCCTTGACCCGGACTGCCTTAAGAACTTTAGGCCTATCTCGCTCCTACCCTATGCAGCAAAAATTGTAGAGCGGGTGGTGGCAGGCACTCTCTCCAAACATCTTGAACAGCACAAGCTCCTGGAAGACGTTCAATTCGGCTTCCGTCCAGCTCCTGGCACCGAGACGGCCCTTGTGACCGTATTGGATGAGCTACGTTGGCGGGCAGACAGGGGACAGGCAGGGGTTCTGATCCTGCTTGACCTGTCTGCCGCCTTCGATACGGTGAACCATGATATTTTGCTGGACAGGCTGAGAGAGGTAGGAGTTGCAGGGAGTGCCCTTGGATGGTTTGAGTCCTTCCTCCAGGGTAGAGAACAAGCTGTGTCCCTCCCTCCCTTCCAATCCGCCTTTTCTACCATCTCGCAGTTAGCCCAATACTTTTTAACATCTATTTGAAGCCCTTAATAGCGGTCATAAAACATTTTAAGATCGAACGTGTCAACTACGCTGATGACACGCAGCTGATTCTGTCCTTGGAGAGAAATGATTCTACCTCCCTGGAGGAATTTCACAACTGCATGCGAGCCACTGCGGAATGGCTGAAAGCCAATTCGCTGCAATTTAACACAGGGAAGACCGAGGTGTTATACTGCCCTCGGCCCAGGATACAATCTTCTCTACCTAGTAACTTCTGGCCAAGGGCCTTTTCTACACTGGTCCAGCCTGTGAAGGTAGTCCGGAACCTGGGTGCTTAGTATGTTAGACTACTGCAACGCCCTGCTGCTAGAGTCCCCAAGTTACCTTATGGATAGGCTTCAGAGACTCCAGTCTGCAGCTGCTAAACTAGCCTTAGGGTGCTCTACGAGATCCTCCTCCTCAGGGGCTTTGGTTCAGCTGCACTGGATCCCAGTGAGGCGGAGGGTGATTTTTAAGTCCCTATGTCTGACCTTTAAAGCTCTTCACGGTTTAGGCCCGGCATGTCTACAAAGGAAGCTCTCTTGGCATGTGCCAGCCCATAACCTACGCTCCGCCTCGGCCAGGGTGGTGACCGTACCGAGGTTCAGGAAATCCAGAGCAGGAGGAAGATCGTTCAGTGTGGCTGCGGCCAAGCTATGGAACTCTTTGCCCATTGAACTTAGGCAGGTCAACAGCCTTCTTGCCTTTAGAAGGCAGTTAAAAACCTGGCTTTTTCCCCTCCCTCCCTAATCCTCAGCCTGTTAATAGCTGCTCTCCTTTCTTCCTCGAGTCTGCTAGCGCCAGGATGCCTCTCGAGGTGATAGTGCGCTTTATAAGTGAAATAAATAAATAAATACATTGTAACCGCACATTTCAGGATTTTTTTGTTCATTAATTTTTATCCTATTTTTTTTTAATTAATGTATTTGTTTTTAAAGATACCCACTATCGAAGCTTTCTCATGGCTGCAGCCAATCCCTGCTGCTTATTTGACCCGCAAACGCACGGAAATTTGCGAGCTTGTGAAAATGGTATGTTTATGATGATAAATGGTTTCCTTGCGCTCACAATTGTTTGCAAACAACTAAATGCATTTTCAATTTTTTTGTTGCAAATTTATACCTCAACTCTGGGAACATCAGAGGCCGATGTAATGTGCATTTTTTTTTACAGAGAACAACAATCCAGTTTTTTTCAGATCTGCTAAGTTTTATGTAAATCCAAAGCGATTTTTCTGGAGCCAGACCGCAACATTTCCTATGGGAGTGTTAGAGCTTTTGTGCGTTTAAATCAAAATGTGCATAGAACAATTTCTCTACAATTTAGTTCACATCCGTTTACTAACATGAAGCTAATTCAATTGAAACAAATCTGCTATGACATGTTAAAGTGTTTTTTTCTCGTTTAGTTAATTAAGCTTAATTTAGGCCTCAACGCCATCTTGTTAAAGATGGATGCCATATCATCATGTTTATTCTCCGAGTATATTTCTGCCTGACGCTAAATGAAGCAAGATGCTGTTTCATTATTTCTGAATAAAACTGTTCTCGAAAAGCCTGCTAAAAATCCTTGTGCAAAATTTTACACTCGAGCATATTTACTTGTTATAAGCATGTTGTACATTTTAAAATGTCCAACCACGAGCCATTATGCTTTAGAGGAGATTAACTATTTGTTCTAGTTGATATTCAGGAAGATATCTGTGCTGTACCGACTTTCAATAGTTGATGTAAAGTAGAGGTGCCTCTTTCAACTACCGCGACAAAGGGGTGTACATAGAGGACCCTTTTTTGAGGTTTTTGTTCCCTTTTTTTCTGGCCCGACTGGATATGATATGAGTGTTTAGGCATCTCGAATGCCTGCATATGAACTGCATCGTTATACGCTGTTCTGAATCTGTCATTTGCTGAATCATGGAGTTTTTAATAGCACTTATCTTTTAAACCACTTTAATCGACTGCTTGATAGTTGTAACTCTTAAGTGCTGTCATGAATTTGTATTGTATTTTTAATGCATTTTTATGGACTATTCTGACCGAATAAAGATTTAAAAATTGAATTAAAATTGAACTGACATGTTAAAGTGTGTTTTTCTGGCTTGGCTAATTAAGCTTAACTTAGGCCTCAACGCCATCTTGCTCAAGATGGATGCCATATTATCAAGTTTTTTCTCTGTATACATTTCTGCCTGACACTAAATGTAGCAAGATGCTGATTGTTTATTTCTGTATAAAACTGTTCTCGTAGAGCCTGCTAGAAATCCATTTGCAACATTTGCAACAAGGACCTTTGCGACAATGGTAATTATTCAGAATGGTTCACTGTTGTTTACGTAACTAGTTTGTTCTGAGTTAAACTGTAAAATTGTGATTTGTTGGAGAAATAATTAAACCATACTTACTTTTCAGATTTTGTACTTGCCTATGCAAGAAAACTGTATCTCAACCCTTGAATTTGGGGTTGAGACAGACACTTTTTCCCTTGTACTGCTTTCTACTAGGGATTCGGTCTGATTTGTTACTGAATTTGCTGCACATTTGAGACTTAGTCTCACCCTGATATTGCCTATTATTCTGTAATCTTCCACTTTCTGCGAACTTTCCTGGCAATGACTTTATGCATTTAAACAAGACTACTGCTGCACCTGCATTTTACTATTTCTGTATTGTACCTGTACTGTTTGTAATAAATGTTCACGTTATTACTAAATTCTGCTCTAGAACTCACTTTTTGAGTCAATCCTTTTCTTGATGACTGTATTCTGAAATGCTGTTTTGAAAGTTGGTTCTGGGACATATTGCCTCATGATTTGAGGATGACACCATTCCAGATCCACCCAATATCTAGGCAAGCACTGAGATGCCGATTTTCTAAGGGTAGTGCACATCCGCAGTTTGTTGAAGGCAAAATGCATGTGTTTTTTTTTTTAAAATCACAGTAACATGTTTTTTGCTTGCACAGACCTGCTTGAAAATTGGCACGCTGAAACTCGGCCAGTTTCATTTATGGTTTGAAACTTTCATGCAGATTCATCAAAATGGTGGCAAATCTATCAGAATTAAAAATGCTTCATGTATGGATAGTGCAGCAGTACCAGAACTACAGAGGGCGGGGGGGGGGGGTTGTGTGTGTGTGCGTGTTTACCTGCAGATACATATAATACATGTATATATATATATATATATATATGTTTTTCTTTACGAGACAATGTTGTGCTCTGCATTTTTTTAGATTCAGGCTGTTGCCTGTATATTTACAGGACAGTAAGTCTGTAAATGTAGTTTAAAACAGCCTTTCCAAATTTAGCGTGGCCGCTGTCATCATCTGAGATGCAGCGCTACTTAAAAAAACAATCAGCCACATCGTCTATGAATTTTAGAATGCTGCAGCCATTAATAACCCAGCTTACAGTGCTACTTATAGAACCCAACTGCTCATTACAATTATGCCAAATAACCTACTAATATTAACTGTTTACATTTTCTGTAAAATGGTGCTTTCACACTGCAGATCATTTGCGTTTTTGTTTCTAAAATCTGCTGTGACTGTCCTAGCATTCACCTTCAAGTGTCAATTAGTGGCCTCCTCCTCCTGTGTGTCTCCCGCTCTTAGAATGGAAGTGTGACAGAATGCACTAACCCACTGGCTGAGGGTGGTTAAGAAATTACGTTGTGCTGGTTCGAGGGAGAAGGATGTAATTTGCTGTAAACTGAACCTTGAACCTTTCTTTGTAACCAACTTCTGCCTACTTCTTCTACTAACGATGATCAGCATGTCAACACAGGTCATAGGTTGGCCTTTTTATGTTTACCACATCTATATGATCAGAAAGCCTCCTAAGAACAACCAATTGTTTGCCCAGCATTATTTCCGGAGCATAAAACCGAGTGCAATTTCACAGTTTCACCATACACTTGCATAGAGACCCACTTGATGCTGGATTTTGCTAGTCTGCTCCAATGGCTATACAACAGATGACTCTCTGCGCTTTTTTGCTCGTTCTGCTGTGAGCGTCTTCAGTCCCAGACATGGGCTGACGCAGGTGTCATGGTGGCATATTACTCGGATATGTCATTCGTCCGGTCTGCATAAAATGAGGTCGGGCTCTTGACTTTGAGGAACACTGTGGGCACACAGAAGACGAAGAAGCAAGAACGTGTGAAGGAGAAATGCGTGACTGGTAAGTGTCAAAAGACTGCATGAATACATACTCCTCATTACACACTGTTGGGAGACACCCTTGTAAAGGAGCCTTGCACAGGGACACCATGTACATGGCAACTGTGCTCGGTGACATGGTACATTTCTTTCAGCATGATGAATTAGGTCAGTGAGGATTACATTGCTGACAAGTGGACTACTGCAGATGATCATAACTGCATTATTTGAGCAGGGTGGGGTATGGTAAAAAGTAGCTGCTTGGTAGTCAATATTATAGTCATTAGGCGGATGGATCTGCCTCATTCCCTACCCATTCTATGAATCTCGGTTTGAGACCGACAAAATGTGTCTTACCATCACCGCTTCACTCTGTTTGAGAAACCGAGTGAAGCGGTGACCATAAGACACATTTTAGTTTGGCCAGGGACTATATATAAATAGAAGAAGGCAATTTGCTGAAACGTGTCGGTACGATCTCATAGACGGAATTAACTGTGTGTACTTGCCATGGAACAAAAACAATAAAATGATTTAAAAAACTGACCAGAAGAGCAGTGGAGTTGCTGTTTGTTGACCGTGTGCCGCAGGATTCAGTGTTTGGGAGAAGGACGTCAAAGGAATATGGAGATATTTATATCTTAATTTAAACACAAGAGAAATGTTTTTCAGTCAAATCACATAGTTATAAACAAACAAATTCTCTCTTCACGTAAGTGAAGATGTTTCTATCAGGAAATGTTAGAGTCTAGTGGTCTTCTTCAGCTTTGGGGCCATGATCTCCTCCTTGAGTAGATTACCCTCAGAAGAAGAATAAATCACAGGCTGTTCTGTGCACAGTTTCATATACTTTCATCCTCATCTCATAAGCACAGATTCTTTGCCCCTATTTGGTTTGACTCCAGCTTGTGTTCTGAATAGATGGTATCGATTTGTCCCCCCCCCCCGACTTCCTGCTTCTGCCACCTTATAAAGATAGCACATACCAACACTCTTCTCCTTAGACCACCTTATTCTCTTGTTGCATCCTTTGGTGGAACCCTGGATTCTCCTGCCCAGCTTCCAGTGTCAACCCCCTTACAGCAAAACATGCAAGTGAAAATCATGCCAAACCATAGAGTGCAAGGAGAACACCAGCAATGGGACAAGCTCTTGACCTGGAAATACAGATCTCTCCAGTTGGTGCAAGTGCTAGTGCCTGTGATGTCATGTGGTCACACTAGGCCCGGGCAGGAACACCACAATTTTACATGTTCACGTTTTAAAGTTGACATCTTTTCTTGAACGTTGAGATTTGGCACACATTTGCTTGGAATCCTGTATGGATAATTCTCCATGAAATAACTTTGCTTACATTTACAGATCTTTATAGGCATATCATCAGAGCCTTGAACATTTTGTATGAAAGCTTACATTCACTGCACAAAATGATGTTGTTTATTATTGTTCGCTTGGCAACAGCTTTGTCGGATGTAATCAATAATGACAACCTGACTGGGACTTAGGCATTGCAACATGGGTGAAGTGTATTATATAAGTGACATCACTCGTTTACCTAATTAGAGATGCATTTCCCTGATACTGTAGCGGTCGCCCAATGCTGGTTTCCAGCCCAGATGAATCCTGTTCACCTCCTCAGAAGGATGGTGCCCAACTCTACACCAAGATGGTCTCCCAGATGAACATACCCACAGATAATTGGGGAGTTAGGGATGCTGGCAGATTCACCCACACTAGGCACACTAGGATAGGAAGCACTAGTTAGGATCACAAATACAACTGCACTTATATGCAAGCATACAGACTATGTAACGGTACAATGTTTGAATTGTTCCTTTTCTTTACCATTCTCAAAATGCTGATTACTCTGTTCTGTTTCCTTCTTTTGAAGCACACGTTTATTACAAAATAATCTAATTGCTTCAATAAATATTAAAATGCCAATTTGAGAATTTCTTGAGTCTCCTTTTGAGCATGCATGAGTTACAAAATGAAAAGGGTCTAGATCTGTTTCCAAGATTTCCTTAGGGAGTCATGGCTGTCACGTTCTGAGGTTGCACATACCGCCTGTTCCCATACTAGATTAGGGGTTCAGATTGTGCACTGTGAGCTAGCCAGGACTAAGGCTAACATATCCTGACGGTGTGTGTAAAATCAGTCCTGCACAGTTTTGACGTTTATGTTGTCCAACAAACACACAGTTTTACTGAGAAAGTATGAACCGTACGACATGGCATGCCAATGTTCTAGCTTGCGTACTTATTTAATGGGGCTCCTGAGAAGTTTTTCTTTTGTTTGCCCAAAGACCTCTACTCACCTACTAACTGCAGACGTCCGTGGTGTTAGGGAATAATCCTCCTCAGCTAAGTAGGGAATCCCTATTTTCTGGCTGCAGGTTGTTCAAGCTTAAACCTTTAAAAAGTTTGACCCCACAGAGGTACCCACTCTGAAGTCCACATATTCAACTGGCTAATGCAGAACCTGTCAACATACCAGTAAACTGCAGACATGTAGTTACACATATCCTGCAACCACATGGGCTCACCCTTATGGGAGAAGATGTTATCATCGTAGTAGAGGCCCTTGAAGCATACAGACCAGAGGTTTTCTATTTGTGGGTTGTGAGAAGGACCCGGGGATTACCAGTGAAGCGCCGGGCGGAGATACCCGATCACGGGAACAAACACAGCAACGGCACACGGGACTTCCACTATACTCCTCTGCTATTTTCCTGCAGGAACACATCAGGCGGCGTGACCCAGAAGCAGAGCCTGCGCAAGCAGGAAACAGCAGCAAAGGACAAATGAAAAGCAGCAGAGGTCAGTGGGAGGAAGAGGTCAGTGACGCGGAAGAAGAGGAGAGACGCCGAGAAGACGCGGGACCCGAGACTTCGAACGCCCGGAGATCAGGGGGAGCGGGAGGACGGAGACGAGAGCTGGTGTGAGGACTGGTGGTGTCCGGAGGAGGCTGGGGAGTGGCCGCAACTCCAAGGGAGAGTTGCGGCGGAGACTGTGAGTAATCCTGTTTCAAGGGTTAACGAGAGTGGGGAGGCAGTACCGGGTGGGACTAGAAAAGGAGAAGGGAGTTAAACGTCTTCTTGTTTCGCCTATTGTTGCTGCATATCCCCTGTTGGTCTCGATAAAGCTTCAACATCCCGACTGCATACTGCATTTACTTGTACTATTGGGGATATATATATATGTATATATATATATATATATATATATATATATAAAAAGTTCCTCGGAGCCCAATAAAGTTTGGAAAGCTAAGATAGGGAGTAGGGTGAAAGCGAGGTTTGGGTCTGATTTATAGTGCCTAGGAAGAGATATATATATAACTTCTGCCTACTTCTTCTACTAACGATGATCAGCATTTCAACACAGGTCATAGGTTGGCCTTTCTATGTTTACCACATCTATATGATCAGAAAGCCTCCTAAGAACAACCAATTGTTTGCCCAGCATTATTTCCGGAGCATAAAACCGAGTGCAATTTCACAGTTTCACCATACACTTGCATAGAGACCCACTTGATGCTGGATTTTGCTAGTCTGCTCCAATGGCTATACAACAGATGACTCTCTGCGCTTTTTTGCTCGTTCTGCTGTGAGCGTCTTCAGTCCCAGATATGGGCTGACGCAGGTTTCATGGTGGCATATTACTCTGATATGTCATTCATCCGGTCTGCATAAAATGAGGTCGGGCTCTTGACTTTGAGGAACACTGTGGGCACACAGAAGACGAAGAAGCAAGAACGTGTGAAGGAGAAATGCGTGACTGGTAAGTGTCAAAAGACTGCATGAATACATACTCCTCATTACACACTGTTGGGAGACACCCTTGTAAAGGAGCCTTGCACAGGGACACCATGTACATGGCAACTGTGCTCGGTGACATGGTACATTTCTTTCAGCATGATGAATTAGGTCAGTGGGGATTACATTGCTGACAAGTGGACTACTGCAGATGATCATAACTGCACTATTTGAGCAGGGTGGGGTATGGTAAAAAGTAGCTGCTTGGTAGATATATATATATATATCTGTTCCTAGGCACTATAAATCAGACCCAAACCTCGCTTTCACCCTACTCCCTATCTTAGCTTTCCAAACTTTATTGGGCTCCGAGGAACTTTATTCCTACTTCACCCTCGCACACGTCAAACCGAGCCTAGAGCACAACGGTGTGGTGACGGAAGAGAAAAACCTGACCTTATAAAGAACATCCTACTTACGGTTCCCTTCTTTATTTTTATCCTCCTATGAGGCTCCGGGAAGACCACTGTGGTGATAAGGAAAGCAAGACCACCTCTTTGCCTGCGTCATCCCCTTCCAGCTCATCAGCAGAGTCATCCGAAGAGGAGGAAACCAAGGAACCACCCAGCCACCCATCCCCAACCCCTTCTGTTCTCAATAAACCACTTACTTTGAAACCACTTCTTAAGCCTCCTCGCTTGTGTATCAAACCAGCCCTCCCACAAGTGGTGTCAGAAGTGGGATTGAAGTGGGATTGAAAGGCGAGATGGAGGCAGCCCAAGCGAAGATGGCCGAAAATCAAGAACACCTCGGGAAAGTTATGGAACGCTTTTTGTCGGTTGTAGAAGAAGATCGCGACAAAATACAGAAAGTATTAGCGGGTCAAGGACAGACCCGCGGAGCCGCCCTAGACAAACTCACCGAAGCCCTAGGACAACAAAGAGGTCCTACCACCTTGCCGTCTGTAGTATTGCAGAGCTATGTGGCTGGAGAGGACCCCTATTTTTTTTTCAGTAACTTTGAGAGAATGGCAACTGCGGCATCTTGGCCTGCGGACAAATGGGGCCAATACCTGGGTCCCCTGTTATCAGGTGACTTGCAAGCAGCATACCAAGCAGCAACCCTCCAAGGGACGATCCCTTATGCCGACATAAAGAAATGCATCCTAGAAAGGCTAGGAATAGATGATGAGACATATAGGATAAAATTACGACAAATGAAGGAAGGCCCCCAAGAAACCCCTCGTGCTTTATATTTTAGGGTGAAGGATATGGCGGATAGATGGCTAAAGCCGACAACCACCGACAAGTATGGGATCATGGCCAAGATTTATCTAGAACAGTACCTAACCTCCCTTCATCCTCCAAATCAACGATGGGTCCGACAACAGGCTAATCTCGCTTTAGAAACAGCAGTAGAGATAGCCAGTACGTATAATAGAGCTCAGGACTTCCAAAAAGGACGAGAAGACACAACTGGGAAGCCCGGGGGACATGCCACCCACCGACCGCCCGACCCATAGTAGCCAAGAAGCCTGAACCTTTTGCACTTGTTCCCAGTGGCCCTCTACCTACTGTCCCGCTTATTAGACCACCCTCAGTGGGACCACAATGTTTTCAATGTGGAGGGATGGGACATATAGCTAGGTTCTGACCACAAAGAGAGGAACCCATGGAGATAGGGGTGGCCCGTAATTATTACTGCTCCCCCACAGAAAGGAAGTTACATCCTTATCGGTGTCCCATATCTGTAAACGGACAGCCTGTAACTGCTTTAGCGGACACTGGTTGTCTGCATAGTGTAGTCAGACCCCAAGATCTTGGAAACACCCTAGGTCCCATGGAAGGCGTAGTAGCCATCAAGTGTGTACATGGGGATATAAAACCGTATCCCACTGCTCGGGTACATATCCAACATCCCCAGGATTCAGGGACCTCCTTAGCTGTAGGATTAATACCTCAGTTACCTGAACAGGCGATTTTAGGAAACGATTATCCTAAACTACCTCAGTTGTTAGAAGGGTCTTTTTTACCTGAAGATGAGTGGCTAGCTACCAGCCCTTTTTCCCCGAGATACCGATAGGGAATGGCCTTCTTCTAAAACCAGGAAGAGCCGAAGACAAAGAAGGGCCGAGAAATGTGGAGACACCCTGGTGATTCCCATTATACCAACATAAAACCCATGGGAAACAGACAGGAATTTCTACGCTGCACAACGAGAGGACCCTGTTCTTCAGGAAGCATGGAATAAGGCCTTCGAAGAGGAAGATCCACAACATGTATGTCCTTATTTCTTTACTAAAAATGGTCTAATGTATCGAAAAGGTGATCCCAATCAGAAAGTGCAATTATTAGTCCCCAAGCCTTTCCGATAAAAAGTATTATACCTTGCACATAGCCATCTCCTGGGAGGACACTTCGGGGTTGAAAAAACAGAGAAAGATATTTAGAGAAATTCTATTGGCCAGGGATATATCAGCAGGTTAAAAGGTATTGTAGGGAATGCCCTATTTGTCAAAGGAATGGAATGGAATGGAATGTGTTTTTATTGAGCGCGATAGTTACCCGCAGGCGTCCCAGCGCTATAACTGAGTACGGTGTGGGTAGGTGGGTCTGCAATTATTTCCTGAAGAAGAAAGTTTTTAATTTTTTACGGAATAGCAGGATGTTCGGTTCTGACCGGATGGGAAGGGGTAGTGAGTTCCAAAGCCTTGCTGCGTTAGTGGAGAACAATCTGCCTCCACTTCTTTCTCTTTTGTATCTGGGGATGACGACCTGGAAGGCAAGCGATGATCTCAGCTGTCTGTTAGGGTTACAGGGAGTGATCAGGGTGTGGTTGAGGGCTGCTCCTTTTCTCCAGTAGGCGCGGTGGGCAATGCACAGGCTTTTAAAGTTCACTCTCTCTTTTACCGGCAGCCAGTGAAGTGTTCTAAGTTCAGATCTAACTGATTGTCGGCGGGGGATGCGCAGGAGGGTACGAGCCGCGCAATTTTGAATTACCTGTAATCTTCTCAGGGTAGATTCAGGGGCGCCTAGGTAGAGAGCATTGCCAAAGTCGAGCCGGGAGAGGATGAGACCCTGGACCATGATCTGTCTGGCTTTGAGAGGAAGGAGAGGTAAGATCTTCCGAATGAGTCTGATGATACCCATGCAGGATGCTGCTAGTTTTGTGGCCTGGTGCCCGAAGGTCAGAGCAGAGTCCAGCCATATGCCCAGACTCTTGATGGAATCCCTGGGCGGGGGGGCAGGGCCAAGAGAAGGGGGCCATAGTGAGTCTATGATTTTTGGGGGGGAGTTGCCTAGCACCATTAGCTCCGTTTTCTCTCCGTTGAGTTTTAGGTAGGATCGACTCATCCAGGTGCAGACTGCTTCCATGCAGTTACTGAGTTCACTGGGGTGGGAGGAGGGATGAGTAAGAGTGACTACCAGTTGCGTGTCGTCGGCGTAGGACACGACTTGAATGCCGAAAGGACGGATTATGTCTGCGAGAGGGAGCATGTAAATATTGAACAGTGTGGGGCTCAGGGACGAGCCCTGAGGCACTCCACAACTGAGGGGTTTGCTGGGTGAGGTGGTGTTACCCTCGCAGACTCTGAAGGAGCGGTCCGAGAGGAAGGAGTGGAGCCAGGCTGCCGCCGTAGATGTTATTCCGAGCTCTGACATTCTGTGACGCAAGATGTCATGGTTCACAGTGTCGAAGGCGGCACTAAGGTCCAACAGAATAATGGCCGCTGTGCCACCCTCATCGACAATCTTTCTGGCACCTTCTGTTACTGCTAATAGTGCAGTCTCGGTTCCATGCATAGGGCGGAACCCCGTCTGAGAGGCGTCTAGGGAGTTGTTTTCTTCTAGGAATTTAGTGAGGCATTGGTTGACGTGTTTTTCTGCGACTTTGGTGATCCATGGCAGTAAAGAGATCGGGCGGTAGTTTCCCGGGTTGGTCCGATCTAGGTTGGGTTTCTTCAGGAGGGCTTTAACTGTGGCTTGTTTCCATTTAGGGGGGACAATCCCTGTTGAGAGGGAATTGTTAATCAGATTCAGAATGGAAGGAAGGATGGTTGGTGTAATGGTTTTTAGGAGGCGAGCTGGAGCTGGGTCACTGGGGGAACCGGATTTGACTTGAAGTATAATGGACTCAAGACTGGCCTGCTTTAAAGGTGAAAAGAATTCAAGCAGGGCGGGCGGGGGGGGGCTGATATCCTGCCGATCTGGGAGGGGGTGTGGAAGATGGGGGAAGGAGGAGTAGATTGTGGCTATTTTGTTAAAGAAATAGTCAGCCTGTTCATTGCAGCGGGATTGAGCGGTCAGAGGGTCTGGTGGTTTATCAGGGAGTTTGAGTAGGTTTTTAGCGATCTGGTAGATCTACTTGGGCTTGGATGCTGCTTCGTTGATCTTGTTTTCGAAGTAGGTGGCTTGAGCTCTTTTTATGCTGGCTTTATAGGATTTTATAGACGCACGATATTCAATTTTACTGCTGTGGGAGTAATCGAGGCGCCATTTCCTTTCCAATCTTTTGCAAATTTTCTTGAAGTTGCGTAGGTCCTGTGAAAACCAAGGGGCATTTTTTGGTCTATGTTTGGAAAGAAAGTCCTTAAGGGGGATGATAGAGTCGAGGGAGGTTGTGATCCATTTGTTAAAGTTGTCATTGCTGACTATTGGATCTGGGTTGTTCTGCGGAATGGTGGATTCCAGAGTGGAGGTCCACTGATTGGTATTGAGTTGGGACCACTTGCGGCCTCTGCTAGGTGCGGAGGGAGGAGGGGGACGGGAACCTACAGGTGTCCAAGTGAAAGGGATTAAAGAGTGGTCTGACCAGGGGAGGGCGATGGGAGGGCTGACTGTGAGAGGCGTACAGTTGCTGAAAATAGGGTCCAAAAGGTGGCCTTTTTCGTGGGTGGGTTCTTGAACAAGCTGAGAAAGTTCCAGTGCCAGTAAGTTATTGCGGAGATCAATGGCTGCTTGGTTCGAGGAGTCGTCCAGATGTACGTTTAGGTCACCTAGTACGGTGTAATTAGGACAAGAGCAAACACCATTGGATACATGTAGGGCAATCTGATTTATGAAATTGGTCGGGGTCCCAGGTGGTCGGTAAATAAGGGTTCCTGAGAACGTACAGGTGGGGGAGAAGTCCAGCGCGAAGGCAAGATGTTCGCAGCTGGGAAGAGTCGAGGGGAGGGAACGACAGGTATAGCAATTTTTATAAATAATGGCGATTCCGCCTCCTTTCCCAGCCGGTCGATCGACTCGGTGTATAAGATAGTCGATGGGGAGGGCTTGGATGACATCGGGGTCAGAGTCAGAATTGAGCCATGTTTCCGTGAGGAACATGGCGTCCGGCTCTTTGTCCGAAATCAATAGGGATAGTTCAGTGGCATGTTTAGGTAGGGATCTGCAACTAAGCAGAAACATACGAAACGAAGGGGAGAGTGCGGGGGGAAGGCTGATGAACGTACAGTGAGGGCAATGAAAGATTTGTGAAGATGGGTTCCAGGACATGAGGCAGCGATCGTCAGTGTGGCAACGCAATTGATGTAGCGTGTAGGAGGAATAAGGTTTTGATGGGTTTTGACCAGCGGGTGTGGCCCCTGGTCCCGGTTGGTCGCGGACGGGCGCAGACGGGCGCAGACGGGCTTGCCTTTGGCGCGCCTTTGGCGCCCCGCCGCTGCGCCCGTCCGCTGCGCCTCCTGGGTGGGGGAGTCATTAAGTAGCGGGAGTGCCTCGAAGTGGGCGGGGCCTGGCAAGGGGATCGGGTGCCTCACCTAAGATGGCGGCCCCGGAAGTAGATTAGAGGCAGGGGAGCCGGTGGCTCTGATGACGCTCGGGGGGTCCGGGAACCGCTCTGAGTCAGCGGTGGCCCGACTAGCAGGGTGAGTTCTAGACTAAGATTGTCTTTTTTCTTTAGCAGTGCAATTTAAAATCGGGCTTTTCCCGAGTGTACAAAATATGATAAAGTGCAGGTAAAAATGGTCAGTGAGCAGATATTCTCGTCGTTTGCACGCTGTCCCGGCTTTTCGCCTCAGGACCACAACACACACCACACCACACACCAGTAATCAGTGGGGATGATGCTTACAAGCTGTCTTTTAAGGCAGAAGCGCCTCGAGGTGGGCGGGGCCTGGCAAGGGGATCCATGCAGTTACTGAGTTCACTGGGGTGGGAGGAGGGATGAGTAAGAGTGACTACCAGTTGCGTGTCGTCGGCGTAGGACACGACTTGAATGCCGAAAGGACGGATTATGTCTGCGAGAGGGAGCATGTAAATATTGAACAGTGTGGGGCTCAGGGACGAGCCCTGAGGCACTCCACAACTGAGGGGTTTGCTGGGTGAGGTGGTGTTACCCTCGCAGACTCTGAAGGAGCGGTCCGAGAGGAAGGAGTGGAGCCAGGCTGCCGCCGTAGATGTTATTCCGAGCTCTGACATTCTGTGACGCAAGATGTCATGGTTCACAGTGTCGAAGGCGGCACTAAGGTCCAACAGAATAATGGCCGCTGTGCCACCCTCATCGACAATCTTTCTGGCACCTTCTGTTACTGCTAATAGTGCAGTCTCGGTTCCATGCATAGGGCGGAACCCCGTCTGAGAGGCGTCTAGGGAGTTGTTTTCTTCTAGGAATTTAGTGAGGCATTGGTTGACGTGTTTTTCTGCGACTTTGGTGATCCATGGCAGTAAAGAGATCGGGCGGTAGTTTCCCGGGTTGGTCCGATCTAGGTTGGGTTTCTTCAGGAGGGCTTTAACTGTGGCTTGTTTCCATTTAGGGGGGACAATCCCTGTTGAGAGGGAATTGTTAATCAGATTCAGAATGGAAGGAAGGATGGTTGGTGTAATGGTTTTTAGGAGGCGAGCTGGAGCTGGGTCACTGGGGGAACCGGATTTGACTTGAAGTATAATGGACTCAAGACTGGCCTGCTTTAAAGGTGAAAAGAATTCAAGCAGGGCGGGCGGGGGGGGGCTGATATCCTGCCGATCTGGGAGGGGGTGTGGAAGATGGGGGAAGGAGGAGTAGATTGTGGCTATTTTGTTAAAGAAATAGTCAGCCTGTTCATTGCAGCGGGATTGAGCGGTCAGAGGGTCTGGTGGTTTATCAGGGAGTTTGAGTAGGTTTTTAGCGATCTGGTAGATCTACTTGGGCTTGGATGCTGCTTCGTTGATCTTGTTTTCGAAGTAGGTGGCTTGAGCTCTTTTTATGCTGGCTTTATAGGATTTTATAGACGCACGATATTCAATTTTACTGCTGTGGGAGTAATCGAGGCGCCATTTCCTTTCCAATCTTTTGCAAATTTTCTTGAAGTTGCGTAGGTCCTGTGAAAACCAAGGGGCATTTTTTGGTCTATGTTTGGAAGGAAAGTCCTTAAGGGGGATGATAGAGTCGAGGGAGGTTGTGATCCATTTGTTAAAGTTGTCATTGCTGACTATTGGATCTGGGTTGTTCTGCGGAATGGTGGATTCCAGAGTGGAGGTCCACTGATTGGTATTGAGTTGGGACCACTTGCGGCCTCTGCTAGGTGCGGAGGGAGGAGGGGGACGGGAACCTACAGGTGTCCAAGTGAAAGGGATTAAAGAGGGGTCTGACCAGGGGAGGGCGATGGGAGGGCTGACTGTGAGAGGCGTACAGTTGCTGAAAATAGGGTCCAAAAGGTGGCCTTTTTCGTGGGTGGGTTCTTGAACAAGCTGAGAAAGTTCCAGTGCCAGTAAGTTATTGCGGAGATCAATGGCTGCTTGGTTCGAGGAGTCGTCCAGATGTACGTTTAGGTCACCTAGTACGGTGTAATTAGGACAAGAGCAAACACCATTGGATACATGTAGGGCAATTTGATTTATGAAATTGGTCGGGGTCCCAGGTGGTCGGTAAATAAGGGTTCCTGAGAACGTACAGGTGGGGGAGAAGTCCAGCGCGAAGGCAAGATGTTCGCAGCTGGGAAGAGTCGAGGGGAGGGAACGACAGGTATAGCAATTTTTATAAATAATGGCGATTCCGCCTCCTTTCCCAGCCGGTCGATCGACTCGGTGTATAAGATAGTCGATGGGGAGGGCTTGGATGACATCGGGGTCAGAGTCAGAATTGAGCCATGTTTCCGTGAGGAACATGGCGTCCGGCTCTTTGTCCGAAATCAATAGGGATAGTTCAGTGGCATGTTTAGGTAGGGATCTGCAATTAAGCAGAAACATACGAAACGAAGGGGAGAGTGCGGGGGGAAGGCTGATGAACGTACAGTGAGGGCAATGAAAGATTTGTGAAGATGGGTTCCAGGACATGAGGCAGCGATCGTCAGTGTGGCAAGGGGATCGGGTGCCTCACCTAAGATGGCGGCCCCGGAAGTAGATTAGAGGCAGGGGAGCCGGTGGCTCTGATGACGCTCGGGGGGTCCGGGAACCGCTCTGAGTCAGCGGTGGCCCGACTAGCAGGGTGAGTTCTAGACTAAGATTGTCTTTTTTCTTTAGCAGTGCAATTTAAAATCGGGCTTTTCCAGAGTGTACAAAATATGATAAAGTGCAGGTAAAAATGGTCAGTGAGCAGATATTCTCGTCGTTTGCACGCTGTCCCGGCTTTTCGCCTCAGGACCACAACACACACCACCACACACACTAGTAATCAGTGGGGATGATGCTTACAAGCTGTCTTTTAAGGCGGAAGCGCCTCGAGGTGGGCGGGGCCTGGTAAGGGGATCGGGTGCCTCACCTAAGATGGCGGCCCCGGAAGTAGATTAGAGGCAGGGGAGCCGGTGGCTCTGATGACGCTCGGGGGGTCCGGGAACCGCTCTGAGTCAGCGGGGCCCGACTAGCAGGGTGAGTTCTAGACTAAGATTGTCTTTTTTCTTTAGCAGTGCAATTTAAAATCGGGCTTTTCCCGAGTGTACAAAATATGATAAAGTGCAGGTAAAAATGGTCAGTGAGCAGATATTCTCGTCGTTTGCACGCTGTCCCGGCTTTTCGCCTCAGGACCACAACACACACCACCACACACACTAGTAATCAGTGGGGATGATGCTTACAAGCTGTCTTTTAAGGCGGAAGCGCCTCGAGGTGGGCGGGGCCTGGTAAGGGGATCGGGTGCCTCACCTAAGATGGCGGCCCCGGAAGTAGATTAGAGGCAGGGGAGCCGGTGGCTCTGATGACGCTCGGGGGGTCCGGGAACCGCTCTGAGTCAGCGGTGGCCCGACTAGCAGGGTGAGTTCTAGACTAAGATTGTCTTTTTTCTTTAGCAGTGCAATTTAAAATCGGGCTTTTCCCGAGTGTACAAAATATGATAAAGTGCAGGTAAAAATGGTCAGTGAGCAGATATTCTCGTCGTTTGCACGCTGTCCCGGCTTTTCGCCTCAGGACCACAACACACACCACCACACACACTAGTAATCAGTGGGGATGATGCTTACAAGCTGTCTTTTAAGGCGGAAGCGCCTCGAGGTGGGCGGGGCCTGGCAAGGGGATCGGGTGCCTCACCTAAGATGGCGGCCCCGGAAGTAGATTAGAGGCAGGGGAGCCGGTGGCTCTGATGACGCTCGGGGGGTCCGGGAACCGCTCTGAGTCAGCGGTGGCCCGACTAGCAGGGTGAGTTCTAGACTAAGATTGTCTTTTTTCTTTAGCAGTGCAATTTAAAATCGGGCTTTTCTCGAGTGTACAAAATATGATAAAGTGCAGGTAAAAATGGTCAGTGAGCAGATATTCTCGTCGTTTGCACGCTGTCCCGGCTTTTCGCCTCAGGACCACAACACACACCACCACACACACTAGTAATCAGTGGGGATGATGCTTACAAGCTGTCTTTTAAGGCGGAAGCGCCTCGAGGTGGGCGGGGCCTGGCAAGGGGATCGGGTGCCTCACCTAAGATGGCGGCCCCGGAAGTAGATTAGAGGCAGGGGAGCCGGTGGCTCTGATGACGCTCGGGGGGGTCCGGGAACCGCTCTGAGTCAGCGGTGGCCCGACTAGCAGGGTGAGTTCTAGACTAAGATTGTCTTTTTTCTTTAGCAGTGCAATTTAAAATCGGGCTTTTCCCGAGTGTACAAAATATGATAAAGTGCAGGTAAAAATGGTCAGTGAGCAGATATTCTCGTCGTTTGCACGCTGTCCCGGCTTTTCGCCTCAGGACCACAACACACACCACCACACACACTAGTAATCAGTGGGGATGATGCTTACAAGCTGTCTTTTAAGGCGGAAGCGCCTCGAGGTGGGCGGGGCCTGGTAAGGGGATCGGGTGCCTCACCTAAGATGGCGGCCCCGGAAGTAGATTAGAGGCAGGGGAGCCGGTGGCTCTGATGACGCTCGGGGGGTCCGGGAACCGCTCTGAATCAGCGGTGGCCCGACTAGCAGGGTGAGTTCTAGACTAAGATTGTCTTTTTTCTTTAGCAGTGCAATTTAAAATCGGGCTTTTCCCGAGTGTACAAAATATGATAAAGTGCAGGTAAAAATGGTCAGTGAGCAGATATTCTCGTCGTTTGCACGCTGTCCCGGCTTTTCGCCTCAGGACCACAACACACACCACCACACACACTAGTAATCAGTGGGGATGATGCTTACAAGCTGTCTTTTAAGGCGGAAGCGCCTCGAGGTGGGCGGGGCCTGGCAAGGGGATCGGGTGCCTCACCTAAGATGGCGGCCCCGGAAGTAGATTAGAGGCAGGGGAGCCGGTGGCTCTGATGACGCTCGGGGGGTCCGGGAACCGCTCTGAGTCAGCGGTGGCCCGACTAGCAGGGTGAGTTCTAGACTAAGATTGTCTTTTTTCTTTAGCAGTGCAATTTAAAATCGGGCTTTTCTCGAGTGTACAAAATATGATAAAGTGCAGGTAAAAATGGTCAGTGAGCAGATATTCTCGTCGTTTGCACGCTGTCCCGGCTTTTCACCTCAGGACCACAACACACACCACCACACACACTAGTAAAAAGGACTAGCCGTTATCAACCGCCCAGGGTACCTTTACGACCCCTCCCCATCATTGATGAACCTTTCCATCGTGTTGGCATGGATATCATCGGACCTTTACTACCATCCAGAAGTGGATGTAGATATGTCCTTGTCCTAGTAGATTACGCTACCCGATTCCCCGAGGTTATACCTCTTCGCCGACCTGACACTGCCAATATCGCCAAAGCTATCATTGGTGTGTTCTCAAGGGTAGGATTCCCTAAAGAAATCCTAACCGATCAAGGGACGCCCTTTGTTTCCAAAATGATGAAAGACATCTGTACGCAGTTAGGAGTTAAACAAATCAGAACTGCAGCCTACCACCCCCAAACTGATGGTTTGGTGGAAAGGTATAGCGCCACCATTAAAGCCACTCTAAAAAAACTTTTGGCCCTCGAAGCTAGAAAATGGGAAGATATCCTTCCCTTAGCTTTGTTCGCCATTAGGTGTACGGAGCAGAAAACACTGGATACTCTCCTTTTGAATTGTTATAAAGTCATAAGCCCCGTACTTTACTGGATATGGCCCAAGAACAATGGGAGAAAGAGCCAGACAACACGCGAACCCTTCTAGAATATGTCTCAAATGTAAAGACCCATTTGAGACAAATCAGAGATATAGTTCGAAGCAACCTGGAAAGCGCCCAGAAGGCACAAAAGAATCAATATGACAAAGGGACCAAACCTAGGACTTTTCAAGTGGGGGACCATGTACTGCTTATGATGGCTTCTTCTAACCAAAAGCTATTGGGACAATGGCAAGGACCATATAAAGAAATACAACAAGTGACTCCAGTAACTTACCATATCGAAATGGATCCCAACAAAAACATATCTCAGATATATCATGTTAATTTGTTAAAACAATGGGAAGGACTGGTTCCTATTTCAGTAAATAGTACGGATCCACAAACTCCTCTGTTCCATCAGTGTATTGATCATGAGCTACCCTCTGATTTGAAAAACAGCTTGACCAAGACCTTAGAACCCCTTATCCCTGTGTTTTCCACAGTTCCTGGGAAAACCACTCTTATTGAGCACACCATTAAAACACCCCCAGGGAAAAGAGTTCGGTTACGGCCATATCGTATACCGGAGTCTCGTCGCCAAATAATAAAAAGTACAAAATATGATGCAGATGGGTATTATAGAACCATCTCAGAGTGAATGGAATTCTCCCATTGTACTCATACCGAAACCAGATGGCTCGGTAAGATTCTGCATAGACTTTCGGGAGGTGAACAAAATTTCGGAGTTTGACACCTATCCCCTTCCACGAGTAGATGAAATGGTGGAGAGAATAGGAAGAACAAAGTATATTAGGACCCTAGATTTATGTAAAGGGTACTGGCAAATACCTCTCAAAAAGGAAGATAGAGAGAAAACTGCCTTCTCAACACCGGATGGATTATAACATTTCAAAATGCTTCCATTCGGTCTACATGGTGCACCCGCCACTTTTCAAAGAGCTATGAAAATGATTGAGTCCTTATGAAAGGTATGCAGGTGCTTATATTGATGATATCGTGATCTATAGCGATACCTGGGACCAGCATCTATCACACCTATATCAAGTCATTCAGACCTTAGGATCCCATGGATTGAGAATAAATCCAGCTAAAAGTCACTTGCAGCTCAGACGGTCCGATACTTAGGATATCTATTGGGTGAGGGAGTCATAAGACCACAAACATCTAAACTAACAGCCATTTCCCAAATACCTTTACCCAGAACAAAACAAGATTTAAGGGCTTTCTTTGGGCTGCTGGGGTATTACAGACGATTCATACCTAGGTTTTCACAAATGGCTGCACCTCTAACTGATCTTCTACAAAAAAACAGCGGTACTGAGGAAATCCTGAAGGCTCCACCCAACAACGTGTTACATTCCTTTGAGTCCCTAAAGGAAGCCCTAACTTCAGAATCTGTCCTAATTAGCCCTGACTATTCCCGTCCCTTTATATTACAAACAGATGCATCCGATCAGGGACTAGGAGCCGTTTTATCCCAAGAAACTGCACAAGGGGAAAAACCAATTCTTTACATCAGTCGTAAACTATTTCCTCTGGAAATAAATTATGCTACCATTGAGAAAGAAGCCCTTGCCATCAAATGGGCCATAGAATCCCTACGATACTATTTGGAAGGGAGGGAATTCACCCTTTTTACTGATCACGCACCATTGGAATGGTTAGCCAGGAACAAGGGACACAATGAGAGAGTACTCAGGTGGTTTTTATCCCTACAACCCTTTAGGTTTCACACTAGACACAGGAAAGGGAAAGAACAAGGGAATGCGGATTACCTGTCTAGATATCCACAATGTCCAATCCCTAGAAGAAGGACAGCAAGGGAAAGGGGATGTGAGAAGGACCCGGGGATTACCAGTGAAGCGCCAGGCGGAGAAACCCGATCACGGGAACAAACACAGGAACGGCACACGGGACTTCCACTATATTCCTCTGCTATTTTCCTGCAGGAACACATCAGGCGGCGTGACCCAGAAGCAGAGCCTGTGCAAGCAGGAAACAGTAGCAAAGGACCAATGAAAAGCAGCGGAGGTCAGTGGGAGGAAGAGGTCGGTGATGCGGAAGAAGAGGAGAGACGCCGGGAAGACGCAGGACCCGAGACTACGAACACCCGGAGATCAGGGAGAGCGGAGAGAAGACGCGGGGCCCGATAGGCTGGACGCCAGAGTACCAGGGAGCTAGGAGGACGGAGACGATAGCTGGTGTGAGGACTGGTGGTGTCTGGAGGAGGCTGGGGAGCGGCCGCAACTCCAAGGGAGAGTTGAGGCGGAGCCTGTGAGTAATCCTGTTTCAAGGGTTAACGAGAGTGGGGAGGCGGGAGGTAGTGCCGGGTGGGACTAGAAAGGAGAAGGGAGTTAACCGTCTTCTTGTTCCGCCTATTGTTGCTGCATATCCCCTGTTGGTCTCGAGATATCTTCAACATCCTGACTGCATACTCTATTTACTTGTAATAAACATCCTGACTGCATACTCTATTTACTTGTACTAAACATCCTAACTGCATACTCTATTTACTTGTACTATTGGGCACGTGTATATATATATATATATACATATATATATATATATGTCTGTTCCTAGGCACTATAAATCAGACCCAAACCTCGCTTTCACCCTACTCCCTATCTTACCTTTCCAAACTTAATTGGGCTCCGAGGAACTTTATTCCTACTTCACCCTCACACACGTCAAACCCAGCCTAGAGCACAACAGTGTGGTGACGGAAGAGAAAAACCTGACCTTATAAAGAACATCCTACTTACGGTTCCCTTCTTTATTTTTATCCTCCTATGAGCCTCCGGGAAGACCACAGTGGTGACAAGGATAAGGAAAGCAAGACCACCCCTTTACCTGCGTCATCCCCTTCCAGCTCATCAGCAGAGTCATCCGAAGAGGAGGAAACCAAGGACCCACCCAGCCACCCATCCCCAACCCCTTCTGTTCTCAATAAACCACTTACTTTGAAACCACTTCTTAAGCATCCTCTCTTGTATATCAAACCCGCCCTCCCACATGGGTCAAATTTCCAGTAGTAAATGCACAATTTGAGACACCTTATTCTGATATAGGAAATCTTACTGCCCCAAAGCTATGTAGCCTGTACACAAGTCTGGTCAGAATATACAGATGTTTAACACAATACGTGATGCGAACAATGACAAACAGCACAACGGCTGCTCAAGCTGCACAGCCACAACTGGCTATGCCTGGGATTAGACCAGTGACTACTAATGCGATAATGGTAACATTATCATCAGAAAGTAAGAAATTCCTTTCTAGATTGCTCAAAAAATAAATCAAGTTGAAGCAATGTTTCTCCATACGGGACCACAAGAAAAACAGAATTCTCACAATATGCCTTCCAATAGGGATGGCTCCCCCAGTGGAAGACTGTCCCACTTGGGGCACAGTCTTTGCTGCTGCATATACCAGAACACAAGGTACACCCTAATTAGCTATTTTGCCAGAGGTGCTAAAACAGATCCAAACAGATCCAAAATGAGCAGGGGCGCCCCTGCCTTGGACTTGGGGATTAAACGGATGGGAAATGTTGCTGCGGTGTCCTCAATCATGTTAAGTAATATAAAAGGGGAAGCAGCAGCTCTGGCAATAGGCCAGCAGCTCACATAGTTTGCTCAGGGAGATCAGAAGCTCAAACGACCTAAAATATTGAAGAAACCTATGCATCAATAGGTAGAGATAATTTGGGACCTAGACCTAATAAACCACAAATGAAGGGTAATTCTGAAAAGGATAACTCGAAGCAGGTACCAGAGACTTCAAAAAAGAAGTGGGATAATAAGAAAAATAAAGATTAGGCTGAAGCACGGAGTAGATCTCCTCAACAGTAGTCCACTGAAAGGCGCTAAAATTTGTGTAACCATGTTTCAATTAAACAGCCTGCTAGGTATCAGGATACTGATACACATCCTTCTCGTTCCTGTCAGGAGTTATACAAGAAAACACTTGGCGAGAGGACAATTAAAGCGCAGATCAGAGAAGTATGTGAAACCGAAGAAGGACTCACCATGTTCTTCAGACTACATAATAAAAAAGCAAGACAAACCTTCACAGTCAAAGCCTCAATTTAAAAATAAGAAAGTGGCAGAGATTAAAGCCAAAAATGCCACAGATATTGGAGACACAGCTTCTGAATGAGAAGTGGGCACTGACCATGCTGGACAGAGCAGCAGAAGTAACAATAGTTTGCCGGAATCTTATGGAGAGTCGGGCGGCCGTAACAACGAGTGACTACATCCAGATGGAAACAGCGGACCAAAGACTTATTGTCCCAAGTCAATTATATGAATTGCAACTCCAGATTGAGGGGAATATACAACGAACTATCAAAGTTCTCTTTTGGAAGAACTTGTCATTTGGGTATGACATTGTCTTGGTTGAAAAGGATTGGCCACCAAAGTTTGTTAGGGATTGCTCACAAGGAGAAACATTCATTTTACCAGCTTTTTCCAACCTCGTTTCATAATATGTAAAACACACACATGCCAAGGAGAGTGCCTTAGCGCAATCTCTGGCATTATGCTGCAACCATGTGGGTTGAGATGATGGATCTGCTTACCACATTGTACCTGTGAGGTCCACCCACAACCACAAAGACAATACCCCATTAAACATGAGGCCAATAACCGAGTTAGAGAGATACTCACACAACTTGAATACCAGGGTGTAATAGAAAGTTGCACCTCACCAATGAGTAATCCCATTTCCAGTAATAAAACCAGGCCATTCATATAGTTTAGTCTTAGATTACAGACACTTGAACACTGCTACACACACATTTGCAGTACAACAGGCACTAATGAACAATATAGAGCCCAAAAAATACAAAACAACCTTAGGTATTTCAAATGGATTTTTCTGCCAAAACATAGTGCCTGGAAGCAGGTACTAAACTGCATTCAGCACGCTCGGTTCTCAAAAACTGTCCTGTCAATTGCTTCAAGTGTATAATATAAGATTAGCCCAGGCTGTTTTCAGCCCAGGTCACAGCACTATTACAAGATTTTGATGACTAAGCATTGTCCTACGTCCATGAGATAAGCCGGACAGATGACGACTTAACAACACACTTGACCAGAGTAGATCGCATAACTTTGGGATGAGCTCAAATGGGCTACAAATTTAATTAAAAAAATAATAATAATAAATCAAAGATTGCCCATCTCAGTGTCATGTTCTTGAGATACAGGCTGTCATGTGAAGGCAAAGGCTGGGCGACACATTTCTTAGATAGGCGTGTGCATCTACAACCTCCAAATACATTAAAAAAACTCCTATTAATATTGGGTTTTCTAAACTTTGGCAGAACATACATACCAGATTATGTACAGCGGGTAAAATAGTTTTACAACTTGATTCATCCAGACTTTTCAAGCATGCACTGGACATCGGAACACACACTGATTTAAGTTCATTACAAGCTGACTTGTTAGCTTCATAACACTTGCACACACTGTAAACACCACAAACGTGGTGATCCTAATAATTGCGGGTACATCAGGATACCCCTTTGTCACATTAAATGAAGAAGCCACTGTACCAACTGAATATAAATCGCATTTATATACCCATGCAGAAATGCATTCTGCACCAACAGAAAAAATCCTGACGGCAGTACAGACAGCTGTATTGAAGGAAAGATCATTGACACAGGGAAATCGAATGATTGACGTTACTCCCATTCCAGCCTTACAGGCTATTACAAAGGTCAGTGTTCCAAACGCAAAAGCTTTACATCTGGGATGAATACAATGGGCCAACTCACTCACAGCAACAGATGTACATTATCTACCAAGGATCTAGTGCCTTAGTCTAGCAGAGCAAACCCTGCCTCATACATTGCAAATTTCAGAAAGTTTTATGTCCCATAATTATATTTGACAAGAAGTAATTATACAGTCCAATACACTTTCCCAGGTTACTGTCTGAAATATTTGCTTTATACATTTGTCATCTAATTCAGGGAACAATTTATTTAACCTACCATGGGTAAAGGACAGATGTGCTGCAAAAAAACAGCATTTATCATAGATCCAGGTCCAGAGGAATATAGTGCATATTACAGATATTTATTCATATTTGCAGGTTATAATCGCTATTATTCCTTGTGAGGTAGACCGCGGGAGCGCCACCACTAACACCGACAATCCCTCAGTAGAGCCCGCGTGGGTACCTTAATTCAGACATATAGCGCGCGTCTGCCCACAAAATGACAAACCTATGGAAGCTGGGTACACTCGGGCCCCGTATTGTTCCCTAGAAGGTGACCCCCATCCATTTCACCGACAGGTAGTGATCAACAGGGAGCCCAGAAATGCCCTAGTGGACACAGGGTTGTCGCCAGACTCTCATGAGACCTCAAGTCGTCCCCAGGGGACCACCAGCCACCACAGGGATTGTCAATATACAGTGTATCCACTGGGATAGTAAGACCTATCCCATGACTAACGTGGCTATACAACACCAACCAGCCCAAAACCCTGTGAACATGAACGTAGGTCTCCTCCCTCACCTACCTGAGCCTATGGTCTTAGGAACTGACTATCCCCAGATACATACCCTGCTCCAAGATTCAGGAAAGGAAGGGACTGAGTGGAGAGAAGAAGCACAGTGTCCCGGGTGGGATCAAGGGAAGGGCAGGAAGAGTAAACAACAAAGGAGAAGGGAGAAGAGAAACGGAAAACCTGCCCTTCTGACCCATACAACTACCTCCCTGTGGGACCACGATAGGAACTTCCGCTCAGCTCAGAGAGAAGAAAACACTTTGCAAGAAGCCTGGAGGCAAGCGGCCGAACAAGAAGACCCCCTCCGAGTAGGTCCACAATTCTTTACCCAAAAGGGGTTGTTGTACAGTAAAGGGGGGAAAGCCCTGCCTACTCAGCTACTAGTGCCACTCCCCTTTCAGGAAAAGGTCTTGTACCTGGCCCATAGCCACATGTTGGGAGGTCATTTTGGGGGAGAAAAAACAAAGAAAGCTATACTTAAGAGGTTCTACAGGCCAGGTATTTATCAGCAAGTCAGGAAATACTGTTGTGAGTGTGCGATCTGCCAGAAAACTAGTCACTACATTCCACCCAGAGTGCCCCAGAGATCCTTACCTGCCATTGACATCCCCTTTTTCAGGGTGGGGATGGATATCATCTGCCCCCTCTTACCCTCCCGTAGTGGGTATCGCTATGTCTAAGTCCTAGTGGACTATGCTACGAGGTTTCCAGAAGCAACCAAATACTACCCAAGTGGTCAAAGCCATGATTAACATATTTTCACGAGTAGGCTTTACCAAGGAAATACTGACCGATCAAGGTACGCCCTTTACCTCCAAACTTATGAAACAGGTGTGTCAGCAGTTACATATCAAACAGATCCGTACTGCCGCATACCAACCCCAGACGGATGGTCTGGTAGAGCGATATAATGCCACCCTAAAAATCACCTTGAGAAAACGGTTGAACCTAGAGGCCCGTAGCTGGGAAGACATGCTCCCCTTAGCCTTGTTCGCCATACAATGTGGACAACAAAAGAGCCTGGGTTATTCACCGTTCGAATTGTTGTACGGAAGGCCGCAGCGTACCCTTATGGACATGGCCAGAGAAGAGTGGGAGGAGGAAGCTGACACCTCAAAGCCTCTATTGGACTTTGTGGCCAGCCTTAAGACACACCTGAACCAGGTTCGAGACATCGTACGAGTCAATTTAGAGCAGTCTCAGAGTGTGCAAAAGAAACAGTATGATAAATCCACCAAAGAACGCTCCTTCCAAGTAGGTGACAGGGTCCTGTTATTACGACCAACCTCTGAACACAAATTACTGAGTCAATGGCAAGGACCCTTTAAAGTAATGGACAAAGTGACACCTGTCACATATAAGCTAGAAATGGATCCCTCAGGTAGTCCTACCCAGATCTATCCTATTAACCTTCTAAAAAAATGGGAAGGTCCTACCTCTGTCCTGCTGGTAGAGCAACAGGACTCCCTGGCAGAACAAAGGGTAGATACAGAGTTACCGGAAGCCCTCAGATGAGAGTTGAAAGAAGTGTTGCTCCCAGTACAAGAGGTATTCTCTTTGGTACCGGGTAAAATCACCCTAGTGGAGCATGAGATCCATACCAACCCTGGGAAAACGGTTCGCTTACGACCCTACAGAATCCCCGAAGCGAGGAGAGAAGCTGTAGACTAAGGGTACTGCAGATGCTGAAGCTAGGTATAATTCAGCCCTCCCAAGAGCGAGTGGTGTTCACCCACAGTGCTGGTACCCAAACCTGATGGGTCAATATGCTTTTCTGTATCGATTTTAGGGAGGTAAACATGATATCCCAGTTTGACGCTCATCCCCTCCCTAGAGTTGATGAAATGATAGAAAGACTCTGGAAGGCTCAATATATCAGCACTCTAGATCTTTATAAAGGCTACTGGCAGGTGCCCCTGAGAGCCCAGGACCGAGAGAAGGCCTTTTGTACACCTAAGGAACTATTCCACTTCCGGGTATTACACTTTTGGCTACATGGGGCACCTGCAACTTTCCAAAGGCTCATGAATAAAATGCTACAACCCCATAAAAACTACCCAGGAGCCTACCTAGATGACAATCATCTACAGTGACTCTTGGGAAGAACCCCTCCATCACCTAACCCAGTTTATCCAAACCTTAAAAGAAGGCGGGTTGACCATCAATCCAGCCAAGAGCCATTTAGCAGGCAAGTCCGTGTTAACTTGGGCTTTCTGTTGGGGAATGGTTGTATCAGCAATTGTCCATGTCCCCTTTCCCAAAACCAAGAGAGACCTCAGGGCGATTCATCTCCCACTTTTCCCAGATCGCCACCCCTTTGACTGATCTCCTGAAAAATCCTATACAAACAGAAAAATGCCTGAGAAACCCCACTCCCTCTGCGTTACATTCCTTCCAACAACTGAAACACCTCATTACCTCCAAACCCATTCTCTTAAATCCTGACTATGAAAAGCCCTTCAAACAGACGCCTCCGACAGTGCTATGGGAGCTGAGCTGTGCTGTCCCCAAAAGATGACCAGCAACAAGAACGACCCATCCTTTTCATTAGACGTAAATTGTACCCAAGAGAGACCCGATAAACAGTAATCAAAAAAGAAGCACTAGCCATCAAATGGGCTGTGGAGGCCCTTCGTTATTACCTCGACGGTAGGGACTTCCTCCACCACACCGATCACGCCCCTCTTGAATGGCTATCCCGGAATAAAGGACACAGTCAGAGAATCCTACGGTGGTTTCTTGGCCTTCCTCCCTTCAGGTATACAGTCCACCAACAAAAAGGGAAAGACCAAGCCAACGCAGATTTCCTGGCTGGGTATCCCAGGAATCCTTTTCTAGTATGTAAGAAAGTTAGGGTAGGGCGCTGTGAGGGAGACCCCAGGAGCGCCCCCACTAACACCGACAATCCCTCAGTAGAGCCTGCGTGGGTACCTTACCTCGCTAGCGAGGACGATGACAACACTGAAAATGCGGACAGCACAATAAACAATAATAGAGGACTTTTTCCTCATCCAACAGCTCGTAGAGAATGACCCAGAAATAGTCTGTCCTAGGAGAGGTGGGACGGAACAAAAAAGTGTCCAATCAGGGACACACAAAGAAAGTCAGGAGTGGCAGAAAAGGCCGGGAAACGGCACATCCGGGGTGTCGGCTGCGAGTAAGCAGACGGAGCAGGAGAATGGAGCAGACGCTGGAGAAACCGAGACGACCCTGGAGGTAGCAGCTGCCCACGGACACCGAAGAAGAGGATCCGGAGGCTCCTGACGCCTGGACCGAGGACTGGTGGATCCCGGAGGACATGCATGAGCCGCCACAACTCAAGAGAGTTGTGGCAGATAGCTGTACGTGACTTGGGCATAGGGACAACCATGGGGAGAGGAAGGAAAAGGGGAGAGCTATTCCCTCGGGTGGTTGTTTGCTCTCGCAACCTGCATTAGCCCTCACAACCTTGCATGCTTTTACATCCAACTCTTTTCCCCTCACGAGACGAGGGAGTTGCAGAACGACTGTTACGGATAATTCCATTCAGGGATCGGTGAATGACTGATACCCCTTTCCTTAGCATTTCTCCTTATACTTTGTCCCCCTGCCCCCCATTAGACTCTCACTCTTTTGGCAGGTTCTTTCACGTGGTTCTGTGACGGTTATCATGGCCGAGTAGGACGTATACACAGACAGCAGTTTTCTTACTTTCTTTTTTTTTTGAGCGAGCGCCGGAACTACGGGGACTAAACAAGACTTCCTCAGAAGCCCGAGAAGTACCTTGGCAACCAGGAGCCACAACCAAAGACAGAACCCCTTCGGAGAGTGACTTGCTCCCAAAACCTGTGCTGAAACAACAGGATTACCCTATTTCTTGGTTTTCCATCCTGACATTTAAAACCTTTTCTCCCAATTTCTAGTGAACTGCGTTATATACCATCAATAAACATCACAGCATTGATCCCATATGGCCTCCTTGCTTCTGTTTCCGACCATCCCTCCGACATTCCTGTAAATAAATATAAAATATATCCCTATAGACAGTAGCTCATAAGCAGAAACTTGATTCCAAAGTACCTTTGCATATAAATGCAAAAAAGATAACTAAGACGAAATCCAGGCTCCCCTTGGGACCTAGGATGCATTCCTGACTTCTGCGTTTTTACTATGCAACAGAGGAATCAACATTATAAACAAAAAGGTAATCATGCTTATTTTTTGATTGTTAGGCCATAAAATATAGAACGTCCCCATGTTAAAATAACCCTGGCATGATTGAATACTAGCTTTTTGCACTTTAGGTATAATCAGAATTTTCCAGTAATGGTTCTTATCTGTGCAGAAGTTGCATGTACAGGTTGCAGTTTTTAGACATAGTAATAAACTTATGTTCATTTACTAATATGGAGGAAAAAGTTAATTAAAAGGTTTTAATTTAGGTAATGTGGGTATAAATTCATGTAGGGGTTATGACTGGTCTGGGCTATGAACCAACCCAAGGTAATCTTTTCACACATCATGGCCACATTACAGATGGGGAGAAAAATATGTTTCAGATCTGCATGGAGCAATAGGCAGAATTACAAAAAACACCATGCAAATGCTGGACCTTTCATGTTATATTACCATTTTGTTTATACTGTGCCTAGGAACGCTGATGCAAACACACAGTGCAGTCACCGTCGTGGTGGAGGATGTGGTCTTTTTCGGTGCTAACCAAAAGCAATGCTTTTTTTATGGTCCCCTTTAAACCCTGAGCCTCATCTAGAGCTATACTGCTACTCCTCATTGGATGTGGAGGAGGGACAGCAGATGTACTGTAAAAGGTTGCTTACCCTCACCCAAACACAACCATTCCAAGCCTATGTCTGGGTGTGAATCAAACCTATACGCCAAACCTTACCATCTAAACAATTTATTTCTTGGCTTCGACTGTCCAGCCCTGAAGCACAAACACAGATATTCCAGCACTGTTCAAAAAAATATTTTCACTTAATAGGTCTATAATCATTCAATTTTTAACGCAACCGACCATTTTATATGCAGTACCATATAGGGCTTGATTTTCTCCAATGTGCTCTAGGTCACTAATTTCACAGATTGACACTCAAGCTAGAAAATGAATGTAAAAAGTTTAAATACCAAACGTCATTATTTCACTTATTATAACTATCACCTAATCTAACCATATAATAGTTTTTTTGAACTTTTAGGCTTACCTTGTATTAATATATTTCCACTCACAACAGAAGGTAATGTTAAATACTCTCAAACACCTGCTTATAAAGATCTCCTCTTGTCATACTTCTTTGATCTATAGAGTTAAATACCTGATCTGGACTGTCTTGTATTGGACAGATATAAAATCTTTATGCTATGGGTAAGTTCTAAACTAGCAATTAGTGAACATTAACCCATTGCGAGAGTGTGAACAGAAGGCGGTCCCTACCTTGAGTGACCCGACGCTTCCCTCGAGGTCCCGAGCCTCGCGGGCCGTTCCGACGGCGTCCCTGGCAACCCGGACTCCATCTTTTTCTCCCTCATTGCAGGACCCAATCCGGAAGGACGAAAAACCGGAAGTACTCCCGAGTGACCCCGGAAGTCCCTCCCCCTACCCGATGACGGAGGAAGGAAAAGCAGGAAACGAGAACGGCGGTGTGTGCAGAGAGTTCGACTCGTGGCAGAAGACGGACGGCGGCACCCCTGTGAAGCAGAACGAAGAAGGAGAAGACGACGAGGTCTGGACGGAGGACTGGTGGAGTCCTGTGGAGGACGCTGGAGAGCGGCCGTAACTCGCGGGAGAGTTGCGGCGGGGGCATGTGAGTAACAAACTCCACTTGTGTATCCCGACTGTGCATAGCCCTAGTGTAAACAGACACCGCCCCCCCTTGGGTCTCACTAATCACTGTATATAGTATAAAGCAACCCTTCGCGATCACCGGCACTTGTACGATACGCCTCGCACTGACTCTGCCTTCCGGCACCCTCCTCTCCTTCCCGACTGGATTGTTTCCCTCCCCATACCTCCCTCATTGTCCGCTTTCTCTTCTGCACTCCTGGTGACGGTAAGAGGCGCCCACACCGCTCTGAAGGGTCAGACTAACGGCCCTCCTTTTTCTCTCTCTCCTTGCCTGCCTCCGAGGAACCACCACCCGAGGAAGAAGCCGGACCGACCTGGTGGACGACGCCCCACTCTACGTCCAGGCGTGTTACCGCCTACATCCAGGAGCCGGCATTGGGACCTTCAACGAAGCACCTTCCCCGTCGGAGCTACCCCTATCCATACTTTTGTCTCTCCTTGACTTTGTGCACGAACAAATAAAAAGACATAGCCCACTATATACGGCCTCCACGCCTGTTATTCCGGCCCGCACACGCCCCACGACAACAGAGAGACGAGCAATGCCACAAGGATTCTCGTCCTGCAGTGGCGGCTGGCTTGCACAAAGGTGGTGTCGGGGGGGGGGCATAAAAATAATAAAACAAATTCAATTACCTTACTACCATGTCATCCTCCTCCTTCAGGTGTCTTCCAGGAAGCTCCTGATGCAGTTAACTCCATTACCCAATCGACATGCTGCTTTCGCAGCAGGAAAGCAGCGCCAGGATTGAATAGAGCGGCGCCTCTCAGCGCTCCTAAGAGCACTGGAGGCCTGCGCTTTCTCTAACCCAGCTGTCTAAGGCAGCTAGGTTAGTGAACTTTAAAATGTGCATGTGTGGCTGGCCGTCCTAAGAGGGCCGGCCAAAGAGACATGCACATTTTAAAGTGCACAGTTCCCTGCAGCTGCCACTCGGCAGCGCTGGCCCCGCCCCTTCCTGGCACTTCGTTCAGGACAGGTTGCTGAGAAATAAAACGGTAATCAATAAACTTTATTATCATTTCATTTTTCAGCTCTGGGGCTTGTGGGGCGATGCTCATCCACTCATATGGAGGAACCCCCCTGCCATCCAGACATAACACAATGATACAAGCCAACTGGAGGGCAGAAACAAAGTTGATAACAAGCATTGGCATAGCCAATAGGTCTCGCCTTTGGGACCTTATAAGTATTTAGCCATGCAACAGTTGTTGCACCAAGAATATTGTGCTGCATAACTAAATACTTATAAGGTCCCAAAAGCGAGACATATTGGCTATGACCTAAAAATGTATGTATCCTTGTGTAACGTAACTGATGCTCATGTAAAGCGCTCCAATACCTTTGCGTCGAGTTTGCGCTATATAAAATCTGCACACAGAAAAAACAAGCATTTGCAATGCAATAGGTCTCGCATTATGAAAGTTTGAGCTATTGGTCTTGTAAATGACAATAATTTTATTTATGTTTTGGTTTTGAAAATAGCTAAATTAATAGCTTTGTCATTTACAATGCCAATAGTTATACCTTTCGCAAATGTGGCACCTATAGCATTTGTAATGCAACATGTTTTGTATTTACAAGACTTAGATGTATTGATATTACAAATAATAATGGCTTTTAATTTTTTTAAATAATTAATACTTAAATAAAAGTGATTGTAATGTATAATGGCAATAGCTTAAACTTTTGTAAATAACTTTTGTGAAGATTATGTTCAGTGTATTTTATTGTGATGAAAATCCAAGAACAGAAGTGAAATATTAACATCTTTTTGTGACATTTGTAATAAAGCTTGAAACATTGAGAGAACATATTTGAACCAGTTGTTGTTGAATGGTTGCACAGATTGATGCTGTGATGGCGCGGAGTGATGCTGTGGTGGTGCTGTGTGATGCTGTGGTGGTGCTGAGTGATGCTGTGGTGGTGCTGAGTGATGCTATGGTGGTGCTGAGTGATGCTATGGTGGTGCTGAGTGATGCTGTGGTGGTGCTGAGTGATGCTGTGGTGGTGCTGAGTGATGCTGTGGTGGTGCTGAGTGATGCTGGGGTTGCGCTGAGTGATGCTGGGGTTGCGCTGAGTGATGCTGTGGTGGTGCTGTGGTGGTGCTGAGTGGTGCTGTGGTGGTGCTGAGTGATGCTGTGGTGGTGCTGAGTGATGCTGTGGTGGTGCTGTGGTGGTACTGAGTGATGCTGTGGTGGTGCTGAGTGATGCTGTGGTGGTGCTGAGTGATGCTGTGGTGGTGCTGAGTGATGCTGTGGTGGTCCCAAGTTGAAGAGTAATTCAACTAACTTTAGCCCTAGACTATTACGAGAATCAAGAGGCAAACTAACAACTTCAAAGAAGTGTGCCCCAGCGCAAAAAGGAAAATAACTGACCACAGCCCGATAATTTCAAACGGAGCACGCAAAGATACAGCCAGACGTGTCACCGCATAAATAAGTGAAAGATATAAGCGGCAGATAAACACGCAAGTCAAGCCAGTGCGCCTAAGCTTAGGGGCATTAATGGACTATAGCCGTTAAGATTTCACACGGCACACGCAAACACATAACCAAAAGTGTCATCGTAGCAAAAGAAGATGATTTCACTACCCTGAAATCCCCAATCGTGAATCTTGATCGTATTTCATAAAAATGAGTAAACGCATGAGCGCTAAGATCGGCGAGAACAGTATCATTTAAGGAATCAAAAAAATTATGAAAGGGAAATTCAGAAAGATATTCTAACTAACTACCGGATAAGTGAACTGAAAAGAGGAGAGTAAAGTACCTTTCTGATGCGGTAAGGAAGTGTAGTCGACGATGAACTACAGCGCAACAAGCTGGTTTAAAACGGCATAACGGGAAATCTGAGAGATTATAAAGTGCGATCACACAGTTGGCCATAAAAGATTAAAGTACATTATATAAGGCAAACCGAGAAGATCAAAATACCTGATCTGTTCCAATACGCTCCAAAATGTGCAGATAAAAGGATTAAATGGAGGGACTTTGAGAGCCGATAGATGAGGCAAAGGGGCTGTAATATATAAACGAGGCCATGTGAATACTTTCATTACCTGTGTTGCGAAAGATCAATGGGAATCCCAGGTCCTGAGTGTATTGTCGGTTATTTACTTTTATAAGAAAAGACCTCCGAGGCACCTACATGTGATGGTCTGCAATGAAATAACAGAGAAGACTAAGTCATAACTACATTGCCAATGAATGACAATGTTAAAATATGCGTAGTGAAAGGCGGTTGTTATTGCTCGCCTAATGCCACAAAAAATCTGAAAAGTCGGAAAGCCAACTACACAGTGAGTACGATACAATCGAATGTCGGAATACCCAAAGCGTGTACTACGAATAAAGAAGTGCATGAGCCTCGGTTAAATAAATGGATGATATCAAATCAAACCACAACGGCTGGCAGTTAAAGCCATGTTTAAATATAATTACGGGCCAAGTTACATACTACAGCGACCAAAGCAACAAATGCACTCACTGGGAGCCCCGCGTTGATGGGCCTGCCTGGGATCAGCAGCTGAAGATAAACACCAGAGAATGGCAAGTGCGCAATATTTGAACCCGCTCGTATCTCGCGACGTCAGGAAGTAAAACGCGCGGAAATCGCGTAACGTAAAAACAAGCAGGGGTGGAAGCGGACTTGAAAAGGCTGGTGCGCTGACTTACCCTGAGTGGTGGTCGATGTGTGTCGAATAATAGAAAGCGAAAAGGGCATGAGCTAAACAAGCATTGGCGCCGCGCGGCTGTAAAAGTGACGCCGCGCGGCAATAAAACAAGCTCTTGGCATTGCTTTGGGGGGGCGGGGCGGGAGCGCATTGGCGGGGGAGCAGCAGCCTTTGATGTGCGAGCGAGTGGGAGGGAATGCATGTGAGGTACTCAAGCGCGCGCTGGGGAATCGTCGCACTTGAGTACCTCACATGCATTGGGGACAATCCTCGCTGTTTTGCCCACTATAATCTCGCAGAACAACGCATGCACGTTGGTTCAGCGAGACCTAAAAATCAAACAGGCCACAATATACTTGCTGTTCCTCAAGGCTTTCACTGGAGGCAAAACCTGCTGCAGCAAAATTAACGAATCTGCAGGACCTCCTGAACGCTGGATGCCGAAGAAGAGCTGTACTACCGAATTGTATCAAATAGAAGTCGAACAAAATAACGGTGGATTGACGAGGTTCATTTATTTAATAAGAAAGAGGTCTACAGGAATGCCAGGCAAAAGCAGTGTAGTTCATCTCCCCACGACTGTCTCTCATCTGCCCACAACATTACGCACTTTAGAATAAAACCTTACCAAACTTATTATGGAACATCACAAAGGATCCGTACCCTAACAATACGTACATCACTAATACAGCAACAGTCTTTCTGTGCCTCTTCTGCATTCCATAATAGGTTTTGATGAGGCACAGGCACAAACGGCGCTTTCAAGGAGGTGCAGGGACAAACAAGAATTAGCAGCAGTAATTCTAAGCTTCCCTTTGACGTCTGGGAGGCACAAACATACAGGGGTGGGGTTGCGCAAACAGAACACTTGGGAAGCAGTTGAGTGGGGAAACAGAAGCCGATTTCTGCCTGGTCGTAATATGGAGACTATCAGCTCAGCTCGAATAATAGGGTGAAACGCGCTTGCCCAAGAGGAGGCTCCTCGGTTTTTATCGTTCAGTCTCCTCCTCCCCAGCTCGACCGAGCACGGAGTGATCTGAAGGCTGCTGGCGTAGACAAAGGAAGACGCACATGCGCAGAAAGCTGATAAGGAGCACCTCGAGGACGGTAAGTCAGAGATATTAACTTGAAGACTATTTACCTCCTGCTGAAAGTACACAGCAAAGAGATCCATTCACTACTGCCCCTAAGCTTCAGAAGTGAATTCAGAGTCCAGCGATTCTATTCTCAACAGTTCGGAGTCGGTCCATGAACCCACATTTACACGGCAACCCGGCAAATCTATTCGCAGCATTCTTAGAAGTGGAAATTCACAACCCATTTCCACTCCCGATGGCCTTAGACATGAGTAATTATATCTGCCTTAATGCCACCGCCCATGTACTTACAATCCAGCCTGGAGTGCCTCTGATGTCTCCCCCCAATGGAGCAATCTAGAATAGTCAGCGGACTCGACAACGGAGATTTTTTTCGCTTTACTCTCCTGCGGGACAGACATGGAGAACTATGGAAAGATGTGAGATACAGATACAGGAAAGAGGAAGCTGTAAATTTATTAGTAACAGGATACTGGATGCCTGGAGACACCGAGGTCACCACTCAAAGGGGATTTAGTGGAGAGCAGCCGGAAGTCCATGTACAGTGTTTACCTTGCGGGAGTGAGCAGCAAGGCGCAATAATTGCACACAGATGTCGCCGCTGCTCGCTCCTGCAAGGTAAATGCCATACATGCACGAGCACCAATAGGAAACAGTGCAAAACATGCACGAGTTTCAAGAAAAGCCTAGAGCGATTCCAAGAGGTCATCTCCTAAGCAGCGCTTGCACGCTGCATAGGCGAGACCTAAAACCGAGGAGAGAAGACACCCTTCAACATTTTTTATCCTTGCATTAAGAATTTATGTTGAGACAGCATCATAATTAATGCACAAAACTAAGCAACAACCTTCACGACTTAAGAAATGCTACAGAGGACCACCTACATGTGCAGCAGGAATTTCAAGCATGGCAAACAATATTTCATTGCTGTAAATGGAGCATTAGGGCTGCCAAGGGCCACCTTTGATTGACAAATGTACATATGTTCATCATCAATCTAATCCCATCTTCACCCTCAATGACTCAGGTCAGTCAGGTTCAATACATGGTGTCCTCCTCCACACTGGTAGGAAGTCTGTCACCCACTCCCTATAAATCCTCTAGCTAACTTAGGTGAATCATGCCTATTGGTGGATAATTTCGGCTGTGAATCCATATATGTCACCATCACTCAATGGCTGTTGAACAAGTCTTTCCATGGCTCATTCCAAAATGCCTGAATGAAGAGCTAGCTACCGCATAATAGGCAAACTATTAATCCACACCAAGTTGTAAAAGGCATGGAAAAAAGTAAAGGCCCCATGGTGGCAACTCCAGCTGAACACCAAATACTGTGTTGCCATAATCCAGTGATTCTTTTGTGAGACACTTGGCACAGGACTATTCTAGCTACACGTGTGTGTGACCATCTACCGTCAAGAGTTGACAAGGGACATGCTGCAACTCAGATCCTACTAACCGTTTCTGCAGCTATTGATAATTGAAGATCAAATAAGATCACTGCCTCACTTCATCAGCTCAGCAAACCTGTGTGGATTTCCTACACTTGATGCAATGAAAATCGCCCCTAAAATGTGGTCCTTCCAATCTCCCATAACTGTCTTGGATCTGTTGAGCCTTGGAATCAGAAGAGGGATGTCATCCACCAAGTCTGGTGGCTTAGTGGACAAATGTGTCCACTGTAGGGGCCCGTGTTTGACCTCATGGTCGCAGGTTAAAATACCGGTGTGTCCACTCAGACTTTCACCCTTCTGAGGTCATTAAATGAGTACCATTGACTTGGGTAACAAAAAACATGTGCAAATACAAGTTATGTTATGCTTGCTTCACTCTTACTAGGACAAGCGGTCAGTATCTTTGTAACACACTCAAGCCAGTTCCATTTGTGAGATGTGGATTCCAAATCAACACTTAGCTCTGAAGCTGAAAATTACAACTTTCATATGTTTGACGCACATGAAATCTGGATTTGAAACTTACAAGGAAGAACTGTCCTTAATTGTTCATTTCAAAGTACTATGGTGAGATTAGCTGAGAGCCAAGTAAATATCAGTGCCAAAGATGGCGGCAGCAGTGGACGCTTGTGACATTCCAAGCTATCAGGAATTGCCAGTTTAACCTCAGATCCTGCACCTCAGGGCCATTCTTAATCACTTCCCATGACACATAAAAACACAGGACGCAAAGCAGTGCTAGCAGACAAATAATTCAGTGACAAAAATGAACAGGGACGCAGGTGAGAAGACACAGAACACACACATTTCATCACATTGGTCTGCCCCCCTCCATTGCAGCCACATATATTAATCAAGCTAAATGCAGCCAACATCAAACCAATGACAACGTCTGAATTGAGCTTCACTATAGCAAAGTTTGACATTCACAATCAATGGATCGGACACAAAATATACACAATGACTGCTGCAGTGCAAAACAATGAAAAAGGAAATATTTTGTGTACACACTAGTTGAAGAATTACATTTTGGATTATAGAGTATACTTTTAAGATTTAAAATAGTCCCTCGTGCATTCCAATTGAGGCAGAAAGATACATCTAACAGCCTATAAAAAAAGTGAGAATAAAACACTCCTGTGACCTCCTCTCACCATCTGTGAATGTTCCTGAGTCAGTCAAGCTAATGGCTGAAGAAGTCTGAGACAAATGCCCTTGCGGTATGTACAGAATGAAACATGTTTGTCATACACTTCAAACCTAAACAAGCATTGGCATAGCCAATAGGTCTCGCTTGTGGGACCTTATAAGTATTTTGTTTTGCAGCACAATATCCTTGTAACTAAATACTTATAAGGTCCCCAAGCGAGACCTATTGGCTATGCCAATGCTTGTTTGCCGCTGCCACCTGTTGGGATCCTTCTCTTTAAAGGTCACAGCTGTGGTGTCTTGCTGTCTGATTTTTAACAGTGCTGTATCAGGTTTGTTGGTGCCCACATCGACAAATGTTTGTGCAGATGGAATTTGGATCGGTTTTCGCATGAAGGTGTGGGGCGGGGAAGTGGCCCTCCGTTCTATTGTTAGGCGCCAGAGAAGCAAGGCAGTGCAGTAAGAGTTAATGCTGCCGTCTTTCATCGTGTTCCTACGATATGTACGGATCCTCTTGGATATATAGTAAGAACTAATGACGATTTGCATTCAGGTAATGGATCGAGCGTTTGTAACAGGGTCCCAACACACTGATTGCACTTCAGAGACATCCATGCAACCACCTTGGGGGGCGGCGGAGGCAGACAAGCCACAGGGGACTGTTGTCAGTGCCATGTTAAGAGCCACCGCGTACTCCGGAGCAGGGGAAGGAGTGCTAATGGCAGTGATGCTAATAGCGATGTTTCTGCGGGAACTCTATGAAAGGCGCGTATCCCACCCACGTGCGCCGAAAATGGAGTCAAGCTGTTTTGCAGTTAAGACTGTAAATCTGCCGATAGAAAGATGTGTGCAGTGGGTGTCGTTTAAAGTGTGTGAAAGTATTTGAGATACATTTGCCTTCGATTTCTGGTTTGCATCTTGCACTGCACAGTAGCGATGGAAAGCTACATCGGTCTCTGCATTCTGTGCTCATTGTGCCCGTCTTCATTGTAACCAGGGCTCGAAGTGCATTAAAGTATGGAAACAGATTGAGAGCGTCATGCGGCGGGGGTCAGTAAGCTCGGCGATGGGAATCAAAGGTGTGGCTAAAAGAAAAAAAATATATTCTTTGGCTAAAAGAAAAAAAAAATATTCTTTTTTGTTAGTCTTTCACCGTCAGGCAATTGTTGCTAAAATAACGCACACCTTAAGTGAAAAATTAATTTACCTGCAAGCAAATTACAGTAAAAGCATGAAGCGCCAGCTGGCTTACCGACTGCTGAGGCAGGAAGCAAATGGTGGGGGCCTAAAGGAGGAGGGGGTGCGAGGGATGGGGGAAGCTGGCTGGGGAGAGAATGCAGAGCGCACGCTGGGCGAAGCCCTTTGATGTGCTGTGAGCGGCCGGGAATGAATGATTAGGGGAGGAGAAGCGGGAAAGTGAAAGTACGGCCGGCCTGCGGCCGGCCATGAATAATTAGGGGAGGAGAAGCCCTGGCCGTGAATGCGCGTGCATGTTGCTCACGTGGTTCACATGAACGGCAAGAAAACGCCATGAAAACGCCAGCAAAAAGCTGGTGGTTTCATGATGTTTTCGCCGCTTGAATTCTCGCTCCGCTATAGGTCGCGAGACCTAAAAACAAGTAGGCTTTAGAATGCTTAAAAAGCTGCAGACCATTCGATTCTTAATATTGAAAAGTTGGGAAGGATTTCAGGAGTATCATATCCTTATATGGTGTCACAGATGGAAAACAGATCGCTTTTGAAATCTTATGCTTTACTTTGAATACATGAATTTGTTAGTTCCTTTCTAGTTTCAGGAGGAACTCACAAATGTAAATCAAGGACTTTGAACAACCCCTTGAGTGTGGTTACAATGGAATGGAGATTTACCGTAATCAGGCCAAGGAAGTGGAACTGCTTTCCCTTGATGATAAAAATCAAATCCACCTCATGAGTTTTCATGGAAGCTGTTAAGAGTTTCCTCTTCTCTAACTAGCATTTGTCCAATCCAGTCTGGAGATATCTGTAGCAGGGTGTTCTATTTTTATTTTTTGAACTATGCCAGGGAGGCTAAAAACAAATACCTCTAGTATACTACAACGAGGAGCTTTCTCATTAGGGGAGTGATGTGGCACCATCTCTGCTGATGGTAGATCAGTCTAGCTGCCTGGTTTTGCACCATTTGGAGTCTTCAAAATAGAGCGAGAATCAATGTGGGAGATGACCATAGAAAGAACGACCCGAACAAGAGCTTCAAAAGTAAGGAATCTACTAATTCTCCTGATTTTCCAGAGCTGGAAAAAACATGTGGAAACTACAGACCCGATCTGGGACTTCTGAGAGCTATCAATTGTGGCTCCAAGGCTCTTGGCTGAAGTTGAGGATAGAGGTGGTGTCCCCAACTCTGCGGGCAAGAAATTCGAGTTCCAAGGATTTTGGGAGCTATAGACTAAGAAAAGTTCTGTTTTGTCTGGATTTTGTTTTACGTGGTTCCTATTCATCCACTTGCGTATATGTAACATAGTTGTCTGGAAATTAAGAATAGAGTCAGGAGTGTTGTAAATAGTAAAAATCGATTGCATATCATCAGCATAGTTGAAAGTGCACACAATCAGTTCCCCCAGAGACTGAACTGATGGAAGGAAGTACAAATTGAATAGGTGCGGGGACAAGCCGCAGGTTAATCTCACTTTGGGGGGTCATACATTGGGAGAGTGTAACTGATTGAGAGCGGCCCTGTAAGAAAGACGTGAGCCATTTAAGGGCGGATCCCTGGACCTCTGCGTCCCTGACACGGTCCACTAAAAGTTCATGGTCGACTGTGTCAAAAGCCACCAATAGGTCAAGGAGCGCCACCACCTGCGTATTGTCCGTGTCTGCTTTTTTCCTCATTTCATCTAGTACGGTCAGGAGTACTGCCTCAGTGGAATGGGAAGGGCAGAAGCCAGCTTGATGAGAGTCAAGACATTGGGACTGTTCAGCAAAAGAGCAGAGGCAGTTAGCAATGTGGGCTTCCAGTACCTTAGCCAAAAAGGGAAGCAGTGAGATGGGACAGTAGTTAGTAAGGACAAGTGGATCTGTGCTTATTTTCTTGATTAATGGAACTACTATTGCTTCTTTTAAGGCTCTGGGAACCGGGCCCTGGATTAATGAGTCATTCAATAGAAAAGTGGCAGGGTCTGCAAGCGTACAACTCTGCGAAGGGGGAACGTTCTTGGACAAGTACTAATTGTTTTTAACTGCGTTTGAATAGTTTTTTATCAATGAAACTTAGCGGAACATTGTGTTTGAATCTCTGTTTGCCTCACTTACCTGCATTTCCTCTTTGGCCCTCGTTGTTTGTCTCTCCCGGTTCCACCGCGGCTGCAGTGTCGTTTGAGCGGATGGTGGGACTAGGCGTTTCCCTCACTTCCGCTGGGCTAGTTGTTCAAAGGGAAGTTGGCAGGCTAGTTTCGGAGGCTCTCTGCCTATTTTAGATGCATGCCGGAGCAGACGCGCAGAGTGGGCGCGCCTAAGGCTAGCCCGTCTGCACCCGTCCGTGGCCAGCCGGGGCTAGGGGCCAGAACCCCTGCTTGTTCCAAGATAAATCAGCTCCTGAAATATTAAGTGAAGTACTTAAAAGAACCAGGCCTCCGGCTCTAGATTCATGAAGGCACAATCTATCTATGGAGGTAGTGCCTTTGAAGTGCACTCACTGCCCATATAAAATAACTGTACCTAGGGCAGGCTTTGGGGAAAAGCATAAGTTAAAATGAATGATAATTAATTGTAGATCCCTTAACAAACATAAGATTGAAATCTACGATTGTATGCTAGACAATCAACCTGATGCCTTATTTCTCACTGAAACCTGGTTGAATGAGAACCCTGCCCCTGAGATACCGGATGCCCTTCGCAGGATTACCGCATCCTTCGACTGGATCGCCTGATTAAGCGTGAAAGAGGAATAGCCATTGTCTACAAACTATCCTTAAAATGTACTTTGGATACAGCCAACATAGACCAAAGCAAAGCTGCCTTCTTTTTGATAACGGCAGCTGATAACCACACAGTCAAGGGCTTTCTGATCTACTGACCTCCAGGTCCAGCTACTAACTTTATCTATAGCTTAGTGGAGAAAATGGTGCAACCAGAGCTTCGTTATAACAATCTGATTGTTTAAGGTGATTTTAGCATACACTTTGTCAAGCAAACCAACTGTAAAGTTCAATCTCTATCTCAGGAATTAGCCGCCCTTCAGCCAATACTTAAATCCACTGTCCCAACACACCAACTCGTCATATATTAGACCCCATTTTTACTAACTGCATAGATTTAGAAATTGAATCCCCAATTGCAGTCCCGTGGTCTTACCACCATCTCATTGCTTTCTCTATTACTCTAGCTAAAATTCCCCCTATAGCCACAATAGGATTAAGCACTCCACACAGGAGATGGTCTAGATTTAACTCGGCAAGCTTTATTTATTCCCTCCAGCAGAGTTGTCCTCTCTTGGGAAAGGATATTAGCGTGGCATTCAGCTCAGTGATTAAGTGGATTACGGAAGCACTGGATGTAGTGGCTCCATGGACCTCTAGCCTCCCCAGTAGATGGACTAAATCAGCACCATGGTTTGCCAAAGCCCTAAGAGCAGCAAAAAAGTCTTGTAAGCGCTTGGAACGCATATGGAAGATAGATTTCTCAGATCACAACTAGACTGCTTACAAGCTGAACTTAAAGCACTACCACTCCCTTATTTTAAAAAACGTGCGCTGCCCACTATAATGACAGAATAGAGCAGGCGGATACATCTTCCATCCTTAATGACTTGTCCTCGCTTGAGAGAACTGTGGATCCTGATATCAGCTTATCTGAGTCGTGTAACCAAATTGCAGATTTTTTTGCAGAGAAGGTAGTAAAGAACAAGTTACTTACCTTCGGTAACGCTTTTTCTGGTAGATACAGTATCTGCCTGTGGATTCCTCACCTTGTGAATATCCCCCTTGCGTCAGCAACATTCGGAAATTCTTTTGTAGCTTTGCGCCGACGTGGACGACGTCATAGAGGCACGGCATCGCACGCGACTCCGCTGACGTCACCGACACTACAATAGGCCCACGCCGGCGTGATGACATCAGGTCCGCCCTTTTTTCCGTGCCTTCGAGGCACACAGACGGACCAATGACAGTAGACATATACACAGTAAACGCAGTACAAATATCAAGGTAACACACACAGTGTGAAGCAAATGCAATAAAACATTTGAAATAAACAACTCCTTGACAATAAAATAAATACATTACAGTAACTGTGGTATAGAAGAGTGGACAACGGGGAGGCGGGTGGGTCAGTGAGGAATCCACAGGCAGATACTGTATCTACCAGAAAAAGCGTTACCAAAGGTAAGTAACTTCTTCTTCTGATAGATACATCTTCCAGTGGATTCCTCACCTTGTGAATAGAGTCCCACAGCAGTCCCCACTCCCGGAGGAGGGTGTCCACTCCTCTACACCAGAAAATCCTGGAGGACAGAGCGCGCAAAGTGGCCGTCCCTCCTCACCTCAGTGTCCAAGCAATAATGCTTTGCGAAAGTGTGGAGGGAGGCCCAAGTCGCCACTCTACAAATGTCCTCAACCGGCACACCTCTTGAAAGAGCAGAAGTCGAAGACTTCGCTCTAGAAGAGTGAGCTCTTATACCCTCTGGAGGATCCTTACCGGCCAAAGAGTAGCAGATCTTTATACAGAGGATGGTCCATCTTGAAAGAGTCCTTTTATGTACCGCTCTTCCTTTCTTGCAGCCAGCAAACCCAACGAAGAGCTGGTCATCCATTCGATAGTCTTTAGTTCTATCAATATAAAAACTCACCGCCCTCTTGGGGTCCAGACGGTGTAGCCTCTCCTCCTCCTTGGAAGGGTGAGGGGGAGGATAAAAGGTAGGAAGGGTAATAGATTGACCTAGGTGGAAGGGAGACACCACCTCCGGGTGAAGCCTCCACTCGTGGTCGGCCGAGAACTGCCGACTGAGACTGTCTGCTCGCACGTTCAGAACTCCGGCCAGATGATTTGCCAACAGACAAATCTGGTGGTCCTGAACCCAGGACCAGAGGCGCAGAGCCTCCCTGCAGAGACACTGCGACCCCACTCCTCCCTGCTTGTTGATATACCACATCGCGGTCGTGTTGTCCGCCAGGACTTGCACCGACAGACGCGAAGGGAAGGGAGGAAGGCCTTGAGCGCCAAACGTATCGCCCGCAATTCCAGAAGGTTGATGTGAAGATACCTTTCCTCTGGAGACCAAAGACCCTTGACCTCCAGATCCCCCAGATGAGCACCCCACCCTAGAGTGGATGCATCCGTTATCACTGTGGCCACCGGAGGAGGTAGATGAAAAGGCTTTCCTTGAGACAGATTGCCTTCAACACTCCACCAAGACAGATCCGCCGCAGTTTCTCTGGAGATCCTCACCGACTCCCTGAGATCTCCGTTGTGTTGAAACCACTGTCTGCGGAGGCACCACTGGAGTGCCCTCATGTGCCAGCGTGCATGGTTGACCAACAGAATGCAGGAAGCCATCAGACCGAGCAGGCGAAGGACCTTCAGGACTGGAATGACCGCTCCATTGTAGAATAAAGGAATCATTTCCTGTATGTTGCAAATCCTTTGAGGAGGAGGGAATGCACAACATACAGTTGTGTCCAGTACAGCACCTATGAACAGGTTGCGCTGGGAGGGCACCAGGTGAGACTTGGGTACATTTATCGAAAAACTCAACCTTTACAACAACTGAGTTGTCTCCTGCAGATGCTGGAGCACTTTCTCTGACGACTCTGCCTTGATCAGCCAGTCGTCCAAATAGGGGAATACTGGAATCCCCGACCTTCTGAGATGTGCTGCCACCACCGCCATCACCTTGGTGAAGACTCGAGGCGCAGTAGTAAATCCAAAAGGAAGGACCGCAAACTGATAGTGTTGCGATCCCACCGTAAAACGGAGATACTTCCTGTGCGACTTCAGGATTGGGATGTGGAAATACGCATCCTGCAAGTCGAGCGACACCATCCAGTCTTCTTCCAGCAGCGCTTGAAGAACCTGTGCAAGGGTGAGCATCTTGAATTTCTCTTGTTTCAGATATAGATTCAAGATCCTGCGATCCAGGATCGGACAAAGCCTGCCATCCTTTTTGGGTTTCAGAAAATACCGGGAGTAGCATCCCTGACCCCTTTCCTGCTCTGGGACCACCTCTATCGCACCCTTTCTTAACAGTGTCTGCACTTCCTCCTGTAGAAGTAACAGATGTTCCTCGGTGCAAAAACCTTGGCAAGGAGGGTAATTGGGAGGGAATTCCCGAAAGGGAAGGGCATACCCATTTTCTATGAGATTGAGAACCCAAAGATCTGATGTAACCTGATTCCCAATCCCGTAGAAAGTAGGTAAGACGACCCCCCACCGGACCCACATTATTCTGAATGGCGGATCTAGGGCTGCTTTTCTGGGGCTGGGGGGTTGGAGGAGGTAGAGGAGGAAGAGGCTTGACGTCCTCGAGGCCGAGCCCTTTGTTTTCCCCTATAAGACCTGTACAAGGGATTCTGCTGCTGCTGACCTTGCTGATAGTTGCTAAAGGAAGAGCGTCCAAAACCTCTGAACCTCTTGGCTGTAGAACCTCTGATTTGAAGCCCGAAAGATTTGGCAGTAGCCCTACTGTCCTTAAATCTTTCTACGGCTGTATCATCCTTTTTGCCAAAGAGACCAGATCCATCGAACGGCAGATCCAGCAAAGCAGCTTGAACATCTGCTAAAAAGTCTGAAGTTTTCAGCCAAGCCGATCTCCTTGTGGCAACCGCAGTGCCCATGATACGTGCCACCGAGTCTACAGTGTCCAGTCCACTTTGTATCACTTCACGTGCCGCTGCCTGTGCGTCTGATAACACCTCCTCAAAATCCTTCCTGCTGTCATCAGGAATCTTAGGAGCCAAAGAACGCATTGTATCCATAAGGGCATGTACATACCTCCCCATAAGGCATGTGGCATTAGTTGACTTCAACGCCATACTCGCAGAGGAGAAGGTCTTTTTAGCCACCTGATCTTGTTTCTTGGCATCCTTATCATCAGGCACCTGAGGAAGCGCACTCACAGTCTTTTTGGAACAGGCTGCTTGTATGACCAGACTCTCAGGAGAAGGATGAGACGTCAGAAAAGCAGGATCTTCAGGCGCAACCCTGTACCTTCTCGCCACACTCTTGGAAACTGCCGGTGCTGTTAGTGGCTTTTTCCATACCTCCATAATAGACTCCGTTAATGCCTCATTAAACGGAAGCAATGGTTACACCACAGAGCTGGGCGAATGTAAAACTTCTGTTAGAAGATTGGACTTAAACTCCACTGTTGGTAAAGTCAATTAAAGAAGTTCCGCTGCCTTCCTCATCACCACATGATAAGGCTGGACGGCGCATCAGAACCGGATGGTAACTCCCACTCCGGTGAAAAATCCAGGCTACTAGCATCAGCTAGATTCTCAAAACAGTCATCCTCCAGTTCACCTTCCTCCATATCAGGATGCGACTCCATATATCTCCGCTCCTCCATAAGGCGCTGTGCCTCCCTCCTGGACCTCTCCTTAACATGCCTCGCCGCCGAATCCACCAACGACTCCGACGGAGCCGGAACCGACGTCGGTATCGAATCAGATGGTGCAATGGGTTGCCCTCGAGGTCGATCTGGAGCGGGTGACGCCGGTATCGGCGTCCTCGGCGGAGCCGGGTATTGCCATGGCGGAGCCGGCATGAACGGCATGAATGGAGCCGGAGCATAGGAGTGAGGGACTCCGAAATTGAAGGCCAGAAGACCCATGGGACCCGAAGGTGCGCCAGAAGGGTACCACGCCCTTGAAAAGACACCATACCTAGCGTTTAAAAATGCTGATGGGTCCTGGCCTGGGGCTGGGAAAGGTGGCTGAAGACCCTCAGGCCGGTCTTGTGGAGGGTTCGGATTCAGCTCTTCGACAGGTGCAGAATCCTCATCCACATGAACTTCTTCCTCATCTCGGGCCGGGGACGGCGCCGGAGACGGATTCGAAGCCCGAATCGGCGACTGTGCTTGCGACTCCGAAGGCGAAGCCTCACCTTCCTGATCCGAGACATCCATCGTGACCACCTTGGAACGTACCTTCTTCGGTGACCTCGACCTCGAGACAGACTCCTTACCGGAATGACACCGGGACTCATGTCTCTTCTTCTTAGGTCTCCTCCTCGACTTCGAAGCATGGTCTGAAGCGGACTTCGAAGGCGACTCCTCTCGAGATCTGGATCTTGACTTCGACCTCGACCTCGCCCTTCTCGAACGAGATCTCGAAGATTTTCTTCCCTTGTCACCCTTCAGCTTTGCCACCAGAAGTTTGGTCTCTCTTTCCCGCAGGACCTTCGGGTTCATCTTCCGACAAGATGAACATCCATCCACATCATGGTCAGAACTTAAACACCATATGCAGTCCTCGTGCGGGTCCGTGATGGACATCATTTTCCCGCATTCCCTGCAGGGCTTGAAACCGGTCTTCTTTGTCGACATCGTGTTGAAACAAAGAAGCAGTAAAGCGTAGATAAAGGCAACAAAGTCACTGGATAGCTACTGAGATTCCCCGAAACCGTTCACGTCGATGACGCGGAAAAAAGGGAACTGATGTCGATGACGCGGAAAAAAAGGAACTGATGTCATCACGCCGGCGTGGGCCTATTGTAGTGTCGGTGACGTCAGCGGAATCGCGTGCGATGCCGTGCCTCTATGACGTCGTCCACGTCGGCGCGAAGCTACAAAAGAATTTCCGAATGTTGCTGACGCAAGGGGGATATTCACAAGGTGAGGAATCCACTGGCAGATGTATCTATCAGAAAGTATGATACCTTTCCGGATGAGGCTCCAAATGGAATGCTTTGCCAAACTGAGAGGACTTCTGTGGATGGGGCTAACTCCCTCTCTGAATTGTATCCACCCTTATAAGAAGATTTAAAAGGGGTAGCTCAAAGTATTACATTCAGCTCTCCCACGGATCCAGTCACCCCTAAGATTATGAGGGAAGGCCTGGAGATAATATTGCCTTGCATAGGGCAACTTCTTGATCTTTCCTTTTATGATAGCGTGGTTCCAAATATATGGAAGCAGGAAATTGTTCTCCCCCTGAAGAAAAAAACAGGAATAGACTTGAGTTAGCTGGAGAACCTGCGCCCTATTTTGCTTCTGCCTTATTTCTCTAAAACAACAGAAAAGGTGGTGAACACACAAGTAGTGGCTCATATTAACCAGCATAATTTACTTCACCCCACACGATCTGGCTTTAGAGCTATGTACTCTACGGAGTCAGCACTGCTCCTGGCCCCAGAGACAATACGCAGGCGTGTGGATGAAGGTCAGACTGTTACCTTGGTCCTATGGGACCATAGTGCAGCTTTTGATATGGTATCCCACAAACTGCTTTTACAACATCTCAGATCAGGAGGGCTGGATGGAGCTGCGCTAAAATGGATGGTTTCCTTTCTGCAGGATCGGAGCTTCCAAGTTGCACAACGCCCACGTATCTCCAAAAGCATAGCTCTGTCTCAAGGTGTTCCACAGAGCTCAGTTTTGAGCACAACACTTTTTAATATCTAAGTTGCACCCTTGGTGAGATTGCTGAAAAGAAGGGTGTCACCATTGTGTCATATGCGGATGACACGCAAGTTGTTGTCTTTTGTCCCATGACTCTGACAAAGCAGCCACCAAGTTCTCTTATTGCCTGCAGGACTTGGCTTCCTGGATGACAAATAACTGTCTTAAGCTAAATGGTAGTAAAACAGATCTTAGCGGTGGAGAAATCCCTTCCATTTGGTCATCGGCATGGTGGCCACAGACTCTGGGTCCTACTCCTACCCCAAAAAAACAGATTAAAAACCTAGGACTTTGGTTGGACTCTACTCTTTCTTTGGAGACACACACTAAAAAGGACACATGGAAGTGCTTTGGAAACCTTAAAACGTTAAGGAAAACTCTGGACGTCATCCCCATCCCAGCCAGGAAATCCCTGGTGCACGCCCTGGTAATATCTCAATTGGACTACAGAAACGTTCTCTATCTAGGAGAAACAAAAAAATACCTGCACAGGCTGCAATGTATTCAAAATGCGGCAGCCCGCTTAGTTCTGAAGCTTCCAAGGACAGCTTCCACTGGGAAGGCTCTGGATGACTTGCATTGGCTGCTGGTTAAGAAAAGAGTCCTTTTTAAAGCCTTATGCATTATTCATCTTGGCTTGCAGGGAAAAGGTCCGAGTTATCTTCATGATCTACTCGCCCCCTATAATCCTGCATGACATCTTAGATCGACCAGGACTTATCTGGTCAAATTTCCAAAGTCCAACAAGCAAGAATGGGCGCACGGTCTTGCCGTTATTTGGCAGCCAAAAACTGGAATGCACTTCCTCTCTTTCTCCAAGCTGAACCATCGGATACTCTCTTCTGGAAAAAAATTGAAAACCTGGCTTTTCCAGAGTTAGGTCCTATATCCTTTCTCCTCATCCAAATAGTTAGTCCTTGCACGGGGACACACCCATAGGTATAACCAGGGGCTTTATAAGTGATGATGATGATAAAAATAATAATAATAATAATAATATCAGGGCATGCATGAAAAACTTCCTTCAAAATATGAGGGGGGCAGCTATCTGAAGGAGATCCGGATTTGGATTTAGTCGGCAGATCAAGAAAGAGTGCTCTACTAATTATAGGCAACTAACGTCCTTTACATGTGGCCCCCTGGTGAACAGGAGCACGAGCTGCTGTTTAGTTGCTAAGCACTAATATTCAGAATAAAATATGAAATAAACAGGCATCAAATAAATGCTCGCTCATTTAATTAACAATTTTTAGACCTCCTTAAAGAATCTCGGACCCATCCAGAACCCCTACCACCACCCTCCTGGCATCTGTGGGGCCCTCGGTCATACCGAAGACCGTACTTTGCGGCCCATGGGCAAATGTTTGCGAGCACCCATGAGATATATGATTGTTAGTTGAGTCGTCCTGTGGTTATCCTACCTAGGAATGATGTCTTCAGTAGAGTAGGGCAGGTTAAATTTGGGAAGAAAGTCCCTGTTCATAATCCCCAGATTAACTAATCTGGACAGAGTGAAGGGATTAAGTGCGTAGTCAGTAGAATACCATTGTTGGGATGAAGTTAAAATTTGGACATAATGACTAGCCCCTAGTGCTTACTACCCTTGACAAGACATTGAAGCGTTATAAATAGGTGAAAAAAAATTACCTCTCAATTCCATATTTTGGGCACAACGGTTGTACAACTAAATCCATGTACGGACATAAACAACAAAAAAACGGAATAAGAATCGTCATCAAATTGCAGACAATGAGCTTCAAAAGGTCAAACTAACAAGCACACACAGAGTTGTGTGCCTGACATTTTCCAGCGTTAGATGACAGAAGATTACCTTTATCCACCCAATAAGAAAACAACATTTGATCGCCCTGGCTAATCGGCTAACATTCCACACTGTTCACAGAAGAATTTCGTGAAAGCTTAGAAAAAAGGCTTGCTCTGGCCAAGAAATGAATGTTAAAAATAGTTCCCGGGCTCGACGGTATTTAAGTAGTTCTCCCAGGAGCCCACTTTGCTTCTTTCAGACTGCACAGATCTAGGCAGAAGGAACTGCAGATTTCTTCCCACTGCTTGGCTGCTTCATTAGCACATAATGAGAAGATTACATTCCGGGCTACAATTACCATGCGCGACCAGACTTCCCTTTCCCAGAGTTATCTGGGAAACAAAGTTTTTTCACAGCTTGGGCAACAAGTTGTCATAAGACGTACAATAAAACCGGCATTAATTAATCCAATAGCCCTGTGTAGAAGTGTTTCAAAAAATTATTAATATTCTTCTAAGTGACTTTTTTGGCACATGCAGCTAGTACTATAAATTATATACACTATGTATGAACAGGCAGCTAGGCCCCAATTACAAGCTCCACAGTACTGACGGATAGGAAACTCCTCACCCGTAATTACCAGTGCCGTGCAATTACTGTGCAGACTGGTTTTAATGAGCAGAAATCTGCATGGAACACCCAACTGCATGGGTTTACCAGTCCCATTTACCACCTGCTTTAATCAGGTGGTATATTGCAGGAGGGGGGGCCTTCATGGGGTGGGGTAGGGAATGGGGTTGGAAGGGAGCAGATCAGGCTGTGGGCTGGCAGGTTGGAGCAATCTGTGTTCCCCAAAGTTACAGAAGGGGTTCAGACAGGAGCTGGGCTGCACTTGTGCCCCCAGCCCCTGCCTGATCCTTAAGCAGTTTTATGCACCAGATTTTCCATCTGGTAAAATCAGGCCCGGAATTCAAACACCCAGTATCTAAGTGCAGAAACACAGAGCCAGATGTGTTCCGCCAGAGCGCGCATCATAAACGGTGATACAGCTCCAGCCGACTCATGATTGGTGCCTCAGTAGTGAAGCTGGACCTTCCATAATACTTTTTCTGCACAAGCTACAACCATGTAAGTAAAATGTAAATGCTTGAGCAACACTAAACGCCAACACTAAATGCTAATAACAACAAATGTAGTATTACCATTTCCTTACGTTTCAATTTACAAGTCGGACTAAATATAGTGCAGTAAGTACAAACAGCACAGCAGCAACTCTAAACTTCATCCTATACGAAATTAAATAAAGAGGGTCTGTAGACCAGGGGTTGTGGTGGACATTGCTGCTAAGGTCAGGCCATTCTCACCAGATTATGATGCCTTCAGAGGTCATATCCACTCAAGTTCAGAGTCTAGAGGAGTTTAGTGGAGGACTAGCGTGTGTGATGAAATACTCATGTGAAAAAGTGACCAACGTTCCTCTGTGAGGTTGGATCCATTCGACTTTTTCGGGGCACTGGTATAAGACAAATTTCCATATGGTTAATATGAATAGCAATTGCTTACATAGCAAGCCCTTGACCTGCAAATATGGCACAGTGAGGCCTTTCTAGTTCAAAAACAAAAACACTGATCAAATAGTGAACTAATGTTCTTAAAATCATCACTATTCTAATAAGGTATGCATGCCCGCTCAATTTTAATCCATCACAAAGGACATTGGTCGATGAACCTAATGGTAAATCATGCACAGAGTAATCCAGAAGTAGGCCCAGGACTGGAAAACCCAAACCACATTTTCCAAGATATCCACCAAGATAATTTTACAAACAATGTAAATGTAACTCATGTACCTTTTCAGTGATTATCCTGAAAATCCGGCACTGACTGCGTCCCTCCTAGACTTACATGGACATCCATGTTTCCCTTGGGTGACAACTGATTAAAAAATAGTACCTTCACCCAGTTCATACTGATCACGATTAGTGATGAGTGTGAACTGAAATTATAAAGTGGCACTCTTCCGAGGATGCGGCAAAATCAGTATAAAAATAATAAAATGATTGTTTGGAATTCTCAAGAAATTGCCTTCTAAAACAGCCAGGAATGTTGTGCTTGATCGCTTGTGAGAAACTGCAGGCTTTGAAGTCCTGGCAAGCATGATATTTAAGTTTCATGAAAGTTCTTAATCCCATGATCAATTAACCCAGCATGGTTCTCATGAACACCAAGACAGCAAATATAACGTGTCTATGAAAGCAATCCCTAGTTACAGCCAACAAAACCCTCAATTATCAGGTCAGAAATTAAAACAGCTAAGTCCATATAAAAGAAAAGCTTTCGGAAGGCCATCGGGTTTAACCCGCACCTTGTCAAGCTGGTACAATGGTTAAATTTAGTTCAAGTAGTTTGAAGCATGGTGCAGTTATACCAATCTCTAAAATAAAAATTACAAAATACTAAACCCAATATCCTTCAATCGGTAGTCCAATCTATAGTTTTATCACACTTAGATTCTGGAAATGTGGCACTGATAGAGCTTCCGAAAATCACGCAATCATACCTCAAACCTGTAGTACATTCAGCAGCAAAACTATTTCCTGAGAAATAAATATTTGATCACATATCCCTTGTGCTAAAAACACCTCCACTGGCTTCTGACTGAGGCTGCATCAAGCTCAAAAAGGCATGCATCATCTGCAAGGCGATTCATTCACATTAAACATCCACAATAGCCTGCAACAGCCCTAAATAACTCAGGTGGAAGGTAACATACAAGAAGTAAACATTACTTGTGATCACTTTAGCACCGCCATTCTCAGAACGGGCACCAAACACCATTGCATTCTCTTCCTGAAAGTCAGGTGTCAAGAAAATTTGCTTAAATTCAAGAGAAAACTAACTCATTTTATTCAATAGCTTCCTCACACATTAATCTCTATCTTTTACACAACACTATAATTTGTTCTCTTGTAACGTGCTCTTGCGCCTGAGACACAAATGGGACTGCAAATGTATAACCCCCATCCCCTCCCCATACCTCTTCCCACTTTTCTCTGCATTTCTGGTTTGATTCCACGCTGCAACTGGCGTTTCACTACATTATATAAAAAATACAGTTGTTGTTAACATTTTAAGTGTACTAACACCCTAGCATGTGTAGAACCGCACACAATTCATTTAAAAAGTCAAATAAAGTAATAAGACAGAGAGCCCAAGCAGTTTGAGACAAGTCTCAAAAGGAGAGGGAAAGACTGGGCACCTCAGTGGGCAAAATATTTCACTGAAATGTGAAATTTGCGACTTTGCCCCTGCGGATAAAGTTTTGCCATGGAACTGAATAGCCAGCTTTCTGGATGGATTTTGTAGTTCTTGCATTATTTCACCGACACACAAACAAGTAAAGTGAACCCGCACACACCAGTGCAAACGGGCATGAACCCTTGAAATGTTATACAATCAAGAAAATACAAAACAGCAGTTTTGTTCCATTTTTTTCACTTCAGTGTTTCACTAACAAAACAGAAAAAAGCCAAGGTAATCAGTACCACAGTGACAGTGAAACCAAAGCCTTTAACAAAGTCATTCAGTGAAACAGACCATGGTAATAAATTATTCGAAACATACTAGAATAGGAAAACATATTGCAGAGACCTGACAAAATATTGCTTATAACATTTATTTTTAATATGAAGTGGGCTACACAAACACAGATGCCACTACAGACGGTCCCTTACCTAGGAAATATTAACGGCACCAAGTAGTTTTACAGCTCCCTTTGTGATGTGATGTGATGTGAAAGGAATTTGTAAAGCGCAGCATACACTGTACAGTTTCTTGGCGCTAAGGCAGAAGGACAGAAGACACCTAACTGGACAGTGAGAGGGAAAAGGAAAGGACAGGAGCAGGGTGGGGGCGAGGAGGGGTGAGAGGGACCGGAAAAGGGGGGGGTATAAAGATCTTAATTGTACACAGAGCGAAAAAGGTGAGTCTTGAGGAGGGATCTAAAGCGCGTGTAGAGCGAGGCCGACCTTATGTCCAGGGGGAGGGCGTTCCAGAAAGATGGAGCTAGAAACGAGAATCTTAAGCCGCCCCATTTCTTACGCTTGACTCTGGGGACTTTAAGAAGAGCCAAGTGAGCCGAGCGCAGGTTGCGGGAAGGGACATACGGGTGGATGAGAGAGGAGATGAACGTAGGGCCTAGGCCGGCTAGAGATTTAAAGACCAGGCAACCCAACTTAAATTTGCAGCGTTCAGAGACCGGAAGCCAGTGCAGGGATTTTAGCAGAGGGCTGATGTGGTGGTGCCTCGGTTGGTGAAAAATGAGGCGGGACGCCTGGTTCTGGACAAGCTGCAAGCGTTTAAGTTGGTAGTCGGGGATGCCTACGTACAGGGAGTTGACGTAGTCAATTCTGGAGATGACTAACGCCAAGAGGGTCAAGGTGAGGGCTTTGGTAGTGAGAAAACGCGCGATTTTCTGTATTTTGCGTAGTTGGAAGAAGCAAGAAGAGACCGTAGCATTTACCTGGGGTTTCATCAAGAGGTCTTTACTGATAATGACCCCCAGACTTTTGGCCGAGTCAGTTGGGCGGGGGGGAAGGCCCAAACTAGCGGGCCAATAGTTGGAGTTCCAAGGATTGGAAGGACCTCCGACAAGAACCAATTCAGTCTTGTCGGGGTTAAGTTTCAGGTGATTTGCCCCCATCCAGTCGCTGATGTGGCAGAGAGTGGCTTGGAAGTTGGAGACTGACTGGTCCGAGGAGTCGATGTTAAAGACTAACTGGATGTCATCCGCGTAATTGAATGCGGAGACATTTTTATGTCGGAGAGAACTGATCACAGGGGTGAGGTATAAGTTAAAAAGGTGTGGGGACAAAGAAGATCCCTGTGGCACGCCGCAAGTCAACCCAACCCTATCCGCAGAGAACTGGGATAGCCGGACCGCTTGTTGGCGGCTGGTAAGGAACGAACGGACCCAGTCAAGGGCAGTACCCTCTATCCCAGCCTGCCTGACACGGTCAACTAAGATGTCGTGGTCGACCGTGTCAAAGGCTGCCGACAGGTCCAGGAGCACCAGAGCCTGACTGGTGTTGGAGTCGGCTCCCCTGCGCAGTTCTTCCATGACAGAGAGTATGACCATCTCTGTAGAGAGGGCGGGTCTGAACCCGGCCTGTTGGGAGTCAAGAAAGTGAGACTGCTCAACAAACGAGCTCAAGATGTTAGTGACATGGGTCTCGAGCACCTTACTGAGGTAAGGGAGGAGGGAGATGGGGCGGAAGTTGCTCATGATCGTGTGATCAGCTGTCGGTTTTTTAAGATAGGTACTACCTCGGCTGTCTTGAAAGTGCTAGGGACTAGGCCGGAAGTGAGGGAGTTGTTCGGGAGTGTCATGGGGGGAGCAGAGCAAGCAGTAAAGGCCTCCCGTAGGATCTTGGGGGGACAGCAATCTGTAGGAGAACCTGAGGTGACTTTACTGAGGAGGGCGGGGAAGTCTGCCTCCGAAATAAGGGGAATCCGGGTGAGAGAGTGAGGGTTAGGAGGGTCAGCGTGGAGGTTGGTAGGGGGCCCAGTGGAGTCGGGTAGGGGCGGCATCGAGATGCTGTTTTTAATTTTTGCGATCTTCTCAACAAAAAAATGGTTGAGGGAGTCGCACAGCCCTTGGGAGGGGAGGGGTTTGATGGAGACCCTGTCGGGGTGAGATAGCTCCTCCACAATCGAAAAGATGTTTTTAGTTTTGTTAGCTGACTCCACTATTTTGTTAGAGAAGTATGTAGTTTTGGCTAGCGCAATGGAGGATTTGTACCCTTTGAGTAGGGTTAAAAACTCAAGCCTAGCTTCGGGGGTATAGCTCTTGCGCCAGCGGCGCTCGGCTTGTCTGAGTCCGAGTTTTAGAACTTTAAGGTCCTCGGAGAACCATTTCTGAGCGTCATGAGGGTGTCTGATTTTAACCCGTTTGAGGGGGGCAACCACGTCGCTGGCAGACTCAAGCCAATGGCTTAAGTTTAAGGCTTGAGTATCTATTGAGACGGATTCGGGGGGGAGAGAGGTATTGAGTAGGTCGATGAATTGGCTGATGTCAGCTTTATTCCAGTTACGGGCTGAGAAATTGGTATCCAGGGGCCTGCTGGGACAGGTAGAAGTTTTAAGGGAGAAGGAAATGAGGAAGTGGTCAGAACATTTACAATAATTTAAGCAAACGACAAACTCCTTACATCAGGTTAACAACTAACTGGTCATTTATCATGTATATAATATTACCCAATAAAATCTAGGATATTTGCATCCATGTGCATAAGCATATTTGGCTCTTTTGAAGTCCTTTCTCAGCTTTTGCAGAGAAATTCAAATATTCTCACGTCAGAGGATCAGCAACAAAACTGAATCAAAGTGAAAAAGGATCGCACCTGTGTGAGTTGGCATATCCGGTAGTCATCATATGGCCAGGCCAAGAAACAGTTGAATTGTCCTGGCACCCACAGGTTCCTAACTCACAGACACAAAGAAGTAGGAAGAAAAAAATAAAGTACCCAAAATCTTTAAATATATCCCAAATAGCAATATGGAAGCATCTGAGGCAAGTGAGCATGGATGTCATTTAGGGAACTGCGCTCCTTGAAGAAATTTTGAAATGTCCTTTATTTCCTCCATTCTTTTTTCAGCCTTTTTCTAGTTTCATTCCTTTCTTCCCTGAATCATTATTTCAGTCTTCTTCCATCTTTTCTTTCTTCCTTCCTTTTTTATTTCCTTCCATCTCTTTATCCTTCCATTCTTTCCATCCAGCTGGAACCACATACATCGAATTTGTGGAGATATGGGATGTCCTGCCTTTGGCGCTTATTTTCCATACATGCGACGTCACGTACATGCCTCTCATGCATAGTTTGTGATACATACATATGAATTAAATCACCTCCCTCACCCAATGGCCGTACTTTGTGGTTTCACTCTTTTAAGATTATATGTCTTTTGCTGTGTGGTTTTTGAGTTTCGTTTTATTCTGTACATATTAATGTGTTTTTAAGTTTCATGTATTACTGTCATCACCATCCTATTTTTAAATGTATGTAATTGTCATGTGTGTAACTTCACCTTGGTAATAGCTGTGGGTTTGAGTCTTGTACCGTTTCTGTAACACTTATTGTGGTTGGCATTTATTTGTGTCCTTGTTTTGATTTGTGTCATTTTACATGTAATTTCCAGCCCTGGTGAAGTTCCCCTAGAGAGAATGAAACGCGTTGGCTGAGCGTTGCTTACCATAGAAATTCCATATGAAATTACAAATAAAGGATTTTTTGATACTACCTACAGTCTATTGGACTTCATTGCCTGTTGCAGCCCCATTTGTAGTAACATATCCTACATCTGTCCTTCCTTACGTTCCTGTGCCCATCCATCCATCTCTTTACCCACCTGCCATTCCTTCTTTCTTTCTTAAAGCCCATTTACCCTTCTCTCCATCTACCCATCCTTCTGCACATCCATCCATCTCTCCCTTCCTTCCATGTTCTCTTGTTCCCGCGGTGCTATCATATTGTCTTTTTGCAATGGTATTCATGATCGTCTGGTTAAAGACCTGCAGACACCAATCAATGTCAAAAGAGCTAAAACATATATTTAAATGGTTGATGTTAATCAGAACTGCTAAGTGGCACTCACTCTCGCTCAAGCTGCTAAAGTGGGGGTGCACTCAGCCCCTCCACACACATCTGATACAGATGCTGGCAAGGGCAGCAATAAAGTAGTCTAAAGCCCCTTTAGTGGCTTTCTGACAACAGATGACTTTGAATTGCCTCCTCCATTATATTCTCCACCAAGACGAGGCAAGGGCCATCATTCTTCCAACCCACGAATGATAATGGTGCAAGAGCTCACATTTCCCAGGGAGGCACTTCACTCTGGTAACCCTCTTTGGGCTCTCATATGGGTAACACTAAAAATGTCCCTCACACATCACAATTAGGAGTACCTGTTGCCCAAGTGATAACATGGACATCTTCAGGCATCCTCGTATGCGAACCAAAACCCACAACAGCACCACTTACAACTCGCACTATGTTCAGGCAAACACTTGTTATGAGAATTTTCTATTTAAAATTCCAGTGTTCTAGTTGAATGGATCTCTGCCAGGCTTTCGGAAGGGACTGCCTATTCCAGTAAAGCACTTCCTAAAACACCAATAATTATAAATACCACAAATGAATATCTCTGTGCTCGGTCCTCCTGCTTATAGCCGTTGTCTTCACTGTATAGAGCATTTCCACTCAATAATATGACCTGGTTTGCAGTTCTCTTTGGGTGTTGACCCTTATGGTCACACCAATGGTTTACAATAAAAGGCACACTCCATGGTGATGCGGAGTCTTCCTTTGAAGTCTGCTGTAAGCTTGGTTCCCAGTGCTCAAAACATGCTGGTTTAGATACAATAATACTTATCTTGTTGTCTATGCAAAGCTTAAACAAATCTCAGATTATCTGTGCCGGCCCTGTAGTTTATTAAAAAACAGATGAGTTTTTAGGTTATTCATAAACTTCAGGAAAAAGGGACTGTGCCCACAGATTCAATAGGTGCATGTTTCACTGTTGTGCAAGAACCGTGTCCTTAAACAATGCCTACAAAATATAAACTAGAAATATTTTTCGCAAGCAATTCAAACACAAGCTGAACAACCTCAAGTAGCTTAAAATATTCATAGAACTGGGAACCCATAAAAAGTCAAGACAACGGCAGTGTTAAACCATGAGACTTGCTTACCTCGGCTCTTTTCAGCATCTCCCATTTATTAAGGATTTTCATTGCAAACACCTTTTCTGCGTTCTTCAGTTTCACCACAGCAACCTGTAAAAGAAAGCAACTGGAGATTACTCTTAACAGACACAAAAATGTACATTATTATTTCTGAAAATATTTCAAAACCTGTCAGTTTTTGTGCACTGGGGCTGATGTCACTACACGGGCTTGTTTCATGTTATTGATATGATAAACAAAATGTTACCAATTCTATAGCTTAGGTTATGTGTTAATATATAGCACACATTCGCAATCGTTTGGCCTCTTGGCTCTTTTTGACACAGATAGTCTCCGCGGGTAGGTTTGCTTAAGGAGTTACTCAGTGAGAGGGTAGGAGGTATCTGTAGACAGGCCCTAGGCCAGAAGAATAAGCATGGTGCAGTATTGGTGTTGGGCACCCCTTGAGCTGAACTCCATAAACTACAACTGTTCTCAAAAGCACAAGTTTCCGCCATCTACTAACAGTTGTTTCGGTCACTGACTAGAACCATAATTTTCACTTGCAGTCAGCAGGCCTGTTATTCACCAGTGAGACCGCGACAATGCAGGCGGTTTTCACTAAGCACACTTAACACAACACCAGACAAACAGTGATCAATGTTTTAACTTCCCAAGTTCAACAAATTGAGTACAGCTACATTGGGTAGACATGGAAGATGTGCAGTACGAAGAGCTAGAAAACGTTATTAATACTACTGTTCAAAGTAAGCCGAATTGGCATGCTGTGGAGAATGAGAATTTTATTATCAGTGGAAATGCATGGATAAGTGTCATGAGCATGCAAGACCCTCCTTCAGGTCAGAATATGTTGCACTCTGAATGACCCAAGTATCTGTGACAGACCCCAGGGGCCTCTAGTGGAGTGATGCAAGCTGCATGGGAGCTCACTGCACTGGTGCTGCAAGGTAGGAATTAGTCTGCCTGGCAGTTTAGGCACCATGCACCCAAGCAACAAGTGGTGAGCAGGCGTAAGGATCTAAATGGGAGCCAGGGTGTAACAAAAGCGACAAACTACGTCTATGGTGTGAGCTTCTATGGTGTGAGCTCAAAGGATGTGTCTGTGTGTGTGACAGAGGTAGTGTGTGATTATGAGCTGGAACTATAATCCATTACAAGCCACAGATGCATACTTTAACCCTCGGAGAACCTTTCACTGATTTTAGGTAAAGGGGATACCAATTGGGATACTTACGCAAAATTAATCCAACTCTGTACCTTACTTGGTGCTATTAATTTACCTGTTTCACTATCCATTCACCCCAAGTCATTTATGACTGAACCTAAAATTTACGACACATAGGGTAAACGTTTTCTTGACACCACAGTATACGTTGGCAATACGCTATACTTACTATCTGCTTTAATTCGAATCTGCCTACAGATGCCTACAATGATTCTACATATTTTACATAAAGAAACCACAGTTGCACTATGCCACCTTATTTCTTGGGTCCTCACTGCATGCAGTGATACGTTTGCAGTGCTCACTACTGCATGTTATTCTCATGCAAATCCATGATCTTTCACTGTAAATTAAATCTGATTTTCTATTAATTTGGATTCCAAACATTGTTCACTGCCATGAAAAAGACCCAGGAAAAGAGCCTTTAGGGGTTAAACATGTGTTGGCTAGCCGCAAATCAGAGTGGTGAAACCTGCTGGGAACACATCCTCAAACGACATCCTCCCCCTTCAAAATCAAGAACCAAAACATATAATATGGAAGTTTGCAGAAGGACTCCATTTTAAACAAGTATCCTTATTTCTACTTTGGAAAGCAAAAGAAAGTTCGAAATAATGTTGAAAATGAAATACAAAATGAATTTAGGCTCACACAATACGGCAACAGAACCACAGAATAGTGTAGTTTTCTTAAACCATATAGTCTTAACATTGAATATAGAAAACAGAACCTTTGAAATATGAAGTATATGCTTGGTTAGACTAGTAAACTCCAGCCCCATTGCTGCTATGTGTGTGTTCCGAGAATGTAACTCTAGGAGCAACCAACTGGGTTATCAGCTCAATGCGTAGAATAAAACATAGGTAACAAGCTACTAATTGTTGTTCAACACAGTGGTAGAAAATGCAAGGAGAGACACCAAGAAACCAACAATCAGAGTCAGATTATAAGAGCTCATGTGGATTTAATGGATAACTAAGCAACTGGAGTCGTGGTCTTGTCTTCTATTAACAAAGACAATATGCCCCACAAAGTCACTCTCGATTGCGTTGGGTAGTATAGCATGATAGCTTCAGCCCCAGCATCCACAAATTCTCTCCTGATTTTCTGTAAAAGAATTCTCCTAGTATCGGTCGCGGGGGACATGCTGGGCAAAATACACTACCTGAGACTCTGTTGCAGTACTTTTTACTTGTAAGTGGTGCATTGAAGGATCACATCACGGTGGGCTTCACCATGTAAAATTAACACTTGGCACCATCAGTATCGCTGTCTCCCAGCCTCTTCCGCCTGGGCAATCTTTTAGCTCATTTTAGAGATATGGGCTGGGTGTTGCCAGAGATGGCCATTTTGGCCCTCAAAAAGTCCTTATAGACAAGGATTGGAAATCAGGAACAGTATCTTACCATCCCAGCAGGCGAATATTAGATGCTTTCCTGTGCAAAATCAACTAGGCTACTTGTGTGCCAACAAAATCAACCAACCTGCTGAAACCCATTGTTTCTCACGGCTCAGCGGGAATGGCTCTCTGTGAAGGTATCTGGTTGCTTGACATTCCAGTATGTGAAATGGCTGTGTGTTGTGCTAATTCTACAGACAAACAGATCTTTCCTTGGAGGTGCCATGAGCAAAACGTCAGAAAGCTCACCTTGAAATTCCACTCATCAGGGTCAAACAGCAGCCTATCAAGCATGCCCATGTGGGTTCTAAACTCCTGCTAGCTGGGTACCACATTTTATTTTTAATCTTTAGCGCTCATGTCCATAGATGCAATGTCTGTTTAGGGTGCAACAAATGGGTACTCCTTCTGCACCACCACCCCCAAAATTAAACCACTGCAGTGGTGCCGTTGGTGCAGATTAGCAGATCCAAAGAAAGAAATACCTTCAAAGGCAAAGAATAAGCGTTCAGTTCAAGGATATGTCAAACAATATATGAAAAATATATCTGAAAAAGTTTCAAAGTATTACAATCAAAAAGCCATATTATTAAAAGGGGCCTGAAGCAGAAGGTCCTTCTGGAAGGCCCGGCTCTCCAGTTCACCATCACTGCATAGGCGACAGAAGCCAACAAGCATTGGAAATGCAATAGGTCTCGCACCATTAGAGTTAGTGCTTTTAGAATTGTTTATGGTTTTTTTTTGTAAATGTTTAGCATTTTTGTTTCCTGTAGCCAATGCTAAAGTATTACAAATAAAAAAAGCCATAAACATTTCTAAAAGCTCTAACTGAAATGGTCTGAGAACTATTGCACTGTGTGAGGGTGAGGGTGAGTGAGGGTGAGTGAGGGTGAGTGAGGGTGAGGGAGTGAGGGTGAGGGAGTGAGGGTGAGTGAGGGTGAGTGAGGGTGAGTGAGGGTGAGTGAGGGGTTGAGGGTGAGGTGTTGAGGGTGAGGGTGAGTGAGGGTGAGTGAGGGTGAGTGAGGGTGAGTGAGGGTGAGTGAGGGTGAGGGAGTGAGGGTGAGTGAGGGTGAGTGAGGGTGAGTGAGGGTGAGTGAGGGGTTGAGGGTGAGGTGTTGAGGGTGAGGGTGAGTGAGGGTGAGTGAGGGTGAGGGTGAGTGAGGTGTTGAGGGTGAGTGAGGGTGAGTGAGGGTGAGGGGTTTTGGGTGAGTGAGGGTGAGGGGGAGTAGTTGAGGCTGAGTGAGGGTGAGTGAGAGTGAGGGTGAGTGAGGGGTTGAGGGTGAGGGGTTGAGGGTGAGTGAGTGAGGGTGAGGGGTTGAGGGTGAGTGAGGGGGTGAGTGAGGGGTTGAGGGTGAGTGAGGGTTTGAGGGTGAGGGGTTGAGGGTGAGGGAGGGTGAGTGAGGGTTTGAGGGGGAGGGGTTGAGGGTGAGTGAGTGAGGGTGAGGGGTTGAGGGTGAGTGAGGGTGAGGGGTTGAGGGTGGGTGAGTGAGGGTAGTATGTAGTGAGGGTAGTGAGGGTGCAGTATGCTTTGGGCAGATGAGCAACCTCTAAAGCCAATGCCTACAGTGAGCGGAAGTATAAGTATAAGAAATCATGCCTCATTTGCAAATAATACAACCAAAATGCTGCAGTTGCTACACAAAGAGATAGAATAAACGAAAAGGCTAAATAAATGTAATTTATTTTGCGACTGGAATGGAGGGAACGTATGAAACGTGGACCCCTAGTTACCAGTAAGTAGCCCAACATATGAAATCGATCGTAATAAATACAAACGATAACCGAGAACACCCTCAGAACTTCTCGAAAATCCTTGCTAATAATAAATCAACTACAACTAAACTACAGTCAAAACAAGGGACTAAGCAGTGTGAAAGTATAAAATGATGAATCGGTATATGTGTTTGTGCCAAACGCATCACATCACATCACTCAACATTCAAAGTGTTCATATTAAAAGGTAGTTCACCTGCAAATGTAGCGCAAGAGAAGCATTTCGTTAAAATGGCTTTACAATTATTCGAAGTCCCGGAAAACGCTAACACTTTTAATACTGGCAAAACGCCTATTAAACATCTTTTTTAAAATTAGTTGTCTAAAATCGTTTATAGGTAAAACACTGAGATTTCAAAATGGACTGCGGTCTGAATTGATCATAAAAGAAACGTTTGCAAAATCTAGTTGGTATTTTGAATGGCAGATTTCACGGCAACGACTGGTTTACAAATACACTAACATAGCAAACCGGCATTAAATAAAACCAAAACTCGTAGTCCCCGTCTTTTGCAAACCACACTATAAGCACCATAACGAAGTACACAATAAAATGGAATTTATTTTCTGCGTGGGGGGTGAGAAACGTACGAACTCCCAAAGCAATCAAATGGCTTTTGCATTTAACCCTCATTAACAACAGGATGCAAGTCATTAAGTATTCAGTCGACTTTTTATAGCGAGCCCGGAAGCACTTGAGACACTTATGTCTGTAAATTTACTCCTTGAATTCTAAACTTAATTTCCGCAGGATTCCTTGACAAGGTTGCTTTTTTTCAATTGTCTGTCATCTACCTGCTAAATGTAGAGTGAGCAAAAAATGTAGCGCAATCTTCCGTTCTTGGTAAACCTTCGTATGGTTTCAGGACGAATTCTGTTTTGGGGAGAAAAGAGAGGGGGCGAGGCAGCGAGTGCGAGCTTTAGTTCTGCGCCTGTACACAATTTATGCGCAGACTTCCTGAGCTTCTGACCAAATAGTCACTCGACCGTAGTCTGGTCTTCCAGACCGCTATCCCTATATAGTTACCGCATGAGCACCCTTTTTTGTTCAGAATCAATTTTTAAATTTGCACAAAAAGGACGATTTTTTTATAAATGAACTGAACGGACAAAACAAGCATCAGGCAGACCATTCAAGTAAAACTGGTTTGGTCAATGCCCGGAAGCTAATGAGCAGCTGCTTCGAATTTCAACACCTAGGCGGTATATTGTCAGCTGGAATGTTTTTTGTGTGTAAAAGAACCCCTAGCAATGCAATGTACAATATTAGAAAACAAGTTATGTCCGCGCAGCATCACTCAGCTGTTCTAAAGCATCTCGAACAGCCCTAATGCAGCACATTCGGCTTAGCTGTTCTACAGCTAGAGAAGAGTTATGCACGGCGGGCAGGGGAGGGGGCGGAGCGGGGAGAGCGAGAGCGGCATGTGGGTGTGAAGAAGCCGGGCCTTTGAAGTGAAGCTAAGCTTCACTTCAAAGGTGTCGGAGGAATGCGGGCGGCTGTGCACGCGCTTTTAAGCTCAATGCACATGCGCATTGAGCTTAAAAGTCACGGGCACTGCAAGGAATCGCCACGATTCCTTGCAGTGTGGATAAAGAGTGGATAAGTCCCAATACTCTCGCTTGCTCGATGCGCATGCGCATCGACAGGCGAGACCTAAAAAGAAATGGGGATTCCTTTCCTGATTCTAGCCTGAAACAAGAGCATATTAGTATGATGTGTGTGAAGCAGTGTAGAGCAAAAGCCCAGACACGATAGGCTATTTTCCAAAGGTGCCTCAGGAATCGCCCTCGTAGGGTTTTGGCACCTAAAAAGCCAGGAAGAATCCTGCAGAGCTACAATTTTCTTCACTGAGAGTAGCCACCCCACCACTATTTTCAACATAGTGTCTCCGAATATTAAACCCAAGGCTAAAAACAGACCATATTTGGCCACTAATAGTCTGAGAACAAAAAACAAATACGTTCCTGGCAGAAGGTTTCTGGAACAACCTGACGTTATTCAACACACTCCAGCCAATTGCCTAGGTGGGGGGTAAATATAAAATAGTAACACAACACAGTTTATACCATCATTATAATTATGTTATGGGCTCAAGACGTTTAATGAAAACTAAACCTCTTTCTTAGAAATCTTTCTTGTTTTGTGCCTCCCCGATGGGGTCCTGGAAGTACCCTTCTTCAGGTACAAAATGGTGCTGCTATGTGTTACCATCAGACAGGCTATAAGACAATGTAACCATCTTGAAAGATTTCCTCAGCATGTAATATATGAAGAGGCCAATGTCTAAGATGGAGCAGAGACCCCTGACGTTTGTCTACTGCAACGAAACATGAAGAATCAGCCATATGAACAACCTGCCCAATACCACATGTTTTTGGATCTTCAGAGCTTGGGAGAAACTAGCATAGAAGAGTGAGTATTCGGAGGGACAGGGAGTCTGAACCCCTTTGCAAGCATGGATAGAACCATAGGTCCACGCATGAACTTCAACCAGGGCTAGCCATGTTCTGCTTTTCTCTTTTATGGAAGTAAGATAAAAGAAAGGTTTCTAAAAAGCCTCGTCCTTTAAGAATAGAAAGTATCCAAGCTAAAACCACTCTTAAAAGAAACAATCTCTTGAATTTAACAATCTGAACCCTTTTTGTCCAATTACCCTACTCTGTTATTGGGGAAACTGTTTCAGAAGCTTCCCTTTGCTCAGATCCAAAGCATCGTTGGATGCACTCTTGCCAGGATTTTGCCGATGGCAGAGCAGTGAAGTTGCAGCACCATCAGTGCTTGGAAACCTGGTGAGACCGGAGGATGGTGGTGGTGGTGATGTCAGGGCACTGGTAATGTTAGATCCCTCAGCTGCCGTGGACACCATTGATAATTTCATCCTGTTCTCCAGCTGGCTGGAGTTGGGTCAGAGGTCCCATACGTCTGTAACTTAGGTCCCCTTTAACAGAAAGATGACAGCCCAGTACCTTCCACCACTCAGCTCAAACTGACCTTACCCTTCCAGATTGTATTCAACATTTCCATGCAACCCTTGCTAAACTGCTGTATCAGGTGGGGATTTGCTTCTTCATAGATGCAGCCAAAATACAGCTGGTCAGCTGCTTGTCACAATCTGCACACTCTGCTAGCGGAACTGGCTTTTCAGCCAATCTGACAGATTTCATCTCGCTCATATGGTGAAGAATGACACTTTTTTAAACTTTTTCTCTTTTAGAGACTAAGCTTCTTGTCACCAAAAACATCCTCGGCAGTTGCAATGAGGACACCTACTAAGTGGTAATAGTACCACTAACTGCTACTACATCAACCTAACATGTGAAACATGGATTGCCAAAGTGTTTATCTGTTTCCTACAAATAAAACTCCAGATTAGACTATGGTATCTCGGTCTACCTGGAAGCACCAATCAAACTACGGACTACAGCTGGTTTAAAGTGTGACGGCAACACTGCTTTGGAGTCTGTCCGGGCCTATTATTCAGGTGCTCCGCTGGCAACTTGAGCGACATGAGTACTCATCACAGCTGTGATTATTACCCAGAAGAGCACCGGTCAAACCTCCCCAACGTTGCTACAAATATATATAATATCATGGAATGCAATCGGGGTTCCACACACCTATTTCTGTCAGACGTTCTCAAAGTCAGAAGAGCTACCTGTAAGGTAGAGCCGCAAAAGCCTGGAATATGTTCCTGGTAGCCCTGCATGCCTAATAATGCACGTCAAGTTTCCACAGACAACCCGCTTTTTGTAACATGTAACTTTTCTTTGTGGAGTTTCCAGCAAAGTAACCAAGAAACTATACAGCAGTATGCTCTATAAATAAATATGAACTCAACAAAGGACGTCTGGTATTTCCATCTCTTCCTGCTGGCAAACCTATTCTGTCTTGGGTGCAGAGTGGAAAACCATGAAACCCAGGCAAAATCTTGGAGCCATACCGTTGTGGTGGCTCGCCTGAAGAAGCATGCAAGGGTCATGCCAATAAGATGCAGTGCTGAAGAACCGGAAATGACATCAGGCATGAATCCCAAAATCATCTGTTTTAAATGTCATATGAAGATAAAGTAGTTTTGGCCCCTCGGTGGCACTGGTGTATTCGGAATGACTGTCCAGCCAGTGTTTCATGAACTTCTAGTTAATTGAGATAACACAACTTGCAGGCTTTTCTCAACGCACTTTACCCAAGCCAGCATACTTACAAACAGTTAAAAAAAAATGTAAAAATTCACTCTGTAATGCGCAGCCGCGCGCCCTAGGAACACACTATATAGCTTTATTTTTCTGGAGCGTTTCAAGCAGAAAAATGCATGGCATGTGCTGAGGTACACTTTTAGGTCGGACCTGTGTTTTTACTGGCCTTTTAATAGCTTCCCACATTTCCCACAAACAGTCTGCAGCTTGGCATGTCAACAAACTGCGACTGCTCCTCCCTGGGCGGAGGCTCAGCATCTGCTCGAGCAGCCCTTGCTCCTGGCAGGGACCTCAGTCCCAAAAAGATTTCACGGACACATGTTTGACCAAGACACACAGTGGAGGAAGGAAGAAAGACGGGCAAACACCGCAGCTCCCGCCTAGTAATTACTCTATGTAAGCACCGCCATGCTGAAGCCGGCACCTGTCTTATTAAAGGAGGGGCTGTGGGGCTGGAACTGGGTAAGAAGCATTTTTTGTTATTTATTAGGTCTGGTGTTAGCCAGGACATTTGAGTTTACTAAAATTACAAATATCATTTACTTTCGCACAGGGGCTTAAGTCCGCCCTCTTCATGCATTGCAAACACAAGGAGGTGATGGACGGAGCGCTGAAACTTTTCAGACACTCACCCCCAGTCACAGATCTGGGTTGAATCCATCATCTTACTTTAGCTCACTTTGCCACCCCAGATCTGGGCCAGCCATAAACCGAATCAGTCTTGAACCAGTTCTCCATCGGAACGGTCTAGCCCGAACCCCCAAGCCAGGTCTTCCCTGGACCGGAAACAAGCATCCTTGACCGGTTTCTGGGTAACACCCCTCATCAGCCAGTCGGAGAATTCTTGATTTGCTCTGCATTCTGTCCATCATCTGTGTGTCTTTTGCTTTCTCGCCCTAAGTGCGCTGGGTATGCCCAGACGTGTGTCCCTAGCTCATCTTGCCACTGGATTCAAGCTATCCTGGACGATGAGGGTCGTTACTCCGAGACCAGTCCCAGGATGCTTGTTTCCAGTCCAGGAAAGACCTGGCTTGGCAGTTCGGGCTGGACTGTTCCCATGAGGAACTGGGTCAACACTGATTTGCGTATGGCTGGGTCTGAACTGGGGTGGCAAAGTCAGCTAAAAAACAGTGGTGGATTCAACCCAGACCAGCGCTCCGTCCATCATCTCCTTGTGTTTGCTCTTTTCATGTATTTGCCTGTTTTTATTTATTTATTTAAAGAGTTTTATATAGCGCTGGGTAGACCCGAAGGTATCAGAGCGCTTTACATGAAAATCAACTAAGTAACAGAAAAAGATCAACAATTACAAAATACATCACAAAAATAGGTAATATATTATGAGCGTAGAGAATGGAGAGAAAAAAAAAGTAGTGGAGGGGGCAGAGGAGGAGAGACAGGGAGGATAAGGGGAGAGACGAAAGGAAGTCTGTCTAAGGACCGACTGGGTAAAGTAAAGTCCACATTTGTAAAGCGCACAATCACCCGTAAGGGTCTCTAGGCGCTGGGGGGCCGTCGGGAAGATTAAGCGAGCTATTGCCCAGAGTCACATGGTGCCGCCGGAGCCGGGGATCGAACCGTGGTCCCCAGATTCCAGCGTCAGTCGCCCTGGCCGCGGCGCCACACCTCTTCCACTGGGTAGGTGACGACCAAGTAGGGAATCCACGGCCCATCTCCCCTATAGCTAAACAAGGTAGCTCCATCGGGCATCAGTCAAAATAGTTCAGTCTCAGTAAATTGAGAGAGGAGGGAGGGAGAGACATAGATTTATTTTATTTTATTTTATTTAATGCATTTTTATAAAGCGCGGACTTTACCCGAAGGTGTCAGAGCACTGTACAATAGAACCAGTTACGTTACATGAGAGAACTGTTGCAGGAATAAAACAAACAAAAATAGCAGGCCATAGAATCGGAGCGACGCAGGCAAAAGGCACACAATCTCAAGCACAGCATGAACAGACTGTACAAGCAAAAATAAGAATAAATATGACAAATTATACAATGACTAAAGAACTTCCTGGCGAACAATAGCAGGCCATAGAATCAAAACAACACAGGCAAAAGGAACACAATATCCAACGCAGCAAGCACAGGATGTACAAACAAAAATAAAAATATGTGTGACAAATTTACAATGACTAAAGAACTTCCTGGTGGGGTCTGAGAAGGAGGGAATTAGTTCTGAAAGTGTCTTTGGAATAAAAGAGATTTGAGGTCCGCTTTGAAGATCTGGATGGAGGTGATGGCAGGGAGCGAGTTCCAGATTCTCACCGCATTACCTGAGAATGATTGTGCCAACAATTTTTCCCTTTTGAAGGAGGGGGGTTCATGAAGGAACTTTTCCGCATTCCGAGAAGGTCTTGAGCCTCCAGACAGTTTGAGTTTATTCGCCAGATAGCGAGGGGAGGAAGAGTACAAAGCTTTGTGGGTGATGCACGCTGTTTTGTAGCTAGCTCTAGCCTCGATGGGAAGCCATCGGAGAGAAGACAGGATAGGAGTGATGTGGTCACTACGTTTGGACCCTGCAATGAAGCGAGCTGCTGAATGGAGGACGGATTTGAGGGGGGAGAGGTGAGATTTGGGAAGGCCAGTCAGAAGAGAATTACAATAATCCAGTCTAGAGAGAACTAGCGATTGGACCAAGGTTTTTAAGTCATTCTCCGGGAAGAACCGATGAATCCCCCATAAAAGGCGCAGTTGATAACGTGCGCTCTTGGCCGTGGAGTTGATGTGTGAGATTAGGTTGAGTCTTTTGTCAAGTATGACACCTAAGGATTTAGCGCAGTCCACAATGATGGGCTTACTGTTGAGTAGATTTGATTGATCCATCCATGATTGAACAGGAGGCGGAGAGAGAGAGCTAGATAGGAGGAGGAATTCTGTTTTGGAGGGATTGAGAATGAGTTGGTGAACTAACATCCAGTTGTGAATAGTATTGAGAGTAGAGCTGAGAGATCATGAGAGGAAGAAACCTTGAGGTTGATTTGGGTGTCATCCGCATAGAGATGGTAGAGGATTCCAGATTTGCTTAAAAGGTTCCCTAATGGTTCCAGGTAGAGATTGAACAGAGTGGGAGCAAGGATAGAACCTTGAGGGACGCCTTGACCAACCACCAGTGGAGACGAGAGACTGTTTGCAATCTTGATCATTTGGGATCTGTCCGAGAGGAAAGAGGCAAACCATTTGAGTACTGTGCCTTCCACGCCCATTCTCTGTTGAAGAATGTTAAGGAGGGTGTTGTGATTAACAGTGTCAAAAGCTGCAGAGAGGTCAAGAAAAATCAGAAGGCACGATCCCCCGAGTCGAGAATATGCAGCGCATCATCGATCACTTGCAGCAGGGTTGTTTCTGTGCTGCAGTTTTGAATAAAGCCCGACCGGAACATGTCAAGGAGATTATTGTCCATAATGTGTTGGGAGAGTTGTTTTGCAACACATTTTTCTGTGATCTTTGAAAGAAAAGGGAGATTGATGATGGGGCGGAAGTTATTGAGGTCATTTGCATCTGCAGAGGGGGGTAACCTGTCCTGTTTGAGGACTATTGGGAGGGATCCTTGACTGAGGAAGAGATTGACTAGCCTGGTCCAGTAGGAGAGAGTGTTAGTATAGAAATCAATGGCGATGCCACTGGGAATGGGGTCGGAGGAATGGTTGGAGGGTTTGGTTTCGCGGATGCATTTGAGGAGATCAACCTCTGAGATGGTGGCAAATTTCTGCCAAGTGACTACGGATTTTCGCTCCTCGATGGGGGTGGCATGGTTGACCTGTTCCACCAGAGATTTTACCTTTTGATCGAAGAATATAGCGAACTCAGTTGCTTTCTTAGAAGCATCCTCAGGCTTGATGGTTTGGGGAGAACAATTAGGGTTTTTGCTGAGGTTGAAATGTTTTTTGGGTCTGTTTTTAGCTGAATCGAGGAGGGATCTGAAATGTGATGTTTTTCCTGGAAGATGTGCTTGTGGTATATGGATCTTGCTGAACGTAAAAGAGAGAGGTTGGGGGTGGATGGAGATTGTCTCCAGTGCTTCTCCAAGATTCTAAGGTTTTACCTTTCGTCATAGAGAGCTTTGTTGAACCAAGGAGCTGATGGGGTGGGTCTTTTCCTTTTGCTTTGGAGTGGAGCAACCTTGTCTATTTCAACTGCAAGGATTGAGAGGCAAAGGGGGAGTGAGATCGTTGACATCCGTATTGGGGTCTAGACTAGGAAGAGTCTGCATAGCAGAATCACATAGAGTCTCAAGATCAATGTTTTTTGTGTTGCGGAACCACGTAGAGGCTCTTTTGGGTTAGCCAAGAGTTAAAATGTGAGAGAGGTGAAAACAGAAGGGAATGAGGAAATGGTCAGACCAGTCAATACGGATGGGTGAAGCAGTGGTAATCTGGTCTGATTTGGAAATCACAAGGTCCAGAATTGAGCCCTTGGCATGTGTAATTTCCTAGCAGTGTTGTGCAAGATCGTTAGCTGAGAGAAAGGTTGCAAGCTTGTTGGCAGCCGAGTCTTCCACAGAGCCCCAGTGGAGATTGAAATCTGCTTGTCGCTCTGTGAATATTGGTCACTAATGAAGTCGATGAATTCCTCAATGAAGGAAGAGCAATTACCAGGCGGGTGGTAGATGGTATGGAACCTGAAGGGTGTGCCATGATGAACTTGGAATTCTAGGGAGAGGCATTCAAAGGTGGGCAAGGCTTTGATTTGGAGGGTATTTCTGAAGATGATCGCGACACCTCCTCCGATCTGGACTGGTCTGTCGTTTCTGAGAATAGAGTAGTCAGTAGGTAACAAAAGATCAAATGAAGTGTGAGAGGAGTCATTAAACCAGGTCTCAGTGAGAAAGAGCATGTCGAGATTGTGGTGAGTGATGGTGTTGGAGATTTCCAGTTTGTGTGTGGTTGCAGATCTGCAGTTATGGAGCATACAGTGTAGCTCTGACGCAACTGTTTTGGTGATGTGAGAGTCTGGACTGATGAGGGGGATAGGGATTAGATTCTTGAATGAAGGTGCCCATTGAGGGGGAGGCTGGTAAGTTCTGACAGAAGAGATGGTCTGAATGGCAAATTGAGTAGAGTTGTTAGGAGAGGCGAGTGTAGGGGAATTGACATTGATGGTCTTGTAGGTAGCCAATAGGTTGGTAATGTCAGTGGAGGACAGATTGTGGTTGGCTCTATTGGGGCGCGGGAGCAAAGAACTCCTCGGGAGGTTGTTCGGGGAGGGGGATATCTTAGCACATAGGAGTGAAATGGATGCTTCAAGCTGGGAAATGGACGAGATGAGGGAATCAAGTTTAGTTTCCAGGGAGAGGTGGATGGATGTGGGAAGGGAAGACAGGAGAGATGCAAGGAAGTCTGTCTAAAGACCGACTGGGTAGGTGACGACCAAGGAGGGTAATCCCGGACCTGTCTCCCCTATAGCTAAACCAGGTAGCTCCATCGGGCATCAGTCAAAATAGTTCAGTCTCAGTACATTGAGAGAGGAGGGAAGGAGAGACATAGAGGGAGGATGTGGGAAGAGACGACAGGAGAGACGCAAGGAAGTCTGTCTAAAGACAGACTGGGTAGGTGACGACCAAGGAGGGAGATCCCCGACCCGTCTCCCCTATAGCTAAACCAGGTAGCTCCATCGGGCGTCAGACAAAATAGCTAGGTCTCAAATTGACTAGGGAAAATTCAACAATAGACAGGGTGGGGGCTAAGGGCCAGGACAGGAGAGGGCAAAGGTCAGTAGCAGGGAAGTGGAGAAGAGTAGAGCGGGGAGGGGTAGGGTGTAGGGGGAGGAGGGAGTGTACATGACAGGTCAGGAGATAGCATTAGCCCTAAATTCAGCGAGAGTATGCAGTGTATATCCTATATACTACAGCACCCATTATGTATATAAATAGATACGCAGCTGATGGGAGAAAAACTACAGTTTAAATCAATTTCAAGAAACCTGAATTACTGCAAAATAAAGTCAATGAATAACAGCAGATCGGCAGAAGGATGAGACACACCAGATTAGCGGAAGGGCGCAGGTCCCAGATCGATGCCCCTGAGTCGGTAGCCGTTACAAGATGGCTGCCAGTTGAGAGTGGAAACAGCCTAGTTTCGAAATTGACTGTGAGAAAGTGGCTGAGGTAGATTGCCAGAGTCAAAGTCAGGAGAAGTGGTCTAGCACGAGATTTGCTGTGGTAGAGCGATTGAACAAAAACAAAATCATGTGATAACAGTCCGAGATTTCCCATTGCCAGAGCACATATCCAAACAATTAACAAGCAATGCGGGGAGCCGATTGGGTGATCCGAGCAGACTGGGCCGGTATCGGGGCCCCAAAGAGGAGCCACAGGCATAAATTATGTGCGCATCAATGGGCTCACCGGTGGATGCAGCTGTAAGAGCGCGCCGGGTCGTGTGGAGAGGGCAGCCAGGCTGTCGAGCGCTGAGGTCATCATGGCCAAATAAAAGCACCCAAGCAGAAGTCCGTGGCAGGATGTCGAGATGTCCCCGCAGCTCGCCGAAGGTGTGCACCAGGGACCCAACCTCCGTCTGAGGCCGCTGATGAAAAAGGCGAGTCAGGCGAAGGGGGGTCCACGCAGTGCATCGCACCGCCGTTTCTTCTGCCCACTAAGCATGCAGTATGGGGAAAATAGCCCATTTGCTAAAGTTACTGTGACTACCACAAACTACTCTTCACAAGGAGTTTATCCACACTCCAAGTAGTTCCCTTAATGTTATGGGCTGCTAGGACAACGTGTACTTTTATAGACTTAAAAAAAATTGTTCTTTTAGCCACTTTATTTTATGTCGAGGGCCTGGCTGGTCCCCCAACAACAAATACAATTTACAAAAGCAATCTCACAACAAACAAAAATCATTGGCAGAGCCAAAAGACTGGAGTCAACACCAGACGTGTTGGTTTTGCCAGTAACATACCACTACTATGATTGCCAAAATAACCCTTTCTAGACTCTCTCCTACTCTACCCCTCCTTGTATCATCTGACACCTCTTACTATACCGATCCCCTAAAACAAACCTTTCTAAATTCTTTCCTCTGAGTCCTCCCCTCCAAAACTCCTTTTTTACTGATACAAAAGCCTCCTCCTATTGCTAAGACCTAAAAAAAAATCATTCACTCTTTTATCCCTCCACTATCCTTTTCAATCGAAATTAACAGATTAACATGTTCAATTCTCAAATTCCATATTAAACTATACGAATATACTACCCAAATAACTGAATAACATATCCACTACTCAAATTACTTCATATTTTTTTTACTATACTAATTTTCAACAGTAATCCTCTATGGGTTCCGGAGTGGCGTGCTACTCACCAGAAAAGCAATTCAACACCCATCAGGGGTAACAAGTGATATATGAATGCAAATCGTTCTTCCCCTTTTATCCCTCCGCTATCCTTCTCACTCCAAGTAACTGACTAATATCCAACACTGAAATTACTTCATATTTCACCATATTAATTCACCACCAATCCTTTGTAGGCTTCCTGAATAGCGTGCGTCAACAAGCACTATATAAATACAAACTTTTGTTCTCCTCTATCCTTCTGCTATCATTCCAAATCCAAATAACTGACTAACCTATCCACCACTTAAAATGTACTTGCATGTTTCACTATACTAATTCAACACTAATCCTCTATGGGTCCCGGAGTTGCGTGCTACTCGCCGAAAAAGCGCTTCGACGCCACTCAGGGGTAGTAGTAAAGGCTATATAATGCAATTACAATACAATGCAATATAATACAATATCGACAAGAAATGCTCTGCAAAGCACAAAGGACATTATACGTTTTTAGTGTATATTGATGGATACAATGACATGGCAGTACATGCATGTATCATATATACAGGGGCAGACAGAATCTGAACTTAATTATGTTGATTCCAAGATGACGAGCTACTCCACGAGAGCGGTTTAGAAAGATGAGAGTTGAGAGAGTGCAGATCTGTAGGAAGAAAGACCCACTCACTCACTCAAGATGTAAGTATTAAAGCAGTACATGCAGTTTTGGGTGGGAGTGGGCAGCGTTTATTGGTAGAGCGCAAGTTTAATGTGGGGGTTCATAGAGAGAGAGAGATAGTTTGTGGAGGAACCATTTATTAATTTGAAAACCAGCATCAGTGGCTTGTATCGGGGTAGAAGTCTGTCTGGGAAGATTACAAGGGGTCCTCTTGACACAGTTTTGAACCTTTTCCAAAGGGATTAAAAAAGTGGGAGAGCCTGTTACAGTAGTCGGGTTCATTAGGGACTACAGAGAAGATTCGATTTTTGGCTGTATAAAATCTAGTGTTTCACTGATTTTTACAATAGCGAGGGCTGAAAACATGGGTGTGTTTATTAAATTTGTACATTCCTGACATTCATCAGGCCAGGTAAATGAAACAACATGCCCCTCTGAAGTTGTGAACGTTTACACAAGCTACAATGTGTGGACAACACGATCTTGCTGGACTTTACCGGTGCTGGCAGACTGCCCTCCCAGACTTGTCTGCTGTAATATTGCATAGACAATAAACTGGGAGTTAATGTTAAGAAGTCTGATGTGAATGTGCTTGGTCAGGAAAAAAGGAAAATCACCAAATGGAAGATATTGGGCCAAACAATAGATTGAGTACCCACCAATCAGTATTTAGGTAGACATGAACCCCTCTTGTCTATGTTAGTCCAAAGCTGGATTCCCCACTATATACTGTGGATCAGTCATTTGAAGAGTTGCCAAGCCTGACTTTCCAAACAATACAACAGGTTATTAGATCTAAATTTAGGCCGACTACTTCATACAGCAATAAGACCTTTGTAGGGAAGTTTTCTAAATGGTATGATTAATCTCAAGGTAAATTATTCAGAATTATGTTTGGCTCACCTAATTCTGTAGCACCAAGTCAGATCAGAATATAATTGTGTTTACTAAGGAAATCGTGTTACGGAGGCTTATTTTGTACAGACATGAATCTGTACTTGCCACCCAAATGAGAGAATGCTTAAGAATCGCCTATGGTCATAAATGGAATTTTGGCAGACACAGCCTAACAAGGAATAGGCAAGTTATCAAGAGATAGATTCAACATACTTGAAGTCACTAAGTTGTGGACACAAGGGACTACATATTTATATTTTGATTCACTAGTGAATATTAAAATGAAGACAGTGCCTTTTGAGGCTGAATTCAGAGATCTGTAAAGGAGAAAGCACTCAAAGTAAGTGTAAGAGTCCCATGTAGAAGGTCAGTGCCAATTATACATGAATATTCCAGAATGAAAAGTCGCAAAGGTAAACTTTCCAACTACACCTTGGGTTACTACTAGTGGGTGAGTTTCATTACAGCACCCTTAATGCCGATGTCCAGGATTTACAAAAGATTGTGTGAAATTTTTAAGATCCATATTACTTCAGCTAAATTTATGGTCACGTTAAGCTGTAGTGGATAGCTGCATGAACGAAAGTAACAAGTAAATAATTAATACGTAGCTTTGTTAGGTTTATGAGCTTGGCAATACACATTTTTAACAGTACTCTGCAACGAATTTATGTGCAAGACACCATTCAGAATAAGCATTAGTTTAATTTGCGTGACGAAACACTTTCTCAAGAAGAAACAGAGGAGTTGAAATTCGCCCTACACCTCTCGTACATCCTATAAACTCTTCTGGTCAGAGAAAGCTACCAGTCTAAATCCCTTTCTCCCGTCAGAGTTACTAAGAAAGCACACTGGCCTCCAATCCTGTTGGCCACTCCCATCTATGGAATGAGATCAATCACTACACATCCCTGTAGCCAAAGAAGTAAACATGCATGCTCAACCTTTGTAAAATGGAAGCAGAGAAAAAACTGGGGGTGCTCAAGGACGTAGTTGTTATTGTTTCTCAGTCCGTCAACATTGGGTTTTCTACGAGGTACCAGACAGGGGTAGAGTCTTCAGTCTTCAGAATTTAAAGAGCAGGAACAGGGCAAGGGCATCAATATACCATCCAACAGGAAGATTCTGATCTATCTCTGAACCGATCAGGCGCCACAGCACCATCCGGGACAGGAGCCAGACTACAGATTTCCATTCTGTCAGTTAATGGTTTCCAGTCCATTGAGGCAATGGCTTCCTTTTGCCTGACTCCTTCAGCTGGTTCCTATTCTTCTGGCTTTATAGACCCGTCCAATTTCACAATGTGGTATATTGATTTAGACTTTGAAAAGTTATGTACATAAGAAATTAAAAGCGGCAGAGAACATCAGTAGAGAAAGAGCATCCAAAGACATAAAAACACAAAGTTTCTTACCTCACCAAAGGCTCCTCGACCGATCACCTTCAAGATTTCAAAATCCTCTTTGTGTAGTCGCATCTGCTTCACTTTAAACGTGAAAGGCTTGGCTAGAATAAAAAAAATGTTTAGCATTAAAAAATAGAACTAAAAGGCATATGCCATAGAAGCTGAACTGTGTATTTTATCTATCTATCAGATTAGAATGCTATAAAAATATAAATTGACACATCTATCAGATTAGAAGGCTATAAAAACAAAGTGACACACTCAATCTCCAGTAATTTCCCTTTGGGCTGTTCTACTTCCTGTCGATATGGAAATAATCAAGATCTGAAAGTACTCCAATAAAACACAGACAGCACTGGAACAAACAAATCAATCATATTTAAAGAAAAAGAGCAGAGTCCAGTTCAAGGATACTGCATCCAATCAAGGCATTGAGTCTGACTATACTCAACCGGTTTTAAAAAAGCCCAGACCGGCGCAACTACACCCTGATCTTTGATTGTCAAAGGTGTGCTCCTTATGGTATATTTACTACTGCGCGATTTAATACCCCCAGACCAACAGTCAACGGGCTTTAAACATGGCCACAAAACAACAAAGGTTTAAAGGGAAGTGCATTCAACGTGTTTCTTTGGTCACTGAATGGCTATGTTTATGGTTTGTTTAATTTTGCATTATGTATGACGCTGTAGACAGGATGTCTTTATTGGGAGCTGACCGGTGAAGATTGGTGTGGGGTGTAGGTGGAGGTGTTATAAGGGAAAGCAAGGGACCCTCACGAATGAGTAGGTATATGGTAAAGTGTGAGCAGGATTAATAATGGCTGAACAGTTAAACAATAGAACATTTCCAGTTGAAATTAATATTTAAATGGAATTAGCATCCTACTTACTAATCAAGGAATCAGATGAATGGCAGCCCTCATGGTATCAAGTACTAATAATAAGTTTAAAACTTCCCCCTATTTTTTTTTAACTTTTGGAATGTTTCATTAACACAGATGAATACAGCGGCAAGTGGAAGAACAGTGTAATAATACTCCCATGCCAAGGGATACGTTCAGTTAATAAAAGATTGGGTTTTTAAAGTTTGATAACTTCACAAGTTTTAAAAGAAGCAACTAGCGAGACAATCCTTGACTAAAAGTGTGTGTGCAGTTGCTAAAGGAATATTTGCAGGTGCTAAAGGTATGCTTGCAGGTGCTAAAAGTATGCTTGCAGGTGCTAAAAGTATGCTCCCAGGTGCTAAAAGTGTGCGTGCAGTTGCTAGAAGTATGCTTACAGTTGCTAGAAGTATGCTTGCAGTTGCTAGAAGTATGCTTACAGTTGCTAGAAGTATGCTTGCAGTTGCTGGAAGTATGCTTGCAGGTGCTTAAAGTATGCTTGCAGGTGCTTAAAGTGTGCTTGCAGTTGCTAAAAGTGTGATTGAAGTATACTTGCAGGTGGTAAAAGTATGCTTACAGTTGCTAAAAGTATACTTGCAGCTGCTAAAAGTGTGCTTGCAGTTGTTAGAAGTATGCTTGCAATTGCTAAAAGTATACTTGCAGCTGCTAAAAGTGTGCTTGCAGTTGCTACAAGTATGCTTGCAGGAGTTAAAAGTATGCTTGTAGTTGCTAAAAGTGTACTTGCTGTTGCTAAAAAAGTGTACTTGCAGTTACTAGAAGTATACTTGTAGTTTCTAAAAGTGTGCTTGCAGTTGGTAGAAGTATGTTTGCAGGTGCTAAAAGGGTGCTTGCAAGAAAAACAACTATGCAAACCCCCCACTTTTAGCACAAGAAATCACTAGCATTTTTTTTTTTGCTGAACAATTCCTTTACAAAGGAAATTGTAAAATTGTGCAACTTTGCACACTGCGAATCACACATTAGAAACAAGCCACAGCAAAGCCAAATGGCCTGGCCTATGCAAGTGAGCAGTGCTTTTTATTTGTTTCGGGAAACAAATGCAATACGCAAAAAAAAGGGCAAACAAAACAAATATAAAACAAGCATTGAAAATGCAACAGGTCTCGCCTTTAATTAAGTTAAAGCCATTTGCTTTGCTAATGGTATTGTATAGCAAAGCAAATGGCTTTAACCCTAATGAAAGGCGAGACCTATTGCATTTTTAATGCTTGTTCAATATTATATACACTCCATAGTTGCTGCTTATTTATCTTATACAACGAACAACCATTGACAAAGCCAATAGTCCTGACTTGTTGCAGGTATGATGTTACTTGAGGAATCGTATATCTGGATGCAATGACAAACAGCAAAATCCAAGTCAGACAGCACACTATGCCAAACACAGACTGTTAGCTTATGTGTTTTAAGCCACGCCCTTAATTACATTAGCAACACTCTTTTGAGAGACCCCACAGTTTGTTTCATCCCACTTAAAGCCCTGCTGCTAGGGGTCAAAGAGAAAGGTGTGGACAAGGTGAGAGGACAGAGGTGTGGTTTGAGCTGGGTGACCGTCTGCAGGCAATGGAGTGACCTGCCATTTCTCACCGAAGCACCTCTGCTCTGTGCCATGAATAAAGCGCCCGCCTCACCTTCCCTCGGGCTCTTTCCAGGCCCGAGTGCCCGCCACGCAGGGACCCACATGCAATTGGGAAACATCCTTTACCACGCAACTTTTACCACGCAGTGCCTTTACAACGCAGGTTTTATAACTAAAACCATTACAACGCATTGCACTGGGGGGCGCTCTAGGATAGGGAATAGATTTAATTTACTAACCAACACCTTCCTTACTATCCATGGGGACTGGAGTTGGAATAGTAAATTAAACTATTCACTATCCAGCACCCTCCAAAGCAATGCGTTGTAAAGGCTTGCGTTGTAACAACGTACATCCCATGCAATTAGTGCAGACAGCCCATCCGATAGCCAGAGCAATAGAGCTCATGTGGAGAGCACCCTGGAGCTCTTAGTAGGGGGTACCACAGAGATCCTTCACGTAAGCAAGTGCTCTGGAGCACCTTGTACTGACACAGTGCCTTGAGACCATCACTTCCGGGTCACAAGCTGTCAGAACTCAGTGCCAGGAGGCCGAATTCTCCTCCTCCCTCTCCTCCTTCTTCTGTCCACTGGAGGGTGGCAGGCCGAAGTACACCAACAAAAGAACGGTAAGCACCGGCAGCAAGAATTTCATTGCGGCCATCTTCCATGTATATACCAAGGATCAAGACTTCACACCATGGCAAATGACACACCTCCCAAGAAGGACGTCAAGAAAAGCCGGTTGCGCAGGCGCAGTTTGGTTTATGGTGTATCTAGTAACTGTGGAAATAAAAGACAGACCCAGCATCTGAAGGTCTGACGTTCAAATGCTGCTCTTATGTTAAAAGTAATGTCAACGCAGTTCGGGGTGGTATAGTGAGTAAAGCTAATTGTTTTTCATGGATTTGTATAATTTGTGCTGTGCGTCTAAATGAACGTGGTGAATTTCGGATAGGTTTGTTAGATATTTTATAGAGATACATTCATCTAAGTTATACCTGTACAAAAAACAGCATCAAAGCAGTACATGTTTCTTACTCTATTTCATGTGCTGTGTTTTGGGGGCCCTCAGTTAAGGCGTTAGAGTGTATTAAAATTAAGAATATCGACATGGCCGTTTTGGTGACAGTCGCTGCTGAGCAAACGCGTCCTTTTTCTATATACATTGCCTGGGATGTTCTTGGTACAGGGACGCCTTGCTCGTGGTTGTGAGATTCCCTTTGGTCAGATTCACTCTGATTAGAACGTGTCTTGCTGTTGAAGTACGATTGGCCGCTATACCTTCAGGGCGGGGTCGAGCTGTGGTTTGACAGCTGGAAAAACAAGGAGAAATAGAAGTGCTCTGAAACCCGATACCTTTGGGTGAAGTTTGTGCTATAAAAACAAGGCAGCGTGAATCAAGGAAAAAAGCACGCCGCCATGTGCGATTGTGCACATCCATATACGTCTAAAATATACTGCATGACTCAAGAAGGAGGGGCCCGACGGGGGGAGGGAAATCCAAAGCAAGCCGCCATGCACATGTACGAACAAAAAAAAACCCCGAGCGTGAGCACATCCCTACGCTAATTAAAGTAAACAAAGATGGCGTTGGGCTGTCCACATGCGCGTGCATTTTTTTGTCCGTACGCATGCATGTTTAGCTTTGTGAATAGCGACAGCAGCCATCTTTGTCCATCTGTACGCGTGCATTCAGCTTTGGCTGAATCGATCGCAAAAGGCCTCGCATGGCGAGAGAAGCGCATGTGCGCTGCTAACGCCAGGCAAGACCTAAAAAAGGAGTGCCCCGACAGCCAAGCTACCACCATTGATGTACACTTATTTTAGGTGGATGTGCACGTAATCAGGAAGAGAGCCAATGTCTAAGTGGGCTGACCACCTGTCCATGCAGTGGTGGGCGGAAGCGAAATTTGAATGACACATGAACACACCAATGGATAACGAGTACTGATCTAAAACAACTGTATGGATTTATGTAAGTATGTATTTATTACAACTTATTGAAGAATAACCAAGCATTGACAAAGCTAAAAGAGTTCACTTTTGGGACCCAATAGCAATGCCAATTGCTTATAGTGGTGTTGTACCGCATTGGGACTCTGTGCAGCATTGTCATAATAGACAATAAAAAACAGGCATGATGGCCGTCATATCACTTCACTGAAGCGTTCATGAGCCAGAACGCATGTGTGCACCTGCGGAGGGACATGGGATCCATTTGTTTCAATTTTTTTATTTACCAATACAAGATAGTGGACGTCACTTGGATTGGTAAATAACGAAATGAATATTTTTAGCACTAAAGCGCCAAATAAAAAAAATAAAAAAGGCCGCAAATGTTGAGAGTAATGGAGGAGCCGGTCAGGGGAGGGAGGGTTGAGCAACACACAGAGGACAAGAGGGGAAGAAGCACAGCAGGGGAAGAAGGAAGAAGCACAAGAGGGAGACCACAACAGAAGCACACAGACAAGCGAGAGGAACACAGATTGAGAGGGAGAGACGAGCAGGCGGGAGATAGCTGGAAAACATGCAATCACGTTCACTGCTTAAAAAAAATAAAGTAGTTCGCTAAAAGTGAGCACTGAAAGGCAAAAGTAAATAGGCTATGCTCCAAAGGTGATCCAAACATAAGATGAACAAGGCAAGCTGTGGATTAGGAAGTAAGCAAATGAGAGTGGAAAAGCAAACCATTCATAAGCAATGGGTGGACTTTTAAACCACTGAAAGATCTTGGTAAGCTGACAACAGGTCGTTTGCAGCCAGACAGCAGAAAGGGGACCTAAAAAAGGGGGAACCTAGTGCAAAGCCATGTTAAAGAAAGAAGGGTTTCAATCACTGAAAACTGTCCACCAACCCTACTGTTTCCTTTTCATTCCAGCCCACTCCTAACTGTATCTGTCACACAGCGCTCACTCCTTGATCACCGAGTGGCTTCTGTGCCGCACTCCCTGCATGCATCTCAAGACCTCAATATCCCACGCCCACCTGTTTAAGTTAGTCAAAACAATTAAACAAAATTCAGTATTACTCCAAAAATGTTACCGCTCCACTGCTGTCAACTGTTTCCCAGACATACCTCATCCAGATCTTACAAGTGAGGTGCTTGAGGTCTAGACAATGTGAGATCGTGGAGGGAGAATAGGTCACAGACAGACTACATCTGAGTCAAATTATAAAGGCGAGGCTTACTCACTGCGAGCTAGTAGAGCGCTAACATACAGCGCAAGCGTATGATTTACAAGTTTAACCACAATGGGTAGTAGGCATGCACTGCATGCCGGTAAGAGCTGCAGGATGGCTTAGTGAATTAAATTCTCGCTGTATATCAAGTGATCTGCCGGTCAAAAGTCTGAAATTGAGCATGGCCAACTCAGCGATCCATCATTCTAAGGTCAGTTAAATGAGTACCATTAATTTGAGTAATAGTATCCCTTGATATTTGCTGCACTTGGAATCGGCAGATGTATGCTGTGAAACGCTACATTGAAAACATGATCACTGAATTCACCTAAACAAAAACAAAAGGTTAAAAAAGTTTGCTTTTCAGGTAAAAGTCTTGTTTCATAATGAAAGTGTTCTGGTCATCGTGTATTTAATTTTAATTGGTTGCCATTTACTGGTCATACTCTCCTGGATGCTGTTTACTGTAGAATGGAACATCAAAATTGAAGCTTTTTTATTTTTGTTACATTTTACTTAAGTAAAGTCTAAAACAGAACATTTGAGTGCTTTGCAATCATAATTAGGCATATTACAAATACAAAAAAATATATATCACCATGTAGTAATGTTGCAAACGTTAGCAGGAACAAGAGGAACAGTAGTATAGTGGTAGCTACAGTTTCCAAAACAAGCTGAGAAATGTCTATCACTGCATCTCATGCCAAGCGATATCTTATGCGTGCTGATGTCTTTAATTATGAAGAGCAATACCTATTGCCATTATCTACTGACCCCGGCTTAGTATGTCTCATTCATACATGTTATTACTGTGGAAGTCATAAAAACAGGAGCGTTGCACAAACATTAGATCTACAGCACGTTCGCACATTGGCTATTGTTTCACTGCTCTAACCTGATTTCCGCCAGTCCCTTCTCCAGCCTGTCCGAGCCATGTGCAAGTAATACATCAGGATAGGAAGTGAGCAGCTCTACCCTTCCTTAGACATTAGTCATGAGTCGCATAATAATCCAATTAGACCATTCAGGCTGCTCCAATTGTTTCTCATTTGAGGTATTAAAAGAAAAGACCCAGAATTGGAAGTAAGCCTGAGGGATAAAACTGAGACACCACAGAGATGCGTCTGACTGCACAAGTCAGCCCGCATCAGTCATCGCAGACAGAGTCGCTGGACCGCCTTGACAGAAGCCGTAAGACTTCAGTGATGGTTACTATAAGACAAGGACGGGGTCTATCAAAGAGACACACAGGACCTAAAGCAGACCTAAGGTAGCAGGGCTTGGCAAAACTTCACCAATGACACCTGCCTGAAATGTACTTGGCGACTACCTAGCGACAGACGAGTCCTTCCATAGAGTTCTCCCAAGAGACCAGACTTTGCCGTACAACAAACGTAGGAACTGAAGAAATGTTTAAATTAATGAATTGAGAAAGAACCAATGTGAGGCATGACGACGTGGATTTCTAATCAATGGATACAACCTCAACTCTTCCCGGAAAGAAAGCATCAGGAAACAATTTATTCAACATATGAAGGCTTGTTGACAAAGGGTTAGAAATTTAAGTTCAGATAAAGGACAGTGTGTGGAAAAAAAGCTGAGATCATGTTAATGCAATGCAGACGGTCCCCGATTCCAACCACTGTCCAGACAGGGCAGTGGGAATTAGAGATCTGATATACCATCTCTGCCTCCTCTAAAGTGCCCACATCACATTCGTTAGTCCTAAAAGGATAACACAACTTTGTTTTTCTTGATGTTTGGTAAGTTGGTTATTTAGTACACAGATTCGCTGCCATCTACTACAACAGCTTGTGGAAGAAGAAAAGGACGCATGATGGATTCCGTTTTAAACAAAGAAATAAAAGAGCCAAAAAATACTTTGCTGCCCTGTTGAAGACCCTTGACTGGAGTGTACATTGACTCATAATAGGTACCTGGAGAAAATGACAACGACCAATGCATATTGCTAACTCCAGCTGATGTTAACAGAGTAAAGGAGGGCGTGTCTAAAAGAAGTTCTGTCGCTTGGAAGCAGTATCTCACAAACTTTCAATTAATCAAATCTGAATTTTACTGACCACCTCTAAAAACTGTTTTATGCAAGAATCATTTTAAATATGCAATTATAAATACAAAAGATTTGAGTTTATCTTCTGTGCAAATCAGACTCATGCTTCAAATTTCAGTCAAAGCAGGTTATAAAAGGTGCCTCTAAAGGCCAGAGGCAGGATCACAAGCCCACGCACGGACACAGGTACATCCGTAACATTCCAATAAACAGCTAGCCATCAAATCACTTTACCCAATCTTACTAGGTGTCATCTCATGTAAAACTACTGCCAACCTACAGCAAAGCAGAGACTAGTGGGATCAGTAGAATATCACATGTCTACGCAATGCCATCAAGTGCCCCAGTATTGCTACCACACAATGGTTCTGCCATTAGATGCCCTTGGGATTGCCATAATATGCGTAGGTATGCATTCCTACACTCAGATACGAATATATTTAGTCAGCAACTGCCGTCATATGCCGTCTATGGCTTCCTATACCAGGAAATGCACCATCACAGTGATAGTCCGGGGCTGCCTGCGGCCCAGCATGACCTTTACATGCCCCTCCCTCCCCCCCAGTCAACACTGGGCTGCTGTTTACTCAACTCAACACGGATATCAAAAAGATGCTAAAGAAACGTGCAAGCATTCATTTAAAGGTTAATTGTAGTTAAAGCAAGGAAGTAACTAGGGTAACCACCTCTACTTAACTTTAGAAACACCTTCATTTTTTTGACATCTTGCAGAAAACATGTAAAAAAAATAATAAAGTCTCTGCATAAACGTTTCACCGTAGTACATCAGATATCAGTGCATTGAGAAGTATCTTTTTTAGTGATAACTTTTAAACATGAATTTAAAAAAGTTTATGCTTCCTCCTACCCTAACATCAATGCCAATAGTGAACTAAGAGCCAAGTCAGTTGTTATGTGCACCCTTTATACATGTACATTATAGTTTAATCAAATCAAACACAGGAGAAGGTTTAGTACAGCGCATATCACGAAATCATGCATTTCGAGGTCCTCTTATGTGTTATAAAGAAGAAAAAGAAAGAAAAGTGAAATATAACAATTGCCTAGAATCACACATTTTGGTTAAGTGGGAAAGCAGGATTGATCCCAGGTTTTCTCATTTCATATTGTGCAATTCAGCAAATAGATGCAAATACTGTGCTTCCCTTACACCCACCTTCCCCCTCCCTCTGCCAAACTGCCACCCTGCTGGCATCAATGCGACCCTTGGTCGCACCACAGAACAAACATTTTGGCCCCTGGGAAAATGTTTATGAGTACCCATGCACTAGCAGAATATGTAACTGTTAAACATATGCCAACTTCAGCCTCCTAAACAAACCTATAACAATAATATTTCATGTTCCACTTTACATGCTAGTGTACAGCAATGATATGCCCAGATACAGCTTCATATGCCAAGGTAGAGGTATATACCAGAAACAGTCTCATGTGCCCAGGCTGCCATTACATAGTCACAAAGAAGGGCATATGCCCATGTACACGGCCATCAGCATGTGATCAAATACACCGATTACATGGCAGGTACTGTCCTAGATGCCAACACACCAGATTTGCCTGGCTATATATATATATATATGCAAAGCAGATCTCTGTACTAGAGTGAATGACATTGTTCAGCATTCTATCAATTGTTCTTTTTGGGTTAATGCATTTTCTGCAGAAATGCATGTATAATTTGATGGTTGCAGGTTTAATCATCCTAGAATCTCTTGGAGGGTCAGTGTGCATGCCGTGGAGCTCAGCACGCGTTTTTTAGTCTTCAGGTCACAGACTTGCATCCTAGTAAAACAGTCTGATGCCCAATGGAGCTACCTGGTTTAGCTATAGGGGAGATGGCCGTGGATTCCCTCCTTGGTCGTCACCTACCCAGTCGGTCTTTAGACAGACTTCTTTTCGTCTCTCCTTATTGTCTCTTCCCTTATCCTCCCTTTCTCACCTCCCCTCCCCCTCCACTACTTTTCTCTCTCCTTTCTCTCCTCTCCTAATTGTATTGCCTATTTTTTGATGTATTGTGTAATTGTTGAACTTTTTCTGTTACATTGTTGATTCTCATGTAAAGCGCTCTGATACCTTCGGGTCTAGCCAGCGCTATATAAAACTCTTTAAATAAATAAATAAATAAATCTAATGCCAAACTATGGCGACTGAATGCCGCTCGCGGCTTCATATGAACAGGTACTGTTATACATTTCTGTAAACTTGGGCTGTACCTGTCTAAGTTATCATTAGAAGAAATCTTTACCAAGAACCGCACAAATGCTCTTAGTATACTGGATGCAGAACCAAAATAGAATAACATTCTATTTGTTTGTATACAGTCGGAGGGCATTGTCTGTTGTCACCGATCCCTTGTCTTACATCTCCATTTCATGGACCTGGCGTCCGTTCACAGGTTAATGCAAGGGTGTTTCCCTGTTTTTAGACAATCGTCAAATCTCTGATAGCTTCCTCTCGGTACTACTTGGTTATTAATCATTATTTTTTTTTGGAAGGGATAACTCCTCCCACAAGAGTATAGGAGCTGAGATCTATGTGCCACGAGATGATAACTACAATAAATCTACTTGTGGGCATTCAAAGTCTTCAATAAGGAGCGGTAATCCTATGCATTATCAACAGGAGACTTTTTGTCCAGTCAGTGATTGTCAGGCTCCGGGTTTGCCAGAGATGGAATCAAATTTAGGAGGCCAAACAATATATCAAGCAACAGCTCTATGAATATATTGTAGTTTTCACCTGCTTCTAGAGGACAGCTCAAAAAGGTATCGCAGAACCTCGAAAATAAACGAAAGCATTTCTTACTGTATGGGCCACAGTCCGAAAGGGAAAAGGGTTAGTAAAGAGGTTGTAGATAAAAGAAACATTTGTTGGAAACAGCTGTCACATGGGAGTCCAAAGAAAGGTCAAATAAAATTTTGGGTAACCAGCACTTCACTGTTCGATGAGTTCAGCTTGACGCAGTTCGTATTCATCCACCACCTGACCATGTCCTGGGCCTTAATCAACTTTTCAGCCCCAACACTATCCCTCTCCACAACGTGCCTTGAGGCACACCTCAAGGGGTTGGTGTTGGACCAGAGGTGAAGGGCCCTGGCAGAACTGACTGAATGTTTCCTGACAGAAAGGCCTCCATCCACCTCTACACCGTTCCACCATCTGAGGCTTTGGACAATTGGCAAAGCAGGATATGATGGTCAATGGTGCGAAAGGAGAACAAAAGAGATAAAAGGATCACGGTCCAGACAAAGCCATTAAACACATTATACTTTCGTTGGGCAATCATCAAGACCACCAATACTACTTCCATGCTGAATTCGGGGCAAAGGATTGTCTAATCAGAATGAACAATCTGGTTGCTTTTAAAAAAAGTCAGTAGTTGAAAGCATTGAGATTTCGAAAAAGTTGGCAACAAAAGGGAGCAATGGAATTTTACACAGAGTTGATGACCTGAGGAGCAAAGGAAAGACTTCTAAAACAATGGTCTCACAACTACTGTTTTTAATTTTGTACGCCCAGGCCCTGAAGAGAGAGGGAGGCGTACAGGATATTTCGGATGCGGGGACTAACTGTTATACTCACTTTAAAAAATATATAATCTAGGGCACACATCTATATTAGATCCACAGGCTTTACTTTTCTTGATTAAATCCCCCATTTTTCTCTATTAAATATTCCTTTTGCAATGCGATAGTCACTTGTAAGTAGCAACGCTGATTGAAGGGCTTAATATGGGGAAGGACACAACAAGGTAGGAGATAAAGTCTTTGTCAATCTCCTCTCTTATCACCCTATCTTTCTGGAAAATTCTGAAAGGGACTCCAACACTGCCATATAGCAAAACACGTTGTAAGCTATAGCAAGAGAATGTATCCAACAAGATGGCTGAATGATCTTAGCTGATACTGATAAAGCCATCCCACTTCATAATTACAGGTTTTCCACTAATGCCAGCTCAAGCTGCCTCAGTCAAGTATTTTCTGCTCCAAGACTTGAGAAAACAATAACAAAACACACCATAAATTTGACTTTTACTGATTTCTCTGCAAGAGTTACCAATTTGTCAAGTGAATTCTCAAATATATAGCTAAAATGGAGCAGGATAATAGAGCAATCTGATGCCCCAAGGGCATAAACACAGACTGAAATATCTTTGGCAATGGGACATCTAAATGCCCACCAACCATGGCAAGCATGTATGGCATAAAGAATATGATTTTTATGTGATCTAAATGAGCAGGGAAACTGCAAATGACGACTTTATAACAGGTTTATATACAGATATAATTTTGTGAAGCATGTGGGGTGGAAAAACAAGGAAATCCCTCACAAATGAGGATTCTCAGCTGATCCCATCCATTTCATCTGGACAAATGTACAGCCACAGTAGGACACACACTGCTGAACATACTACTGCCATTAATACAGCTGCGATATATAGCAATTCCAGACCCGTTAAAAACTCAAGTCCACAGGAGATTTAAATAAGGATGGCTGATCCAGCAGACAGAGAAAAGCCAACAAAGCCGAAAGATAACCCTTAACCGTAGCCACAGCAAAACCCTGCTGCGCCAAAGACATTGCAAATTGAAGAATATCAGACAATTTAGCCTTCATAGGGTCAATGGACTTCTCTCCACACCAAGAAACAAACTTAGTGCATATATAAGAATAAATAGATTTGGTGGATTCACGCCTGGCGATAAATGACATCCACCACATCATGTGAGAGAGAAAAGGAATTCAGGTTGCCCCGTTCAATCTCCAGGCATGAAGGTGTAAGGTCTGGTGGTGGGGGTGTAGAACCTGCCCCTCCATCTGAGAGAGGAGGTCTGCCCTGAGAGGGAGACGGAGCGGCGGGCATGAGGAGAGGTGGAGAAGATCTGTGTACCACACCCTTCTTGGCCAATCTGGGGCGATCAATATAACTTGGGCCTGGTCTTGGCGAACCTTCCTCAGAACTCGAGGAATCAAGGGTATGGGAGGAAACGCGTAAAGGAGTTGAGAGTCCCAACTCAACTGAAACGCGTCTCCCAAAGCTCCCCGCATCGGAAACTGGAGACTGCAGAATGACGGGCAGTGAGCATTCTCGTGAGTGGCGAACAGGTCCCCCCGAGGAGTCCCTCACGTCCGAAAGACTTGATGAACCACCTCTGGGGGAAGCCTCCACTCGTGATCGGCTGAAAACTGCCGTCTGAGTCTGTCTGCACGCACGTTCAGCACCCCGGCCAGACGATTTGCCATAAGACAAATCTGATGATCCTGAACCCAGGACCATAGACGCAGAGCCTCTCTACATAGACAATGCGACCCTACTCCTCCCTGCTTGTTTACATACCACATTGCGGTCGTGTTGTCCGTCAGGACTTGCACTGACTGACCACGAAGGGAAGGAAGGAAGGCCTTGAGTGCCAAACATATCGCCTGTAACTCTAGAAGGTTGATGTGAAACAACCTTCCCTCTGGAGACCAAAGACCCTTGATCTCCAGATCACCCAGATGAGCACCCCACCCTGAAGTGGATGCATCCGTTATCACTGTGGCCACCGAGGGAGGTAGCTGAAAAGGCTTTCCACGCTCCACCAAGACAGATACGCCGCAGCTTCTCTGGAGATCCTGACTGACTCCCTGAGATCTCCGTTGTGCTGATACCACTGCCTGCGGAGGCACCACTGGAGCGCCCTCATATGCCAGGGTGCATGGTTGATCAAAAGAATGCAAGAAGCCATCAGACTGAGAAGACGAAGGACCTTCAGGACTGGAACGACCGCTCCATTGTGAAATAAAGGAATCATTTCCTGTATGTCGCGAATTTGTTGTGGAGGAGGCAATGCCTGACATACAGTTGTATCCAGTACCGCACCTATGAACAGGTTGCGCTGGGAGGGCACCAGGTGAGATTTGGGAACATTTATCGAAAAACACAACCTGTACAACAACTGAGTTGTAACCTGCAGATGATGGAGAGCACCTTCTCTGGAGATTCTGCTTTGATCAGCCAATCGTCCAAATAAGGGAACACCTGTATCCCCGACTGTCTGAGATGTGCAGCCACCACAGCCATCACCTTGGTGAAGACTCGAGGCGCAGTAGTAAGACCAAACGGAAGGACCGCAAACTGGTAGTGTTGCGAACCCACCGTGAAACGGAGATATTTCCTGTGCGACTTCGGGATAGGGATGTGAAAATACGCATCCTGCAAGTCGATCGACACCATCCAGTCTTCTTCCAGCAGCGCTTGAAGAACATGCGCAAGGGTGAGCATCTTGAACTTCTCCTGCTTCAGGTAAAGGTTCAAGACCCTGAGATCCAGGATTGGACGAAGTCTGCCATCCTCCTTGGGGATCAGGAAATACCGGGAGTAGCATCCCTGTCCCCTTTCCTGCACCGGAACCCCCCTATCGCACCATTTCTTAACAGTGCCAGGACTTCCTCCTGCAGGAGCAGCAGATGGTCCTCCGTGCAAAAACCTTGGCAAGGAGGGTAGTTTGGGGGAAATTCCCGAAATGGAAGAGCATACCCATTCTCTACTAGATTGAGAACCCAAAGGTCTGATGTAACCGATTCCCAATCCCGCAGAAAATAGGTAAGCCGGCCCCCCACAGGACCCGCGTGATCCGGAATGGCAGATCTAGGGCTGCTTTGCTGTTGTAGGAGGGGGGTGGGTAGAGGAAGAGGAGGCGGAGGATGCCTGACGTCCCTGAGGACGAGCTGTTTGTCTGCCCCTGTAAGATCTATACAATGGATTTTGTTGCTGCTGTTGCGACTGCTTATAGGGATGAAAAGAAGATCTTCCAAAGCCCCTATACCATTTGTTCACAGAACCTCTAGTTTGCAAACCCAAAGACCTGGTTGTTGCCCTGCTGTCCTTGAACCTCTCCAAAGCAGCATCAGCCTTTTTACCAAAAAGGCCTGAGCCATCAAAGGGCAAATCCATTAAAGCAGCCTGAACATCTGCAGAGAACTCTGAAGTTTTCAGCCAAGCAGCTCTTCTGGTGGCAATCGAAGAACCCATGACCCTAGCCACTGAATCCGCTGTGTCCATTCCGCTCTGTATGACCTGCCGAGCAGCAGCCTGAGTGTCAGCAAGCACCTCATTAAAAAATGTTCTGTCTTCTTCAGGAAGTTTAGGGGTTAGTTGCTTTACAGTATCCATCAAGGCATGGATATAACGACCCAGAAGGCAAGTGGCATTCGTAGATTTGAGGGCCATACGTGCTGATGAAAAAACTTTTTTCGCAGATTGGTCCTGCTTTTTTGAATCCTTATCACCAGGCACCTGGGGAAAAGCACCTGCAGATCTTTTAGAGCAGGCTGCCTGTACAACTAAACTCTCAGGCAAAGAATGAGAGGATAAAAAGTCCGGGTCCCCAGGAGCCACTATAACGTATTGAATGGCCTTAGAAACCGCAGGAGCCGTAAGAGGCCTACTCTACACCTCCAGGATAGGATCCGTTAAAGCATCAGTAAAAGGAAGCATAGGTTCCACTACAGATGAGGGAGAATGTAGGACTTCAGTCAAAATGTTTGATTTATACTCCGCAGTGGGCAAAGTCAAATTCAGCAGATCCGCTGCCTTCTTTATAACCACATGGTAGGGAGCCACATCTTTAGAAGGAGCATCCGACACCGAGGCTAAATCTCATTCAGGGGACAGTTCCACTCCACTTGCCTCTCTTGAATCATCAAAATAATCCTCAGATTCTTGAAGCTCACCCTTTTCAACCTCAGCTTCCCTATATCTTTGCTCCTCCAACAGGCGCTGGGCTTCATGCCTCGACCTCTCCTTCCGGAGCGACGTCGTCTGATCCGGAATCGACTCCGAAGGAGCCAGCGTCGAACACGGAGCCGAAGCTGGCGTCGAACTCCGAGTCGGAAGACCATGCCGAAGATCTCGAGGTCGATCCGGAGCCGGTGAAACAGGAAACGGCGTCGCTGACTTCGGCGGCGCCGAGAGATGTCAAGGCGGTGTCGGCGCTGGCATAAACGGCAATAACGGCGCCGGAGCATAAGCTTGGGAAACTCCCAAATTGTATGCTAACGGACCCATGGGACCAGCCGGTGCTCCAGAGGGGTTCATGGCTCTTGCATAAACACCATACATGGCATTTAAAAACTGCGAGGGGTCCTGTCCTGGAAACGGAGGATACGAACCCACGGGCTGCTCTCGAGGAGGCTGCACCGGAATCGAATCCTCTTGTTCCTCAGGTTGGTGAGCCGGAGTCGTCGAGCCCTGAGGAATGGGAAACTCTTCCTCCTCCCGAACTGGGAACCGAGACGGAGCCAGAGAGGGATTCGACACTTGGGCCGGTGAATGCTCAGGTGACTCCAAGGGCAAGGCCTCACCTTCCGGATCCGGTACCGGAGAAGGAGATACCACATCCTTTCGATGCCATCTACTAGGCGACTTCACTCTCGAATCCGACTCCTTTCCTGAATGGTGCCTTGATCCATGCGTCCTCTTCTTATGTTTCTTTTTCGTAGATCTGGAAGCATGCCCCGAGGACGACTTCGAAGCCGACCTCGACCGCCTCGATCGCGACCTCGAACTCTTCTTAGCCTCTTTACCTTTTAATTTGGCAACTAGGAGCTTCGCCTCACGTTCACAAAGAGCTTTTGGATTCATCTTCCTACAGGAATGACAACCCTGGACGTCGTGATCCGAACTCAGGCACCATATACAGTCATCATGATTGACATCATCTTCCCGCATTCACTGCACGGCTTGAAACCAGTCTTCTTAGTCGACATCACGACAGGAGCCAGAAACACTGGAAAAGACACAGAAAACCACAATAGTAACAAAGTTACTATCAACGCTACAGAGGATCCCTCAAAAACCGTTAGCGTCGACGACGCGGAAAAAAGGGAACTGATGTCATCACGCCGACGTGGGCCTATTATGGAGTCGGTGACGTCAGCGGAGCCGCGCGCGATGCCGTGCTTCTATGACGTCGTCCACGTCGGCGCGAAGCTACAAAAGAATTTCCAAATGTTGCTGACGCAGGGGGATATTCACAAGGTGAGGAATCCACTGGCAGATGTATCCATCAGAAGGAAAAGTCACTATAAATCATTTTCATTAACAGAGATCCGCTAAAATGATCAGCACATCAATACACCAAGCAGGTCAGGAGCAACAACGCACTTCCATTATGGAGTGATTTGGTTGTTTCCTATCTTCATTAACCCAATTACCATTTGCACAAAAAAACATATTTTGAGAAGGAAAAATGGACAGGAATGTGAATAAAGTGGATATATATTTTGAATACGAGTATCTGAAGAATGCCAGTAGGCAAGTGGGGTCCTACTTCAAAGAGATGGGACAAACAACCGACACAATGATTACTGATTAAAGAAAAACAAAAACAGCTGGATTGCTGAAAGATCTAGCCAGTGCTGATAATGATCTAGCAAAACTGAATGGCATAGAGGAAATCTGACCTTAAAATTAGGCAATAACTCAGGATCCTACTTGGCAAAAGGAAATGAAAAGCTTTGGAAGTACCCTCCTGTAAGGTCTGGGTACGAGACCTTGGAAGGGTGTTAGGAGGAATGGTGATTTTCTTTTTTTAGATTTGTCCTTTGTACTAAATGTTAGAGGGTTCTGTCAGTAAAGGACAGTGTCCAGTGGGTGAATTCACAAAGAATATGGTAAGAGGGATAAACAAGCACTTTTAAATGAAAGATCAGTGAAAACGCACGACTAGATACAGAACATGTCTCTGGAACTGTCAGATAAAAAGTGGCACAAGTCCTAAATACCACAAATTGACGGTATCTGCATGTTGGTATGCCTTGATAGAAAAGCAGATTGAGCACTGGATTCCATATATAAGTATGTTAACTGGCACACAGTTTAGTTCAAAGGTACACTCACAAAACAAAATAAAACACAGACCCCCAAGCCCCTCCCTAGAATGTAAGGATATGCCTTAAATAGCTGTCTTGGGCCCAACAGCACTGAACTCATCCACCTATAAAACACACAACTTCTGGCCACGTCTTACACATGCAGAGGTTTAAGCCATCTTGCTCCTTAAGAGTGTACATCCTACTATGTACATCCATTTACATATTCACACCCACATAGAAACAGAAGAGTATCAAAGCCACAGAATGGCTGGGAGGGGGAGAAATGCCTCAAAACATATGAGCCACCTGAAGTTGAGCAGTAGACAGCCGTACATCCTAACTGAATAAACACAGAGGCAATGGCGTACATATCCATGCACATAATGGAATATACATTTTGATTAAACAACCATTAATTAAATGTCGATCTTAAGATTTGTTTCAACAGTGCCTTCGGTACAGTTGCATTCTTCAGTAGTCCACTCAGGATCCTGCCATCTATTCATTGTGCATGTTTAATTAGTCTCGGTCTTACTGTGTCATGTCCAAAACTCTATCAGTGGGAGCCATATCAATACACAAGAGCCTTAACAATTATATAGGTGCCTTTTAAACCATAGTGCACACATTGTATTTATTCAAGAGCACCATGCAGGCCTCTCTCCCAGCTTCTTGAAACCTCATCAAAAAACAAGACATGATCACAAAAAGGTAAACTCTGCATGTTAGAAGTAATTTTTTCCATTCACTTCATTTAGGCAAAATTGCTTTTAAGTTACAAAGCAGTGAGCATAGTAAGTTAAGCATTCATAGCAATGAATAGAAATTCCACAAATCAACTTGTGATGGAGACGATCTAATCGGACTGAGTTCTCTATAAGAGTTTAATTTTCCAAGACCTTTTAAGAGGAACTGGGCTACATGACATGTTGAGCGAAATGGATAACCAGTGATCTGCTGGACCACCCTGTTTTCTAATGAACGAGACGAGTACTGCACCTTTCTTACAAGCCAAGCTACCTGCTAGACTATTGCCACTATTTGTTGAAAACGCAAAAAGAAATGAAATAGGAGGTCGGACCCTCTCTCTGAATTTTTAGGTCTCGCCTTTTCCATTCCGCAGCAATGGAAAATGGAGAGAATTCTAGTGGTCAAAATACTCGTCAAACTATGGCTTTTTCGGTGCGGTTTTCTTCGAGTTCACGTGGCCACAGGCACGCGCTTTTGGGCCATAAACTTTCACGGCCATCTGTTCCCCAGCTCCAGCACCTCCCCTCTCTCTCCCCGCACACAGCCTTACTCGGATTTCTCCTCCCCCTCCCCAGCCAGCTGCATTCACTTTCCCTCCACGTTCCCTCTTCTTCCTTCCTCTCCCCGTCTCCCTGGTGACACCTCTTTGCCCACTTCTTGTTTATTGTGCTTACTTTAATTACCTGCACACTTCCGAAAAATGCCCTTTTTTAGATTGACAACACGGGCACACAGTCCATTTTTAAAATTCAATTAAAGTGCGGCGAGAGGGGGCTGCGGCCGCCATTGCTCACTGTGCGCCAGTGTTGTTAATCTAGAAGTGCGCCCATATGTCATCTTTCGGTAAACTGCTGGAGTTTAGTTTACACTCCTCACAGCATTTGCTGCCCTATATGACCTCCTCCCTCCTCACTTTGCAAATGGGAGTTGCGCACCTTTCTTTTATTTTCTGCAGCTGCCAAACTTTTTTTTAATACCCTATTTCTTTAATGCTTGTTCTTCAAAAACGCAAGACTTTCTTTTGATCGGTGCAGCAGCTCCGCTACTTACGGGAGGCAGATAATGTGCTGGCTGAAACAAACTGATAAACTTCCGCAAAAAATACATCATGTGGATATGCCTTTGTAAATATGTTACGCATATAATACATTTTTACACAGAAAACTTCTTTTTATCAGCGAGGGAGGTGCCCTTTCAGGAAGGTAGCGCTGGTTTTGCTTTCCTTGCCATCTCTCTCCCCTCGCTCCTTCACCCCACTCTCTCTGCTGTCCCTCCCCCCTCCGTTCCAAACATTCCGGAGACTCCCAAAGCTTCTGATTTCTGCATTGATCGAAAGGCAGCTAGGGGGATAGGGATTTTGCTCCCAGTCGTGAAAGAGCAACACCATTTTCTACATCTCGTCTTCAGTAGTGGCATGAAGAGGGGCTGCAGCTCCTCCAAGGCACAGCTCTGCCTCGGCTGCATCTTCCAGCGGCCCATGGCGAGCTCTTAGACTTTCTTTCCCCAGGCCCTCCTGCTGGCCTTCCACCTAAATATTCCCTCAGTGTTTCGTGCTTTTGTAGAGGATTGCTATGAACAAAATAACGTCAGTAGTGAAATGCTGTATTGGTGCACGTTAGGTGGTCCTGAAATCACGTACACCAACCTGCTTGCATAATGTTACTGTGCTGTGATGTAGTATCTGAGGACGGACGGCAGCTGCCTGTCATGGCACATGGAAGCTGCTACAACATACTACTTTTAAGGACAACCGAACAGACTGGTTTCTAAACTCAACACTGTAATGCATGACGCCATCTATGCAGTCAAATGGCTGCGAACTGAGGCTCGTCCACCTCCCACTGCGCCCCCACCCCGCCTCCCCAGTCATCAGTAAAGGACTCGCAGCTATGGTGACACAAAACGGTTTTTTTACTGCCCGTGAGAGCAGCCCTGGAAAAACATTCGAATTCGGTGACATTAAGGAAGATTCAGGTTAAGTTGGATTGTGTGATTGTTAATATCACGTTGCTTCCTTTTAAACAAATTGAAGCCCTGTGAGGCATTTGAATTAACCGTGCACTTCAGATGTTTGCTTTGGAGGATTTATTTACATTTCATTGCCGTTTTTTTTTTTTTAAGCTGGGCCCTCCTGCTGGCCTTCGACCTACATATTCCCTCAGTGTTTCGTGCTTTTGTAGAGGATTGCCACCAGCAGCATTTCTCCTCCCCTTACCATTTGCTCCTGCCTCCGAGAGCTTCAAAGGGATCTGCTTCCCCGCCCACTGTTTCACACTTCACGGCCTGGCGGCCGTGACTCGCATTTCTCCTTCCCCCTCCCCACAGCAATGGCAAGAACTTGTTTAGTAGTTGACATGCTGTGGAGTATCAAGGCTTTGAAGTGTGGAAGAATAGGATGCACCTGATATGAATCATGGTGTTCCATAGGCCTAACTCTCTGCCAGCTGTATTAAAAGCCAGCCAGTCAGTCAGTAAAACTTTTTTCGGTCGAATCTGGCCCTAAAATATATCCATAGTTAAAATATCCAATTAAAAAACACATTCTGCAAACAATATAAAACTAGAACAGTACAATACTAGCTAAACAATCATTTGCAATGCAATAGGTCTTGCATTTACGCGAGTTTGAGCTTTTGACATTGCAAATGACAATGTCTTTTATTTTTGTTTTCGTTTTTAAAACATAAATAAAAGGTATTGTCATTTACAATGCCAATATCTTAAAGTTGCCTAAGTGCGAGACCTATTGCATTGCAAATGCTTGTTTTGATACTGCCACCAAATTATCGAACTAGTCAGAGTGGTCAGAAAAAGACATGATGATAATGAAAAGCATCCTGAGAGCCATTGGCATGTTACTTCAGGTCATCTAAGTCTCCGCCTGAAACAGGCCCCGCGATTAAAGGATGAAGTAGTAGGGCTCTATCTGAGCCAAGTAGGCCCTTGTTTCCTTTGTTCACCACTCCAGCATTGAAAGCTGAACAGTTTCCAGCAAACACAATGGTGTGATCAGGAAAATCCAGATTGCATAACTAGACGCGAGCCAAAGCTCTGTTTGTTAAGGAATACCACGCATTCCACATAGGGACAGAGATCTATAGTAGGGAGCAGTAAAAGGCAATGAAATTTGATTGTTACTGATGTTCTTGGGATAACAAACACGAGTCAAATCCTTACTGTGTGATTTTGAATGGTCAGAGATAGCGATCTGCATGATTCTAGGAATCCGGCCTAATCTCGGTGACTCTGGGTAAGAATACCTGCACGGCACCATATTAATTATCTTGTTGTTACTTAGAATTTATGTCATACTTTGTGCCTACAACGTCCATCATCATGCATGATTCATATAGGCCAGACAGACACATGAAAACCTGTGATCCACTTAGACTTAGAGCATTTTCCCTTCACCTCATGCAGCCCAATCCCCAAGAAAAGTGGATTTGAGAATATCTTTACAAGACACATGGGAGCCTGCATCCCTATATAAAAGGCTGTCTTTAATGTCCTTATTACAGTTGAGTTGTGAATTCTCAAGTCACCTGCAACAAAAAAAGTTATGTAGCTGCTCAACTGTACTAAATTATTATTTTTTTATTTTTTTTGTAAGACGTTTATTAGCAGTATATAGAGCGGTACACATTGCGGAGCCTACAACCCTCGGGGCCGGCTGCAACATTTCGATGCATTGTAAGAGAATGAAAACAAAAGAACGTTATGCATGTCTTTCGACCGCAACATCAGGATAAATGACATTAATGGCATCAGTCGCATCGCGCATGCTCATAATTCAATTTTACATTCAAATGACGTCTTGTTTTATCATTTTATAAGTAAACAATATAACTCTGTAAACTTTTCAGTTCTTATCGGTTTGTCCCAGATAGTTGGCTGTGTCACCAATTAACATTCCGGTGCCCACCGTACTGATGAAGTTCTCGGGCAAACCCTATAAATGTGTCATTGGGATAGGAGTATTTAGTACACGTGTTCGGTCTATCCCTGTCGTGGTTCACACCACCTACTCAGAGCGGCAAATCTCCTGCAATTACCATTACAGTGGGTGATGTGCTACATGGATAAATAGTATAGCCTTATTGTATAGAGGAGATGCGACTTACTGCAGGCCTTGCAGCTGGTCGGGCAACTGAGTGTGCCTCCCGGTAGGGACGTTCAAGGAGGGAAAGGCTATATGTGGGAGACAAGAGACCGAAAACAAAGAAACGGGGGGGTTTTATGGGGGGGGGGGGCGGGGCGGGAGAGTGTGTATGTGGGAGCGATGTTGTGAAAAAGGGGCTAGGAAAATATTGTGTCAGGGCATGGGTTGATGTTTTTTCGTGTGAGCGGGTGCTAGGTCCCGCGGCTAGCGCGTCGGGCGCGTGTTACAATCACTGTTCAATGCGGCTGGGGGGAGGTAAACTACTTCCGATCTGCAAGCACCACATCTCCAGCGCTCCGGGTGTGCGTGCCTCAACTCTACTAAATTATTACAGTGAGTTGTGACGTTACAATGTCTCCTTCAGCTATGGTGCAAAGTGGATCACAGAGAATAATTAGAGCTGCAGTGGAAACAACGAAAGTGAGAGCTGGCTTTTCATTCTTCTGATCTGTTTCTAAAACGAACACTTATCAGGAGGAGATCTTTATGGCAACATGTTTAGTTTGTGTACCATACAGGTCATTACAGGAAAGACAGAAGCTCTCTGCATGTTTATACACATTCTGAGTTACAGCATGAATCTGACTTACATTAAACTCAGTCTACTACCTTTCCATACAAATTACTAACTGCTTTTTGTTGTGTTTAATTCCACACTACAGATTTTGCTTAGATTCGTCATGACTGCAAACATTTTATCTAATTCACATTAAAAAAACAAGTCTCCAAGTATTTAACTTGTTTATGAGAAGGGTGATGGTGCGAACATGTACTATAAGGAATAAAATACCCTCTACCCTAAGTAAAATGTATATTGCAAGTCATCCCAGATGTCCTTGGGCTCGGTTTCTCTTTTTGGTCAGGTAATTCCTCAGTGCCATACATACCCTTAGTACGTTCGGCAGGGGGTACTTTATTCCATATAATCTATTGTTAGGATTGTTAGAATTTTCAGTGAGAAAGCAGCTTTCTGTGTGATGCCCAAACAACATAAAATGACATAGAAAGACCTCTGAAGTAGATGTCTAAAACTAAAACCTTGACAATAAAGCCTGCTCTCTGAATGGAGCAAAAACTATAACTGTTTGATAAGTGAATCCCATTTATATTTTATCATTAATTACCCTTCCTACTGGAAGGCTAACCATGCCCAAGTGTCTATCCCATATCATATTTTTCCTGCCAACTAACCCATGCTAGAGACCAAATCACAGAATGACAACCTGCAGAACCAATGAAGTATCATATACTGTCAAGACCCCCCTCAGCATCTCAACACACACCTGTTTGCTAACTTACTTTGCAGCTTCATAGTGCATTCTTGATACAGCTCTAGCAATAATTCAATTTATGGTGCATACATTGGGTAGACAGTGAGGGCCTAAACCGACAAATGAGTATGCACATACTGCCCATTCAGAGAGAGTGTGTGTGTGTGTGTATACATGCATACACACAATGAATACTAATTGTAGAAATCCTGACTGCCCAGGTGCATTTAGACTTGCCAATTCATCAGCTAGTAAACACTGTATATTCTACAAAAGCTTCCCCACTCATCTAATCAATCAAATAAAAGAATACAATAAACATTCAAGAAATCAAATTTTAGCACGCTTATTTACTATCACTCTAATACATGAGAGGAAAATAGAAAGGATACAATTTGTTTTGCACAATCAATTCAGTTTCATGTCACACTTATTAACTGACCCTAGGACCATAATGGTGGCCTTCAAATTAAGATTAAATTCCAGTGGTTAGAATTCTGCTGGACACAACTCTTAGTAGCAACTAATACACAAGTGACCTCAATCATGCATGAAAGGATCTCTTAAATCACTCAATTTACACAGGAGCACCAAAAGAACAGGGACAAAGATGTGACATGTAACAAGTCACACCAGGTATTAGGTGGTCAATCCGTTTGATTCCTCAAAGGGATAAGAGCTATAATACAGAAAGTGTGCCTTCAAAGCTTAAAACAGTGGTAGGGCTAATGCACTACCGCTGAAAGACTTGGAAAACGACCGACAGTCAAATCTCACAAGCACATAGCAGGATGGCACAGATTTCAACTGAATAGATGTACAGAAATAACCAAACTGAAAGAAAGAAATATGATTATATTCAATTCCTATTTCAGTCCTCAATGAAAGGTCAGTTCTCTTTGTGAAACACAACCGCACGCAGAATATATTCTGCGGTATTTTAGGGAGTATTGACTATGGACTGAAACATCTCAAAAATCCCGACAGTATGTATTTTGGCAGCAGCTCCCAGTTCAATGAAACCCACAAGTGTCAATGATAAACCAGTCCCGGCTGAAAATAAACAAGATGGATTTTTTAAAAAACCTCTTAAGTCTGCTTCCTGTATTCCGATAACCTTCGATGAGAGAGATTTGCTGCCAAAGGGAACTGATACTGGCGATCACAGTTGCAGAAGGGTGGATCGTCTTTGAACAGTGCCATGAGCCCTACATTGAACATGATGGCAGCGGCCAAGGTACATGAAAAGATGCACTAACTTCACCTTAGTATTTCAATGATTCCCTTGAACACCAACAACAACAATGCTGCTTGAGAAGGATGAAGAAACTACAAAGACAAGGCTATTCTGCAATTTTGGTTATCTACCTGTGCACGCAGAATGGTCAAAGGCCTACACAAGGAAGAGAAGAGAAGCCTGATTTATCTGTGAACTTCAACCTAAGACTGTGCCACAATCCGAGATGGTTGCTCAGAGAAGTGGTAAGAAACAATTCAAGTCAACTCCACTAATAGCATGTACCCAATTTAAAACAACAGACAGACAAGGCCTCAAGTCACACGAGCAGATCCAACTCTTGCAGCTTTAGTCTCAAACGTTTAGATATTTAAGGCTCGGTATCATCACCGATCACTTAGGAGCAAAACTTAAATCAATACTCTGATCATTACAACCCATCAGAACTCTACAGGCCCCCTTTACCAGGAAAAGAAATTTAAGTGAGGGGTCACCACTAGCAAACGCTGGTTGTTTGATCTCGATAGTTCAAAGTGCTAGCATCACAAAATGTATGGTTGTCCAGAGCATCACCAAAAAAGATAGTATGAATCATGCAACACAGCTTGATTCTGATAGATTCCTTAGGGAGCAGCCAGTTCCAGGTCCTCTTACAGATTTTTAGGCCTCAAGTGATTCTCTCTGTGGCAATCTGGGCCATTTGTAAGCAAAAAAGCAAACAGCCTTCCAGCCTGTAGCACAAACTATTACAGAAGGCCAGGCACAGGTTAGTCGGGGCTTCGGGGCTCCCACAACATCTAGGTGACCTCTAGTGAGAATGTTGGTCAGGGTTTGTTTTTATTTATTGAGCGGAAAGTATATCCTTCAACAGGGGCAGAGTTGCCCCACTGGCTTAGAGCCAGCAGCTGAATAATAAAATGATATTATATTTTATCATTGTTTTATTTTTCAGCTGCTGGCTCAGCCAGCATGTGCAGGGAGGGGCAAGGCCGGGCCATGGGAGGGGGAAGGAGGCCAATCCCTGCAATGCTCTCATAGGATGAGAGCAGTGCGGGGATTGCACAGGAGTCTGTGATACTGTCCCCGTCCTTTTATTTTATTATTAAACCTCCTCCCTGTGCTCCCCCAGCACCCGCTCCACCCGCCCTACCACTTTTTGTTTGTGGCAGCCAACACTGCCCTTCATCCACACTCCCAGTCTATGATTGAATTAATATCCCAATTTCTCACAATACTCCTTAAGGCCTACAGTAGTCCAACTTGAAAATTAATTTCCTGAAGAAGGGGGAAGGGAGGGGAGAAAGCAGTGGCGGCTGCTGAAATATAAAATTGGTGAGGTGTAAACGCCGGTGTGGAGCTGCATGTACCAAGCTAGCAAATATGACTGTACAAATGGGGATATAGGAGAGTTCTCCCTAAGAGAATTTTTATTTTAACAGACTGTGAAACGGTACGTTTTACAACGGTTTAATAAATAAATTGGTGAAAAGTTCCACATTTAAATTATTGCTTGCTCACTGGTACTAACTGAGACCTACTTAAAGAGCCATGAGTGCACCAATGGGTGAGAAAAGAAGCGAAGCTGTGCATGTGTGGGAAAATGGGACTTGCGCGAGGCAAGATGGAGAGAAAGCTCCCTGTATGTGAGGAGTTGGGGTAGAAATTGAGCTAAGTTGAGAAGTCAGTTTATAGTTCCAGTTGCACACTGCCTTCTATTTGACAGGTAAATAACCATTTATCTGCTGATGCCTGTTTGAAAATGTATCTGCATACGCATTGGATGAAGTAAACTTAACTTCTAATGACAAGGTGAATCAACATTTAACCAATGCATTTAGTTACTATTTCTCTAGTTTTAACAACAAAGACGACTTTAGAGGGAGGCAAAATGCTGCAATAAATAATTAATAAATCAATCAATCCAGAACAGTGAATAAAAACATCACCTGAAATAAAAGAATTCAGTTTGTTCCTGCAATGTCATGTTTACATTTCAGCATGGTGATGATGATGAAAGATTTATATAGCACACAGCTACTCCAAAGAGTTGCACGATGCTGGGATCAAAGCAGCCAACAAAACACAGATCAGCTTGTTAAGTGCGTTTAAAAAGCCTTGTTTTTAGTTTTTCCTTAAAAGTGGAAAGTTCACTTTTCGTACCTAGCTCCAGAGGGAGTTTATTCCAGGTGACCAGTCCGAGATAAGAAAAAGACCTACCACCAGTTCTGGCCTAACAAATTTTAGAAACTGTAGCCTATCGATAGGAGAAGGGCCGCAAGTTTCCAGAAGGGACATAGTCACAAATCCTCTCTCTCAGGTAACTGTCTCCAGTAGCGTGCAAGGCTTTGGAAATCAGGACCAGGGATTTAAAAAGGATCCTATTTTTAGCAGTGAGCCAGTGAAGTGTCTTCAAATGTGGGGATATATGCATTCTCGGGGGAAAATTGAGGAGGATTCGGGCCACCGAATTCTGCACCACTTGAAGTCTGTTAAGAAGATACTCTGGGAGACCCAAGTATAATGCATTTCCATAATCCAATCTGGAAGTTATCAGTGCTTGGATCATCGTTTTCTTAGCCTCCTTAGACAATGACAGAAGACAAATTTTGTCAGAGTGTGTAACAGCCCGAAGCAGGCATCAACCAGTGCCTGGATTTGTGGTTGAAAAGACAGGACACTGTCAAATTGTATTCCTAAAATTTTCACAATATCTTGTTGAGGGCCAAGGAAGGGGTGTCCTTTGGCCAAACTGTCCTCCATAAATCTGGTGATGTTGGGCCAAAAAAGATAATCTCTGTTTGATAAGGATTACATTTTAACTGATTGATGCATAACCAGTGAAACACATTGGACAGGCAGTTTTTAATGACTTCTCCAGCTGGCGCTTCTCCCTTTCCACAGGAGAAAAGTACCTTAGCCCCTAAGGTTTCAGCTAACATAGCTGAAGGCATGGCGTCAATGGCGTTCTTGCCTCTTCTGCCGCCAACGCCTTTCTTTTCATCTTACATTTGCCAACTCACCTTGTGGTAAGCAATACTGAACTGACTTTGTCAAACTCAAAAATCTCCAACATTGTTGTGATGTCCTGGGCTTGGAGAGATCTGCAATACTTCAGAAAGTCACTGCCTGTCATTGGGAATAAGGCATATTTAAAGAGGCTTCAGTAAGCTTACGGTAAACTTACTATCCCTGCCTTCAGCTCCTAACAGGCAACGTTCAGGCTTTTACATCTGTGAAAATAAGGGTACCATAATTAATTAATTAATTAATTAAATATATATATATATATATATATATATATATATATATATAAACGCACGTTTCTGTGTCCAATCTTATGGGTTGCAGAAATAAGAAGGCAGGCACACTGGTATCCGGTTTCAAAATTTAATAGCACCAACCCCCCTCACCCCTTACAGACGCGTTTCGCCTTCGCAGGCTTCGTCAGTGTAACACAGTGTATGGTTAAAGTCGCCATTTATAAAGCCAATTGTCCTATTCACATTAATAAACATAAAAGAAGGACAACAACTCTGCAAAATTACAGTGGCCATCTTGTAACGTGCAAATTGCATTCACATTGTCGGCTTGAAAGTGGCGAGTGCAGTGAAAAGTGCATAGTGCGTGATTAAAAACATATGGATTAACCATTCTATGTACAAGAATTCATTTTGTTGATATACACAGCGAGAATAACTTTTTGCTATATTGAGTTTAGTAGCACTGAGAGGATATATTTCTTTCATTTTCGATTTTTTCCTCATTCATTAAAGTGCAGCAGTGTCTTTGTCACGCCCTGAATGGGCAATTCAATAAGCAATACAGACAGTTCTAGTAAGGACAAATTCGCTTCTGTTTGAAAACACTTTTTCTCTATATACAGATTGGCAAAGCGAGTAGATGTTTTTCACTGATACCTGAAGTACCGGACTTACAAGTGGACCCAAAGTTCTTCATTGTTATTTAGCCCCCAAGGAGTCATGGTTTTAAGACTGATAATATACTTTGACTCTAGTACTCGAAGGGATTTTTCCCTGTCCCCTCCTCGTTCTAATTTGGGTGCCTGATCCATGCAATAAAAACTAAGTTTTTCCCATTTACTTTGATGGTGCTCAGCGAAGTGGCGGGCAACGGGGTAAGACTTATCTTTATTTGTAATAGCCCGCATATGCTCAAGAATTCTTAGTTTTGCTGGTTTTATTGTGCTGCCGATGTATCGCAGCTTGCAGGGACAGGTTAGGCAATATACAGTATACTCAGAGTTACAGTTGAGCAACTGTTTGATTTTGATGTTGGGTCTTTTCTCCCCTGTTCTATTGGGATACTCCTGTGCTTTGCTACTGAATTTGCAAGCCTTACATTTAAGACACGGAAAGAAACCAACTATGTTTGTCACCTTGATGGGTTGGACCGATGATTTAAAATGGCTGTGGACCAGGTGGTCTGCCAACGAAGGACACCTCCTGTAAGTTATCAGGGGTCTCTTTGGCAGACTGTTTTTCAGCGTTTTGTCAGCAGATAGTATGTGCCAGTGTTTTTGGAAGATGTTAACCACATCTGACGATTTGGTGCTGAATTCTGTAATCATTCGCACCTCGTCGGGTGCCTTCTCTTTCACCTTCGGAGTTAGGAGATCCCTCCTATTGACCCCAGAGGCTTTAGTTTTTGCTTGTTTGAGGAGTTCCTTGTTGTACCCTCTATCCTCAAACCTCTCTTGTGCTTCCCTTATGGCGAGGCTGTAATCACGGTCCAGAGAACAATTTCTCTTTAGACGTAGGAACTCGCCATAAGGTACGTTTCTCACTAGACTTTTGGGGTGATAAGAGTTGGCGTGTAGGACAGCATTCCCCGCCGTAGGTTTTCTATACAGGCGGGTCTGCAGGATGTTATTATGTACAAACACCTCCAAATCCAGATAGTTAATACTGGTGGCGCTGATGGTACTGGTAAACCTTAAATTGAGGGTGTTCGTATTTAAGATTGTGATGTACTCTTCTGCTGACTGACGATCACCCTGCCATATTATGAACAGGTCATCTATGTACCTAGTCCACATCAAGATTTTTTCGGTCCATTTTTGATTAGAGTCCCTCCAAGCCTCGTGCTTCTCCCACCAGCCTACGAATAAATTCGCGTAGCTGGGGGAGAAACACGAACCCATGGAGGTACCTCTCTTCTGATTGTATATTGTCCCATCAAATAAAAAATTATTGTTGAACAGACAGAATCTAATCATAGACAATATCATGGAACTATGGTTCATAAATTGTTCAGGTTTGAGATCCAAGAACCATTTGATGGCAACCAGACCCTGTTCGTGGTCGATACATGTGTAAAGGTTGACCACATCAAGTGTGATCAACAACATTCCAGGGTCCCAGGTGATACTGTCCATGACACTCAAAAAATCTTGAGTATCTTTGAGGTAAGATGAAAGATCTTTAACAAAGGGTGCCAGGTATGAGTCTATAAACCTAGACGTATTTTCAAGAAGACTGCCAATGCTGGACACTATTGGGCGTCCGGCAGGTCTTTTCGCATGTTTATGTACCTTTGGCAGGTGATAGAATGTTGGTACAATTGGCGCTTCACATCTCAGGAATAAGTACTCATCCATTGTGAGCATACCTTCTTTCTGCCAGTTTTCTAACATAGTATGGAAAGACACGATGCTTTTATTATACTCCGCTCTTTGTATGGGGGCGTAGCAAACCCTGTCTTTCAATTGTCTATGTGCTTCCATTAGGTAATGCTCACGATCAAAAATAACCACATTGCCTCCTTTGTCCGAAGGTTTAATTTCGATTGTTGTATCTTCCTTCAAGGACCTAATGGCTTGCCATTCTTTTTTTGAAATGTTCGATGTTCTTTGACTTATTTTATTTCTTGTCTCCGATGAAATCTTGTCAAGATCTTCCAGAACTGCTTCATTGAAGAGATCAATAGCATCGTAGTTCGTAATGGGCAGCTTTTTTGATTTGTTTTTCATGGCGCTGGGGTCACGTTTCTGTGTGACGATGGTCTGTGATGGTGTCTCGGCATTGGGCATACTACCAAGTGGTTCTTGAGTAGGTGTTAAGAGTAGTTCTGCCAGTACTTCGCATGTTTGAGTTTCAGTTTGACTTGCGCTAGAAACATCAGAGTTCACTGAAATGATATTATTTTTCCCAGATTGAAGGAAAATTTTCTTGAACTTGAGTTTCCTAATGTACTTAAATAAGTCGATTCGCACTTTCACAGGGTCAAAGTCACTGGCTGGACAAAAGCTTAGGCCTTTTTTCAAAATAGACATTTCTTCCTCAGTTAGTATTCTCTTAGAAAGATTAATGATGTTATTTTCTTGTTTGTCTATTGTCTCTTGCGGTTCAATCCGCTCCTGTTGACTCTCGGGGAGCTCATTGCTTGTTGTCCCGCACCTCTTGCTCCTCTTGCCCCTCCTCGTCCTCCTCTTTGATTTTGCTGTGGCGCCGGAGGGTGATTCCTCTGTTGGGGGCGTAGACGAGTCTCCTTGATAACCTCGAACTCGTCGAAAAAAGGGACCTCAGCTGCCTTTGTTTTTTCTTTTGTGCCTTCGGCTTGCTCACCTTCAGAAACTTCAGATTCCTCGGTGTCCTGTTCCACAGATGTTACATTTATTTGGGCCATGCGTTTTCTTGTGGCCTCAAATTTTCTGGCGAATGTTAATATTCTCCCTGTGAGGTAATCTTGCTCGTCTCTGAGGAATTTTGATTGTTTTCTCTTCCTGATTGTCAGTTCGTAATCTTTAATTCTTCTGTTCATGGTATCTCTTAGGTCATCCTTGTCTTTGGAGTCTTTTTCTTTGGCTATTTGTTCTTCCAGGTCCGTTATTTCTTTCAGACTCTTATCTCTATCGCTCCATGCATACTTTATTAGCATGCGCACCATTCCTTTCGCTGACTCTGCCGTATATTCAGCCCAGTCTTTCAGTAATTCCGGATCTGGGTTCTCATAAGAAGGTAAGAAAAAAAAAAAAAATATATATATATATATATATATATATATATATATATATATATATATATATATATATATATATATATATATATATATATATATATATATATATATATATATATATATATATAGTGAACTCTTATAGGTGCCCATACACTTAATACATTATGAACAAAGGTCAAAACGCCGTCGATTTCAGCAGCGTAATTCATGGCGCCTCCTTCGTGGTTCCCCAAAAAATATCTTTGTTCAGAATGTATCAAGTGTATGGGCACCAATAAGAGTTCACTGTATATATTATTGTTGTTCTTATTTATAATTTCCCGCTGTATATACCCCTTCACGTGTCACCAGCGCTGTTCACCTTCTCACGAGCACTTGTGCACAGTATAGTACAGGTTACATGACCTTCAATGTAACACAGTGCTTTTGGGTTTGTTTTCTTCATCTTATACCCAAATATATGGAAAAAGTATTTCCCCATTCAATGTTTCTTGGTCTCTTGTCTCCTTGCCCTTTCTTCCCCATCCGTTGCAATTCATTGTGCTTTTCTACAAATTGTCTACTAAATAATACCTGTTGAGACATTGTTGTATCCTATATAAACTTTCTTACAGTGCCATTTTCAGAATTCTAACATGAAATCAGTCTTTACCATTAAAGAACGCTTTAAGTTACAATACTTTAGCCACCAAACTCGACATTTCTACCTGCTCACAATTGAAAGCTATCATTTATTAAAGGTATTAAGATAACTCTGTGTTATTAAAAAGGAAGGTTTAGAGCTAGTAAAAGGTTTATTTTGCCAAGTCAAAAGGGCAGTTTAAAACTGCAGTCAGAGGCCTCAATGGCCGGTCTGAGGCATGTTTAAAGGCTACTTAAGTGGGTGGCATAATATGTGCTTCAGGCCCACTAGTATCATTTAATTTACAGGCCCTGGGTACATGCAGTGCCACCTTACTAAGGACTTACAAATAAATAAAATGTGCAATCCGATGTAAGTCAATTTTATCAGGTTTAAAGGAGAAACCACAAGCACTTTAGCACTGGTTAGCAGTGGTAAAGTGCGTAGAGTCCTAAAAGCAGTGGCAGACGATGCATTTAAAAAGTGGTGGGGGCATGGAGGGGGGTTTGCGGGAGGGGAGAGAACGAGGGAGCGTGACAGAGCGGGAGAGCACAGGGTGGAATGATTTTTTTGTATTTATTTATTTTAATCTTACCTCTTGCTGCTTCTGCGGCTTCGCAGCTCCTCTGCTTCCTGGTCCCAGGAGTCCCTGGAACAGCATTAGAGACTCCCTGTGCAATCACCACACTGCTCTTATGCTACAGGACGGTAGCATGGGGATTGGCCTGAGCTGGCTGTTTGAACGCTCGCTCAGGCATATGGAGTCTGGGCTGTTTCTCCAACGCGGCGGCCGGCCAAACAGACATGCACAGTTAGTTGTGCACATCATTCTGCCCCCCCTGCCATGGCCTGGCCCCTCCCAAACCCACACAACCTGAAAAATGAAGCAATATCGTTTTATTTTTCAGCTGTGCTGGCTTGAACCAGTGGGGCGACGATCCTCTGCAATTGCGGAGGTGCCGCTGCTGCCTATAAGCCAACCAACACAGATTCATAAAACAGAAGGTTGAAGGCAAAAAGTTTGGAAAGGACAAGGGGCCAATTCCAACAAGGTGCCCTAGACTTTCCATTACGTTCAGTGGACTGGTCGGATAGTGGTTCAAAATTCCATTAGCAAATAATAGAGTACAGTGGAGTTGAAGAATGATGACACTTCTTGTTGCCAATGCTATGAATCTGAAACAAAATACATATACACCCAGTCTTCTATTAAAACTGAAATACATACCAGCCTAATATCTGACTTTGCTAACCCCACTCACCATTCTGATTTACAAAAACGCAAAATGAAAAGAAAGAAACTGAGTCAGTGTGAATGCTTCCAAAACATAGCTGCTATTTCGTTGCAAACAGAAGGGACACCATCCATCCTCGTTCTTCAATAGTTACTTTTGCAGACATGCAGAGATCCCTGCAAAGTTGCACAACATGTTAGGAACCATATAAAATTCCCATGTTACTTTGGAAGATCTGACCAATAGGATAGTCAAAAATAGAATTATTGTAAGCTAAAGTTTATCCTTAAGAAGGAAATTAATTAAAAAAAAGTTTATGGCATGCTTGGCTCTAAAAAGTTCCACCTAGAATTTGCTGCTATTGGGCAATTCGTTTCCCAAGAATAATGGCAAACCCAAGTAGTGAATTTAGAAATTCTAACTGCTCCAGTATTAGGAGCGCAACAAAACCACAATAACTTTTCTCCCTAAGAAACAAGAAAGGTGCATGAAAGCACGAAAAGAATCCTTCCACTAATCAAAAAAATTAACCCCATAAGCACCATGAACTCTCTTAACACACGTTACAATGTTGCCTGTAAACATTCTCTATGTACACCGTCAAAAATGTCATACACTCTCTGTGTATATAGACTCCCTTAAGCTAACCTGGGTAAGTGCACCTAAGAGAGCAGAGGCTTCCATGTACTACAATAAATACTCCAATAAATACTCCATTCATCCCCAGTGTGGTTAAGGAGCAGATCTAGCTTACACAATAATACATATTGCATCTATTGCAACGTTAAGGGGCATTCATGTTTCCATCATATTGGTGTGTGATGCAACTACGAATTAACTGTGTGTGTGTGTGTGTATATATATATTATATATTATATATACATACACACACGCCATCAGGAGCTTGGAGCAGACACCATGTGAGTACAATTCAAGTTATAGGCGTTGGTGACCTCTACCTGCTTCCCGCGTTCTTGTTGCCCTGGATCAACCGAAAATCACTTGTTACGGGTCGGGTGTGAAATGTTCTTCAAGGGTAGCAACCGAGCAAAGTTCTCCATTTATGGGAAACAACCTGACATTACTGCTCCTGAGCACGTCTAGGCTCAGTGTTATAACTTTGGTACAAAATGTACATACATGAAAGCCCCCCAGTCTGAACGCAGGCGTTGATGTGTTATACATTTTTTTCAAACCGTGCTAGCAAGATGAATTTGCAAATGTAAGTTTTAGAAGTCAGGGTCAGTGCAGTCTGTCCCAAAGGTTGAAGGTGTTTAGGACTGGTGCGGATGTTGAAGCGGAAGCCGCATTCTTATTGGAGGCAGATGCGACACACGGTTGTCCATCATGGCGGTTGCGCGTATATAAGAACAATTGTTACTTACCTGTAAACAGGTGGTTCTCCAGTATTGGTGTCTTTCATAGATTCACATGCTTGAATATTCCCCGTCGTCGAAGTGGGAGTCCCACGGTAAATAAAATAGCAATAATGCTAATAAATATATATATATATATATATATATATATACATATAGTATCATATAAGTAATAAAACAGATAAAATATGTACTGAAAAAAACCTTTACAAAGGTTACTACATAGGAATGCATTAGAGAGAAAAAAACTCATTTGCAACATATCAGTGTCATTATGTTAGTCCAAACTGCAGCCAATCAGGCTCAAGCACCCTCTAGAACCTTCTCCTCAGAAGCTCAAACCCTCAGATTTTCGTAGCACTAGTAATAATAGCGCATGAGGAGAACAGAGCCTCTGAGGGGAGGATGGGTGGGTCGCATGTGAATCTATGAAAGACACCAATACTGGAGAACCACCTGTTCACAGGTAAGTAACAATTGTTCTTCTCCAGTATTAGGGGTGTCTTTCATAGATTCACATGCTTGAATAGAATAGATAGCAGTAACCTCCTAGAGCTGAGATTGCAATATTTCCAAACCATTGAAGAACAATATATAGCATAAAAGCAAGGCAATCTCAAGAATGGAGGAGGGAAAGAGGCTCACCTTATTTGAAAAGATGACGAAGCACTGCTTGCCCCACTGCGGTATCCGCTTCGTTAACAGCTTCCAAACAATAATGTCTGGTAAAGGTGTGCCTGCTGGACCATGTCGCTGCACGACAAATCTGGTGTAGAGGCACTCCGGCAAACAATGCGATGGACGACGCCATCGCTCTCGTAGAATGTGCCCTCACTGGAGTAGGTAAAGGCCTGCCAGCCTGCTGATGGCAAACTGATATGGCTGAAGAGAGCCATCGTGTTATTGTTTGTTTAGTCACTGAGTGTCCTTTGCGCAGTAGTCCATATGCTATAAAAAGCTGATTGGATTTACGGAAAGGGGCTGTTCTTGAAATGTAGAATTTTAGACAACGTTTGATGTCTAAAGAATGTAGTCGCTGTTCCGCAGGGGATTTAGGATCCGGGAAAAAAGTCTTTAAGAAAACTGGCTCGTTCAAATGGAAGTCCGTAGGTACTTTTGGAAGAAAAGAAGGATTGGTACGAAGTGATACTCCATCTGGTTTGAACTGTAAATATGGAGGTTTGATTGTGAAAGCGTGCAAGTCACTTACGCGACGAGACGAAGTCAAAGCCAAAAGCAAAGCCACTTTCCAGGTCAGAAACTTGAGGTGTGAGCGATGAATTGGCTCAAATGGAGGTTTCATAAGTTGTGATAACACCACGTTGAGGTGCCACGCTGGAGGAGGGCGCCTTAACGGAGGGAACTTCCTGAAAAGTCCTTTAAAGAACTGTCGAATGATTCTGGATGAACAGAGAGACGTAGATCCATCATGACGGTAGCGTGAGATAGCCGCCAAAAAGACTCTCAATGTGGCATGTGAAAGACCAGACTGAGCAAGACTTAAAAAGAACGGTAACAGTTGGTCTGGAGTGGAACTGATAGGGTGTACGTTGGATGCTGCGCACCAATGACAGAAACGTTTCCACTTTAACCTATATGTCTTGATGGTTGATGGAGCTCTAGCCGACGCTAGAATGTCTCTACAGTCTTGAGGTATATTTAAAGAGGCAAATTCAATGAATTCAGGTTCCATGCCCACAATTGAAGCGTTGATGGGTCTGGATGACAAACTTGTCCGCTGTCCATTGTCAGAAGATACGGACGTGGATGGAGACGAATGGGTTTGCATTGGGACATTAGAAGGAGTTCTGAAAACCACGCCTGTCTGGGCCAACGTGGGGCGATTAAAATCAAGCGGCAGGGTTGTCGGCGCATCTTCCACAACGTTCTTGGTACCAATGGGAGTGGTGGAAACGCATAGGCAAATAGGCCGGTCCAATCCATGAGTAGGGCATTGCCGCTGGATTCTGGATGTGGATGCCAACTGGCGAAAGTCTGGCACTTCCGATTCACTGGAGTTGCAAAGAGGTCCATCTTGGGATGACCCCATTGGTGGAACACGAGGTCCAGAGTCGGCTGGTGTAACTCCCATTCGTGAGTGGATGACGCAGACCTGCTTAGGGAATCTGCCAGTATGTTTGACGCTCCCGGCAGATGGACTGCTGTCAAACAAATGTGATGACGAAGTGCCCATTCCCAAATCTTTTGGGCAAGACGAGACAGGGGCTGAGATTTTGTGCCTCCCTGTTTGTTCATGTAGTGCATGCTGGTGGTGTTGTCTGTTTGAACCAGCACCGATTCTCCGTGCACCACTGGTAAGAAAGCCTTTAGCGCTAGGAAGATTGCCAGCAATTCTAGTCTGTTGATATGCCAGGTCTTCTGAGTCGCTGTCCATTTTCCTTTGATGGAAAGGTCCAGGAGATGGGCTCCCCATCCGTCCATGGACGCATCCGTGGTCAATGTTAGATCTGGAGGCTGGGCAAGGAAGGAGGCCCCTTGGATCAGATTGGTTCGTTGCTCCCACCAGAGCAGACTGGTCTTCATGCAAGATGTGACTGTCACCTGGTCGTTGAACGACCCCGACACCTGTCGCCATTGTAGGTCCAATTCCTCCTGAATGGGGCGGGTACGTAACCTGCAATTCGGGATCAGTGCGATACAAGATGATGCCATTCCCAGAAATGATTTTAACATTCGCACTGAAACTGACTTTTTTGATCTGATGGTGGAGACCAGATGAACTATCCTCTGTCTCCGCTCGGCGGAGATGAACGCTTTTGACACGTCCGTGTCTATAACAGCTCCGAGGAATGTCCTGTGTCGCAGAGGTGTGAAATGTGACTTCTTTACATTGATGGTCAACCCTAGAGAATTGAATAGGGTGAGGCACAAACGTGTGTCGTGATGCAGCTGGCTTGCGGATTGGGATTTTAAAAGACAATCGTCCAGGTAAGGAAATATTTGGACTCCTTGAAGACGCAGATAAGCCATGACCGGGGCCAGAACCTTCGTGAACACACGAGGAGCTGATCTGAGGCCAAAAGGTAGGACTTTGAACTGATAGTGATTGTGTCCCACTTTGAACCTCAAGTACTTCCGATGCTGAGGAATAATTGGTACCTGAAAATAGGCGTCTTGCAGGTCTATTGTCGTTAAAAAATCGCCGCTGCAGAGAAGCCGCAAGACTTCTGACAACGTTAACATCCGGAAGGACTGTTGTTTTAGGAATAGATTGAGATACCTCAAATCCATAATGGGACGCCACTCCCCCGTCTTCTTTAGAATGAGGAAGAACCTCGAATAGAAGCCTTTCCCCCGCTGAGATACAGGAACCACTTCGACTGCACCCTTTGTTAATAAAAGTAGAACTTGATGATGCAGTTCTTCCAGGTGGGGAGGTGGCGGACCCGAAGGTGGAGATGGAGGAGGAAACTCTGTGAATTCCAAGGCGTGACCCTTGCGCACAATGTCCAACACCCATTGGTCCGATGTTATTTGAGACCACTGAGAGTAAAACTGCGAGATTCGACCTCCAACATCCTGCTGAACTGGCAAGTCATTGCCGCTTGTTGGCGTTGTTGGCACCTCTATAATTGGACTTTCCTCTATAGGGTCTGGATTGTTGTTGACGAGAAGACTGCTGATTTGAGTACCGTTGGTTTCCCTGATTGTACTGACGGTACTGTGACTGTCCTCCTCGGGAAAAATTGGACGAGGTGCCCCGTCCCCGTGCTGCACGAAAGGGCTGTTTCTTAAATTGTAAGGATCCAAGCGATTTTGCCGTGTCGGTATCCTTCTTAATGGTTTCCAAAGAAGCATCGATTTGGGAACCGAACAAAGATTGGCCATCATACGGCATATCAATTATCTTTGACTGAACCTCTTGCCTGAAAGATGTAGATTTTAACCATCCCTGGCGTCGGAGCGCCGCAGCACTGGCAAGGATACGGAATGCAGTATTCGCAATATCCACAGCACAGTCTATAATCTCCTCCGAAGCTCTTTGTCCATCCTGAAGGACCTGGAGCGCTTCCGCTTTGGATGACTCTGGAAGCTGTGCAAGGAAGATGGACACGTCTTACCACATTTGTCGGTCGAAACGACCCAAAATAGCGAGAGCATTCGCAGCACGGGCTGAGGTGGATGCCATGGATGAAAACTTCTTTCCGATCGCATCCAATCGTCGACCCTCTCTATCGGGAGGGGAAGTGACAGGCGCTGCAGGATTGCGCGCACGACGTTGTGCTGCCTGAGTCACCACAGAGTCCGGCTTTAGATGAGAGAGTAGACAAACAGGCGAGCCTGTTGGAGCCTTGTACTTTTTCTCCAATCTAGGTATTTGGGCAGGCAAAGAGTTAGGAGCCTTCATAATCTTTTGCCCTTCCTTCCAAATAAATTCTATAATTGGTATGGTATGCACCTGCTTATAAGGCTGATTCTTAAAATCATACAGGAAACATTCTTCGTCTCGCTGGACCCTTGTCAACTTGAAGCGGTCCGCCGCTTTGTCCATAAGCTTATGAAAACTAGCGATGTCCACAGGAGGTGAATCACCTGAAGTGCCCTGTTGTGGCGAGGGTGTTTGAGCTCGATAATCATCGAATTCCGCCATATAAGGATCTTGCTCACCATCTGTATCTGGATAAACCTCTCCTTCCTCTCTCTCTGGTTCTGAGTCAGTGTCCATATGTGGATTAGGAGATAGAGGAGCGCTCAAATGTATTGACGGTCTAGGTGGTGATTGTAGAGGTTGATGCGAAACTGCTACCTCAGCAGATTCATGAACCGGAGTACCCTGGGGGGTAGGTGGAAAGCGTCTATTGTAATCGTCCAACATGTGTTGGAGGTTAGAGAAAAGCGTCATTGGAATAGACGTCATCGGAATTTGCACGCATTGGTCTTCGTGCTGATCTACGTGCTCATCTACTTCTTCTTCCTCCGAAGTAGTGTCCTGGCATTTAATTATCAAATCTGATGGACTCCGGGCGTCCCCATAAACAGTGTCATCCGGAACTGACTCAGTCTCATGGTCTGATACAAACAACTGAAGTGGTGGTTGTGGAGCAGGGGACTGTAGATGGAAAGCAGAATCTTCCTCCCTATTGAATGAGGACTGTACAGCAGAAACTGAAGTGTCCAAGGGCACTAAAGGCATGTTGGCGTAGGATGAAGAACCAGAAGTTGCTGTCAACGCAGATCCCTGCGTAGACGATGACGATTTGGAAGCAGTCGTCGTAGACGGTGAGTCTGTAGGCGTCTCCGTAGACCTAGAAGGCTTAGGCACTACTGTAGCTGATGTGCTCGTCGACGAGCTCGTCAACGATGTTTTCGTCGACGATGTAGTTGACAGTATCTTAGATGTCGACGGCGTCTTCGTCGACGGCGTCTTCGTCGACGGCGCCTGCGTCGACGGAATCTTCGTCGACGGCGCCTGCGTAGACGGAACCTTCGTCGACGGCGCCTGCGTCGACGGAATCTTCGTCGACGGCGCCTGCGTAGACGGAACCTTCGTCGACGGAATCTTCGTCGACGGAATCTTCGTCGTCGCCGTCGACGGTAGCTGCGTCGTCGACGGGAGCTTCGTCGACGAAGGTAATGACGACGATGGTTTCTTCGTCGACGATGGCTTCTTCGTCGACGATAAGATAGGGATCGTCGACGGGATTGAAGAGACAGAAGCTTTCGTCGACGTGCAAGCCGTCGTCGAGACTCTCGTCGACGATGATGACGCCGACGTCGTCGTGACTGTAGTCGTAGACGAAGCCACAGCAGCCAATCTCGTCGTCGGAGTGGTCGTCGACGAGCCCGTCGACGACCGCGCTGTTAAAAGTGTAACCACTTTAATAGATGCTGGAAAAGGCGCCTGACAGCCAGGTCTCGTGGGCGTAGTTATAACAGGCACAGAAGTAGTAGGTGGCGCTGCAGCCACAGTTAAAGCCAGCTTTCTTTTCTTTAGGAAAGGAGATGGAAACTCCTGAACACTGCCACGCTTAGAAGCCACAGAAGAAGGAGCTGACTGAAGGCTTTCTGCATCAGAAACAACGTCTTCCTTATCTTGAAGGCGCTTAAGCCAAAGTAGAAGGCGACCCTCCCTGTCCTTAAGGGTCTTAGGATTGAAAGTTCTACAGAACCTACAATCAACCGCTTTGTGAGCAGGATACAGGCAGTAAATACATTTGTCATGAGGGTCCTTCTCAAATAAACGCAATTTCCCACAGGAGGAACAAGGTCTAAATAAAGACTTCTTACTTGACATCTTGTGAAAAACTGAGAAGAGTAGAAATGTGGAAAAAAACTGAGCAGAGCTCAGGGAGACTCCCTTCACACGACGTGCGGTAGAAAATCTGAGGGTTTGAGCTTCTGAGGAGAAGGTTCTAGAGGGTGCTTGAGCCTGATTGGCTGCAGTTTGGACTAACATAATGACACTGATATGTTGCAAATGAGTTTTTTTCTCTCTAATGCATTCCTATGTAGTAACCTTTGTAAAGGTTTTTTTCAGTACATATTTTATCTGTTTTATTACTTATATGATACTATATGTATATATATATATATATATATATTTATTAGCATTATTGCTATTTTATTTACCGTGGGACTCCCACTTCGACGACGGGGAATATTCAAGCATGTGAATCTATGAAAGACACCCCTAATACTGGAGAACGTACTCACTAAACTACGCATTTGCTTCCGGTTCAGTCGCGCTCTGGCAGGCCGCGCGCCTCCTGGAGGTCGGTAAACAGAGTGATGCTAATCCCATCTGCTCTAGCCGGGTTATCCAAGGCGACGTTAGTCACCCGGAGCAGGGCTCTGGCAGGGTTTACAGATCTCGGAATGATGGAAATCTATGCAAGCAAGCCCTTTCGGTATCGAACGTATGGCCCTCGCATCCAGAGGACCAAGTGGGCGGGGGGACGAGTTTCTCAAGCTTTGACAATTTCATCAAAACATTTCCTTTACTTTTTTTTTTTTTTTAAAAACCGTCTCTGAATGGTCGAGTTGTCGCAGGTTGAAAGGAGAGAAGAAGGACCCCTTTACAGTATAGTGCGAGAAAAGAGAGACAGGCAGTGAAGAAAAAGCCTTCTCTCTAGGGTGCCGCCTACCTGGCAGAAATGCAAATGTGTGCAAGTGATTAATTGGCAAATCTGAAGGCTGCTAGGAGCCAGTATAGATTTTATTTGATTGATTGCATCTGGAATTTTTCATTTGAAAGGAAACCTATAAGAAAACGTTTACACTGGGTACAATCAGCACATCACTAAAAACACAACTTTTTAAAGCACTGCAAACATTTGAGCAAAATATTTTGCGACAGTCTGTGTACAACCTATGTTTTACTGTGTGCAATACGTATTTTAAACTAATGACTTAATTAGTTCACTGGTTTCTGTTACAGGCTTGACCTCATCGCACTATAAATACACAACACTATTTCCCCAGGGCCCCGACAAGGACAGTGCACCCACAGACCCACTGTACACCCACAGATATCTGAAGTGTTCGCATTAACCAACCGAACTGTCCTATTAAAAAAACACATTTCCCAAAGATGAATTTAAGTTGCGTTTATTTTTCATATTCAAAAATGCAGAAAAGACGGTTGACTATAGAATTCTGCACATCATGCCAGTTCTGAAATCCAGTTTCCCTATTGATGCCACTGTGTTCCAGATCCTTCAAACTGCAATTGTGTGGGCGTGCGTGAGGAAAAGAAGTCCCAAGACCACAGAGTGAGTTTAATGAAGTTCCTTTATTTCATGTTCAATGTCCAAACAAATTCTTTACTTTCCAACCAACGTGTTTCGTTCTCCATCAGAGAACTTCATCAGGGCTTATTGTTAGTAAGACACCGTTCTGTACGGAGAATAAAAATAATCTCAATCAAATTTTGCTAGTTCACAAATGCATGTGGTTGGTCCCGGACGGAAGATCTTAATCCTTTGATCAATGCTGGAGTTTGACAATTGGATTCCGAGAATAAAAAACATATACCCGTCACAGTGGTGTCACTGTTGTCTGTATTATATTAGGCGTGCGGACATGAATATTTATCCTCCTTGGCCTGATGGATTCAAAAGTGTACCAGGCTAAAAAATATAGCCGTGGACATCAAAGTAATCCTATTATTCACAAAATGGGACCGACAATGGTAAAGGAAGTCCTTATGCGGGACCCCTGGATTGTAGAGGGAAAGTTCCCGTAGGCTTTGACATGCCTGGTCATGCAACACGCCGGGTCCACGAGTCGAAATAGTTGAGGTGTTAGTACTTGCTTTGGACACCTCATTAGCAGGACTGGGATCTTCTGGATGTTGAAGGTGCACAAACAGAAATAAATTGAGTCACAGCGCAGATGAATGCTATTTTATCACCAAAAAATGCGTAAGACTCCAGCTCCACGGGCACCACTGCTTAACCTGAAATTCCTGAAATTTTACTCTCCAGTGTGCAAATGGAAGTGCACATTTACTAATTAGTCTCCATTTACCGCTGGGCACTGGTCTGAATCGATGACGCATAGAGTGACAAATGCTGAATTCGCGCTGCATACCCTCAGAGATCAGGACAGGCCCGAGTCTGGAGATGACAACTTTTCTGTCTAGTTCTTAGACGCACATGCACACACATGCATGAATCATGAATTGTTTGGTTCTCTCCCATCCCAGCCAATCCTGAAGCTGTTCGCTGCAAACAGGCATTAGCAAAGCCAACATGGCTGGACTTTGAAACCTATTGACTATGCCAATATTTTTAGTAATGCTATAGTATAGAGCATTCCAGATGCTGTGCAAAATGGCTTGAGTAAACAAAAAAATATCATGATGCAGCTGGCCATCCCACTACACCATTTAGTAGGTGGGCCTTCCCACACGAACATGCCTAGCAGATAACAGACTTTTTTTCGTTTTATTAACCGATCCCAGTTGGATTACTAATAAAAATTGAATAACCGAAGCAAGAAAGTTTTTTGGTTTTTTTTGGCAGTGGGGGAGATGGAAACCACTTGGAGATCACAGGGTTGTGGGGGAAACAACACGGAAGGCTCGAGTAGCGTTGGGAGCAACAGAAGGTTGGGGAGAAGCACATGACATTGGAACAAAAAGCAACACGGAGTATGGGGAAGGGAGTAACAATACACAGGTGAGAAAACAAGGAGGAGATAGACACAGGAGGGAGAAGCACACAAGGGTGAGTGCAACATGGAAAGGTGGCAGGAGAGAAGCGCACAGGTAAGAGACAGCAACACAGAGTGTGACAGTAGAAGAGAAGAACAAAAGAGAGACCGCTAGAAAATGCATTGACTATCATGGAGTACTGAACCAAAAAGAGTAAAAGTATTTCTTGAAAAGTAAGCAGTGGAACAATACGAGTAATAAGGTTATGCTCCAAGGGAGTGAAAAGCACAGGCAGGAAAGCCCTCATATGGTACTGCATAAAAAGCAAGCAAATTAGAGTGACAATAACTCCAACTAATACTAAGCGATGGAAAGGCTCAAAGCCCACTGCAAGGGGACAGTCAGCTTGCACTGTCTGGTAGACAAAATGTAAAAAGTTAATGAGGCTCATATGTAAGAAGCATTGATATTAAATGGGAAGGACAATCCAGTGCTCCATCCCAGACTGGCAATGCTGAGTCTGCTCCTCTAACCCCACTCCTACATCTTTCTAATACAGCATGGATTCACCTCGGCAGACTCACAGCACGCATATCACGTTAGAAGAACCCAAGCCAGCCCAACATGCACACTTTAAGTCGCTTATCTAGACCATAGCTAGGTGACAGGACCAAGGGGTAATTAAAAAAAAACAAATATCTAGCATTGTGTGGATGGTTGCAGGTTCTGGGGTTCTACCTGAAGCTTTTCTGGACCCAAATAATCAGTGTTGGAATAATAATATGGAGCCATTATGCTCATATCCAAGCTTCTCTATTTTACACATTCCCACAGGGTTTAATTGCAGCTCCCTTCACCCATATACAGTGATAAAGTTTGGAGTATATTTGGAAGCAATGCCGCCTGAGGTGTGAAGTGTTAATGAACAATAGAGGGAAGGGGAGTCAAGGAGAGCATAGGCAACAGAGGCATGAGGAAATCAGATAATCATGTAAGCTGATGCTTAAAAATTACCAAAAACCTTTTTGCTCCAGATACAAAAGAAAGAAGATTAACCTGGTGAGAGGGACCTCAGGCCCTCTCGCCTCACCAATTAGAATAACATAACTGATAGCCCTGACTGCTTCTTACCGAAATTAACTTCATGACCGCCATGCATCCTGGTTGGCTAGATGCCATGCAGTGACTGTTGTTTTGGATTTGTACCCCCTCCATTTTGAAATTCTCTACATTTGCCTGTCCTAGCAGTAATGCCCGTTAGTCTGAGCTCAAAGGTAGGGATAAGAGGGAGGGACCAGGGAGGACAGTAAGAGCAGCTAGCATCTGTATCCTTGTTTCATGGACCAGTCCTTCCACGTAAACAATCAACAACAATACAGTGAGGCATATTAATTAACATCTACTTTCAGTTCCAAATTAATCCTAATTCTATGATTAATAAAGAGCAAGTGCTGCCACACGTCTTTTTGGGTACTGCTTTCCACTGCCTCAAAGCCCATATCTTCGGGTATGTGTGTGGTTGTCTTTAATATTCTATGATAAAAGGCAGTGCTCTTAGTGAGATGGGGCCAGGCCCTGACCAGCAAAAAAAATGCACATGGAACCAGAGCTCCATGGGGCCTTCCATTTCTGTGATTCATTGGCTGAAGAAAAACACCCTCCCTTCCAGGCCTGACATATGCTAGTCCCTGTGTCCCTGTGACACAGGGACTGAGTGACTGGTGGCTACTGCTGGTTAGCACTGGTGTTTGACGGCCCACTGCATTACTTTATTTCAATTGAATAAAGTATTGCCACTTATAAACTTACCTTGTCATTTTTAGCACTGGGTAAAGGGGCTATATGAACTGTAAAATAAAATATCATGCTGATTTTGATTATGCTTTGTCCAGTGAGACCACATTTATAAATGTGTCAAATACAGGCTACTAAATCATGTGTTAATGATGCAGGCCACGCCTCGTGTAAAGGCTTTTCAAGCCACATTAGTTTTAGGGCCGGCCTCCTTTTTTAGGTCTTGCCTACGCAGGACGCATGCGCTGCATAGGAGGGGACCTCTTATAATCAATTCGGTGTTTAGGTCAAAAATGTGCACGCATTGCACTGCTTTCAATGGCAACGCTTGCACGTTTGGCAATTCCCTTGCGGGAGCGAGCTTTAAAACCATCTGTTTGTAATTAACTTTCAAACAGATGGTGCCCTTGCTCGCTCCCGCAAGGGAAACGCTGTGTGTGCTCTGGGCCGCACTCCCCCTCCCCTCCCACTTGATTTATTGCCTCCTGTCACACGCCCGTCCTCATCTTAACCTGCCTTTCTTCTCCCACGCTTTCCTTCCCCCTTATTTCCTTCTCTCTCTTTCCCATACCTGCCTCTTCTCTTCCACTCTTTCCAGGGGCTTAATTTTAACATGTGTTTGGGCCGTCAGTGACTTTCAGGGGGTCTTATTACGCAATAGGTAACATCGGCTGGGGTGTTTCAGCGCTGGGGTATTCCTTCAGAGTGAAGTTGGCGCTACACAAGAAAACCTTAAAATAACATAACAAGTACATCTCTTACCACCAATTGTCCGCGCACTTGTGTGGGCGGCTTTGTAATCCTGACGATGACAAAACGGGGCGCAGTGTGACGTCACAGCGAGGTAAGTTAACGCTCTGCTAATGGCGTCAAGATGGTTCTAACTGGCATTTTAAGTCTGCAGGATTTTTGAATAATTGCAAATATCATGTGAAAGCGGTACATTTCATGTGTTTATATGTGATACACTGCACTATAATGTTTATTGCTATTTTGTTGTGCCAAACTACTTGTTTGAGATATCTTGCTTACTCTGTATTAAAGAAGAAAACACCAGTGACAGTGTACTTTTTATTTCTATTGTCCCTTCACTCATGTTAGGAAAATGAAAGCTCATGCCTTGCAATGTAGGGTAAATTAACATATTGCCCCATGACTCCCTTAAGCTCTAAAAGTTGGGTGAACCCGTTACCTCATTTGTCAAAAATAAAAATCTTCAAAGTGGTAACAAAAGGGTACTTCAGTAATCATGCATGCCTAGTTGAAATGGTTCAATATCAAGCGCTATTTTATGCATATCTTATGCAGTACTACAGGATGCTGTCAAAGCGACTTCTGTTTTATATGAGCATGTTTAGCCTCATAAGATGTTACAAGTGGGCAGGGTCTCAGTGTCACACTCTATGTTTTAGAGGAAAATGGCAAATGCGTTAAGGTGGTCACCCCTGGTAGAACGTCTCATAAGCTGGTAATGTGTGGACATACGTCCTACTCACTACCTCAAGAGGCCTTCCCTGCAACTGCACTGATTTTTTTAAGTACCTTTACTACTGAATATTGGAGTTCCCTAGGTGGGCATTGCAGTGTGAGCGTCTGCCGTAATCATGTGATGACGTGAATGCTTTTTCATTGTGATGGTCCTCATTGTGCTACCTTTCCCCCCCACTAGGCACTTCTGCATCGTCCGGTACTTCTTTGTGATTTGAGTACTGTAAGCAATCCTGCCGTATTCTCTGATGCGTATGTGCCGTCTACAAACCCAGTTTTGTTTTTGTTTTTTCAGCTGTCCCCATGCATGATTCTCTTCCTCCCAATGCACAGCGCTCTATGTTGCTGTCTCACCTTTGTGCTTCAACTCTACCCCCTCTGTGATGTGCACCCTCATGTGTGCTGCTCCCCCATGTTGCTTTCTTGCATGCTTGGGGCGCTTTCCTGCAAAATGACTCGGCCAGCAAAGTAATAGGCTTTTGAAAAATGCATTTCTCTATAACAATACTGCACATCGTAGGGGAAACTCTACATATACCATACACCATGAGTAAAAATCAATGGCAATGCCAATTGGTCCCAAATGCAGGACCTTGATTGATTACTGCTCTTTACTTAGTGTTGGCAAAGTCAAAAGGGCAGACACTAATGCACAGCCAATAGGTCTCGCCTTTGGGACATTAGAAGTGTTTAGCCATGCAACAGTTGATGTTGCACCAAGGAGATTGTGCTGCATAATTAAATACTTATACGGTCCTAAAGGAGAGACCTATTGGCTATGCCAATGCTTGTATATCCTACTTAGAGCGTATCTAGGGGGTGGTGACCTCTCCCTAGCCTCGAAGCAGACCACTCTATTCTTACTGCAGTTCCTTACCCTTCTTTCACAAGTACCTTCTCTGCTAGGGAATTAAAAAGTGCCCTGGGAGAGGAGGTATCGAGAGACAGAAACAGCAGACTTCTTATCCTTCTGGATAGAACTGCAAAGATAGTTGTCAGTATTGATTTCTAAAGAGAGCTGAAGGGCATTCATGAAATGACAAGCCAGTCGTATCTCTGCTCACCAGCGGATGCAGGATGCTCTCAAGGACATAAAAAAAAGCTTCTGAAGTCTTGCTGCATGAGCCTTGCCCGATATTCAAAATATGGCCAAAAATACATGTTAAGGAGCTCTTCCTTGCAGATCGTAACAGACAATACAGCCAAGGGACATGGAGAAATGGTGTTGTGGCTGTTGATCGTGTAACACATGGAACAGCAAGTCACAAGGCGATTGGTGAAAGGAGGAAGAGGACACTACAAGCCTTCAGCCTTTGTGGGTCTTAGCCCACCTCTCGCACACATCCTAACATTGCACCATCAACGGCTTGCACTGTAATCCCATACTGACACCATCCAGAGTGTGGCTGTGCCCACATAGTACCAAAGAGATAACGGTACCTATCAGAAAGGGCTCTTGCCAGGTCTTCACAGTGCAGCAATTACTTTTTTGGGAGGGCATTAGAGTTTCTGAGAATGGGAGCCTTAGGGTCTTATGGGTTGTGATGTGGACAGAAGAAGCAAACCATTGGCAATGACCGGGATCAACCTCCTACCAAAATACTATGTCAACCTTTGTGTTGTGCAAGCTTTTTCCTTCTTTCTTGCCTCCGGTCTTTTCCTGCAATGATCAGCATCATCTAGCAGCTTCTTACTTTAGTGCCTGGCCCTTTTTTTAGACTTCATGTCTTGATACATGTCATTCATCTCTTAGTGTTCCCTCGCTGCAACTTTAATGCTTCAATTGCTTATGCCGTATGGTTGATATTTTTCCATACTTGCTTATGTACTTTTCATTGCTCGTAGTGTTTTTCTGGGAGTTTGGCATATAGTTTTATTTTGATGCTTGCGTAACTTTATTACGATTAACAAGCAGACAGTATTACATTATTAGCATTTATATAGTAGACACTGTGCCAAGGTTATGCTTTAGCGGTATTGTCAACAATCTGGAGACTGTCCTAGTGGTTTGGGGGTTACCATCGCAGACTCAAGTCTGATTCAGACTGTGATGATGCATTATACTTATTGTGTTGTGGTTGCATTCCCGGTTAGGTGGAGAGTTCTTATTCACTGAGCTAACAATGTTACACAGTGTTCTAACCCGGTCCATCTGATAGAAGGTCGTCTTAAGATGGAAAAGATCAAACAATATGTTGCTTAATTTGAAACAAAGAAGCTAAATCATGTCTGAGCACTGGTTTGAAGTGAGACATTGAGTGAACACAGTTTTAAATAGTGTGCCATGAAGTCTAGATTACACCAGCTGATTATCATTTCCCTGTCTCCCCTGCTGGAACTAATCCAGACGAAGAGCTTTAGGCTCTGGGACAAGGGCGTCAAACACTTGCAGTGTGTGAAGTATCGAAACCTTCGTCAGAGTCGTGTTTCGTTGGCACATGTGGCATGCTAGCTTAATACTGGGAAAGACGACATGACATGGCCAACACCTAATAGGAGGCTTTTTATTGGTGCCATTCCTGAGCCAGCCTCCAATCCAGTCACATACAAACAAGAAGGCAGCAGAAACACGCCCTATTCTGCATCAAGGACACATCCCGTGTTTAGTAATTTGTCAGACAGGTTAATGCAGCAGGTACAGAAATATTGCATAAATCGAACCTAGACACCTAGTCTAAAGGACGGATGTCACTTCCTGTTTCATCACACCATACTTCTGCTGGGCGGAAGCTGCTTACATAATTACACTGCAAATTAGCGCATTGCACCGTCGCCTACAGGTGGAGACGTAATGGCATATTCAGGCGTGACTGCTCCGCTGTGGGGGCTGGGGGGGTTTACTGTCTCCAAAGAAACAGACATGAGTTCACTGGCAGTCACCCGGTTTTACACCTTTCTGGCAGGTTACAAATAACAGGCAGGTTTAATTATTGAAAATGCACAGGTTTTAAAAAGCAGACAAGACACCCAACAGAGCATCAAACCATGCATACATTATTATAAAGGCCACTTGCATTTGGCTCCAAGTGTTTATGCCATAGGCGACGCTTCCCTTTCGGAGCAAAGAGTATAACATGGATCAAGAAGCAACTGGACTGTTTTTCTTAGCTTCTATTTCTGATGGGGGCGAGGGATTTACAGGAAGGTAGGAGACTGATGTATGATTGAGACCATGAGAGGACCACATAAGCCCTGGGGCATCTGGCTAGATAGGACTGGGTTGTAGACATGATCAGCTGTGACATATGTACCTAGTAGTTATTGACACTCATCCACATACAAGATCTACTTGTGATACTAGAAAGATAATCTTAACACTAGAACGTTCTTGTTACCAGACCCAAAAAACTGTGATCTAAGTATAAAGCAGCAATCACAGAATATGGCCAAATTGAACCTACTACTTACTAAAAATACAAATGAAACCAGTATCCATTCTGCTAAAGTTTCCTCAAAAACTGGGTAAAAAGTCGCCAAACCGAAAGTGCTGTAAAACTGGACGAAGTACCAAAGAAAAAGAAAAGGTGCTGCAACACCAGGTGCAGTGCTTAATTTTTAAAACATTAAGTGCGAGGGCCCAAGGTATTTCTCATGCGTCCACTGCAGTTGCACGTCACTTTAAACTTAATGTTTAGGTCTAAGTTTTATAATTCTTTAAATATAAATCAAACAGTTAAAAGCTCCAGTAATGCATTTTGCTTAAATATTACACACACCACCATGTGGTGGATTTTCATTAATAGGTGCCAGTGTTTACAAATAGGCTGGACTGAGCACCGGAAAGCACAGGGACAAATTAAGCAATGATTGAGCAAGAAAGTACAACAAGCATTTACAATGCAATAGGTCTCGCATTTGCAAGAGTTTAAGCTATTGGCATTGTAAATAAAAAATGCCTTTTATTTATCTGTTTAGAAAAACAACACGTGTATTTTAGAACAGTTTGGGGTCTGAGTGATGAGACATTGAAATGTTAAAGATTAGCCATTTAAAGGTCAAGTGCTGGACAAAACAAATGCAAGGTCAAAAGTGATTTGTAGTTCTAAGCATGGAGGACCTATATATGCATTTAGCAATTCCTCCTTTATGTCTCACCAGCTTCTCCCTCATGTATAAAGGGAATCTTCTCTTTGTGAAATCTGCTTGTTTGTTATGTATATCAATTCTTCTTCACTCTAATGTAAATGAAGTGTGTGTCTTGTGCGCTTACAGGAAGTGCATTTCTGTAACTAAGATCTGGGGGCATATGTATGAAGAAACTGTTTTGCGAGTCCTTAATAGCGAATTTTAGCGATTCGCTATTAAGGACTTGCAAAAGGGAATGTATGTATGTTTCGCAATGATAATTGCGAATCCTACATATTCCTTAATTGCGAATCGCAAATTACGATTTGCAATTAAGGAATACCTTCCCATTTATTCCTATGGGCCTAGAGGCCATAGGAATGAATAGGATGACATTCGCAATTTGCGAGTACCCAATAGATACTCGCAAATTACCAATGCAATTTCAAGGGTGCAAGGGTGTTAAAAGGCCACCCTGTTGCACCCCTGAAATAAACATGTGTGCACATGTGGAGCACATACATGCCCTAAGGGCATGTATGTGCGCCACATGGCACTTTGAAAAATGTAAAAAACTGAATTTTTCAAATAAATCACAAATTACCACCAACTTGAAGACAAAATCTTACAACATGGGCGCTTCCAGAATTGCATTTAAGGAATCGCAATTTGCGATTCCTTAAAAGTATTCACAATATAGGGAATCACAATTTGTATGATACATCACAAAAGGGTTTTCCTGTTTGCAAACGGGCCAATTCTGAGAATCGGCCCGTTTGCGAAAGGGAAAAAGGCTTCATACATGTGCCCCCTGATCGCTACAATTTATGCCTAGACCTTACTAATATATATTCCCCTGAAAACAAAGTGCTTTACCACTTGTATTTATCAAGCTGTGCTAAATAAACATACACTATACTAAACCCAGTATTGCATACAATATTTGAAATCCACCTGTTTACAGCCTGTGTGTCGCTTTCAGCACTGTTATCCATGTTGTGCATTTTTTCCCGTGACTCTGACCCACCGCGTTCGCCAGCTTGTGATGCAGGCTCTCCCAGTAGAGCGAGGGGATTCTCATGGCATACAGCCCCTGGGCATGCAGCACCACAAACTCTCTGAACTCCATATCCGGGCTGCGAGAATTTTTACAAACGGACAAAGTACGAGGGTTTGTGTGCAAGCAGGGAAAGAGCTGGTGCAGCACACTCAGTGAAAACAAAAAAGGGACTAGCAAACGAGAACATACTATTAGAACAAACCGGTTAAATAAAATAATCAAAAAATACAAATACAAAGGCAATAAAAAAAATTATGCAGATGGAAGCGCAGAGGGCAACAGCAACATTGCAAACAAGCATTTGCAATGCAATAGGTCTCGCATTAGGAAAGTTTGAGCCATTGGTATTGTAAATTACATTTTTTTTATTTATGTGTTGGTTGTGAAAATAGCTAAAGTAATAGCTTTGTCATTTACAATGCCAATAGTTTTAACTTTCACAAATGTGACACCTCTAGCATTTGTAATGCAATATGTGTTGTATTTTCACGAAACTCCAAGAACAGAAGTGAAATATTAACATTTTTTTGTGACATTTATAAGACAGACGTCATTGTTGTTCGAGTACTTTACGCTGGCACACCTCTTAAAATTATGCAGAGTACGCATGATCTGTATTAGCCGCAGTAAGATTGTTTTTAATGAAAAGTGAAATCGAACTATTGTAAATAGCAGCTTTTGAAACTGAATAAAATTTTTAAATACATAATGGTTGGACAAGACCCTCTGCAGCGTTTCAAATCATATTTACTAACATAGAACTGGAAGATGCTGCCAGAAAGAGCATTTGAAACCAACACCTACAAATTATAATGTAACCTGAATGTATTGCCTTAAATCATTCAAGTAATGTGACTTGGAAGAGTAAGTGCAGATTCTGTTGTTCACAATAGAAGTTGTGAGGGCAATCTGCAGCAGAAAGGATGCATGTGAAAGCAGCAAGGCTATAAAATAGTACTTAAGGCGCAATCCCCAAAAAGTTCTCAGAGAATGTGATATCATTAAAGCTGTGTTTTTGAGCCGTGATAAGTATTATAATGGGATGGGGAAATGAGCTACTGTGAATAAAATACTTCCGGGCTGTGTATGTGTGTGAGCGTGCGTGTGTCTTGGAGTCTGTGTGTATGCGTGTGTAACTGTGGGGGAGGAGGAGGAGGGGGTTGCCTGTCTGTGTGCCTGCGTGTCTGTGTAAGTGTAAGTGCGAGTGCGCGCGTGTGTGTGTGTGTGTGTGTCTGTCTGTGTGCATGCATGCATGCGCGTTAGGCTGGGAGTATGGGAGGGCGGCGCAGGACGGAAAGTGCGTGTTCGCGCACACGAATCCAGCCTGAAAAAGCTCGTGCACCCTCTTGTCCTCCTTCCCCCGTAACAGATAACTATTGGTCTCCAGCTGGACAAATGCATCCTTGCGGATGCATTGCCAGCGAGACCTAATAAAGGGCTGATTGGGTGTGTCCAACGAGGGGCTAGAATTATGGGAGAAGTTGAGTGAGAGGAAGAGTGACGATGTCGAGCAGTTGGGATGGGTCTGTGATGGAATGGGCTGCCGGTTAGGAGTCGAGGTACACCCGTGATTGGACCATGAGTAGCTGCTGCAAGGATGCATGGTATAGATCTGCCCACATCATCTTCTGGTATGACGTAGAGAACAAGCTGAATACACGCTAATGTGAAAATAAAGCGAGTGGTGAGATGTAAGTTACTGGTGCAATGCACAGGGCGTATGTGAGTGCATGTAAACTATCGGGACAATGCATGGGACAGACATGATCACGGAAGCTGCTTTAAAAACTGGGTGTGTATGAGCACGCTGAGCTGCGGAGAATAATGCGATATGCACGTCACCTGCTAATAGATTACATACCAGCTGCTGCACTTTTATAGGGGCATACCAGCTTCTGAAACAATCGCTTCTTTACAGGCCGGCAGAATGGTGGCGATCGATACCGGAATCCGCCACAGATATGCAATAGATGGCTGTAGAATGCGTATTAGCTGTCAGTGCAGAGGGTTCCTTGTTTGTCCATCAGTTTCTGAGGGTTTTCACACCATCTGTGAGGAAGTAAAGGTGACCTGTTCGTGGTCACCAGCAATCAGAATAATGTACGGACAGATGTGCCCATATAGTGTGAAAGATAGCGTCCGACAGATGTGCTTCAGCTGCTGATGTAATGCAATTGCGAAATATGCCGACATCAGCTGCTAAGCGGATGCATTTGATATATTTGTATACATCAACTCTTGTTGCGAGAAAGCAGCATGCGGATGTGAGCACTGACTGAGAAAGGGAAATGTTGGTACCAGCTGTTTGTAGAATGCATGCGAAGTACACACGAGTCAGTTGCTAAGTAAGGAAGTGGGCTAGCTGTCTACCAATCGAGTGTACACACGGGCGCTCACCACCTGCCAAAATAATGCCGGTGACCGGTGTCTGCATCAGCTGCCAGGGGAAGTGGCGGGCAGATGAGTCTATGTTTCCTACTTTGCTGAACAAATTCAGAATCCTATGTTTTGCCGGCAGTGTTTTGGAAGATGAATGTGTGCATATCACTCACCGGAAGAGTGTATTCGACAAACGTGTACATGCGCTGGTACAGTAGACTGTGCAGACATAACTGAACACTGGGAACGGATGATTGCACATAAACTGCTGGGGAAATATGTTTGCGCATTAGCTACTTGGAGAATGCTGCAGATGTGCAAACAGCACCTGGAAGATGTGTACGTAAAACTTCTGATACAGTACACGTGTACAAGCTGAATACACGCTAATGTGAAAATAAAGCGAGTGGTGAGATGTAAGTTACTGGTGCAATGCACAGGGCGTATGTGAGTGCATGTAAACTATCGGGACAATGCATGGGACAGACATGAGCACGGAAGCTGCTTTAAAAACTGGGTGTGTATGAGCACGCTGAGCTGCGGAGAATCATGCGATATGCACGTCACCTGCTAATAGATTACATACCAGCTGCTGCGCTTTTATAGGGGCATACCAGCTTCTGAAACAATCGCTTCCGATACCGGCCGACTGAAGAGACATGATTACTCCTTGAATAAAACGAAGTACGGTGACACGAGGTCGCGGGGAAAAAACCCACGTCACCAGCCACACCATATCCCAAATACATGAATACATGAATAAATAAATACCGCCTTCGGGTAAAGTCCGCCCTATATAAAAATGCTTAAATACATAAATAAATAAATAGCGCCTTCGGGTAAAGTCCGCGCTATATAAAAATGCATAACTAACTAAAAATATAAATAACGCAAATCACCGCCGTCACTTTGCCGGCCTGCGACCAGGAAGTCAGGCAGGCCGGCGCGACAACCGGAAACAGGAAGTAGGAGGGCGGGAGCCTACCCCGCCTCCCACGGAAGAGCCGGAAGAGCCGCGATTGGTTGCAGCACCGGAGCAGGCAGGAGCCTACCCTGCGCCCCGGTGCCGAAGAATGGAGGAAGAGTCCTGCTGCCGGTGAGTGGGGCTTCGCTTTGTGGCTGGCCTGCGAGGGCGGGAGGGGGGCATGTGTGGGCGCGCGCGCGGCGGCGGCCTGTGTATGTGTGTGAGCGTGCGTGTGTCTTGGAGTCTGTGTGTATGCGTGTGTGACTGTGGGGGAGGAGGAGGAGGAGGGGGTTGCCTGTCTGGGTGCCTGCGTGTCTGTGTAAGTGTAAGTGCGAGTGCGCGCGCGTGTGTGTGTGTGTGTGTGTGTCTGTGTCTGTCTGTGTGCATGCATGCATGCGCGTTAGGCTGGGAGTATGGGAGGGCGGCGCAGGACGGAACGTGCGCGTTCGCGCACACCAATCCAGCCTGGACAAACTCGTGCACCTTCTCGTCCGTCCTTCCCTCACGACAGCTAACTATACGTCTCCAACCCTGGACGCATCCTTTGGATGCTAATTCCAGGGCGAGACCTAAAAAGCATTGACGGGCCGAAATACGATTGCTGCAAGGGCTTTGTGTGCTAAAAAGGGGGGTGCCTAATAACATTAAGCACAGGCAGAAAAAAAACAGGGCAGAATAGGCCACAGGCCAAAAGCATGAAAACCATTACGTTAAAAAAGTTCTCAGAAACGGGAACTAACCAAGGCAAGCATAAGTACACTGTACTTTACTGGTGCTCCTGAGCCTTGGAAGGAAGTCAGCTATCGGCTGCGGGAACGAGACAGGAGGCAGCAAAGAAGAGCAACACTGGAATGGACCAATTCTAAGTAGGAGGCCGGAATATAGTGGTTTTATTGATTACAGCGGGTCTTGCAGACAACGCATGCACACTGATGCTTGACCTAAGAATGTAATAACATACATGGTAATCTACTGATCCTTGCAGGCCGCCATCCCTGTGATGGCCTCAAAATGATGTGAGTTGCACTTTGTAACCTACCTTGTTAATATTCATGAGGTTGGTCGAATCACAACCAACTTGAACCAGAATTTTACACCTATCTATTAGTACATATGTCAGTTCTTAAATTATTTGATGGGTAGAAGAATACTGGCCATAAACTCAGGGATGTGGAATTCCTATAGCCCGACGCCCGGGACATATTGTTTGGGGTCAAGGGCAACAAGTTTTAATGTGCATTTTGTCCTCGGGACAAGTAGGCCCAACCCCCTGCAGCACAAACCCTTTAGCTGCCAGTTTACAGACCACATTGTGGCTCAGGGAAGGGCATTCTCTACAATTAAGGTAAAGTGTGTGTTATATGTAATATGTGTGTTAATGCTGTTCAAACTTGTATATATGGTTCATTAACGCAAAGCCTTTATTATTAGGGTGAGCACTAAAAGTAAATGTTTTAAGCTCAGCCTGCACTACCGACAGTGGTTCCAGTATAAAAGTGTACACACACTTTCAAAGTTTAGTAATATCAGGCTCTGTATAATGCACCCAGAATGCTCTCTGATTATATGCAAATACTTGCAGCAGCTGGAAAGCAAGAATGATGATTCTTTGCTTTCAAAATAAAACGTGCACAAAAAAATGCATGTAAGAAAAGAAAACATTTAGCTAAACTACTGTAAGATTTTAGGTACCGTATCTTTGTAGCATTGTTTAGTAACATGTTGATGTTTGTTAGTATTTCCCAAAAATATTCAGAATGGAAAATCAGTGTAACCAGTTTAAATACGAATATAGAAAACAAAAATAAACAAGCATTGGCAAAGCTAGTGGGTCTGAAATTGGTGGTCAGCCTTTTGGTTTTGTGAAGGCGTGACTTGATTAGGCATGTTTTTTGTAAAACCTTAACAGTGTGGGAGCTGCTGGGTCCTCACCATTGTAACAAGCATTGGCAAAAGCAAAACAAAAAAATGTTGGTCTCGGCACACATTGCCAAAGCGGTTCTGGGCACTGAACAAAACTACACTGTGTGCTAATATGCTCCTTCTAAAAGAGCAAAATACTGTCACTTACAGGGACGCCAGCTGATAGACGGAGAGAGACAGAATAAAAAACAAAACAAAAGGTCATGGTTAATGCCAGGCCTAATTAGAGGCCCAGTTATTAAATAAAGTCTCAAAAGTGCATCCATAGTATATATGTCCTATTTAGTCTGTGCAAACCTACTAACGTGCATGTTTTAAGGGTTTTCACCAATTCTTCTCTAATCATTTCCCATACTGAGTACGGTTGGAAATTTACTACTGACAGTGGCAGACTTAAAACTTCTTCCAGGGTTGGGAAAAAAAGTATTTGGAGGAAAAGTGAACTTGAAAACATTCAGATTTTCACACGAGCAAATCTACTCCTGCATATTTGCTCATGCTAAAATGTAGATCACAAATATTTTCTGGGAGTACTTTTTCTTGTCCTACTTCTGTAAATTCTTGTGAATTCATGGAAACTGTACATATGTACTTAATTAAGTACAGGAAAAGTGAACTTGAAAACATTCAGATTTTCACACGAGCAAATCTACTCCTGCATATTTGCTCATGCTAAAATGTAGATCACAAATATTTTCTGGGAGTACTATTTCTTGTCCTACTTCTGTAAATTCTTGTGAATTCATGGAAACTGTACATATGTACTTAGTTGAATTTAAGACCAGTTGTCTTAAATTCAAGTGAGTAAGTAGATCGGAAAACTAAACATGAATTCATGGAAACTGTACATATGTTCTTAGTACATATGCACAGTTTCCATGAATTCACAAGAATTTACAGAAGTAGGACAAGAAATAGTACTCCCAGAAAATATTTGTGATCTACATTTTAGCATGAGCAAATATGCAGGAGTAGATTTGCTCGTGTGAAAATCTGAATGTTTTCAAGTTCACTTTTCCTCCAAATACTTTTTTCCCAACCCTGGAAGAAGTTTTAAGTCTGCCACTGTCAGTAGTAAATTTCCAACCGTTCTCAGTATGGGAAATGATTAGAGAAGAATTGGTGAAAACCCTTAAAACATGCACGTTAGTAGGTTTGCACAGACTAAAAAGGGCATTCCAACCATGGAACTATTACTTAGCACTACCTTCAGCCCCAGTATGTAGACTTGCAGAAACATAGCAGCATAAGGGAATTGCTAGTATTCAAACACTACTATGGTATGAACTCTGGCATAATCAGAGAGGCTATATCAGAACTCTTATATAATGAGATTGCTGCGTAATTTATTGCCGCATTACATGGCACAAAGGGGACAAGTGGATTTTGTTAAAAGACAAGTAGATTTATTAAGCAGCCTGCCCCATGGACAAGTAGATGTTTTATTAAATTCCACACCCCTGAAACTGAAACAATTTTTTGTAACCAGTAAATAGTAAATTGTGGGCAGTATTATATACAGTGTGTCCAGTGGGCACAATGGCATGTGTGCCTTCTTTGTGCACCTTAGGGACACAAATGTATAGCAGAAAGGGACGCAGATGCTTCAGAGGCCCCTTCTGTAATCCTGATGGCAGGCACTGATGCACATGTATCACCTGCTATATCAGGAGAGGGAGTTCCCTCATTTGCAGGGGGCCACCTCTCTTATATTACTATATTATAGACATGGGTGCAGAGGCAAACAGACCATCATTGTTGTCTCTTGGTTGTATAGCTCTATGCAGGGGGAAGATGGGCAATTGGGGTTAGTAGAGTGGAAATCTTTAGTTTATGCTTACAGATTGCCAGTAAGTATTCTGTTGTTCTCAGACAGATGAGGTATCTCTGAGGCACAGATTAGCACATTATGAATTTATAAACAGGATCTACTACACATCTAAGGGTATGGCTTAATATAGACTTAGAGAAGATGACAAATGTCAATGATGCTGTGCAAGAGAAGTGGAATTATTTTATCTGACCTGGGGATATTCCAGAGTGATTGACTACTGGGTAAGAGGGTTTAACGATTTATCTCTTAAGGTAGAGGTAGCATTACATCCGTCCTAATTGCTAGCACTGCTGGAGTATGTGAAGAAGAGACCAACAACCCTGTGCGTATACACAGCAATGACAATGCTTCTGGCCCAAGGACAAAAGGCTGTATGTTTTGGATCTGGTCACATCACTTCGACTCAGTACTGGCTGAGATTTCTTGTATACTGCAATGAACCTGCAGACCTCTATATAACACTTCTCTATCAGTTCACGTGAAAGATATAAGGACTCCCTGCATGTTTTCTTTCCTTGATGAGCAGAGACACAAACGTATCTGTTAATTACTTTTAAGAGCTGGAACACCCTATCCCTCCACCTCAGACTATATCCCATGCTGCCTTAGTTCAGGAAGTACCTCAAGATCTGCCTCTTCCAACCACCCCAGCACTTAGATGGATCTGCTCCTCACCTCCCCCCAGCTCTTTTTGAAACCCTCACGCGTGAGTATTTGCTCTTTAACAACCCTTGACTGATTGACTGTTAAGTAACTAACAAGGTACCAGAACACACTGACGTTCATCATAGGCTTATGGGATTCTAACAAATTTGGCAACAATGGGCTTACTACTCTTTAATCATAATAAGTAGATCTCTGTTATTCATGACTAGGAAAAGGGAAACGTCTAATGTTGACACCCTATTTGTTGTGCAAAATTACCCAGTTTGCTCTGATGGCCATATTGATGTACTAAAATAATGCATTTTATATATCGTATGGAATATGTGCGACTACATGTATTTTGTTCATCGTTGTCTTTTTTTGTATTTAACTAAAATAATTCAAATTGGCAAATTTCTTAAAGGGGTGTGGCCTATCCGAGTAGGGGCGTGGTCTAAATCAAGATAACTAGCATTGTGTGCTTAAGAAAATCATGAAGTCTCATCCAGCAAAATAGGCAAAAAAGTTTATTACGTTTAAGCCATAAAACACCAAACACTTAAAAAAAATGTAAAAATTATTTACATTACTTAGAAATCTATTGCAGGATTTCCCAAAACGCTTGAAGATATTCACTGTGTCTATTTTGCTGGGGGTTCTCACAACAATTTTGTTCAGCAGACCTTCTACCTTTTGTCAGCCAACTCTTTACATACAACTTTGCGTCAAATGTTTCAAATGTAGGACCGTTGAGTTTTACCCATAAGCATGAAGAAATGGTCTCTACAAGAAGAGAGGCCCTTGTTGGACTAGCAATTGAATTCATTGCGCTCAAACCTCTCTCGCAATCCGCACTACTTGCTAGCAGGGTTTCCATGCAGACTACTAACTTTTTTAATGCTTCAGGGGTTTTCTTTCCACTGAAATATTTGAAAAGTCTAAAAGTTTGGATAGTATCTCTTGCTGGCAGCTGAAACTCTGAACACCCCTTTAAGAAATGTGCCACACCCCTTTTAGAGCACCCCCAGTTTTTAAAGCCCTGGATCCATACATACGTCAATGCACCTGCAGCAGCGATGTGTTTAACATTTCGTCATCTCAGGATGCAGTACACCTGAATCTGACAACTGGTCATCATTTACAAATCAATTCAATTTGTACCAGTGGAAGAGAGAATAGTTAGTGATCCCTGTTGTGAACACTAGGGGAGGGGCCAATGTCTGACGTGTGATGCCTGGCTGGTTAATTTTAGCACTTCCACAATTTGATTGCTGACCTTTTACAACGGGAATGCTTCCACTCATCATGCCAGCAGATTCTACAATCATAATGTCTAATTCCAAGAACAAGGCATGTCGAAATGCTGACAGGGAATGCTAATATTTGAGTTAGCAGTACAAAAACGGTTTCATTCCGAGCAAACTTCATTGAGATGTGTTCATTCAAAAGGAATGGACGAACGTACCTTTTGAAGTCAGATGCAAGAAGAGCTCTTTGAAAGGAAGTTGTTAGCGACGCAGATTGTCTATCAACACCTTTCAAGCGCGGGGCGCTGCGCGCGCGCCTCCCACAAAGTGGAGAACTCAGGGGCACGAGGACCGTCTAAGGGTGTGTGCACGCACTACCGAGGCGGAGTCATCAATCATAATCAAGCCGGGGATGGCAGCGCATCCCACGTTTGCATTGATTATTTTCACTTAAAAAGATGCATTTAATTGTATCCAACGCAGCATCAAAATAATTCAGACCGAGACCGTGAAAGAAAGGCTTAGAGCTCGCCAGGTGCAGCTGGAAGATGCAGCCGAGGCAGAGCATTTCGTATACCCCCAGCGTATTGACATACCACTACATCGAGATCACCACTACCTCACCTTCACTTCATGGACTGCTACTTAATCGACCACGTAAGTTGTATAATGTATATAAAGGGTAAGCTTTCATTAAATGCAATTATGGCAATAGCAACAATTACAAAAGAGGGGGTTGGAGGGTTTCCCTTCTACACAAGAACCTATAGTGATAGTGCATTCATGATTCACTGTCTTCACATTGACCGAACATACAACTGGACCCGTGAATTCTTGTTTGAGCATCTGCACTTCAATGTTAATTGTACCACTTAACGCACTTTAGATATTCCTTTCTGAAGTACATTATGCAGGTAGGTACTTAGCAGGATCGACCTCAGAGGCAAGACCTTGCATAACAAAGCGAACATCGGGCCCTATATCCTGCAGATATCCTGACTGGCTTCCTTCTTGCCACAACTGCACATGTGAGGAAATCTTCACAGCCTACAGTCCTGGTCAGAAGTCGCTCTCCTTGGATCCCGGATCCGCTTCTGCACGGGAGTTCCAGTTGGACACTATGCAGTCTCTCTGGCTCACACAATGATGCTAACAGATGGAAGATTACTCATAAACTCCGGTAGAATTCCAGAGTTATTCCAAAACACATCGTCTGCCAGCAACAATACAGTAGTACAATTTATCTTTAAATATGCTTGTGCGCATGTTCAAAGCATGCTTTGGATTACATTTTTGATTGCTGTGCTATGTCAAGAGCAATACACGCATGCCTTGACACAGTGCCCAGAAGCTAACAATGTAAAGCTTCTTGGAAACAGTAAGTCTCTCATTGGCACTGATATGAAGGAGCATGAATCCCAAATTTAAGAGATTAGAATGCATTAGTGTTTAAAATCAGGTGGTTCCCGAATGGGACACATGGGAGCTTCAGTATACACTTTTCTGGTAGATGAGCTCCGGCACTGGGACGAGCAGATGGATCATGTCAATTTAATCATATGATGCTAAAAAGGACCACAAAAACAGTACCAATGAAAATATAATCAAATACAGTAAAACCACATCACATATACGGCACGCTGCCAGATCTTCTTAAAATATACACAAGTGCCAAGGTATAGATGGGTGTAGACTCCTTAATGCCAATCGAACAGATCTCTAGATATTTGCCTTACGTCTTAGTTTTACCAGTTTTCAGAAATTAAGGATTAAGAGTTTTCTCGATGAGGTCATTGGGGAATGTTATAAGCTATCTGTAAAATAATCAAGCATTCAGAAGCATGCATATAACTGCAACTCTTTAAAACAACCTGCCCTCCAAAAAATAAAAAAAGCCACTACATTTGAAATAACGCCTGGTTTGCAGATTCAAACCACATCAGATGAACCAGATTATCGCGTGAGATAACAGGACTCAAGGCGAGTTGAGGCTGAACAGTAAAAAATACATAAACCCAAACAAATTTCATCTGATATGTAAGACTACACCATTTCATATTTTATAAAATAAAAGTCAGAAAACTTTGCATCATATGTTTCAACCAATGATATACAGGGATTTCCGGCTTTTAGGGCATTCGACAAAATGTCCTGGACTGTTCATACAGGGCCTACGCCGATCCCAGATACCTATACATACTCAGTGTCCCCATACTTACTCTTGGACACTGCCTGCAAGGCCAACACACGCATTAGGGCATTAACTGTATCTTAATTTTTTCTCGACATGAAAAATAATTTTACAGGTGAAGAAACATATTTAGCTAAACCCCCATACAATAAAGAAACGCTCCATATTCTTTCCAAATATGAAATCACATCTCCCCCCACTGTTTTGGAGTAACTTTATGTTCATACATTGACACAAAGGTGCTGAGTAGTTTGTATGACCGCAATGCAGTCTACCTCCTAAACTTTCCTGTTTCCCACTGTTAGACCTGTCAGCCTTAGGGTGGTCTTTCCCCGTGATTTTTTTGCCCTTGCCTCATTTTTCCCACCTTCTTTTTGCTGGCCCTTAGGTCTTCGGGCACCTTGGCATAGCTAATCTGTGTTAGGGTGCAGATGCTCTCTACTTTCAACATGGCTGCCACTGGCCCCTGCTACTGCAGCGTGGTCTTTTTAGTGTAGCACCCTAGTTGCCAGGAGCAGGCTGGGTCCCCATACACTGTTGCAACACCAGCCACCCAGCCCCTGTCCATAGTTAGAGTGGGGAAGCTCCTGGAACCTTCCAGAAGGAAGGCGGACCTGACTTTTCCCGCCTTAGAGAGTGGTCACCTGACCTGGGCATATATAAGCCAGGGAGGGAACTTTTTCCAGTCAGTTAGGGCATCACTGACCTGGGGAACCCACGCAGGAGTTTTAGGCGGGAGGGCCTAGTGAGGAACCTATGCTACTGGGAGTGACAGGATCTAGGTACTGCCTCTTAAGCTGGGTGAGGTGTCCAAAGCTAGCCCCCTGATCTGGCCCAGTGGTAGGGAACCCCAGGGCCCATCTGCAGTGACTGAGGAGAAATTCTTCAAGCCCTCAACTCATCACCCCCCCTTCAACCTCAAGAAGCAAGCAACTAAGGGCGCAGAACCATCCAAGCGCCAAGAAACCTACTTCCTGGGACCAGGTACTGGACTGAGCTGCCCTGCGCATCCCCTGCCTCCAGCTGGGCCTACCTGTCTCCCCCTGACTGAACTGAGTGATAAGCACTATGATTTGTCCCCATCCTGCCTGAAAGGCTGACTGACTAACTCTCAGAGCGCTGTAACATGCCCTCCTGCCCAGCGCTGTGTCAGGGGCTGCCTGCCCTGAGCTGTCTGTGCCCCCGTGACTCCAGCGCTGAAGCCCCCTCAGGGATCATCCTGGTTGCGAGGCGCTGCAATTGCCCTCACGCGCTCGCCTGACTCGGCGCTAGCGCTGTACCTCAGCTCCCCCGGGAGCCTGAAGAGGCCCCCACGTCATCGCGGCATCAGCGCCGCCCACGCGACGCCTCTAAAGCGCGGCCGGCCTGCCCTGGAGCTGCCCACCTTCGCGTTGTGTCCAGCGTCACCTTTGACTCCCCTCGGCGGCCCCCGGTACCAGTAGAGGGCCGCCGCATTGACACTGACAGGCCGCGCTAGGCCTGGAGCCGCCCTGGGCCTACACCACATGACGGGGGACGCGAGCCGCGTCATTGGCCGCGCCCCCGCCGGAGTCGCGCAGCGATTGGCTGCCACCCCGCGCCTCGTCCCTCACACGGGGAAGCCCAGGATCGCTGAGGAGGGGGCCGTGGAGCCTGAGAGCCCCCTCCGCTTTGCCCCGTATGCAGCCCCCTCGTCCCCAGCGGCGGTGCCCTGAAGTGGCGTCTGCACCGCGCTGGGTCGAGTGAGGCCTCGAGAGGGTCAGAGCGCCCTCTCCCTCCCCAAGAACCATGCAAGGGCCCCGGAGGGCCGAAGAAGAAAGGTAACCCCCTGGGAAGGAGGGCGGTAGGCCGAGTGTGGCCCGAGGTCGCCCCTCCCCCGGGGTTCACTGTGACTGGGTCCTGTTGGCCCCCTTTTGAATGTGCCTCACTTTATCATTTTACCTGCATATTTACAAGCCTGAATTACTCATCGTGTTTCATATTTACAAGCCTGAAAGGTTCATCGTGTACTGTATTTACAAGCCTGTTAATGAGAGGGAGAGTCACTTCACTGTACTGAATTTTCTTGCAGAGGTGGACTTCCATAACATTCTGTTGATCTGATCTGGGTCGCAGCCGACCTGTATTCACAAGAAGAAAGGCTTGTCACGAATGACTAAAGGCTGTGTTCTTTGGAGTTCTTTGTTAGACTGATGAGTACTTGCTGATATGTTTTATTCCTTTATAGGAAAAGCATCCATGAGAGGTTTGAAGTGCTACTTAGATGCATTATAATTGTCGCTTCTTGTAGGATCCTCCAGGTTTAGACCATTACCCCTTTGCCTGTCAAAGAGTCTGATGCGACAGGCGGGGTTAGTTAATGTTCACTACATAGATGAGCTGGCTGTAGTTTTAATGAAAAGCCTTACTGAAATGCTTACTCTTCACAGGAAATGCAACCTGCATGTGATATATGAAATGTCTTAATGAAATGCTTATTTGAAATGCTAATGAATTACCAATGCCTTGCTCTACTTGAAAGCCTATATAAAAGATCTTGATTTTTCAAATACAACATCTGGTGTGGTCTCCATTATTGCGCCATTGTGTGTTACATTGGATGTGTGTGTTAAGTAGCTGCTTTACACATAAGCCCCTGGCCGCCTTCCTGCTCGAGCCATGCTACCCCCCGGAGAACTGGCGGTCCCAGTTCTTACACCCACCTACGCCTGCAAATGTATGAGTGTGAAAATTCTCCCATACCTTTTGCGGATCGTAGATGTAATTTTCTGTAAGAAAACTGCAGATTCTGATTAAGCGAATCAGAATTTTGGATTTCTGACTGGGCTGCCATTTACAAGTACAATTTTCAAGCAATTGTAAAGAAACAATATAAGATTATGTCAGTACTCCAACCCGAAAATAAGTGGGCTCATGTACTTCAAATGATTCAGAAATTGTAGAACTCGGACAGCAAGCAACGCTTTTGATAGGTAGGATTTCAACCTCGAACAGCGCCCTCTACATTTTATGAGCAGCTTCTAAAGCACATGGTGAGAGGATTCAACATTTCCATAACTCTAAGATTTCTTTTTACCAAATACCAAATAGCATGTCACAGAAGGGGATCTGAGAAACAAACTCGCCGAAGCACAAGAACCTGTTATTATTTTTAAATAGGGATTCCCCGCATAAAAATAAAGGCACTGTATTGAAATATACCTCAAGAATGATGACCTATCTTCAAGTTATATGACTTACTTAAGGCATGGCCTCTTTGCTACTGTCAGAAGGATGGTCTAGGTAGATACTGTAAATAATATGATAAACAAAGGCATATTTGAATATAAGGGTTTTGAAAATATTTAGAAAGATAGGGATTTTTTAACATCTAGTATTTATTCTCCCTCCTACTCTACTCTCTTCAGTTCCATTTTTACTTTCTTTCAGTTTTATTGCGATTTTCGTAAGGCACAGGTATTCAATTTCACAAGACACACTTTAAAACAATACAAACATTCAGATTAAATTCTACACTTTTATTTATTTATTTGAATTTATATTGCGCATCAGCTACCCAGAAAGGGTTTCCCGGCGCAGACAGAAAAGCCATGACAAGGCGGTGCATGGGCATCTTATTTGTCGAATAGCCAGGTTTTAAGCAACTTCCGGGAATTGGAATAGCTGGTTTCATTTCTAAGTGAGACTGAGCGGTAATTCCAATAAGATGGCCCTAAATATGTGAAGGATTTTCCTCCTATTCGTGTCAATTTGTATTTAGGGACCACAAAACTGCCTTGGGAGGCTGATCTTAGCTTTCTGGATGGGATGTAGGGTTTGGCCAAAGTACAGAGATAGTTGGGGGCTGTTCCAGATTGAATTTTGGGCATGTAGGTGAGTGTTTTAAATTTTCACACGATTTTCAATGTTCAGCCAGTGTAGTTTACGTCGGAATGCGGAGATCGATTCCCTTTTTGGGACTTTGCATAGAAGTCTTGATGCTGCATTTTGGGCCATCTGTAATCTGTGGATAATCTGTTTGTTTGAGCCAACATAGAGGACATTTCCATAGTCAAGCCGGGAGGTGATTAAGGCATTGGAGGTGATTTTGGTGCATTTTACATAACCTTCTCCCATTAAAAATAAACTGCACTCACACTATGCAGAGAGTTTGATACATTTCCTCTTTCCCTTACTGGAATCAGGCTAACACCTCCATGTCATTTCCAATTTTCAAAAGGCTGTCCAGATGCCAAAAACTCAGTATTATGTTTGGCTTTCAATTACAAACATCAAGACTTAGCGCATCATTTAATGTACTCTTGACACCGCTTAATTGTGTTCTAGCAAATGAATCTATCATCTCAAAGAGCCTTCAGAGTCTGAGCACAGAGTAACTGCAGCTTCCATAGACATTCTGACATAGTCGTGAGGTGCAGCACAGCTGCCCAGCGGCATCACACACTGTCACCATCATTTGACTGATCATCTTCTTAAGACTCCCACAAATGGTGAAACACATCCACCAAGCCAATGATGAACCTCATTAGTGAAAAAGGAAAGGTAGCCGTTTACAGAAAGCAAGTCAGGTTTGTGTGCTCAGTCATGCCTCTGAGATTAATTTTGTTCATACATTTAGTCCATAAGGGTGATGACACAGATTTCGAGTCTACAAATTGCATCTGTGATACTGAGTCAAGCAGTCTCAAATTTCCCACTGTAGACAATCTGGCACTATGGTATATGATAGTGATCGTGCTTTGTTGTTGGAGTTCTTTCTCACTGGCACAGTCATTTATGACACAAAGAAACCCGCAGTGGCATTTCAAAATAAAGGTTGCATACTTTGTATTACAAGTCCTACGTATGGGAAAGCAATCTTTCTTTATGATTGTGCAAAGGGCACAATTCAAATAAAGAAAACACCCCTTCCTTCCCACACAATTACGATTTTACCATATTAGCCACATAATCCACACATCTGCTACATACTTTTTGGATTTCAAGGGAAAAAAATTCAAACGTATCAAGTTATTTAAAAAATACAACACATTCTGGCAGTGGCAGGCTCTTTGTAAAGGTTAAAATGTCATCTCTCAGTTGGAGGGGGCTGCATTCGGGAGTTAAGCTAGAACTAATGAAGTGAAAATTCGTCTGAGAGGAGATTTAAAATGACAAAATGATCAATTCCCTTCTCTTTGCCACATAACCCTGACGCATAATTTGGTCCTGCACAGCCACATAGTACAAGTGCCTCTGCATAGAATCGTGGCCATAAGAATCAAGAGGCATAATTCACGTGGCCCTGCATAGTGCTGCAGACACATCTGACAGAGCCACCTTTTAATAAGTGAACAAGCCGTACTACTTAAGCTAAGACGCGAGGATCGACCCGGGAGGGAACCACTCTTCCAGCCTCGTGCGGCCTCCTGCATTTTGTGTTCTTGTTCACCTGAGATGAAGACGTAAACAGCGCGGCCTTTCCCACGGTCCGAGCAGACGCCGCGGCGGGACCAGCAGCAGGATGCCAGCAGCGCTGCTCAAGACCTGATGTCAGAGGAGGCTGCAGAACAAAGCGTCCTGCCGCCCTGACCACCTGTTCTGTGATTACACCCTGCGACTAGTGACCCCCGCCTCGCAGCCCCCCCACACCCCCACCCTCCTGCAGGTGAGCGAAATCACTAGCTTCATCTTTCAAATCCATGGCAAACAACACAACCCTGCAACTACAGCGCCGAGCCACTCTTTGTACCTTATTTGCTTGGCACAGCCGCGTCACCTGTGGGTACTGGCGGTGTTTTTCAGTATCTCTTATTTTCGCGAGGACTTAGGGTTTTTCCTGTTGGTGCCCCATTAGATTTAGTTCTGTTTTTTATTTCAATGAAGGTAGAACACATTTCCGTTTCCTGTACATTTATATGGTATGTCAGTTTATTTAAGAGCATCAGCTTTAGTTATTTCTGGATATTGGGAGCATTAATTAATTTGGTTTTCACGAGACTTTTCTTTATTGTACCCAGTCTTTTTCTATGAGAAGCCTTTTAGTTTTCTTTATTTTTGTCAGCATCTTTTCCGCTTAAAAACATTGGGTGAGACCTTTTAGTTCTTTTTGGTTTAAGTCCTGTGAGCATCATTCTCCCTTCAGTCGGGATCACATGTAGTGACTTCTTTAATTGTAATGTTTTTATAACTTGTTCTTAATACTATAAGACTCTACTGGTCCTTAGAGGATTCCTCATGGGTAACCCAACTTTACTTGCAAGCGCGGCAGACAGGTTATAGTGCGCCAGTTGAAGAACACAGGATGTAGAGCCATGGATAGGTGCAAACAGGAAGCATAAAGTGACCGCAGGAAGTAGTGTGTCAGCAGGCGGTGGAGGAAAGTGACTGGAGAAGCAGCAAAGAGGTGGGGAGCAGGATAGTGGCAGGCGACCAGCAGTAACAACTGGAATCACATTTGTATCAGGAAAGGAGTGGGACAAAGAGCTCATGGTTGAAAGGATGGTGGCAAAGAGGAAGGAAATAAATATTTGCTTTAAATAATAGTATTTAGCAAGCAACCCGTACCTGTCCAGTGCTAATGTAAACTGGGGAAGGGAGTGGGTCGGACGGCAAAGGAGTTCTGTTGAGCTGACCTGCTCACAGTGGGGTGTTGTGTAACCTGAGAAAGGGAGAGGGAGCGGTGCCAAACATTCTCCTTTTTAGGATTCGGCTCTAAACAGCACATGTGCCATCTCGAAGAGCCATATTGTATATACCTTGTGGGCTTTAGCCCATCCATAAGCTTCCCATTTGCTGTCTCCATCTTCATTCTCCTATTCTTTATCCCCATTCGTCCATGACATGCAAGCTTCATGCCTCTTCCAGTGTTTAGCCCTCCCCAAGAGCATGGACCAAGTACTAGTATCTATTCACAGCTGACATTTTAAGACCTTTTTTAGGACCTACTTTTTCATTGGTTTAACAACACGGTACACAATGTTCGTGCTTTTCGCAGCTGTTCTTGCAACGGAAACGCTTTGACGTGGATTAAGGACATTTTGAAAAACAATTCCACGCCTAGTGCAACACAACATCCAAATATAAACAAGCATGCATTCAAAACACCACTGCAACTCCTCTCATTTTTGTAATCAACAGTGTTTCCCTGTGTTTTTCTGTAGTCTCCTAGCTGCTTTCCCCAGCGCTTTCTCTTCGGTATGATAGAATGTAAACACATCCCTGAGCTTGTTTTGGAACTTTTGCTCCCCCCTTTTGGCTCGCCCAGTTGACGGCCATGCATCAAATCACCATCTCTGTGTAGCTTGTGCAAGATTAACGGTGAGAAAGTGAAAAGAGAAAAAAGCTGGGTGGGAGCAGCAGTTTTGCTTTTCTGTACATAAAGATGGCGGTGCTCCTTCACTTAGCAGATGTTTCACCCGGAAGTAATATTAAAATTCAGTACAACATGGCATCCTCTTCACACGTATATTGTACGTGAAACATAATGCTTGTTCTTTGCGGCCTTTTAGATGCCCACCTGCCGATCTCCTGTATCTCTGAGCACAATTGCAAGCTGATGCTAGTGGCATTGCTTTGACAATAGGAGTTTCCCGTTTAAAACAGAGTGGTACAACTGCTATTCAACCTTCCGTCCTTACAACTTTTTATTCACGTTCTGCTTGTAGTTCTTTTTCCATTCCCCACTTGCGCTCCAATTTAATCCATGGAACGCTTGCAGTTCTGATCATGTGTTCTTTTGATTTGCTCCTGGCTGGTACCAACAGCGGCTATTTGATAGATCACTTATTGTCAAGATACTGTCTTCACTTTAACCGTTGTTTAATACTTGGGCACATCAAAACGCTGCTCTGTCCCCCAACTTTTATGGTCCAGGTGACAGCCCTTTAATTTTTAACAGGTCGAATTGCTTTTGAGGCTCTTCTGGCAAGTAGGCTGTACTTACTAATCATTACGTTTGCTGTGATAGTATCAAGGAATGGTTCCTTCAGAAGGAACAAATCACAACTACAAATATTTATGTACCATTACCTTTCTTGTATCATAAATGCAAAGACTATTTTGGCCCATTTTCGCCCTCACTGTGCGATCACTCGAGTACCAAGCACTCTTTGTAAGCATTTTTTCTTCAGAATGTATATATTATTGTGGTTAATGCCTGCCCCTAAGCGTCCATTTGCTGTCTGTGCCCTGGGTAGAATGGTGTCTCTGCTTGCCTCACAAGCTGGTCTCACTGTTCTAACAAGTCTGCTGCACACTATCTCTGCCGGGCTGCTAGGGGCTGCATTGTGGTTCAGGATCTTATCAACCTGTAGATTACTCACATGTGATGCCGATCTCCTTCAGATTCAGTACAGCAGCCCGGAATCACTATAGCAACAGTACATTTGCTATTTATTCCCCCCCCCCACTCACCCTGCCTGCTGCTCCCTCCATAGCGCTGGTATGCCACTCCACAGCACACAATACCACTCCACATAATTACACTCCATACCTACAATCACACTCCACGTAATTCCATTAGACTCAATACTACATTGTTACTGCCCACATAATTCCAATGCACACAATTCCTCTACAACCCACATAAATCCACTGCACACCATATACAATCACTCCACTCCATAACACATAACTAAAAGACAATAACATTGATAACAGCAATAGCGCTCAGATTTCAGAGACCGATTAGTTTTGCCAATGCTTGCTCCATTAAAAACACTGAGAAGTCATGCCTGTCACCACTCACCTTATGCTTATATCTGGCTGAGATGGAAGTCAGGAAAGTTGGACACACAGTTGCTTTAAAGAAGTCAAACTCTTTCATGGGAACTGTTGCCATGCACTCCAACTCTTGTAGTGTACACAATACAAGCAAATCAAAAAAGGCATGGGGAGGAACGAACAGAGACAGAAAAACCTGCTGCAACCAACAAAAGCAAGGTGGTCTCTACGCGGCTTGCTCTTTCAAATATTTGACTCTGAAAAGGTTCAAAAGGTGAACCCATCAAGAAAGTGAGCACAAGATACAAGTCCCATTGAGGCACAATAAAGGGAGTAGGAGGAATCCGTTATCACCGTGACCACCGATGGAGGTAGGTGGAAGGGCTTTCCTTGAGACAGACTGCCCTCCATGCTCCACCAAGACAGATCCGCTGCAGTTTCTCTGGAGATCCTGATCGACTCCCTGAGATCTCCGTTGTGTTGATACCACTGCCTGCGGAGGCACCACTGGAGTGCCCTCATGTGCCAGCATGCATGGTTGACCAGCAGAATGCAGGAAGCCATCAGACCGAGCAGACGATGGACCTTCAGGACTGGAACGACCGCTCCATTGTAAAATAAAGGAATAATTTCCTGTATGTCGAAAATCCTTTGAGGAGGAGGGAATGCATGACATACAGTTGTGTCCAGTACAGCACCTATGAACAGGTTGCGCTGGAAGGGCACCAGGTGAGATTTGGGTACATTTATCGAAAAACCCAACCTGCACAACAACTGAGTTGTGACTTGCAGATGATGGAGCACTTTCTCTGGAGATTCCTCTTTGATCAGCCAATCATCCAGATAAGGGAGTACTGGAATCCCTAACCTTCTGAGATGTGCAGCCACCACAGCCATCACCTTGGTGAAGACTCGAGGCGCAGTAGTAGGACCAAACGGAAGGACCGCAAACTGGTAGTGTTGCGAACCCACCGTGAAACGGAGATACTTCCTGTGCGACTTCAGGATAGGCATGTGAAAATACGCATCCTGCAAGTCGATCGACACCATCCAGTCTTCTTCCAGCAGCGCTTGAAGAACCTGTGCAAGGGTAAGCATCTTGAACTTCTCCTGCTTCAGAAAAAGGTTCAAGATCCTGAGATCCAGGATTGGACAAAGTCTGCCATCCTTCTTGGGGGATCAGGAAATACCGGGAGTAGCATCCCTGACCCCTTTCCTGCTCCGGAACCACCTCTATCGCACCTTTTCTTAACAACGCCAGGACTTCCTCCTGCAGGAGTAGCAGGTGGTCCTCTGAGCAAAACCCTTGACAAGGAGGGTAATTCGGAGGGAATTCCCGAAAGGGAAATGCATACCCATTCTCCACAAGATTGAGAACCCAAAGGTCCGATGTGACCGATTCCCAATCCCGTAGAAAATAGGTAAGCCGACCCCCTACAGGACCCGCATGATCCGGAATGGCGGATCTAGGGCTGCTTTGCTGATGTTGGAGGGGGTTGGGAAGAGGAAGAGGAGGAGGAGGAGGAAACTTGACGTCCTCGAGGACGAGCTTTTTGTCTACCCCTGTGTGACCTATACAGTGGATTTTGTTGTTGTTGCTGCTGCTGTTGAGGCTGTTTATAGGGACGAAAGGAGGACCTTCAAAAGCCCCTATATCTTTTGTTCACAGTTCCTCTGGACTGTAGTCCCAAAGACCTGGCTGTTGCCCTGCTGTCTTAAAACCTCTCCAAAGCTGCATCAGCCTTTTTTCCAAAAAGACCTGAGCCATCAAAGGGCAGATCTAATAAAGCAGCTTGGACGTCCGCAGAGAATTCAGAAGACTTCAACCAGGCTGCTCTTCTTGTAGCAATTGAAGTCCCCATAACTCTCGCCACCGAGTCAGCGGTGTCTAGTCCACTTTGTATGACTTGACGTGCAGCAGCTTGAGTGTCGGCCTGCAACTTATCAACATTTTTCCTGTCCTCCTCTGGAATCTTAGGGACCAACTGTCTTACAGAGTCCATCAAAGCATGTATGTACCTCCCCAAGAGACATGTGGCATTCGTTGACTTAAGAGCCATACTCGCCGATGAAAACACTTTCAACGCAGTTTGGTCCTGCTTTTTCGACTCTATGTCCCCAGGCACCTGAGGGAAAGCCCCCACAGATTTCTTTGAACAGGCTGCCTGTATTACCAAGCTCTCCGGTAAAGGATGCGATGATAAAAAGTCGGGGTCCCGAGGCGCCACCCTGTATCTCCTTGCAACACCTTTAGCAACAGCAGGAGCAGTGAGAGGTCTGTTCCATACTTCCAAAATAGGTTCCGTCAAAGCATCATTGAAAGGAAGTATAGGTTCCACAACAGAAGACGGGGAATGGAGGACTTCTGTTAACAAATTAGACTTGAACTCAGCAGTAGGCAGACTTAAATTCAAAAGTTCTGGTGCCTTTTTGATGACGTTACATATAAAGGGGTCCCAGTTGCAAAACCTCTGGAACACGAGGACAAGAATTCAAAGAAAGATACAAACTATTAACACTTTTGTTTGAGTGATGTTTTTAATTCACATCCTCATTTGTAGATCAGTTACGATACATTTATCGGAATAGCAGACTTATTTATGTTGCCCATAGCAGAAAGGGCGTGGGAAAGAGGGATAGGTAAAGGCGATATAGTACATGTGGTCACATGTACATTCGAAAAATGGTACCACAGGGGCACATTCACATTGCCATCAGAGTATTTCTCAACATTTACACATTCCTATCCCAATACATTTAACACAGCCAAAAAAAGATCTGTTGCTGTTGGGTAGGACAAATAGATGGTATGTCGACGTTTCGACCCCAGTATTGTAGGCTGATTCATGCCCTACTGCGGGGTCTTCATGAGGACTAGTGGGGACGTGATTCCGGGGAGGTGAGGGAGGGCACCTATAAGTCAAAACATTGGAATCAGATAGGGAATACCAGGTACGGTTACTTAGAAAGGCTTGAATATTCGCAAAACATTACCGAGAGGGCCACAGTGGATTGTGTGGCACCGTCTGGGTAGAGTACTGGGCCCGAAGGCTCCAAGGATCAGGGCAAGCTTCAACCTACAAGAATTAGGTTACTATCAGAAAAGGTGGACGTCACTCAAAATCGTCCCACACATTTTATAACCTAATTGTTCGAAAACGTGCTTAAGTGAACAAGCATCAACGATTACCCAGCCGGGTTAAAAAGGAATAAATATCACATAAGAGAGGACATCACAACCATGCCGCATCCAGACATACCCAATTTACCAAGATTTAGGCCCAAGTTGCATTTCGGTGTACATGGTGTTATGAAAACACAGACATTTATGATAAAAAGGGGACATTCAGGGCGTGATATCAGCCCTGGCGAAGTCATATACAGCAAATAGTCTATTAAAACACACTCATGGCTTTGGACAACGAAAATACTGGGTCCTTGTATACAAAATAAACAATTACCCGAGGGTTCAAAATGAGCCGACACTTCTTCAAACGTCGATATAATTGACAGTGGTAACCCTGGTCGGTTCTGTATTATTCATCTGAGTAGGAGGAAAGAGGGGTTCAGTCGGAAGGCACAAGAACCTAACCAATTATTCTACATATCCATTATCATTAATAGGTGACAAAATCTAGAGAAACTCACCGCGAGCATGGCGGCGTTAAATCTCTGCCAGATCCGAGCTTCAATCTAAAATGAATGAAAAGAGCAAGGCGCTCAGTAAGGTGCTCGTAATTGCGCCCACTAGTAAAAGGCTTCTGCCATAAACCTTTTTAACCAGGTCAAAATAGGGTGGAACACTCACCACGGAAAAACGGCTACTGCATCTCACGCACGCATCATCCAGAATGAATGTGGGCGGGACTATCGGTATTATTTAAAGAGTAAACACGCCAACGGCGCGTGTGCTTGCAGCAGCTAGATGCCTGCTGCTCACGTTACCGGTGTCCGTGAACAGCAGGGCCATAGAAGAAAGACTGATTCATTTCGAGAGAAATGAGTTTCCAAATACGGTCTCATGAATATTCTACTTTTAGGGGAAATCTAATTTACAGAACAAGGCATTACAAAACAGAGGGAGGGTGGTGGTGGCTGGCATTGTTAAGATATACCTAAAAATTCACCATAATGAAAAAAAATTTGGACAGTGAAATCACATTGTTGGTAATAAACAAATACTAGCAAACAAATTACATTAACAATCGGTCTTATATGTTCATCTGTGAATGACCTGTTGAGGGACAAAAATTATTTGGAGAGAAAAGCAAAACAGATATACACTTCGTTATTACATCATAGGCATTTCCATCTAAGGAATACCATAGTTTTAACGCAAGCAGGCTAATTGGGCATAGCTTGTATCCTGTTCATTGAGCCCATTCTGGATCGTGTCCAGACGGGTCATCCATTTGCTTTCTCTTACATTGAGGACAGAGCCAATGTTACCACCCCTAGGGCCTAGAGAAACTTTTTCAAGTACCACCCATTGTAACTCTTCCACTGTATGGCCAGCACTCTTGTAATGGTGCACTAAAGGTGCCCCCACAACCTCGCATCTAATCCTGCTCTGGTGCTGAAGAATGCGCACTTTTATCTTCTGCTGTGTTTGTCCTATGTAGGCCAAACCACAAGGGCACATGATACAGTAAATCACACAATTGGTGTTGCAATCTAAGATGTGATGTTTATAATTGAACTATTTGGCTTGTATACACGTTGGGCAGGCCTTACAGTTCCCACATCTATAATGTCCAATGGTCACACGTAGATTCCACATAGTTTGTATGGTCGGTGGTTCAGGGGTTTCTAAGAACGAGCACACCACATGATCCTTTATACTCTTGGATTTCTTAAATGAGTGCATAGGTAACTGGGGCTGTCCGATGTGGGCAACGTAAATAAGTCTGCTATTCCGATAAATGTATCGCAACTGATCTACAAATGAGGATGTGAATTAAAAACATCACTCAAATGAAAGAGTGTTAATAGTTTGTATCTTTCTTTGAATTCTTGTCCTCGTGTTCCAGAGGTTTTGCAACTGGGACCCCTTTATATGTAACACTGACACCCAGGTCCCAGCGCCGTTGGGTCAACCCTTATTCTGTAACGCCTTTTTGACGACCACATGGTATGTTGCAACGTCCTTTGAAGTGGCAACCGAGACAGAGGATAGCTCCCAGTCTGGAGATAGTTCCAGTCCGCTAGCCTCCCTCAGAACATCAAAATAATCCTCCTCCTGCAGCTCACCTTCATCGACCTCAGCCTCTCTGTACCTCTGTTCTTCGAGAAGACACTGAGCATCACGCCTCGACCTCTCCTTCAAGAGCGGCGTCTGCGGATCCGCGATCGACTCCGATGGAGCCAGAACCAGCATCGAGATCGGATCCGGAAGCACAGGTCGAAGTTATCGTGGTCGGGCCGGCGCCGGTGACGTAGGTATCGGCGTCGAAGACCTCGGCGGTGCTGAGAAATGCCAAGGCGGAGTAGGCGCCGGCATAAATGGCATAAACGGAGCTGGAGCATAAGACTGGGGAACTCCCAGGTTGTATGCCAATGGACCCATGGGACCTGCCGGTGCTCCAGAGGGGTACATAGCTCTCAAATAGACACCATACATCGCGTTTAAAAACTGTGTTGGGTCTTGACCTGGGCCTGGAAAAGGTGGGTAAGGCACTGGATTCATCTCCTATTCTTCGGGTTGGTGAGCCGGAGTCGTCGATCCTTCAGGCAAGGGAGCCTCTTCTTCCTCTCTAACAGGAGATCGAGACGGCGCCGGAGAGGGATTCGACACCAGAGCCGGTGAATGCTCCGGTGACTCCACAGGCGAAACTTCACCATCCGGATCCACAACTGGAGGAGGGGATTTCTCTTTACGATGTCTCCTACTTGGCGACTTCGGTCCAAATCCTTCCCAGAGTGATATCGAGATCCGTGCTTTCTCTTCTTGTGCTTCTTTTTTGCTGATCTAGAAGCATGCCCCGACGATGACTTCGAAGGCGACGAAGTGCGAGACCTCGACTTCGTCCTCGACCGCCTCGAACGCGACCTCGAAGACTTCTTCTCTTTATTACCCTCCAATACGGCAACCAGAACCTTCGCCTCTCTTTCACGAAGGGCCTTTGGGTTCATCTTCTTGCAGGAAGAGCACCCTTGAACATCATGGTCCGAACTCAGGCACCAAATGCAACCCTCATGCGGGTCCGTGATCGACATCATCTTCCCACATTTTCCGCAAGGCTTGAAACCGGTCTTCTTCGTAGACATCTCGACAGGAGACAAAGAAGCAAGAAGACACCAATAGAAACAAGCAGTAACAAAGTTACCAGACAGCTACAGAGGATCCCTCGAAAACCGTTAGCTTCGACGACGCGGAAAAAAGGGAATTGATGTCATCACACCGACGTGGGCCTATTATGGAGTCGGTGACGTCAGCGGAGCTGCGCACGATGCCGTGCTTCTGTGACGTCGACCACGTCGGCGCGAAGCTACAAAAAGAATTTCCGAATGTTGCTGACGCAGGGGGATATTCACAAGGTGAGGAATCCACTGGCAGATGTACCCATCAGAAAAGATAGCATGCATTTTACAGTCCTTTTGATTGAGGCTGCCAAGGCCATTTCTATCTACTCATGTGCCAGCTGCATTGATAGAAATAAAAGAAAGACTGGCCTTGTGCTCCAGACGCGACTCAAGATATGCATCCTGTCTGAGGAGTTCTGCCATCAGGGCAGCGGAGGATTTGCAGACAATGATGCAGCAAATTTACCCTTCTAACTCCAACCCTAGAATATTTGGATAAAACGTTATTTTACCCTAAGTAGTTCAGGGGACTTAATAACTATATAAAATCCACTCATGAATATTGTGGGGAAAGTTTGAAATTCTGCAAATATCGTAAGACAGGATTTAAATGTTGTAATTAAGCATCTGTGTGTAATTCTGGCAGCTGCTGTACCGAGGATGCCAATAAAGACAGCAAGCTAGGACGCCTGGACATAGAGAAAAGACTTAAAGAGAAGCTGTTGGCTTTTGTTGATTGCTACATGTCTAACATTTCAATAAACCTTACAAGTTTCCAGACTGTGGTCTTGATGGTCAGCTGTGCCACAGATGGGTGCTGATGGGGCTTTGACATTATTGGCTGTGATGGTTTTCCCCCGAATCTGAACACCCTGTGGAGTGAAGTGCAATGCTCCTCAGACAAAATTGCGTGAGAGAAGACCCTTGGCTTACACCCTGAAAATGGAAGTGCTTGCACTTGAGCAACAAAAAAAAATACAAACTCAGTTTCTCAAAAAGAGTGGTAAAGCCTTAGAACGGCTTTCAAGTGGAGCTGGAAGCTAGGAAGACGATAAAATTCGAAAGAAAATATGTCAGTTATGACCACACCAAGCTTGTGGTGGCACATCGGACACAGGAACATGCTTACTAGACTAATATTTAAGTAGCCTATGAAGGAAGTGCAATGCTGAAACACAGGAATATTTTATTTTATAGCACATAGGAGCTGGGATAGAACCTGTCTCTAATTTCCTTATTACAAGTACCTTGTGATCCACCTAGTCGCATGTAATAAAGAAATACTGTAGCTGCTCAACGGTATTAACTTATTACACTTAAAGGTGTGACATCACAATGCCTACTACCAGAGCAAGCAGCAAAGGTGACATACAGTACATGGAGCATAACTACAGCCACAGTTTAAAAAAATGAAAGCAAAACCTTTCCTTCTTCTCTTCTATTTTTTGTCTGGATGAACACTGATAAACAGAAGCAAAATATGTATGGCAACATGTTTATTTTTTGAACGCCTTTAGTAATTAAAGAAAAGACAGAATTTGTCTGCATGTGTCTACACATTCCGTACCACAGCACTTTTTTTCAATCTGGCTTCTATCAAACGGATTCTAATACCCCTTTGTAACAAATATCTTACCATATTTTTCATGTGTTAAATTTGAGACTATTGGTTCTATTTTTATTCTTCATGTTTGCAAACATTCTCTCTCTTTCATATGAAAGAGCAACACACCAAGGATTTAAGTGGTTTGTGGGAAAGGTGAGGGAATGACCACAGATTTTAAGGCATAAGTACCCCTGCCCTATAATTTAAAGGTATTGCAAGTCACCTTGGCGTTTCATGACCTCTTAAAAAAGCTCAAGCATGTTCATCTGTAGGGTCACAGAACTCCTTGGTAACTTACAATACCCTTATAAATAAGGCTCTCTGTTTTCTGTTTTTATGAATTTTTACACATAAATACAGACCAAAACCAATGTGTTTTCTGTCTGCATTTATTTTTTATAGTGGATAAATACAGAAAAGTGTGTTTACTTTTGAGTGACTCTCCGTGCTGTCTTTCATGAATTAACATGTTCGCTGCGCGCGTCAGCCAACGGCCCCGCCCAGTCTTCAGAACTCCGGCACCGCGGCGGAATTTGCGCCGCGGTTAAGGAGTTATAGGCCACCAGCAGAGCAAATGGATAGCATGGAAAATTTAGAAAACAGGAGGACATTTCTTTAAATAATGGCATATGTCTACATACATTTATGGTATAATGCTAGTATTTAGCAGTGAATGTATTGCCATGTAAATATGTGGCAGCTTAAATATCTAAAACACGACAAAGTAGGAATGTGTGTCTATCAGTTAGATAGATATAGAAATGTACAGTTTTACAACTTCATTTATACGCAAAACACAAAATAAATATGGATAAACACAGATAAAATGGCCCATGGATAAATATAGACCGAAAAGCCCAAAAAATAAATACCATAAAATCGGGGGCCCTACTTATAAAGTACAGTTGAGGGTACTTTATACCATATATAAAATCTCCTTGACTTCTATTCGATACCCTGGGCTTCAGAAATATAAAAAGTTAATTGCTGCTACAAATTGAAAAAGCACTTCGGGGAGGAAGCCATGTTTTCATGGTACTGTGACTGTTAGGTAAAAACAAGTCAGGCCTCTCAGAGCGCTATAATACCAGAGCTGTGTTCTTCCAAGCGCATGCGTGACAGAGGCAGCGTCTAGGCGAAGCCAGCTAGAGTTCCAGTTGGCAGAGAGTCCTGGACCGCAGCCAATCAGTAACCACTCGGATGTTGTCACCTGTGAGCTGGAAGCAAAACAGACCAAAGAAACAGTTTGCCTGTAGGAGAGAGCATGGCAGGAGTTGAGGGACAAAGAGAAACAAAGAGGAGAGATGGAAGGAGTAACAAAGAGGGAGCAAAGAAGATAGTGCGAAGAAAGGAAATAATGAAGGAAAGGGTAGTGAGTGTGGAAAGAAGGGAGGGGCAAGGAGAAAGAGGAAGCAATGGGGAGGGACACAGCGGGAGCAAATGAAGGAGACAGATGAAGGGAGACAGTGAAGGTCAGCAAAAAGTGTAGCGAGGATGGAAAGAGGAAAGGGACAAAGCTATGGAGGGGAAAATGTTTAGGGAGGCTGAGTTGAGAGAGAAAAGGGAAGGGGGAGGTGAAAGAACAGAGTGAACAATGGAGGGGAAAGGAAGGGGTCGAGAGGGTTGAGGCAGGGCAGGGACGAGAAGAGGGAACTGAGAAGTAAGCCATCAACGGACGAAGGGCAAAGGTGAAGAGAAACATATGCAAGGATGGTGGTGGAGGGAGGGTAAGGAGGAATAGGAATGAATCAGGGGTGGGAAGAGGGAGGAGAAACGAAAAGGAAGAGAGGATGGAACCAGGAGGGTCGAAGGAAAAGAGAGGGAGCACTGGAGGCAGTGCCTGATTAAACCCTTGGAGACCCCGAGGCAGTTAAAATTTCGGGTGCCCCCTCGCAAATTATCTCCTAATGAGTTTTTACTTTTACCAACCAACAATTTTAATAAACCAATTTTGTTACACAAAACTAAACATTAACAATCATTAGTTTTGGAGGAGGAGCCAGGCTGGAGACCAAGATCGCCGCTTAGGCTCCCGGCTCCGTAGACCTCCTTATCCTTCCACAAGATCCTGTTACTTATCCTGCGCCTATGCAACACCCTCGTACAGATGAATCGTAACGACGCCTGATCGAGTGATCCCGAGCAATCCACCAGCTTCTAAGACGGAGAAACGTTGCCTTGAAGTTTGCGGCCTACATCAGCATTTGAGCCGGGGCCTCGAGTATGGGAGCAGCCGGCCACTAGTTGAACAAAATCGGCCATAAATGTCCGGGAGGGACCCTTCCACTGACATGGAGGTGGAGTTTTGCTCAATTCCAGCGGCAAACATCCGAATTGATTAGTGGTGCAAGTGGAGCGATAAAATAGCACGGCGGAAAATATTTGGATCGCCCCAATTCACGCAGCCCGGAGTATGAACGATTTGGACATTATTTGGGACTCGGCCCGTTGGATACAGGCGCAATCCTGAACATTACCCTGAAATCTCCCAACAAATCGATGGGTTAACATCTGGACTGTGACTTTACAGCAAAGCGGGGTCTATAACTATAGACGCGGGGCTCAAGCCGGGATCGCGAAGAACGAAATGGCGCCCGAGTTTGAACTAATCACAAATCAGACTCGCTCCTCCAAAGTGATCGAGAAAGATCGAACACACCACTTGGGTCGATATATCCTGTCCAAGGACAGTAAGAATGTCGACGGTAGGGGAGAAGAATTAGCGCTGGCCGGGGCTGGACCGACGATTGGAGCTGTCATGGCGGCTATCGGAAACTTACACTCTTCCCTGGGCCAGAGAGCCCGAGCCTTGGAAAATAAATTGGTCACTTTAACTTCTGAACTGGGGCTAATGAGAACGACTATTACCCCACCGATCGACAAACCGAGAGCTAGGATGTCCACAGCAGCCAAACCAACCAACGACGTACACCCCAGAAAATCGGAGATTCGGGAGTGTCTAGACTACACATCTATTACTTTCCGACCACTGAGGGTCCTGGATGAAGCCTGGCACTCAATAGCAGCTCTAGTGGTGGAAAATCTGCGTGGCGCTAGTCTACTGACTGATCGGACTGAGACTCAAGGGTGCTTTCACTGTATGGCCCTTTCCTCCTTCCCGGACTCTAAGCAAATGGTCTGGAATCATTGCCGGGGGTTCTTGTCGGTACGGACGGAACTCGGGAGACAGTGTTGTCGAATATGCCCAGTTGTTCCTGGCTTGCTTCCGTGTGCAGCTAAACGACTATCTGTGGCCCTTCTACTCTCTTGAGATGGCGGCAGTCCGGCTAGGAAATATCCGTGCCCTTGATCGAGCGGGCCAAGGCTGAGAACAATTGACAGTTTGGAGATATTTATTGGCTTGGTGGATGTGTGGGACTCGCTTAGAAAACATTGGTAACGGGGGTGAACTTGGCAAAAGACTATTCCCCGACTCTCAGTCTGTTTGAGTAATAGCTAGTTATTCTGTAAATAAAGGGGTGGCTCAAATGTGGCGGGGGGGAGAGGCTGGGAGCCTGAACGAAGGTCCTCCTCCGATTACTATATTTAGTTAATTTAGTTAGATGGGGCGACAGGCACACTGCTAGTTGGGGTCGAGCGTAAGCTATATGCAGGGGTGCAGGGTGGGGGGTGGGGAGTTGCGCTTGCTGCGCTGTTTATTTTTCTTTTTGGTTTCTTTTTCTTTTCTTGGTCTTTCCAAGTACGAATATCCGTCATTTATCCTGTTTATATTGCAGTATCGGGTGGCAGTACAAGCTCTACGATTCTGACTCATTTATGGTAGATATCGATGTCCATAATTTATCCTGCATATGACTTCAATATCGAGGGGGCTACACAAGCTTAGATATCCTGATTCAGTGGGTGGGCGCGACCGGAGTGCTGCACGCTGTGGGTATATCGTAAATGTCATTTGTTCTTGTATTTTTTGACTAACTATAGGCGTTGGGTCTTAATGTCCTGCTTGATGTCCCGCTAATATCCTGATTTTACAATTGTTTGATTTAACGTCCATCATTGACTGTATTGCGCTTGATACGCCTTTTTGTTTTTTGTTTTTCTATAAATAATAAAAAGATTTATATAAAAAATATATATATATTTCAAGGATATATTAAAGAAATCTTTTTTTCATAAAAAAAAAATAATAATCATTAGTTATTAAACAAAAATTAATTGGAAACAATTTAAGAAAGCTTGGTTGTAATCTTCTTTCAAGATCAAATTAATATTATTTTGATCTGTTGTCACTGGGCCCCCAAAAGGAGAAGGGCCCATAGGCCAGTGCCTACTTTGTCTATTTGGTAATCCGGAACTGACTGGGGGTAGGCACCGGGAGAAGAAAGAGTGAGAGAGGTGAGTGAGAGAGGTGAGTGCGAGGGGAGATGACAGACTGAGAAGAAAGGAGTAAATGTAAGAATGACTTGTAATGAGAATGAAAAGTATACAGCGTTATGGGATAAGCAGAAGGAGATGGACTGAAAGGGGAGAATGATGGGGGGGCATGAAAAGAGGCAGGGGAGGGAAGGTGAGGTTGAGGGAAGAGAACAATAACAAAATGAAGAAGGAAGGGTGGAAAGAAAGGGTGAGTGGGAGACAAGGAGAAGAGGATGAAAATGAGAATAAGGGGCCAGGAGCAGCTATGGTTAAGAGAGAGGGGAGAAAGAAAGGAGAGAATGAGAAAATAATGGAGGGGGTAACATCACATTCTATGTCAGCTTCGGTACACACGTGCTAGCTCCTTTTTAGACATCATTTATGGCTAAACAATATATGTAAGACTTCTGAGCCTAAAACAACAAATAAAGTCAGGATTAACAAAGCAGCTGACTGTCTGACAATGTTTTTTGGTACAGAAAAGGTATTTATTGAAGCCAACTTTACTATTTGTTATCGGTTTAAATGGAGCCTGTCACACTTGAGACACGTACATAGCATCAGCTGTGACACACCAGATTAATATGAATGTGATAAAACACACAAGACACATGAACTTAAACATCTGTATTCATGAGGAATACATTCCTGTATCGAACAACTGTCGAACCAGCGACGGCTTCTCCGCTAAGGCGGCAGAGGAGCACCACCCCACTGCTTTTGAGCAGTAAAAAATAAAAAAAATTATAATAACAAACATTATTATCATTTTATTTGTCCTCCCTTACTACCTGCAGCTGAGCCGAGGACGGGGCCATCCATTCCGGGATGCCGACACAGCCGCAGGAAGGAGGAGGAGGAGGAGGAGTGGTGTCACTGCCTCAAGTGCACACAACTGTTAGGCCGGCCATGAAAGTCCGACCAAACACTCATGCGCACTTCGATCTCTCCACCCGACCTGTGCTTTACAGCCAGGTGGAGAACAAGCAGAGGTCATATACCCTTAGTGAGCGCCTAACCAGGGCGCTCACATCAATCACAGTGTTGCTCCCATGCTAGGTAATACCAGCGTGAATGCAGCGTCTTAATTGGTGTAGGGGACCCTGTGGCATGCTAGGAGTCGAGGAGCAGAGACCATAGGAGCACTGACGCTGCAGAATGCAGGTAATCATTATTATTTTAAATTAATTCCCCCCCGCGTTGTGCTCCACACTGCCCACTGCTGCACTGTCCTCCCCTACCCCCACTGCCTCCCCCGCACTGCCTCACCACTTAAATGCCATAGTAGCCACCACTGTGTCAACACAATGTACCATACCAGGGACAAGGGAGCAGAGCAGTGTGGAGGGTAAAGGCTTGCATCACTGTGATTCCCCTGCTCTGGAAGAGTCTGCAGACATTTGCATCACAGGGTCCCTGAGGAAACTGCTCTGCAACAGCGTGCAGTAGGCCTGCATTAATCAGCTGCCTGCTCAGGAACCCCATGCAAAGCTTGCACCCCTGGCTTCTGCCTTTTAAAGGTTGTTTCCCAGCGTTACCTGCTCTGGAACACCCCTGTATCTTGCAAACATTTAATATTTGACATTTTCAACATACAATGCATGATTTCACCCCCTCTTGCTCTTCTGTTTTGACTGCCCGCCTCATTATCTAATCTGTAAGGACTGTTGTATATTATTTAATCTTTATGTCAGTCAATTGCCTGACATCATGTTATCTTACAATATGTCATTAGTATTATATGCTAACAATAATTGTTATCTCTCTTGCTCCGAATAATCGATCAAGAGCACATCAACTTGGGCCCTGTCTGAAGGAGGTAGCTGGATGTCAAACTGTTGCCTGAAATTTAACAGAGACAAAACCGAAGCCATGGTAGTTAGCAATAAAGTTAACCATTGGTCTTTGCCTACTGATCCTGGCCAGCTCAGCGGTCTTCCTACACCGAAAACTGCAGTCAAGAGCCTAACTATTTAGATAGATAATGAACTATCATTTGAGACTCAGGCGTGAGGAGGGATTGAGGGGGTCAAACAACACCAGAAGGGGGAGGCAGGGAAGGCAAGCAACAACTACAGGATGTGGTGCAAACAATAACAGGAGGGCAAGCAACAACAACGTGCTAGCAACGATGAAGAGGATGCAACAATGATGGGGAGTACAAGAAGAAAAAAAGTACCTAAATATGAGCACAGTCAGTGGAAGGACACTAATAAAGCAATTAATCAGAACTTGGCTCATGCTCCATCAAAGTCAAACACATGAAGAGAAAGTGAACCTAGAAAAAGCTGATTAATGAGAAGCAAGGAAATAAGAGTGATGATTAAGCCAACCAACAGTACATAATGGGCAGGTCCAATCCCCCTTTACGGTTAATTTAACAAAAAGATCTTGCAAGCGACTGCGCATGCGTCGCTATAGATGAGACCAAAAAACTGTGGAGGGTACGCAATTATTGAACTACAGATAACAACCAAGTTTTTAAAGATTTTCCAAGTTGTAGCAATGCTTCTCATAAGATAAAGGGTATTTCAAAGTGGCAATGCAACAGCAAACACAGCTTCACTTAAAAGATATGGGACGTGAAGCGATTGCTTCACGATTGTGAAGGAGTTCACGTCTCCAACTTCTTACTCACCTCCGCCTGTACCACCTGATGTGTGGGCGCGTGATCTTGCCACCTTTTTTACCGACAAGATTAAGGCTATTCAGGCTTCTTTCTCGGAAAGTACGGAGGAGGGTTGCTGCGATCTTGGGGTGGGACTTGGAACATCGGCCATGCATATGGCTATCCTGGAGGACTTTCCATCTGTCTCCAGTGACATGTCCCGGACTTTGTTAGCCAGTCTTAAATCTGGCTCCCCACTTGACCCTTGCCCCGCCAAATTTCTGGCCGGGATGGCGGCAGTGGTGAATCCCCTGGTCAACCCGATCCTCAATGCCTCCTTGAGTGCGGGGAGTGTCCCACGCGCCTGGAAAAGGGCGATGGTGATCCCCCTCCTGAAAAAGCCTGGTCTTGATGCCGAGGCTTTGGCCAATTATAGGCCAATTTCACTTCTCCCGGCTCTGGCCAAGATCACCGAGAAACATGTGCATGGCGTCTTGTCGAACTTCCTTGAGGCTAACAATCTGCTCCATCCATCCCAATCCGGTTTCCGTCCGAATTTCAGTACGGAAACAGCGTTGGTGGAGGTCTCTGAGATCATCAGGGAGACCTTGGATGGGGGTGGCAAGGCCATGCTAGTCATGTTGGACCTGTCGGCGGCTTTCGACACCGTTCCCCATAAGGCGCTGCTTGCCAGGCTTTATGACATCGGCCTAAGGGGGACGGTGCTCAGATGGTTTACATCTTTTCTGGAGGGTCGCCGCCAGACGGTCTGGGTTTCCCAGAGCTCCGCCGAGATGCCGCCATTGGGTGTTGGGGTTCCACAGGGCTCGGTGCTGAGCCCGACATTATTTAACATCTTTATGTCCCCTCTGGCGGCTGCGGTTGAGGCTTATGGAGCCCAGATCGTGTCTTACGCCGATGACACACAACTCCTCTTCACGTGTGAAAAAGATCAGACATTTGACGGGGAGAGAATCCGGGACTGCCTGGACAGGGTCTTCAGCTGGTTTCAGCAAAACTGTCTGAAGGCCAACTCCAGCAAGTCGGGGGTTCTTTTCTTCGGCTGTGCCTTCGATCCCGAGTGGCGTCAGTGGTGGCCGGCCGCCATGTGCCCTCCGGCTCAATCGTCCTTGGTCGCCAAGAACTTGGGTGTTAAGCTCGATAATAAACTTTCTCTGAAAGCGCACATCCTTAGCCTGTCCGGCACCTGTTTCGGCATCCTCAGAATGCTCCGCAAGTTTTTACCCTTATTGTCTGCGGAGCACAGACGGATCACGGTGCAGGCGCTTATCGGATCCAGGCTAGACTACGCTAACGCCCTTTTCCTAGGCCTCCCGGACTATTTGGTTCAGCGCCTGCAGGTGGCGCAGAACTCGGCAGCCCGGGCAATCTTTGGTCTGCATAGACGAGCGCGGGCCTCGGAGTTGCTGCAGACGCTTCATTGGCTTCCAATCCGGAAGCGGATTGTTTTTAAATCTCTGACGCTGGTGCACAAGGCTTTGTTTGGCTCTGGCGCAGGATACCTGAAGAAAAGATTGGCCTTCTATCGCCCAGCTCGCTCGTTGCGCTCTGAATCCCTGTTCACTGCGGTGGTCCCACGCGTGCGGAAAGCCCGTATTGGGGGGCGCTCTTTCAGCCTTAAGGCTTCCCAGCTGTGGAATGCGCTTCCGTTGGCACTCCGCAGCACTCCCAACCTGCTTTAATTCAGGAAGAATTTGAAGACTTGGCTTTTTAATCATTCTGTTTAGGTGGCTTTTTCTTGTTTTGGGTTCTGTTTTATCTGTTATGTTGAGTTGACACTGTAAGTTGCCTGTGGAAAGCGCCAGGACACTCTTTTAGAGTAGCCGCGCGCTATAAAAATGCACTTTAACATAACATAACATAACATAACATAACATAACATCCAGTCTGAATGTCACTTTAGATCTTAAAGCGCACCCTTGGCTGGTAGAATGAAAATCTGCCCTGGAGAGGGCTCACCTTTCCTCCACAGGTAACTTTAATAATGTATCATTGATACATTTTGTGGTAACGATGCATGTGTCTGTGTTTCACAGACAAACATGGCCACGTTTTGCTTCTAATTCAATGTTCTTTTCACCTTCCCGAATATTGAAATCGTGTTGTTTGGTCTGAATGTTAGGAAGTACCTCATTTAAAGTGCCAATTTTCTAGTCTGTCCTATCTGTGTAATGCCACCCATCTGGCCACTTGACAGATTCCCTGTCCTCGGCATTTTGGTAATGACCGCACACATCTCGGATTCAATTTCCTCTTCATGTGCAGTAATTTCCTCTTCATGTGCAGTAATCATGTGCATATATATATTGTTTTCTCATCCTGCCCCTAAAAAAATCCAATAACCAACCTTAAACTCTGAAATATTATGCTCAAGAATCAGAACGGGTGTCTTCTCAGACGGCAGCATCACTAGGTACCACAGAATTGGGATCTATGGCGTGGCAGAGTCCATTTAATGCTGGGCGTGGAATCCTTTGCCACTCAAGACAGTCCTGCAGATGAAGAACTGAAATTCAACTTTAGAGGTTAACCTGCTCCAAATCAAGAAAGAAAACGAGTTGTCTGCTCATTTTCATGAAATACACTCAATTGAAGAATATCCAACTGTTCATGAATTTTATATATTTTAAATCTGCTTTTGGTTTGAAGGCTTGAGAAGAACTGTGGTATACTCTGCAACTGCAAGGTATTGACAACATGCTTCTAGCAGCTTTTAAGAGTTTTAATGGTGATACCATGGCAAGAGTAAGTTACAGGCAACGAGGAGAATGGGCTCAGAAATGTCCTATTAAGGAAGGGGCTCGTCAAGGTTGTGTGCCTAAACCTACATTGTTTAGTTAGTTTTTGAGTGATGTGGGCACTTTCCTTAATGTTCAAAAACTTGACACCACAAAGATCTTTAATGAGAAACTGCCACATTTACAATTTGCAGGGATGTCAATGCATAACCTGATAAGGAAGGGTTTTGTAAATTATTGTGCTATGAAGCATTTCGTTATCTACGTTACTAAAACAAAAGTTTTGATTTTGAGAACTACGACTTATTTTAAGATAATATTCAACATCTACATCCAGCAAAATAGTGGGCTACATTCACTAGCGATTTGTTTTAATGATAGATTATCCATGGTGAAAAAACAGGAACAGCCACCATTGCATTAACGCAGGCTCCCTGCTGAAGTATTATGATTTTAGTTAAGACAGAGAGGTGAACCAATTACCATCATACTGCATGTCTATAAAAGGAAGGCCGCTGCAACAGCTATTGAGTCCCCCTGAATGTTAAATCTTTTGAAAGAGTGGAAACATATTCCTATAATCATTGCTTATATTAGGTCAAAGTACCCCCTGAATCCCACTAGGACTGGAGATTGGCATTAACTCAGTTGCAGTGGCGGCTCCTCTGCTAAGGCGGAGTAGCGTCGCCCCACTGCTCCAAGAGCTGAGCAAAGTAAAAATAAAATGATAATAACAGAACGTTCTTATCATTTTGTTTTTAGTCTGCCTTTAAAGTCCATGTTAGGACTGAGCAGGGTCGGGCTGTACAACGCCAGCAGAGGTAGGGGGGTGGCAGCACCATAAGTGCGTATGAAGGTTTGGCGCACCGGCTCAGGCCGGCCAAACCGCCATGTGCACTGTGCATGTTCTCCACAGGCTGTATTGTACAGCCTGGGTGGAGAACATGGCCAGCCTCCCAGTCCCTCTCGGCGCTCAGACCAATCACAACGCTGCTGTAAGGCAGCGTAGCAATTGGCTGGGAGAGAATAGGAGCCTGGGTGCTTCCGTTCCAGAGAAGAGGATGGAGGAGAGGCGGCAGCGGCATTCATAGGTACATTAAAAAAAAAATTTTTAATTCTACCCGTTTTCCACACCATCGTCCCCTACCAGGCGCCACTGCTCAATTGCAAATGAAAGTGTACTACGATCAATTCTTTCTTGATTAAGGCTGCACAAGAACCCGTGTGCTGAAGTCTATATTAAGACTACGCTTGCGATTATACAGTTTCAAGGCATAAATAGCAAACCATGGTTCCGGCATGTGAAGGCCAGCTTGAGGAAAATGGTTTTGGAGCATTTTTGGGTTGATTCCTCTACTGCAAAATATTACTCCACTGTAATGTCAAGGAGAGATACTGGCCTACCAAATGTAGGAAGTTCCTAAATCAACTTGAGTAAAGGCCCTGATGACTCATTATCCGCCCATAAAAATGTTTAGGTTGCTGCCATATTTAAATAAAATGTACCTAAACATATGTGAGGTCTTAAGATCGGATGTCACTTCCTGGGAGGTCACGGGTTGTGATGACACTTCCGGTGATGCCACGTGCAATTGCAATGTCACACGTTTTATTTATTTATTCAACTTATAAAGCGCAAACAAATACCACTGATGGTGTCTCGGCGCTAGGCTGATAGAGAGGCAGATAAAGTTGTGATGTCATGCACTGTGATGTCAAGCGCCTTGGTGTCACTTGCATACTGCCTAGCTTGGTTAGACCTCCCATCCTCCCACTTCTTTTTTTTTTTAGGAATTGTGTCCTGAATGAAAGAGCTTTCAATACTGCTACTGCAATATGGAACTTGTTACTAAAGCCAACTTTTTTCTCAGAACCTTGAATTTCTTCCCTGTTCAAATGTCTTTCTTCCTTCTTCTAGCCGCTTCTTGTCCTCGGCTTCATTTTATTCCCGCACCAGTGCCAACTGACTGGTAATGCACCGCATAGACTGGTTATCATTCTGTCAGCATGCAGCACCCTGCGCACAGACTACGTCACTGTTGTTAATACCAGCCAATGAAACGAGCGGCGTGCTGGGAACGTCATCACCTGCGTGCAGTGCCGCTCTGAGCACAGACTGTGGCGGCAGGTTAGTTACTGTTCGACGTGCGTCCCGCGCGCCTGTGCAGCAGCCCTATCGATTACAACCGGACAGGCCACATACCAGTGCGGTGTGCGCAAACAGCATACACCTTCCTGCAAGCGGCTCTGCGTCGGAGTAGTCGCACCCCTCCCTGCTCTCTCGGGTGCTGAGCTCTGGTTCAGCGCCGCACAGCTGCCTGCTGCTGTTGTCTTTTGAAGTGTGTTACTTGTGGCCTCTGCGCCCTGAAGGATTCACTTACTGTCCAAAGCACATGGGGGTACAGGAGCAAAAGCAGCTCCGTCACCTCTCCAGGTGGAGGAGGGGGGCACCGTGCTCTGGCTGCAGAAACCGAGACACAGGGCATTGCAGACAGCCAGACACAATGATGTGATCTAGCTGTACAAAGCCACATAACGCCCTTATCTGGTCGCATACAGCCAGACACAGCACCGTGATCCGGCTGCGGACAGACAGACATAGGACCTGGACTAGCTGTAGCCAGGCAGCACCATGATCTACCCATCGACAGCCAAACATAGGGTTGTGATGAGGTTGCAGACAGCCAGGCACAGTGCAGTGATCTAAACCCGGAAATCTAGACACAGTGCAGTGATCTAACTGCGGCCAGCCAGACACAGCACTATAATTAGGCTGCAGACAGCCAGACACTACGATGTTCTCAGGCTGCGGACAGCAAGACACAGCACTATGAACAGAGTGCAGACAACCAGACACAGTGCAGTGATCTAGCTGCAGACAGCCAGACACAGCACTGTGATCAGGCTGCGGACAGCAAGATACAGCGCAGTGAACGCGATCAGGCTGCAGACAGCCAGACACAGTGCAGTGATCAATCTGCGGTCAGCCAGACACCACGCCATAATCAGGTTTCGGACAGCAATTCACAGTATACTGATCTAGCCGTGGACAGCCAGACACAAATCTGTGGTCAGGCTGCGGACGGCCAGAGACAGCACTGTGGCCTAGCTGCTGACAGCCAGACACAGCACTGTGGCCTAGCTGCTGACAGCCAGACACAGGTCTGTGATCAGGCTTCGGAAAGCCAGACACAGCACAGTAATCTAAGCCGCAGACAGCCACACACAGCGCCCTGATCAGGATGCGGACAGCAGGACACAGCACTATGATCAGACTGCAGACAACCAGACACAGCAGTGATCTAGCCGTGGGCAGCCAGACACAGCAACATGATCAGGCTGCGGACAGTCAGACACAGTGCAGTGATCAGGCTGCAGACAGCCATTGACCGTTTTCTGATCTAGTCGTGGACAGTCAGACACAAATCCGTGGTAGGGCTGTGGACAGAAAGACACGGGTAAGGGCCTAGTTGCAGACAGCCAGACACAGCACTGAGATCTAGCTGCTGACAGACAGACACAGCTAAGTGATCAGGCTTCGGACAGACACACACACAGCGGAGTAAGCTAGCCGCGGACAGCAACACACAGCTCCATGATCAGGCTGCGGACAGCCAGACACAGCGCTGGAATCTAGATTTGGATAGCCAGACACAGCTCTGATCAGGCTACAGACAGCCAGACACAGTGGCATGATCAGGCTTCAGACAGCCAAACATAGCGCAGTGATCCAACCGCGGACAGCTAGGCTGTGATCAGGCTGTGAACAGCCAGACACAGTGCTGTGATCTAGTCACAGACAACCAGAACAAGCATTTACAATGCAATGGTTTCGCCTTTGGAAAAGTTAGAGCTATTGGCATTGTAAATGACAAAATTTGTATTTATGTGTTGGTTTTGAAAACAGATAAATAAATGGCATTGTCATTTACATTGCCATTAGCTTAATCTCTCGCAAATGTGAGACCTATTGTACCCTACAGACGAGCTCAGCAGACAGCAATTACTACCACACACACACCCCCAGAGCCACACACACACCCCCAGAGCCACCTTGAACCACAGCAGATTCACCACAAAGTATCTCATTTGAAGTGAATGCCCACCCTTGGGGGAACTTGCAGGGCCTGGGAGACCCAACCCGACATACAACTCACAACATCAGAGGCCCAATTCCCACAGGCCACAATCGGAGTACAGGAAAAAAAGAAGGCACCGTGGTCATCCCTGGCCTACCTGGGAGGGTAGCATGGCCATTGGACTCGGCAGGTTTCTTCCTCAGATATAAAGGGGGGAAAAAAGCCCAGCAGATCACTAAGCAACCAAGAAAGAAGCGTCTAATTTCTGGTGGGGACAGACTAGCAAGAAGAATTCTGAACGAAGTGAGGCATTCATGACTTGCACAAAAGTAACAAAAATCTAAAGCATAAGAGCAGACAAAAAACACTGTGGAAGCCGGCGATGACCCCATAAGCGGTACCTCCTGAAGGATCGTCGGGGAGACGAGATGCAGGCCGGCTCCAGTGGGGCTGAAGGGTCTAAACGCCCTGCTCAAAACACCCGCGGTCCCGCCGCGTGGAACGAAGTGCTGGTGAGAACGGGAATCTATGCAGAATAAACCCATCACGGGAGAGAAGGGGGGTTTTCCTGTTAAAAGTGAAAATAAACTCAAGGCCGCTGCCATACCACGACGGGCAGGTCATGCAGGGAAAAGCACCCGCCACTCCCTTCTGGAGGCAGCTCTGTAAATGCGTAAATGCCCGGAGACACGGGAGCCCTGATCAATCCAATCAGAACACACACTGCAAAAATACCTAAGGTCTTACACAAGAGCACACGTTACAAACGGCGCCGGGCTTTGCAGCAGGCAGCTGCCCTGCAAGCCTCGACATGTCTGCGCCATTCCAGCTCTGTGTGGACAGCCTGGAATGCCAGCCTCCCGGCACTGCCCTTTCCACTCACCGCAGCCTGGCACTGAGGTGGCACCGTCTGATATTAGTTCAAGTTAAGATGTGACTATTAAACAAAGCACTTGTGCAAACCGTGGGTCTCAGTCTGCCAACAGCTATGAAGAAATATTTGCAGGCACCCTCCCGTCTAACTTTCACACACGGGGAACCGGTTTGTGTGTTGTGTGTGCTTCGCTTACCATTGGTCGTCCGTATACAACAGCCACACATACTCACTCCACTGTATATATCACCGGACTTGGCAGACTGCTGCTTCAAGGGGCCCTGGGCTAGCGAGCTGCTTGGCAACGGGAAGACAGGCTTCACCAGGGCATAACACGCAAGCAGGTCTCCCTGTCTTAACAATGCGTGTAACAACTTCGATTTACGTTCTTTACACGGATGCTTTACACGGGCTTAAGGGGGGAGACGGACAGCGGGATACACAAAGACACGGACAGCGGGAAGGGGGACGGACAGCGGGATACACAAAGACACGGACAGCGGGAGGGGGGACGGACAGCTGGATACAACCATGCGGGACCAGGACGATTTTAGCAATGAGTAAAAACATCCACGTTAAAAAAAAAAAAAGTACACGCCCACAGCCGCATGACGTAGCGAAAAGCCTAAAAATCGCCGGAACGCCCAAGAATCTGCTCGCAGAATGACGAGCAGATCTCTCTTCCAATGGCTAGCCTCCATTTATGGAGCTAGCCAATGAAAAGAGAGGGCGGAACAACACACACATACTGTACACATAAGATTTCACCTGCGCCGAAAAGCTGCGCGGTGCGCAGCTTTCGACAGGCGAAACCTAAAAAGGGCCATGATTAGGCTGCGGACAGCCAGACAAAGCATTGTGATCTAGCCGTGGACAGTGAGATACAGTGCTCAGGGGGGTGTGGATTGTTTGGTATGTGGCAGGTTCTGAGCAACAGAAGCCTTAGTCATCGAGCAGGGAGGGGCAGAATGTGGCAGCATCTCCTTTGCTTGTTCCAAACAGGACTATCAGTAGGACACCAAGGATATGGTCCTGGGCTTTTTTCATAAATAATGACCAGGTGCAATGGATTTAACTGCTTCCAGGATTGCAAATATGTTCAACAAAAACTGAGATGTGAAAATTACAGGGACGTGTAGCAACCTGGCAACCCTACACATGAAGGGGAGATGGGCATTCCTGCTCTAAATCTCACTAAAGTTCAGGCCCTGAAGGGAAGAGGAGCGCAGAAAAGTGTAAGTGCACAGAATGTACCCGTTTATCGCCTGTAATCAGTCAACCAAACTGAACAAGTAATCCAGTGTCTAAAAGTAGTTGACTCATGATATGGAGGCTGGAAGTACATTTTTAAAGTTTATATACTACAAGGCCAGACTTTTGTCATCTTTCAGATCATGTACGTGATGCTCGTACTACCAAGATGGACGCATTGTATTACGAATTTTGAGTCGGGTGTTCCATTCGCTGGTTTGGAAGCTGTAGCTGAATTGTGCATATATTGCATAATATCGATGGCCTTGTGAAGCACCGTGCTTCCTAATGAATTTTGTTACGATTAATAAGAAACTTACACTCCTTGGGGGCTGAAGGCTCTTGTGTGAAGCTCCTGCTCTCCAACTACAACACTTTGTTGAAGCTTGCATATCTAAAGGCCCACGCTTGAGCCTAACCACTGTTCCCCTGTTATTTCATAAGCCCACTTTACTGCTTACTTTTTAGGGCGAGGCCTCCGCCCACGTAAGTGGGAGGAGTTTCGAGATCCTAATGTTAAAGAAGAGAAAAAAAAAGTATCTCCTAGGGCTTTGGCGAGACAAATTCCACACATTCCTTAGCGTGTTCTGTCATCTGGCCAGTGATTCGTCTTCGTTGTGGTGTCGTTTTAATAGGCTTGAAGTGATAGGGTAAATGTAGTTTTCGGACGCCATGTTGGGCATTTTTCGTGCGTGCTCGCGCAAAGAAGTACATTAATTATAATTAGGAGCTGTCAGGGTGCCTCCGTAAGTGAATCCAGATGGCCGGGCGCGTTCACCATTCAGCAGCGCTCCGCGCGCTGCTGCTGCATGCCAGGCCGGGAAAGGGCTTCATTAGCCTCACTCATCCGGCGCTGAGACAGCAAGACACGGGGGCCCACGCCCCCCTCCCTCATCGGTATCGGCGTAGCTCGGCCCACCCTGCCTACCACTTGCCATGCAAATGAAAAGCACCAGTATCGAACGACAACCCTCCTGCTTCTGGGCGCTATCGAAATACAGACGTTACTTTGGTGCAGTTGATGGCGACAGAACAGCGCAGCTGCCCCCTCGTGAGCTGGGTACTAGTGAGACTGCGCCCTCGTGAACTGTGCAATAGTGAAACTTTGCTACAGCTGTGGCGACCAGCGCAGCTGCCCCCTCGTGTGCTCCGTGGCGTACAATCACCTGGTGGTTAGTTGGCATGGTTTGTTCATTCGTTCTGTCGCTTGTGACTGGAGCTGACCATGCCGCTGGTGAACAGCGCAGCTGCGCTCCCTACTGGCAGATATTAGTGAAACTGTGAGTAGCTGATGACGCGTGGTGCACGTTCACCAATTTCCATCTACACTGTGTCAGCGCGTAGAAATCCTCACCGGTGAGTGGTGCCACTACAAATCCTTGACTGAATGTCTGTCAGGAATGTAGTGACTGCGGGTCGTGTAGATTCGAGGAGGGCAAAGGTCACGTACTCAATGAGAGGTGGCAGCGGCTGAAGGCACGGAGTACAGCGGCTCCACTGTGTGGTCTGAGGCGCACTGAGCCCACAAGCACCTACCTCTTTTCCAATGGGTGAGAGTTTTGACTGACTGGTGTGAAACAGAGCAGCTGCACCTCAGCCTTCGGGCACAATTAAAGTTTTCTCGTCGTGTATGAAGCCAAAAACAAACACAAAGCGCCTAATTTGGGCTGGGTGCGTTTAAACCTCAAAGGGCACCGGCGAACACAAAGCACGGCTGCGTGACAATGTGAAAGCGACGACATTTTGTCATGTTGTGGCCCGAGTTTGCATCCTGAGGGGTTTTAAAGCTCTCTCCGCACCTTTACAAATTGAAATAAACGGACGGGGGTTTGCCCAAGATCACAACGTGTGGCCGAGGCTACCAGAGGCTCGCCATGCGTCCTCGACGCCACGAAGTTGGAGCCCCGTTGATGGTGGGATGCGCGAGTGACTACGTTTAAGCGCCTCGAAGCCCCTCGCCATCCTCATATAGGAGCTTCCAGGGCCCAGTACATATGTCTATAGGATAAGGCTGCCGAGGGGCCCTAGACCTCCCCCCCTGAGGGTGAGTATAGCGCCCTCGCTTGAGCCTCTCCCGCCAAAAGTTGGGCGCTGCCCTCCACCGACCACCCGCCCCCTGTCCACCCGCTGTCACACCCGCAGATGAGAGCAACCGCCGCCGCGAGACTCCCCACCCTCCCTCCAGGCAGCGGCATTTTATTGTAGCGCCTTGAAGCAGGCCGGTATTCTGTATACATTCCCCATTTACTGCACGCGCAGTCCAGCTTCACTTTGAAAAGGGCGCCTCAGGTCACTCTCGAAAGACAGAACCACCAGTTTCTGCGTACCATCAAAGAGAAAATACCAAGTGCCCCGCCCCTACCCCCCCCATACCCAAGTTGGAAGCCATCCACACCATGGTGTTATTGGAAGGGAGGAGCATTAATAACTTTCAGCTGCCTTTGAAATACAGAACTGTCTTATTCTGGGCGCAATCCAGGCAGTTTGAGGGTTAAATTCAGCTGTTCTTTTTCAACACGTTCTGGCAGGCACCCAGCTCTGTATTTATAATACCTACACGAACAACTCCTGCTCTCATACAATGTACTTAAAACCAACATAATTCCACGGCATTTTAGACGTATTTATTTGTGAAGGCTGGGAAAGGATTAGTAATGTTGAAGAAAAAAACAAATTTACATAAACGCAGCATTTACATTCTTAAGTTTATGCCTTGCAAGGAGGCAAAGATGGCCATTTGTGCCAAACCGAGAAGTTGATTTAACTAGAGTAGTGGGCATGGCTTCTGGGCTTATTATTCTATGTTCCTAATTTTAATTTCGAGCCGTGCACGACGAGTGCGAGTTGTGCAGCACGTTCTAAACATGGGTGTCCAAAGTAGGCCCAAGAGGCAAAACCGCGCCAGATTTTAAGGCAACAAAGGTAAAATGATTTTATATGCAATTGATCAGAATCGAACTCTTTTACCTGGTTAGCAGTTAAACTAACAAACTTCCATGAATCCGGCTTATGGACAAATGCTGAACGCCACTGCTGCACATATTTGACCCACTGTTAAAATCAGTTTTTGATCTTTATTTGGGGTAGGAGGGCTTTTGACAGTGAGTGCAGAGTGACAGCAAGTGACAATGAATGCAAAGTGACAGCAAGTGACAGTGAATGCAGAGTGACAGCAAGTGACAGTGACTGCAGAGTGACAGCAATTTACAGTGAGAGCAGAGTGACAGTGACTGCAAACTGAGTGCAGAGTGACAGTGACTGCAGACTGAGTGCAGAGTGACAGTGAGGGCTGAGTGACAGTGAGGGCTGAGTGACAGTGAGGGCTGAGTGACAGTGAGTGCAGAGTGACAGTGAGTGCAGAGTGACAGTGAGGGCAGAGTGACAGTGAGGGCAGAGTGACAGTGAGGGCAGAGTGACAGTGAGTGCAGAGTGACAGTGAGTGCAGAGTGACAGTGAGTGCAGAGTGACAGTGATTGCAGAGTGACTGTGATTGCAGAGTGACAGTGATTGCAGAGTGACAGTGATTGCAGAGTGACAGTGATTGCAGAGTGACAGTGATTGCAGAGTGACACTGATTGCAGAGTGACACTTATTGCAGAGTGACAGCAGAGTGACACTGATTGCAGAGTGACAGCAGAGTGACACTGATTGCAGAGTGACACTGATTGCAGAGTGACACTAGAGTGACACTGATTGCAGAGTGACACTGATTGCAGAGTGACACTAGAGTGACACTGATTGCAGTGACACTAGAGTGACACTGATTGCAGAGTGACACTAGAGTGACACTGATTGCAGAGTGACAGCAGAGTGACACTGATTGCAGAGTGACAGCAGAGTGACACTGATTGCAGAGTGACAGCAGAGTGACACTGATTGCAGAGTGACACTGATTGCAGAGTGACACTAGAGTGACACTGATTGCAGAGTGACACTAGAGTGACACTGATTGCAGAGTGACACTAGAGTGACACTGATTGCAGAGTGACACTAGAGTGACACTGATTGCAGAGTGACACTAGAGTGACACTGATTGCAGAGTGACACTAGAGTGACACTGATTGCAGAGTGACACTAGAGTGACACTGATTGCAGAGTGACAGCAGAGTGACACTGATTGCAGAGTGACAGCAGAGTGACACTGATTGCAGTGACAGCAGAGTGACACTGATTGCAGAGTGTGAGTAGTGTGAACAGTGTGTAAGTGTGCAGGGTGCACATTGTGTGAGTGTGCAAGATGAGTCTGCAGGATGAACATTGTGTGACTATGCAGGGTGAACAGTGTGAGTGTGCAGTGTCAGCAGTGTGTGAATGTGTAGGGGCAGTGTGTGAGTGTGCAGGAAACAAACACTCAAAGTAAGTCCACCACACACATACATACCACCACACACAAGAAGACACACACACCATACACACACATACACCACACACACATACCACACACACACATACCACACACACACACACACACACACACCACACACACACCATATACACACCACACACACATACACGACACACACATACCACACATACACACCACACTCATCACCACTCATACACACCACACTCATCACCACTCACCCCCACAGACTCACCCCCACAGACTCACCACTACAAACACAACCACACACACAACAACACCAGCCGTCAGTACATGCTTTCACCAGGGCCAAACACCACCAGGCATCAATGCACTTTTTCACCAAACACAAACACCATCAGGCGTACAACACCAGGCAGCCGTCAGTGCATGCTTTTACAAGGCGCACTCAGCAGCAACCGTCGGTGCACGCTTTCACCAAACACACACCATCAGCCATCTCTGCACGCTTTTACCAAACACACACCCACCAGCCGTCAGTGCACCCTTCCACCAGGCACACACACCTCCAGGCGCCAGTGCACTCTTCCACCAAACACACACACCAACAGCCATCAGTCCACGCATCAATTGTTAACGCATCCACAATTAACTATTGTAGCAATCGCTGTATGATACACTTTACTTTTAAACATATTCATCTAAAGCACAGCATGCAACCATTGGTAAAATTACAATCTAACCCACATAATTCCACTACACACCACATGCACACACTCCATAACACATGGCAAAAAGACATTGGCATTTACAATGCCATTAGCTCAAACTCAAATAAATCCGAGCCCGATTGCATTTCTAATGCTTGTTCCTCTTTCTTGTGTGGTTTGCAAGATGCCTAAGCAAGTTACACACGTGCTGCTGCCCCAGTGTGCACCCTGCAGGTCACAAGTTCAAATCCAATAAGGCCAACTGAGCCTATCATCCTTTGTAGGTTGCCAAACCGAGCATAAAAACATGTGTAATATTATATTAGACGCATTTATATGACACATTCTGTCATCAGTATGGCTTTTCAATGCCACCAGGGTTCAGTGTGGTCTCGCCCCGATTTCAACGACCTGAACTGGCCCAGAGTCAAGTTTGGTTTATAAACTGCGTTGTCAGTAGTTTGCTGTTCTGCTGCCGTTTGCAACTGTTCTGTTTTAATAATTAATAGATCAACGGTTTAGGGAGTTTAATGGATGTGATCACGTCTTGCCGAAAGCATTTAGTTGTTAATAGTAACATCTGTTATTTACAGTACTCACAGATGACAAAAACTGCGGGATGAAGCACTATACTAAAAAAAGTTATTATTATTAACAATAAGAACAATAATAATAAATGATCATAGCATCCTTGTCATTAATTAAAAAGCTATCATGATTACTATTATTAATAAAACAGTATGAACAATAATAATGATAACTTTTTTAATTATAGTGTTTATTATTCATATTATTACCACTACCCATAGTAATGATAATAGAAAAATAATCAAAAATACTAATAGTAATAATTCTTCTGATATTAATAACACACAAGAGGAACATAAATGTTGTGGCTGCATTACAATCTGCTCACTCGCCTTTCATTTACATTAGAGTGTTCCTAGCAACAGTGGGAGTGGTGATTTCAATTGGAAAACATCTTCAGACAGAGGCCGCCCTTGTACGGTACTCTCCTATCTGGTGAGACTCAATGCGCTAACGTATTAGAGAATATTAAAACACTCAAACGATGCTCTGATCATGCAGTCACCAACTAAATTTTGGTGTTAAGCACAGTCAAAAGTTAAACAAAACACTACACCACACCTCCTAATTTAAAGCTTAGACAGCCACGTTACTCCCACCGCGAGCACGAGGATCTGTCGTCTACCAGATGCCATGAAGTCTGCATGAGCTACAGAAGCATGAAACACTACATGGATGAATCTAGAACACTGCCACCTCCCATATCTAGGGATGCCAAGAGGCAATTGAATAAACAGAATGATTCTTAAAAGGGGTTCACCGGCAACACGGATTCTCCTCCTAACTTTTTATCAGACACCAGTTTGTTCCATGAGCACCTCTGGATACCAAAAGATCTCTATCACCTACAGAGTCCCCCAGGTTTCATACTGTTTCTTGTCATCTTCAATCCGATGGTGCGGCTCTCATGGATAATAGCACGGAGAATCCCTAATATGCAGATGATATACAACACTAGCTAAAAGTCTTCTCTGCTCCAGACATGCAACGCTACATTTCTGCCTGCATGCCATTCAGATCTGGTTCAGTGCCCACCTGAACCTTAACCCAACCAAGACAACATTCGTGTTATTTGCAAAGAAAAACAAATAAGAAACAGTACAAACCTGGATCAATGACACAAACCTTGAAGGCTTTGAACCCCACCTTTCACTGAATGCCAAGTCACTTGGATTCACCATGGACATCAACCTGAGCCTCAAGGAACACACCGAAAACATAAAGCCTGTCTGGTACCAGCTCTCTTTACTAAAGAAAATGAAACACTTTCTTCAGAAAAGCGACCTCAGAACTGCTGCTCAAGAGCTCAGACTCTTGTATCTGGGTGGCAGTTACACCCTGCTCTATAGCCTCCTAGACTCCACACTGGCACGCCTTAAGGGCAGCACATCTCATCCACCGCGTGCAAAAATATGACCACATCACCCCCATCCGGATGGAACTCAATTGGTTTCCAAGGTCGGTCCACACCATCTTTAAACCCAGCTGCATCATTCTCAATACCAGCACTCCTGCAAATTTTTCGGCAAAGCTCATCACCTTTGGTGATTCAGGCACCACAGCCATGGACCATCAGACTGCAGACTGATAAGTACAACAAAGACATCAGACCTTTTTCATTTATGCACCCAGCAGCGGGAACAAAATCTATAGGACTGCTCCAACACTGATCAGATTTAGCAAACAGTTGAAGACTCAGGTCTTTAAAGAACACTACATCACAATTTACTAGCTATCCACAAGCCATCTACCAATCTTATCACTCGTTGTCTTTGACACTTTTGGCTAGATTCACTCTACAAGAATACCATATCCATACATAGATACATTAAAAATGTTGCAAGTCTGATAATTCTTGCCCGCTGCTGCAATGACTGCATCAGTCTGCACCTCAAATCTCTGATGGTCCAAAGGTGCAAAAGGGAGGCTGTTCCAAGTCTCTGCTGTGATCTTGGAGAAGGCGCGTCCTCCACTTCTGCTTCTGTAGATGCGGGGAGTATGGGCAAGTGAAAGGGAGGCGGAGAGTAGTCTTCTTAGCGGTTGGTGGAAGTTCAGGCGGTGGTTAATGTATGCGGGTCCTTGGTTGAGTAGAGCAGTGTATGCGTGGGTCAGCAGCTTGAATTAGCACCTCTTCTGTACAGGAAGCCAGTGGAGTTGCCTGAGGTGCAGTGTAATGTGGGTTTGTCGGGAAAGGCCGAAGATTCGCAGCATGCACAGAGTGAGAAAGAAGGCAGAGGAGACGGCGTTGATCTGTGATTTTATCGTGAGCTCGTTGTTAATGATGATTCTGAGGTTTCCGGCGTGGTCGGAGGGAGTGGGTGCGGGTCATAGGTCTGATAGCCACCAGGAGTTGTTCCATGTATTACTGCTGTTGTCAAAGAGCAGTACGTCCGTTTTTCTGTGTTCAGCTGCAAACAGTTGTTCTTCATCCAGTTGGCGATGTTTGTCATGCATCTGAGGAAGCTGGTTCAGGTGGTTGTACTACCAGCATTAAAACTGGGAATAATAGACCCAGTGCCCACTACCCATGCTTCCACCCACACTGACCTGGGAACATTTTCATATTAGCCTCATCATCTGTGGCTCTGTTTCCATGGTTCCTGGTATGGAGACTGCCTTAATGGTGAAAAAACGTATCTGCTTTTCTGCAAATTACCAGCTAGAAACAAAGTAAGGGCTACATTTGTACTGATGTGTTAAAATTAGCAATACAGTTTGGAATATTTACCCGCATAAAAATACTCCTATCAGGAAAAATAATTATTTTTCACTCAAGAAATCATTTTACTTCTAACGTCTGACAATAAGGAGTAAATTATCCAAATGTAAAAAGATTATCTGGAGCTCTGGCTGCAGAATTGTGCAATTGCCGTCCATGGCATGAAACAAGCCTTCCCTCTGAGAACACCATGTTCACTGCTCAAGACAAACAGAAACAAGGAAGGAAGGTGGATGAAAAAATAACACATAATAGGTGCCACTGCACCAAACATAAGGGTTTTACGCCACAGTAACGCTAGAGAGGAAACAAGGTTCAGAAATAAACAGTCAGCTGGGTCAGTACCTCCTAGCACAAAGTCTACAGAGTAAGGACTGGGCTGGGGTGGTAACATGAAAGGTTTGCGGCATGACACCTAAAACACAGAGCTAGGACCTTTATTTCCTGTTGCTGTTCTCACTAGGATGGTGCAGGCAGGCAGGTTTGCCAGTGTGTACACTTTCTGAAGGTTTATATTTAAACAATTTAAAACCGCGTTTCTTAACCTTTTGACATCTGTGGGCTCCCCTTTGAATCACTACTTGAAGCCAGGGACCACCGACTATGAAAATATTTGATCCTCAAACAATACACAGAACTACAGAAACAAGTACTTATCAAACAATTGCACAAATGATGAAATAGTTTATTCAATTCAGAAATGAAAAACATACAGAAATCGACAATTTCGTTTTAATGGGATGGTTTGAGCTTTTAAAAATGTAGTTTTATTTCTAAACGGCGAAAAGCACATAACTTTGTCTTTTTTGATCCTAACGCATGCCCTTTTTGTTTGCGAATACCAGTGCCTGAATTGAGCCCACTAATCGTTCATACCAGACTCCATTTTTTGTACCTGCGCTACTCCCACAAATCAAGATAAAGATACCAACTTAATTATTAGCATCCAATTTAAAATTCCTTCTCATTTTCTATTTTGCTTTTTATGTATATAGATTGTATTCACCTGCTAACTTTTTTTTTATTAATGTGACGTCTAAGTACATGTTGTGGACCCGATGCTCTGAACGCCTACTTTAGAGGATGTATGACACTCTTCAAGTTATGCGCAGTCAATATAACAAATATTAGCCTACCCAAAATTGTTTCAGAAAGAATAGGGACTACTGATCTGTTATTAGTTTTTGTTGTATTTACTTATATCTGAAAATGGCGCCCAGCACCGGTTCCAGGTGGTTATGGTTTGTGCTGCGACGCACGAGGCAAATGCGTGCTGCAATACACCAGTGAGGAGTACCTTCCTTATTGTGGAAGTTAAGCTATCCAGCCATTGTCTTCATGTGGAGAATCACTGGAAGGAGGAGAAGACCTTGTCCCAGGAAATACCTCCAAACCAGGGCTCACGAAGATTTAATGACCAAGGCTAGGTAAAATCAGTGCATTGAGGCAGCAATAGGAACAACAGGAGAGATAGTAGTTAGTAAGTGCATTGACAGCTACAAGAGATGAAATGGTACTGAAGTTACTGAATGTACTTTCTGTCTTAAGCCCACCACCCAGTGGCAGCTCCTCTGCTAATGCGGAGGACCATTGCCCCACTGCTTTTCGCAGTGTAAAAAAAGCAAAAATATAATGATAATAACTTAACGTTATCTTTTCATTTGTTCCTGCTGCTGCAGCTTTGCGGGCGTGGCTGCTCTGCTGACAGAAGAGCAGGGGGAGGAGTGGTCGCCAATTTGTAAGTGTGTATGAATGTTTGGCCGGCCGTCTCAGGCAGGCCAAACAGTCATGTGCACTTTGCATGTTCTCCATCCAGGCTGCATTGCAGAGTTGTGATTGGCTCAGGGGAGCCTGGGTGATTCTTATTTCTGGCCCAAAGAGAGACAACGGAGAAGAGTCGCGGCGATAAGGCAAGTAGATTTATTTTTATAGCGCCACCCCCGATCCGTGCCAGCAGCCACTGCCACCACCACTGATAATTCTCAGCTAGGGAAACAAAACGAACTAACTCCAGATAGCTGGGCACCTGGATGATTTGAATAACAAAAAAATAATTGGTTTTCGTTTCATTTCTTAGACCAAAGCTACCCAAGCCTGGCTGGGTTTATTTCTAGATAATAATTTCTCAAAATACCAATTAAACATTAATGATACATCAGACAATAATCGTAGAGATATTTAAATATGCCTGATTTTTGCACTCCACCGAAGAGCAGTTTACAGAGTTCCAGCCAGCCCTTCTATTCTGCTCATTTCAGTTTCTTGCAGAGAAAGGAGTACATTTTAAACAAATCAGATTATGTTTTTAATAGTTTTCCATTACATTCAAGATTTCTGAAATACCAGATGGCTCTTGCACAATAATCTAATCATTTTTACAGCTGGAAGGCACAGAAATAACTTGGAGCTAAATAGCCACTCGCATAGAGAAAGCAACTAAACCTTTTTTTCCATGAAAAGCCCGGTGTATTTTTTAGTCTCTCGCTCTACTGGTGTCAAGATGGATCAAAACTCAGTGTTTAATTCAATTGAAAACTGAAGTGAGTCACTAACATGTATACTCCTTTACATTTCTACACTATGAGAACGGCCCTGCAAAGCCATTGAAGCATAGTATGAATATGCCCTGCTTCACATAACACACCTCTGACAGAAATAAGCGATTAATCCTTTTTACACCGGAGAAAAGCACAGAGCTGTTGGAACTACACCTGATCACAAAATTGAAGAAAATACTTTTAAAAAGAGGCATTTCTTAAAATTGTCACCTCTTTTAGAAAATCAGACGAAATGCATAACAAGCATTTACAATGCAATGGTTTCGCCTTTGGAAAAGTTAGAGCTATTGGCATTGTAAATGACAAAATTTGTATTTATGTGTTGTTTTTTAAAACAGATAAATAAATGTAATTGTCATTTACATTGCCATTAGCTTAATCTCTGCAGTCACTCTCCAGTCCCCAGTACTCCATAGCACTCCCTACTCACTCTGCAGTCCCTAGCACTCCCTAGTCACTCTCCAGTCCCTAGCACTCCCTAGTCACTCTCCAGTCCCTAGCACTCCATAGCACTCCCTAGTCACTCTGCAGTCCCTAGCACTCCCTAGTCACTCTCCAGTCCCTAGCACTCCCTAGTCACTCTCCAGTCCCTAGCACTCCCTAGCACTCCCTAGTCACTCTGCAGTCCCTAGCACTCCCTAGTCACTCTGCAGTCCCTAGCACTCCCTAGTCACTCTGCAGTCCCTAGCACTCCCTAGTCACTCTGCAGTCCCTAGCACTCCCTAGCACTCCCTAGTCACTCCCCAGTCCCTAGCACTCCCTAGTCACTCTCCAGTCCCTAGCACTCCCTAGCACTCCCTAGTCACTCTGCAGTCCCTAGCACTCCCTAGTCACTCTGCAGTCCCTAGCACTCCCTAGTCACTCTGCAGTCCCTAGCACTCCCTAGTCACTCTGCAGTCCCTAGCACTCCCTAGTCACTCTGCAGTCCCTAGCACTCCCTAGTCACTCTGCAGTCCCTAGCACTCCCTAGTCACTCTGCAGTCCCTAGCCCTCCCTAGTCACTCTGCAGTCCCTAGCACTCCCTAGTCACTCTCCAGTCCCTAGCACTCCCTAGTCACTCTCCAGTCCCTAGCACTCCCTAGCACTCCCTAGTCACTCTGCAGTCCCTAGCACTCCCTAGTCACTCTGCAGTCCCTAGCACTCCCTAGTCACTCTGCAGTCCCTAGCACTCCCTAGTCACTCTGCAGTCCCTAGCACTCCATAGCACTCCCTAGTCACTCTGCACTCCCTAGCACTCCCTAGTCACTCTCCAGTCCCTAGCGCTCCCTAGTCACTCTCCAGTCCCTAGCACTCCCTAGCACTCCCTAGTCACTCTGCAGTCCCTAGCACTCCCTAGTCACTCTGCAGTCCCTAGCACTCCCTAGTCACTCTGCAGTCCCTAGCACTCCATAGCACTCCCTAGTCACTCTGCACTCCTTAGAACTCCCTAGTCACTTCGCACTCCCTAGCACTCCCTAGTCACTCTGCACTCCCTAGCACTCCCTAGTCACTCTGCATTCCCTAGCACTCCCTAGTCACTCTGCAGTCCCTAGCACTCCATAGCACTCCCTAGTCACTCTGCACTCCCTAGCACTCCCTAGTCACTCTGCACTCCCTAGCACTCCCTAGTCACTCTCCAGTCCCTAGCACTCCCTAGCACTCCCTAGTCACTCTGCAGTCACTAGCACTCCCTAGTCACTCTGCAGTCCCTAGCACTCCCTAGTCACTCTGCAGTCCCTAGCACTCCCTAGTCACTCTGCACTCCATAGCACTCCCTAGTCACTCTGCACTCCCTAGCACTCCCTAGTCACTCTGCACTCCCTAGCACTCCCTAGTCACTCTGCATTCCCTAGCACTCCCTAGTCACTCTGCACTCCCTAGCACCCCCTAGTCACTCTGCACTCCCTAGCACTCCCTTGCACTCTGCACTCTGCACTCCCTAGCACCCCCTAGTCACTCTGCACTCCCTAGCACTCCCTTGCACTCAGCACTCCCTTGCACTCTGCACTCCCTAGCACTCTCTAGCACTCCCTAGTCACTCTGCACTCCCTAGTCACTCTGCACTCCCTAGTCACTCTGCACTCCCTAGTCACTCCCTAGTCACTCTGAACTCACTAGTCACTCTGAACTCACTAGTCACTCTGAACTCACTAGTCACTCTGAACTCACTAGTCACTCTGAACTCACTAGTCACTCTGCACTCCCTAGTCACTCTGCACTCCCTAGTCACTCTCCAGTCCCTAGCACTCCCTAGCACTCCCTAGTCACTCTGCAGTCCCTAGCACTCCCTAGTCACTCTGCAGTCCCTAGCACTCCCTAGTCACTCTGCAGTCCCTAGCACTCCCTAGTCACTCTGCAGTCCCTAGCACTCCCTAGTCACTCTGCAGTCCCTAGCACTCCCTAGTCACTCTGCAGTCCCTAGCACTCCCTAGTCACTCTGCAGTCCCTAGCACTCCCTAGTCACTCTGCAGTCCCTAGCACTCCCTAGTCACTCTCCAGTCCCTAGCACTCCCTAGTCACTCTCCAGTCCCTAGCACTCCCTAGTCACTCTCCAGTCCCTAGCACTCCCTAGCACTCCCTAGTCACTCTGCAGTCCCTAGCACTCCCTAGTCACTCTGCAGTCCCTAGCACTCCCTAGTCACTCTGCAGTCCCTAGCACTCCCTAGTCACTCTGCAGTCCCTAGCACTCCATAGCACTCCCTAGTCACTCTGCACTCCCTAGCACTCCCTAGTCACTCTCCAGTCCCTAGCACTCCCTAGTCACTCTCCAGTCCCTAGCACTCCCTAGCACTCCCTAGTCACTCTGCAGTCCCTAGCACTCCCTAGTCACTCTGCAGTCCCTAGCACTCCCTAGTCACTCTGCACTCCCTAGCACTCCCTAGTCACTCTGCACTCCCTAGCACTCCCTAGTCACTCTGCACTCCCTAGCACTCCCTAGTCACTCTGCATTCCCTAGCACTCCCTAGTCACTCTGCAGTCCCTAGCACTCCATAGCACTCCCTAGTCACTCTGCACTCCCTAGCACTCCCTAGTCACTCTGCACTCCCTAGCACTCCCTAGTCACTCTCCAGTCCCTAGCACTCCCTAGCACTCCCTAGTCACTCTGCAGTCACTAGCACTCCCTAGTCACTCTGCAGTCCCTAGCACTCCCTAGTCACTCTGCAGTCCCTAGCACTCCCTAGTCACTCTGCACTCCATAGCACTCCCTAGTCACTCTGCACTCCCTAGCACTCCCTAGTCACTCTGCACTCCCTAGCACTCCCTAGTCACTCTGCACTCCCTAGCACTCCCTAGTCACTCTGCACTCCCTAGCACTCCCTAGTCACTCTGCACTCCCTAGCACTCCCTAGTCACTCTGCATTCCCTAGCACTCCCTAGTCACTCTGCACTCCCTAGCACCCCCTAGTCACTCTGCACTCCCTAGCACTCCCTTGCACTCTGCACTCTGCACTCCCTAGCACCCCCTAGTCACTCTGCACTCCCTAGCACTCCCTTGCACTCAGCACTCCCTTGCACTCTGCACTCCCTAGCACTCTGCACTCCCTAGCACTCCCTAGTCACTCTGCACTCCCTAGTCACTCTGCACTCCCTAGTCACTCTGCACTCCCTAGTCACTCTGCACTCCCTAGTCACTCCCTAGTCACTCTGAACTCACTAGTCCCTCTGAACTCACTAGTCACTCTGAACTCACTAGTCACTCTGAACTCACTAGTCACTCTGAACTCACTAGTCACTCTGAACTCACTATTCACTCTGCACTCCCTAGTCACTCTGCACTCCCTAGTCACTCTCCAGTCCCTAGCACTCCCTAGTCACTCTGCAGTCCCTAGCACTCCCTAGTCACTCTGCAGTCCCTAGCACTCCCTAGTCACTCTGCAGTCCCTAGCACTCCCTAGTCACTCTGCAGTCCCTAGCACTCCCTAGTCACTCTGCAGTCCCTAGCACTCCCTAGTCACTCTGCAGTCCCTAGCACTCCCTAGTCACTCTGCAGTCCCTAGCACTCCCTAGTCACTCTGCAGTCCCTAGCACTCCCTAGTCACTCTCCAGTCCCTAGCACTCCCTAGTCACTCTCCAGTCCCTAGCACTCCCTAGTCACTCTCCAGTCCCTAGCACTCCCTAGCACTCCCTAGTCACTCTGCAGTCCCTAGCACTCCCTAGTCACTCTGCAGTCCCTAGCACTCCCTAGTCACTCTGCAGTCCCTAGCACTCCATAGCACTCCCTAGTCACTCTGCACTCCCTAGCACTCCCTAGTCACTCTCCAGTCCCTAGCACTCCCTAGTCACTCTCCAGTCCCTAGCACTCCCTAGCACTCCCTAGTCACTCTGCAGTCCCTAGCACTCCCTAGTCACTCTGCAGTCCCTAGCACTCCCTAGTCACTCTGCAGTCCCTAGCACTCCCTAGCACTCCCTAGTCACTCTGCACTCCCTAGCACTCCCTAGTCACTCTGCACTCCCTAGCACTCCCTAGTCACTCTGCACTCCCTAGCACTCCCTAGTCACTCTGCATTCCCTAGCACTCCCTAGTCACTCTGCAGTCCCTAGCACTCCATAGCACTCCCTAGTCACTCTGCACTCCCTAGTCACTCTGCACTCCCTAGCACTCCCTAGTCACTCTCCAGTCCCTAGCACTCCCTAGCACTCCCTAGTCACTCTGCAGTCACTAGCACTCCCTAGTCACTCTGCAGTCCCTAGCACTCCCTAGTCACTCTGCAGTCCCTAGCACTCCCTAGTCACTCTGCACTCCCTAGCACTCCATAGCACTCCCTAGTCACTCTGCACTCCCTAGCACTCCCTAGTCACTCTGCACTCCCTAGCACTCCCTAGTCACTCTGCACTCCCTAGCACTCCCTAGTCACTCTGCACTCCCTAGCACTCCCTAGTCACTCTGCACTCCCTAGCACTCCCTTGCACTCTGCACTCTGCACTCCCTAGCACCCCCTAGTCACTCTGCACTCCCTAGCACTCCCTTGCACTCAGCACTCCCTTGCACTCTGAACTCACTAGTCACTCTGAACTCACTAGTCACTCTGCACTCACTAGTCACTCTGCACTCACTAGTCACTCTGCACTCACTAGTCACTCTGAACTCACTAGTCACTCTGCACTCCCTAGTCACTCTGCACTCACTAGTCACTCTGCACTCCCTAGTCACTCTGCACTCCCTAGTCACTCTGCACTCCCTAGTCACTCTGCACTCCCTAGTCACTCTGCACTCCCTAGTCACTCTGCACTCCCTCGTACTCCCTTGCACTCTGCACTCCCTTGCACTCTGCACTCCCTAGCACTCTGCAGTCACTCTGCACTCCCTAGCACCCCCTAGTCACTCTGAGGCAAAGCCAAGGTCTACAATGTCAAAGTTCACTTAGAAGTCCCATAATTTAAGCATGCACATGTGGTGACCTGATGTTCTGGTGGGTGTTTGTCAACAGTGAGGCTGGAAGCCTGACTGTCAGCCGCAGAGCACGATGAAGTACTCGAACTCTGATGAAAGATGGGAGGTGGTCACTATTTCCAAGCATGTTACGGTCGAAATTGGCCTGTAGATGGACAAGTTACCGCGGTCAATATTCTACATCTTGAGACGGGTGCCTATTTTGTATTTCAGTACCATAGTGACTGCATCTCTTAAAAGAGAGCCATTTAATCTATTAGGCAGTGACAGCTCAAGGATGTGTAGGGCCCCAGCAAATTATATTTTCTGGCCCCCTGTTTGGGACAGCTTTGAATGTATTGCCCCTCGGCTCATTCAACGCCTATGATGAAAAGCAATACTGAATTGTATGTTAAACTATATGCAACAGCACCGGCCAGCTAAAGAGAGTAGTAAGGAAGAGACAAAGGTAGAGAGAGGTGAAGGGTAGAAAGAACAAGCATTTACAATGCAATGGTTTCGCCTTTGGAAAAGTTAGAGCTATTGGCATTGTAAATGACAAAATTTGTATTTATGTGTTGGTTTTGAAAACAGATAAATAAATGGCATTGTCATTTACATTGCCATTAGCTTAATCTCTCGCAAATGTGAGACCTATTGAACCCTACGGACGAGCTCAGCAGACAGCAATTACTACCACACACACACACCCAGAGCCCCCCCCCACACACCCACCCCCAGAGCCCCACACACACCCAGAGCCCCCCCCCCACACACACACACACACACACCCAGATCCATATATATATATGTAAAAGTAATTATCCAAATATCAGCTGGCTCTTCAGTTACAAAGCTTTTGTGAGCTCGGATGACTTGCTCATTGAACTGTGGCATAGAGTCCAAGAGCTGCTAGTCTGTCCATACTATCTACTGTCCATTTACCACTCCATCAAATGAACAGCTTCCAAACCTTAACCCAGACCGTAACCTCATGTTCCCCTACTAGCAGTGCCAAAAAAACTAAAGCCCCGGTCACAACAGTAACCAGTGGACCAAACATGGTCATTGTCTTAACTTCCCTCGTGTCAACAACCACATGAGAAAATAAAGATGAACTGCTACAAACAGCGAGCAATACATACCAAGTAGGTCTATATTTCTAACAAAATTACCCCTTAATCAGTGCCTCGCAAAGAGATGACGCCACAAAACAGTTAAAGAACCACAATAATCACTGCATACCATGCCCATAAACTAAGAAATCCGGGCTTGAGCCAAGAGCACCATCCAAGACTTGCTCAGGCACAACCCAGAATCACCGCCACGGAAGTAATGTTATAGCCCAAAAGCCAAATTGGTGGTGTTCAACCAAAATTTAGAGGGGGGGGGGGGGAGAACAGGACTATGAATGTCCCGTAGAGGACTAATGTAGGCGCAGTGCCACAAGAACGAGCCGTTCCTAGAGACCATATCACTGACAAAATTACGCAAAACTTTCAAAGAAAACAGTACTCTTCATGGAGCACGTCAATTACAGTAAAAAAAAAACAACACAATACTCATGTCCCCGGTATGTCCATTGCTGCAGAACGTGCCATGGAGTGACACAGGGTCAATGTACGCATGCTCCCGGCCACATTTTTGTTGTGGGTTTCTCACTACTCTGTATAGCCATGTGCCACTCCTCCATGCCTGTAACCATCTAGCAGACCAAACTGGGTGAGAAATTAAATAATGTGGTAATCAACATATTTAACTATTTAATAAATCTGGCATACTTTTGTACAGCTTGTGATGACAACCGACTTGCCTCTTAATTCACCAATGTCATTGTCATCAGAGCTGCGGAGCAGGAATATTTCCAATTTCATGTTTAAAACTATCACTTCTGATAATAATTCGATATGCTGTGATAAAACACGCGTGTTGAAGCAGAACACTTGTTTTTTTTTTTTTTTAATTCTCTTTTATTAATATAAAAGGTGGCGCACTCAGTGAGAACATTACATATACTCGGCATAGTCAGGTTTACGGAACAGTAAAACAAAATCACCTTCAGTAACATTTTGTTATGACACAATCACAATTTGTCTGCTTAAAGCCTATACATGCAAGTCCATACATCAAGTAGGTATTACTACTGAGTTGTACCAGTAAAGTAGCAGTGTTATGGTGCCCAACCTACGAAACAGTTGCGGAACATATTAAGAAACATTTCCCCCCCATACCCCAACTTGGTGTCATCACTCCTAAGTAGTGTGCGTACTTCTCCTCACCCACCCACGCTCCCTCGCCCCTGTGACTGGACACATCGCTACGAAACCCCCTTTTCGTCACAATTAATATTGCGAGGCATAATTCTCCATCTTAGCCATCACTCCTCCTCCCCATCAGAATCTAGGTCATCATCCTCCGGCAAGGGCTCACAGATGTCCCCCCTATAAACATTCCAGTTGGTCCACACTATATTCCATTTTTTCGGGGCTGCCCGAAGGACATACACCGCTCGTTCCGTGACCATCAGGCAGTCCATGTTTGCAGCCCATCTGTCCACAGTGGGCACCTCCGGAGCCCCCCATTTCTGTGCAAGATCACGTTTTGCTACTGTCATGGCAAGTGTGGCCCATATGATACCATATCTGTTCAGGTCATTTGTTGAAAATTAGTACGTTTTGGTGAACATTATCTGCGCCATCTTGCCTCTTCCCCTGATGCCACACTTTTGTCGTGCGCACCCGCCATTTTAAGATGCCCCGATCAGAACGAACCCTTTTGCATGCCGCTGGCCCCTGACATAGCCCTTTGCCTTCGCTAAGCCTGCACGCTGACCACCCCCTGCTTGCACCTGCCTTGAGTCATAAACCCCTCTTCGGCGCTGCTCTGCCCCAGGCCTTCATCCTGTTCCCAGCGCGACACCTCCCTGCTTCCCTTTCATGATCTCCGGCCCTTAGATGCAAACCCCCCCTTTTTCCCCGTGTGCCCGTTTTGTCCTCCCCGTTCCCAAGCCGACACCCAGCTCTGCCGATACCATCCTTGCCCCTCCCCGTACAATAGAAAGCTTCCCCCATCAAAGAATCCCCGGGTTGATCAAAGCCCCCACCCCATGAGACCCGATCAAACCCCCCACATTCCGTGAATCGGCGGATTATCCAGCTGCGCGATGCTCATCACCTGTTGTGACTAGGGTGGGGACTTCAACTGTAAATGTGTATGGGAACGGGCCCAAAGGGGAGTTCCGAGAATGTCTTTTCCGTACATCAAGGCTTTAACATGTATGTGTAATCTACAATAAAGTCATAAATGTGGGTATAAGAGGCCAGGCCTCAGGAATACAGTTAGAGCACCTCAGAACGATACCTTCTGTCCGTTTCGTTGTGTTCTCCTCCGGAGAGAATAAAAAAACCTTGTTTCCTGCTTTCCAGTCTCCAGCGCCTGCCTCTTCATTTGATTTAATAACTAGAGGGTCACAGAGGCAATACCGCCGGGCAAATATCGATTGTCCCCGACCCGATTGAACTTTTTACAATTGGCGCCCAACGTGAGGCCCATCAGCGACTCGTGGATCCAGTGGGAGAGGTCCCGACGACAGAGTGAACGACTGCAACGATCGGGAGAGCTCTTGCCCAATAGACCCTCGTCTGGCAGCCGATCATCCGAACTTCACTAGTTCCGAACAGACCTCTCTCGAGTGATCTACGGTCCTGACTGGGAACCATCAGGAGTGCCGTGAGAAATACGAGAAAAAGAGGACGATCGGGCGCTGGATTCGGAAGACAAGAAACTGTCCACGTGGTCCGGGTAAGGTCGTGTAATCACGACAAGTTGCGAAATAATTGCATGATTGTTTGATTGTTCAAAATACTAGTATTGCTCGTTTTATTTTTATTTTTTTTATTTGGAGATTCACTGTCTGCAAACGGAGAAAACAACAGGCTCTCTCTCTTTGCAAGCAGTGGAGGATAGGTAGGGTAGCAGCCGTGCTTGTTTTCTTTCTCCCCCACTCAATAATTGCTTGAAACTGAACTGTTGTTCGCAAAAATATTGTTTCCTGGAGATTCCCTGTCTGCAAACAGGGAAGTGACCACCCTTTTTGCAGATAGTGAAAAGGGTAGGTAACGCAGATCTTTGCGGACCTACTCATTCTCCCCATTGTTATTTATTGGTCTTTTGGTTTTTTGATCCATGAGGTATTCACTACCTGCAAACAACGTAGAATAGAAATATTCTGTCTAGTCTTTGCACCTAGTGATAAGATAGGCAGTGCTGACTTTTAGTCCCTCGTTACGAGCCGTCATGTCTGTCTTCTCCCCACTGATAAATAGCCTGTTTAGCCCGGACCGGGTGTTAGAGGTGGACCATATAGCTCCACTAGAAGGCACCCCTAATAAGGACATGTTCATAAACTATGGGTTAGTCACCATAGCTTATAATAAATTATGGCACAGGTATACCGAAGATAGCCAAGACAAACAGTGGCCACTGGCAGGATCCTTTGACCTTGATAAAATAGAAACGTTAGAAATAGCCCTTCGAAATAATAAGACAACGCCAATTATGCTCGACAGTCTCGGTATGTGGCGCAGAGAGGCTATGCGACGACTGAGAAAAGACGAGGACAAACAAAGTAGAGAAATATACCGACAGGACAACCCCAGGACACCGCTACCCACGACTTATCCCCCGACACTATGCAAAGGACGACCAGACTTAGGGTCAAACCAATGCGCTTTTTGTAGGTATGTCGGACACTGGAAAGCCCAATGCCCGACTCTACTGAGCGTGAGTAAAGGCAAAGGGCCGACAGGAACGACTGACCGGCAGTACGAGAAAAAGCGCGAGACGAAGAAAAACCCGACTTACATAGACAGACCAGACAGGACCGCCACGTTTGATTATGCCCGATGGCACAGATTTCGCCAGGACAATTTAAGCGGCATGCTCAAGTTCTCCTAGGTCGGGCAATGTCAAGACGGGAACCCAGCCTCGTTTAAAATTCACAGACGGAAAGAGATAATTATGACCAATAACTGTTTTATATTTGTCTTGGGTCTTTGTATGTCGTACTTGTACTGTCCCCCGTCTGAGTTTGTGTGTATGTAATGTACAAATCTGCGTCATCCCTCTACACGTGTTTCCGTGTTACTCGACCTCTGTTAGCAGAAACTTAGCATAAAAGCAACCTGGAAAGAAAGAAATGGTAAAACAAAATCCGTAGACCATTAATGAACTTGAACTTTTAATTTAACACAACAAACAAGGAATAATAACGATGAACTGTAGAAAATGAAAGTCAAACAGAACATTCGCCCCCCCCCCATTCTGGAACCTTCCAAAGTAGGGCAGGGTTACGGCTACGCCCAACCAACGGCAACCCATATAAGGCGAGCCCGGCCGCCAACTCTTGGTCAGGAAATCTTAACGTATGGGGGAGCCGGAGGAGAGGCAGGAGCCCGCAGCCTGGGCATTTGCAGGAAGTCCCGCCACATGTCTCCTTGGCCGGCCGCAACGGGCCTGGAAAGACTAAGGTAGTCCCGCCACATGTCAAGAGGAGAACGAGGCACCTCTTCCTTTTCTCTTCCGTCACAGCCGCAGCAGTCCTGGACGGCGGGATGTCCTGCACGTACCTCCACAACAATTTGTCCAAGTTGGGCTGGGAGGGAGAGACGACGCGGACGAGCTTCTCCCACCTCCACCGATAGGAGGTTTCCCAGCCCCCGGCCCGACGCCGAACACCCCCAGTCAGGCGATGGTGCCAATACTTCCACAGCACCGAACGTACAATGGTGGCACCCCAGTACTTGCGCAGCACCGAACGTACAATGGTGGCACTTGGGGAACACCGGATGTGGAGAGACCTTCATGCGGGGCGATGAAAAGGAGCGGCATGGAGTGCACCGGGAGAAGGAGACGATGTGAACGAGTCTCCCTCGCCCCCCCAGGTGGGGGCATCACAGCTGCACCCCAGCTGAACGTCCCGCTCTCACAAAACAGGGACCTCTTCCTTTCACTCCGAAGGATCTCTTCCATTCTTGCAAACTCGACGAGAGTGGCCCCTGTAGGGCCTCAAAATGGCGTCTGGATCCGCTGGAAGGCGGGCCCCGGCCACTAGAGTAACTTTGGCCAGCCATATAACTCGAACATTTGTCCCATGGAGCACGAGCCCCCATCTCCGACAGCATCTCCGCAGCCTTGAAGATCATACAAAGGTCCCCGGCGGAACCTTCGGCCTTTGCAGGTTTCCGGTAAGGGACGGCTGCCTTGATCGCCAACGAAACAAACATGACATTGCCACACCTTCTGTTAGCGTGAATTCTAGAACTGCCGAAAAGGACTCTGGTCCAAACTGCCAGTAATGGAAACATTTCCCCCTGATGCTGCTTCCGGACTGTGCCGGCCCCGCCCAAAATGGCGCTGGTATCAATCGGAACTTACGAACGCCTCGTGGTGTTCCTTCGCACTAATATAAGCTTGATGTTCTGAGATTTTTTTGTGATCCTTTGTACACTTGGCTAGAAAAGACAAGGAGAACTCACTCGACGAACAGTATGAAAGAATCCCCATTACAAATGTTGATTACAAATGTACACTGTATTATATTTTTATAACCGATGTAAACCTCATTTACGACGCACACGTACGGTATGCATATAGGAAATCTGATTACAACTATTGTGATTATGCTTCTGAATTATGAAATTAAATGCCCCCGAACCCCCAACCAATTAATAGACGTTTTAGTTACTTACAAATGAACGAGTAAAACTTTCCGATGTTTTTATTGCTGCAAGCGAAACCCCCCACTGTATGCACTTTAGCCATTGCCACGACCGGCCAAATACGACCGCACCCTCATAATCCATATGCTGAAATGATTTTGCAAAATAAAGTCTTTGAAACTATGGACGGGTATTGCATGCTTTATTTTTAAAAAATGTGGGATCGGTGGGAAAGTTTTTTTCTGTGCACCCTACTCTGCTCTCTCTTTAAGGTTAAAGGAAGATGGTTACCCAGCCCTGGAGGACGGATCGGATCAACAACACGACACTCCGCCTTCAAAGTACGCAACTGACCCATGAACTCTCGCGTAGAGGAAGACCTTGACTTCCAAGGATGGGTAAAACGAACGGTGTAAATGAGGGAATGTAAAAGGAGGGAGAAATAAAATAATGTAAATATTATAAAGTACCACGTTCCAAAGTATCAGGGGCCCAAGAACCGAAGAACCTTAGAACGCCACAGCGTTGAAAGAGGTTTAAGGACCCCGATAGTGAGATACATCCTTTTGACTAGATACCTCGCACTAGGCACCTCTGGTTTCCTTTTTACGTTTCCCCCGCACACGACCTATATGAACACACTACCCCCCCTCGACTCCAGAAACCATATCCCCAGGGACCCTGCCCCGAGGAGGAAAGACGAGTAAGAGGTAAGTAAAGGACTTATGAATCCATGTATTTGAATGTGCGCGAATGCTGTCTCCCACCCCCCCCTTTTTTTCCCTCCCTCTGCAGGTTACATCAGAGATTACAGCCGAGGTGTGGCGAAGATCCGAAACCTTGCCATGTCTAATGCACGAAACGGACTAGCGCCGCAAGGTGGCGTCTAAGCATGCCTGCAGACTACTCACGTACCGAACAAACCCGAAAAATTAGCACAACCCTGATAAAAAGTGATCACCCTTAAACCAGACCGGATGAATGAACCCATGTCACGTATGATGCGAAACTATGAAGGAATGTGTGTGTGTGACTGAGACGTTGACCCAACTGGTCGAAGGACCGAGAATGCGAGAAAGTACGACAAAATGGTACCTCCTTTCTTCTTCCCTGTTTCTCAAAGCACGTCCCCTCTACCCTGTCTAATGCTCAAACTGCATGAATACAAGATTCTAACGCAGACCCGTGAATGCCCTTTACTGTGTAATGCACTAAATAGCCTTTCTTGAATACACTGCCACCCTCTCTGTTGCACGTGTACTATTTAGCCTGCCGTTGCTCTCTCTCTCTCTCTCTCTCTCTCTCTCTCTCTCTCTCTCTCTCTCTCTCTCTCTCTCTCTCCCTCTCCCTCTATTTTTGCACTCCCACTCTTCTGAGTGGTTAGCCCCGAAATTGGCAGACTGCCACCCCTAGCACACCACCTAATTGGCTTCAAATACCGTCAGTATTTGCACAAAAACTTGTCTTTAATACGATCACCCTGAGGCCGCGTCATTACCTCTCCTTTTCCGCTAGAAGTCAATGAGCCAAGGTTGGGCCGTAAGGGAAAGGACAGGTAAGACGACAGAGGTTCCCTAATCTGACCCGAAATAAGGGAACTACATGTCAACGGCTCCTATAGTATAAAACAAGGACCTCAGAATACGCGACCCTCCCCTCCCCGAATTGTCGCAATACCCAAGCCGAAAAAAATGATCACCCCCCGTTACCTCCCCTGTATATGTCCCTGGTTGTTTCCCATAAAACCCCTGTCCTTCCTGATTAAGTAATCGGGCTGTAAGAGGTTACGTAGGATCCAGAATGATGTTTTACAAGGTTAACAGATTAGCCCAAGGTAAAGAAATAACCGAAGTGAACCCCGTAGTAGTTTAAAAGCAGGATGCATCTATAGAAAGGAGATGTTTTAGTCATGATCGTCTCTCAGCAAAATACCTGTGTAGTACCATGTTGATGACTCACAGTACCCTTTGTAAATGTAAAACTCTAGAGAACAGCATATCTTCGCCAGGTTCGTCTCACGAAGGTGGGTCACCATCAGATGAACTGTCGTGAACTAATTATGAAGGAAAGTCATAAGTAAATCCAACAGGCCCGTCACCGGTCATTTCATATGCCAGTTGTGAGAACGAGCATTTTCATTCTTTGCCTGGAGCTGGGAGAGAAATAGACTTTTTTGATTATCTCCATCTGCCAATTTTCTAAAGACTGTCTTTTCAAACTTGTTTAAGGGTACTGCTGTTGGAGGAGAGAAGGACCGGATGTGGGAGCACGAGGCCTGACTGCAGACTAAGGAACACCTGCGACATTAGCCAAGGCGAGACCACGACAGAAAAGAGCTGCAGGACGAGGCACTGTTTTCGACAGCATGAAAAGAAAGGGTCGACCTGATGCCCCTGCTCGACGTCCAGTGCCTGTCGACAAGTCCCCGCTCTCTGAATTCTGTCACACGCCCGCCTATTTGAAGTCTCTCGTTCCCCTAGTTTGTTCCCAATTTGGCCTTGCTCCATCCCCCTTTTTTTCCTCTGACCTACCCTATGGACTGTTTTGAACGCTCTTCTTCCATCGGAACTTTCTGACAATCACCTCAAAGGACACAGGGCGAAAAGGACCTTACCGACCAGAAACGCGAGGAAAGGGTCGTGCCCTGCAACGCAGAACTTAGAACAGAGCTGGATTTGTAGCTCCACCGCCGGTGCTCAACAGCGCCAACGAAAGACCACAAAGAACAATGAGAACTCGTAAACTTCGAACATTTGACATCCTCAATCACCGTTTCTGCTATGCCTCATTTCTCTCCCAGCCGCCATTGTATTGATCCATGCTCCAATCCGAGTCTGAAATATGTAATAACCTGCCCGTTCACGTTATGATATGTACTTGCTGCTCGCTACAGAACCGTTTTTTTGTATTGCATTTCTATGACTTTCCTGCTGAACAAGTTTATCAAAGTTTATCAAATAGGCCCACCTCCTGAAAACTAGAAATGTTAAAATGTATTGTTTACAACTCTTTTTATCTAGGGTTCCTACCGTTTTTCTCTCATGCCCACCACAGTAGAACCAAGTAGAAAATGAACCAGCAAGATGTCTTGAATATGTTAAAGGGAGGACTGTTGAAAATTAGTACGTTTTGGTGAACATTATCTGCGCCATCTTGCCTCTTCCCCTGATGCCACACTTTTGTCGTGCGCACCCGCCATTTTAAGATGCCCCGATCAGAACGAACCCTTTTGCATGCCGCTGGCCCCTGACATAGCCCTTTGCCTTCGCTAAGCCTGCACGCTGACCACCCCCTGCTTGCACCTGCCTTGAGTCATAAACCCCTCTTCGGCGCTGCTCTGCCCCAGGCCTTCATCCTGTTCCCAGCGCGACACCTCCCTGCTTCCCTTTCATGATCTCCGGCCCTTAGATGCAAACCCCCCCTTTTTCCCCGTGTGCCCGTTTTGTCCTCCCCGTTCCCAAGCCGACACCCAGCTCTGCCGATACCATCCTTGCCCCTCCCCGTACAATAGAAAGCTTCCCCCATCAAAGAATCCCCGGGTTGATCAAAGCCCCCACCCCATGAGACCCGATCAAACCCCCCACATTCCGTGAATCGGCGGATTATCCAGCTGCGCGATGCTCATCACCTGTTGTGACTAGGGTGGGGACTTCAACTGTAAATGTGTATGGGAACGGGCCCAAAGGGGAGTTCCGAGAATGTCTTTTCCGTACATCAAGGCTTTAACATGTATGTGTAATCTACAATAAAGTCATAAATGTGGGTATAAGAGGCCAGGCCTCAGGAATACAGTTAGAGCACCTCAGAACGATACCTTCTGTCCGTTTCGTTGTGTTCTCCTCCGGAGAGAATAAAAAAACCTTGTTTCCTGCTTTCCAGTCTCCAGCGCCTGCCTCTTCATTTGATTTAATAACTAGAGGGTCACAGAGGCAATACCGCCGGGCAAATATCGATTGTCCCCGACCCGATTGAACTTTTTACACATTGGGGTCCCAAATGTTCAGAAGGCATTTATGCGGGTCTGGCATAATGGAAATCCCAAGTGCCTGGGATATGGTGCGCATAGCCTGTGTCCAGTATCCCTGTATCCCGGGGCAATCCCAGAGTGTGTGGAACAGTGTCCCCTCCTCCCCGCAACCCCGCAAGCAAAAGGGATTGGGCGCTCTATGTATTTTATGGAGCAGTGTCCTGGTGTAGTAAATGCGATGTAAGATTTTTAGTTGCACCAGTCTAAATTTGGCTGAAATGCCTATTTCTTTCGGTGAAGCCAAGGCCCCATTCCACTCTGAGTCATCCATCATACCTATCTCCCCCTCCCATCTTTCCTTAAGTTTCGCCGTGGGGTCTTTTAAGTTGTTGATTAATTTTTTGTAAGTGAGGGATGTGGCGCTCTGGTGCATATAGTCCGTTAACAGTCTGTCTTCAAGCGGCGAGGATTCCGGCAGAACAGTGTCCTGCGGTATCGCTTGGAGCAGCGCGTGTCTAATTTGGACATAGCGAAACATTTCAGTGGGTCTGAGGTCATAGTGTTGTTGAAGGTGTGAGAACGGTACCACTGTGTCCCCCTCCCAAAGGTCCCCCACCGTGGAGATACCTATTCGGTCCCATTGCGTGAAGCCCTTGCAGGTTCTAAGGTTGCCCAGTGATTTCGTGTCCCACAGAGGTGTCATTTTGGTTATCTTGCCCGTCCAGCCCAGTCGTGCCTGTGCTGTATGCCAAAGGGTAGCAGTATGCCGCGTCGGGCCGCTTAGACGTTTAATTTGCGGTTTACTATACAGTACCGACAGCATGGAGTCCGACCCCAATTGTGCCCAATCTGCCCTGTACGCCGGATCATGTCTCGGGGCGTGGATCCATTGGTTAATTATTTTAAGTTGAGCCGCCCAGTAATACATCTGAATGTTGGGAAGTGCTATTCCCCCCTCATACCAACTTTTAACCAATTTATCGTAAGCTATTCGTGTTGTACCATTGCTCCATAGGAGAGCGGAGACCAACGCCGCTATCTGTGTAAAGTAACGTGGAGGGACAAGATGCGGGGTGTTTTCCAGCACATACAAAAATCTGGGGAGTGCCATCATCTTGAATAAGGCTGCGCGCCCCAAGATGGTGAGGGGCAGGGTCGCCCAGTGTCTAACATCAGCTCGCAGTCGGTCTAGTGGTGGTTTGAGGTTGCTAGTGAAGAAATCTGTTTCAGAGGGCACAATGGTAATGCCCAAGTACCTGAAGGAGGTCACCGGCTCCGCCAGAGGGCAGTCGGTCGGTAGGTTTGGCGCCGGGCCCTTTAGTGTGTAGATTATGGATTTGGACCAGTTAAGGGTATAGCCCGAAGTTTCCCCATGTGTGTTGCAAATGTCTAGGAGGGCTGGGATGCCATTATCAGGATCGACCATGTAAATAAGCATATCGTCGGCATAAAGGGAGATCTTGTCCTCCCATCCCTCCTCCCACTGAATGCCTCTAAACAAGGGCGTGTGCCTGATCAGGATAGCTAAAGGCTCCAGCACTAAAGCGAAAAGCAGGGGCGACAAAGGACACCCCTGTCGAGTACCTCTGCTCAATGGGAACGTCGGGGAGGTATGGCCATTAGATATCACCTGTGCCACCGGATTAGTATATAATAGCCGTATCCAGGCTATATACTTCGGTCCAAAGCCCACACGTGCAAGCACCTCAAAGAGGTATTCCCATTCCACTAGGTCGAAAGCCATTTTCGCATCTAGGGAAAGGATCACTGCCCTCTCCGTGAGAAGGTGAGATCTCGCCATTACCCCATGAACTCTCCTGAGGTTCAGTGCCGTGCTCCTATGGGGCATAAAGCCCGACTGGTCGGGGTGGATCAGGGTAGTCAGGTGTGGCATCAGGCGGTTGGCCAGAAGTTTAGCCAGTATTTTGGCTTCTACATTTAACAATGAAATCGGGCGATATGAGGTGCAGACTTCCGGGGGTTTACCCGGCTTAGGTATAGCTACTATCGTGGCTGTACGTTGATCCAACGGTAGTTCAGCCCGGTCCCTACTGTCCAGGTACATGTCCCGCAGGGGACCACTGAGGTCAGATGCCATTGATTTGTACCATTCCACCGGAAGGCCGTTAGGTCCCAGGGCTTTGCCCGATTGCAGCGAATGTATTGCCAACTGGATTTCCTCTTCCGAGGGATCCGCTTCTAACTCTTGTGCAGCCTCCGGCTGTATGCCGGGGAGGACAATGCCCTCCAGCGACGCCGACGCCAATTGGGCAGTGACGGTGTGTTCCGGTGTGTAGATTGTGTGGAAATGACGCGCTAACGCGTGCACTATGTCTTCTGGGTGTGATATGAAGCTGCCGTCCGCACTAACGAGTCTCTTAATCCCCTTCGCGCCTCCCTCTCTCCTATCCAGCCATGCCAGCATTTTCCCCACCTTGTCGCCTACTTCGTAAATCCTATGCTTGGTGTTCGCCATGTATCCCTTCTCGGTCGTTCTCAGGTGCGCCTGGTATTGCTGCTGTCGTAATTTGAGTGTCTGCGTCTTGGCCGGGGAAGGGTCCGTCATGTGCGCCGTGTTGGCATTGTGGAGGGCTAATTCTAGTTCCGTGAGTTCCTTCCGGGAGTCACGCTTGTGACCCGTAATCAGAACACTTGTTTTGAGTTTGCAGAAACGTTACATATTTCTAGAAGATGTTGCTGCATGATTTGCGAGCCAGCGCAAGCTCTCAGAGCCAGGCCAGGCGGACCCTTGGCTCGGCTCCCACGGGTAATGTGTTGGCTCGGCTCGCCCACCTCTAATCCACATGTTCTGAAAGCCTCAAACGAGACAGAAACATGCCACCTCTTTAGACGCCCACAGAGCAGCAACAGGCGCCATTGGGGCGTGTCAAATGGCCGCCTAGCTAATCTTGTCGGGGGCTTCAAGGCGCTCCCTATAGGCGAATGGAGTGATACGATTTGGTTCTCTTTGTTCTAACATAATTTGTCTACAGTGTTATTATTATTTCTGAAGTAGTATTGGGGGGCGGGGGTGTTAGTTGGCAGAGTCGGAGACCCGCACACGGACAGCGGGAGGGGGAACGGCACACGGACAGCGGGAGGGGGGACGGCACACGGACAGCGGGAGGGGGGGGCGGCGGGAACGGCCAGCACTCACCTGGACCTGGACTTCCTCCGGCGGCGGTCGGCCGCGGAATGGCCAAAACAAACATGGACGACAAAAAAAATAAACCCCGCCCACAGCCGCATGACGTTGTCAAAGGGGCAGGATGAGTAAAAATGGCCGGAACGCCCCCGAATCTGCTCCGCAATTGACGGACAGATCTCTGTTCCAATGGCTAGCCTCCATTTATGGAGCTAGCCAATGGAACAGAGGGGCGGGACATGAGTACACATCTCTAGACATAAGCTTTCGCCTTGCGCAGAAAGTCTGCTGTGCAGCCTTTCGGCGAGGCGAAACCTAAAAATGTAGTAAAAGGAAGTTGAGAGACAGATGTGAAAGAGAGGTGAGGTTTATACAGGAATAGAGAGTTATGGGAGGAAGAGATGGTGAGGTACAGAGACTTATAAAAACGATTGATAGATACAGTTTAAGTGGAATGGGTGTGTTGAGGAGGAAGTTCAGAGATAGATGTGTTTGTGTGTGTGTGAGAGAGAGGGAGAGAGAGGGAGGGAGAGAGGGGAGTCGACGATAGAAAAAAGGAAGTAGAGGCAGAGAAACAGACAGACAAAAAGGAGTAAGATATTTAGTAAGGAAATGGAATGGAAACGGAGGTATAACAGAGAAAGGGAATGTGGATTGGTGAGTGGTGATCTAATAGTGAGTTAAATTTTGAGTTTAGGTAGTGGGAGAATGCAGTGGAGTCGAGAGAGGTGATGTAGTGAAGGAGATGTGAAGTAGGGAGGGAAATGAGATACAGAGGCAAGAGGAGTGGTGAGGTGGAGACACGATTACATGCAAGCCGTACGAGCCAACATTTTCTAACAGAGAAAATTAAGAAAAACAGATCTGGGGAAATTAACTTACCCGTACACTTGCATTTAAGTGAAGAAGTTTCTAATAAGTAAAAAGATTAAATAAAGCAATTTTCGCTATAGAAAACTTGGCGTCTTTGGCCCAAGTCGGCAGTGTTGGCATGTGTGACATTTTCATGAACTAGCATTCATTTATCCATGGTCCACCTTTACCAGGATCCTTAAATGCACCAGTTAATGCCCCTTCACAGGAGTCACTAATGAATACAATGCTTGAGTAGCAGCGCCCAACAAATCAGATATCAAATCCAGTCACAGGCCCTGTGCTAGCACCTGCCACCCTTTCAAACAGCCCGTCCTTCTTTAAATCTCGCCCCCCCCACTCACCAGTTTCAGAGCCCACAATGCAGACTTTTCGGGGTGGTGACATCCTGGTTGTCACTTTCTCTCTGGCTCTCCGGGCAGTCTGTCGCTCAGTCCGCCTGCTGTTAGTGTGTGCGTCTGTGGTGTCTCTCCCGCCTGTCAGTCTGTCCTCCCTCGTCAGGCTGTTTTTCCCGTCTGTCCGCCCTCCCTGTCGCTATTCCCAGGGTCAGTGTGTCCCCCGGAGCTGTCTTGTGGAGAATCTGCCTCCCTGGCCAAAGTCACCCGGTTCAGACTCCAGCAAGTGCTTTTCAGGTCTGTCCTGCCCCCTCCCCCCTCCTCTCCGCAGGGCCCGCCTTCTGCTAATCCCACAGGGACCGGTTAACCCCGTGCTGGTCGGCGCCGGGCAAAAGCGTGGACTGTTCGGTCTTCCTGAGGCGCGTCAACTCTTCAACCAGAAGAGGACGCATCTTACTCGTGTGGATGACTGGAAGACAGCCTTAGGTCTCCGCACTCTAGTCGGGTCACAAAACCTGCAGTCTCGCACGCTCTTTCTCCCTCCCTTTGTGGAATCCCGTGCGCTCATTACAAATGTCAAAACAGTAACATCCATGGGCACCAGGCACATGCCCCCATGGAAAAATACGGCCAGCATCAAATTGAACAGCGGGAGGGGGGGGGCAGGAACGGGCTCACGGACAGCGGGAGGGGGAGGCAGGAACGGGCTCACGGACAGCGGGAGGGGGGGCAGGAACGGGCTCACAGACACGGGAGGGGGGCAGGAACGGGCTCACGGACAAGGGAGGGGGGCGGGAACGGACAGAGGGACATCGCGCAACCTACCCCTACAAACGACACTTCCAAAATGGCAAACACAATGCTTTAAAAAAAAAAAAAAAAACACCGCCCACCGCCTCATGACGATAGCAAGGGGGCGGGATGAGTAAAAATCGCGGGAATGCCCACGAATCTGCTCGGGGAATGAGTGACCCATCTCTGTTCCAATGGCTAGCCTCCATTTATGGAGCTAGCCAATGGGACAGAGAGGCGGGACAAAGCCCCATACATGTAAACAAAAGTGTGCAGCTTTCGGCGAGGTGAAACCTAAAAACGAAATGTGTGTGTCCTCTAGCCCGCTAATAGGGGAGTTAAAACTAAAAGACTAATGAATTTATGAAGGCACACCTAAGATTGACCAGCCCATGTGCTGTATTGTGCAAGGAGCACATCGACTTATATTAGGACAAGTTATTTAGTCTTGTGTTTTACATAGCGCCAACACCCCACCTTTCGACTGCTTATGGTTGCTTTAACACCCTGGAGGCCTACAGAAATGCAACAGCGATGGTGGAATCAGGAAATAAATGATGCTGCAATGAGTGTATGGGGGTGTCAGAAAGGAATGCATGCCTGACTGGAAGCACACTTCGATGCACTCAGGCTTTTAAGAAGGTGAAAGCAAAAAAGATACCAAAAAACACATCTAATCTATCAGAAATCCACCCACCATTAGCAACACATGGAGCCCTACTTTGCTATCCAACTTTACCAAGGGGGCCTTAACTTTCACTGGCCATTGAGAGACCGGGGCTATAAGTATGCAGTTTCTTTACAGTTCAACCATTAAGCAAAAATGTAAAAAAGATCATTTTCATCAGTGTCTCCCACCCTGATCAACCGGAACCCTCCCTTACGAGCAGAAACGCAGCAAACGTTTCCTTGGTGGACATTAGACAGACGTGTGCCCGAAACCACAGTTGTCCCTCAATAATGCTCATGTGAGATTGACTGGTGGTTGGCCAAGACCACCTGGGGAACGAGGCACATCTTTTCCCCCCCCCTAAGCATTTATCGTCTGTAGAGGAGCGTGGTCACCAGTAAATGATATTCAACCCACTGATGGTAGTCATCTTACCCAACAAAACAAAACCACCAGGGCAGTGGAAATCAAGCAAACAGACCTCACTCGCATACACAGGCAGAACGCTCATTACAATTTATTGAAAACGAAAAGGTACCTTCCTGGCACACACAAAGCATACTTTAGACCCAAAGTATTAATTCACTTTACTACATGCAAGCAAAGCAGCATGCAAAAGTAATAACCAACACAGAAAAAGCCTCTGACTCGCGTCTTGGCAGTTTGTGTGGCCAAGCAAAGACCAACATGGAGCCCCTTTGTTAGTTATAAACATTATTATAAATGAACACTCAAGTGCCATCAACAAAGAGACCCTTAGCTGGAGCTCTTCAGAAGAATAAGGACAGAGTGCTCAATGCTGACACGGTTTTTACAATATGCATGAAATGCTTAGACTTGCAAAATAAACCTACGTTCACCATGTTATCATAAAGCTAATATCAACACACAATGCCACAGTCTACAAAAGTAACCAACAACACACTTGTTGAGATAACAGATTGTGGAGCTCTGCAAAGTGGGACACTACATCAAACTCAGTCATATTCACCTAAAGAGGCAAGTAACATTTGGGAATCAACATAACATTATGCTCAAATCAAACAATATGTTACATATGAAACAAGTTACCTCGTATAACAACAGGCTTACGGCCATTTTCAATTGTAGGAAACATTCATTTGAAATGGTCTTTTAATCAAAATCCTCACCTAAACTTTCTATTAACAGTTTTAAGTAATGAGAAAATGTGTCTAAGTAAATGCATTTTGTGCAATACATTTGAGACGAATTATGTAACCAACTGAAAAAGATCTCTTAAAAAAGGTAAATCAAGCCCATCTGTCTCAGTGTATACTTTAATTAACGGACAGCTACAGCTATTTCACTGCAACTTCTTAGGTGTATAGTGACTAAAAAACATAATTTCAACTATGATCTTAGGTCAAGATCACCTCCAGAAACCAGGAGTCTCGAGTAAGATCTTAACCACATATAACATAAATATACTGCAGCTTGGTAAGACAATAACAGCTCGCTATAGTTTGAAATAAAGTATAAGTACTACCTCCTTCCCCCACTGCTCCACATTTAAAGAAATATATTTGTCCTTTGGGAACTTTCCAGCCAATGCTCTAATTATGAAAGAATGACTACTTATTTCAATTTTTACATTTCCTTCAAAGCGCTTCTGTTCCTGAGATAATCAGAGGAAGGTAGCTAGATGATGCATTATGTAATGGTATCAAAATCCGCAAACCGCAGGCTCAGAGACCTCATTTGTGCAATACTTTAAACAAAATACTCATAGTACAGTAGTAATACAGAGAGAGTGCGCTTTGGGTCAGCTCCATTTAGCCTCTGGTACTCGTGCTTTTCAGGAGTTGCCACTGCTTGGAGGAGCTGTCCATCAACGCCATGGCATTTTCTGGAAGCTTACCTTGTTTTAAGACTTCAAGCAGTGGTCCTCTGCTCCCACACTCTTCATCATCCCAACCACCGGTGCGCCCTGTGCTCACTTGCAGCTTACCCTATCCAGTTTCAGTTGCCATTTGATCTGGATTATGAGGCGTGTGCACGCTTGCGCTTTGGCCTTGATCCTACCCTGTCTAGTGTTTCATCCCTCTCTACTGCTTCCTGCTCTCCCTTGCTCTTACCGTTCATATACCAATGATTTTCATCAGCTTCCCTCATTCACAGCACACCTCTTATCTTCTCCTACTGCTGCCAATGTCGCCATCTTCTCTTGGCCTCAATTATAATTACAGCGTTCTGCACGAATAGCACTCTACCACGCTGCAGGCAAATTTTCTTAGGTTCCTGCTTATCACTCCCTTAGCAGTCACCTGATAGTCCTCTACGCTTCCCCCAATGTCAATCACATCAAGATCCCCGGAGTACACCATGAGCAATTGACCAACTATTGGGAACTAATGTCAATGAGATCACGACATACGGGAACCCCTTCACCGCCTACCTCCAGCTAGTAGAGCCCCCACAGACAGATTCAGCTCAATAGGTTCAACTCGCACACCCCACAAGACATCAGTTCGTTTTATTCATTACCAGATCACTTCGACCCCTACTCTCTCCCCTTCCATCGGCCCACTGATCGGCCTGATGTCGCACCCCAAAGGAATGCGGGGAGGCTGCGGGGGGGGGGGGGCAGAGAGGACAGTACTCACAGTGCATGTGTCATGTCACTCAAGCGGTTATCCAATACCTTATCTGTAACAATGCCAATGAGTTAAATAAAGTTTTTTGTTTTTTTTAAAGATCCCCGGAATATCCGCTGCACCACGGACACCACTATAAATGCGTCCCAGCCCATTGTTCATAAACATCAGGGGTTGGATTAATATTGGCTATTAAATGAGCAAATAGGTCCTCAGAGACCACTGGAGTACCAGATGCATGCTGAGGCCTCTGCTATGACAAGGGTGATACGGTCTTCTGTCTGAAGTACTGAGGGTACCCGAGTTAATGGCCACAGAAAAGCACATACATGGTCAGAGAGTTGAAACAAGAAGGAAAAGGAAAATGGGCGTTGAAGATGGCTCACGGATTTCTCACCAACAGTAGAATAAAGTTCGCTCCTGTATGGTTATGTTTAGAGGGTATGTTTAATCTCAGCTATGTTTCATCCATTTAGGTCTGAGTTTTGACATCCGCATACTTATTGCTTACATAAACAGAGAGCAGGCTTTGGGTCTGCACCTTTCAACCCTTGGCTTTCTTTGGCATGCCTTGTCAATCAGATCTTAGCCCAGGCCAGATGGGCTAATGCTGCTGGCTGGTGGGGGTGTATCATTCTGCCCCCACTCTGGTGCTTGCACTGAACTGCATGGGGGGCGACCCCACAACTAGGGAGCCTTCTCTGGAGTCCTCCTTTTGCTTCTTGTCTGGTTTTAATATGTATACACTGTATGCATTAGGACCATTAATCCTAGACCTACTTGCTTTGCTAATGCTTGCTTGTTTTCTTTTGATATAATTTACTACTGCAATGGCTTTTACGCTGCTGGAGCAATAGTTCAACTACAAAAAAGGTAGTTTGTCAACACTTTTAAATTAATACTTTTGAATTCAACATACTAAAAGCGTTACTTATCAAAAGAAAAAAAATATTTAACGTTTTTGAAAGGTGAAGAAGAAAATTGGAAGAATAGGTTTGGAAAAACGGGGGTGGGTGGACTAAGACAGAAATAAAAAAAAATATGCAGAAAAGAATTAAAAATTGGTGAAACAAATTGAGAGTGATGAAAGAATAGTAAAGAAAAAGTGGTGAAAAATAGACTCTTAAAAGTAAAACACTTTAGAAGTAAAATGTAGTGCGTTCACCCAAGCGCTGTCCATATAGGACTACTCAAAACATTAAGATTTACAACAAAACGCACTTCCATAACTATAGGTAGGGCACCACAGGCAATAATGTGTACTTCAGGATTAGCTTTACACAGAAATGTATGCCGCATGCACATTGTTGCAACGCCACACAAATACATATTATACAAAAGAAGCCATTTAATAGTAGGTGCAGATACCTTATTGGATGTTTGCAGACGCTGTAGCAGGTATTATTGTTATGAGCGCATCCTCAGGGTGTACGGTGGTCCCTTCGTTTGGTAGTGAGTTTGGAAAGATGGGCTGTATCATCTGGTACGGGAGGTTTGCCTCAGTGAGTAAGAGGAGTGGCAGTGTCACTGGAGGAAGCTGCTGGAATCCAGATGGAGTCAAAACGTGGAATAAGGATAACATTTATAGAATGTGATTTGTGGTGGCTTAGATGGAGTAAGGGGGAAGTAAAGCATTCCAGCCACTGGCTTGATGGGGCTTTGGTCCCCTGCTGGCGTCTCCTAAATAGTGAAGCCATAGGGTCATCCAGACTCCTTTTGTGATGCCAAATGTAGTCACACACTCGGATACTGGCATGCCAGTATTGATAACAATTAATTAGTTTTCCTTCTTAACTCTGTCCCTTCTTTCACTGATTTCTCCTCAGCCCTAATAGTGTGCCATCACTCGGATGCAATTAATTATGGCGCTTCAGTTGACTGTCAGGAGTTGTTATGCAATGTGTCTATATACATATTATTCATGCTTCCCTCAACTTCCATTTAGCTACTTCTCGTCCTCTGATTTGATCTGTGTCGTGATGATGATCCCGCAATTGTAAAGGGATAGAAACGCCGCCAAGCCACGTAACAGACACAATTCAATGAATTTGCTTTTGTGATATATAGTCTGCACTTTTGTATATTCCTTGTGCTACATATACAAATCACTTTATTGACACGTGTGCTTGAGCACCGAGTATATCTTCACCTCACTGGTACTTTCTCTTAAGTATTGTTTATTGTAATATACATTTTTATCATGTTATTTATTTGACTATATAGACCCCTGTTCCTCATGCTTTACTGAATTAGTCAACAGTCATCACCGACACCCAAAAAACAGATGCCCAGCACTTCTGATTTTATTGAATTTTTTAGTTTTCTTTGACAAGCTAGATCATTGAATATTACTGGAGAAACCGGATCTAAGAGTTGAACTAAAAGACACATTGAGGGCTTTGCTGTTCTCTTTTGTTGGCGCCTCGTGTATCAGGCTAAACTGAGGTCCTTCCATGTCAGAAGTCACTGACAGAAATAGTACATTTCAATGTGATGACATCATCAGCCTCACATCATCAATTAAGGGGATTTAGATTTATTCCATCCCTATGTTGGCCAGAATTCAGCTCATAAAGGACGAAGCAGTATATTCGCCTCAGCAGGGCCTAGTTTTGTATCGTGATTACACACTCCATTACGCTGCTGGGTACCGCAAATTGGAACTGTCAAGGTAGATCATTGGTGCACCTGGGACATAGGAAGGGTTTCTAGAGTAACGGAGATGCCAGCAAGTTTTTCTATTTGAAAAAACCTCGCCTGCACCACCCCCACCCAAAAAAAAGATGTTCTACATTTGAGTGAGGCCTGGAAATAGTCTATGGGCAAGTTCCTTTAGCCAAGTGAGGTAAATGTAGGGCACACCCTAAAATCAGTAGTATTATAAGGGCAGCACACTGCTTCTACGATGACACTCTTTCCTAAGTACAAACGAACACGAAGGAACCACAGCTGAAACCATTCAACCTGCACAGCTTGAATGGGATCAGCTGTGGTTCCTTTGTGTTCGTTTGACATTGCAGCGCAATTGGGCGGAGCAAGCTTGCACGCCTACTGAGTGTGGAGGCAATAGAGTATGGTTAAAATGGAGTACAGAATACATATGGAGTACACAGGTGTGCATCCCACCAGCCATAATTTACTCTTTCCTAAGTAACACATTGGGTAGTATTCTTAACCCCTTCCATGCTCATGACGAGCTCAGCTCGTCATGCAGTACACTGCTCCTGTGCGGATGACGAGCTGAGCTTGTCATGAACAATGGTAATCAAGGGGTTGCAGCACAGAGAGGGAATTGCCTTAGCACTAATGTGGTTAAAATCCTAATTACTGTGTCTCAAAGCTCCAACTTGTATTTTAGTAGAAGGTTGTCTTTCCACCAGACTCTCTTGCTTGAGTAAATCAACACCACCCACTGGGAACCTGACAACGAACAGAGTAGGAAGGCATTACTGTCGGTATGGAAATTTGATCACCAGGGAGAAAGTATGCATGGCATGAAGTGATTCTAGGACAATCTAGCTGGGTTTGAGTAGAAAACAAATGTAATTTGTTTGGGGTTATGGAAATCTACAATTTCAAACTGACATGGCTCTAGTAGGAAAAGGCAGCATCTTATGGAAGGTTGGTAGAAAAACATCGGTAAACAAATACACAGTAGTGATGTAATGTATTGGGGCAAAGCAAACATGAACACACAGAGAAAGGGCACCAAGGAGCAGGCGGAGAAGATGCAGGACAGTAAAACAGAAATTGTGATGATTTACAGCTTCTTGTCAACCAAGAAATACATAAGGCATGGTGGCCACATGTATGAGAAAAGTAAAATATTGTTATAAACCTGGGCGGATTTAGACAAACATCTGGGAAGGGCATAAAAGGCACAGCTGAGAAGGTTCTATTAGGTAAAGTTCCTAAGAGGTACTCTACAACTTGCAGAAAAGAGAACTATGGGAGACTCAGAGGACCCCAAGGGAAAGAAGATAGAGAAAAGATGAGTGACATTTAGTGGTAATGTTGGGGGTACTATAAAACCAGTAAAGGTTAACAAAACGAACTTCACCTTCCTTCAAATAACTAGTCACTGAAACAGGAAAGTAATGCTGGTTTCTGGTGACGAATCTCCTCTGAAAATGGCTACATTTATTGGTTACTTTATTTATTTATAGTACTTAACAGAGTGAACTCATCTGGGTCCAGCAAGGGGCAAAAAAAAGAATGACATCACAATACCATCACTCAACTGGTCAACAGGACAGCCAACAATGTCTGTTCATGCGTAAACATCAGTGGCAGGTTCCACAGTCTAGGGCCCAAAACGGCTACCCGCCTATCACCTCGAGATTTAGATTTGGTCTGGGGTGTGGTTAGTAGGAACGGAGTAAAGGAATGTAGGATCCTGTCAATGCGGTGTCAGCTGAATTGCTTAACAATATTAAACTGGTACTGCTCCCAAGTAAATATCTGAATACCAATGTCTATATGTTTAAATTGAACTCGGGTAATAACTGGATCCCGGTAGAATCATCGACTGAGACGCAAAATTTGACTAAAAATCTGCTGTATGATTGCATTTTGAAGGCCTTGTAAAGACTGCTATAAGAGTGTGAAAGACCCGTGTAAAGGGCATTTTCACAGTCAAGTATTTAATAAATATTTTCTGAGAGAGGGCACTAACAGATGCATACTAACCAGGTGGCAGGACGGGGATTCAAGTGTGAATCATCTTACGCCGACTCTATACATACCTGCAATGCTTAATTTTTTTTAACGTAAGTGCCGGGCCCACATTTTTGCTCAGATCCCTGGCATTGGCATTGACGAAGGTCAGTGTTGCCCAATGCCAAGATTGTATAATATAAATTTCACCTCATGCCTCTTTCTTCCACCAACATACTCTCCCCGTCTCTTTATTTCACTCTTTCTGGTTCTTTTTAATCCCAGCTTTGTCCCTTTATCAGTTTTTTCCTATCTTTCTCCTCCTTCCCCCTCTGCTGTCCTCCCTCATGTTCTACGTCAATGTATAATGAGCAACAGTGCTTTAAGTGGAAATACAGAAGTACAGGTACTCACTATTTAGAGTACCAGTTTGCTCCCGACAATTGCGTTACTCTCCCATTAAATTTAATACAGCGGTGTTGAGAAGTCCTGCTACTCTCCCTTTCAAGTTAAAAGAAAAAGTGCAGGTAGTAGGTGCTGGATAGTTCCGGCTCATTTAAAGTGCTGATGAGTAAAAATAAGTCCCAGGTCCAAAAACACAGTGGCAGGGGCCCCACCAGCAACCACCGGCTCAAATTAAGCACTGCTTACCAGGAACGCCCTCTGCCAAGAACCATACTTTTATTGTGAGACATTTATTTTAAGGTTCTTGAGCAGGGAAGGCGTCTTCAGTCCTGAGAGGAGAAGCTTACACATTTTTACAGCTGGCTGGTAATGCAACCTGTGCTGTGACAGAGAATAAATCTGACAGAAGGCGTGGCTGTCTACCAGCAGGCGTGGCTTGCTTGTCTCACCAAAAGATCCCCCTCATTAGTACCAGTAGACCACACCCCTTAAACTGAGGCTATACCGCTATTCAGGCTCTGTCAATACTATGTCTCGGCTGCACTGCAAGCAGCAGCAGAGGAGAGATTTATATTTCCCAGATACATTTGAGTTGGTGACTGTTGCTGTGATGGTGTGTAGCAGTAAATCCTTTCTTTGGACGAAGGGGAACTTTCTCCTTCAAATCCCAAAGAATGTTTCGGGCAAGATGGCACAGAATAAGCAGACCAACTTGAGAGCAAAAGGCCGCTTTATTAGGACATGTGCGCAGACTGTGAATTTAATATTACATAACATTTTATCAAAATCCTGCCTCACTAATACAATCCAAATTCCTGACCTCCACCCAGGGCTTTAAGTGGGCCGGGTCTCAAGGGGTCTGAGCAACGGCACTTTTTTAAATGGGGCCTCGAAACGGGTCTCTATCAGGCTCTGGTTTGAGCCCTGGCACAGGTGGTCCTGCAGTCCGGAAAAAAGTGCCAGGGCGCAAAACAGCCCGATAGAGACCCGTTTCGAGATAGCAAGCAAATCGATGTGCGCTGCCCACAGTGCTTACTTCTCACTAGTGGAGAAGTTACGGCATGACGTCATGCCAGGTGAGCGTTGTGGGGGGGGGGGAAGGGAAATCCTTTAAAGAGTCATTTTCTTTCTGGATTTCCCTTCTCTTTCTGAAACGCAAAAGCAACAACATTGTGGTAGGGTCACCAAGGCTTTAATTGGAAGCTTTTTCAATATTATATGTAATAAGCCATATTTGCAGCTTATTTATCTTATGCAACTAATAACCATTGACAAAGCCAATAGTCCTGACTTGTTGTAGGTATGATGTTACTTATTGTATCATATATCTGGATGCAATGACAGAAACAGCAAAATACAAGTGGGGCGGCACACTATGCTAAACACAGATTTTTAGCTTAAGTGTTTTAAAGCCACGCCCCCAATTACACTGGTCATGCCCCTTTGAGACCCCCTGTTTTTTCATCCCACTTATAGCCCTGTACCCACCCTTAAACCTCCCCCAACAATAAACAGTCCCAAATCCATCATCTAAACATTAATTCCTCGCCATCCTCTTTCCTCCTACTCGCAGTCTTCAACCCAACCATCGCTCCCCTGTATTCCCACTTCCATGCCTACCCTGCAAGTCCCCCAACCCTTCCGGCCTGTAGCAAGCTCCTCCATTTCTGCCACCTATCCTAAAGCGACGACTAACCAACAGTCTGCCTTCCTACCCCAACAAAACAACCTGCTCCAATAAGAAAACTTCCAACTCTAGGGGAGGGTGGGAGGGGACAAATACCTAATTAGCCCACTTCCAGGACCACGTCGACTGACTTGGATACGTGCCAGGGCGCAAGTGACTAACTGCCACTGAGGCCCGCCCCTAGCCTAACTACCCAATGGGGATCCATGTTGGCCTGGAGTGTGACACCTGCCCGAAGAACCCCAGGGCAGGATGTCCTTCGATGTCAACCCTGGGACCCCTATTATGTATGTAGACGCCTCCCTGCCTCTGAGAACCTATATGTGTTAAAGTCTATTCAAGAACGTCACTCTCTTGCTTGTATGATGAACGGCCAGCAGCCATTTGCAATGTTGCATCCCGATACTGACTGCTGATCCATTTTACAACTTTTGTTATTTACTCGGGTTGGCTTATAGTGGGGGGTGTTGGGAAACTACAGAAACCTTTTCTCATGATACAGTCTTCTACCACCTTTGTATCTACTCTGGCACCCCCATACCTCCTAACACATGGATACTCAGCGTACGAACCAGGAGACGCATGTGGCCCCCCTGACCTTTACATGCGACCCCTGGTCAACATGAGCACTGGGCTGCTGTTTACTCGACTCAGCACGAACAATAACAAAATATTAAACAGAGAGGCAATCATCTATTTCAAGGTTAATTGATGATAAAGAAAGGAAATAACTAGGAAGTCCTGTGCTTAACTTTAGAAACACCTTCATCTTGCAGCAAAAATGTAAAAATGAATCTCTTCAAAATTCTAAAAGTGTTTTTAATTAACATGCAGAACCTTTTTTACCTTAGTACAATTGATTATATCAGTGCATTGAGAAGTATTAATTTAAAAGTGACAGTTTTCAAACATGAATTTAGAAACAATAGTTCTTCCCCCCTAACCTGACAACAACACCAACAGTGACCTACAGAGGCAAGTCAGTTGTTATGTGCACTTTTTCGGTGGCCTATTTTCCTATTACACATGAACAACATTATAGTTTATTAAATCAAACACAGGAAGGTTTTGTACAGTTCACACACCGATATATTGTATTTCCACATCCTTTTATATGTATAGTGAAGAAAAAAGATGGAAAGTGAAATTAAACAATTGCCTAGCATCACAAAATTTGGAAAAGTAGGGAAGCCAGGATTGATTCCAGGTTTTCTGGTTTCACATTATTCAATTTAACACAAGTTGTGTATATCATTTACTTCGCCTACCCCTACCTTAGCGCCAATTACCCTCAACCGCCGCGCCTCTGGCATCAGTGCAGCCCTTGCAAACGTCACAGACCAAACTTTTTGGCCCCTGGGAAAATGTTTGCGAGTACCCATGACCTAACCCCCACGAAAGGGCCATTCTCCGTCTTGTTCTCAACGAGGGATCTATGCTCTCTGAGGGTAAAAGATTCTGCCAAATCATCAACCGGAAACAGTGCCTCGAACCATACGGGGGCCAGTGCCCACCAGTGTGACCTCACAGGGACTTTTAAAATGCACAGCCAGGCCACTGGCACCGCCCTGTCATATTCTGAAGCTGCCAGAAACGTTACCGCCCCCGTCACGTTTTGGAAACGTGTCCTCCGAGCCCCAGAGGGTCACTGTGTCCAACAGGCCGCGCTGCTGCTCGACGCCCGCCCATCCACGGAGTAACAGCTGTGGGGCCTGGAGCAGCGCGCTGGGCTTCCGACAGCTGTTGCTCCTGCCGTGGGTGGTGAACAACGCCTCGGATGCCAGCCGCGCCACGGGAGAGGCGCCCAGACACCAGTCAATGAAAGGAGCGGCCGCCGCCAGGGCGCTGCGCTGCGCTGCTCTAGGGCACCTCTCGGGCGGTGACAGCGCCGCGACGCGCACCACTGGCAGCTGCGCGCTACACACATGCCAGAGAGCAAGGGAACTTGCAGAATCTGCCTCCTGTCAGAGAAGGCTGGTACCCTTTGCAACCGCCCGAACTCAGGCGTGCGTCATGACGCTTACCGACAGGCCGGCTACATGTGCCTTCAGTGGTACACCACCCACATGATCTACTGAGGGGAGGAAATACATTTTTTAACAAAATACATTTTTATAGTCAGTTATTTCTCCGCATTATTAAAATATTCACAGGGCGTGCTCCACAATAAACTGACCACGCAAGTGGAAAATGCCTCTTGGTTTTAGGAAAGCAGGCCGCAGTCACAGCCAGAGTTGGGACTTGAAGAGCAGAAGAAGCGTCCGATATATAATCTAGCTCCAAGAGTAAATGTCGGGGACGGATAGGCACTGGACGACTGGAGTCTGGAAAGGAGAGCACAGCACACGGGATGGTAGGAAGGCTCGGTGGGTTATATCACTGCTGTTGAGAAGCGCACAGCGTCTGCCGGTCCACTCCCTTGTTTCATCCTTATGTGGCAGATGAAATGAGTACCGCTGAACATACTCTGATAAGAGTCACTGGAAGATTGGTGTCTGAAAAGATCAGCACAGCGTCACAGAATGGTAGGATAGCTCAGTAGGATTAGTCCCTGGGGTGAAGATGTGCACAACGCATGCAGGTCCATTCTTTGTTTCATCCATATGTGGTAGACGAAATGATTACCACTGAATAAGAGTTATGTGAATAACCCCTTAGTGCATTGAAGCAGCGCACCAGAATCTAACCACACATTAAGATCACTGTGGAATTTAACCTTTTAAAATGAGGATTCCAATCAATTGGTGAAAAGTGTCATAACGGAGAGAAGAAGTTCAAACACCTAAGGCTAGATTTGAGCTATATGGTGCAATGGCGACGGCATCTGATGGCGTCACTGGCTGCCAGAAAACACACAAGACTCCTTTCATGCCACTGTAGTAAAGAGTGAATTCTCGTTTGTGCTTTTGGCAAAAGCTCGCTTTTCCTAAGAATTTCCAGCTAAACCTCAAGTTTAAGTTTAAAGAAATCTTTTATAAAGAGCCAGTTTTGAAAATAACATTTTATAATATTTAAGAAAAAGATCACCTCAATCTCATCCCAGAACATACCAGACTCGGTCACAGAGCAGTATACATGGAAAGAGACCATTACACACATAGCTCTTTTACAAGAACAGCTCTACACCATTAGCAAACAAATATAAATTAATAAAATCATTATGACTGTCAACACTCTTAGCATGCCTACCTTCACAACCAGCATGAGACAACCCTTCCCAACCGACTGATAAATGTTAACATTACTCTAAAACAGACTTTTTTCACTGTCAATTTTGAGTAGCTTTTTCCTTTTTGTTTTACTGCCTGCCTTTATATAAATGCCTCTATGAATATTTACTTTTTGTTTCATACCATTACTCAGTCCTGCAGTACAGTCCGGATCATGATAAATATAAGGCAATCCTGACTGCTTGTGATCTGCGTGTGTGAAGATCTTCTTGTACATTAAGGTACAATTTAACAGTGCACCACATTGGCCTTCATAAGCATGAAACGACCACTGTTTCCCTGCATATGGCCTTCTAGGGGATTTCATGGCCAATGATGGGGAACCAACAGATTACAAATAGAATGTTCTATGAAGGACAGAAGAGAGGAGGGCACGAGGTCTTGCTGAACTCTACGTTTGCAGGATTGCACTGCTCAAGAGGTCCATTTGTACAGATTAAATTCAAGAAACCAAAAGCCTTGAGAAAAATAAGTCATTATCGCCATAAAGCTCAGCTGGTCGAGCATACCTGCCAATAAACACGGGCAATAAAAATGACTGCTCACCCTCACAGCAGCTGCGATCAGCGTGGAACAGCACCCGTGCAGCTGCCCCTCAAAAGATGGTTGCCTGGAAAAATATGGAGCTCTGGTTAAACTAACTCCAGCCTATGTTTTAAAAAAGTGGAATAGAAGTACTGATGTGCTAAAAAAAAAAGCTTATATGTGAATGAGCTCGGAGTAGGCACACTTCCGCTGACTGATTTTTTCTACTCCAGATTCATTTGCAAATATTCTGGAGGGACAGTTTGAGTTTTACGAACCTCGGTGACAAAATAAATGCAAGCGCGCAGAACATGAACATTTAATAAACATACTGGTAAGTGAACATACATTTAATAACAGAAGACAGATACCAGACTACACCATCAGAGCGATAGCACTAGCAAATCAAAAAGGAAGTCAAAACGTTCTCCCTTTTTTCATAACAAAGCAGTTTGCTTAAATGAATCACATTTTACACTGATAAAGAAAATTCAGTGACATGAGTAACAACGTAGGTGGGTAGTAGAGGGTTGCATACATAGAGGCTGGAGTGGAAAAAGCAGCACTTGCCAACAGCCAAGAGCCATAACATCGTTGGCATCCCCTTTCAGGAAAATGGAAAGAAGTCTGATATTTGGTTGTGTTTTAGACTTTGATGGGACTTTTTGGTAGTCTTCTATTGTTTCGAATTTAAGTACAGGTAGAAAACTCCTGGGAAACAAACGCATGTAATGGGACGGAACAAGGTGTGTTGCTTACTTGTTACAGGAGGATGCTCGGTTACCTGCCATCAGACCGGCTGAGTCGAATGGCATCTCACATGAGGTGGGACGTCACTGTTGGGCAGCCTTCTCGCCTCCCTGTGACCTCACCAACCTGAAGGTAGATCCCCAGAAAGGCAAAAAAAAAATTGCTGGTGATTTTCCGCCAAATTCCTCTTTAATCAAATCAAGGCTATGTCCACAGAGAGGAACTGCCACCTCTCATCCCCCCAAGGAGTGCTGTCAATATGCGCCTGTGACATCAAAAAATTCACGACAGCAATTGCTCCGCCCGCCACGTGCGCAGTACTAGAAAGAAACGACGTAGAGAGCAATGGCCTACAAGCTTATGGGATTATAAAGCCATTATTTTTCTGCATGCAAGGTAGTAAGAAAAATACATTTGCAAAACGTTAAAAGTTGGAGCTGTGACAGAAAAAGCAATGATGTGTTTTGGAGTAAGAGAGAAGTTGTATGCATTCTGTATTCACATTGCTAATGAGGTGTACGCACCTGGCCTGACTCCAATACAACTGGTGACTTTAAATGCTTACAGTTATTCAGATGAAAACCAGACTCATATTTTAACATTCTACCTTTAATATGTGCTAAATTTTGTGTATATAAAAATATAGAAGTGTACAATTTGCCAAACGATCATACATGATTGGAAATGGGGGGAAATATTGCTCGACCTCTGCAACTCGCACGCCAAGTATTTCATGATCCCCCTACGACCACACTGCCGGAATGCAGAATATTACGCATTCTTGAATAGGACTCTGAAAAAAGTTGACTGATGTAAAAAGGCAGAAAGTATAAACAGCTAAAACACACTTGGTTCGTATTGGAACTGTCGATCAGATATGTGGAATAGGTTTGCATTAGTGAGAAAAATCATCATGAATTATTAGTATAAATTGTGATTATTGAAAACGATTACGAATAAGTGAGAAATTGATGAGGAAAAAAAAATTGTCTTTTTAAGGTGCCATAGAAAATAAAGTTCTAACATCAGAAATAAAGTTCTAATACCAGACATTGGCTTTGTGTCACTCAGTGTCTTACTCAACAGCAAGCAGAGGCAATGCACCCAAATGCAGGAGTAGTACTGTTGCTCCATCAGCGGCGTACACAGGTAGCCCCTGGAGAAAGGAGGGAAAATGAGCCCCTCTAGCTCGTTTGGGCTAAAAAAAGAGAGCTATAACTGGGTTGTAGTGGGCACCTTCCCCGTTTCCACTGCACCTGCATCTCTATTGATAGTGTCCACTCTGTGCGTTACAATATAGTTTGAGAAACGGCGAATAGATCTGCACAGAGGTCTTGAACGCGGTATCTCAGCTCGTCCTCATTTTCTGTGGGTACTAGCTCCAGCATTCGACTCGCTTTCACAAGCTGGATCTTCTTGAACCTCTACTGGAGGACTACCGTGGTCCTGGTTCACGTCAGTGCCAGTACTACTGTGCTCTGCTACAACCATGCTCAAGTGCCCAGCATACAGCCTGGACGCGGAGGAAAAAGGATGGTTACTCTACTTAGCGGTCTGGATCGATGAGCTTCACCGAGGATAGAGGCCCCGCGAGGACAGAGCAGCACAGGCCATGTTGCCTTCAGAAGACACAATGGTTCCAATCTTTGGCCACAAGAGGATGCACAGCTGCCCAGAGGCAGCCACCAGGTAGTTCTGAAGAAAGTGAAGGAGCCTGGTCAGACCTCAAGCCTGTGCTTATTTATATATATGTGTCTATAGGTGGTACAGAAGTGTCTGCGGTTTCATAACGGTAGGTATCAAACCACAAACAAGCTACGTGCGCCAGATGGGAAGCACGTGCCTATGAGAAACTCCTCTTAGAAACTGGAAAAAAGAAGCAAAAAGGATGCATCTTACACAGGAAAGAAGAAAATAAGTCCTGATTTATTTCTGCAAGAACAGACGATTGTGAGATAACAACGATACATACAGTCTTTGAACCACAGGATTTCCTGTGGTTGTGTCATTACCACATTTCCGCAATCAATTAAATATAACTTCCCATGACATGGCAGAGGAAGCGACGGGGAACCACCAACACACAACAGGAACCATTTGCAGAAAAAAACAGGCTGTTGAAGGCCACAAGTGAAATTAAACCATCACCACAATCCGATGCAGTTACTTTGGAACTGTTTTCATAGGTTTTACTACATAGTATGTTAGCTTTCAAGTTTTAACTTTTAGAAAAAACATTAATTTCTCAATTTCCATCCCCCTTCAAAAACACACAAGTGTGACAGCAGGCTGAAATCACATATGTGAAGAGTTAAACATTTGAATTGCTACATTTGATTTGACAACTGTGAACCACTTGTCGCTTTGCATATTCTGTTAAAAATACGACTTGGTTTCTTTGTATCCTGGTTCTGCACACTTCAGGATGTTGGTCACAATTTTGTATCAACTGTATAATATGTTATATATTTGGTTACAGTTTTCACATTGTAATTTATTTGCACTTTTTTACTTATGAATTATGTTGTTTTACAAAATATAAACAATTTCTACATAGAAAATGCATATATTAATGTATTCTAAATAAAAAATTATATATTGGAATAATAATTAGTTATTTGGTCACATACAGTTATTATATAGCATAGGTCCACATGTCTTAATCGTTTCCTAAGTGGTTATTTGCAAATATAGCAGGCTGAAATCTGCAGTAACTTTAAATCTTATATAGATTTTAGGAAGCATGAGGCAATATATGACATTTTAATACAGCTAGAAATATACTTTAGGGTTTTGTGGAGAGCCTGTGGTCATGTAGGTGGACTCACTGACGTTAGGCACTAAACAATAGGATGGTGTATGATAAAATTGTTCCCCAAGAAGAAGTGTGCATGGTCAATGCCACGCTGGCACAACCAGGAATTGAAATAACACAAATAGCATAGCATTGTGTGGCTTTTTATTTCCAGCTAGTTACGAGTGGTTCATCACTGAAGAGGCACCACTCAACCCAGCCCTAACATAAAAAGCAAACAGAAAAGGACAAGCCATGAGCAGCAAGGTAAGGGTCTTCCTCATACACCCAGTATGTGATGCTAGGTCACTGCCAGAAGAGACGAAGCAAGCACTTCTTCATGTGTAGGTGTGCAGCTGACCTTCCACACTCCCAGGTAACTAATGGTGCCAGAAGATAAATTATAGATCAAAGTCGGTTATGTATATTTTTAATCTGTTGAGTGCTTGAGCACAATCTTTTCTATTATTTATCCAGTACATTAGCAAAATACAAGGTGACTGACATTTATATCAGCAAATGGGACAACAGACACATCGTTCATTTAAAAGAAGTGGGTGAAAGTACAGCACATGAATTCCAAAACTGCAAACTTTTAGAATGGCAGCACTCCTTTCCTCCCCAGAATAAAAGGAGATCCGTTACTATGGGCAGCCCTAAACCCAAATATAGAATTCACTATTCATGTGCCTTGGCACCTCTTCTGGAAATGTGGCAGATTATGATGTTAATGGTGGTCCAGCACACTTAACATAGTGATGTGCTCAAATCACTATTTTTTTTTATATGCGAGTGCTTCTTACTGCTGGAATAAATTAAGTCATGCTCACAGACAAACCTTTGAGAATTAGGCCCACCAAGGCTGTCTAAAGCCATGAAAGAGGTGACGGCTGCTCAGTCCAGAGACCATTTACTGCGCCCCAGCTTCAGATAGGAACACAGGGCGGAGGAGAATGTGAAAAGAGAATCTTTCATGTAGTGACACTGACAACTTGAGGAAAAGAATGGACTGCGGGCGTCTGCCAGCTTCAATCTTGCAAATTAAAAGATGAAGCCTCAATCCTTCGCAGAAATCCAGTGACTAAAAGTAACAGCTTAAGAGTAAATACTTTTTGTGGACAAAAGGGGTAAAGAGGTCCAAAGGGTGGTTTACGAGCAATACAATGTAGTGTGAGAAATATTTTTTAAATCAATGAATTTTGCAAGCCTGTTGAAGAGAAGCCAAGAGCTTCTGTCATCTTAATGGGTCATGCTGTATGAATAGAATACTTTTCTGGGGCTCTTCACATACAACTTACTAGTGTCATTTTCAAGGATTTTTATTGACCGGAAAAGGTCCACTAAGTAGTGCGTAGGACATAAAGGTAGTTAAGCGGAGAAGCAGAATTGTTCAAAGAAGAACCCTCAAACTCTTGGCAGCCATGTTCCCATGAGTTAGAACTTTTTGACATGTCAAGAGTGTCACATGTCCCATTTTCCCTCTGCTCCTATTGAATCAAACCTACAGGAACAAAAGCTTCTTGGTTACAGGAGAACTGAGAGGGGGAAGGGTGAGGGAGGCGTGTGGGTTGTGGGTAAGGAAAAGTGTAGGTTAAGGGACGCATGTGGGTGTAGGGTAAGAGGGTATGTGTGTGTGTGCGTGAGAGAGGGAGAGAGAGAGAAAGAGACTTTCAAACGCCCTGTGCAGTATCAATTCCAGAAGACAAAGGGCATGAACATTTTAAGCACTATTAATGCAAACACAAAAAGGTACTTCTTGAACTCTTTCCACAAATTTTGTTCAAGGAAGCCTAAGAAATTGAGGAACATAGTCACAAATTAGTAAAAAGGTTTTAATATCAGCACTAGGCTAAATGACCCATAGTAAATTCCAGTCGGGCTTTCAGAATACCCACAGTTACCACACACCTGAAATACCTGCAAAAAGTTTGTCTGGGGGAACTTTTGGCATGTTTCTGGTCACTCTGAAAAACCAACAGCATTTTGTCGATCAGTGGGTCGACACGGCTAGTCTCAATTGACATATTCAACCACGTACAACTCTGCATGAGGGCACCCCCGCAGTCTCCCCAGAGTCTTCGTTACCTCTGATGCCATTATCTGGAATGGAGAAACAGCAGAGAAAGACACATTTTTGGGTACCTGTTCCATTATACAGGCTGAGAATAATGATGTGCTTATAATAAGCATGTTTTATTCAGTGAGAGCCACTGCAACCAGCTCTTGCTTTGTCAATGCTTTGAAATCTTCAGTAACACTGAAGCCTGCCCTTCTAACCACGCGATGGCTACCAAATGAATGAAAGAGAATACAAACTCATCGACTCCGACGCACGCCGCAACACCTGACCTCCTATGTTAGCGGCAGTAATGGCACCATCCACCCATATTACCGCCCATTATTACTACTACTTGACTTCTGACATCCATAAACTCCCAATGAGGCTCCTACCGAAACAAGCAATAAACAAAGCCATCAAAATGTCAAGCCTCTGCTCATCACTATTGGAGGAGGTCTTGGAAGGCGAGTGTATAAACCATACTGAATAATCAGCCCGTATCGGCGCACTCCAGTCCAATTTCACACCTCATTACGCACCGTAGGACAAATCTCTGGATCAGCTGGCCTCAAACCACACCAGATGGACTCTATGCAGGGCTATGATGCGGATGTACCAGCAACTACCGTCTGCAGTAGTAGCCCTCTGGAGATCTGCATACTTGGCGTTGACGCGTTGCGTGTCCATTAGCAAAAGACAAGGTTTAGCTCTTGAACATATCTACAAGAGGGTGTATCCTCGATCAAAGGTGAACCATTGAAATCTCCCACAGGATTGCCGAGAAAATGATTAGTCAAGTAAACTTTCAGCAGACCTGCCAGCAGACAATTAACACTACGCTAAACATGCGAGCAATTTTGCATCTGCCAAAACATGTATGCCAATTTTTTTTTTTTTTTTTGGGCGATGAAAAAAAATAAACTTCTACTTGTAGTAATGCCACTAATTATAAAAAAAAGAAAAAGACAAGAACACCCGAAGGCAAACATAAAACAAAGAGGGAACCTCGTTAATTTATTTCAACGGAATGTTCCCTGCCAAGGATTGGCGGATGATTATTGTAAAAGCAAGGTCGGCTCCATCTCACAAAGTTAGCAGCGGAACCATCAGGTAGTGGAAAAAGGCAGCAATCCGCTTTCCCAAGCCAGTTTATTTCAAGCGATGCAGCTTCATTCTCTGCCAAAACTGCCAGGCGCACTCCCAGAGAAAGAGAATTTGATGGCAGATAAGGACCGCCACCGAGCGCCCACTCACCCCACTTCCCTGCCTACTGTTCCAACACACACACGCGGTATGATCCCTTGTAACTCCACGGCTTCCCAAACCCGCCTCTGGGCAGCCCCAGACCTTTCCGGGCTAGGTGAGCCATAAATAAATCCTTCTGCACTTTTACGGCACTATTTACTCATGGCATTTTCCAAATTTTCTTTCAACTGCAACAAATTTAAGTTCAGTGGGTGGAAAATATGTGTCATATTTTTGCCACATACCTTTTAATTTAGGCTACAAAATGCGTACAAATGATGCACTTTCCACAGAAAAAAAGCATAACGGCATTCGGTTATGGAACACTTAGAAATCGTATGCCATATTCCAAATTTCGTTTTCTAAAAACAGACCGAATGCTTTTTAAAAATGTGCAATAGAAACATTCCACAGGGGAGAACACAAATTACAGCGTAATTTGACTTGTGAGTGACTAAACCAAATTAAAAAAGTTTATGTTTATGTTAGCATACTTTACACACCCTAACAAGTCAAAAACTATACAAGCGCTGGATACAGCCCTTGAAATACAGGAGCATCAAAGTGTTTTTCCCCCTTATGGCAGGTAGGTGGCAAAACAGACCACAGGAGGTGGGAGTTAAGAGGTAACCAGGACAACAGGAGAGTTGGGGATAGAAGGGAAGCAGCCAAATAGACAACAGAAGGGTGGGGGTTGGGAGGGAAGAAGCAACAAGGACAACGGGAGGGTGGGAGGGTTAAAAGCAACAAGGACAACGGGAGGGTGGGAGGGAGGGTTAAAAGCAACAAGGACAACGGGAGGGTTAAAAGCAACAAGGACAACGGGAGGGTGGGAAGGTTAAAAGCAACAAGGACAACGGGAGGGTTGGAGGGAAAAAGCAACAAGGACAACGGGAGGGTGGGAGGGAAAAAGCAACAAGGACAACGGGAGGGTGGGAGGGAAAAAGCAACAAGGACAACGGGAGGGAAAAAGCAACAAGGACAACGGGAGGGAAAAAGCAACAAGGACAACGGGAGGGTGGGAGGGAAAAAGCAACTAGGACAACGGGAGGGTGGGAGGGAAAAAGCAACAAGGACAACGGGAGGGTGGGAGGGAAAAAGCAACAAGGACAACGGGAGGGTGGGAGGGAAAAAGCAACAAGGACAACGGGAGGGTGGGAGGGAAAAAGCAACAAGGACAACGGGAGGGTGGGAGGGAAAAAGCAACAAGGACAACGGGAGGGTGGGAGGGAAAAAGCAACAAGGACAACGGGAGGGTGGGAGGGAAAAAGCAACAAGGACAAAGGGAGGGTGGGAGGGAAAAAGCAACAAGGACAAAGGGAGGGTGGGAGGGAAAAAGCAACAAGGACAACGGGAGGGTGGGAGGGAAAAAGCAACAAGGACAACGGGAGGGTGGGAGGGAGGGTTAAAAGCAACAAGGACAACGGGAGGGAGGGAGCGTTAAAAGCAACAAGGACAACGGGAGGGTGGGAGGGAGGGTTAAAAGCAACAAGGACAACGGGAGGGTGGGAGGGAGGGTTAAAAGCAACAAGGACAACGGGAGGGTGGGAAGGTTAAAAGCAACAAGGACAACGGGAGGGTTGGAGGGAAAAAGCAACAAGGACAACGGGAGGGTTGGAGGGAAAAAGCAACAAGGACAACGGGAGGGTGGGAGGGAAAAAGCAACAAGGACAACGGGAGGGAAAAAGCAACAAGGACAACGGGAGGGTGGGAGGGAAAAAGCAACAAGGACAAAGGGAGGGTGGGAGGGAAAAAGCAACAAGGACAACGGGAGGGTGGGAGGGAAAAAGCAACAAGGACAACGGGAGGGTGGGAGGGAAAAAGCAACAAGGACAACGGGAGGGTGGGAGGGAAAAAGCAACAAGGACAACGGGAGGGTGGGAGGGAAAAAGCAACAAGGGCAATGGGAGGGTGGGAGGGAAAAAGCAACAAGGGCAACATGAGGGAAAAAGCAACAAGGACAACGGGAGGGTATGAGGGGAAAAAGCAACGACAACATGAGGGAAACAGCAACAACAGGAGGGGAAAAAGCAAAAAGGACAATGGGCGAGTGGGAGGAAAAAAGCAAAAAGGACAACGGGTGGGAGGGAAAAAGCGACCAGAGCAACAGGAGGGTGGGAGGGAAAAAGCAACAAGGACAACGGGCGGGTGGGAGGGAAAAAGCAACAAGGACAACGGGCGGGTGGGAGGGGAAAAGCAACAAGGACAACGGGCGGGTGGGAGGTGAAAAGCAACAAGGACAACGGGCGGGTGGGAGGGGAAAAGCAACAAGGACAACGGGCGGGTGGGAGGGGAAAAGCAACAAGGACAACGGGCGGGTGGGTGGGAGGGGAAAAGCAACAAGGACAACGGGCGGGTGGGAGGGGAAAAGCAACAAGGACAACGGGCGGGTGGGAGGGGAAAAGCAACAAGGACAACGGGCGGGTGGGAGGGGAAAAGCAACAAGGACAACGGGCGGGTGGGAGGGAAAAAGCAACAAGGACAACGGGCGGGTGGGAGGGAAAAAGCCACAAGGATAACGGGAGGGCGAGAGGGAAAAAGCAACAAGGACAACGGGAGGGTGGGAGGGAAAAAGCAACAAGGACAACGGGAGGGTGGGAGGGAAAAAGCAACAAGGACAACGGGAGGGTGGGAGGGAAAAAGCAACAAGGACAATGGGAGGGTGGGAAGGAAAACGCAACAAGGACAACAGGAGGGTGGGAGGGAAAAGCAACAAGGACAAAGGAAGGGAAGAAGCAACACGAACAAAGGGTGGTTTGGAGGGAGGGAAGAAGCAACACAAACAAAGGGAGGTTGGGCAGGAAGAAGCAACACAACAAAGGGAGGGAGGGAAGAAGCAACACAAGGAAGGGAAGAAGCAACATGAGCAAAGGGAGGGAAGAAGCAACATGAGCAAAGGGAGGGAAGAGGCAACATGAGCAAAGGGAGGGAAGAAGCAACACAAGCAAAGGGAGAGAGGGAAGAGGCAACACTTGCAAAGGGAGGGATGGCGGGAAGAAGCCGCACGAACAAAGGGAGAGTGGGAGGGAAGAAGCAACACGAACAAAGGGAGAGTCGGAGGGAAGAAGCAACACGAACAAAGGGAGGGTGGCAGGGAAGAAGCCACACGTGCAAAGAGAGGGTGGGAAGGAAGAAGCATCATGAGCAAAATGAGGGCAGAAGCAACACAAGCAAAGGGAGGGAAGAAGCAACACAAGCAAAGGGAAGGTGGGTGGGAAGAAGCAACACGAGCAAAGGAAGGGTGGGAGGGAAGAAGCAACACTAACAAAGGGAGGGAGGGAAGAAGCAACACTAACAAAGGAAGGGAGGGAAGAAGCAACATGAACAATGGGAGGATAGAAGGGAAGAAGCAACACGAACAACAGGAGCGTGGGAGGGAAGAAGCAACACGAACAATGGGAGGGTGGGAGGGAAGAAGCAACACGGACTTAGCGCTGATGGCACAGAAGACATGGGGCAAATGCCACAACCTAATTGTCACCTGGCTATTGGGAGGCGATAGTAGCTGTGGGCAGAAACATAACCTACTTAAATCTCATATGGCTGTGCAAGGAGACAGCCATAGGGAAAGCGTAATTGAACGGAGTTCAAATATGGAAATAGAGAAGAGTTAGCATTAATGTAGTAAGCAAACATTTTAGTTTAAAACAGGGATGCCCAATGCAGGTCCAGGAAGGCCATTACATGCTAGATTTTCTCGATGAGCACATACAATATATTGCTACAAAATAAAACCTAAATGTAAATAATTTACACCGTCAGAAGTTATCCTGAGCATCTGACATGGAGCTGAGCCCCCTGGACCAGTGTCCGACAAACCGCCTTTAAACTATGCAAGGTCACAGAACAAAAGGAGAAAACGTGTTTTACATTAGTCAGATGTTGTGGCAGGTGTGATAGGGGCAAAATGGCTGATGAATTGATTGATATCTCAATCACGTCAAATGGAAGTCAGAAACAAGGACATGAAATACACAAGATTCAGAGCACACCTTAGACCCATCCTTAAGTTCTTTGACCACCAAACCCGCCAAATTGTGGTGCAGTCAGCAATCCTGTCAAGACTAGACTACGCCAGCTCTCTCTTGTTAGGGGCAAACGTAGCAGAGAAAGCGAGGCTCCAGCGAGTTCAGAACGCTGCAGCGAGAGCACTAACCGGTATCCCACGCTACAAGTCAGTGTCTGTCCTTTTGAAACTTCATTGGCTTCCTGTTGAAAAAAGGATCCATTACAAAACCCTTTGTTTGGCGTTCAAAATCCTTAAAACTGCCTCTCCCCCGATGCTAAGTTCCCTCCTCACATCGTACGTTCCCCGGCGTACGCTGCGTTCAGAAGGACAGAACCTGGCAGTAGTACCCCGCTTCAAACTGGCAAGAATGGGCGGTAGGTCATTTAGACACCTCGCCGCAAGACTTTGGAATGGACTCCCTATCCATATTCGAAAAAATTGAAGAACTTCTACCTTTCAGGAGAGCGATAAAAACCCACCTTTTCTGCTAATGTTCAACGACCTCACTGTGACAGAACTATCACTCTTTACTGACACACTTCTTACAGCAAGCGCCGGGACGCGCCTTGGCTGGGGCAGCTGTGCGCGGTACAAGTTCATTTAACATTAACACTAACATTAACACATATGTGAGAGGCTGGCCTAGGCAAAGAAATATTAAAAAAGACAAACAAGGAGGTGCAATATACACCAGAAATGTAATAAGAAAATTACATTATTAACCAGTTAGAAATGCTGTAGAGAAAAAAAGGGTGACTATATCTAAGGCTTGTTATTGAACGAATACATCTGTGAACGACCCCTACCAGGAAACACTGGTCTATATCAGATAAAGGACAAACGATACACCGGCTGTAAGCAGAACACCACCCACTTCAGGTAAGAGCAAGAGGGCATCAAAAAACTAAAAGAAAACAAATTCCACCACCAGAAGCCAAAGTCCAGATGGTCTATAATTGATCTTAAACTGCATCCTGTAAGGAGGTTGATACTGCAATAGTCATAGTCATGTTCCGGGGGCATCAAGGACCGCGCCCTGCCCCATGCTGCTTGATTCCCATTGGCTTGGTTCCGCTTTGGGGTACGTCTTGGGAGAAGCTCCCTATGGCAATTCGAGCACACCTGCAAAAATGGGCAGATGATAAATACACCCTAGCCTTGCACCAGGAAGGATTCCCTAAAATATGTTAATTTTAGGTTCCGCTGCAGGGCTAGTTGGTTCACACACTAGAAAGTGTCAAAGATTCCCGCCTTTACAGAGTTCTTCATGCCTTGGAGCGATTCTTGCACTAGTTGTGTTCCTCCTTTGATGCAGCCAGTCTGAACTAAGTCAAATATAGCTTTATTCGATTTTTTGATAAAATCATAAAAGCATACAAATACATTTTCACATCAAATTTTAAAAATTTATCCCCAACGAATTTATAGGACTCAATAAAGCAATTTTACAAGTAATAAAAATCAATGGTGAAATTACAATAGTAGACCTCATTAAAAAACATTTGAAAAAGGTAAAAACATGTAGGGGTTACGTCATGGAGTTTCTATGTCTAATCACTGACATTAAAAAACGGGAAACAACAAAAGTGACATATACCTCATCCAACAGTAGTAATTTTTCATAGGCATTTTTACATGTTCTTATGCCCCAGTGTTTTAAAAGTGGTAATAAGTACAGTTTTCTTGGGGCAGAATAAAAGGCACAAAAGAACATAATATGGATATTACTTTGTGATGAGTGGTCATCGCATGGGCAAATTAAGTTCGGGACAATCCATTCATTTTGTTTTGGGAAAGTGACCATACGAAAGAAGGTGCCTAGACGCAGCCTGGTAAGAAGCATACGACAATAAGGTGACGTTTCAGTCCTGAGATACAATTGCAAACCTTCAGTGGGAGTAATTCTTTGATAACTCAAGGTAGTATTTTTGAGTTTCTCTGTATCCCATCTAACGCCCTCCAGGTGGGTAATTAGAAGTTTTTTGAGGGACGACCTAGACAGGTTTTCTAAAGACTCTGGGTCATCATAATATTCAGGACAGCCAATCTTGGCGAACATCCATCGTACATGACACAACCATTTTATTTTTGATACAGCGTCCAAGTTCATGCAGTCCGTGATGAGTTCTCTGTTAAGTTGGCATTCCCTGGAAGTCCAAATTTTATGCCAAAGTAAACACGGTGACAGCTTTATGGAATCACTGAGGTATTTGAGGCCAGTCTCAATGTGAGTGATAAAAGTTGAAGTAGATTTACTCACCCCCAATAAATAACGAATAAAAAGATTCTCACAAATCTGGAGTGAGGTCACGTCTTCAAAGCCCCATAAACCTGCTCCATAAGTAACTGTCGCTACACACTTTGCTTGGTAAATCTGTATCATTTCAGCGGTCGGTTTGCCCCCAACTTTCGTTGCAAAAGATCTCAGGGCACCAATTGCACGAGTGAAAGCAAGCCTCCTAGCCGATACTGCATGTTTCCAGGCTCCTTTTCTGTCAAAGACAACCCCCAGATAACAAAAGGTGTCTGTAGTCTCAATTCTTTGTCCGTCAAGGTATATCGAGCATTGTGGCCTTTTGCTCTTTCTGGTGCACGGCATCGAGAAAGTTTTTGAGATGTTTACTTTCAAGTGTCTTTGCCCCATATAGGACGTGAATTCTCTTACCGCTCTCTGCAACCCTAACCTAGTCCTCGACATAATAGCCGCATCATCGGCGTATAATAGGATGGGTACAGGCCTACCCTTGACAGCTGGATAGTCAATCTGGAGCTTTATCAAATGGTCTACCACAGAATTTATATAAAAGCTGAATAGAAGGGGCGCAAGTATACAACCTTGTCTAACCCCTCTATTTATGGAGAATTTCTGTGTACATTGCCCCTGGGTCCCGAACCTCACCCTGGCACCAGCATCTCTATAAAGTTCCTTAATAAATATCACAATAGTGGGATCCACCCCAATATGCTCCAATGTTGACCACAGCTGCAAATGATCCACACAATCAAATGCTGAGCTGAGGTCAACAAATGTAACATACAAATCCCCTTTCTTAGCCTCGATATATTTTGACATTAATAAGGACAGGTTTAGACATTGCTCCTGGGTTCCCAATCCCTTTCGGAATCCATATTGGAATTCCGAAATGACCTTGTTTTCCGTCTCCCAGTGCTGAATCCTCTTTAGGACGATCCTTCCTGCAATTTTCATAAGACCGTCTAGTAAGGATATGGGACGGTAGCAAGCCGGATCGTCCCTATTTCCCTTTTTAAAAATGGGAACTACAATGGCATCTGACCAGGTACTAATTAGGCCGCATTTGTTTCCCATATTCAGGACGTTCGTTAAAAGGGGTACCCAAAATTCCAAGTTTGTTTTATAGGCATCCACTGGTGTATAATCAGGACCAGGAGCTTTCCCTGAAGGACTTTCCCTGATTGCATGTTCCACTTCTAGGGTGGTAAAGACCAGATCAATTGGATACGGCAAGGCTGGGGGATCACTTGGCTGCTTTTCTCGAGTGGAATTATTCGAGAGTAAGAGTGCCTTTTGTTGGTTCGTATTGTTTCCCTGTGGGTTACTATAGAGTTTCCCGTAGTGTTCCACCCAGAGGTCTGCTGTAATTGCCACATCTATGCAGTTATCAGTGTGTTTTTCATTATATACTGATCTGATCACTTTCCAGAAGAGGTTAGTGTCCTTATTCCTGGCAGCTTCTCCCAGTGCTTCCCAGGCTTCCTTTTTCATCATTAGTTTCCTACGGTTAATTTGTCTATTGTACTCTCGTCTAGCCTCAGAGATCTGGGCCCTATTTTTCGGCATGACGTTTGAGACTTTCTTTAGTTTCTTTAAGGCAGCTGTGCACCCTGAGTCAAACCACCCAGAAGCACATTTCCCCTTCTTTTTGTGGATCTTAGTTAGAACACTTTTTATGTACTCCTGTATTTTAGTGAAAGCTGCCATAATCACCTTAGGTTCCACCTCTTCTTCTAAGCAGACAGAAATATCTGCAGAACAGGATAATATTAAATTATGGAAGAAGATTGTGGGGTTCAACTTCTCCCACTTAAGGACATAACCATTTATCTTTGTTAAGGTCACCTCCAATGGATACAATCGGCCACTAAATTCCTTTGATTTCTCCAGTGGAAGTCTAACCCCAAAAATAATCGGGTAGTGGTCGCTCATTGGGTCATCCCCTATCTCCCAAGAAGTTATAAAGTTGGGAGAAATGGGGGATATCAGTGCAAAGTCTATTGTAGTTTCGCAACCTCTTCCATTGTATGTCGGGGCAAAGGGAACAGGAGGAGAACATGCCTGGTTTACAAAAGTGAGGTCAAAAGTGAACATAATACTATTAAGGAGAGACCCCAGCTTAGTGTGTGAGAAATGAAAAGGACAGTCCTCCTCACGATCTGCAAGGCCGCACAAACCTAACTCAGAAAGTGGGCAGACCGCACAATTAAAGTCTCCCACCCATATAACTGTATGGTCTCCTACATTTCGATCCCTCACTTTATGGATACAATTTAACATTTTATTTAGGGTAGATTCCATTTCATGTGATGGCATGTTATTATAAAAGTTCACCAATATGACCTTTTGTGTGGAGCCCCATTTAAAAGACAGAATTTGAAAATACTGGTCAGAGTGGAAATTAAGCACTTTTGTATCCCCCACATTTGACATGTATATACACAGACCCCCTTTGTTACGGCCCTGGATGGCGGGAGCAGCAGGTGTATGAAATGTTTGATACCCCATGATATGCTTTTCTTCTACGAGCCAGGTTTCTTGTAGGCACAGTATACCGTGCTTCTGGACAAACTCCAGCCAGGGTATATGGTTGATCTTGTTGCCCAGTCCTGCTACGTTCCATGATAATAATGAATGTTTCTCTTCATTTTCTACCTGCTGTGTATGTCCCTCACTCTCCATTACCTCTACCTGATCTTGGAAAGCGGCCATGTCTAGATGTTGTGTGGCTCGCACAGGGGGCGGGTGCTGGTGAGAGGATGGTGAATCCGCCATCAAGAGGGACAAGTTGTTAACGATGGGTAGGGGTGTGTTGCTATTACTATCAATCTTTGCATGGTTTTGATCACTTGATCGGAGTGTTTGCTCGACTGTTCCCAGTCAATCCACCTGATCTAAGCATCCAAACCTATTCATGGTGGGTGCACCCTCCCACCAATTATTAGGAGGTTGCCATCGCTGCCCCTGTCCCTTCCAGTTATGGTTGTGGACTATGGTCCAAGCCCCAGGACACTCTGCTAGCTGTTTTGGAGGGTAGAAGAAGGTTAGGGGTTTGGTGACAATAGTTTGTTCAACGTTCATGTATTGGTCCCATGTGGTAATAAGATGGGCCGTATGAGGGTCCGCAAAAGACACCACGATGCAGTCTCCTGGTATCGATTTGTAGGTACGGCCCACCCAGGGGACTCTCCTAACCATTAATACCCTACTCTTGTTAGTGTGAGGAATCTGCCTATTGGTATTTAGCCAGTGGATCACTTTATTTTTTAAGGACCACTGGGTTTCCACAATCTCAGGGGCAAGCGGAGGTACCCCTGCCAAGATAGCCACATAGGGCCCAGCCTCAGGGGGAAGATCAATGTAACCTCCTCGGAAATTTTGATGGTTCGGGTATAATTTTGGGGTGTGTTCTAATAAGGGGGTAATGGGATTATTGACCTTCTGCTCGACTCTAGAGGGGGGTTTGGGCTGGGGATGTTTTTTAGGTGGTTTTTCCTCTATTTTTGGGGGGTTGTCAGCAACAATGACAAGTGTCCTAGGTTTAGGGATCGGAGCGGGTTTAGGTAATGAGGGGGGTAAGATTACAGTCGAAATCAACGGGGCAGGATGGACCTCCTTAAATGCTGTCGCTGCTTTGATGCCGATGTTAGAGGCTAAAGGAGATTGGATAACATCATTTCTAGTCAATGATGGACTCTCGTTAATATGAGGATGTGTTACTTCTAGCTGTTTTAAGCTGAGCGTGGCTAGAGATACTAATGTTTTGTCCATTTCGAGTAGGTGGTTCTCAATGCGTGACAGTCTGAGTTCGAAAGGTGTCAATAATTGTTTTAAGGTGACCCAGACTGTCTGAAGAAAGTCTTCATCGTTGCCCACTTTATCCTTATCCCTCCCTGCCTCCTTTGGCCCTCCCAGTGTAAGGTTATCTTCAGGGATAATATGACTCTCTCCCGTGGGGACAGTAATGAGGTTACTATCACCACCTATTTGATGGATAACTGGGGGTGGTGTTCGTTTAGGGTCCCCTTCATTGTGTAAAGATCTTCTATGGTTGAAAAACTGTTGCCTTGCAACTTTAGTTTTCTTTCGGGCAAAGGCGGATTTTGCTTTGTTTTTCTTCTTCAAGACTTGACTACCTGGGTTTGTACTTTTTGTTACCGAGAAGGAGGGGACGCTTTTAAGCGACAAAATGGTGGGATTTCCCTGTTCGTTAGGTGGATCACCCTCACTAGGTTGGGCCGTCATAGGGGAAAAAATAAATGAGGAGTCTATTGGTGGTGGAGAAGAGAGAATGGGAGAATGATGAACATCAACTTGGATCAACAAGGGTGGCGGACGTTCCACCTGTTGGGGAGATGCAGCGGACGCAATATTTCCCAGGGAGGATTTTTTTGAGTCTGCAAAAGTTTGGGAAAGCCTGCGTGCAGCATCTAACTCCATTGAAACCCTCTTCTGCATTTTAGTGATCTCGGCGTCTATTGCCAAGTTTGTTTTAACAAGAAAATCATCCAAAGTGCCTTTTGGCTTAGTTAAACCCATCGCAGTCTTACTACGACTCCCCCGAGTACACATAATACGTAACAGTTACAATTTCTATATAGTGCTCACTACAGTTATAGTCTGAGGGCAGACAACCATATACAGAACCAAGGGGGGTGGGCCAGGCCAGTCCTCTTAGGCCTCGAACGGCCTAAAACGGTCCCGCCCTTGTCCCGGGCTTCTCCCGGCGCCCTCCCGCGCGCTCCCGCGCAGCGGGAAAGATGCTTGGCTTTTATGCCTGTGAGGCTGATGGAAAGGGGGTGGAGCCGGCAGGGAGAGCAGCCCAGGTGGTAACGGGCGCGCGGGGGCTCCTGGTCCTCGGAGTCCCCCGCTAGGAGCTCGCAGCCCTGCCGGTCAGGTGAAACGCCCAAGCCTCCACAAAGAAATGGCGATGACAGGCTGTTAACCGCGCTGCGGGACCCGCGAAGCGGGTCCGGCAAGTCGCAGCGGTAACAGCGGCAGCAAAGAGCAGGAACCCACCAGAAGTCCAAGGTGAGGCTGACGTTCTGTTAACAAAGTGCCCAAAAGGAATCCACTCAGGGGGCGTAGAGGCGCCGATTAAAAGCACAGGATGGGGGTGGAGCCGGCAGGGAGAGCAGCCCAGGTGGTAACGGGCGCGCGGGGGCTCCTGGTCCTCGGAGTCCCCCGCTAGGAGCTCGCAGCCCTGCCGGTCAGGTGAAACGCCCAAGCCTCCACAAAGAAATGGCGATGACAGGCTGTTAACCGCGCTGCGGGACCCGCGAAGCGGGTCCGGCAAGTCGCAGCGGTAACAGCGGCAGCAAAGAGCAGGAACCCACCAGAAGTCCAAGGTGAGGCTGACGTTCTGTTAACAAAGTGCCCAAAAGGAATCCACTCAGGGGGCGTAGAGGCGCCGATTAAAAGCACAGGATGGGGGTGGAGCCGGCAGGGAGAGCAGCCCAGGTGGTAACGGGCGCGCGGGGGCTCCTGGTCCTCGGAGTCCCCCGCTAGGAGCTCGCAGCCCTGCCGGTCAGGTGAAACGCCCAAGCCTCCACAAAGAAATGGCGATGACAGGCTGTTAACCGCGCTGCGGGACCCGCGAAGCGGGTCCGGCAAGTCGCAGCGGTAACAGCGGCAGCAAAGAGCAGGAACCCACCAGAAGTCCAAGGTGAGGCTGACGTTCTGTTAACAAAGTGCCCAAAAGGAATCCACTCAGGGGGCGTAGAGGCGCCGATTAAAAGCACAGGATGGGGGTGGAGCCGGCAGGGAGAGCAGCCCAGGTGGTAACGGGCGCGCGGGGGCTCCTGGTCCTCGGAGTCCCCCGCTAGGAGCTCGCAGCCCTGCCGGTCAGGTGAAACGCCCAAGCCTCCACAAAGAAATGGCGATGACAGGCTGTTAACCGCGCTGCGGGACCCGCGAAGCGGGTCCGGCAAGTCGCAGCGGTAACAGCGGCAGCAAAGAGCAGGAACCCACCAGAAGTCCAAGGTGAGGCTGACGTTCTGTTAACAAAGTGCCCAAAAGGAATCCACTCAGGGGGCGTAGAGGCGCCGATTAAAAGCACAGGATGGGGGTGGAGCCGGCAGGGAGAGCAGCCCAGGTGGTAACGGGCGCGCGGGGGCTCCTGGTCCTCGGAGTCCCCCGCTAGGAGCTCGCAGCCCTGCCGGTCAGGTGAAACGCCCAAGCCTCCACAAAGAAATGGCGATGACAGGCTGTTAACCGCGCTGCGGGACCCGCGAAGCGGGTCCGGCAAGTCGCAGCGGTAACAGCGGCAGCAAAGAGCAGGAACCCACCAGAAGTCCAAGGTGAGGCTGACGTTCTGTTAACAAAGTGCCCAAAAGGAATCCACTCAGGGGGCGTAGAGGCGCCGATTAAAAGCACAGGATGGGGGTGGAGCCGGCAGGGAGAGCAGCCCAGGTGGTAACGGGCGCGCGGGGGCTCCTGGTCCTCGGAGTCCCCCGCTAGGAGCTCGCAGCCCTGCCGGTCAGGTGAAACGCCCAAGCCTCCACAAAGAAATGGCGATGACAGGCTGTTAACCGCGCTGCGGGACCCGCGAAGCGGGTCCGGCAAGTCGCAGCGGTAACAGCGGCAGCAAAGAGCAGGAACCCACCAGAAGTCCAAGGTGAGGCTGACGTTCTGTTAACAAAGTGCCCAAAAGGAATCCACTCAGGGGGCGTAGAGGCGCCGATTAAAAGCACAGGATGGGGGTGGAGCCGGCAGGGAGAGCAGCCCAGGTGGTAACGGGCGCGCGGGGGCTCCTGGTCCTCGGAGTCCCCCGCTAGGAGCTCGCAGCCCTGCCGGTCAGGTGAAACGCCCAAGCCTCCACAAAGAAATGGCGATGACAGGCTGTTAACCGCGCTGCGGGACCCGCGAAGCGGGTCCGGCAAGTCGCAGCGGTAACAGCGGCAGCAAAGAGCAGGAACCCACCAGAAGTCCAAGGTGAGGCTGACGTTCTGTTAACAAAGTGCCCAAAAGGAATCCACTCAGGGGGCGTAGAGGCGCCGATTAAAAGCACAGGATGGGGGTGGAGCCGGCAGGGAGAGCAGCCCAGGTGGTAACGGGCGCGCGGGGGCTCCTGGTCCTCGGAGTCCCCCGCTAGGAGCTCGCAGCCCTGCCGGTCAGGTGAAACGCCCAAGCCTCCACAAAGAAATGGCGATGACAGGCTGTTAACCGCGCTGCGGGACCCGCGAAGCGGGTCCGGCAAGTCGCAGCGGTAACAGCGGCAGCAAAGAGCAGGAACCCACCAGAAGTCCAAGGTGAGGCTGACGTTCTGTTAACAAAGTGCCCAAAAGGAATCCACTCAGGGGGCGTAGAGGCGCCGATTAAAAGCACAGGATGGGGGTGGAGCCGGCAGGGAGAGCAGCCCAGGTGGTAACGGGCGCGCGGGGGCTCCTGGTCCTCGGAGTCCCCCGCTAGGAGCTCGCAGCCCTGCCGGTCAGGTGAAACGCCCAAGCCTCCACAAAGAAATGGCGATGACAGGCTGTTAACCGCGCTGCGGGACCCGCGAAGCGGGTCCGGCAAGTCGCAGCGGTAACAGCGGCAGCAAAGAGCAGGAACCCACCAGAAGTCCAAGGTGAGGCTGACGTTCTGTTAACAAAGTGCCCAAAAGGAATCCACTCAGGGGGCGTAGAGGCGGCGATTAAAAGCACAGGATGGGGGTGGAGCCGGCAGGGAGAGCAGCCCAGGTGGTAACGGGCGCGCGGGGGCTCCTGGTCCTCGGAGTCCCCCGCTAGGAGCTCGCAGCCCTGCCGGTCAGGTGAAACGCCCAAGCCTCCACAAAGAAATGGCGATGACAGGCTGTTAACCGCGCTGCGGGACCCGCGAAGCGGGTCCGGCAAGTCGCAGCGGTAACAGCGGCAGCAAAGAGCAGGAACCCACCAGAAGTCCAAGGTGAGGCTGACGTTCTGTTAACAAAGTGCCCAAAAGGAATCCACTCAGGGGGCGTAGAGGCGCCGATTAAAAGCACAGGATGGGGGTGGAGCCGGCAGGGAGAGCAGCCCAGGTGGTAACGGGCGCGCGGGGGCTCCTGGTCCTCGGAGTCCCCCGCTAGGAGCTCGCAGCCCTGCCGGTCAGGTGAAACGCCCAAGCCTCCACAAAGAAATGGCGATGACAGGCTGTTAACCGCGCTGCGGGACCCGCGAAGCGGGTCCGGCAAGTCGCAGCGGTAACAGCGGCAGCAAAGAGCAGGAACCCACCAGAAGTCCAAGGTGAGGCTGACGTTCTGTTAACAAAGTGCCCAAAAGGAATCCACTCAGGGGGCGTAGAGGCGCCGATTAAAAGCACAGGATGGGGGTGGAGCCGGCAGGGAGAGCAGCCCAGGTGGTAACGGGCGCGCGGGGGCTCCTGGTCCTCGGAGTCCCCCGCTAGGAGCTCGCAGCCCTGCCGGTCAGGTGAAACGCCCAAGCCTCCACAAAGAAATGGCGATGACAGGCTGTTAACCGCGCTGCGGGACCCGCGAAGCGGGTCCGGCAAGTCGCAGCGGTAACAGCGGCAGCAAAGAGCAGGAACCCACCAGAAGTCCAAGGTGAGGCTGACGTTCTGTTAACAAAGTGCCCAAGAGTCTGAACTATATACGGACTACCACAGGATGCTCATTTCCCAGTCTTCTGGTCCCTCCATTGCAGATTCCTGGTGATCGCTCCTTTCCCCACAGTTTTCTGGTCCCTCCACTGCAGATTCCTGGTGATCGCTCCTTTCTCACAGTCTTCTGGTCCCTCCACTGCAGATTCCTGTTGATATCTTATATTTTCACTTACATTATTTTGTAGAATTTTTGCTGGCAGTAACTTCTACAATTTTTCGACCTCATTAAGCTGAAGGAGGGTTATGCGATTTGAAGCCTGTTCTTCTTGAGAACTTTAAATACTTTCCAAGTTTCTAAGGTGGTTCAGCATTAAAGGGCTGGAGGTTTTTTCCTTCAATGCAGGAATTAATATTTTTTCATTCATACCTCACTGTCTCCGCCCCCGTATTTCAGAACAACTGATGACTATGTCAAATACTCATATTTAGATGACTTGACTAGAAGGTGGCTATCCTGAAAATGTTGCAGGACTCCTGCCCCTGTTCACCAACGTGTGCCACCATGGTCAAAAAATCCTCATCCCTGATCCGCCAGTAACATGCCACTTTGGCCACTATGGCACCAGTACTCCTTGCAATGGTCCTGCGCTTATGGACTTGGTGTTTTTTTTCTACTGAAGTGCATGTTCACATGGATGAAGCAAAATGTGCTTTTTTCACTGCACATTCCCAAGCTGCATGGGTGCATCAGTCCAACAATTCACCAAGCGATGTGCACCCGGGAAATGTGCATGCTGACGCTTTAGGACAGTTAAACACTCGATCAGCATAACCGCACTCATCTTATTAGGAGTTTTGTGGCAGCGGTCCTGCATCTTCTCGTTGTTTTATTTGTATTTATTGAGCGCACAAATCACCCTCAACGGGGTCTCTCGATGCTCTTTCAAGTGGAGTTTTTACAGGTTGCTCACTTCCCTTTAACTATGAGAGATAACTTGTGTTTTTTTAAATCTCTTTGATGGTTTAGAGTTGCCCTGTTCGGAATTCACTCTGAGTTCTTAACGGAATTTACGCAACATTTCTGAAATGTTACATTAAATTACACAAAAGCTGTGCGAATTTCTGGTCCGGCTTTTTTCGCATAGTACATCCTCATGTTCATTTGTGGACACCAGAACGCATTTTGCGTTAAGAAAGAGCAAACAGCGGACTATTGTTGTTTGCGCTCTTCCCCCACTCTAGGATTTTTACTCGAAAGGAACCTCAATCACGCATTACAGGGTTATTGTGTAATTTGAGCATTAACACGCCTAAAACAAAAAATGCCAGAAATGACTTCAGATTATACAGATGTAAACAAAATGTTGCACATGCCTAGTCTGGAGTAACCACTGCCATAGCAGCCGGTTATTTTCCCTCACAGTTCCCAATAGAAGATGGCGACTCTACCCTGCCAAGCAACTGGAGAGAACCGATGATTCCGCCCGTTCTCTGTGGAATCCCTCCGCCCAACGCCTGCTCATTGCAAGGGCTTTCACACAGCCGGCCGAGTCACCAACTACAAGTCACTGCACGGAACAGCTGCTTCTGTCTTCCTGGACTCGGAGAATTCTTACCCTCGAGGCCTGTTTTTTTCTTCTTTTTTTTTTACTTCCTGCACAAAGTATGTGCCTCCTCCTCTGTATTAGAGCAGAAATAGGATTTTAAGAATGCCCATGCTAAATTCTGCTCTAGAGTTTGTTTGCTATGCCTGCTTACCTCATCTCGCTCGTCAGGTCTCCACACGTTCCAGAATTTACTCCTTGCTTCTGTCTAATGGTTGCGTGCCAGTTACTCCCTCAATTGGTTCTGTCTGCCGTCCATTCTGAGTTGTGCAAGCATCGACGAGAAGCTGAGAGGGGGCAAATTTGAAGATAAAAGTATGGACTTCCATTCTATTACGGATAATTCTTCCTGTGGCTGCTGAAAGTCCCATCCTATTATGTGGACATTTTAGCAAAACATGTTTCTGCACTTTAAATTTCACCATTTTCTTTGAGAGAAAAAAGGTACGTTTGTGTTATACATGTAACACTGCTACATATGGTGAAAGGTATGCCCTGTGCCACAAGTTAATACAACAGATGCTCCCAGTCACCCATACACATATATCCCATTCATATGGGCACACGTTCATACATCCCAAAAGACCATGCTCTCACTGACACACATGGCACCCCTGGCATAAAGTCCCCTAGTCAAATTACTTTCTTCAGTCAATCAATCAATCAATCAAGGCATTTATAGGAGCGCACTACTCACCCGGAGGGTCTCAAGGCGCTTGGGGGGGGGGGGGTGCCGCTACTGCTCGAACAGCCAGGTCTTGAGCTTCTTCCTGAAGGAGAGGAGGTCTTGGGTCAGGCGAAGGTCGGCAGGGAGGGTGTTCCAGGTCTTGGCGGCCAGGTAGGAGAAGGACCTACCTCCTGTTGTCGCTCTTCGGATGCGGGGGACGGCGGCGAGGGCGTGAGTGGTCGATCGGAGGTGGCGTTTGGGAGCGTAGAAGTTGAGGCGGTTGTTGAGGTAGCTCGGGCCTTGGTCGTGTAGGGCTTTGTGTGCGTGGGTGAGGAGACGGAAGGTGATTCTCTTGTTGACGGAGAGCCAGTGCAGGTCTCTCAGATGCCCGGAGATGTGGCTGCGTCTGGGGACGTCGAGGATGAGTCTGGCTGAAGCGTTCTGGATTCGCTAGAGTCTCTTCTGGAGCTTGGCGGTGGTTCCGGTGTAGAGGGCGCTGCCGTAGTCCAGTCGGCTGGTGACGAGGGCCTGGGTGACCGTCTTCCTGGTCTCGGTGGGGATCCACCGGAAGATCTTCCGTAGCATGCGCAGGATGTTGAAACAGGACGAGGAGACGGCGTTGACTTGTCTGGTCATGGAGAGGGAGGAGTCCAGGATGAAGCCCAGGTTGCGTGCGTGGTCTGTTGGTTTGGGTGCGCTGCCCAGGGCGGGGGGCCACCAGGAGTTGTCCCAGGCGGATGGTGAGGAGCCCAGGATGAGGACTTCCGTCTTGTCTGAGTTCAGTTTCAGGCGGCTGGTCGTCATCCACTCGGCTACGGCTTTCATCCCTTCGTGGAGGTTGGTTCTGGCGGTGGCGGGATCGTTGGTCAGGGAGAGGATCAGCTGGGTGTCGTCGGCGTAGGAGATGATGTTGAGGTTGTGTTGGCGTGCGATGGCCGCAAGGGGGCTCATGTAGACGTTGAAGAGGGTGGGGCTGAGCGAGGAGCCCTGAGGAACGCCGCAGATGACTTTCGTGGCTGCAGATCTGAACGGTGGAAGGCGGACTCTCTGTGTCCTTCCAGCGAGGAAGGAGATGATCCACTCCAGTGCCTTCTCCTGGATTCCGATGTTGCTGAGACGCTGCACTAGGGTGCGGTGGCAGACAGTGTCGAACGCCGCGGAGAGGTCTAGGAGGATGAGGGCCGCTGTTTCTCCGTTGTCCAGCAGGGCTCGGATGTCATCGGTGGCAGCGATGAGGGCGGTCTCGGTGCTGTGGTTGGCTCGGAAGCCAGACTGAGGGGTCGAGGGATCCACTTGTCTCGAGGAAGGCGGCAAGCTGCTTGTTGACGGTCTTCTCAATGACCTTGGCTGGAAACGGGAGGAGCGAGATGGGGCGGTAGTTCTTGAGTTCGGTGGGGTCCGCTGTTGGTTTCTTTAGCAGGGCGCTGAGTTCGGCGTGCTTCCAGCTCTCAGGGAAGGTGGCGGTGTCGAAGGAGGTGTTGATGTCCCGCAGGTGGGGTGCGATGACAGCGTCGGCCTTGTTGAAGACGTGGTGGGGGCAGGGGTCGGTCGGAGATCCGGAGTGGATAGAGTTCATCGTGCGGATGGTGTCTTCTGTGTTGATCCGGGTCCAGGCGCTGAGGGTGGTGGTGGGGGGCGTTGGTGCGGTCGTGGGGAGCGTTGCTTGTGGGCTGAAGCTGTTGTGTATGTCAGCGATCTTGTTGTGGAAGTAAGAGGCGAGGGAGTTGCAGAGGTCTTGCGACGGGGTGATGTCGTTGTTTCCGGCGTTGGGGTTGGAGAGCTCTTTCACGATGTTGAAGAGTTCCTTGCAGTTGTGTGCGTTGTTGTCCAGCCGGTCCTTGAATGCTGTCTTCTTGGTGGCGTGGATCAGTTGGTGGTGCTTCCGGGTGGCGGTCTTGAGGGTGGTCATGTTGTCCGGTGTTGGCTCCCTTCTCCAGGCTTTCTCGAGGGCTCGGCAGTTCTTCTTGGAGCTCTTGAGTTCGTCGGTGAACCATGGGGCCTTCTTGCTGCCGGGTCTGCTAGGCGGGGTCCTCAGTGGGGCGAGGTCGTCTGCGCAGTTGCTGATCCACTTCGTGAGGTTGTCGGCGGCCTGGCTGGGGTTCGCTGAGCTGGCGGGAGGGTGCTGGCTCAGGGACGCGGCGAGCTGGTCTGCTGTGATCTTGTTCCAGTTTCTTCGGGCAGCCTGTTGCTGGTGGTGGTGGATCGTGGATCTTCTGAAGCTGAAGTGGATGCAGCTGTGGTCCGTCCAGTGGAGTCCGGTGGCGTGGCTGAAGACTATGTCCTTACTGGATGAAAAGACAGCGTCGAGTGTGTGTCCGGCTTGGTGGGTGGGGGTGGTCACTAGCTGCTTGAGTCCGAGGATGGCGAGGCTGTCAAGCAGGGTGGTGGTGTTGCGGTCGCTGTTGTTCTCCAGGTGGAAGTTGAGGTCCCCGAGGAGGATGTAGTCGGCAGAGGGCAGGGCGTGCGGGCTGATGAAGTCGGCGATGTCTTCGCTGAATTGAGTGCGTGGTCCCGGGGGTCGGTAGATCAGGGTGCCTCTGAGGGTGGTCTTGGGGTCGGTGTGTATCTGGAAGTGCAGGTGTTCGGCGGTTGTCAGGGTATCGTCGGTGTTGGTCGTGATACGGATGGTGTCTCTGTGCATGATGGCGATGCCTCCTCCCGTCTGTTTGACGCGGTCTCTTCGGGTGATCTTGTAGCCCTCTAGGATGGCGATGGCGATGTCGGGCGCTGAGGAGGCGTTCATCCAGGTTTCCGTGAGGAAGGCGACGTCAGGAGCTGTGGCGTCGAGGAGGTTCCTGAGCTCGACGGCGTGTCTGTGGACGGAGCGGGTGTTGAGAAGGATGCACTTGAGGTGGTTTCTGCTGGTGTTCGGCTTGGCGGGTGCTGGAGCGGGGCAGGTCCGGGTGCAGGTGAACTTGCAGGCGTGGCAGCTGAAGGGTCCGTGGGTAAGTTTCGGGGTGGCTCGGTAGCAGTCCTGGATTCGGCCGGTGTTGAGTGCGTTGAGGGTGGCGGCGTCGTAGGTCCGGCGGGTGGGCTGGGGTCTGCGGGGGCCAGGGGTCCTGGCACTGGGCGCGGTCCAGGCGCGGACGGGCGCAGACGGGCTTACCTTTGGCGCGCCTTCGGCGCACAATCGGCGCGCCCGCTGCGCGTGACCGCTGCGCGTTCGCACGGTCGCCATATATGGCAAAGTGCGAGGGAGGGCGGAGCAGCTGGGAGGCGGGAGCGGGGAGGGCACAGAAAGAAAAGGGGGCGTGGTTAGCGGCGGAGGCGGGAAGCGGGGAGGGAGGAGACCGGGGGGAGCGAGAAACAGGGGGACAGGCGAAAAAAATACAGAAAGCACAATACAATGAACAAAATATAACTCAACAGGCAGAGGGGCACACAACACGAAAACGGGGTACAGGAGCCTACAGAACAGGCGAGCACAGCGCTAGACCGCAGGAGACCATGCCGCTCGGTGGCAGGGGGCGTGGTCACACGGCAGGGGCAGCGAGGCAGGCGGGAGGCACACGCAGCAGCTGGTGGCCGTGCGGCGCGGGGGTGTCCTAAACTAGGTCACACTCACCTGTGTCGCACGGTCGCCATATATGGCCAAGTGCGAGGGAGGGCGGAGCAGCGGGGAGGGCACAGAAAGAAAAGGGGGCGTGGTTAGCGGCGGAGGCGGGAAGCGGGGAGGGAGGAGACCGGGGGGAGCGAGAAACAGGGGGACAGGCGAAAAAATACAGTAAGCACAATACAATGAACAAAATATAACTCAACAGGCAGAGGGGCACACAACAAGAAAACGGGGTACAGGAGCCTACAGAACAGGCGAGCACAGCGCTAGACCGCAGGAGACCACGCCGCTCGGTGGCAGGGGGCGTGGTCACACGGCGGCGGCAGGGGCAGCGAGGCAGGCGGGAGGCACACGCAGCAGCTGGTGGCCGTGCGGCGCGGGGGTGTCCTAAACTAGGTCACCTATTATCTGGCTGTATGGACATTATGGTGCCTGGAAACACTGCACAAGTGGTTTGGCCTTCAGTAGTTCACAATAATTGTAATTGATCACTTGTAGCTCTCACTACAGAAATGTTTGGAGAACCCTGCCCATACCCACCCCATCAGCCATAACCCTTAGCCCGAGGAACGAGCATACCCGTGGCCCATGCTCGTCGTCACCACCTCAAAGGTACAGGAGACGGCCCGCTGCCAGTTACTCCCTTGTCGCTATCCTCAGCCCACTCCCACACCCGCCAGTCACTGACCCCTCTGTCACAATACACATTGCTCACACTCGCGCTGCTGCATAATTACCCGCTTTACCCAAGTTTCCTTTTTTGGAGGCACACTTACTTCAAGGCTCATCGCCTGAGTTCTAAGCACCACAGACATGATCTACACCATCAGCATAACCACTCCTAGTCCGGACAAGGATTCACGTCAATGTTATTGCGCCCAGATGCAACAAACTTCCCGTGGTACAGAGTGGTCTGAAACTCAAGGAATACTACGCTGTACCAGAAGTCTAACAGTTGTAATAAATGGGAACAAGTACCTAAGACAGGTTGGGATAAAAACCTCAATAAAAATATATATATTTTTTTAAAACATAGTGAAATGGAATTTGATCAAGAGTAAGAAAAATCCAAGATTAGTTTCAGGGTCAATGTACTATTTTCGTAGGTGGAGAATGCCACATCAACCTTTCCAACCATAATCCGTGTGCTGCATGTTACACTCAGTTTGAACTACATCTCGTGGATGCCGACGTCCGAACAGATCACCAAACAACAAACCAGGCAAAGGTATGGAAAAGCTTTCTACGGTTTCAGACATTTTACTACTACTGCAAGTTAGATGAAAGTTTCTAACTTTTGTATTAAAGTTATCTCTTTTTGCATTTACTATTTATTGTCCCCCAAATGTGCCATAATAGTATGCAAAGGTTAATGTGACCATTATAAGACAGTAAGGTGACTCAGTCGACGAATGTATCTGCTGCAGACATATGCGTGCAACCTGAAGGTCAAAGGTTCAAATACTGGTAGGGTAGACACAGCCCTTCAGTATTCTGACATTGATACAAAATAAATTCTTTTCAGTTGGATAAAAAATAGAACAATTATAATTACTTGAGGCTTCAGTCTGTAGCAGAAAGCACTCATAATACATGGTTACTGTTTTTTAAGTGACTAAGAAAACAAAACTTAAGCATATGTCGCGTGTTGGATCTGGTCAACCTTTACTGTTCACATCACAATGTGTACTATACGTGTATTGTGTACCATAAAACCAGGAATACAATTATCATTATTTACCTGTACGGACCCATCAACTTTTTCTTAAGTGTAGTAATAAAGAAATTAACAATAGCACTACATATAAAAGCCCAAACAATCAAACATTCTGGTGCAAATGTTTGTTTCTTAAAAGTGACAGTGAGAGAGATCAACTTGACTACACCCGGCGTGTGCAAAGTTAAGCCACCCGGGATCCTTGCTCTAGTTTGACAATAACCACCATGTAGAGGATTTCCATTTAGATGCAATAGAGGTGCATTTATCTCATGTTGATAGCCTGAAAGTTGTAGTGGGTCAGGCTCTCGCAGTCTAATAGAGGACACCCCTGGTCAAAATCCCGAGCCACTAATATCCCTGCTTAATCTCAAGAGGACAGGAATTCAATCCTGTCAAAAGTTGTGAACAACTGATTGTGTCGAGCAAAAAGGGTCTGGTGAGAAACTCTCTTGTTGATAATTCCCCTTTAAAAAAAACAGCAACAATAGCTTCTGTTACAGATCAAAAGCATGGAATAAACTCGAATAAGACTTCAGTTATTCAAAGGGCAACAATCTCACTTGAGTAAAGACCAAAAATGGGTTACAAACAGCAACAACATATTGCAAAATGTTTTCAGCGCCTGAGGTCTGTTTGCATCACAAGGTTAAAAGATTTATTTAATAGAAATGTATCAAATAAAGAGGCGGATTAAATGCAGCGTGGAGGCAGAACATTCAAAAACCCTAAAATTAACAAGTAAATTAATGGAAGCACTGCAAATTGATCCATTAGCTTCAAGGTATGGACATACTCAGTCAAAAACAAAAAAGCACATTGAAGAAAGGATTTTAAGTGCTGTAATTTTGGTAGTTACTTTGATTCGTACAGCAAAATATATTTGAAACTTAACCTCTTGGGCGCGGCCGTTTTAATGAGTGGGCGGTTTCATAGCACACGCCCACCGTGATGCATGACGGACGAGGGCCGTCATCAGCATGGAAGGGGTTAATGTATGTTGTCTGGTTCATTTTCAGTTCTACGGAGATCATAAGGTACCTAGTGTCTTCTGAAGATACAATGCTATGATGCCAACCTAGCCTATGGACTCCTGGTTGGAGAGTTATCGTCAACCAAAAGCTATAATCAAATGGGTTTCATTATTGCTGTGCACCATGTCCAAGTGTGATGCCTTGATATGGGTGGCTCTATACTGCACCTATGTATCTCAGAATGATCGTTCGGAAACAAGGCGACGTTAAACACTGTCAGCAGATAAAGCAACACGAGAACAAAAAAAGAGAACTCATCAAGAATTTTTGTATTTACATGTAGCTCTGCAGCGCTGACTTAGATAGGAAGCTACAGAGTGCCAACTAATATTGTACACTATATGCCAGTTCTTTTGTGCACATCTTTAAACCGCCTGGTCACGTTTTCATCAGTTTATATCAATCTTAACTAACAACCAGCTTATGTTTTCTCTCAACTGCTATAATATTGGGCTGATATAGCATAGTATGACATAGCAGTAATTAGCAAAAGCTGAGCTACCATTGTCATACAGCACTCTCAATGCATTATTGGCATGCTGGGGCAGCAGGAGCAGGCACTCATCATTGATTAACTGCCTTCTCCTGATCCCCGCAGCATTGCAACATAATCTGCAAGTAGGGCTTTGCGGTCCTGAAAGAATCCAACGAATGATCTGTGAGCATGTGCACTGTAGCACAACTGCCCAACAGACGTTTTGCTGCAGCTCTCCACTGATCGAAGATAAGTATTTCAGGCCTCAAGCACAGGCCTTCCACCCTAGCATCCATTTCTAGCTGATTACCGAAACCTGTGCTGCACTGTACCATGCAGCACACCCTAAGCACACTCGCCTGTTGCCCCAACGAGATCTGAAGTGCATAGCCTGGGCGACACTGCAAAATGATGCCACCAGCACCTCCAATGTAGTAATGGCCTTTTATGTCTTTGGAGATGGATTTTGCTGTCCCTTCTTCTGTAATATGTTCTCGCAGGTTTGCCTTGAGTTCGATACTCAGAGAAAGGTCGATAACAATCATTGCAGCTGGCCCCCTTGAGTTGGAATGGCACAAAACTCACTTTTAAAATGGCCTCGTTTTGCATCTTCAGGTTCAAGTCCCTGTTGATTTATTGGTAGTGTTGACAGTGCATTTTGTGCCATTCCAACTCAAGGGTGCCAGCCAATCCACAGGCACTTGAACCTGAAGTTGCAAAATGGGCAATCCAGTGGAAAGTCATCCAAACTCTAGAACCCTGCGTCCCACAGCGAAAGGATGACTGACCATTAGGAGACGGGGACAGTTCTTTTTCCATGAGTTTGGAGGGAAGGCAGCAAAATGAAATGGCCAACTGCAAAAACACACAAGAGCCTGAAAACCCTAAGAAATTGTTGACGTTTGCATGACATACTGTCTTAGTTTGCAGCTGATGATGCCTGAGGTGGATCGGAACCACTATTAAGGTAAGAGGAACTGGAAACATTGCGTATCCGGATGATTTGAAAGAGGAAACATGGCCACGGCCAAGCTGACTCCGCACCCTGAAAAGGACCACACGACTCAGTAGAGCAGGAAACATACAACAGAAGACAATACAGCTGCTATTGCAAATTCAACGACAATTCGTCAACTGTAAATCCGCTCCCAAGAGTGGGATCAGAATAATGCATGGAAGGAAGCTTCCAGTCACGGAGAAGGGAAAAGGGCAGGAAATAAACCAAGCAGCCAAAAAAAGAACACCTGCTGATCCAGAGGCATTTTATCTACCTCACTAACCATGTGTAAACAAAACAAAATAATTAAATCACTAATATTAAAATTATATTTTCTCTCTCTCTCCATCCATCCATCCAAATAACACTCACATTTTGCTTCCGCCCATCACAGGGTAATGGATCAACCCACTTCATTCACTGCCTGCCTTGCTCTGGGGGCCCGCATTTTTTTCTGGCCACGTGGATATCCGCCAAAAAGACGTGCATTTCAGTGTCAGCACTGGTGAGCCAATACTCTACCTTGTGAATGATTCTTTTCCCCTATTCCTTATATTTTGTAGTCATCACTGTCTGTTCAGGTTACAGTAATTCGAAGCAAATCTTTGTACCACATTTAAGCAGAAACATGCTGTCTTTTTTTCCTTTGTTCCTTTTATTTTGTGACATAAGCATACAATAAAAATAGAAAACATAACCATTACACCAGCTTTGTAAGGCCTGAACTACTGGCTTTGCCAATGGTCATTTATATTGTCTGTACTAACTGTTCAATCTCCTATGACCACTTTGACTAGTGGGAGGGAAGCAAATTGAAGTGCCAATCTTGAAAGCACAGATTAGCAAAACCAACCAATTAATCTCTTCAATATCATTTGACACACAATTGTTATGAATTTCCATCTCGGACATTGTCACAATAAACTGCTAATCTCAGTGCTTTAAAGAAACAGGGCAAATTTAGATGGAATTCTGTAACTTTCGTTGTAGCTGTTTTGACAATAGTCCTTGAGAATAATCTTGCTCTAGAGAGTGGGTTGCGTTATGCAAAAATATTAACAACCACACAAATTAAATTCTTAGAGATAAACCATCAACAACAGGTCTGTTTACTTATAAGGCATTCCGAGGACTAGACTTTGGGAGCAGGAGGTTGGAGTTGAGGTTTCTCCTGCAAGTACATTTTGAAAAAACAGGTCCAAATGTTGGATGTTTACTCCAGGTCCTTCCACAGAGCAGAGGAGAATTACTCCTCAGCAGTGGTAACCAAACCAGCCCACACTGTGGCATCCCGCTAGCAAGGAGTGCTCCCGATCCCAGTACAAACGCAACAAAAGCGATCAAGAGTAAGGCGTGAGCTGAAACGTTTTGGAACAAGATTTATTTTTGTAATCCTTCTATATTGTACCCTCTCCGAGTCATTTCTGTCAATCCTACTTTCTAAAAAGACATCACAATATCTAGAAAGGGACCGAAATTATCAAGTGGCTGATTACTTGGTCACAACTAAATTCATCAGACTGTTTCAAAGGCCAAGTTTCTTTAGCTAACCATCACAATTTCGAAGTGTCCTGTGTACCCCCTGCATGAGGAAAAGCATATGAATAAAGAAAACAAACGTGCATTCCTAAGGAGCCTTTCTAGCAAGACAAATCTTATCCAGATCATCTTCGCCATTTTCACTGTTTGGGATACAATTATTGACCAGCAGCTCTGAGATGGTTGTCTGAAATTATGCTTAAGTTGTTGTATGAGCCACAGGTGGTAAACTCTGCATTAGATTTTTTTTGCAATCTATAGGTTGAATGCATTATACAGGAATGGAAATCAAGGGATTCTTTTTATAGAACTGACATCGACTGACCAGGTCTGGAACGCCAAGATCGGAGACATTAGCTGCCTAAACATACTGTAATGCTCCTTTCGGGTTAGCTTTCGTCAATATGCCACTGTACATTGACAGAATGCTTGAAATAGGCGTGGTTAGTTTTAAAATGGATGCTAGTCCCATCAGTTATTACAGGTCAAAACTAAAAGCCCTAGCAATGCTGTTCCATCTGTCAGGTTAACACAAATTACCTTGAAGAACCCTGGACTATTCTAACTCCTACAAGCATCGGTTAATTAGAAGTGCCCATCTCCGATCTGGGATATGAAGCAACGTAACACCCGAGGGGACAGTATCTGAAAATGTACTGTTTTTGTAGAAGGGGCTATTCATATCTTGATACTTTCAATGTTCACCGTCTCTTACTCCTGTGAGCTCCCCACTCCAAATACTTGCTGTAGTATCAACACCCTTTGACATGTGGCCGACTCAAGAAGCCTCTGTATTATGGTATAAATGAGTGCTTCATCTAGGTTCGAGGATCTCGACTGCTTAGCAGCTGCTGGGGAATCCATGTTCTTTTTTTTCCCTGTGATTTTCAGCCCTTTAAAAAACAAATTCCAGACTCAACTGAACCTTGAAACTCGTGTTTTCATCTACATACTTAAAACAGAGATGCACACTGCCTAGTCAGTTGATGGCTTCTGCAACAAGCACACTGGTTGGCAGATTTCATTTGGTGAAGGCCTGTGACTGCAAGGACATTAATAGCACTCTTCAAGGGAGTGGACGAAGCAGCTCACAGTTCTCTTGCAAAGAGAAATATGCACAGCGAAGAAGGCAAGTTGTCTGAATGGAAATGAACAATTCCATAGACATAAAGGACTGAACCTTTGGGAGTTAACAGAGACACGCTGAGTATGGTACATGATTACGCCATTCACAAGTCTTTCGATTCATTTGTTACTGTAAGAGAGCCCTTCAGGATGAGACTGAGAACAGTAATCATACAGCAACATGTACACCCTATTGCAGGAAGAGTAATCAAATCAGACAAGGTAAAGAAGTCCAAGAATACCAGGATTTTTTCCAGAATAGCGTTTGCGCTGATTTCCTATGGCAACGGTGATGGAGCAGAGTACAGTAGAGAGTAGGCCTGCAGGCCGTGATGGGATGAAGCAAGCTATTGAAAGATAGGTGCCCTTATTCGAATTTAGAAAAGCTCCAACCTTCCATTAAAATTAAAATATTGATGTTTTTATATTTGTTTGTGGATTAAATAAATGATTTCATCATTTGTGCATTTGTTTGATGAATGCTTGTTTTTGTATTTTTGGTGTATTGTTTTGTGGTTGAAATCCTCAAAAAAGTCTAAGGCAGGGTCCCCGGCTTGCAGTAATGATTCAGTGGCGGTCCCCAGGTTCCAGTAACGATTACGAAGAGGGTCCACAGACTTCAAAGTGTTAATTAAGAACTACTGCACTTGATGATTCAAACCGAAATACATCCAAATTTAAAAAAACATAATGCATGCAGAAAATCAACAAGTTTCATGCACAAGGAAATTGTGCTGCAAGACTTAATGTTAACAGTCAATATTCACAGGAGATCATAACAAGTATAGGCGAAGCCAATGGGTCTCAGCTTTAAACAGCCAAGTTATTCCTAAAAAGGAAAAGGGAAAGAGATGAAGGAAACACAGGCACTCACTTGGAACACCAAAATCAAAAATATGAAGTAGAAGGATACAACCCATTCAATCACAGCATGCACACTGGCAGGCTCCTCAGCGGAGCACACACAAAAATAAGGAGAAAAGCCACAGAATCCAAAGTAGGCAAGTGACAACAAACTCATCAAATCATGAGCAAAGGCCTGGCCCAAAGTCCACTCTAAGTGCATGCTATGAACTGGAAACAATAGGTCAGCCCACAGACAGACATAAAACATGGCGCACTGGACACAGTTGCAATTAAAGAAGCACACTATTTGAAATGTATATACTGCACACTGAAAACATTCACAGAATAGCAGACACCTGCAGGGCACACTTCACCGATGACTGAAAGGAGAACTCAGCTGACGGCACCTGGAAGCAACACTAATGTGGAGTATTATGCCAGTGGTTATAGCTTGCAAATAAAGTTTCAGTTCAAACGTCTTTATTTCGAAAATTTCTTCATAAAAGACAACAAAAAATATATACAGAGTACGGCATAATAGATGTTAAAAATACAATACATTCATTACACAGTAAAAATACAATTAAATAGTATCGAAAGACGTTTCATGGATCATAAAAAAGTTTACATATTAGTCATAAATCATGGTGGCTTAATACAATTGGTTCCTACATTTGACTCATTAATCATTTTTCACCAAGTAAGTGTCTGGCTCTGATGATCCAAGCCCATCCAAGGAATTTCGCCATACCTATGGATACCCACTCTGCACTGTTAGATCTTAACACTACCAAAGCTTCCTCACCCACGCGTAGATTAATCCTTCTGCAAATGGGTGGAAGCCACTTGCGACGGGGTGCGGAGTAGGCTGGACAAGCGAATAGGAGGTGGCCAACGGTTTCTTTTAGCTCACTACACCAGGGACAGAACATGGATGATTGATTACGCCATTTGTTTGTAAATACCCTTACTGGTAATGTGCCAACTCTAAATTGGTGGTAAAGTTTCCTATCTGCACTTTTGGTAATATTGTCCCAGTATGTCTCGGTATGAGGGACCAGTTTGTGGAGCAGAAAGAGACCAGTCAAACTGGATGTCTGCGAGAGCAAAACGAAGTCCTCCTTTACAGTTGTCCAAAAGAGTAGTTTAAATTCCTTTTTCGACGGGAATACCTGATTTCCCGGATCTGACCACTGTGGGTGAAGACCCATTTTATAAAGTGTGGCCTTCACAGTCTTAAACCAAAGTAGGTTACCTGACCCCATTATCGATCTTACGTCCAGGATCTCATTGGCAAACATGGAGAGTTCTGGTGTGGACCAAATACGTCTCCACAGGGCTACCATCCTATAACGAGCCTGATTTTTAATCGAATGGCAGCCCATGTCTAACATAAGGGGAAGTGACGGTGTTGATTGTGGGAGCCCTACCAGGCTTTGGAGGAACTTGTTTTGGATTTTATCTAAAGGGGCAAGATCTACACTACCCCATAAATCCGAGCCATAGAGGATGGCTGAGCTAATTTTAGCGCTATAGATTTTAAGTGCTGGCAAAACCCTTTTGGTTTGGGAGCATCGCTGTTCTTTAACTAGGCATCCTGTTAAACGGGCAAATTTTAAACAAAGTGCCTCAATCTGCTCCTTCCAGCGCAGCCTATAGTCTATAACTACCCCTAAGTAAGTCATCACCTCTACTTGCTCCAATATAGTACTGTTCATCGTAACTTGACCCCTTAATGGTTTATTCTTAGTCAGGACCATAAATTTGGTTTTCGAGACGTTAATTTCGAGGTCATTTATATTACAAAACTCCACAAATTTGTTTATTGCAGTCTGGAGTCCCACCTGTGTTTTTGCCAGGATCAAAGTGTCATCGGCAAAAATTAGGAGGGGAAACTTAGTCCCACCCAGAGCTGGCGCGTCGGTCGGGGTGGCTGCTAGAAACGGAACTACTTGATTTATAAAAAGTAAAAACAAAGTAGGTGCCAAGACACACCCTTGTCTTACACCACGTGACACTGGGAAGGACTCAGTCACCTGGCCCTGGCTACCCCATCTAACTCTGGCAAAATTTTGGTCATGCAGCCTAATAGTTAGTTCGAGGAGTTCCGGTGGCATTCCCATTCGCCTTAAGGCCATCCACATCTTCTCTCTTGGGACCAAGTCGAACGCGGATTTGAGGTCCACAAACGCTGCGTATATGGTGCCCTCACCTAAATACACTGTCTTCCAGTAAATCAGAATAAATCTTAGCACTTGGTCGACAGTGCTTGTACATGCCCTGAAGCCAGCTTGCAACGGGGACAGGATGTTTTCATCATTCATCCAGATCTGGATTCTACCCAACAGCATTCTAGCTATGACTTTCTGCAGGGCATCTATAAGGCTTATTGGGCGATAGCTCCCTGGAATGGTCTTATCGCCTTTTTTAAATACGGGAAGGATTTCTGCCCCTTTCCAGGAGTCGGGTACCCTAGTACCTCTGGCGATGGCATTAGCCAGAGTAGTTATATAGGGCCCCCAGTTATCCAAATCATATTTAAAGAGATCCGCTGGGACGCAGTCCATACCGGGTGCCTTACCAGCTTGGACCAACCTTAGTGCATTCGCCGCCTCGATTTCATTAAAAACTAGGGGCCCACTAATTGCTTCCGGACAGAGTAACATGTTATGCGCCCCTGCATTGTTACTTCCCATCGCCTTGCCGAAGAACTGGGAAGAGAAATACTCAACCCAGTCTTCAGCAGGGACATGGTTTGCTGGGGTTTGCAGGTCTCTCGACCCACCCCACTTCACTACCTGCCAAAATTTAATCTGGTTTGAGGACATGCTGGCCTCATAGAGATCCAGCCAGCGAAGATCGTCCCATGAGGTCTTTGCACGCTTTAAAACCTTCTTATAATTCATCCTTTCCTCTTGGATATCCACAGTTACTCTAGATTTAATAGCAACAATCAGGGTGCTATGGGCATTACGGCAGGTTTTATCGTACCAATTGGCACCTGAAGATTTTCCACCTTTTTTCACTACAACACCAGGTTTTGTAAAAAAGGTTTTTAATTTAACAAAAAGGGACTCATGGATTGTACTGATTTTCTCCAGTGACCCCATTTCGTCAAATATTGACCTTGCTTTTATAACCACCTCCGACACCTCTTGAGAGATTTGGTCAATGGTGGCTGGGGCATCCAGGATCCTGCACCAGCGAACCCTACGACAATCGTTAGTAAGGACAGTCTCGGCTGTAATACAATTTGTTGCGTTTTTTTCTAAACAAATCACCATCAATTTTCAATTTAATTGCCAGGGGGTTGTGATCACTTTCTGGTCTCCCAATGATTTCCATATCCACTAGTAGTGTCCAAAACTCCATTTTGATTAAAAAATAATCGATCCGACTAGAACTATAGCCATTATCAAAAGTAGCTTTTCCTGCTATATCGGATTTTGCTCTTCTGTTTGCTGCCCTTAGACCCCACTCCAAACACAAACCGAGCCACTGCAGTACGGCCTCAGTAACCTTTTTGACTGGTGATATGGCAAGGCTGGGGATATTCCATAACTCATCTACCTCTCCGTAGCAACCATCATCCAAACAGGACAGTGGTTCGAACGTACAATTTAAATCCCCTGCCACTGTAACACACTTGTCTCTACCAATCGTATTCATTAGGATCTCTAGGTCCTCTATTATTGCAGGGCCCTTTCCTCCTGGTAGTCCCCTTGCATAAATATTAATTATAAACAGGTCCTCATAGTTTGCTCTACTAAGTTTTAGCCCCATAATGTCAGCGTTTGGGGTAAACAACATGAGGGGCCTATAGCAGAGCGATTGTCTAATCCAAACCACTAGCCCGCCTGACGGTCGTCCCTTTGTCCCCTTAAGGGCTGGTTTGAAAAAGTTTAGATATCCTAAACGAAAAACTGCCTCAGTTGACCAAGTTTCTTGGAATATTAGGATATCATATTGCTCTATGAAATCACCCCATTCAGCCCCATCCAGTTTCCCTTTCAACCCCGCAATGTTCCAGGAGGCTATCTTAAGAGAGTGTGCCTGAATAGCTGATTCGTTTGCAGCAGAGGCAGTGTGCCCCCTGCTACTCTCTTCTAGTAAAAAGTTATTTCGCAGCCATCTACCAGACTAATACCGGGGGGGCCCTCTCCTTCTAATTCCCCTAATGAAACTTCTGCAGCAATTGAAATCCCTCCATAAAGGCCAATCACCTTATTTCCAACCTCTAAAGTCAATACATCCTGAACCTCAACCTCATGTTTCCAATCCCACATCCCAAACCCCGCCAGGAAGATCAAAATTCCCATTCCCACAATGAGATGGCATTTCATTCAATACTTCATCGTAAGAGGGAACTTTGTCTGGGGTGGCAAAAATATCCGTACAATCTTGTTTGGCCTCTAGGTCGGGAGCGGAACAACGAGTCAATCATTGAAGTCCAACCCCGAATAAGGTTCATACAGGTTTTGCAACGGGATGTTCCAGTACTCGTTGTAATTGGTGTAATTGGTATGATTATTTGGGTGGGGAGGTGACTAGGAGGATGACGGCGTAGAGGAAGGGGGAAAGGAATGTTAAGATTATTGGCAGGACGGGAAAAGAGTGGTGTACAATTGGCCAAATTCAGAGAGTGAATGTTTCTACTAGATCTGGAATAGGTAGGGGGTCTAAGCAGTGCCTCTGGATAAAAATAACTTAGATTTCGAGTTGAGACACCTCCTTCATTGTTTCCTGGATACCAGTCACTTATATGTGAAACAACTCTGTGGTCCTTAAAATTAACGATCACAATGTCTCCCTCAATATCTTTCGGGCGAAGGCCCACCCAATTACATCTTCTTACCGAGATTATATCTCCGTTTAAATGGGCAGGGAGGGGTCTATTAGTTCTCAACCAGAAGATAACTTTATTTTTCAGATTTGCATTGTGTTCGAGATTTCCATTTGGAATCGGGGGAACACCGGTTAATAGGATCACAAAGTTTGCCGACTCTGGGGGTAAGTCCACTGTGGTCCTACGATTTAGGGTTGCTCTTTGGGTTATAGTTTTAGTTTTGGTTACCCCTGAGAACCTAGTTGGCTTGGTCGTAGGAGGAGGCGATTTACTCTGAGCCAACAGTGTCTTCTCTTTGACTGGCTTGTGTACTGTCGTCGGCTTAATTGAAGTTAGGGGGGCACTTGTGCTATTGGAGGTTGCCTTTTCATTAATTTTATGGGGTCTGCTTGAGATCAAAGTATTTATGCTAGGCTGGCAATTCGATCGGGGCTGGTCCTTGGAGTTCACAGGGTCGGAATTTGTGTTCAAATCGGCAGCTGCCAAAAGACAATCCATTTTTTCCCCCAAAATCCTAATTCTCTCCTTAAGCGGGAGCATATACGATTTTAGGAGCTGGTCAAAGAGTTCGATTGACTCTTTTTTGGACATAGGTGGTAATTCTTCGTGGAGGGGTGTTAAGGAGTGGGTTCCTGGTGAAACCTCACTCGCAAGTAGATCGATTAATTTGGTATTAGGGCTTACTAATGGGGGTAAAGAACTCAAAGGATTTTGGCCTTTTCTTTTTACCCCACCTTTTCTCCTTTTTTTCCTTGGCGGAGAGCGAAATGCCCTTTGTGGATTCATGGACTTAGTGAAGTAGTGTGGCTCAGTGAAGTAGTGTGGCTCACTGGTTAGAGGCGGCAGACCCGAGAGCAGAGGACGGCCCGGGACCAGGGTTCGATTCCCGGCGCGGCAGGTTTCTGGACCAGGGTCAGCGGACTCGATAATTCTCTCGCCTCGGTGCCCACTCTGATCAGCGATCACACTCGGCAACTCTGGGCATTAGCTTGCCTCATCTTCACTAACGGCCCCACCAGACCGCCGGGGATGCCTGGTCTCACCCTGGAGATACCCATTAAGGGACCATCTCTCAGGGAAGCCAGGAAGGGTTTCGCAGCGGTCGAAGCGCCTTGGGACCCTACGGGTAAGTAGTGCGCTATATAAATGCCTATACATACATACATGGACTTAATTTTGGTCTTGCTAATAGTATGTTTTGAAATTGTCTCAGAGGGTGCTACAATATCAATTGGATGATTAGTGAATGTTGAATGGAGTTGCGGAACTATAGTCGGGGAAACTGGAGTATTTAGGTCAATAAGACTGTTAGAGACAATAGGGGGGGCTGTTTATGTTGTCATCGCTATTAATAGCAGAGTGAGCAGGAGTTATATTATGATCACGAAAAATGTTAGGGATATGATCGGTACTGAATAAGTCGACATCTAAGTCCGACCTACCAATACTGCCCGAATCTTGGGTAATAATTTTATCATGTGAGGAAGTCATTGGTTTCTTTTTAAGTTGTTCAATAGAGCGACGACGCTCTGCACGTTTCTCCGCTAATAAGAGTTCTTTATCAATTTCCTTATTTGCCTTCACAAAATATTTGTCAAGAGGCCCGAGGATCGAAACCCCAACACAAGAAGGTAGAGAATTAGACATGACTAACGGAGTCCTTATCATGTAAGGCGCCCCGGAGACCGACTGACCTGAAACAGCAGTAGGCAGGGAATGGAGGTTAGAGACTAGGCCCAGCCCAGCCTCCATCGGCCCCTGACGGCCACAGACGGTCCCGCCCTTGTCCCGGGGTTAACCCCGTGCTTGATCCCGCACGCGTCCCGCGTGCGCGTTGCTGGTACACCTTTTATACAAGGAGTCACAGAAGGGGGCGGGAAGAGGACCAGCTGCGGCCGATCAGCAGCGCTGGGCAGGCTGGTCCTCGCAGTCCCGCCTCTGTCCGTGGATAAGGCAGGCAATAGGTGCAAAGTCCTCCGGTTCCAGGAAATCAAGGCCAACAAAGTTCCGACCCAGCGAGCGGCACCCGCGGAGCGGGGGCCGCGAGAGGTAGCGTAGTGACCAGATGGGGAAACACAGCGGTAAGTTCAACGAAGGCAGCAATCCTTTGCAGGGACCCACTGAACACGGACGCTGCACGGTCTTTTAGGCAGAAGGGGGCGGGAAGAGGACCAGCTGCGGCCGATCAGCGGCGCTGGGCAGGCTGGTCCTCGCAGTCCCGCCTCTGTCCGTGGATAAGGCAGGCAATAGGTGCAAAGTCCTCCGGTTCCAGGAAATCAAGGCCAACAAAGTTCCAACCCAGCGAGCGGCTCCCGCGGAGCGGGGGCCGCGAGAGGTAGCGTAGTGACCAGATGGGGAAACACAGCGGTAAGTTCAACGAAGGCAGCAATCCTTTGCAGGGACCCACTGAACACGGACGCTGCACGGTCTTTTAGGCAGAAGGGGGCGGGAAGAGGACCAGCTGCGGCCGATCAGCGGCGCTGGGCAGGCTGGTCCTCGCAGTCCCGCCTCTGTCTGTGGATAAGGCAGGCAATAGGTGCAAAGTCCTCCGGTTCCAGGAAATCAAGGCCAACAAAGTTCCAACCCAGATAGCGGCACCCGCGGAGCGGGGGCCGCGAGAGGTAGCGTAGTGACCAGATGGGGAAACACAGCGGTAAGTTCAACGAAGGCAGCAATCCTTTGCAGGGACCCACAGAACACGGACGCTGCACGGTCTTTTAGGCAGAAGGGGGCGGGAAGAGGACCAGCTGCGGCCGATCAGCGGCGCTGGGCAGGCTGGTCCTCGCAGTCCCGCCTCTGTCCGTGGATAAGGCAGGCAATAGGTGCAAAGTCCTCCGGTTCCAGGAAATCAAGGCCAACAAAGTTCCAACCCAGCGAGCGGCACCCGCGGAGCGGGGGCCGCGAGAGGTAGCGTAGTGACCAGATGGGGAAACACAGCGGTAAGTTCAACGAAGGCAGCAATCCTTTGCAGACATCCTGCAAACGCAACAAGAATCAGGACCTACAGTGGACCTCCTTGTGTAATGCTTCAGGGTAGGTATATTAACACTGCGAAACAGCGGAAATGCACTGTCCTAGAGACTGTCAATAAAGCATTGGAGTGCATGCCCCTCACAGAGAAAGAGAGCTACAAAGGACTAAGCTAAGTGCACTATTCGGTGGATACAACAGTTGCATGTCATTTGTAAAGATACAAGTTTGGTGTTTCGATTGCAATGCCTCTTACGATGCACCCTGCAATGCACCTCGGGATTTGTATTATAAAACGTTCCCATTATGATTATGCACTATTTGCAGTTGCAACAGGATCTAGTCGTAATTCATTCTTACTGCCTCTATTGCCAGACTGGACAGTGGTTAACACCCTCTTCAGAGTCTTAACTTCTGTTAATTGCATGCTCCACAATTATGGGCCGGAGACGAAAACACGAGGGCATACACCATCTGACAGCATGTGCACAATAAAGCTGCTAGCACCCACCCCCTAATCTCACCCAACACAGGCAGAGAGACAGGCCGACTGTCCCTACCTGCTCTATGACTGCTTCACAGTGTGCCAAGCTGGAACACAGGGTGGCAAGGGCCACAGCAGGGTCATCGCACATGCACTCTGTGCAGTGCCATGCTGATGAGCGGCCTTCACAGATGTTGTGAGCACTGGTGGCCCTTTCTTCCCCCAGCACATTCTCACTGCTACAAATGCCTCAATTCAGAGACAATCAGCAGCGTGGGTGATGAGACTAGTAGAACCACCACGTGCAGCAGAAAACTGTAGAAGAAATGTTACATCCTCTATGCAAGGCATCTAGAGACAATAACATGTCTATTCAGGCTGTTATATGAAATGTTTCAGATATGTAGCTCTTTGTGTAACTACCAAGTAATAATGATCATTAAGTAGGACAGGAGGCAAACAGCCATTTTTTTTTACTCCTGCTACATGCAAATGTTACCCATTTCACTGGTATTCGTCTGCTCAACATTCGAGGACTGAAAGTATTTATTTATTTATTTAAAGAGTTTTATATAGCGCTGGCTAGACCCAAAGGTATCAGAGCGCTTTACATGAGAATCAACAATTAACAGAAAAAGTTCAACAATTACACAATACATCAAAAAATAGGCAATACAATTAGGAGAGGAGAGAAAGGAGAGAGAAAAGTAGTGGAGGGGGCAGGGGAGGTGATAAAGGGAAGATAAGAGAAGAGACAATAAGGAGAGACGAAAAGAAGTCTGTCTAAAGACCGACTGCGTAGGTGACGACCAAGGAAGGAATCCACGGCCAATCTCCCCTATCGCTAAACCAGGTAGCTCCATCGGGCATCAGACTGTTTTACTAGAATGCAAGCCTGTGACCTGAAGACTAAATAACGCGTGCTGAGCTCCACGGCATGCGCACTGACCCTCCAAGAGATTCTAGGATGATTGAACCTGCATTCATCAAATTATACATGCATTTCTGCAGAAAATGCATTAACCCAAAAAGAACAATTGATAGAATGCTGAACAATGTAATTCGCTCTAGTACAGAGATCTGGGCCTAAATCCATTGTTTGTTTTTTTTTGCTCCCCATGCCATTCCACTTTAAACCCAACCACAAGCAAATCATTCTTGACCCTGCTCCCCCTGGGAGCAGTCCAGCCGAACTGCCAGGCCAGGTTCACCCTGACCGGAAACAAGCAGAGGGACTAGCTTCAGGGTATCATCATTAGCCAGGCTAGCTTGACTCCAGTGGCATGGAGAGCATGGGACCCATGTCTGAGCATGCTAGCCCCACGGGGTGACAAATGCAAAAAGAATTGAATCCTGAATAATGTCAAACATTCACCCCAGTACAGAGATCTGGGTCTAAATTCATTGTTTTTTTGCTTCTCATGCCATTCCAGTTTAAACCCAGCAATATGCATATGAGGGGTGATACCCCGCGATCGGTCCCAGGATGTTTGTTTATGGTCCAGGGAGGAACTGGCTTGGCAGTTCAAGCTGGACTGTTCCCATGAGGAACATGGTCAAGAATAATTTGCATGTGGCTGGGTCCACGCTGGGGTGGCATAATGAACAAAAGAACGATGGATTAAACCCAGAACTTTTGACAGGGGGCGAGTGGTTGAAAAGTTTCAGCACTCCGTCCATCATCTTGTTGTGTTTGTTATGTTTGCCGTAAGTGACATGAGTCCCAAGTTTGCTGTGCCACTGGATTCAAGCTATCCTGGCTGTTGAGGGGTGATACCCCGAAACTGGTCCTAGGATGCTTGTTTCTGGTACAGGGAGGACTTGGCTTGGCAGTTCAGGCTGGACTGTTCCCATGAAGAACAGGGTCAAGACTGATTTGCATATGGCTGGGTCTGAGCTGGGGTGGCGAAGAGAGCTAGAGAACAATGGATTAAACCCAGATCTATTGACTGGCGGCGAGTGGTTGAAAAGTTGCAGCGCTCCATCCATCATCTTGTGTTAGCAAGTGAGTTATCCACCTAAGCAATCACTACCAGAGGTATATCCTGAGACTTGCTGGATATACCCTGATCTTTGTAGTGGTTGCCTTAAACCATTAATGCATCTTAAATTGTGATATCTTTGCCACCAATGAAGTAAACCAGGAAATCTGTACTGCCGCATTTCTCCTTGCAATCGATTTCCCAGGGGGTAAAGTTTGTAAAAAAACAATGCATTTGTCGTGTCTTTAGTCTGTCGTCCACTTTGCCCCTCAGGGCTGCCCCACGTCATGCTTCTCCTTCTTACACGTGTGTCAAAGGGGAAACGGTGTCTCTTTCCGGCACCGTTTCTGTCTCAGGCCCAACCAAACGTTGCCCGGCTTTTCAGATCTAAACTCTGCTGTCGGTGGTTGTTACATCACTAATCAATGTCAGGACACCACCGTGCCTTTCACTTTTAGTTTACATAGTAAATACCTCAGATTCTTCCCACTACTTCCTGTCCTCTCTCACTCTGTTCTTTTCTTCCTCTGCCCTCCTCCTCTCCATTCCCTTCCTATCGTGTTTCTCCAGTTATTGGTTCCAGTCTGTCGCCTTTCCTGTCTTGGTGATTTACTTTTCTTTCTCTTGTCTCCTTTCTCCGGAATTCTGGTCTTCTCATCTTCCTTGTCTTTACACCTCCTCCTCTCTTCTTTCATTCACTGCTCCTGCCCTTCAGTTATACCTCCATTATCCCTTCCTGACATTCCCTATCAGCTCCCCGTCTTCTTTGCTGCTGCTTCTCGGGCAGCTCCCAGCAGGCTCCCATCCCGGCAGGGTCTGAACATGCTCGTCTGACAAGGAATGCACATTTCACGGCAATCACAGGGCCGGGCGGTCTGAACTTGCAGCCTCTCCCTTCGGCAGAAAATAGCACCCCTCAGCCTGCAGGAATGTACCCTGAAACTGCTGGAGTCACTGAGCTTTGAACCAGGAACAGCCTTTCTCTGCAGCTGCTAAAGGCCCCGAACCCGGAAGAGCTTCTCTAGGTCTGATGGAGGCCTCGAGCCTGGATACAGCATCTCTGCCTGTGCTGAAGGCTGTGGACCCGTAAGAGCGTCACTACTATGTCTGTAGGAGACCTGGAACGCTTGCTCAATGTGCTTTAGGTTGTGAAAGCGAAAGAGCCTCCCTGCAGATATAAGGGGCTTCGAACGTGTAATAAGGGTTCACTTCCGGCTGTAGAGACACAGATGTAACACTACCCTCTGTGTGTTGCAGCAATACGAATTATTGGTAAATCTTGGGCCGGACACTATTGTTCAGGCTCAATCAACCACAATAGTGGAAGACGAATCCGAAACCAATCCAAGTGCAGAAAATGATGTTTCAATCCTTTTATTGATGTATTTTGGTGCTCCAGCCGACACCTGTTTCACTCAGGCCATTCGGTCTATGAGCTTTCTCAAGGCTGAACAATGAAATAATGCACTCATTCGAAGGAACATAAATCATGAGCATAGTACAATGGGAGTATCAGGACAACCCATGTTTGGACAGGAAGTCACATTAAGTTGTCAGTTACAGAGGCGTAAGAAAAAGTCAGCGCTCTAAGTAACTATGAAACTGGGTCTCTCTGCACCTATAAGACCCACTATGAATCGATAGTAGACGCAATTAATCTATTGTAGCCTCTATGAATCTATTATAGCCACAATGAATCTAGAGTAGACTCTGTGAATCTATTGAAGCCTCTATGAATCTTTTGAAGCCTTTATGAATCTATTGTAGCCACTATGAGTCTCTATTTTAGGAGCATGGAGCTTTCAGGAAGTTGCATGAATCTCGCTGATTCTGCAGGAGTCTCACTGTACCTGCATGAGTAACTCTGAACCTGCGATGCTATCATTAAACAAAGAAACACGTTTTTTGGCAGTCCTTTTAAGAAACGAACATCAACCACGTCGTGGCTAAAATTATCCAATAACTCTGAATTGAGCACAGACCAAATGAGGCCATTGTGGATGCTTTCTCCTGACGAAATGAGAGAAAAGCGTGACAATTTACTTTGTTCGAATTTGGGCCTTTGACAGTCATGTTATTCCACTGCCAGCCATGACCTTAAGGCTTAGTCAAATCGATGCCCTACCAACAGCTTGTTGTGAAACTAGCTTCAATTCGTGTCACTTCCGGGGGACAGACAGATAGTATACATGTATTGCATGTGTGGTCTCAGAAAGTGCTTGGGTTATTTGTGTTCCCCTCAGGAGGGCAGATGCCTACCAGGTTCAAGTTGACTTTGCTATTTTGGCATAGGACTACGACATATCTGCGCAGAAGCACTGCACTTATGTAAAACAATGGAATGGAATGCTACCCGAGGAACGCCCAGTCGTTACAATGTATTCGAGCATCTTGTGTATAGAGGCAATAATGGCCGGATCTATATTTAGCGTTGTTGAGGCACAAGCAGATTTTCCATGCAGTAGAAATACTTGCTTCATTTTTTAAGTTTAAAAAAATACTTTACATAAAAATATAGGTGAAGTGCATCTTCATGGAACTTCACAAACAGGCGATGGAGAATTAAATTCACTTATATTTTTTCTACCGCTACAGAAGCAGCTTCTGTTAAGATAACCAGTCATGAGCAAGGGTTAGTTAAGAAGTCAGCAGCTAGTAATTCGGAAAGCGGCTTTCCATCAGACATATAATAATAATCCACCTTTGTAAAGCGCACAATCACCCGTTAGGGTCTCTAGGCGCTAGGGGCCGTCGGGAAGATTAAGCAAGCTATTGCCCAGAGTCACATGGTGCTGGGCTAACCTGCCGCCGGCGCCGGGGATCGAACCGTGATCCCCAGATTCCAGCGTCAGTCGCCCTGGCCGCAGCGCCACACCTCGTCCACATATCGGTAAGTAGACATGTAATGTAAACATAGCATTTAGATTACAAACCCACAGAGCTTCGTTGTAGAGTAAGTCAGCATTACTATATCCAACCTTAAGATGAAGACATTTTACACAGACTGTTCTTAAATAGAACTAAAAAGTAGCAGGAAACAAGACCTTCTATTTGAGTTCTAGTAAGTTTGAATTCATTTTAGATGAGTTAGTGAACACATTCCTTTAACAACTTTATCTAGGGTTTCATGATACAACTCTAACACGCTGCCCTCTCACAAGGCACCCACTTGAGTCTACATCCTACTACAGATATGTCAGAGAGTGAGTATCATAAGCTGATTGAGTCCAATCAAGAAATGGATGACATAACATGACGTAAAATAATGTGTATTTGTAGTCCACATATACCTTGTGGGCATTTTAGTGCTGATAACAGATGTTTACTTTACCCAACTCAGTGGCACTCATTTTATTGACTTTGCAAGGATGAAGAGCTGATTGGACGCACAAGATATCGAATCTATGATCACGAGTTCAAACACAGATTCCTACAGTGGATGCATTAACCCCCTGAGCCATCAGACTTGACCCTGCCAAGGCCATGAGGTGCAAACTCCTCTAAGGAGACAGAGGGAGTGGGCGTGGGTGGCGCGGCTAAGAAAAACCTCCACTGGAAAGTGAAAGTGTTTCAAAAATCACCCTGTGGGCATGCAGGTTTCATACCTACGCGGCTTGGACTGCACACGAAGGACAAAAGGTGGGTGGGTGCCTCAACACATTCTGCAGCACATCAGACACCTGCAGAAGGTTGTTTTCTAGACTCTCCAAGTAAGGGAGGCTGCTTCCACCTGTGTGAACTTACCACCCACCATAACTCTCAGTCAAGCTAGACATAGGATGTTCACCTGTGCTCCAGGACCAGCGAAAGTCTCTCCTTGAAATCTGAAATGTCTTTCTGTTTTGAGCAGTCATCTGAGTAACGTCCAGAAAGAGAAGGAATCACAGACCCAAGTTAGTGGCCTTTTTCAGTGTAATCACCCGTGCCACTACGACTGCATGACGGGCTTCAACCTAGAGTGTGATGAAGACTGTACCAAGGCCATTACTACCTTCTTGTCAAACGGATCGGGATTACTCGCTTTAGGTAAATCATAAGTGTCAGGATGTGTGTGTGTGTGTGTCCATCACACAGATGAGTACAGCATGGGCATGAGGCAGCAATATGGCACACGAACAGAAGAGGTGTCCTGAGGCAGGAGCAGTACAATCCTTAACACACTGAATATTTATGCGCTTGTTCCAAGTTTGGTGATACTTGGAGTTTTCAGCTCTTGTGGGGAATGCCTCTGGTTAACTTGTGTACCAGGGGAAATGAATTGAATAAATTCCAGCTTTTGTGACAGTTGAAATTTGTAAGTGGTAAATTAAGTTAGGGTCCAATATTTAACGTAAGTGTAGGAAGCTGCCATTTTATGTAGTGTAACAATGTTGGTACCCTAAACGGTAAATTGGCACTGAAGCAACACTTTACACAACTCAGTTGTTGGAAAGGTTGGAGAAAAATGATTGGCTTTCAAACATCTGCTAATACATACATTTTCATCTCGAGTACATTCTATTCTGTTAAGTAAATTCAACCGAGCAAAAGCTTTTACTGTAGTTCGCTGGGTTGCATACCGGAGAGGTCCTTGCAGGTGGCTGAAGCGTTACCTGTGGCTCATCTGTGACACAAAAGGTAATAGATTATAGTCCCTTAGATTCCCCATGTTAGACTAATGTTATGATTTGTTATCTTTGCCTCAAATTGTAAAGCGCTCTGATATCCTTCGGGATCAAGTTCGCGCTATATAAAACTTTATAAACAAATAAGGTAGTCTTTTTAGGCACTGGCCAAACAATACGTTTTAGGATAGCAGCTTTTTTCATTCCGTGGTCTTTCAAATCTGTCTGGCCAGAAGCCCACAGATGGAAGATCTCATCTCTAAGTTTTGTGCAGGGGGCACATAGAGCCTACCACCTGTTTTCACCTTGGTACTCTATCCTGTATTCGATCTATCGTCACTCGTGGCCTCTGATTTGATGACAAGACCCACTTCGAACAGGTGCCATCATGCCAACTCCAGTTACAATGCAGCCAAAATAATATTTAAAGAAATTTGAATTTATAGAGCATATTAAACCTGTGTATGTAAGCGCTATGCCGAAGAGGCAGAACCCACCAACAGCTACTGTGCACGGAAGATCTAGGATGAAAATAGCAAGGTTTTCAAGGCATTTTTAAACAAGAAAAATGTGTTGAGCATAGAGATATGGCAGGCAAAGTGTTCCATAACACGGCAGCAGCCATGGAGATAGAGCCGGTGGTCTCTCACACCAGGCGGGTACAGCTCGGCGCATGTCTGCTAAAAGCCCACCATCTTGAAACCATCTACGAGGAAGAGGAGACTCGTACTTCTACAGTCAATTCTGTCTCTTGCCAATCAACTTTTGGGCTCCTGCGCTAATCAAGAAAAGCTCTGCCAGTAACTCATACAACAGGTAACTCGAAAGAGAGAATGACAGCTCTTTCTGTCAGAAGTAAAGGCCCAAGACTGTTACCTCACAGCCGCGGGGAGACGTCCATCTTGTGGCGTGCCCTCATTACGCACAGAGTTTAATTCTCTATCCCATGCATGCCAGTGTCGAGAACTTTGAGACATTCAACTAATGCGCTAGAGACACCAATATGAACATACTCCCCAAAGAGAAAACGATAAATACAAATTACAGAGGGGTCTTAAAATGGACTTTCAACCTTTAGCCAGTGATTTTTAGCACACAAAAAAAAGTTCTATAGGAACTGGACATATTCTATTGTCAGATTTCGATGGATAGATATTTCTCAGTCCCAGACATGTGAAATCCTCTAGTATCATTAGTGCATGCTTTCAGACATTTTAAAATAATTTGTTTTACTATGTGATATGTTACAGAGCCTTATATGTGCGAATCAAGTGTCAAACGTTAAATACTTGGAAAAAATATTAAAAATAAATCAGCTTAAAAAACACAGCTGAGCCGCGCTAATTAAAGGTACTGCAACAGAAATGCTTGCAAACATTACATTTGGTGTGTCGCCACAATCTCACTACATTGTATATTAGTTAAATCTGCATTAAAAAGAAACAACTGTGCAAATCTAATAGGAAAAACAAAACCTAAGTACGCAAACTTTCTGCCAGCTTGTACTCCAGTGTGTTTATTTTCACTGTGCGACTTAACAGCAGTAAGCGCACTAAAACCAGGGCACCATTATAATTCAAATGGATCCATTTAAGGAGTGTCCCAGTATGAACTACTCCGTGTAAAAAAAAGTTTAATCCTCAGACATGCCTGTTTTAGCCTTTTCTACTGCAGTCCTATGAGGTATCTGAAAAAACACAGACTTAAAGCTAAATACATTGGGGTGGTCACATACACAATGTGTATAAATGTTTTTGTTTTCACTGGTCAACTGTGAAATTAGAGAATGCCTCCTTTCCCGCTGGTGCTCTCGAGAGGGATGGCTTCTATTCTCACTGGTGAAGACCGCTGTGCACTCGCGAAACACTGTTTCCACCCTCTTTTGTGGAGGTAGAGAATGTCCATCTCCCTGGTTGTGTTCTTGCAAGGCATGCCTTTCACTCGTGAAGGTAGAAAATGCTTATATGTACCAGCTGTGCTTTCATGAAACATAGTTCCCACTCTTACTCGTGGAGGTAAGAACCCTAATCTCCAGGATGTGATCTTGCAAGGCATGGTTTCATCTCTTGCTTGTGGAAGTAGAGAATACACATCGAACTGCCTGTGGCCTTGCGAGGCATGCCTATCACTCGTGAAGATAGAAAATGCCTATATGCCCAGCTGTGCTTTCACAAGACATGGTTCCCACTCACACTCATGGAGGTAAGAACATTCATCACCCTGGATGTGCTCTCGCTAGGCATGGTTTCCACTTCTACAAGTAGAGAATACCCATCATCCTGGCTGTGGTCTCCCGAGGCATGCCTTTCACTCTTAAAGGTAGAAAATACCTGGATGCCCAGCTGTGTTCTCAAAAGACATGGCTCTCACTCACATTTGTGGAGGTAAGAACACTCATCTCCCTTGATGAGCTCTCACAATGTAGGTTTTCCACTCCTATTGGAGGAGGTAAAGAATACAGAGGCATGGTTCACACTTTCACTCGTGAAGGCTGAGAATACCCATCCCTCACCAGGCATGCTTGCACTTTCACGATCGAAGGTGGAGAATTCCAATATCCCGGAATATACTCTCACTGGTCATGCCTCATACACACTTGAAAATGCAAACCTGTCTTGGTTGTGCTCTTACGAGGCATGACTCCTACTCTCACTTGTACGGGTAGAGCAAGCCTCTGTCCCTGGCTGTGCTCTCCCAAACTATAACTTCCACTTGAGAAGGTAGCAAAGGCCTCCCTCTCTGGCTGTGCTCGCACAAACTATGGCTCCTACACAGTCACTTATTAAAGTGCTCTCACAAACTATAGCTCCTATAGTTACTTTTTAAAGCAACCAACGGCTCACCTTCTGTCTGTGCTCTCAGAAACTATCTGTAAAGTCCCCTCCACAGACACACAGGGACACAGTAATATAAACATAACAGTCACTTTTGAAAGAAACTAATGGCTCACTCTGGCTGTGCGCTCAATCTAGGGCTCCAACGTACTTGTTTACTATGTATGCTTTTCACGCACAACGTCCCAGTCATTTACAAAATGGCGGCAGCCCACGTCATATTGGCAGTTGAAGAGATCATCACGGGGTGACGTCACAGAAGGGACGCTGCCTCGCGGCCTGTAATGGAGGCTCCCTCTTCTGCGGCGCGCCCCCCTGGGCGAGGGATTCTCGCTAGAAAAATGGTAAATAATTCCTGTTTGTGTGTGGTGAGTGCCAGTATTTAGAGTGCTCTGAGCTCACGTCCAAATATTTTTTAGGACTAGTATGTATTATGTAAATACCATAAATATTTTCGCCAAAAAATAAAAATAGTTATCTCAACTCCACGTGCCCTAGGAATCATACAATTGTACATTTCTCGGTCTCGTAGGGAAGGGGCGAACGTCTAGAAAGCTGGGAGACCCCTCGGGTCTGAGGCAGACAGTCCGCGGACACCTGAATCAACACGGCCCCCGTCCCACCATGTGACCCCGGAAGGCCAGCTGCGCGGACAGCATTTGTTATGGTCACGTGGCATGAGTTATGGCTCTTCTCCACGGTGGTCACTGGTGAGGAGAAGGGGGGCACAGCTCCCTCGAGGGTGTTCTCGCGAGTGACGGCCCATCCCTCACTCAGAGAATCCGCGCCCTTTGCTCGTCATGAATGTACAGCTAATATTCAACACCAGTCTTCCTCGTTTCTATTCTAAACTCTGTCAAACAGATTCACGCTTGAAGGCAAGAATCCAGAGAAAATGGAAGGTAGAAAATGGATTTCAGTCTTGTTAGGAGAACTCAGCTGCCTGAGTGAGCACACAATGATGCCAGGACATCAGCAATCAGACCCTGAAATCAATAATCCAACGGATTACCCCCTGCAATGGCAGCCAACGAATACAGCAGAGTCCGGCCTGTCCGCCCTGCACGCTGCACAGCGTATGCATTTTTTGGGGAGTTGTATACAGCGCGAAGCACAAGGGAGTAGTAGCCAGAAAAATAAACCCCCCCCCCTCACTTTCAGTCACACGAAATGTCCAAGCAAAATGAGTTATCCTGACCCTTCATGTGAAGGCCTGTAGGAATTGTACCCCTGAAGAAAATTTGCATAAAGTCTTAAAAATTATTCATTTACAGCTTCATTTTAAAAGGATTTGACCAAAAGGGCATTACCAGTACTGACTATTTTTCCCCTTTTCCCTCTTTCTTATCTATTTTTTCTTTCCTCCTTTTCCAGCCTCTATTTATTTCTTCTTTCCATCATTCTTTCCTTCTGCCCATTCTTTTAATTTCATATGTGCTTTTTACTTGCTCTTTCTGTACTTCTTCATATTCCTGTTTAATTGTCTCCCCTCCTTCTTCCCATTCTTTTCATCATCCTCTCATTCTCTTTGGTCAATTTCTTCTTGCCTTCCTTCTGTCCCTCCTTTGCACCTTCTCATTATCCTCGCAATCAGCAATATTCCTTTCTTTTCTTTCCATCCATTGCCATTTCGTCCGTTTTTTATTTCTTCTTTCTGTAATTTAATTCTACTTATCTCCTTTCCTTATTTTGCATTTTTTTCTTTATTCCTTCTTGCTAACTTTCATCCCAAACAATGTTTCTTTCACTCCTCCTCCCTTTTTTCCTGTTTCCATCTTCTGTTCTTCGTATTTTTTTAACCTAGGTTCCATACTGCTTCCTTTTAACTTCCCTTTGTTCTTTCCATATTTACAGTCCTAATTCCTTCCTTCGTGCTGTCTCACTGCATTTGTCTTTTCCAATTTTTCCCATTTTAAATTCTCCCTGCGGCCATTTTAAGCTTCTTTGGCCCACTATCCGAGAGTACTTTATTCTTCCAGTGTTTATTAGTTTCTCCTCTGTCATGGGATGACCTGTGAGCAGGAGTTGAAAATTATGTAGAGCCATAAACAATTTAATTTGTCCCAGGCACCCCCACTTAAGCTGGTATAACAGGTGCACTATGCCCTTGGCGAACTCAACCCGAAGTTATCACAGAACTTTACAAGAGTTCCAGTTGCGTTACAGACGGACACATTCATTTTGTTAGGCACAGGGAGATGAAGTGATTTGCCTAGAATCACATGATGTCGTGCACCCCTTCCGAGACTTGAATCCGGTTCCCCAGGTTGGAGGTCAACCATTCTAGAGTGACAGAATGCTCTATAGGCACACTGTGTCTAACAGCAGGATTGATACAGTATGCGATAAAACGAGAAACACTGTTTCTTCCCACCACTAACCACATTTTGGTAATACAGTATTGGTCAATAGAGCAGCCAACCAGTGCCAGAAGCCGCCATGGCCCACCCACTGCTGCGTACTACCACCATAAATACCCAAGATGGCTGCACATATCAGCTTTAATCTCAAGGTAGGAAGAAGAAAGTGTGGTGGTGAGGCGAGAAACATCAAGAAGGAAGACACTGAGGATGGAGAAGATGGAAGTTACGAGGGGAGTATGAAGATTTCAAGCAAATCAAAAATCAGTTAATATGGTTTACATTTCACTAAAGACCAAGTGAAGGAAAACTGGCAGATGAAAAAATAATAGCACATGGTCTGGCTCAACGAGAGAGAACCCCATCTCTTCTATGGGACGACGGACACATGACCGCTCTTAGACCGGTAGAATACATGAAACATGATGGTGATCACAGTGCATTTCCCCCATGGGCCTGCCTCACATACAAACCACACGGGATGCCAAGAACCCACTTCATACCCAAATCACTTGCATTGCAGAATCATAGAACATGCTAAATAACCCTACTGAGACAATCTTCATCGAACTTTCGGAAACCTCAGCAGTAAAAACGAACCAGAAGACAAAGTTTTTCCGCTTATACTAAGACAGGCACATGCCCAACAAGACCTGATGCACAACAGACAAGCACTGGTAAAGCAAGGTCTAAATTTCAGTTTGAGACCTCACTAAAACTTTAAAAAAAAGTAATCCTACTGCCGTGAAAAAAACAACACAAATAAGTCTATTTTTTGTACAAAACACACCCATGAAATTAAGAATTTACTGTGATAATTCAGGGCACTTTTGAGATATAAAATAACCACTTCTGTATTACAATGCAAGCAAGCAGAGGAGGTGGAATGCTACACTAAACAGCCAATAGCAAAAAAAGTGGAAAAGCAGTGCTCCTCGGGTTGGAACCACCCTGCATAATTTAAAGAATTGGTAACAAAAGGTCTCATAACAAAGCTAAACAAACTATCAAGCCAGAACCAAGTAGCGTGCACTCTTTGGTGACTGAGGCGACGCGGGTGGCTCGTTGTTATTTTCTATAACCTCACTCGTTCCTACAGTTGCCTTATCTGGAAATACAAACAGATTAAATGTGAAGTCTGTGGCCCGCATCTCGGCGGTGTTCCCTTGGATTTGCGAAGGCCCTTGGTCATCTGTCTCCCTGTGCGGGGAAATCAATACAAGCACTCTGACAACTGAGCCTGCCAATTATGGGGCAAGGTGCTGAGGCCAGCATCTGAACACAAAGCGCGCCCGGGAGCCGGTGCGATGAGCAGGCGTCTTCGGGGCCAGGCCGGTGCTCAGCGAGCGTCAACGAAACCAAGGGCGAACCCCATCTGTCATGGAAAAAAAGAGCCCAGCTCGCAAATCCAGCTGTGGGTCTAATTAAAATAAATACAACTGAGTCCTCCAAATTTAGGCAACAAAAGATAACTGGAATACAAAATCAGTGGACAAACACTCATAAAATTTCCCTACAGGAATTTTGTGACTTTTAAAAAACATATCACGGTACACGTTTTGTGCATACCAAATTAGTCACCACAGAGGGCAATCAATGCAAGACGAGGATGGACGTCAATCGGTTGTAGCCAATGTTGCAGACACTACCTCAACGCTGCAAATGCTTCCTCTGGCCTTATGGGTAATGTAGGCAGTGGCAGAAATATTTACTTTCTGTAGTTTCCATTCCTTATCCTTCCTCTACCCCCGAAGCAGCAATTAAGAGGCTGCCGAGAGGCTAGTATGGGACAAGTAGTCAACCACGTGACATCACTTCAGCTACCCCTGGCATTTTGGTGAATCAACTCCCATGAAGGCCAGAGACACAAGCGGGCGTTCCTCCTCATTAAAAAATAAGAGAGTAAGTACATTTGCATCTCTGTGGTCCTTCCGGGATCTGAGGGGGCGACACGTGTTTTAGTTCCACTTTGGTTCAATAGGCTCCGAGAAGACATGCGAGTCGGCACGAGCCGCGGCACCGAAGAGGCTCCCTCTACAGCATCCCGGCAGATGGCCACCACAGTATCAATATCTTTCAAGGCAGCAAAAATGACTTCCAGATTATCATGACAATGGATTATTGATCAGCACTTCTCCCAGGCCAGCAGCATCCACGGAGCACATCTGCAGGTTATCGACTCGCCGACAGCTCGGAGAATCCGTCTGTTTTTATAATTTATATTTTCCAACTGACCATTGCACATCTACGACTCAAGCTTCCTGGGAAAATGACTTCTTTCTTTGCTTCTGGTAAAACCTATGATCAGTCTTTGTGTAGTGCCATTTTAGAAGGCTGAGCCACGCTGCCCCAGGCCCACATCACCTGGTGGCGCTGAGAGCAAAGACGGTCAAAAAGGATCCAAGAATCCCTACTGAGTTCTTGATTAGTTCTCAAGCTACAATGTTTTCAGTTTTTTGCCCGAATTTTCAGCGGTTGTTTGAAGAGGTACAGATATACGGGATAAAGTACCCCCAGTTGTACATCATAAGGATAATGCAAGTCACCAATGCAAGTCACCAAGGCGTTCCGTGCTACTCCCTTTATATTGGGCTCCAGTTTGACTTGCAATATCCTTATAAAGTACGTCAGGAGTACTTTATTCCTTATAATGATTTGTCACACCATTACCTTTCCCACAAACCACTTAAATCCTTGGTGTGCTGCCAGTGGCGTAACAAAACTTATGGGGTCGCCCTGCAAAGGACATGGAAAGTGCCCCCCACCCCCAAGTCCCAGTCAGGAGTTCTAAGGCCAGGGGCCTGCTGCCTGTGCACAGTGCTGGAGAGGGGCCTCGTGGAGCAGGGGCCCCCCTTCACCACGGGGGATGTGGGGGCGAATGTTACGCCACTGGTGTTGATCTTTCATATGTAAGAGAGAGCATGTTTGCAAACTAAGAATAAAAGCAAAATCTCTAGGGCAAAATTAACCACATCAAAAAAACTTAGATTTGTGTTCCAAAAAGATATCAGACTCAAGGAATTACAAGTCAGATGTAATAAAAAACGAGGAGATATTCTACCTTTTCTATATTTACCTCTGGTATGCAACAAATATGAATGTTGCCATAAATATCTCTTCACTGCCTATCAGTATTCATCTAAAAAAAAAAAAAACAGAGCAGAAGGAGAACAATCTAAGCTTAGTTTTAATTTTAAATTATGCTCCATATCCTGCCTTTCTCCTAGGCTGCTCGCTCTGGCAGCAGACACTGTGATGGCAGAACTTAACAGCAATATGTTTTTACAGTTGAGTAGCAACGTCATTTCTTTATTACAGGCCATTAGGTGCGTCACACGTAGCCCGTAATAAGTAAATTAGAGACAGGCTTTTTATACAGAGATTGCAGTATCCCATGCAATACAAGTAGACGTTGTCTTCCAAAAAGCAATGTTACAAATCAAAATATTTATGTAACAAATGTGCAGTGATTGCTAATATTTCTTGATCTACCACTAGATTTGGGAGGAGGAAGCATCTGTACCAGTCCCATCACGCTCAGTGCTGAGGACAACAAGGGCTAAGGAAGAGTATCATGTATCAAGGTAGAAGAATGTTGGGGGCTGACATTAAAGGTGTGGGCAATACTCCTGTGCCCCCCCTGCTGTTTGGTTGCAGTCTGGATTCTCAGACTTTACCATCAGTTCACGGTCAGATGCCCTGTCGCTTGTAGGCGAGATGCAAACACCAACCTCACATTTAGGTCTCTAGGTGTCGATGCAAGGTACATCCTGCTATTACAATGCACCCCAGAAATCCAATAGCACCTATTGCAGAGGAAATCATGGGTTTTCGCAGAAAAGGACAAAGGATCATGATTAACAAAAAGCATATTGTTTCCATGTCAACAGAAATAACTGGGAGAAATTCTTCAGGGGACCCTAGGTGAGGATAAATAACAAATCGATAATGTGAGAGGCCTTTTGACCGGGTTATTGGGGTTAAAAAACAGTTCATGAATATGCTACCCAACTCCAACATGGCTTCAGCTTCATCCCAAGGCTAAGTCTTTTTCTGTAGACAACACTGTTGGACCCCCTGTCCTTCCTCTGTGACATACCATGACAGTGCTGTAGACATCAATGTGGTGATGAGGTCAGAGCAGGTGCTCTGTGCGAACCCTTTTCAGCAGGACTGCCACATTTGTCACTGGACACCGCTTGGAATTCTGGGAAGAAATGCCGGCACTATAAAGTGGCTACTTGGGCTTTTTCTACCAAGTCCTTGATTATTGGGCACGGTTCACAAGAGGATGACAGTGTTGGACTTTTACATGGTCCGCTGATGGACCAGCTTATCAAAATGCTGTTGATTTCAGCAGCAATGCTTGCCTCTGAGGAAGCCTTGGCAGAGCACGTTCCACTGTATTTACTTCAAGCTTAGTTTGTTCACTTTTGTTTTCATGGCAAAGCCATATATGCTTCTCAGCACTTTCACTTTCAAACTGGAGAGTGCAAGGCAGTCCATCAAAAGATTCTGAACTCTCCACCTGTCGCTCAGGTTTGAGAGTGACCATGTACTTGTAAGAAGCTAGTAACTCTCCCACTTTAAACCTGGCAAATTTGTGTGGGACCTAACGCAACATAGCAACCTACATGGACATGTTCTACTGGGTGACTTTTCCACTATCCATTATATTGATTCTAAGCAATAGAGGGAGCACTACTTACATCTTCTTTATTCACCTTTTTTTCCAGAGTTTCATCTCCCAACTCTTCAGGTAGAATAGCCTGCCAGCTTCATCACAAGGATTTCCTTAGTTTTGCCCACTAACACCTGACATCAGGCCTATCCCCAATCCCCTCGGCCACACGGCTTATGAATACATTAGCTCTAGGTAAACTTGAATAAGTCAACAGCCCCTTCCTTATAACCTATCCACCTTGCCTAGATGCTCTTCCCAATACACAGTAAAGTCCCACACTGGTACTCGGCTCAACTCTCATGTTTCACAGACAGCGACCAAGCAGGCTAGCTTCCTCTGTAACACTGTCACTTTATAGAAAAGCACCCAGATGGTCAAACCTGTCCATTGCTTCACTTCACTATACTGAATACTGACAATCTGCTGTCATACCCCTAGCCATCCACATTAATCCCAAACCTTCCCCCAGCCCCTACGACCAACATCCATCCCACCTCTAGGGCTTCCTGAGATTCAGCATCTTCACCCTTGCACCCCATTATACACATTCCCCATCAATCGTAGGTCTGCAACCACGGTGCATACCTTCAAGAAATTACTTAGCCACTACCACCAACTTGGTGCAGTGCACATGTCCACCAACCGATTCAGCTCTGAACTTGACACCTACTCTTGGGCTGTGAGGATGGTGTTCACTATAATAATAGGCCCACTGTTGCTTCTTGTATTGTCCTATACTCTAGAGTCCAGGTTGTCTCCATATTCATAGAAGTTAAGTTTTTATGCATGCAACTTGCAGTCAGAACTAGTCTAACACGTTCACAGAGCAAAATGCCTTTTCCCCCAAAGAGGAAATCCTTATGATAAAGAACTTCATGGTCTCTTCTCTCGCAAAGAGCACATCTGGAGTAATCTAGAGGTTCAACCTTGGACAGAACTTTACAAGTCACTCCACGTTACACTACCCCTGAATAACGACTGCCTTTGTAGGCTATAGTGACTAAACGCACTGTGAGCAGCATTATCTACGGAGGAGACAAATAGAAGGATAATACATCACAAACTTAAACAGACCACACACATGGTGCTATTTTTTCAACATGTCATCATGTTACGCATATATCCATGTCGATATATGTCTAAATCCCTCCGTAGGCATAATAAGCTACGATTCTTCAACATCAATCTATGCGGAAATCGTCCACAATGGTTTATCACTTGGATGTTGAGGAAGCAAAAGAACCAATACAGAAACATATGTGTGCTTTGTATTCGCATCACAAAAGACCGATCATCAAAAGTAATTTGCCCATCATTCACACGTCTCAAACAGAGAGAACACATTATTCCAGAAGCATGGTTGGTCCGTCAATTTTCACATTTTGAGCTCCTTGGTTAGGAGCGGCTACTTGGGAAAAAGCTGCGAGAACCAGTGATTAAGTTACTTCCTTAGCAGGTACCACAGAACCGAGAAAATTGCAGAAGAAATGTAGCTAACTGCTGTAGTTGTTGGAACCAGTACTCACTGAAGCCACGAAACCCAGCGCGGAGGAGGGCAAGGCATGACAATTATGTTCAAAATGGCCACAAGTGATCTACAGACAGCCTTCTAGAGAATACAGTGAAATCAAAGACAAACCCGACTATTTACTCACAAACAACAAAGAGGTGTATAAAAAAAGATAACACAAAGATGGAAACTAGCACCATTCTCAGTGACGTCATTGGTGATGCCTTGTGCTCCAACTGCACCGGTACTGCTATTTGACACCTGTACAGTACATGCAAGAAAGCTTAGGGGGCCTCATGCAAGTGGGAGTCCAGCACCACTCTCAGAGTAACACCATAGCTGTGCAAAGATGGACAAACATCACCAACCTCAAGAAATTGGCAACGTTTTTCAAGAAATAAACAGCGAATGAAAAGGCAAGCATAAAGAACTATTTGCAGGAGAAAATAGAACGCACATTTGTGTAGACATTTTTCAAGTGAAATCATCAGCTTTCAATCGCGAAAGGTCCACATATATGTTTGCTGGAAAAAAATGTTCATGTGCACAATCTTGTGCAAAGACAACAAAATTTGACAAACCCACAAAGTTGCATAGTTTGTGAAACTCGCAAAAGCTGCATTTTAATTCACACCCCCACCCTCAGGTAAAACCCTGCAAAAGTAAGATTTAATTAAAAACAAGTCAAAAACAAAGTTTGTGAAATTGCTCTAATACAGTGAAGACGGCTGTGCAATAGAAAAATAGAGATCAAGTGGTGGACGTGATGAATAAAAGCATTAATTTAAGAAGATGCAATCTTGGAAAGGTACTAGAAAAAACACCACCAGGTGGAAGACACGTGTACATATAAAAAGCAGGGATGTTCGACATATATCCAAGGAGGATTGGACAATGTCAAAATTTCAATATATTTACCTTAATTAAAAGTACAAACAATTATTCAAAATGGGATTTGATTACCTCGTCAGTAATAATTATTAAAATCTGGCAAAGGTCTGGGCCAGGAGAACCCGATATATACCACGCACATATATGATGGGAAGCATGACGTCAGAGTCATGACCATTCCTTAATTAGGGAGAAAATAATGCAGCTATCCCCGAGTGACCGCTCTTTCCTTGGTAGTGATCACTGCTTTCTATCACCACTACGCTGCAGAATACCTTTCAAACTAAAAGTCAGTATTTGCTCATCTCCATTTTACCACCTATATAGGTTGTCCAGTCAAGTTTTTTACATCGTTTAGTGCTGCTGGTTTTCACTGTTTTTAGAAGCTCCACATGTTGCTGCATAAGAGAAATGCAGCACATGAAGTTAAAGCAGACTGTCCAGGATCAAAGTATGGTCGTGAAACTTGGCCTTCCGGTATCCACATTTAGAAACTTAAAAACTAGGCAACGCCATCTTAGTACGCACATGAAAACTTACTTGACCACGTGCAAGTGATTCTATGATCCTTTGCAGATATCATGAAAATCAGCTTTTTTATACAGAAATATATACGCTCCTATAGGCCTGTGCAATAGTGTAATACAACTTCGTCTAAGTAACAACGAAAAAAACTGTTTTTTTTATTTTACATCAGCTGTCTAGCCATAGAACCTTACAAAAAAAGCCCAACATCTTTACTAAATTCAGTATTTACCAGGCAAACAATTTAATCACCTTGTCTTAACAAGGTCCAGGGTCATATGTGCTGCGTGTACCAAACAGGCGGGGGGGGGGGGGGGATACGAACTACCCTACCGGGAGAAAATCCAGCTTCGGACAATACATTTATATTGAATTTCGGTATGACCCATCACATCAGTTCTCACTCATTCTTATACGCAGATTCCAAATAATTGTCTGAATTGGGGAAACAATATGTTCTGTATCACCAAGCAGCCAGTTGGTTGCTGCACCCGGGTTGTCGCTGCTACTAGCAGCACAGAACCTCTCACAGCAGACCCGAGAAGCAGAACAAAGAAAGAAAAAAACCTGACAGAATGACAGCACGTTATTTTTTTCTTCTCATGGGACGAGCCTTCTGACATTTTTTTTATTAAGGGCAAGTAATAACAGGTCCTTGGAAGCTGCACTTCTGTTCTGTGTTTTTCCTCAAGGTCTGAGCACAGCCCCCTCGCGGCAGTGCTGCGGTTCTATTAAAGTGGCAATGCTCTGACAGAAAGATGCAGGGTCCGTTTATCTACACACAGGCGACCACACAGTACTGTCAGAGAGTGACGAGGGCAGGGAGCCCTGATCTACAATCACTGCTTGCAGAGATGTAAACTTCCCAGCGCCCTCACACACGGCTCCGGCCGTCGTCTGCTCGTCTCAGCCATGTTTACTTTCGTCATCAGAGCCGCGTCCTCTCCTCGCATTTGTGGCCGGGGGGCTGCCGCGCGCACCTGTTGGCAGGGGCCGCAGGGCAGAGGGCTTCTCCCATCCGTCCCCGGCCAACTTCCCTTCAAGCAGAGACATCATCCTTCCTGCCTGCCCGCCTCCCTCGCCCCTCCTCCCCGTGACCTGGAAAGGAAAACTCCAGGCTCTGGGCCTAGCAACCAGGCAGCAGGCCGCAGAGGGGACTGGACAACACCACCCCACCCCCTTGAACGGGGCAACAAGCACCCCTACACAGTGCCACACACTAGTCACCCTCCTCACTGAGGGAGACATTTCCGGCCTTCCTTCCAGTGGAAGGCTACAGGGAAGGCAGAAAAAATGCATACAAGGGCAGCAGAACCGGCGTGCGTCAGAAGACCAGGAAATGTGCCATGTGCACAGGCGTAAGGGCTGCGAGCTCACCCTGACAGGGTGAAAGAAAGGTCGTCAATGGGAAAGTGCAAAAAAGGAGAAATTTACAAAACCGCGCACAGTGGGTAGCAGGCCCAGGTGTAATTTCAGCGAGTGGAAGTGTTAGCGCGTCAGAAGTGAAAAACATATACGGCTTCTCATTTTATGGAAATTATTTATCCGTCTATATTTACCCATGTTTATTTTTTTAGTAATTGTTTATCCGTACTTATTTTCGGTTTAGTTAAAAAGTTAAGCTGAACCTAGTATACTGCTACATGTAATTAACTGATACGTACACTCGCACGTCAGTGGCTGGCAGGCTGTAACGCTATGAACACCCAGAGGTAATAAAACAAAACAACCCTATCAAAACATGCACATTTACCGTCAGTGTTGTGCACATCTGCAGTGGTTTACGTCTCAATAGCAAACTTCTCTCCTTTTACACGGCAACCGAGGCCTGTCAGTCATGACTGACAGCATTTAGAGTAACTCAATATAGAACTTAATTTCCCTTTTTTATCCAAACGTGATCCATACAGACAGGAAAGCAGATGCTTTTCAGAATTTGTCTTTAAAAATCAGTAACAAAGAAAAACTGAGCAGCTTAATCAGAAAAGCGGAGAGGGAAAACCTTGGCACACGCCACAGATAACAATATCACAGAAGGAAAAACAACAAAGTGGGCCCGCACGGAGAGGGTGTAAACAGCAGCAAAGTAGTAACGTGTACTTAAGAGGGCATTAGAACGATGGTGGCCACCTTTGAGGGTGAACTGGTACAGAGAGAACATAATGTCCATCATGTAGGGCGGGTAAGTAAACTGATATGTGGCTGGGACGCAAAGTTGGCCAAAAGGATTAAGTGGAGCAGAAGTGCTGTGAATGAAGGGTTTTGCCATAGGGTGGAAGTGGAGAAGAAGTGCTGTGAGTGAATGGGTTATCAAAGGGTGGAAGTGGAGTAGAAGTGTTGTGAGTGAATGATGGCCAAAAGGTAAAAGTGCTGTGAGTGAAGGTTTTGCCAACGGTAGGGATTGGAGTAGAAGTTCTGTGAGTGAATGGTTTGCTAAAGTGTGGAAGTGGAGCAGAAGTGCTGTGAATGAAGGGTTTTGCCATAGGGTGGAAGTGAAGTAGAAGTGTTGCGAGAGAATGGGTTATCAAAGGGTGGAAGTGGAGTAGAAGTGTTGCGAGTGAATGGGTTATCAAAGGGTGGAAGTGGAGTAGAAGTGTTGCGAGTGAATGGGTTATCAAAGGGTGGAAGTGGAGTAGAAGTGTTGCGAGTGAATGGTTTGCCAAAAGAGTAACTGGAGTAGAAGTGTTGTGAGTGAAGGGTTTGCCAACGGTTGGAAGTGGAGAAGTGGTGAAGGGTGTGACAAAAGGTGGCTGTGCAGTAGAAGTGAATGGTTTGCTAAAGGTTGGGAGTGGAATAGAAGTGCTGTGAGTGAAGGGTTTGCCAAAAGGTGGAAGTGGAGCAGAAATGCTGTGAATGAAGGGTTTTGCCATAGTGTGTAAGTGGGGTAGAAGTAATGTGAGTGAAGGGTTTTGCCATAGAATGGAAGTGGAGTAGAAGTGTTGTGAATGAAGGGTTTTGTCATAGGGTGGAAGTGGAGTAGAAGTGTTTAGAGTGAATGGTTTATCAAAGGGTGAAAGTGGAGTAGAAGTGTTGTGAGTAAAGGGTTTTGCCGTAGGGTGGAAGAGGAGTAGAAGTGTTGTGAGTGAATGGTTTATCAAAGGGTGGAAGTGGAGTAGAAGTGTTGTGAGTGAATGGTTTGCCAAAGGGAGGACGTAGAGATGAAGTGAAGGGTTTGCCAAAGGGTGGAAGTGCAGTAGAAGTGAAGGGTTTGCTAAAGGGTGTGAGTGGAGCAGAAGTGCTGGGAGTGACAGGTTTGCTACAGGGCAAGTGCAGCAACTCCGGAATTGTCCATCATAGGCTGTGATGTGCTGTGAGAAAGCACTGTGTGTCAGTGCTTTGTGATGAGTGTAGAGAGACACTACAAGATACTAGTGCTGCAGAGCGCGTGCTGGATGAAAGGAACAATTCTGGAGGGTGAGGTTAATGGGTCTCCTTTTTCTGCAGGGTGTACTCTGTGCAGCAGCACAAGTGCAGGATTCTGACAAGGTATTAAAGTCTGTAGGGCAGTTGGGGGTTGTTTCACATTCACAAGTACAGAACTTTTGCAGTGACAATTACTGCTGTGTGATGATACAATGGGTGATAGATAACAGTGATAGTAGTTACAACGTTATAACCTAAAAGGTGTATTTGTACAGCGCATAGAGGGTGAAAGCAGGGTTCCTACAGGGAAACGTTTACATTGTAGCAGGATAAGAGGCTTTCTGCTGTTTTCTTTTTGCAGAATGATACAGATAGGGCCTATAGGGCGAGTGCAGGGCTGTTGGTAAATCGTCACATGCTACAGGGTGAGTGTAGGGTGATAGTTACACTGTTGTGGAAAGAGCATGAGGTGTTGACTACATCGTTCTTTCAGGGTGGTAAGTTCTGCTACTTTTGGGTGAAAGTTACCGTGTTGCGGGAGGAGTGCAGGTCTGTTTGGCAACAGTTATAATGCTATGTTGTGGGTACACGGCGTTAGTCGTAGTGTTGTTGGGCACAGGGTGTTAGGTGAGTGCAAGATGTGTGCAGTGTGATAAGTTACAGTGTTGTGTGGTAAGTGCTGGGAAACAGTTACAGTGTAACAGGGTGAGATGTGAAGTACAATAGGCAGAGTGTAGGGTTCTTGCGGGGTAACGTTACCTGGCGAAGGGCATGATTGCACTGCACACTAATAGTGCCTTGGTTTGAGAGTGCATGGTGACAGTTACATTGCTCCAGGCTGAGAGTTACAAATTTAAGTGAGTAGAACTCTCTTGGTGGGGGTGTAGGGTTCCTCCCAGGGGGGACAAGTTAGTGCTGCCGAATGACTGTCAGTTGAGAGGTATGGTGTTGCTTATTGAGCTTAGCTCGTCTCTTCTGAAAGTGTGGCAATGAGTGTAGTGTTGTGAGGAGGGTGCAGTGCTGGAGGGGATGTGCAGAGTGGCTGTGCCATGACAGATTCAGTGCAAGGTGGCGAGTGCACTGTTCTTGCACAGTAATATGTTCAGTGCTGTGTTGTTAGTGCAGTGAGGCGGTGACAGATTAGGTACAGTGATGCTGCATGGTGACAGGTGCAGTGCAGATGACAGGTTCACTGCAGAGTGGCTAGATCAAAGTAGTTGCCCAGTGACAGGTTCAGGGGAGTGTGGAGAGTGCAGGTTCCATGCAGTGTGATGACATCAGTACTGCTGCGCATAGACCGTTTCAGTGCACTTTCTGAGAGCAGTGTTGCTGTAAAATGACAGGTTTAGAACAGGGTGGTGAGAGTAATGGTGTTGCACAATAACATGCTCAAGGCAATATGGTGAAGACAGTGTTGCACGGTGACAAGTTCTGTGGTGACAGCAGTGCGTCTGCACGGAGGCAGGTTCAGTGCAGTGCGTTGAGCGCAGTGTTGCCGCACAGTGACAGGTACAATGTGTTGAGCAAAATGCTGCTGCATGGTGACGGGTACAGTTTGGTGAGTGAAAAGTTATAATACGGTGACAGTGAGTTAAGGGCAGCCGTGCTGCACGCTGACAGGTACAGTGCAGTGTGTGAGAGCAGTGCTGCTGCAGAATGACAGGTTAAGTTCAGTGGGAGCCAGTCATGCTGCACGCTGGCAGGTTCAGTACAGTGTGGTGAGGGCAGTGCTGCTTCGCACTGACAGGTACTGACTGTACAGGCACGATGACAGGTACAGTGCAGTGTATTGAGCACACTGCGGCTGCACTGTGACAGGTAGTATTGAGCGCAGTGCTGCTGCATGGTGTCCGGTCCATTGTACTGAGTGACGAGTTGTAACAGTGTGTGCAAGCAGTGCAACTGTACAGTGACAGGTTCAGTGCAGTGCTGCCAGGGCCAATCGTGCGTCGCGCTGACAGGTTCAGTACAGTGTGGGCTGTCGTGCTGCAGGATGACAGGTACAGTGCAGTGTATTGAGCACACTGCTGCTGCACTGTGACAGGTAGTATTGAGCGCAGTGCTGCTGCATGGTGTCCGGTCCATTGTACTGAGTGACGAGTTGTAACAGTGTGTGCAAGCAGTGCAACTGTACAGTGACAGGTTCAGTGCAGTGCTGCCAGGGCCAATCGTGCGTCGCGCTGACAGGTTCAGTACAGTGTGGGCTGTCGTGCTGCAGGATGACAGGTACAGTGCAGTGTATTGAGCACACTGCTGCTGCACTGTGACAGGTAGTATTGAGCGCAGTGCTGCTGCATGGTGTCCGGTCCATTGTACTGAGTGAAGAGTTGTAACAGTGTGTGAGAGCAGTGCTACTGTACAGTGACAAGTTCAGTGCAGTGCTGCCAGGGCCAATCGTGCGTCGCGCTGACAGGTTCAGTACAGTGTGGGCTGTCGTGCTGCAGGATGACAGGTACAGTGCAGTGTATTGAGCACACTGCTGCTGCACTGTGACAGGTAGTATTGAGCGCAGTGCTGCTGCATGGTGTCCGGTCCATTGTACTGAGTGAAGAGTTGTAACAGTGTGTGAGAGCAGTGCTACTGTACAGTGACAAGTTCAGTGCAGTGCTGCCAGGGCCAATCGTGCTTCGCGCTGACAGGTTCAGTACAGTGTGGAAAGGGCACTGCTGCTGCACGGTTACCAGTACAGTGTATTGAGCACACTGCTGCACGGTGACAGGTAGAGTGTGTTGAGCGCAGTGCTGCTGCACGGTGACAGGTAGAGTGTATTGAGTGCAGTGCTGCTGCATGGTGTCAGGTGCATTGTACTGAGTGAAGTTGTAACACAGTGACTGACAGATAGTGTAGTGTGAGAGAGCAGTCCTGCTGCGCAGTGAGAGGGTTCAGGATAGTGCTGCGAGGGCAAGTAGTGCTTCACATTGACAGGTTCAGTACAGTGTGGTGAGGGTAGTGCTGCTGCATCGTGGCAAGTACAGTGTGTGCAGTCGTCCTGCACGGTGACCGGTATAGATAGGGAGTGTGGTGAGCGAAGCGCACCTGCACGGTGACAATAGTGTGTCTGCAGGGTGCCAGATTCCATGCAGTTCGGTACAAACAGTCTGGACAGCGATAGGTACATTACAGTGTGAGCAGTCGTGCTGCAGGGTGACAGGTCCCGTGCAGTAACGGCAGTGTGCCTGCACAGCGACAGGTACATTACAGTGTGAGCAGTCGTGCTGCAGGGTGACAGGTGCTGTGCAGTGCTGCGGTAAGGACAGTGTGCCTGCTCGGTGACAGGTTCTGTGCAGTGCTGCGGTAAGGACAGTGTGCCTGCTCGGTGACAGGTTCCATGCAGTGTGCCTGCTCGGTGACAGGTCCCGTGCAGTGCGCCAGCGCAGGCCCCCGCTGCAGCCCCCCGGGCCCGGCTCACTCACCCCACTCCACATACTCCAGGATGTTCTTCTCCCGGCGCTGCGGGGAGTTGCAGCACTCGTCGTACAGGCAGATGAGGATGTCCAGCAGGGTCTCGACGCTCAGGCACCGGCCCTGGCTGTTCACGGGCCCGTCCAGGATGAGCTGCTCCAGCTGCTTCAGGCGCACCTCCCCGGACATCTTGGCTCCGACGGCGGCGGCGGCCCTGGCAGCGGCGGGGGAGGCCGGGCGGCGTCACTCTCCCCTGGGGCTGCGAGGCATGGGTCCCCCCTGTCAGAGGGGTGCTGCCGGGCCCGGGGGGCTGCTGCGCTCTCCGGTCACACCGGCCGATCCCGCTGCCCTCCGCCGCCGCCTCCTGCTCTCTCCGGCCGGGGCTGCCGCATCTCCCGGGGGTGGTGGTGACCCTCCCTGGCAGGGCGCCCCGCAGTCTCCCCTCCTCTCTCTCCTCGGTCCGCTCCTGGGCCGCCCTCTCCTCGCTCCTGAACCCCCTTCTTCCTCGTCGGATCCCCGCCCCTCTCACCCGCTGCTCAGGGGCGGCCGCTCCCGGATCTCGGGATCCAACATGGCGGCTCCGCTGGGCGGAGGGAGGGGGCCGGGGCGCGGGCACGCACGCTCCTGGGGGGCCTGAGGGGGATCAGGGGGGCCGCTCCTGCAGCGGGGCGTCTCTGTCGGCGGGGGCCGGAGGGGGCGGCTGTGGCTGGGGCGAGCGAGGCTGCAGCGGCAGCAGTGGGAGGAGGAGGAGGAGGGAGGAGCCGGCCAGGGCCTGCGGGAGGAGGGAGGGAGGGTCACAGGATGCAGCGCTCCCAGCCTCGGCCAGGGATGCCCCCAGCTCCCTCCGCAGGCTCCATCCTGCCCTCCTCACCCCACACCGCCCAAGGTCGCCCGGCCCGAGTGTGGGAACCGAGGCACCACGGCCAGCGCCCGCTCTCCTGCAGGAAAAGAAGCATAAAGATAAGAGCAGGAACAACATATAAATATTATCATTGCCATCTCGCTAGGAACAGCCAAGTTTCTCTCTGAAAGTTAACTATAAGCAGTCACCGGTTTCCACACGTTATTTTATGCTCTGCTGGTCACACGTAAAGGGGCTCCAGAAGCGGAATCGTGCACTTTTTTTTAAATGTAATGCAATTAATTAATTAACTTCATTTTATGTCTGCGTTCATAACGTTTGTATACCAGCTGCGCTGTAGCTGTCATTGAATGCTGGTGTCGTGAACATGCAGACCACGCCTCCAAAAAACTATGCAAGCATTTGTGCTCGTGTTGTCAATTTATTGGGTAGCAAGGCTAGAATAATGTTACAAATAGAATCTAATTTGGTTTAAGCTGTTAGGGACCTTTCAAGTTATTCCATGCATGCCAGGAATTTAAAACTTTGCTGTCCCTAATTATAAGTACAAATCTGCAATTCCCAAAATGCAGAGATGATAAAGGCTAGTTAAATAATCTGAGAAACTAGGACTAAATGTATGTAAAGAGGAAATTATGACAGAATGTATCATGGGATGGGCTGCACTGACTCCAGCAGGACATTTGTGGCACAATCTTAAAAAAAAATATATATATATATGATGTGCCCCTGTAGGGTCCCTCTAGGATCCCCCACTCAGGGGCAGAGTCCCAAAGTCCTGTAATGGGGGATGCATCATTTTTAGGTCGAGCCTGGGCAGCACATGAGTTGCTCTGTGAGGCATGTTGTATTTAGGTAGGGACTTAAAGCTCCGCCCATTTCCCCACCCATGTCTTCAATTGGCTCCTGTTACTAGCCTTTCTAAATTGTTGCATTTGAATTATGAATAGGCTTAGTGGTCCCTCCTTGGGACCTCCTTGTCTGACCTCTCATGAGGACTGTACTTTTACTTGTGTGGTTACAAAGTCTGCTTTATCTAGTCTGTGAGCACTATTTTCTTTAATGCTTTTCCTCTATTCCACCCATGACGTGCTTACCTACAATTTTAATTAGTAATGACAGTCCGCTTTAACTATAGTGGCAGCGCTACTTTATTTACTTTGGCAGTGTGGTCCTTTTTATTAAGTGTAGCGGCCGCACTTCTTTATTTAATTTTCCAGCGCGGTCCACTGTTCCGGCCGCTCTTCTTTTTTTTTAATTGTATTTGTTAGCGCGCCACGCTTTAACTTTAGCAGCCGCGCTACGAAATGGTTTTTTTTCCCAATGAAAGAGTCCTATAACATGCTATCACTTTAATAGTGGCCAAGCCCCTTTCTTTATACGCTGCTCGCCGAATTCAGATTACAGCGAGCCATGTCTAAACAGAGGGGTGCTGCTGAGATTAAACAGAACTGTACAAAAGGGGGTGGTGATGGACGGAGCATCTGAACCAATCAAACACTCACACCCAGTCAACAGATCTGGGTTTAATCCATCACCGTTCTTTAGCCCACTCTGCCACCCCAGTTCAGACATGGCCATATGCAAATCAGTCTAACCCTGTGCCTCATGGGAACAGTCCGGTACAAAAGGGGGTGGTGGTGATGGACAGAGCATCTGAACCAATCAAACACTCACACCCAGTCAACAGATCTGGGTTTAATCCATCACCGTTCTTTAGCCCACTCTGCCACCCCAGTTCAGACATGGCCATATGCAAATCAGTCTGACCCTGTGCCTCATAGGAACAGTCCAGCCCGAACTGCCAAGCCATGCCTTCCCAGGACCGGAAACAAGCTTCCGAGGACCGGTTTCTGGCATTACAGCCGTCTTCAGCCCGGCTTGCTTGAATCCAGTGGCAAAGTGAGCAAGGGACTCTCGTCTGAGCATACCCTGCCACACTTATGGCGGCCAAAGCGGTACAAAAGGGGGTGGTGATGGACGGAGCATCTGAACCAATCAAACACTCACACCCAGTCAAAAGATCTGGGTTTGATCCATCACCGTTCTTTAGCCCACTCTGCCACCCCAGTTCAGACATGGCTATATGCAAATCAGTCTGACCCTGTGCCTCATGGAAACAGTCCAGCCCGAACTGCCAAGCCATGCCTTCCCTGGACCGGAAACAAGCTTCCGAGGACCGGTTTCTGGCATTACAGCCGTCTTCAGCCCGGCTTGCTTGAATCCAGTGGCAAAGTGATCAAGGGACTCACGTCTGAGCATACCCTGCCACACTTATGGCGGCCAAAGCGATAGAAAAGGGGGTGGTGATGGACGGAGCATCTGAACCAATCAAACACTCACACCCAGTCAAAAGATCTGGGTTTGATCCATCACCGTTCTTTAGCCCACTCTGCCACCCCAGTTCAGACATGGCTATATGCAAATCAGTCTGACCCTGTGCCTCATGGGAACAGTCCAGCCCGAACTGCCAAGCCATGCCTTCCCTGGACCGGAAACAAGCTTCCGAGGACTGGTTTCTGGCATTACAGCCGTCTTCAGCCCGGCTTGCTTGAATCCAGTGGCAAAGTGAGCAAGAACGGTGATAGATCAAATCCAGATCTTTTGACTGGGTGTGAGTGTTTGATTGGTTCAGATGCTCTGTCCATCACCACCCGCTTTTGTACCGCTTTGGCCGCCATAAGTGTGGCAGGGTATGCTCAGACGTGTGTCCCTTGCTCACTTTGCCACTGGATTCAAGCAAGCCGGGCTGAAGACGGCTGTAATGCCAGAAACCGGTCCTCGGAAGCTTGTTTCCGGTCCAGGGAAGGCATGGCTTGGCAGTTCGGGCTGGACTGTTCCCATGAGGCACAGGGTCAGACTGATTTGCATATAGCCATGTCTGACCTGGGATGGCAGAGTGGGCTAAAGAACGGTGATGGATCAAACCCAGATCTTTTGACTGGGTGTGAGTGTTTGATTGGTTCAGATGCTCCGTCCATCACCACCCCCTTTTGTACCCCTCATGGGAACAGTCCAACCCGAACTGCCAAGCCATGCCTTCCCTTGACCGGAAACAAGCTTCCTACGACCAGTTCTGGCATTCCAGCCGTCTTCAGCCAGGCTTGCTTGAATCCAGTGGCAAAGTGAGCAAGGGACTCACGTCTGAGCATACCCTGCCAACGTATGGCGAACAAAGCGGTACAAAAGGGGGTGGTGATGGACGGAGCATCTGAACCAATCAAACACTCACACCCAGTCAACAGATCTGGGTTAAATCCATCACCGTTCTTTAGCCCACTCTGCCACCAAACTGAAAGCACGGCATGGGGCGCCTTTACAAAGAAAACATTTGCTTGTAAACTTAATCTTCTTCGGTCCTCAGGATCGGTTTGATGACAATAGGGTGACCTGTAACAAATAAAACAGTTTCCAATGTTTTTGTATTTTTATTGATTCTGAGTGGTTCACTAAACCATAAGGCTATTAACACAATGATTGTTAGTTCCGAATAGTGATTTTCAAGGCAACACAGTTCTGTAAATAGTAAGTCTAATGAATGCGCTGATAGGGTTAATTGCACCCTCCTGGGATAATGAAATAAAGAAGAAATAACGATACCAATTGCCAGGTGGCCAATAGGCAAAACCCTCTCAGCCGACAATGCTGAGCGAATACCAAGGACCAACCGTCCTCCGCATGAGTACCAGTCCTGGTTCTCTCCAACGGAGGGCACAGTGCTAAGAAGCGGCCGAAAATGCCGCTCGAATTCTGCCTGAGAGTACAGCCTTAAACCACTGGAAAAACAACGATGTAATTCCTATGCCAAGCTTGTGCAGAGCCCTGCCACAAGCGTCCTACGCGGGAATGCCAAGTCTGACACTCGACCGCGCTGGCACCACAAGTATGACTTTAAGGGAGCAGCCGCTCTACCTCGAAGCCCAAAAGCTGTTGGAGGAGTAACAGAGAACGCAGGCAAATACCTCCTTGGTTTGCGTCTCTGACTCCTTTGCGGGAATGCCAAGCCTGACACTCGACCGCGCTGATACCACAAGTATGACTTCAAGGGAGCCGCCGCTCTACCTTGAAGTCCAAAGCTGTTGGAGGAGTAACAGAGAACATGGGCAAAAAACCTCCTTGGTTTCGCGTCTCTGACTCCTTTGCAGGAATGCCAAGCCTGACACTCGACCGCGCTGGAATCCAAACAATGACTTCAAGGGAGCAGCCGCTCTACCTTGAAGTCCGAGGATAGTTGGAGCGCAAGCAGAGAACGCGTGTAAAACCTCCGTGGTCTCGCGTCTCTACAGCTCCCAGAACAAAGTACACACCGGCGATCGGCTCAATATCCGATGCCCGGTCTCCATAGCGGGCGCCTTTTAAGGGCGGATGTGTTCTGCGCATGCTCCGCGCTAAGCCTGATGGGCCTTGTAGTTCACCCAACTGCCGGGTTCATATTCCCACTAATCATTACCACCCTGCGGGCATGTAAGGGGAAGGGGGAATCCTGACAGTACATCCTCCTCCCCTCAAGGGTGCCTCACAGGGCCCGCCTTCACGGGATACCTCCTGTGGAATGAAGCCACCAGCCTGGGCACGTGCACTCCAGACGCAGGTTCCCACGACTGCTCCTCAGGGCCGTACCCCTTCCACGCCACAAGGTACCACAGCCTCCCCCTTCTCCATTTCGAATCGCGTATGCCCTCTACCTCATAATCCTGTTCCGCATCCACCATCACAGGTAAGGGAGGTGTCCGTCGCAGAGAGGCTGAGGGCTTCAGCAGAGAAATGTGAAACACAGGATGGACGCGCATCTGCGTCGGCAGGATCAGTTTCATGTTAACAGGGCTGACACACTTTGCGATGCGATAAGGTCCTATGCATTTCGGATGAAACACGCTGTGCTTGTGGAAACGCAAGTTCCTGGTTGACACCCAAACGTAGTCCCCCACTTTGTACAAAGGCCCTGGCCTCCAGCGTTTATCCTCAGATGCTTTGTATGTTGCCTTGGCTGCCTCCAAACATTTCCGAGAGAGCAGCAAAGTCTCCTTAATATGTGTAACCCTCCTGGACGTTTCCGGCACACGTCGGTCCATGGCCGGGTGCACAAAAGGGAGAAACCAGGGGTGTTGTCCGTAGTTGCAGTAAAAAGGGGACGCCTTCGTGGAGCCATGTGTGACGTTGTTATAGGCGATTTCCGCAAGCCACAAATAATTTTCCCACTCCTCCTTGCCCTGATCAATGAAGCAACGCAGATATTGCTTCAGGGTCTGGTTGAGACGTTCTGTTTGACCGTCTGTCTGCGGGTGATAGCTTGTGGACAAAGCAGATGTGACGTGTAGGGCAGAGCACCAGGTCTTCCAAAACTGGGCCGTGAATTGGGAACCCCTATCGGACACAATCACGCTTGGCAATCTGTGCAACCATACCACATGCTTCAACAACAACATAGCCAGATGTCCCGCTTAGGGCACCTGCTTGCAAGCTATAAAGTGTCCCATCTTTGTAAGGTATTCAACGACAACCAGGATCGTGGTGCACCCCTGGTCCACCGGCAACCCCACAACGAAGTCCAATGATATATTTTCCCAAGGCCTGGAGGGCGTCGAAGGGGCTGAAACAACCCTTGCGGACGGCGATGGTCCGATTTCATGGCAGCGCAGGTACAGCATGCCTCGACCCACGTCCTGACGTCCGATCTCAGGGAAGGCCACCAGAATTGCCTGCAGAGGCACTCAACCGTCTTCTCGACCCCGAGATGACCTGCGCTGGGCGAATCGTGACACCAACGAAACGCTTGCTTTCGAAGCTGCGGCGTAGGTAACAACAGGCGACGGCCGTTCACAGGAATCCCGTCCTTTATCTGCCACTCCTTGTGACAGTGAAGCCAGGTCTTCCAAGCAAATGAGCGAACACCACGCTGGACCCCTCTAAGGAACGCCTCAGGCTGTATCACCCCCAACACAGCAGCCGGGTGGAGTATGGAATGGACAGGTGCGGGAAACAATGTCGTGACGGTCGACTGGCGAGAAAGGGCGTCAGCTTTCCTGTTGTTCGTGCCGGGTCTATACGTGATATGGAAATGAAAGCCAGAGAAGAAAAGCATCCACCTCAGTTGACGGGGAGAGAGGTGCCTTGCTGCCGTCATGAATTGGAGATTCCGGTGGTCGGTAAACACAGTAACCACGTGTCTGGCTCACATTAATAGATGCTTCCACTCAGTGAAGGCGTCCTTTATAGCCAACAGTTCCTTCTCAGCGATGTAGTAATTCCTCTCAGCCTCGTTCAGCTTTCGGGACATGAAGGCCACCGGATGCAGCAGACCTGTGATTGGATGCCTCTGCGATAGTATGGCCCCCAGGGCTACTTCTGACGCGTCCACCTCCACCATGTATGGTTGCTCGGGGTCTGGATGGGCAAGAACGGGAGCCGAAACGAACGCTCTCTTCAAGGCAACAAACGCTTTCTGTGCTTCAGGAGTCCAAACGAACAACTGAGACTTCCTCAGCAACTGAGTAATAGGGGCCACAAGCCCTGAGAAACCATCGATGAATCTCCTGTAGCAGTTGGCAAAACCGATGAAGCATTGCACATCCTTGACACACTGAGGGGTAAGCCACTCCTTTACGGCCTTGATCTTACGTTCCACCATCTCCTGTCCATCAGGACTCAGCATTACTCCTAGGAATTCCACAGATGTGACATGGAAATCGCACTTGCTGAGCTTGCAGAACAGCCTGTTCTCCCGAAGTATCCGTAGGACAGTTGACACGTGTTGTACATGGTCCTCCACAGTGTCGGAGTAGACGAGGATGTCGTCTATGTAAACGACCACATATACATCCAAACATTCGCGTAGCACATCGTTCAAGAAGTATTGAAAAGCCGCAGGGGTGTTGCAGAGCCCAAACGGCATTACAAGGTACTCGAACAGCCCAAACCTAGTCTTGAATCCCGTTTTCCACTCATCGCCGCTCCTCATGCACACGAGATGGTAGGCCCCTTTGAGATCGAGCTTAGTATAGATCTTGGCCTTTTTCACCTGTTCCAACAGCACGTTGATGAGTGGCAAGGGGTACCGGTTCTTGACAGTGATGGCGTTCAGAGCCCTGAAGTCCACACAGGCCCGTAGCGCTCCATTGGCTTTAGGGATAAAAAATAGAGGCGATGCCGCCGGGGACTTAGAAGGCCTGATAAAACCAAGACCAAGAAGTTTGTCCAGGTAAGAGCGCAAATGGAGATTTTCGGGTTCTGTTAGCGCGTACAGTCTTCCACTGGGTACGCATGCCCCAGAAACTAGGTCGAATTGGCAATCATATATCCTATGCGGAGGGAGCACCTCAGCTTGGAAGTCATCAAATACATCCGTATAGTCCTGGTATTCTACAGGAAGAACAACCCCCTTCTCGGCCGCCGTGGCTACCATCTGTACTGGGACTTGATCCTGGATGGGGTGATCCAGTGCTATACCGCACTGCTGGAGGCAATATGGGGAGTTCATGCGTATTTCACAAGATTCCCAGTTGATAGAGGGGTTATGCTTCTGGAGCCAGGGCAATCCCAATATGATCCCGTACTGGGGAGCTCGTATGATGCTGAAGTCGATCTCTTCCCTGTGTTATGCCTTACGGGAACCTCTCCTGTATGATGACCAATAGGTCCCGTGACCAGCTTACACCCATCCACAGCATAGACGTCCTCAGGAAACTCCTTGGTTAAAAGAGTAATGCCTAGTCGATGTGCCTCCTCCGCATCCATGAACTGACCCCAGTGGCCCCTGAATCAACCATGGCGACCACAGGAATCCAATCCGCCCGAACCCCAATTTGAATGGTAATAAACAGATGCTGGTGACTCACACGATCCATGCGTAGCAAGGAAGGGATACAATTGTGACTCCGAGAAGCCCCTTCACTATTCAGGGAGTCCATCAGTTTTCCACCTTAGCGTCCACCGCTGCTGTCACTATCCTATTGGACCGAAATTAACTGCTCTTTGGCTTAGCTGGGCACTCCCTTACGAAGTGTCCCTTCTTGCCTCAGTACAAACAGAGGCCTTGTTTGCGGCGTGATTCCTTCTCTGCGGAAGTAAGACTGGCTCTAATGGCCCCAATATCTATCGGTTCCGCCCGAGGAGCAGGGTGTGTTTTGGTGGACCCTTGCGACCCATAAGAAGGCAGAGGCTTTCCTTTCTTCTTATGATCGCCTCTGCGCTCACTCAATCGATGGTCCAGGCGCAAGACCAGGCAGATAAGATCCTCACAGGTCGTGGGCTGGGGGTCTATCTGCGCTAGAACGTCTTTCAGCTCTTCATTTAACCCTTGATGGAAGAGCGCTGCTTGCTTTGACATGGGCCACTTGGTCTCAGCCACCAGACGCCTGAAGGAATTTAAATACTGCAACAGATCATTGCTACCTTGGCGGAGTTCCAACAGTTCCCTGTCTGCTGTGTAAGAATCGGCCCTTCTGTCGAACACCTTCACAAATTCCTCCTGAAAGGCTTCCCAGTCGTACAAGAGAGGGTCGTCACGGCTCACCAGTGGTACTGCCCATGGTGCGGCATTCCCTGCCAGGTAGGAGATAAGGAAGGCCACCCTCGCCTGGTTGGTGGGGAATGACTTCGGCTTACAGGAAAGATGCAAGGCCACTTGGGTCAAGAACACCTGTACCGTGCTGGAATCCCACTGTATCTTTCAGGCGCTGCCAAAGGAATAGAGACAGGCATCTCCACCACCACAGCAGAAGGAGGGGCGGCTGAGGCGGGTCCAGCATTGAAAGGGTTTCTTTGCATTACGTCCAATTTGGCCCGTAAATCAGCGGTTTCCTGCCGAGATGCAGAAAGTTCATTCTGTACTGCAGCCAAAGCTGCCAAGACGTCATCCAACGTGGCCATAGTGTCGTTAACCCGACCAGGAGGACGATTAGAAATTTAAAGGTCGGATATTGTGTAATCTTCTTCGGTCCTCAGGATCGGTTTGATGACAATAGGGTGACCTGTAACAAATAAGACAGTTTGCAATGTTCTTGTATCTTTATTGATGCTGTGTGGTTCACTAAACCATAAGGCTATTAACACAATGATTGTTAGTCCCGAATAGTGATTATCAAGGCAACACAGTTCTGTAAATAGTAAGTCTAATAAATGCGCTGATAGGGTTAATTGCACCCTCCTGGGATAATGAAATAAAGAAGAAATAACAATACCAATTGCCAGATGGCCAATAGGCAAAACCCTCTCAGCCGACAATGCTGAGCGAATACCAAGAACCAACCGTCCTCCGCATGAGTACCAGTCCTGGTATTCTCCAACGGAGGGCACAGTGCTAAGAAGCGGCCGAAAATGCCGCTCGAATTCCGCCTGAGAGTACAGCCTTAAGCCACTGGAAAAACAACGATGTAATTCCTATGCCAAGCTTGTGCAGAGCCCTGCCACAAGCGTCCTACGCGGGAATGCCAAGCCTGACACTCGACCGCGCTGGCACCATAAGTATGACTTTAAGGGAGCAGCCGCTCTACCTCGAAGCCCAAAAGCTGTTGGAGGAGTAACAGAGAACGCAGGCAAATACCTCCTTGGTTTGCGTCTCTAACTCCTTTGCGGGAATGCCAAGCCTGACACTCGACCGCGCTGATACCAGAAGTATGACTTCAAGGGAGCCGCCGCTCTACCTTGAAGTCCAAAGCTGTTGGAGGAGTAACAGAGAACGCGGGCAATAAACCTCCTTGGTTTCGCGTCTCTGACTCCTTCGCAGGAATGCCAAGCCTGACACTCGACCGCGCTGGAATCCAAACAGTGACTTCAAGGGAGCAGCCGCTCTACCTTGAAGTCCGAGGATAGTTGAAGCGCAAGCAGAGAACGCGGGCAAAACCTCCGTGGTCTCGCGTCTCTACAGCTCCCAGAACAAAGTACACACCGGCGATCGGCTCAATATCCGACGCCAGGTCTCCGTAGCGGGTGCCTTTTATGGGCGGATGTGTTCTGCGCATGCTCCGCGTTAAGCCTGCTGGGCCTTGTAGTTCACCCGACTGCCGGGTTCATATTCCCACTAATCATTACCACCCTGCGGGCATGTAAGGGGAAGGGGAATCCTGACATAAACTTTACAAACAAATGTATTTTTTTAGTAAGCAGCAAACAACTGTGGACCTCAATAATCGCACCTCACTGCTATGTTTCTCTTGTAATAATCCAAAGGTAATGCGAGATGGTGTGCACATACAACTCCTGCACCTGCCGCTGTTAGGTGCAAACTGCAAAGCAGAATAGATACTGAACAAACATGGAGAGGTGCACCCCCAAAATGTCTTTCCCAATAAGTAGGACTGAAAAAATTCCTTTATGTAAGGCAATCATTTATTTTAAGGGTCATCAAACAACATGAGCTCCAGCCAACGCATTAAGTTCATTAAGGAATGAACTTCATCAGGGTAGGAATAGTTGAAAACAGGTGGAGATCCGTGATTCCTAGTTCCACAAATATCGGCAATTCTTTAAGTAGAGATTAAACTCCAGATAAGAGTGGTGAGGCCAACGTGATAAGTGGTCTTGCCTTCTAACCAGAACGCTACCGGTTCCGGTTAGAAGGCCTATCACTGTGGCCTCACTGCTCTTATCTGGAGTTTAATCTCTACTTAAAGAATTGCAGATATTTGTGGAACTACTTGATTTCTTAATTGAATCAGGTTATTAAAGGCGGTGATAATCCTAAATCTGGCTTTTATCTATTTCAAGAACTATTGTTACCATATGCCACCTCCTGAAAGCTTAGTTGCATCTTGATATAATAGGTTTGTTATTTGACATTTTCTGGAGACGATAGTTCCACTCCAGGAATCACTTCATATTATCAACCTATTGAGATTCTGTCATTATCAATCCAAGCCCTGATGAAGTTCCAAAATCTTCTGGTTTTGAGCAACGAAACGTGTTGGCTGTTTTTATGAATTATTGTCGATTTTGAAATACAAGACAAGAGTAAAGAAAACGTATATTTTTTTACTGAGTTTCCTGAATAATTGTCTTCAAATACTATTTTCCATTTCCGCGTAGACAGTGGAAGACGCGATGAAGTCGGTAATCGTGGATAGCACGTGTCTTTCAACAACTCTGAAACATAAATGTAGAGGTATTGTGAACAAGTTTAGTATAGCTGTTAACTATTATAGTATTGAAAGTTCTGCTTTTCTTTCTATTATTACTACTTTAAAATTGTATTTTGAATTACCGCTTCACTGCAGTACCCACAAACATATCGGTCACCACGAATATCACATGACCGGGAAAGCAAGGAATATCATTGGATAATATACTTTTCAGCAACATCAATAGGAAGTACACACCCACTCCTCTTTCTTGAATCTTTTTTCACAGAACTGTATTCTGAGCAGGTGGATCAATCTTGGTGTGGAGAGTTTTTGGCCTTTTTTTGCTTCAAAAATTGCAAAACAGGAAGGAGATGGGGGCCAGCATCAACAACAACAGGACCAGGATGTGGAGGAGGTGGAGGATGAAGATTTTGAAGAGGAGCCTTCACAACAGAGAGGCACAAGAGAGTGGCACAAAAAAGAGGCATGAGAAAGTGGCATGGGATTTTTCCCATCAGTGGAATCGAAAACTGCTGCCAAACTTTGGAATTGCACAATCTGCGACAAAACCCTCTCTATAACGATGAACAAGAAATATTCATGTGGGACAACGTCCATGTTATATCATCTAAAAACCTATGAAAAAAAGAGTCTCCTACTGATGATCAAGCAGAGGGAAGCTGGAGGGCCATCTACTTTAGTGGCAGCAGCAACAATTCCCGGCCAGAAAGTCCCTTCAGAGGTGCAGACTACTGCAACAGATATGGCTTCAGAGTTTTCAAGAATGGCCACTTACTGCATCGACTGTAGTGTTGTTATAAGTGCAGGTAAGCAGTGTCTTACAGCTATTCGCAATGCTGCAAAACAACATACATTCTATTTTCCCCCCTTTTATATGTTTTGCACATTTTTCAGTGCTTGTTTTTTCAGATTCTCTTGTCCGAGTTGCCATTTTTATTATCATTTTTTAAAAAGAACTTAACAAAATCTCTAAAAAAAGAAAACAGGTTCCTGTTGGATCCGCCTTTTACAGTTAAAAAAAGATAATGTGCATATATATATATATGTTGGAATGAGTGTATGACTGGTGTATGGATGATTGAATGAGTGCATAACTGGTGCATGGATGTTACAGTGAATGCAGTAGTGGTTCCTGGTTGAATAGATGAGTGTATGGGTAGTGCTTGGGTGAATGGATGAATAGAAGGGTAGTGTCTGGGTGATTGGATGTGTGTATGGGTAGTGCCTGAGTAAATGAATGAGTACATGGGTAGTGCATGAGTGAATGGATGAGTGCCTGGGTAGTATTTGAGTGAATGGATGAACGCATGCGTAGTGCCTGAGTGACTGGATGCGTGCAAGGGTAGTGCTTGGGTGATTGGATGAGTGCATGGGTAGTGCCTGAGTGAATGGTTGAAACCATGGATAATGCCTCATTGTAAGGATGAGTGCAAGCATAGTGCCTGGGTGATTGGATGAGTGCATGCCTAGTTTGTGGCTGATTTGGCAAGGACATGGATAGTGCCTGGGTGTCAGGGGCTGTCCGGGGCTATGTGGGGAACATAGTCAGGGACTTGGGCAAGGACTGGGAACTGGGTAGAAAACTTACACAGGAAGAGGAGTACAGCGCTGCCCAGGATCATACAGGGAGTCAGAGGAGAAAAAGGGATCTAAAGGTGAGGCCTGTACAACTGAACAAGATGGGTAAGACTCAGAAAGGAAAGGCACTCACAAGGCAATTTAGCATGCAGAATAACTACACCCAGGACGAATGTGCAAGACATATATATGAAACAACATTAATAATAAAGGGGGGTGTGGGGTAAAGCACTCAGGAGCTCCACACGGTAAGACTGAAGCTCAGTAAGTTTCTTACCCACAATTGCTGTTACAGATACTGACTGCAAATACCCACATGTAGGATACCACATGTAGGATATGCATGTAAAGGCAGGGTCTGTGAAGCTTATACCTTTGGTGATGTTATAAATGTAACTCAAAGACAATACTCACAGTCATCAAATATCTTTATTCGATTGTAAACATTACAATCATAAAAGCACAGTTCATCAACAAACAGTTAAAAAGCATTCCGGATATTTCATTTATAATACATACGTTTCTTTAGACGATGTAAAAGACAGAATCAGCGGGCAGCATAAGCATTTTTTAAAAAGTATATAAATAATTTCTGTACAATAAGATAAAAAGATTAAAACTGCCTAAAAGCATTAGCAGCATAATTATCCCTCCATGCTTTTCCTGAAGGTAATTGCTAGTTTCAGGAAATTACAAACAAATAAAGTGCAATCGCATTTCAATAATTGAAGGTAATAAAGTGCTGGTTTTATCTGTGCAAAGTTAAGTTTTTTACGGCATGGCTTTAAATGTAGCCTCCGGGGTGTTATGTAATAGGGACAAATGAATAAAAAGTGCGCCAGATCTTGCGGAGACTTTACGTCGCAGCCGCAAGCTGGCAACACCTCACCCCGATGGGCCCCGCTTGGTACCGCCAGTAGGAGATGAAACAGATCAAAACGGAACCTTGTTAACAAGTAACGTTCATAGCCAGTCATAGGCCATGATAGGTATGGTTCCATTTGTGGACAGGTTTTAAGTAAAGCGTGTTTCCTAACACTGTCCTTCTGCAACTCAACCTCCTCCCTGGCAGTATACCTTATTGACATCATGGCATTTTTTACAAAAAAGACATCAGATTTGGTGATAGAGTTTGGGGTTAAAAACAAATCAGGCCGGCCAATTGCAGTCAGGCAATCATTTATATACTTCAGCCACGGGACCTTAAACCTTCCGTCCAATGTTAAGGCTTCTTTTAATATTTCATGAGTGAGGGGTATATCATTGTTGAGCCAGCAGTTCAGCCAGCACAATACGGGGTTCACTGCTATTCTGTCACTTAGATAAGGTACACCCAGCTCCTCATGTACCGAAAAATTTCCAGTTCCCCTTGGCAGCCTCAATATTTTCTTCAAAAAGTTATTTTCTGTGACCTCCAGGTCCCTCGTCTTGCTATAGCCCCAGAGCTCGCTTCCGTAACAAGCGATGGCAACACTTTTAGCCTGATATAGTTTAAGTAAAGCGGCCGCCGGGCTATTGCCAATTTTTTTCGCAAAGCCAAGTATGGCCGCATTGACACGTGTTACCTCGCCCATCTTTTTGCAAACGGCGGGGCCCCAGGACAGCTTATGATCAAGGAGGACCCCGAGGTATGAAAAAGTGTTAGTGGTAGGGATTTTTTCCCCATTTATACAAAAGGAATTGGGTTTTCGAGAACCCTGGCCTGTTTTCAAAACATAGGACTTGGAATTATTAATGCTTAGGCCTCGGGACTCCATGAAGTCAAAAAAAGATTTTAAAAGTTTCTGGAGGCCATTAGCTGTCCTAGAAATAAGGACAGCATCGTCTGCGTAAAGCAGCACAGGGACCCCCTTACGGCCTACATGGGGGTAATCGGCTCCTGTTTTTAGCAAGTACTCCTCCAACTCATTGATATATAAGTTGAAGAGGAATGGAGCCAAGATACATCCCTGTCGAACCCCCCGGTTTGTTCTGAATTCCCCCGTTACTTTCAAATCTTGGGTGTAGCGAACATTAGCTCTTGTGTCAGAGTGTAGATCAACCAAGAGATTAATTAAATTCTTCTCTACACCCATCTTTAATAGGGTAACCCATAATTTGCCTCTGTCCACGCAGTCGAAAGCGGATGATAAGTCCATAAAGGCCATATGAATAGTTCCTTGCTTGGCCAGGGTATATTTACTTAAAATCAAATATAGGTTCAGACATTGTGTAATTGTCGAATGACCTGGTCTGAAGCCATATTGTATGGGGGATATAATATTGTTTTCAGTTGCCCATGCGGTTAACCTATTTAAGATTATACCTCCTACCACTTTAGCTACAGAATTAATTAAGGATATTGGCCTGTAGCATGACGGGCTACTGCGATCGCCCTTTTTGAATACGGGGACTATGGTTGATAACCCCCACGACCCTGGGCACCCCGCGATCACAGCTGCATTTACTACGGCGGTAAGAACGGGGGCCCAAAAGGAGATGCTGGATTTAAAAAGGTCCGGTGGTAAGCTATCCGGGCCTGGGGCCTTATTACTGGTTAGTCCTTGGATACCCCTTTCTACCTCAATTACTGAGAAGCACAGAGAGTTCTCAGTTGGAGTTAAAAAAACATTTTCTGCCCGTTGCTCATTACTCTTAAAGATTGCGCTAAAGTGAGTGACCCAATCCTCATCTGAGATATTAGTGCCAAGCGCTGTATCACTAAGATTATCAAACAAAGGTTTGTTGATAATTTGCCAACATTTATTGCTATTCCCCAGCACTGATGGGTCAAGGAGAGACGCCATGGTACTAGCCTTGATATCTTTTTTCCGAGAAGCTAGTGATTTCTTATAGATCAGGCGCAAATTTTTAATTTGACCCTGATCTCTAGGTTTAACTTTTAACGCCTTTTTCAGGTCTCTGCTAGCCTTAGAGCAGTTATGGTCAAACCATTTGGGGTTATTACTGGTTTGACCCCTCACCGGTGCTGTTAACATAGAGCCTACTATTGACACCAGGCCCTCGAAACCGGCCAGGGTTTTCTCTGGTGGTATAAATGGTGACATGCAGGCTGCTAGTTCCTCTCCACATAGCTTATTTATTTCAGTGTACAAATTTACTTGATTTACCATTGACCACTTCAATCGACGTTTACCATTTATGCAGCATAACGTGCCCCGATCTTCACGGGTCATTCGCTGCTCAAATAAAACCCCACCCAGGACAATAGTTGTGGGGTTGTGGTCACTGTAGATGCTCGTATAATTGTTAAATTTCGAAACCCAGTTTACAAGGTCTGCAGATAATAATATATGGTCTATAAAGGACCCCTGGCCTAGACCTTTAAATGTGGGGACGTCAAAAACCTTGGTATCAGGAACCATGGACATGGCTACAGTTAAGTTATTTTCATTCACCATATCATTTAGGTTAACTCCACGCCTGGAGTGGACAAAATGAAATCCTTCCACATTGTTACACCCCAGAGATCCCATGGGGGTGACACCTGGGTTACCACATGGATGTACATTAAAATCACCTACGATCAATACCTTCCGTGACAATGTACTTGCCCCCTTTCTTATCATCTCACTTAAGGGCAAGATGTTACATTCGCCATTGCTATTAATAGCATTATAAAAATTGATCAGGGTCAAGATGTATTTACCTCTCTTCAGTTCAAGCATTTGAATGTTCCGATTAGCATTGTAACAGATATTTATTTTACAGCAAAGTCCCAGATTAATAAAAATAACCAGGCCCCCCTTTGCTCTTCCCCTAGTTGAGGGAGCTGCAGGTATAACAAAGCTTTGATAACCCTCAATAAAGACATTTTTCTCTTCCAGCCATGTCTCTTGGAGGCATATAACTGTGTGTTTCTTAGCAAATGCTAACCAAGCAGAATCACATATTTTATCAGCCAGCCCTGCTATGTTCCAGGAGACTAAACTCACATTACAGTCACCTGGCGCTATTTCTAGAGCAGCTTCTCTGGTGGTTGGGTCTGGCGTCAGGATGGTTTGTTCTACATGTATGACCCCCATAGTTTCAGTACTAGAAGTGTTTGATTCTATATGGGTTAGAGGAGAGTTATGGACCTCAGACAAATCAGGCAGTATACTACTATTCTTTGGGTTATCTGTATTTGTCACTGTCTGGCTAATGTTATCTAGTTTGATCATCGGGGAGGGAACTATTAAAACTTTTTTGTGTGCGACCCTAACATTTTTTTGTGTATGGTTAGTTTGTGTTAAATCCGCGGTCATTGGTATAACTGAGCCAGCATGAAGTCAGTCGACCCCTAATACTCACAGTGAACAAGAAACACCACCTAGGTAGTCAGCTGTGCCCACTGATCCTGGCGCGGTACAAAAGGGGGTGGTGATGGACGGAGCATCTGAATCAATCAAACACTCACACTCAGTCAAAAGATCTGGGTTAAATCCATCACCATTTTTTATCCCACTCTGCCACCCCAGTTCAGACATGGCTATATGCAAATCAGTCTGACCCTGTGCCTCATGGGAACAGTCCAGCCCGAACTGCCAAGCCATGCCTTCCCTGGACCGGAAACAAGCTTCCGAGGACCGGTTTCTGGCATTCCAGCCGTCTTCAGCCCGGCTTGCTTGAATCCAGTGGCAAAGTGAGCAAGCGACTCATGTCTGAGCATACCCTGCCACACTTATGGCGGCCAAAAGCGGTACAAAAGGGGGTGGTGATGGACGGAGCATCTGAATCAATCACAACAGGTCGCAGAAATTCAAGAGTAACAACCTGATGTCCTCGCCTATACCTGTCTCGTTAGGTGTCCCACAAGGTTCCTCCCTATCCCCAACTTTGTTCAACCTAGTTATGGAACCCCTCACCACCTTGTTACAAGAGTCCAATATACACTTTCACATGTACGCTGATGATACCCAACTATATCTCAAATTACAATCCCCCAAAGACATTTTGCTCCTGAACTCAACGATCAGAAGCACCCAATCCTGGCTTGCCGATAATCATCTCAAACTCAATGCTCTGAAAACAGAGTTCCTTCTTATCTCACCTCCCGCCAAGATCTCTACCACACAACTCTGGCTTAAAGACCTAACTGCACTCAATGTCCAACCCACCATCGTAGACTCAGCAAAATCCTTAGGCATTACACTTGACACCAATCTCAACATGCAGCAACATATCAGCAAGGCAACTAAGGGTGCGAACTATCAAATCAATACCCTGAGGAAACTTAAACCCTTCCTCCCTGCCAATGACTTCCAAACTGCAGTACAAGCACTAGTCATCCCTCGAATAGAGTATGGCAGCATCGCCCTCTGCGGACTCCCCCTAACTACTACTGCTCCCCTAAGAGCTTCTCTAAACGCTGCAGCGAGACTCATCACTGGTTCAAAAAAACACTCACATATCTCCCCTGACTTTAAACACCTGAACTGGCTGCCTTTCGAAGCCAGAATACATCTGAAAATCGCCTGCATGACGCACAAAGCTGTCCACAGGAGCTCACCAAGCTATCTCACTCAGAAGCTGACAATCTCTGGCGGTTCTAGAAACACCAGAGGCACAAACAATCTTCTGCTGAAGCCTCGAAGATTCCGGAAGGAAAAAACTTATAAACGCTCCTTCTCAGGAATGGCACCCAGGATCTGGAACTCACTCCCCCCTGATACGAGGCTTATCTCCTCCACTACACTGTTTAAGAAAGAAGTAAAAGCTATCCTCATGGCTAAATACACTTGAAGTGCTATTCTGAACTTTGTTAAGACTCCGCACTGATCTGTACTCCTTGTTCGACCCCGTGGATTATTTGTTTTATATGTATTAATGATTTATGTGATTTTCTAGGCTACCACATGTTTGTACTACTAGCATTTTTACTTACCTGTTTGACTATGTTCCCTCATGCTCCCCCTTTCTATGTGAAGCGCTCTGATATCTGCAAAGATCTTGTTCGCGCTATACAAAACTTTCAAATAAATAAATCAAACACTCACACTCAGTCAAAAGATCTGGGTTTAATCCATCACCTTTCTTTAGCCCACTCTGCCACCCCAGTTCAGACATGGCTATATGCAAATCAGTCTGACCCTGTGCCTCATGGGAACAGTCCAGCCCGAATTGCCAAGCCATGCCTTCCCTGGACCGGAAACAAGCTTCCGAGGACCGGTTTCTGGCATTCCAGCCGTCTTCAGCCCGGCTTGCTTGAATCCAGTGGCAAAGTGATCAAGGGACTCACGTCTGAGCATACCCTGCCACACTTATGGCGGCCAAAAGCGGTACAAAAGGGGGTGGTGATGGACGGAGCATCTGAATCAATCAAACACTCACACTCAGTCCCAGGGTGGTGTGGAGTGCAAATAAACGATGGATTTAGGCCCAGATCCTTGTACTGGGGTGAATGTATGACATTGTTCTACATTCTGTCCATCAACTGTGTTTTTTGCAATTTTCACCCCGAGTGGGCTGGGTATGCTCAGACGTGAGTCCCAGGCTCTCCACACCACTGGAGTCAAGCTATCCGGGCTGAATGAAGGCTGATAGCCAGAAACCGGTCCTTGGATGCTTGATTCCGGTCTGGGAAAGACATGGTTTGGTAGTTCGGACTGGACTGTTCCCCTGAGGCACAGGGTCAGAGCTGATTTGCATATAGCCAGTGTCTAACCCAGGGTGGTGAGGAGTGCAAAAAAACGATGGATTTAGGCCCAGATCCTTGTACTGGGGTGAATGTATGACATTGTTCTACATTCTGTCCATCAACTGTGTTTTTTGCAATTTTCACCCCGAGTGGGCTGGGTATGCTCAGACGTGAGTCCCAGGCTCTCCACACCCCTGGAGTCAAGCTATCCGGGCTGAATGAAGGCTGATAGCCAGAAACCGGTCCTTGGATGCTTGATTCCGGTCTGGGAAAGACATGGCTTGGTAGTTCGGACTGGACTGTTCCCATGAGGCACAGGGTCAGAACTGATTTGCATATAGCCAGTGTCTAACCCAGGGTGGTGTGGAGTGCAAAAAAACGATGGATTTAGGCCCAGATCCTTGTACTGGGGTGAATGTATGACATTGTTCTACATTCTGTCCATCAACTGTGTTTTTTGCAATTTTCACCCCGAGTGAGCTGGGTATGCTCAGACGTGAGTCCCAGGCTCTCCACACCACTGGAGTCAAGCTATCCGGGCTGAATGAAGGCTGATAGCCAGAAACCGGTCCTTGGATGCTTGATTCCGGTCTGGGAAAGACATGGCTTGGTAGTTCGGACTGGACTGTTCCCATGAGGCACAGGGTCAGAGCTGATTTGCATATAGCCAGTGTCTAACCCAGGGTGGTGTGGAGTGCAAAAAAACGATGGATTTAGGCCCAGATCCTTGTACTGGGGTGAATGTATGACATTGTTCTACATTCTGTCCATCAACTGTGTTTTTTGCAATTTTCACCCCGAGTGGGCTGGGTATGCTCAGACGTGAGTCCCAGGCTCTCCACACCACTGGAGTCAAGCTATCCGGGCTGAATGAAGGCTGATAGCCAGAAACCGGTCCTTGGATGCTTGATTCCGGTCTGGGAAAGACATGGCTTGGTAGTTCGGACTGGACTGTTCCCATGAGGCACGGGGTCAGAGCTGATTTGCATATAGCCAGTGTCTAACCCAGGGTGGTGTGGAGTGCAAAAAAACGATGGATTTAGGCCCAGATCCTTGTACTGGGGTGAATGTATGACATTGTTCTACATTCTGTCCATCAACTGTGTTTTTTGCAATTTTCACCCCGAGTGGGCTGGGTATGCTCAGACGTGAGTCCCAGGCTCTCCACACCACTGGAGTCAAGCTATCCGGGCTGAATGAAGGCTGATAGCCAGAAACCGGTCCTTGGATGCTTGATTCCGGTCTGGGAAAGACATGGCTTGGTAGTTCGGACTGGACTGTTCCCATGAGGCACGGGGTCAGAGCTGATTTGCATATAGCCAGTGTCTAACCCAGGGTGGTGTGGAGTGCAAAAAAACTATGGATTTAGGCCCAGATCCTTGTACTGGGGTGAATGTATGACATTGCTCTACATTCTGTCCATCAACTGTGTTTTTTGCAATTTTCACCCCGAGTGGGCTGGGTATGCTCAGACGTGAGTCCCAGGCTCTCCACACCACTGGAGTCAAGCTATCCGGGCTGAATGAAGGCTGATAGCCAGAAACCGGTCCTTGGATGCTTGATTCCGGTCTGGGTAAGACATGGCTTGGTAGTTCGGACTGGACTGTTCCCATGAGGCACAGGGTCAGAGCTGATTTGCATATAGCCAGTGTCTAACCCAGGGTGGTGTGGAGTGCAAAAAAACGATGGATTTAGGCCCAGATTCTTGTACTGGGGTGAATGTATGACATTGTTTTACATTCTGTCCATCAACTGTTTTTTGCAATTTTCACCCCGAGTGGGCTGGGCATGCTCAGACGGGAGTCCCAGGCTCTCCACACCACTGGAGTCAAGCTATCCGGGCTGAATGAAGGCTGATAGCCAGAAACCGGTCCTTGGATGCTTGATTCCGGTCTGGGAAAGACATGGCTTGGTAGTTCGGACTGGACTGTTCCCATGAGGCACAGGGTCAGAGCTGATTTGCATATAGCCAGTGTCTAACCCAGGGTGGTGTGGAGTGCAAACAAACTATGGATTTAGGCCCAGATCCTTGTACTGGGGTGAATGTATGACATTGTTCTACATTCCGTCCATCAACTGTGTTTTTTGCACTGATCCTGGTGATCAAACAGGAACACACAAGGCAGTAACAGCAAGGGGGTAGAACTAAACACAAGCACAATAGACAAGGAGCTAGCAAGGAGGAGTGCTTAACAGGAAAGGAAGGAAATCACAGGGCACACTTGGCAGAAAGCAGGTAACAAACATACAAGGTAACAGATGTAAGACAGCAGAATAGAAAGACAGCAAACTAGGAACTGGAATCAAGGAATTGGGAAGAAAGGCAGGGACTGGAAAGGGATATACAGAAGGGGAGGCTACAAGGGTATACTAGAATAGTGCAGGTTATGGAATCAAGAACACAAAGTAGCATAGAAGGCAGTGCTGGGGCAGGAACAAGAATTGAGCTAAGGCTCGGGAATCTAGGTAGCACTGCAGGCAGTGCTAGTACAGGAACAGGGAATTACTAAGGCTTTAGGAGTCAAGGTAGAACTGCAGGCAGTGCTAGGTCAGGAATAGGGAATTAGCTACAGCTCAATAAACAAGGAGTCAAGAGATCACTGCAAGAAATGCAAAACAGGAACAAGAAATAGCTGAATCCCAGGAACAGGAACAAAGGATACCTATAGCTCAGGAACTCAGGGAACAAGGTAGCACTGCAAGCAATGCTAATTCAGGAGAAGTGAAACTGCTGCAGTCCAGGAAAACAGAATACTAAGGCTCAGAGGTCAAGGTAGCACTGTAGGCAGTGCAAATTCAGGAAGAAGGAAAACAGCAGCAGGTCAGGAACAAGGCATAAGTAAAGCTCAGGAAACACTAGAAACAAGGATAGCAAAAGCTCAGGGATAACTGGAAACAAGGATTGGTCTCACCAGTAAACAGCTACAATGACCAACCTTGGCCTACAGGGAGCTGGGGCTTATAAGAGCTCACAGTAATCACATGCAGCAGGTGTGAGCAGGCTAGCAGCAGCCAGCCACAGGTGAGCTGAATTCCTCCACCCATCCTTGGCTAGCAGGGGTGGAGACAAAGCAGTGAGCAGGGAATTTTGGATAATGGAGTTTCAGGCATGAGTAGGCTGGCTTCAAGTATAAGCAGGCTGGCTTTTACAAAACCTTGCATGGATTGGGAATGGATGTCAGTTCCCAATAGATGTCCAAATGGCTGGAAGTCAGGATACGCATGCAGGGGAGGGGCTGGAACCTTATTAGAAGACTGGAAAGTCCCCCTATGTGGCCCACTGGTGGTAGGTACGAGAGCACAGGGAGTGAATCGTAACACTGGGTAATTAGATGAGTGCGTGGGAACTACTTGTGTGAATGGATGAGCGATTGGGTAGTGACTGTGTGAATGGATGAGTGCAAAGGTAGTGCCTGGGTGATTGGATATGTGCATGGTTTATTACCTGGGTGAATGGATGAGTGCATGGATAGTGCATGAGTGAATGGATCAGTGCAAGGGTAGTGCCTTTGTAAATGAATGAGTGGAAGGATAATGCCTAAGTGATTGAATTAATGCAAGGTAGTGCCTGGGTAGTTGCATAACTTCAAGGGTAGTGCCTGGGTGATGGGGTGAGTTCATGGCTAGTGCCTGGGTGATTGGGTGAGTGCATGCATAGTTCGTAGTTGATTTGGCAAATGCATGGATAGTGCCTGGGTAATTAGATGAGTGCATGGGAACTGCTTGTGTGAATGGATGAGTGAATGGGTATTGGCCATGTGATTGGATGAGTGCAAGGTAGTGCCTGGGTAATTGCATGAGTGCAAGGGTAGTGCCTGGGCGATGGGGTGAGTGCATGGATAGTGCCTGGGTGTTTGGATTAGTGCATGGGCAGTGCCTGGGTGATTGTATGAGTACATGGATATTGCCTCACTGAATGGATGAGTGCATGGGTAGTGGCTGAGTCATTGGATGAGTGCATGGGTAGTGCCTGTGTGAATGGATGAGCGCATGCTAAGTGGCTGGATGAATGGATGAGTGCAAGGGTAGTGCCTGGGTGAATGGATGAGTGCATGCTAAGTGGCTGGATGAATGGATGAGTGCAAGGGTTGTGCCTGAGTAAATGGAGGAGTGCATAGGTTGTGCCTCAGGGAATGGATGAGTGCAAGGGTAGTGCCTAAGTGAATGGATGAGTGCTTGGATAATGGCTGAGTGACTAAATGAGTTCATGGGTAGTGCCTGGGTGATTGGATGGGTGTATCAATAGTGCCTGGGTGAATACTTACAATAGTTTCTTACAGTATTCTCTAAAGTCATGTTTTTGTAGAGAGTTTCTATGAAAGCCATCCCTAAAACCTATTTTCTGTTTAAGGTGTGATGCCAGAGATTACGATGACTTCGGTAATTGTGATTTCCCCAGACACGTTTTGAAAACGGAAACAAAAGCAGACATTCAATGACCACCAACACATCCCAAAAAAAAGAAAAAAAACTTTCTGAACATTGCAGTATAAATATTACTATATACATATTTCTTTCAAAGCATGTTTAAACTCATATTTTTGCACTAAGTTTCTTTAAAAACCATCCTTCAGACTTATATTCCGTGTTCGCAGTTATTTGGGAAATTGCGATGACGTTGTTAACCGCAATGGTCGCGCCTTTTCCATGAAGTGAAAACACATATGTGCTCACATATTACAGTACTTTACACACTGGGGTGTATTACTGTACACTTTAAACTCATGTCTTTCTAGTGTATTTCTAGAACAACCATCTCTAAATCCTATTTTCCATTTTCGCGGTGAGGCCGGAGACTGACATGTCGTTGGAAATCACGAACTCCGCAGTTATGTTGCAAAAGCAGAAAGCAAAAGCAGGAATTCAATAGCCACCGTCACATTCAGAAATTATAGCTATATAATTAATTCTAACCATCACAGTAGATAACTCACTATATAAATAACTCTATAAAAACATTTATCGAAATCTCAGTATCGCTCTAACAATGCGTATTAATGATTCACTGATATTTTTTTAAAATTTCCACCAATATTCACAACGTCGTCGGTAGTCGTGATGTCCCCACAACAGTGAATATCGCGTGTGATTAATAAAATCAATTTTCTACACATAACTTGTGTCACTAACACCCCTATTCCTCAACCATTGGGGCCAGAGTATCTCCACCCTGACCCTTATGTGGGTTTCAACACAAATTTTCAGCGTGGGAACCATTTCCGACAGATAAAATGGAGGCCACAGCTTTCTGTTCAGATTGCATCCAGGCAATCAGAGCATTCCCGTTGGTACGTGCATTCGGGAATACTCACGAAACCGTTACAAAATATCAGAGGCCAGAGATATCACTATAATTTTCGGCTTAAATTTGATAAAAAATACTAAACAGATATGCACCAAATAGGCAAAAGGCACTTTCTTGAACCAGCATCTACCTCCCTTCCAAATTTGCTGTAAGTTCGTTCAGCGATTCGAGCTGTAGGTGTGGCTAAAGGTTCCTATGGGAATTAACATTACAAATGCAACCTTATGTCGCACCCCAAATTCCCGGTCCCCACTGCACGGATCACCCCCAAACTTTCCAGGACATCCAGAACCTACTGTGGCACTTTTGGGGAAAACTACATGAAGCTTGGTCAAACAACGCCAAAGTTATAGGCAAGTCAAAAAATGCTTTTCCTATGGTCACTTGGTCCTAACTATAACTACCTACTGGCGACTGCCAATAGCTAATATATATAGATATTGCTATTAGAGTTTAGGGTGGGAATGGGTTTTTGGCTGGCAAGGCATTTTTTTGGGTTTAGGGTGGGCATAGGTTTTTGGGCACAAATTATTTTTTAGGGTTTAGGGTGGGTATGGATTTTTGGGTTGCAAGGGAATTTTTGGGGATTTGGGTGCGTATGGGTTTTTGGGTGGTAAGGGATTTTTTAAGGTTTAGGGTGGGTATGGGTTTCTGGGTGGCAAGGGATTTTTTGGGTTTTGGGTGGGTATGGATTTTTTGGGTGGTAAGGTATTTTTTAGAGTTTAGGGTGGGTGTGAGTTTTTGAGTGGCAAGGGATGTTTTAGAGAAGGGATTGCTTTTTGGGTGGCAAAGGAATTTGTAGTGTTTAGGGTGGTTATGGATTTTTGGGGTAAGGGATTTTTCAGGGTTTAGGGTAAGGGTGGGTGGTAGATTTCACTCTGTGGGCGGAGTTTGCGGAGATTGTGTCACTCCATGCCCCGCTTTGAGCACAAAGTTTTGCAAAAAACTCTGCTCCGCTGCGTGTTGGAGTTTACCGGTGTCGCCCACCCCAGCCAAACTGTCAACAGACCTATACCGTAGCACACTGAGCTGACTAATAACCCACATTTGTAAAGTGCACAATCACCCATAAGGGTCTCTAGGCGCTGGGGCCGTCGGGAAGATTAGGCAAGCTATTGCCCAGAGTCACATGGTGCTGGGCTAATCTGCCGCCGGTGCCGAGGATCGAACCGTGATCCCCAGATTCCAGAGACAGTCGCCCTAGCTGCGGCGCCACACCTCTTCCCCTCTTGACTAAGTTAAAAGCGGAGACCTCTGATCTCAGCAGCACAAGCCTCTACTTTTATTGATAGGAAGTGCTTGCTTCCTTTTACCGAATTACCTGTTTTTATCCATTTGTGTTGAGAGTCGAGACAAGGTGCAAGTGGTAGTGTGAACTCTGCTTTTTGTGGCTGAAAAGAGATAGGTGCCTGGTCGGTTGGAGGAACTGAAGGCTTGAAGACGGGGTGGCTCTTGAAAGGCTTTTAATGCCCTCTCAGAACAGTCTGTGCAAACCTGTATAGATCGGCACTGTCAGTCCGTCACCACGGTCTGGACATCCTCTATGCGTCTACACTGCTTCAGCAAGAACTGACAATAGCTCCAAGCAGGGTGGCACCCACCGACTCTCGGAGGACGGCCAAAGCCAATCAAAATGGGATGCTCAGAGCAACGGCCAATGCTAACAGGCCACAAATCAGCAGCCTCCTTACAACTGCAAGCTGCAGCTCTGGTCGCTGCAGGGAAACTGGAATGGCATAGTGACTCAACTGGGGAGGAGACGGTGGAAGCGCTACTATTGCCTGTTTTGCCAAGTACCCTGCCTGTAAGTTGCACACGATCGCACGGTGCCCCAGTTTCGATTGGATGCCTGTGTCCTCCAGGAGTACTAGGTGGCTTGTTCCAGCTCCTGAGTGAATAGTTGAGTTGTCCCAGCTGCAGGCCTTCGCCCTTTTCTTTGTTGTCTTCTGTTCCTACCCCTGCCTTTGGCTGCCTGTGTTGTATTTAAAGTAAGCACATCTGTCAACAATAAAAAATACACAAAGAACCACAAAACTCATGGCATGGGCTCACATATAACTAATTACTAGCACTTAATGAGATAGCACAAGTGCATGTAGCTGACCTAGGCTATAGCAGACGTACTCCGCCTACTCACGGAACTCTGCGTAATTCCACAGAGTTTTTATGCAACTCCGTGGAATTCCGCGTAGTGCAAATCCACAAGCTCCACCCACCCCTGGTTTAGAGTGGGTATGGGTTTTATGGGTGGCAAGAAAATGTTAGCATTTAGGGTGGGTGTGGGTTTTTGGGTGGCAAAAGATTTTGTAGGGTTTACTAAGGGTAGGGCTTTTTGGGTGGCACAGGATTTTTTAAAGTTTAGGGTGGGTGTGGGTTTCTGGGGGGGCAAGGGACATTTTATGGTTTAGGGTGGGTATAGGTTTTTGGGTGTTAAAGAATTTTTAAGGTTCAGTGTGTGTGTGTGTGTTTTTGGCTGATATGGTATTTTTTAGGGTGTGCATGGGTTTTGGGTGGCAAGGGAATTTTTAGGGTTTAGAGTGGTTATTGGTTTTTGGGTGGTAAGGTATTTCTTAGGGTTCAGGGTGGGCATTGGTTTTTGGGTGGCAAGGGAATTTTTAGGGTTTAGGGTGGGTATGAGTTTTTGGGTGGCAACAGAATTTTTAGGGTTTTTGGTGGTTATGGGTTTTTGGGTAGTAAGGTATTTCTGAGGCTTTATGGTGGGTATGGGTTTTGGGATGTCAAGGGAATTTTTAGGGTTGAGGGTGGGTATGGGTTTTTGGGTGGTTATTAATTTTTGTTTAGAGTTTAGCGTTTGTATGGGTTTTTAGGTGGCAAGGGATTTTTGTAGGGCTTAGTGTGGGTATAGGTTTCTAGGTGGGAAGGTATTTTTAGGGTTTAGGGTGGGTATGGGTTTTTGAATATTGGTTTAAGGTGGGCATGGATTTTGGGTGGCAAGGGAGCATTTAGGATGGGCATGGGTTTATGGGTGGTAATACATTTTTTAGAGTTTAGCGTTAGCATGGGTGATTGGGTGGTAAAGAACTTTTTGGGGTTTAGGGTGGGTATGGGTTTTTGGGTGGCAAGTGAATATTTAGGGTGTGTGTGTGTTTTTGGGTGGTAATGTTTTTTTTAGGGTTAGGGTGGGTATAGGTTTATGGGTGGTAAGGGATTTGTTTGGGGTTAGGGTGGCAAAGGATTTTTTGGGGTTTATCCAGGGTATGGGTTTTTGGGTGGCAAAGGAATTTTTAGGGTTTAGTGTGGTTATGAGTGTTTTGTGATACTGTTATATTTAACATTCATGTGACATTCAATAGTACTTGTTTGTACACTCATTGTTTACTCGATAGGCCCCCCTGTAAGACTTGCATATGTTTGTTTATTTGCAGAATTTTTCTCTGATGAAGGGCACAGACGATGCCCGAAATGCATTGGGATAAATATTAATTGTGGATGGAAATTCGGCTATATGCATTTGGTTATGAATCATTCAAGCACTTCCATGATGAACTGTATCATGAACACGAAGAGGCATGAATTATAATGCCTCTGTGATGAAACTGATTGATCATTAAAGAACCTACAGCGAACTTGTTACAATCTTTGGTACTATTATTCATTTCGACCTTTTGAACCTTACTTTGGTCTTTAAGTGCTGTGCATCGGGGGACAACTCCTCTGTAGGAGTTGCAGCTGAATGGATTTCTTCTACGACACTTATTGGAACAGAAAGTGAAGCCCCGGTAGCACGCCACACTTTCCTCACCCTAGACAAACCAGAATTACTTTGGCTGTGCATGTCCTTCTGCATTGTTTACTTGCTTTCTGTCCTGGAGCACAGCACGCCTTTAACATTAACAGAAACACTACACCAATCAACTAAGCACCATGGAGTTCAATGATATCACCAATCTCACAGATCTCAAAGCTGATACCTTTGCTTTTTCAGTTTCAGACGCCACAAAAATGTATGCATTTATACAGGAGGATATCTTACCCTCATCGAGTACAAGAAGCAAAGAGAGCAACATCAAACAATTGTTGTATTTATTGAAAAAGGAATCCAATCCAAGATTACACGCGAGTATGCTCATTAGGTACCATCGTGCTCAACGTATCCCTAGGGGTCTGAGAGTACCCCTGAGGCCCTTACTTTGTAAAAATAACACGCGCTTTATTGAGAAATGGTACGCCATTCTCAATAAATGCTCATTGGATTTAATTCTATTGATCATTGAGGAACTGTCTAGAGCCCTGGAAGAACTTACTGTTGAAATTAATCTCATTAAAACAGAATTAACTAACACCGTGGATGCAGCTGATCTCAAAAAAACTTTGGATGACATTAACTCACAACTTAACAAATATACTCAAGAAATACAAGAACGCAAAATCCGAAAGTTTAAAAGAGACACAATCGATTACAAGCTCGGAGAGGTATACACTTGGGCAGAAGTGTATGCCCACCGTAGACAGAGTCAACCATACAATCCCAACTCTGAAACCGAAACATCCTCATCAGAAGGTGAATCGCGTCCACAGTCATCGCGTGGATCGGCTGTGGTTCAAAAGTCTGCAGAGGCCTCTGCTACAACTTCTACACCTGCGGTACATTTTTTGGAGGAAGGCCCAGACAACCAGGATGACCCAGGCGGGGCAAAAAAAATAGACAAGGAAAAGGAACCGACAGTCGTGAAGAACAAAAAGGGCAAGAGAAAATAGCAGACTTTAAAAATTTAGTAATCAATATCACTTCCTATGAGTTGTCGAACCACGAAACACACACACTACAGAAAGGACAATCGTTTGTCCCCACAACCACAACAAACATCCTTGAATTGGAGGTCAGCCTTTTCAAACTAATGAGAAATCTCAGGCTGAGAAATTATTTTCAAAACGTCATACAAGCCACAGAAAGTCCAGATGAGTCCCAATTGTAGGGACTACGTCCCCGGAGTACGTTTTTAGCTCCCGTGAGCCACAAAATACTAGACACCAAATCACCCCTACACGATCCCGTCGCAATGGTTTAAGCAGGTCAACTCGGCTCTGGGTCAGTACCTGTGGGCAGGGGGGGGGCGGCGCAAGTGGCCTTGCATACTTGCTTTTTGTCCACATACTGCGGAGGCCTGGCGACCTCCGATATGCAATCCTATTATCAAGCATCACATCTACTGGTCCTAAATGAATGGTGGTACGGAGACAGAGGGGACCCAGCTTATGCCCTTGAGAGATACCTGATGGACCCAGATACGCTACATACTATCTTATACTCCGCAAAGCTGAGGAAGGGGCTGCCCAGGGCAACTCAGGTGGTATTTCAGATTTGGCGGCAGTCGCTGCGTCGTATGGGATGGTGGGGGAGACTAACGGAGGAGACCCCGCTCTGGCACAATGGACAACTGCCGGCACTGGCATCGCTGCAGGGCTTCCGTGGTTGGGATTCGATAGGAATCTCCACTTTGGGGCAGGTCCTGAAGGGCACGATCCTCAAATCTTTTCAAGAGCTTAGCACTGAATACTATATGCCCCGAACACAATTTTTTAAGTACCTACAGTTCAGACATGCCCTCACGCCCGCGCTGGAGGGACTCGACTCCGTGCCTGAATTCAGCCGAATAGAGGCGAAGATATTCATGGGGGACCTAGAGGACAAGAAAATATCCCGCATTTACCAAACACTAGTTACACACTGCTCTTCCAACTTACAATCATTACGGGACCGCTGGGTGGGGGATGTGGGGGAGTTGGAGGAAGAGGATTAGAGGGAAGCCCTTGAGGCTCCTAGAGGAGGGGCCATTGCCATGCGCCTGCGCTTTATACAATTCAAGTACTTACACAGGGCCTATTACACCAGGGAGGGCTTGTGGCGGGCAGGTTTGATTGAGTCTCCAATGTGCCTAAGGTGTGGACATGAAGAGGGTACCTTCATACATACTGTGTGGAGCTGTGTACGTTTAGTTGGATTCTGGACTGGGGTGTGGGACTGTCCATCGGAGGTGCTGGACTGGGACCTCCCCTGTACCCCCAAATTGGTATTGCTCCATGTGCTTGAGAGAGTGGGGGGTAACATCTATAAGAGACATTTGCTTTTACTGGGTCTTACAGTAGCTAAGAGGGATGTAGCCCAGGCTTGGAAAGATCCCAGGGCTCCCAAGGTGGTTACGTGGCAAAAAGGCCCGGATTTCTGTATGGGGTTAGAGCGACCGATATTTGAAGCCAGGGGCTGCCCTAAGAAACATCACAAAATATGGAAAAAGTGGGCGGACTACAGGGTTCTTTGTTTGGAACCCCCGACACCGTTGGAAGGAGATGCGGGGTTGCTATGATGGTGTCATGGAGGCGATATCATACACACTATGTTCTATATAGACTACGGACTTTCTTGAGGAATATAGAGACGTTGTGCAGGGGGGAGGGGGGAGGACAGGGGCCATAGGAGGGGAGGGGAAAAGGGGGAGGTGGGAGGGGCAGGGGTTATGTATTAAATTGTTTTATGGATCGCTGATTATGCTATGAAGTATCTGTTGCAGCGCCTCAATGGGGTACGGAGTGCTGTGTCTCATATATGATCTGTCAATAAAAAGAGTTTTGAAGAAAAAAAAACACTAGACACCTTTGAGAACTTGGTGAAAAGTGAGATCACAGCACTCAAATTCCAGCAAACATCGAGACATTGTAATTTCACCGTGAAGGACCGCAGCATACTCGGGAAACTTTCACAGAACAAGTCTATAGTCTGTCAAAACGCAGATAAAGGCGGAGCCTTAGTGATAATGGATAGCAGCTTTTATCTCGAACAAGTGTCTGCACACGTTTCTGATATTAACACATATGCCAGATTGGATTATAACCCTACTTGTGAATTTGCCTCTATCCTGATGAGTGTTGTCCAAAAATCAGTTGATAATGGAATCATAACTGAAAGGACAAAAAGATTTTTAATTCAGGAAAACCCTTGGTCTCCTTTGTACATTCTACCCAAAATACACAAGAGGGGAGGAGCCAAGATGGCGATCGGAACAGTCGCATGAACGCTTCGCTCTGAGGTCCCTTCCTCCTCGCACGCCTATCCTGTTGATAATCCTCAGCGAGGCTTTATGATCTATGTTGTTAGAGAAAAGCGCTCACTTACCATCTATTTTTGGGGCTCCACCGTGCAGTAGATCCGGAGAACTGCCCTCGTCTGCTTGCTGGCCTTCTTGGCGCTGACGCCGGGGCCTCGAGTGCAGAGGCCGCCTGGCAGTGTTCGTAGTGTTGGCGACCCTGGTTTGGATGAGAAGCCGGTCAGTGGGAGCCTGGGAGCCACGAGCCGGGACAGATGGTGCTGACCCACTCCCAATAGTGGGTTGCCCCGTATGCCCGAGCTGTTGACGAGCCGGAGAGAAGCCGTGTCGCCTGGTTCCCCTTGGGTGTGACGCCCGCCCATGTTAATAGTCCCGTCCGGGAACCGGCGGTTGGCTCCCGGAGAGCTGCGGGGAGCGCACCCGGCCTTTCGGTGACTCTCCTTTCCGCACCAGGCGTCGACCGCCGACGATCAGCCGTGAGACCTGTTGCCTCTGGCGGTCGGATTGGACACGGAGGTGATGGGGAAGTGGCGGAGAACGAAGTGGTTAAGATGGCGGATGGCCCCTTGGAGTGCACCCCTCCCGGAGACGGAGACACCGCTGCATTTGAGACCCCCGGACTTCGGCTACATGGGGAGACGCTTACGTGTAGTCACGTGCTGGTTGCACTGGTTACCCTGCGGACTGCTCTGCTCCGGAAATCCCGGGACTTGGAGGTACGGATCGCTGCCATTGCCGATCCGCCATTTTGTGGCGTAGTGGCTTTCCCTTGAGTTGGTGCCGCTGAATCTCCTTCGGTCGCTGTGCCGGGGTCCCCGGATGAATCTACGATTTTGAGGGTGCGAATGGATCTGGCTCCTGTGCTGCGGTGCTTCCCGCATCCTGTGTTTTCCTTTCCGTGCTTGGCAGACCTGTTTTTGGACTTGGTCTCGTTGGTGGTCGGAGTATTGTTGCATTCTGGCCGCCGCCATGTATCGTTGGCTGTTTCTTGGTGGCTGGGACGATGTTGTGCGAAGGCGCTGCCTGCTCCGCCTGGAAGGATTGGACTTTTTGTATCGACCTGTCTCCTGACTGCAAGGCTGTTTAGCAGTTCTACTATTCACAGAAGTGGCCAGGGGTGACCTCGCGTGGGTCTTGGAGGGACTTCTTGCTGGTTAATGGTGATTCAAGGACACGTCTTGTAGGGCTGTTATTGATTGCGTTTTGTGAGTTCGCTGATCTCTGTACTTTCTATGGCCTCGGTCTCTATGATTTTAGTTGCGGGGGTGTTGGGGGAGACCGGATATCTAAATCGCCGGCTCCTCTCCTCATTCTTTTTCTTTATAGTCCTCTTCTTTCTCTCTTTATTTCCTTTCTTTAGGCTGACTCTGGGGCGACAGGCACGCTGTTAGTGGGGTAGGCCATAGCCATTACGGTGATGTAGGGTGGCGGGTGTTGGGGGGGTTTTGTTATTTTAGTTTGTTTTGTTCTATGGTCCCTTTCTCTCTTTCTTCCCAAGGGGGTTGGCTATATCTTCTTCTTCCATCCTTTTCCTGTTAGGCATCTGCACTTGTCTTTCTTTCTGTCTTGTGCGGGTGGGTTTTCTACACGAAATTTTGCTCAATTGCTTGCTATTGTTTGACCTTTACTCCTGGCCTGCCTTCGGCGGGCGTAGGGTGTTTTTGGTCTTATTGCTTATCATCGATTTTTGATTGCATGGAGGGGTATACCCCTCCCGTCTCTTTTTGTCTATTGTGTAGTGTGATACCTCTGTTGATATAGCCGCTGCCTCCTTCTCAATACTATAAAAATGAAACCTCTTCTATCCTTGTGCTTCACTGTGCTACGACCACGTCTTCAGATTATAACGTGCTTCCTCCTTTTATCATACACATTTACAATGCCCTGTCTTTATCTCCTGATTTTGCGGCCGGCCCCTGTGGTTGTAGGCCTGAGCCTGTATTGCTCTGTTTGCCTTAATAAAGGTTTTACTACAAAAAAAAATAAAAAAATACACAAGAACTTGCATAAACCACCATTCCGACCAATTGTTTCTACCAGAGGTAGCATCCATGAGCCGGCAGGGAAGTTTTTTGACAAACACATTCAATCCTTCGTAACTAACATCAGAACTTACATCTGTGATACCACAGATTTCATCACCAAAATTAATCAACTGCGAATCACCACAGAAGATGAGCTATGGCTATGCACAATAGACGTTAAATCGCTGTACACCTCTATTCCTCACGATCTAGGCATTGAGGCAGTCGAAAGGGTGTTGCTCGATTCTCCACTGGACATTAACTTTCAAACGTTCATCATGGAGTTACTTATGTTTACACTCTACCAGAGTTATTTCAAATGGGATGATAACTGGTATCTACAGTTAAGTGGCACATCGATGGGCAATTGTGCGGCTCCAGTATATGCCAACCTGTTTATGCACCAATTTGAGGAGCAACACATTCTTAACAGACCTACATGGCTTGAACACGGAAAAATCTTTCTACGATTCATTGATGACATCTTCATTCTATGGTCGGGACCATTGCTCACTCTCAAAGAGGCCTTACAACAAATGAATAACATAGATGAACGCATACAGTTTACATGGGAGGTGCACAGAAATCAAATCACATTTGTAGATGTCCTCATACACATTGAACAAGGAACTATCTCAACCAACCTCTTTAGGAAATACACTGATCGGAACAGCATACTGCACTTTAACAGCTTCCACAGACCAGGCCTGAAAAATAGTTTACCATTTTCTCAGCTTCTTAAAGTTAAACGTATAATGTCAGAATCTGCAGAATGCACTAAACAAATGGGCAACATGATACTGAGGTTCAAGGACCGTGGATACCCTGAAGAAGTTTTATGTAAAACCAAATCTAGATGTGATGCCCTGAACAGACAAGATCTGCTGACAGTTCAAAAAAAGAAGGACACTGACTGCACAGTAGTCGTGTCTAAATTTTCAACCACCAGCAATCAATATCGCAAAATCATCAAGAAACATTGGCCTTTACTCAGGCAGGAAACCGACTTCAAAGGCATATTTGAACATGATCCAATTTTTGCCTATACCAGAGGTCCTAACATTAAAGATTTATTGACCCGATCGATTAACTCTTCTGATACTATCATATACAAAGGCCTACAACCATGCTACAACTGTAGCAACTGCAATAACATCATACCTGGTAACACCATGATTCACCCCATGAAAGGAACCAAAATCAAGCTTCGTGTTAATACTACATGCAACACAGCCAACATCATCTATGTATTGAAATGCCCGTGCGGCCTATGTTATGTGGGCCACACAGAGAGAAAAATCCGGACCCGCATCTTGGAACAAATAAGTAACATCAGAACGCAAAATCTTAAATCAACTGTTGCTACTCATTTTGTTGAAAAAAGACATAACATCTGTCAATTGAAATTCATGATCCTAGAAGTCATTTCACAAGCTGAAGGGAGTAACAACAAGAACAAACTTCTACGTAGAGAGAACTATTGGATACGTTTCTTTTGCACGATGCAGCCTTATGGGCTCAATGACAGAATGGAATTCCTGTGTAATCTTTAATTGATTCTGCTTTATCTTTTACATTGTTTTTCATTTTCCATTACAGATGTGTATTTATGCTCACATTTTTTTGCTTCATGCTCAGTTCTGCTTGTGTCACTTTCACCATAACCTATGCGATTCTTCACTGTTATTTTGTCACCAACATCGTTTTGTGGCCGTTTCAACATGGCGCTCACTTTACCGTACACAGTTTATAGTCCCATGTTTATGTTCATGATCGGATTCCCCGTCTTGGACGAGATCACTTTTGACCGCGGCTTTACTCTCGGCACACTTTTCCGCCTTCGGATGCTAACGACCGTCACGATTAACAACACGCCTTCAATCGCCTCTCTTTCGTAAGTACCTCGGTTCATGGGGACCGTGACATTTTGCTAACCGACCTCCTATTGTTGCATGGCATCACACTGTCGTTTTTTCACGTTTTTTTAAATTTTCCATCATTGCTCTGTATTCGGCGACAACCGTAAGCACACCTTGTTTGAATGACTTTCACACACCATTTGTGCACGTTTGTGTATGTGTTTTATTTGAAACTCGATTCACCCTGCACTTCTTCTCACTATAACGCTTTTACGCACAAAATTATTGTTTGACACACGTATATTTCGCATCATACCATTTCTCACCTCGTGATGTATTTCGTATTCATCTTTGCTATCATCATCATTCAGAAACTTATTTTGATGCATGAATATAATCACTGACGATACATGCTTTTGTGATACTGTTATGTTTAACATGCATGTGACATTCAATAGTACTTGTTTGTACACCCATTGTTTCCATGATAGGCCCCCCTGTAAGACTTGCATATGTTTGTTTATTTACAGAATTTTTCCCTGATGAAGGGCACAGACGATGCCCGAAATGCATTGGGATAAATATTAATTGTGGATGGAAATTTCGGCTATATGCATTTGGTTATGAATCATTCAAGCACTTCCATGATGAACTGTATCATGAACACGAAGAGGCATGAATTATAATGCCTCTGTGATGAAACTGATTGATCATTAAAGAACTTATAGCGAACTTGTTACAATCTTTGGTACTATTATTCATGTCAACCTTTTGAACCTTACTTTGGTCTTTAAGTGCTGTGCATCGGGGGAGAATTCCTCTGTAGGAGTTGCAGCTGAATGGATGTCATCAGTGATGTCATGAGTAATGTTATGGACCATGTCATGAGTGAACTTATATATGAGGTCATAAGCAGTGCAGTGTGAGGGCATATATTAAAATGAGCTCAATTAACTATAACTGCTGAATTTCACTGGTTTGTATAAGTGAAGTCTGAGCCTAACTATAACGTTCCTGCAACCTTTGGTTTTTTGAGTGAATTTTTAAGGTTTTTTAAATGTTAAGTAAGATGCTCATCGCAATGCACAGTGGGGGGGGGGAGTTAATCACAGGGCCTGGCCTGGCATTGTGCTGCCCCCACCCACACTTGCTGATCCTGCCCCCTCCTACTTGCCATCCATTGTCAGAGTCCATGCCCCTGCTCCCCCATTACAATTATGTGTGGCTGTTGTACTGCCACTGCCCTTCCCACCTGCCATGAACAGTTACCTTACTGCCCCATCCACCTCCCCCTACCTTCTGTTGTCCAAATCCATGCACAAGCCCCCTTCATCTTGCCCTGCATGGTCTGATGTGCTGCCACTGCCCTCACTTTATGCTTAATGTTCCTGCCCAGTACTCTTGCCCTCCGTTGCCCAATTCTCTGCCTCATCATTGCCCTCCTGCTTAGCCTCTGTGCTTAGCTTGCTGCCCCTACTCTCCTTCCACTTCCCCCTGATGTCTGTGTGAATGCCCCTGCTCCCTCCTTTCTGACCACCATTTTCCATGGACCAGACACACTCCTATCTACTCTGTTTAGCTGCCACTGCCCCTCCCTTCTGTCCTCCATGCTCCTTTATCCATGCCCTGCCCCCTTCCCCGCTTTGGCCGTTGTGCTGCCACTAACCCTTGTGCTTGCCATGCATTGTCTTCTGTGCTGCCACACCCCACCCACCTGTCCTTTGTAGTCAGTTTGGTGTCCTGAGCCCCCACCCACCTTTCCTCCAATGTCTGTGTGTATGCCATTATAGTCTCACTATTGCCCTCCATGGTGTGTTGTGCTTCCAGTGCCCATCTCTTCTGCCTTCCATGGTCCGCTTGCTGCTTCTTCCCTGCCCCCGCCCTCCGTTTTCCATGTGCTGGCCCCTATCCCCTCCCTCTGTCCTTGTCTGGTCCTTTGTAATGCCCCTGCCCCTCTCTTCTGCCCTTCTGGTCTGTTATGCTTCAACTGTCCCTCCTGTCTGTCCGGTATGGTCTGCTTGCTGCTCTTGCCTCTTTCCCCTCTGCTGTCTGTTGTCAATGTACATGGCCCTGTCCCATCCCAATTGCTAAAACATGGTCCGTTGTGCTGCACTGCCATCCAACTTGCCCTTTGTGGTGTACTGTGCTGCTACAACCCCTGATGCCTTATCTGTAAGGTCAGTTTGGTGCCCCTTCCTCCTCTCCTCTTTTATGCAAGTCCAAGTCCCCACCCCATTACTCCTGCCCTCCGTGATCCAATTAATTGCTAACATTTTGAACTTGGTAAGAGGAAGATATTGAAAAAGAAAACCTGGGGAATTGATTTCCCCTATTAACTTACATTGAAGAAGAGGAGCTTTTAGGCAGGAGACAGATAAAATTAAGCCCTTTTGGGCTTAAAAACTTCAGGAGTCTCTTGCCTGAATCAGGTCTGTTGGCATGTATGGTTGTACTGCCACTGTCTCTTCCTTCTGCCCTCAATGGTCTTTGGTGTTGCCACAGCCTTTACTGCATGGTTGGTTTGCTGCCCTTGCCCCCCTGTCGTGTGCCTTCCATTGTTCTTTGTGCTGCCACTGTCCCTCCCGCCTGCCCATCGTGGTCAACTTATTGCCTCTGCACACTCCTCCATGAGAGGGTCTTATTTCCAGAGAAATTATAGTCAGTGCTCTAAACAACGAGAATGCAGACATATTTTCTGAGTTCTCAAATAGAGACGAAGCACTTTGAATAATTTGATATCTTTATGTATTTTTCATATAGTTGATCACTTGATTATTTGTTACACTTAAGGGAGAGGATGTGGCGTTACGACCAGAGCTACAGACATTGCAACTGGTGGACCTGGTTCGAGATTCTGCGTCAGCTCAACATACTGTGATCACTCAATCTCCCCATGCCTAAAAACAAAATTAATGTGTCCTTGAGTAATGATGCTCATGTAATGCAATCCAATACTTCAGAGTCAAGTCTGCGCTATATAATACTGCTATAAACACACACAAAAAGTGTTTTGCATTCTACTGACATTGAGCTATACTTGGGCTACAGTTGGGTAATATGTGTGCTATATTTGGGCTCTTGTTTCTCTGGTGACCATCTTGAGGGACTTATCTGTTAGGTAGCTCCCAAATTTCCTTATTTACTGCAGTATCCTTAGTATAAAATGCTTTCAGTTTTCTACTTTGATTCTATCACGATGTGACCAGTTTGAGTCAATCAACATGGCTTCAGGTGTGCCATACGTTTGTCATAAGTAATACTGTTAGCGCTCTAGTTGTTCTTTTGAACAGTCTTTGAGGGTGCAGTACAACACAAAGGAATCAACTGACATGCTGCCCCTGATGGAAGTTCATGATTTACTGAGAATGTCACACTTCATTTTCATATGGCTGAGATAGATAGTGTGAATTTACAGAAAATATGCTCTGCATTTTAGCTTATGGGGCACCTTCCCTAACCTCTATGAGAAAATCATAAGGAAACAGTTTTCTCTCAAGCATGATTTATGAAATCCCAGCAGAAGGTTTTTTCAAAATAAAAAATCACCTTAGAACACATCACTATTCTTAAAATTAGTATGATACCATCAACAGATGATATATTTGGTAACTAAAATCTGTTTTCACTGTTTATACGTTCTCCTTTTTGTTACCCTAAAAAACCTGCTGTAGTGTAGTTCCTATCTTCCCAATAGGCTCTGCGCATTGGAATAGTACCTACAGCAGTAAAGGCCTAGGCCAGACGTTAACTAGGTCTACTACTGTCGATACTAGACTTAATTTTTGGGTTTGCCAGCTAAGCTCAGAGTTCGCTAGAAACTTTCTCGAATGTTCAGGAAAGAATTACCTCCCCTGATTAGACAAGAAGGGATTTAGTTTCTGACAACCATAGAACATGACAACTTTGCTCTCCCCTAATCAAGAGTCAATCTCAAGAGTCGTGTGAGCACAAGGCAATTATTTTACTCAGTCAGTACGTGCATTCTTAGTCTCATCAGAATGTAGAGAAAAGGAAGAGACGGGCGTGTTCAATAAAAGATGTTATTTATTGATCAGTCTCTTTTCTCGTACAAGAGAAATGGATCGATATTATTGCAATACTTATAGTTAAGTAAAGTGCATACATTAAAAGCAATAGTATAAAATAATACTGTAAAAACATTGATATGGTTTCTGAGCCATATGATGTTTAAAATGATTAAAATATATTTACATACACATATACTTTTGACTAAACGTACTCAACTGGTGTTTCTAAATACGCCTACCCCGTGTACCTGACCTAAGTCTAATGCGTGGGCGGGAATAGAAAGTTACAGTTTAAGTTAAGTTTGTTTTTGCCAAGTGAATAACTAAAGAATTCTCTAGGAGGGGTTATTCAGTTCTGTGCCTGGAATTTAGGATGAATGAGGAATGGTATCTCTTTCTCTGCTCTCGATATTCCAGGCTGCCTGCGAGGGCTACCCGGAAGCGCCGGTGCTGGGTCTCTCGGCTTGAGATAGCAGCGCGTCTCTCAGCGCGTCAGGAAGGCGGGGCTGCTGCCTGCGGGGTCTGCTTCTGCTCTCGGCTTCGGCAAGTATGGCTGCTCCGTCTTGTCACCACGCGTGTGTTTGCATAGGGCAAGGTCGGCAATATTTATACCTTAAAGGTGCCGAGATTGACGTAAGGATGGACATAGGTACGTCAATAAAGATGTCATACGACTTGCTCGTTAGCACATTCTTTTGCAAAAGTTCTCTGTGAAATCAAAACAATGGCCGCACGGATTTTCCAGGTTGTCATAGGTTTGATTTGTTATGAGAACGTCGTATGCCTTATCAGGGGCTGGAGGAATGTCGCTTGTCTAATTAGATCTCAAGCGTTATGACCTAATCAGATAACACGTTCCTGTGCCGTAGTGTGACTGCGTCAGATAACGGTATCTGCATCATGGGGGATTTCTTGCCTCATGGGCTGACTGTTAGTTAACTAGCTAGGTAGTTTAACCAGAATAGGGTCAGGAATAGGGGGATCGATTCAGAACCTATAGAAATACACGACACCCACTCCACGCTAACTATGGTCATATCTACTAATCTATGCATAGTATAACATAGAGTATAGTGTATACCTTACCACCCCAAAATACATAAATGCATTTCGAAATTTTCAAATATACTGAAAAATTGCAGTCATATATATTGTATGCACTTAAGCTATGAATTAAATGCAAAAGTAAACACGCATTGTTATGCATTATTGCTTTTTGGTGTATGAGAAATACACATGAAATGGCTCTTAATATAGCTATACAGAAAGGAAGTCCGAGACCATTTCATCACATAATAAAATATTTGTGAACATACCAGTGGGCAGCTAAAGTCTATATAAAGTATCTAAAATAGAAATCTTAGTTCTCTAGGAATAGTTTCTTACTTTAAGCAGAAGATCAGTGTCCCGGGGAAAAGATATATAGAAAAATATTTTAAGGGCTTGCTGAAAAAAGTTGCTGTCCGTGAACTGGATTGTAATTGTTCATGTGACTTTATTTTTAAAGGTTGAAGGCCGAATTCAGGGAACGCCGTGCGCGAGTTTACTCAAAAGTCTCTATTTCTGTTCCGGAGAGAACATCATATCATTCAGGCTTTCGAAAAAACTGTCAACAGCTTCATGGGAAAGTTCCACTAAGTCGGAAATAGGGGTAACCATGCATTCGTGCGCATGATTGTCTCCATTGACATTCTGATTAGCATTGCTGACAGAAGGTCGTACCTGTTCGATGCTGCTTTCATCTTGAACTTCACTACTCTTCAATCGTAGTGGTGAAGATTCCAGGAATGCCGTCATCAGAATTGGCAGCCTTTGAGGGCAGCACAGTGCGTGAACCTTGGTAGGAACCAACAGTGTATCTGCATCCACCGGCGCATCCGATTGTAGCGTCAGACAGGTGTCTAACACGCATTCTTCTCCGCATAGCAGACACCTTAGTACAGGTAAAACACACCTTTGCCACATTGGTCGAAATGATAGAAACCAAGTCATGTTTAGGTCTCTAAGCCGGGAGAGTCCCAGGATTTTTGATATCCGGTCCCGGTATCCAATGGCTAGGATCGTATCTTCCATTGTCGCGAGAGTTTGATCTGTGACATGGGTTGCCATAACGAAAAATAAGGACTAGGAATAGGATTCCTGCAATTAGTCCCAGGATCAGGGGAAGTCCGCCAAAAATCGAATGGACGAAATCTGGAAAAATACCCAGTATGGCTTTGAATGGTGTTAATGCCATCGAAAATACTGTCTTAAATACCTTTGAGACCCCAGTGGTATCAGAAATATTTAAGATTTCGCTCAGGATTTCCGCGAAATGTACGGGGGAATTAGTTGATAATAATGTATGTATCTCTGCAGTCGTCCTTGCGACTTGTAGATCATACGTTTCTTTAGATGACGTGAGCCTTGTAGGCGTCTGAAGAAGCACTGTTTTCATTCTGCTTAAAGTGTCTATTCGAATAGAAGTAATTTTCAAACCGGGCCATGCCCTTGCCTCCCTGTCTGGTAAGGAGCTGGGGAACAAAGAACGTCCACAGCACTTGACCTTCGCCGTCGTGGTGACGAGATAAGGAGTCCCGGGCATAAGACTACAACATCTGCGGTCTACAATAAGAATGTAACTCCCATTATAGAGTCTTTGAAAGAATGGTTCTATTTCAGTTGCAGGTGCGCCTTGCTGGTGACATGAAAGGTTGTATGAATTCCCTTCACAGGCTCCGTGCAAACTAATACCGTTACACAGAAGCGTGCCGCTTAGTGACATAGCACAATTGTTGCCACTAAGAAACACTTTCTGTCCTTTGTTACTGACACATGCATGTGAATAGGGCAGGTTCCAAGTTGTTTTAAGGTACCCCTTTCCCAATTTCTCGTACATGCCAGCCTGTATATATTTTTGGCAGTATTGAAACCTGAAGGTTGAGATTGGAATATTTATGATTCCGTGGATTATCCATTCACTGACAGGTCGTTCTGACATTGTCATTGGTAATCTTTCTAGTTTTTCAATGCTCAAGATTGTATAATCAGCACCCTTCTGCGCCATACCGATTTGTCTATCAGTAAGGTTAAAGATTTGGAATAGTGACGTTGTGTTGATTAAACGCCAAGGCACATAGCCTGAACGCAGATTTTGTAACGTCCAGCCAAGCTGTACAATAGAGCGCAATTGTGACTGACCATGTTGTAATAACAGTAAGTCTTGCGATAATATATCGATTGCTGAAGACACAATGCTGTCCAATGAAAATATTCTGGAGGACAGAGTCATTAACCCATTGTCCACTACAGAAAGTGATTTTTCCAAATTAATACGATCAATTTCACGTATTCTCTCTGCTGTTTCAATTTGAGTAACCTTCCAGGCCTCATTGTATGCTGCATATACAGAGGCTGCTATGAAACGCTTTTGACGCTGTTTGCGTGGTCCCAGTATGAAATCACGCAAGTCAGCACCATCAGTAAGTAAAGTTAGGTGTTGCTTAATTTCAGGCAGTGTGGAAGTTTGTAGCCATTGAAGGCATAATTTGCCCACACTGTAGGTTGTTATTATCCCTGGGTGATGTCTTTGGGGATATCTAGGGTCTGGCCTGGTCATTTTGAAACCCTGTGTTTTATTCAGGAATCTATCTTGACAGTTATTTGTATCTGTGGGCCAGATCAACCATTGTTTCCAATCAGGATGTGTTCTGTTTTGGTTAAGTATATGGTTTATGTCTATTCCTTCATCTGTATCAGAGTTATTGCTAAACATTGTTGGCTTTGGAATAGACAGGTTATTTAAATCTTTGATTTTGGCTAAGCCAAGACAGGTGGTTTGTTGAACAGTGTCATTTAAAAATATCATTTGTTCTGGGATCATGCAGGCTCTAAACAAAGCTTCTATACCCTGTACTTGCCATTCTTTTGTACCCCAAACACTTTTCAAATCAACATTTTTGTCCCAATAATCAAATCCAAAAGTATTCATTTTTTCAAAGAATGAATCTGAATATATCAATTTCGTGTTGGTTATCATGGTTTTCATCCCTGTCTTGTTTGACAATTTGTAATAAAATGTTTCAGCATTAGTTATGTTAAAACCTGAAAAATATGAATATTTGTCATAAACGGTTCTAGAGCTCCCTTTTGGAGGTGTAGCACAATGTTCCCATTGATTATAATTTAAAACATTTCTAGGTTGTGCAGATTTATGCAAGAAATGGTTACCATAATAGTTATAGCAATACATACTATCATAATTTGTAGAACCTTGCAAATAATCATGTTTTGTAAATTTAGCAGACATTACTAAGTCAGACATCATATTGTTTATACTTTCAAAGTCCCAATCATCAGCAAATGAGTTTGGTTTTGCAAAGTCACTCAAGGAGATCTTGATTTGGTGTGGATATTTCAGGATATCGACCGGACCATAAATTTCATAGTCAGTGTTGTCCCAGGCTACCCCACCAGGTATTGGAATTGCTGTGAAGTTGGCTGAAGAAAGTTCTGAAGAAAGTTCTCGTTTCTCGACGTGTGAAGATGTGTGTGGTTTGAGGACCAAGTTGATGTTCTGACTTGCTGTGTCCATTTTAGCATATTTTCCCTCAATGAAGCGTCCCAAGGTAAATACCATGATGAGCCAAAGTATGAGGATAAATGCACCAAAACCCACCCAAAATTCAATCCATGGAGAAACCAGATATGTTTCTTTCAGTTGTTTCAAAAGTTCCTTAGCTTTGTCTTTAAAGGATTTTGATGATGGCTGTGTCTTTTGTTCGCTGAAACCTTCAGAGGAATCATCGAAGTTGATGAAGTAACCAGATGCAGTTCTCTCAATTGTTCCAATTGGTTCAGGATTCTTGTTTTTTGCATTGTCACTTGGTACTTCAGTATAGATTGGTGTGTCTCTGCTAAATGTTTTTATTTGGGTTTTCAGAGGTCTTAGTTCTATTGCATTGTTGCATAGTCCTTGTTGTTCTTCTGTAGGCGTTTCGAATGTGATGAGCCTCTTTGATAGGACCTCTGTACTGGTAGCAAACCTTGGTGTTCTGCTACTTATTGGGAGTCCACTTGGCCTACTGTTTGTTATTGGCCACATGTTGTGGTTTTACCAGGTCGATGGATACAACTCGGTTCTCCTTTTTTCCAGCAAGTGGCGGTAGTACAACTGATCTTGTCCCGTTGACAGACAAGACAGGAACTGCTTTTCTGTAAGAAGGCCCAAATTCCTTCTTTACCGCGATCTTTTCCCTGACTAGATCCCCGACTTTTGGAATCCAGACAGGTCTTGCTGGGACAGGTGGTGATTCTTCAGTGGTTGTTGGCTGTTGTTTCAACTGTATGTTGCTCAGGTCTTTTCTTGTTTTGTTTAAGTCCTGCAAAATAGCCAAACGGTCTTTGACATCAAAGGTTTTTTTCTATTACCACTGAAGTCTGACTATCAAGGTCAGAGATCAACATCCTAGTTCCGAATAATAATTCGTACGGACTGAATCCCTTCAGAGAATTTCTTGGCAAGTTATTTAGACTACGTTGGACACTTATTAGATGTTTGACCCACCCAGCTCCCGAACCTAATGTCCTTTCCATTATAGATTGCTTTCTGCCTTGGTTTTTTCTTTACACCATCCCATACCCTCAGGAAGGAAGTGAGAAGATTCCCGCTGGGCTGTGCTCATTTGGCCATGTTTCCCCCCCAGGCTGGATTGCCTGAGTGAAAGAAATGGTCGAACGTAGCATGCTCTTAGCGTATATGCCATTTAGACTCGCAAATCTTGTATATTAGTCCGGACGTCAGCCGAGTGCTGTGGATCTACATGATAAGTGGAACTAGCCTGTGTATGTTAATCGCAAGCCATTCTTTTTGTTGGTAATATTATCTGCCTTGCTACGACGAGGTATTAAACTGCTTCTCTCCCCACTGCGATCTCTGTTGCAGTTTGGGCAGTTTTTTACAAACATGGTGTAGTGCAGGCTCATGCCTGGCCACCAGTACCGTGATTGTAATTCTTCCAGAGAATCTTTTAATTTAAGGTGTCTGAGACCCTCGCCCATGTGTGCCTCTGCGATTAACAAGTTTCTCCTGTCCATGTTTGGAATCACTCTATCCCCTACTCCAGGGATTCGAGCAAAAGGGACGGAGTTTGCATCGATTATGTATGTATAATTGAGTGGATAGTTAATCGGTAACGGTAACGCTGAGCAGTCGCCTTTTGATGACGTTTTCACCGCCAGCAATGTTTCGCCGTCAATGTATTTTAATGTACGCTTTTTTCGATCTACGGGAGCCGGTTTACTGGCTGCCGCTGCGGCTGTTTCAGCCAATGAATTCCCTACAACGTGAACGCCATCACGCTGGTGACTCAGTGAGTGTGTCACGTGAGTCTTTGGTAGTTCTTTTTTCAAAAGAGCTACTTGTTCCCAGAGCAGTCTCTGCTTTATTGGTGCATCTGTGTCATCTTTGTAACCGTTCTGAATCCATGTCTGCAAATCCTTGTTATATGCTTTGACGCAGAAATATGAATCTGACACTATAAGTGTCGGGAATTCGCGATCCGCATTATCTAGCGCCATTTTCAAAGCTATTATTTCAGTTTGTAGTTCTGAATTAGTTTCTACTGAGTGTGATTTTGTTAATAGAGGTTTTAGTTTACCTCCGCGCCACACTTCTTTTGTAATCTCACATGTGGGGTTGTATGCATGTTTTCCCCAAACGGAGGGTTGAGCATGTCCGTCTGTATAGATTACACAGGCGTAATGTCGTAGAGGCAGAATGTCGATTGGCAGAGGATACGTCTTTTCATATTTTAGATTTTTTAATTCTTCTAGTTCTGGATCAAAGTAGTAGTATACTTTGTCCGTTGTGATTGAATTCACCCATTGTATCCATTCTGGATCCAATGTTGTTGATGGTAAATTACACGGTGTTGTTAATGCCTCAAAAGCTGATTCAGCTGTTCTGACTGTGATATGTCTACCGTCAGCTATGTCTTTTTCTCTAGCTATTGCGGTTTGAACTGCTTGAACAATTTTTCCTTTGTTGCTGAATCTCTGTTCAGCTTTTGTGTACAAGTGTGATTTGAATGCAATTGGTACCTTTTCTCCCTCATTAGAGGTCAGGTATGTGAATCCGCATCTCCCTGGGATGACTCGGATCACAAGGTTGCGTGTATTATCACGGGTTTCTAATTTTGTCTTAATTAGCATGTCTGTTTGTAAGGATCTCAAAATTTCTGTGTGTGTTTGAGTCCAACTGGATCTTTTAAAGTCTGGTTTAATTAGATCGTAAAGGGGTTTCACCCTTTAAAATTGACTGTAGGTTTTTTAGTGTTTTAGGAGCTTGGATAACGGCACATTTCTCTAGGAAATTGTCTGCCAGGCTTTTACCTTCACTTGATAACTCATATCCTAAGAATAGGACCGTCAGATGGGCAATTCTGGACTTTTTGAAGTTGAATTTGTAACCCTCTGCAGCGAAACCAAGTATTATGGTGTTCACTCTTTTCAAGTGAGTCTCCAAGTCATCATCTGTTAAGTAAATGTCATCGACATAAGATAATGCTTCATCATCATATAGTTGTAGTAATTCTGTTACTCTCGCTGAGAATACCCCCGGGCTGTTCTTGTACCCCTGGGCTAACCGACAGAATTGTTTTTGAGTGCCATTTACTGAGAATGCAGTTAAATATCTGCTTTCTGGTGCTATGTTTTGACAAAAGAATCCATTGGAGATGTCCAAGGTTGTTTTGTATTTTTTTCGCACTATGTTATTCATTAGTGCAGCACTGTGTGAGTTTTGCACTGCAAAGGTTTTGCAACATGTGTTAAGGTGTCGGTAATCCAAAACTAGACGGTACGAATTGTCTGGTTTGGAGACCGGAAACAAAGGATTGTTCATTTGTGAGGTGCAAGTTTCAATCACCCCCTGGTATTCTAGCTGATCTAGTATTTCATTTACTTGTTTTTTAGCTTCTTGCTTAATTGGGTACTGCCTTTGTGCAGTTGGTTGTGATTTTAACTGGATTTTGTGAGGAGGAGAATCCTCATCCCATCCTACATGATTTTTATATAAAGCAGGTGCTAAGGCCACTGCCCACTTTCTAGCAAGTGTGTATTTTTTATGAATCGGTATTTGATTCGAGAAGGCAGGCATAATTACCTCTTCGCCATGAGGGCACTCCCTGACAAACTCTGGTGGCCAGTCTTTTTCAGCTAGAAGGATGTCATAGCCCTTGGATAGGTTATCCCAAAATAGTCCCCTTATTTTCCTAGTCTTATCTCCCTCTATACGTAATGTTATCTCGTATATCTTGTGGGGCTTGCTAACTCTGGTATCTGCAGTTTCCACTTGAAGGTATTCATTCGTGTCCACTGTCTCCAGATGATTCATAAGGACTTTGCGAGCTATGCTCACCTCTGCTGCGCTGTCTAGCATTGTCTGAGCCCACTCTCCGTTTTTCAGTTGTGTCCTCAGTATTCTCGGCATTGTTAACTACCTTGATACTGGCTACCTTCTTTTTTGGAAATTGTAATTTCTTTTTCAGTTGAGCAGGTTCCTTGTCTTTGGACTTGGCGTGCTCTTCTGATCGTCCTCTTCTTTCCGATTTCTGCGAGGAATTCTGAAAAGATTGAGAGGGACGTGTATCAATGTCTTGATATCTATCAGGTTTTTTAATATTATCCCTATTTCTAAGGTTATATCTATTCCCAGAGGGGTCACTCTGGGGTGACCTTTGTCTCGGGTTTGGAGATTTCTCTCTTCGCCTAGGAGACCTTCCTCTGGACTGGAATTTCTTTTCTTTAGGATTGGATTGTTTGTTCTCATCCCAGTTCTTTTTTGGTGAATTATTATTATTATTAAAAAACATTTTTTCTGGACTTGTAGTCAGTTGCGGTTTTACTGGTATTCCACCTAGACTATCTCTGCCTAGTTCTTCATAGGATTTTTCTATGATTCTGGCAATTTCAGCTGGTTGGTCTGCTATATCTGTCTCTTTTAACCTCTGGCGGATCGCCACGTTTGCTGCTTCACCTTTTATGTTGGCTAGTAATATAGCCGAAACCTGCTTGAAGTCTTTCAGTAATTTCATACCAAGAGTTAAAGCAGGTTCTGGACCGTATTCATCTTGAATTTGTTTTAGCACATCTGGTATTACCGAAATGGATGGAACACCGTGCGTTTTTGTATAGATGGAAGCAAAGACTGTACCCCAAGTGTCACAGTCCTCAATGTGTGGTGCGATTCCCATTGGGAGACATATAGTCAGAATCCTGTGTTTTTCTAATGGGGTGGTGTCAGGAAACACCGCCTCTATTTGGGTAATTTTCTGTGCCAACCAGAATGGTATCTGTTCCCGTTTAGCTGGAACTTTACCTAGGCAGGATTGGATGTTCTGTGGTGTAATTTTATTTGTGTTCCCCTGGTGAGGGGTCAGCTGTGGAAGTTTAATCGCTGGCTGAATTGTTGAAGTCCGCATTACATACTGAACTAATTGTCTGTGAATTTTTAGTAGTTGTTTTAGCTGTATTAACAGCTCTGCTGCAGGCATTCTTTCGATGTCTGGATGTGGTGTGTATCCGGCTAGGACCGGCCACGTTGCTCCTGGTCTTCCTAAAGGACCGAGCCTTGTAATGTGATTGTTATGTTTTAGGGCGCCATCAAATAAGAGCAAATGCTCTTGGAATTTGAGTGGTACTTCCACCTCCTCGAAAGGAGTGTACGTTTCAGGAGGTTCCTCTACTTTGTAATAGTGGAAGTACTTTGTTACAGCATTTGCTGCTGGAAAATGTATCCATGTATAGTATACCTCTGTCTGCCGATATTCGTGTGCCTCAATTACGAATATGACTGTGCCACCTCTAGGTGTCAGTCCATTTTCTATAAGTTTTAAGGTTATAGATCTCCTTTTGGCGACCTGGATGAGTATTATATCCGGGTCTGCTGTTTGCATGGTAGCATCAGCATCTGCTATTTCAGTAGCTAATCTAATTGCCTCTCTTTCATCATCACTCTCTGCCATTTTACAGACAGGATGGTATTATGTTTGTTTGCAGATCAGGTTTCTTATGGAAACAGAGATTAGATGCACAATATTTTGGGAATGTTTTTATCCTTCAACGTTGACTATACCAAGAACCATACATAGGAGTTCCCTCCTGCGAGGTTTTGGAGGATATTACCTTTCACCCACTCCAGACGTCTTTGGAGTATAATGGAAAAAGGGGTCTGAGTGAGAAAGCACGACTGAGTTACTCTAAATGTCTTACGTTAGTTTTATCGCCCTTTCCAAACGCGTTGGGCGCCATGTAGTGTAGTTCCTATCTTCCCAATAGGCTCTGCGCATTGGAATAGTACCTACAGCAGTAAAGGCCTAGGCCAGACGTTAACTAGGTCTACTACTGTCGATACTAGACTTAATTTTTGGGTTTGCCAGCTAAGCTCAGAGTTCGCTAGAAACTTTCTCGAATGTTCAGGAAAGAATTACCTCCCCTGATTAGACAAGAAGGGATTTAGTTTCTGACAACCATAGAACATGACAACTTTGCTCTCCCCTAATCAAGAGTCAATCTCAAGAGTCGTGTGAGCACAAGGCAATTATTTTACTCAGTCAGTACGTGCATTCTTAGTCTCATCAGAATGTAGAGAAAAGGAAGAGACGGGCGTGTTCAATAAAAGATGTTATTTATTGATCAGTCTCTTTTCTCGTACAAGAGAAATGGATCGATATTATTGCAATACTTATAGTTAAGTAAAGTGCATACATTAAAAGCAATAGTATAAAATAATACTGTAAAAACATTGATATGGTTTCTGAGCCATATGATGTTTAAAATGATTAAAATATATTTACATACACATATACTTTTGACTAAACGTACTCAACTGGTGTTTCTAAATACGCCTACCCCGTGTACCTGACCTAAGTCTAATGCGTGGGCGGGAATAGAAAGTTACAGTTTAAGTTAAGTTTGTTTTTGCCAAGTGAATAACTAAAGAATTCTCTAGGAGGGGTTATTCAGTTCTGTACCTGGAATTTAGGATGAATGAGGAATGGTATCTCTTTCTCTGCTCTCGATATTCCAGGCTGCCTGCGAGGGCTACCCGGAAGCGCCGGTGCTGGGTCTCTCGGCTTGAGATAGCAGCGCGTCTCTCAGCGCGTCAGGAAGGCGGGGCTGCTGCCTGCGGGGTCTGCTTCTGCTCTCGGCTTCGGCAAGTATGGCTGCTCCGTCTTGTCACCACGCGTGTGTTTGCATAGGGCAAGGTCGGCAATATTTATACCTTAAAGGTGCCGAGATTGACGTAAGGATGGACATAGGTACGTCAATAAAGATGTCATACGACTTGCTCGTTAGCACATTCTTTTGCAAAAGTTCTCTGTGAAATCAAAACAATGGCCGCACGGATTTTCCAGGTTGTCATAGGTTTGATTTGTTATGAGAACGTCGTATGCCTTATCAGGGGCTGGAGGAATGTCGCTTGTCTAATTAGATCTCAAGCGTTATGACCTAATCAGATAACACGTTCCTGTGCCGTAGTGTGACTGCGTCAGATAACGGTATCTGCATCATGGGGGATTTCTTGCCTCATGGGCTGACTGTTAGTTAACTAGCTAGGTAGTTTAACCAGAATAGGGTCAGGAATAGGGGGATCGATTCAGAACCTATAGAAATACACGACACTGCCATTCACTACAATGCATTTCAATGGGGTACTATCATGTATATTGGTCCCAAGATGTCTGCTAACACTTCCTGGTTGAAGAGTTGGCAGACAATCAAATTTCAGAAGCTTTTCAGTAAGTTTTTGGGCTACCAGATATCTATATTTTTTTTAACGTAAATATTTCTGAAACTACTGAATAGAAGTACACCAAATCACCAAAAGCGCACTTTGTTGACCAACATCTAGCTTTCTTCCAAATTTAGTGCAATTCGGTTCAGCGGTTCGGGCTGTAGCATGTGTAAAATTCGTTTTGTGACCATTCTTCTTTCTTGGCCTCCGTTTGACGAATCACTCCCAAACTTTCAACATAGCAGTTAAAAAGGGAAAGATTTTTGAAAATGTTGTGACGCTTCATCAAGTGGCGCCAAAGTGTTTGGCAAAACAAAAAACGCTTCTTTTGCTATGGAAACTTTGGTTACATATTGAATAGTATGATTTTAACATGTTCCAATATGGTGCCCAAAATTGTGAAATGGCCAGCTTCTGTGTGCTAATGTGATGTTGGTTGTCCTTTGTTAATGTTGATGTATCATTAGTGGTATTTTAATTCTTGTGAAAATGGCGTTGTGAACAAGGTTGTGTGTCATAGCCGAAACGCGTAGAGGCTGTCACTGTACTATTATAATTGAGTGAAGTTTACCCCTTGGAGTGCTGGATTATTGCCCGTTTCAGAGGTGGTGGTTTGTTGTGATACATAAAGATTTGGCAGGCGTCTCTTGACCAGCACATTCGGCATTCAGGAAGCACACTGGTATATCTGCCAATTGGATTTGAAGGAAAGGAGACAGGTGTGCCCCCCATAATCCAGATGACAGCCGCCACAAGTGAAGGTGGAGTGAAATCGTGAGAGTTCTGCAGACGGCGATCAGAGGATTTCTGTTGGCGGAGATACACTCGCAACGGTAAACAGTCATAATATCGATTCCAAATTATAGAATGGACATAATATCGAAGTAAAAATATAGAATGGATAAAATATCGAATGGACACAATATAGTGGTTAAAAATATCGAATTTAAGGTAAGTAATATCGATTTTCAAAATATAGAAGTCAAAATATCGAAGTATACAATATAGGCATTAAATATATCGATTTTTTAATAATAGAATTTTTTTTTTAAAGTGTTTTGTATGTTAGTATATGTGTGAAAAGTGTATATTAATTTTTGTAATGTATGTTCAATGTATTTTAAGTAATGAATTTTATGTTATTTAATTTTTGCGTAATTTAATTCTGTAGCGGGTTGTGGGTTTATAGGGGAATAGGGTGGGAAGTAATTTAATTATATTAAATTAAAAATTAATTTTTAGCAATTATTATTAATTTTTAATTAAATTTAGCTTTCTAGTTCTGTAGCGGGTTGTGGGTTTATAGGGGAATAGGGTGGGAAGTAATTTAATTGTAATTAATTAAATATTTTTATTTATTTATTGGTATTCATTTTGAATTTATTGATATTTTTTAATTGGTAATTAATTTTTATTAATTGCCAATTAATTTGTATTCATTGATTAATTGTTAATTATGTTAATTTTCTAAATTTATTTTCTGTAGCGGGTTGTGGGTTTATAGGGGAATAGGGTGGGAAGTAATTTAATTGTAATTAAGTAAATAATTTTTTTCATTTATTGGTATTGATTTTAAATGTATTGTTAATTAATTTTTAATTGGTAATTAATTTCTATTAATTGGCAATAAATTTTTATTAATTGGTAATTATTTTGTATTAATTAAATATTTGATAATTATGATAATTGTATTAATGTATTTTCTGTAGTGGGATGTGGGTTTATAGGGGAATAGGGTGGGAAGTAATGTAATTGTAATTAATTACATATTAAAAATACTTTTTGTGTATTGATAATTAATTTACTGTTCATTTTTAATTGGTATTAATTTTTATTATTAATTAGTTTTTGTTATTGAAAATTCATTAGTTGTTAAATAATTATGAATAGGTTATTAATTTTTAATAACTAATATGTAGTTGTATTTCTAATTAATTATTACATAATATTAAATTGGTTATTAATTTCAATTAATGTTTTATTGGTATTGATATTTAATTTATTTTTAGTAATTTTCACCCTCCCGCTATCCAACGCTTTCCCTACTGTTGCACTCTCTGGAGTGGGAATAGTATTTTTTACCCCTACGCTATCCAACGCTTTCCCTACTGTTGCACTCTCTGGAGTGGGAATAGTAATTTTTACCCCTACGCTATCCAAAGCTTTCCCTACTGTTGCACTATCTGGAGTGGGAATAGTAATTTTCACACTCCCGCTATCCAACGCTTTCCCTACTGTTGCACTCTCTGGAGTGGGAATAGTATTTTTTACCCCTATGCTATCCAACGCTTTCCCTACTGTTGCACTCTCTGGAGTGGGAATAGTAATTTTTACCCCTACGCTATCCAATGCTTTCCCTACTGTTGTACTCTCTGGAGTGGAAATAGTAATTTTTACCCTTCCAATATCCAACACTTTCCCTACTGTTGCACTCTCTGGAGTGGGAATAGTAATTTTTACCCCTACGCTATCCAACGCTTTTCCTACTGTTGCACTCACTGGAGTGGGAATAGAATTTTTTACCCTCCCGCTATCCAACGCTTTCCCTACTGTTGCACTCTCTGGAGTGGGAATAGTAATTTTTATCCTTACGCTATCCAACGCTTTCCCTACTGTTGCACTCACTGGAGTGGGAATAGTATTTTTTACCCCTACGCTATCCAACGCTTTCCCTACTGTTGCACTCTCTGGAGTGGGAATAGTAATTTTTACCCCTACGCTATCCAAAGATTTTCCTACTGTTGCACTCTCTGGAGTGGGAATAGTATTTTTTACCCCTACGCTATCCAACGCTTTCCCTACTGTTGCACTCACTGGAGTGGTAATATTAAATGTTACCCTCCTGCTATCCTACGGTAAAATATTGTACATTTTTTATTAATAACTTAAATTAATTATATCTTAATTTTAAGGTTATTTGAGTATTTTTAAGTATGTTTAAGTTAATTATATTTAATATTTCATTAATTTTAAATTACTTTTAAGACATTTAAAAAAATTCGATATTTTGACTGACTATATTTTTTACAGACTATATTTTGGATTCGATATTTTTGTACTTACCTGTTTGTAGATAGGAATTCGATATTTTGGCATTCTATATTTTGGTGACTATATTTTGGTAAGTCTATATTTTGTCATTCTATATTATGTCAGTGATCCACTCGCAACACCCCGGTAAGCTGGGCGAGTGAAGGGAGGAACGGGAGCCGGGCTGAAAAGCAACAACTTGTCCTGTCACAGAGAAAGGAGAGAAAGGGAGTTGCCGGTTAAGTTTGGGGTAATTCACCGATAATAACAATGAGTGGCGAGGATTGCGCAGCTCAAGAGCAAAAAGCTCTCAAACTCTTCGAAGAAACAGCTACACAGGTTAATAGGGACAGAGGAGAATTAGTCCCACTTATAAACAATGGAATTGGAAAACAGGTGCAAGAATTCGAAAAGCTAAAAAATAAGAAAATCTCACGTTGGTAGGAGGTGGCATCCCTGAGGCAGTACATTCAAGTTGACAGAATCCCAAGAGGATTGCGTATTAGTATTACGCCAACGTATGAAAATCCGAATCCAGAACTTTTGTGTGAATGGGCTGATAATAGTGCAAACAGCTCCACCAATATGATCCAGATTCTGATCAAGCATGAAGAATTAGAGAAACAAGATGTATTAATGAAAATCAAGGAATTGAATATTATCTTGGAGAAACATGGAGACCAAGCGAAAGTGGTTAAATTTAAAGGCGATTTAAAGAGCAGACTAGACAAATATGAAAAACGGATTAAAGTCAGGGAAGCGACTACGTTTTTAGGTGACCATCTAGATTATGAAACAGGGTGCATATATACATTTGCTAAGAGATTTGACTCAAGGAGGAGGTAGAAAGTTCAAAGTGGAACGGTTACACGCCAGGAAACCTCACAGAGTGAAGCCAGCTTAGACACTGGCTCTGAAGTAGAATAGGAGAAACGCGAAAGAAGGGGTGCAACCAATACAAGGCTTACTGTCACTGATGAACTTCGTTTCTTACAGTTAGACCAAAAGACAGACAACTGAAAAATGAGAGGTCGAGGGACGGGAAGAGGATGAGGAAAAGGAGAGGAGGAGAAGGATACCAGAGAAGCTCAAGGAGGGCAAACAGTCAGATCAATGTGCTCCAACAAGAAACAAACAATAAAGAAATAACTTCCAATACCGTAGTGATAAATCCCGCCAAGTATCCCTAAGACATCCACCTAATGACATTCCTCCCGGTAAACAAGTACATTTAACAGTTACAGATATACCCATCCTAGAAGACCAGTGGTAACTTTATGGTGAAAACAATGCAGGGGGACCATTAGAGGATGGGCTTCCCGGTACAAGTGATGGAATTTGCTCTCTGAATTTACACCTGGAAAAGGAAGATCATACCCCGTTTTGCCCACCGTCACGTTATATACCTCAAATGATGCGGGACAATCTGTATATTTTTTCTAACAACGTGTCAATGGATCTAAGACAAATGTACTATAGAATGGCGCATCAAAAGAAAAAGACAATTCCCCAACAAGTACAAATCCAGAAAGTTGTAAAAAGAATCCAGAATGAAGATGGAGTCCTAGTAAGACCCTCAGATAAAGGAGGGAATGTTGTACTTTTGGGGCACGAATTGTACAAGAAAGAGGCATTGAGTCAATTAAATATCAATGAATGTTACAAATGGATTGAAATGAAAGAGTATGAAATGGTGAAAAATAAATTTTTGGAGAGAGTGGAATGTTGGAAACATCAAGAACGTTTGAGTTGGGACGAGTTCATGTTCATAAAACAAGATAATCCAGTTATACCAGTCTTTTATATGATGCCTAAAGTTCATAAAAGTACTGTGAATCCACCGGGAAGACCCATAATATCATTGTGCAATGGTCTGTTCGAAAATGTCTCCAAATACATTGACTACTTTCTAAATCCTATTGTAAGATCTTTAACATCGTATATAAAAGACATTCTGATGGACTAAGGGCAACTGAATATTTTTTTTAATGGAAACCAATGAGGTTTGTAAACCATTACAGAATTCTATTTGAAATGATGGAATGGTGCTTTACAGAAAACATTTTATGTTTGTTATCGAGTTGTTCCAGCAAGAACAGGGGACAGCCATGGGCACCTGCTTCGCTGCCAGTTGTGCTAATTTATATATTGGCTGATGGGAGGAGCAGGTGCTCGGGGTCCGGCACTGGAACACTGGACTGATAGTGTTCTACTGTGGGTAAGGTTTATTGATGATGTTTTTGTGCAGGGCACGGAAACTAACATTGATTTATTTATCAATGATCTTAACACCAATAATCTCAATCTGAAATTTGTGGTACACTACAGCAAGGCCTCAATAGATTTTCTAGATATTAGAATAAAACCTAAGGGTGACAAATTGGGAACAACAATCTTTCATAAGCCCACAACTGGGAATACAATATTGCATGCGGGGAGCACTCACCCTAAGCCACTTATCAGGAGTATTCCTTTTGGTGAGTTTTATAGGGCACGGAGGACCGGCAGCAATCCAGAAGAATACGACAGAGTAGAACAGGAGATGACCAGTCATTTTATTCAAATGGGCTATTCATTAATAGCAATACGTGGGGCCTTGGATAAAGCTAGGAATCTAGATAGAGAAAAGGTACTATTCAAGCCATCTAAAACACAGCATAAGAAAAAGCAACAAGAATGTTTGAAAACTCATAGGTTTATAATGACTTTTAACACTAAACATAAGGACGTTAGGTCCATACTGAAAAAACACTTGCCAAGAAACATCCAGAAATAACATAGAGGAAGTCAAGATTCTTAAAAGATCAGATTGCCAACAGTGAATACAAAGAGAATGTGAGCAATCCTTCATGGTTACAATGAAGAATGGGTTTTAAAAAGTGTTTTAAATGTAAAGCTTGCCAACATGGAGTTAATCTCATGAATTTTAAAACGCCTTTTGATAAAACCATCAATATAAAAGGCTAATTAACTTGTTATTCTGGCTTTCATGTTGATATGCCCCTGTGAGAAAGTTTATATAGGAAGTACCACCTTACCTGCCCATAAAAGAAGATTGCAACACAGAAGAGCAATAAGTAACAAGGATAGAAGCTACACAGTAGCCTGGCATTTTGAAAAGAATCATCAAAGTGACCCCACACTGATGCAATACAGCTGTATAGCAGAAGTCCCCAGAAAAAAGAGGGGGGAACAAAGAAAAGGAACTCCATAAACTGGAAACATATTATATTTTGGAGTTCGATAGCAAAGAACCTAATGGGTTAAACCTAGATGAAGATTTATTCACTAAATATGCACTAAGCACTTTATACATGAGTATTATGTATATGAATTTTAATATACATAGGCACTAGCACTTTAATGATTATAGTACTATATAAAATGAACGGAAAGAAAAAAGTGAAAAAATAAGGTGGTGCACCGGCACTTTAATTAAGTTTTTGTCATTTAAGAATTTGGGACAATTCCTGAATGAACCGTGGGTAGCTATGGAGCATGTTATGATATTGTTTTTATGCAAGGATTAGAAAATGAGAGTTTCATTGTATCCATAAGTTGTATTGTTTGGAGATAGTAATGAATTATACTGCCCGAACTAAGACGAGGAAACGTATCTTGCACTTGCACTTTGACAATGTAAAAATACACACTGAATAGTATAATTTGAACATGTTCCAATATGGTGCCCAAATTTGTGAAATGACCAGCTTCTGTGCTCGAATGGAATGTTGTCCTTTGTTCATTTTGATGTATCATTAGTGGTATTTTAATGCATGTAAAAATGGCGTTCAGCATCGTGACCAAAGCTGTGTGTCACAGCCGAAACGCGTAGATGCCGTCACTGTACTATTAAAATCGAGTGAAGTTTACCCCTTGGAGTGCTGGATTATTGCGCGTTTCGGAGGTGGTGATTTGTTGTGATATATATATATATATCTCGCTCAAGGTCTCCACCTCCACTCCGATAGAAACCACGCACTCCGGGGATGATTCTCCAGATTAAACTTTATTCAGTTCGCAACAGACGCGTCTGTTGCGAACTGAATAAAGTTTAATCTGGAGAATCATCCCCGGAGTGCGTGGTTTCTATCGGAGTGGAGGTGGAGACCTTGAGCGAGATATATTGCGGGTCCTGTAACCGCATCACGCACCCGTCTGAGAGTGCTTCCGTTTACTAGCAGGAGGAGAGAGCGCGAATATATATATATATATATATCTAGAGAAGAAAGAGATTCACTCATGTATTGGCTGCAACCTTCTTCATTACTGTGGTATGGAACACGAAACAATGCAGGCCTCACCAATGCGTTTCGGTGACTCCAACTTGCTCACAGGTACAAGCGTCAATTTGTCATTCATGATTGCCAGAACTTCCACACCTGATTTTATTGACATTTCTGGCCCTTAATTGAGCACCCATGATGTCATGTTATGTTATTTGTACAACGCAACGTATACCCGAAGGTGTCTTGGCGGTGAGTATGTAGGTAGCAATAGGGCAAGGGACGACCCACTGATTGAAGAGCCCAGTTTTTAAAAGTTTCCTGAATTGGGGCGAGGAAGGAGCTAATCTAAGATTGAGTGGAAGGAGATTCCTGGATGTCGCAGCTCTAACCGCAAAGCTGCTGCCACCCCATTTAGATTTTTAAAAATCTAATAGCATTTACTCTGAGTGAGCCTGCTGATCTTAGGTTTCTTGTAGGAGCGTATCATGAAAAGGCTTTCTTCAGAAAGGAAGGTCCTGAGTCATGGATGGCCTTATATGTCAGGCAGAGAGCTTTAAACTTGTTTCTGTTTTTGATTATCAGTCAGTGACGATCCTTAAGAGCAGAGGAAACAGAGTGGTACCTAGGCAAGTCCAGTTGGAGTTTGACTGCCGAATTCTGAAGAACTACAGCTTGTTCAGATATTGAGCATGCAGGCTGATGTAAAGGCTGTTGCATTAATTGATCCTAGACAATACCATGGTGGAAATAACTGACTACCTGACTAAGATGGGCAGAAAGATTAATATTTTTTTGAGTATTCTCAAGGTATTATATGAGGAAGAAACCACTGATTTGATTGCCCATGAGTAAGCGATCATCAATCATGACACCAAGACTCTTGGCTTTTCTGGTGGGTACGGGAAGGGGGCCCATGTCAACAGCCAGCACTGGGCAGTCCAGAACTTACAGTTAATGCCAAGTAAGGTCACCTCAGTCTTTCCAGCATTGAGCTTATGGTGGTGTTTGTTCATCCAGCCATTATTAGGTTTCATACAGTCGTGGATGCGAAGACCATTTTGGGTGGCATCGTTGGAGGCTGATAACACAATTTGCGTGTCATCTGCATAAGATGTGAGGGAGAACCTGAAGGATTCAACCAGGGGAGCCAGATCAGTAACATATATATTATAAAGAGTAGGTCTAAGAGAAGATCCCTGCGGAACCCCGCAGGGCAAGCGGAACGAGGTTGATGAGAAGGTGCCAAAGTTAATGACGTTTTCCCTGTTTGACAGGAAGGATAAGAGTAGCTTCAAGACAAGATTTTTTTATACCTTTTGCTTCTAAATGGTGGATCAGGGTGGAATGATCCACCGTGTCAAACGCTGCAGACAGGTCTAGCAGGATAAGGACCGCTGACCCCCCTCATCTAGGAGCTCCTTAGTGGCCTTGATCAGGGTAGTCTCTGCACTATGTTTGGATCTAAATCCAAATTGAGTAGGATCCAGGCAGTTAGATTCCTTAATGAACTGGTTTAATTGGGTGTTCATTACTTTCTCAACTATTTTCGCGGGGAAAGGAAGTCTGGAGATAGGGCGATAGTTGTTCGGGTTCCAAATTGGTCTTTTTCAGCAAAGGCAGAATAGAGGCTCGCTTCAATTGGGTTGGAAAGATACCAGTTCTTAACATGTTATTGACGATGCTTAAAAGTTTAATTACAGTAATGTCAGGGAGTAGCTTAATAACTGAGGGCATTCAAGGCTCGTCTGGAGAACCTGACTTGGTGGTTAGGATAAGGTCTTTTATTAGTGCCGTGGAAACAGGGGAAAATAACTCAAAGCTGTTAATAAACAAGTTCTTATCAGAAACTGTGTTCACATTATCTTGACTGGTGGTTGGCGGAGAATTACCACAGTGACCAAATGAGTAAAAAATAGAGTCGATTTTACGCCTGAGGTGCGAAGCAATATCATTGCGAAAGGACTGGCTGACACAATCCCTTTTATACTCCGGTTGTTTATTTAACTTATTAATAACTTGATAGAGTTCTCTAGCTGAGTTTTTGGCAGATTTGATTTGCGAAGAGAAGTAGGCTGCATTTTCTGTAACCAATAGGGCTTTATATTTAGTTAACAAGCTTTTATAAATTTCTCTTTTGTGGGCGTCATAATGGGCTCTCCATTTCTTCTCATGGCGTCTACAACATTGTTTTTCTAGTCTGAGAGCCTCCGAGAACCAGGAAGCAGACGGACGGGCCCTGCTTAGGCCACCTGTTTTTGTCTGTATTAGTTGAGAAAAGGCAGAGTTGAGCCAGGTAGAGTAACTCTGTTGCAAGTTCGGGATTGTCCACCACAGGGGGACTTAAACTAATAAGAAGTTGCTCAAGTTGGTTCTGGTCAACATTTGCCCAGGATCTGTGCCGGGCAGATATAGATATCTTGATTGGGACTGTATAAGTTTTGCGGCAGTTTATCTTAAAGAAGATGGCTGAGTGACCAGATCAGTAGAAATTCTTCAAGACTAGATATATCTTTGCTGTTCGAGAACTGCGCATCCAGCAAAGGACCTCCAAGATGAGTGGGATCAGTGCTAAGAAGATTAAGATCAATGGCCTCCATGATTTCAATTAATGAAACTGTATCATTATCTTCTGTTTGCTCTAAGTGAAAATTAAAATCCCCAAGGACCGTAAAATTAGAATTGCAGATATCTGCCTCGAGTGAGGCAGATAATAGAGTTTAGAAAGCCGCTTTAGAACCGGGAGAACGATAAATAAGAGAGAGCCTCGAAATATGTACTTATTGTAAGCCCAAGTTTGAAGGATAGTGCTTCGCAGTTTTCAGAATGCATAGTTGTAAATCTGCCCTAAATCTATCACGGTATATGACTGCCAATCCCCCTCCTCTTTTCAATGGACGATCTTGCCTATGCAGCTGGTTCCCGGGGAGAGTGGCTGCAAGCAGTTCAGGCATTGAGATATTGGTGGCCCATGTGTCCGTGATGAATACAATTTCAGATTTATGAGAGTCGATAAGATCTGCTACTTCGAGTGCGTGTTTTACTAGAGAATCATGAGATTATTGCTGGTGCATTATGGTTCTGCTAGTTCAATTTTTCTAATAAAACCCTCCAATGGGTGATTACACATTGTACTGTCCCAATAAATTTATTCCAAAATCCAGACGCCCCATCATCAGCCCTACTAAAAGCTGACAGAGCCCTCGAGCGCAGAAATCTGCTGTAGCTGACAGCGCCCTCAAACAATCATCACTTCCATTAGTGCGGGCGATGTGTTGTGTTTTAGAGGTTGTGCAATCTCAAACGGCATTGGGATATGCCATAAATGTGCTTGCAAAACTTCTCACAGAGCCCCAAGAAGAAAGAGATGCACTCACGTACTGGCTGCAATCTTCTTTATTATGGTATGCAACATAAAACAATAAAGGGCTCCCAACGCGTTTTGGTGACACTGTCTTGCTCACCAGTACAATCGGCAGTTTGTCATTCATGAAAAAGGAAGCAGGGAACTCTGGGTAGTTCCAAAGTCTAGGTGGAGAGCAGCTCATTTATGTGGACCATTCCACAACACAAACTGACACTCTGAATCTGTTCACCTCCAATGTCTGTTTTTCTAGCATAGGATTAGCACAGTGAAATATTATTATTTTCATGTTAAGTTGGATAGTATTTTACCAATCCAAAACTGTAATAATATGTACAAAAAATTCAAGGGGTACAATACAGAATAATTAGAATGCAGGTGCATTAATAATTACCATAAGACCATTAGTGCAGAAAAATAGCAAAATCAAGGGAAAATGTCCCAAGTGTTAAGCAAAATCAGTAAGGAAACAGATTGCATAAAGCAGTCAATCATTAAGGGGGTTTAAAGCACACTACGCACCTGTGAAGGTCTCAAGGTACTGGGGGACGGGTGCAGTCCAGATCAGCCGAAGAGCCAGGTCTTGAGGCTCTTCTTAAAGGTGTGCAGAGTAGGGGAGCGGCTGATGTTGACAGGGAGCTCATTCCAGGCTTTAGCTGCGATGAAGGAGAAGGCTCCTCCACCCACTCTGGTTCCTCAGATGGGCGGGGTTTCTGCCAGGGCAAGGTCGGCCGAACAGAAGTTCCTTCTGGGTACGTGGAAGGAGACTCTTTTGTTGAGGTATTTGGGTCAGCTGTTGTGGAGGGATTTGTAGGTGTGGGTGAGTAGCTTGAACTCTCTTCTCAAAGGGGAGCCAGTGGATGTCTCACAGGTGTTGGTTATGTGCTCAGACAGTGAGATGCCGAGGACAAGTCTGGCTGCGGTGTTCTGGATGGTCTGGAGTTTGTGTAGCAGGGATTTGTTGATTCCAGCGTAAAGGGCATTTCCCTAGTCCAGTCTGCTTGTTATGAGTGCGTGGGTGATGGTCTTTCTGGCTTCGGGGGGGGGGGATCCACTTGAAGATCGGTGGAGGCGACGGCGTTGATCTGTCGGGTCATGGTGAGGGAGGAGTCGAGTATGATGCTGAGGTTTTGGGTGTGGTCCATGGGGGTGAGAGGGTGCAGAGGGTGGAGGGCCACTAGCAGTTGTCCCACGCGGAGGGGGAGGGAGCGAGGACTAGGACTTCTGTCTTCTCTGAGTTGGTTTTCAGACACTGCTGCTCATCCAAGCTGCAACGTCTTTCATTCCTTCTTGGAAGCTTTGTCTGGTGATTTCGGGGCCCTTCGTGAGGGAGTGGATGAGCTGGGTGTCATTGGGGTAGGGTACAATGCTGGGTCCATGCTGTCTGACAATGACGGTGAGGGGGGCCATGTAGATGTTGAAGAGCGTGGGACTGAGCGATGATCCTTGTGGTACTCTGCAGTTGATCTCTGTGGGTTCGGAGAGGAAAGGCAGGAGTTTGATCCTTTGAGTTCTGCCGGTGAGGAAGGAGTGGAGCCAGTTGAGGGAGGTTTCCTGTATTCCAGCGTCATGGCGTCTGGCTGCGAAGGTGCAGGGGAGATGGTGTTGAAGGCTGTGGAGTGGTCAAGAAGGATGAGGGCTTCAGTGTTGCCTTGGCAGAGGAGCGTGCGGATGTCATCTGAGGCGGCGAGGTTGGAAGTCTCGGGCTGTGGTTGCTGTGGAATCCGGATTGGGAGGGGTCTTCAATGAAGTTTGTCAGCTGGGTGTTGACAATCTTCTCAGTGACTTTGGCTGCAAAGGGAAGGAGAGGGATGCGTCGGTAGTTCTTCATGTCCGTCAGGTCTGTAGAGGGTTTCTTGAGGTAGGGCTTGCTTCTGCATGTTCCAAGCGTCTGGGAAAGTGCCGGATTCGAAGCTGGCGTTGATGGTGCATTGTAGCTGGAGCGCAATGGAGGCAGCACCTCTGTGGAAGATGTGCGGAGGTGGGGGTCCATGGGGGATCCTGAGTGGGTGCTCTTCATGGTAGTGGAGGTATCTTCGTTGGTGAAAAGGGTCCAGGAGGTGGTGGTGGGCCGGCTGTCGTTGCTGGAGAGAAGGTTGGTTTCTGGAGTCTGCTCACTGAAGTTGTCGTAGAGGGCTTTCATTTTCAGGTGGAAGTTGGAGCCAAGCTTGTTGCAGAGGTCTTGGGAGGGAATAACGTCTGTGGCTTCGCAGTGGGGTTTGGTGAATTGCTGGATGATGTTGAAGAGTTCCTTTGAGTTGCTGGAGTTGGTGAGGATTTTGTTTCAGATGAAGGTCTTCTTTGTGGATCTTATATGTTGGTGGTAGTCTGTCATGGCATTCTTGTAGGTGGTTAGGTTTTCCGTGGTTTTTCTGTTTCTTCATTGTTTTTCGGGACGTCTGCAGGAACGTCTGGCTTCTAGAAGGTTGGTGGTGAACCAGGTGGCTTTTAGGGGGCATTGTCTGTCAGTGGGGCAGAGGGGTGCAAGCTTGTCTGCGCAGTTGGTGATCCAGCGGTGTAGTTCCTTGGCTGTAGAGTTGGCGTCAGTTGAGGTGGGGGGTCCAGGCTGGGGTGGAGTTGAGGTGCTCCTCTGTGACTTTGCTCCAGTTCCTTCGCAGAGGGCAAGGAGTGGGTTTGAGAGCAGTGGCAGTGTTGAAAGAAGTGGATGCAGTGGTGGTCCATCCAGAGGGGCTGCATAGTGTGGCTGAAGTGGATATTGTTCTCATCTGTGAAGATGGGGTTGAGGGTGTATCCTGCCTTGTGGGTAGGGGTGGTGAAGAGCTATTTTCAGTCCGATGTTGGCGAGGTTGTCCAGGAGGGTGGTGGAGTTGGGGTCACTGAAGTTGTCGAGGTGGAAGTTCATGTTTCCGATGAGAATGTAGTCAATGGAGGCATTGGCATTGGGCGCGATGAGGTCAGCAATAGTAGTGGTGAACGAAGCGCAGGGTCCGTGGGGTCTGTAGGCGAGGGTGCCACGAAGAGTGGTTCTAGGGCTGGTCTGGATCTGGAAGTGAAGGTGTTCGGTCGTGGAAGAGGAGTTGGTCGTGGTGGGGGTGGAGAGTCAGAGGGAGCTCTTGTGTGCGATGGCGAGTCCTCTTCCTGGGCGGTGGGGCATGGGAAAATCATCATGGGGAATGTGGCTCACCCCAAATTCGAGGGTATATGTAAGAAGTCTTCTCGTAGGAATACATAAAAAGTGCAAATTGATCATGGTGCTATCAAACAAATACAATTTTAGCGCATCAAATCACAGAAATCTTAAGCATCATACTGTGCCACAAAGCACTATCCCCTAAGCAGTATCCCACTATTGAATAATTAGTTCAGCCCCTTTCTGACTTAATGTCATCAGGAAGTTTCAAAACAAACAGTTAAAAAACAACAGTGAACTATTCTGAATGAATGCAATACCGCATACAGACAAAAGAGACCCTGAAAGAGATACAATACTAAGCAAAAGTTCGAGAGCCTCCTTTGAGAACAGCGTCAATAGCAAATATTATAGAATGCACAAAAACTCCCACACTCAAATTTGTCTCATGGTGGACGACTTTCCCTGTTTTGTTTAGCATGCTGAGTGGTATTGAAAGCATACTATGCTTTTTGTGACTCAGTAGTTTTGAGCAGACCTTTTTATCTGTGTCTCTGGGGTAGAGGCCAACAGGCTCACTCATGTACAGTTTCATCAGTAAGTTTAATCATACCCCCTCCCAAACTATTAAGCCATTCACAAATGTCACTAAAATCCTTTCTATTTTCTAACCCAGGTACATTTTGTTGGACTGGCAGTTTCTGGTTGGCTGAAGGACAGCCTGGTAGAACCTACTGGTCCCATCAAGGGTGGGTGATTACACTCTTTGAATAACCTGTGCTCACCCTTGGGTAGTTTGGCACTGAGAAGTCACGCTTTCCATCAGAAGCAATGTGTAAAGCAAAGGCACAGCAGTCACATGCAATAAATACACTGAGTGTCATAAACGAGACTTCACACAGGATGTATGTAAATAAAGATTATATTCAACACACATATATAATCATTATAACATAAACATTGTTAGACCTGTCAGCCCTAGGGTGGTCTTTTCCTGTTTTTTTTGCCCTTGCCTCATTTTTTCCCACCTTCTTTTTGTTGGCCCTTAGGTCTTCGGGCACTTTTTCATGGCTAATCCATGTTAGGGTGCAGGTGCTCTCTACTTCAAACATGGCTGCCACTGGCCCCTGCTACTGCAGCGTGGTCTTTTTAGTGTAGCACCCTAGTTGCCATGAGCAGGCTGGATCCCCATACAATGTTGCAATGCCAGCCACCCCTCCCCTGTCCATAGGTAGAGTGCGGAAGCTCCTGGAACCTTCCAGAAGGAAGGCGGACCAGATTTTTGCCGCCTTAGAGAGTGGTCACCTGACCTGGGCATATATAAGCAAGGGAGGGAACTTTTTCTAGTCAGTTGGGGCATCACTGACCTGGGGAACCCACGCAGGAGTTTTAGGCGGGAGGGCCTAGTGAGGAACCTATGCTACTGGGAGTGACAGGATTTAGGTGCTGCCTCTTAAGCTGGGTGAGGTGTCCTAAGCTAGCCCCCTGATCTGGCCCAGTGGTAGGGAACCCCAGGGTCAATCTGCAGTGACTGAGGAAAAACTCTTCAAGCCTTCAACTCAACCCCCCCCTCTTCTACTTCAAGAAACAAGCAACTAAGGGCGCAGAACCATCCATGCGCCAAGTAACCTGCTTTCCTGTGACCAGAGCTTGCTGGGGGAGTGACCAGGTACTGGACTGTGCTGCCCTGCGCATCCCCCTGCCTTCAACGGAGTCTACCTGTCCCCCCCTGACTGAACGGTGTGACAAGCGCTATAATTTGCTCCCATCCTGCCTGCGGTGCTTGCTGACTAACTTGAAGAACGCTGTAATCTGTTCCCCTGCCCAGCGCTTTGTCAGAGACTGCCTGCCCTGAGCTAACTGTGCCCTCATGACTCTAGCGCTGAAGTTCCCTGTGAGGCACTGGAATCCAAAGGCGCTTTTTCCCCCTCAGGAATCATCCTGCCTGCGAGGCGCTGCATTTGCCCCCAAGCGCTCACCTGCTGTCCCCAAGCGCTGTGATAGCCTGGCGCTGCCGGCCGTCACCGCGCTGTGCCCTGAAGCGCTAGTTACCACAGGCCAACTCACCGCCACGTCCCGGAGCCGTCCGCGCCCTCCTGGGGCATCGAGGAATCTCCTCAGAGGGAGCGTGTATTCCCCCTCGGTGGCCCCCGTATGCCAGGAGAGGGCCGCCGGAATCCTCGGTAGGCCGCGCTGGGCCGAAGAGCACCCCCCGTCTGGAGCGCCGCCTCAGCTGTCCCCCTCGGCGGCCCCCGTAGGCCAGGAGAGGGCCGCCGCATAGCGCCCGTCAGGCCGCACTGGGCCCGAGGCCGCACTGGGCCTGCATCACGTGACGGGGGACGCGAGCCGCGTCACCGGTCGTGCCCCCGCCTGAGCCGCGCAGCAATTGGCTGCCGTCCCAGTGCCTCTACCCTCACCCGGGGAAGTCCCGGATCGTCGCGGAGGGGGCCGTGGAGCCTGAGAGCCCCCTCCGGTTTTCCCTCCACACCACGGATCCTCCTTGCCCCAGCGCAGGTGCCTGCATCTGCCTCTGAGCACCGCGCTGGGCCGAGGGAGGCTTACGAGAGGGCTGGAACTCCTCCCTCCGCCCCAGAACCTGCGCAAGGGCCCCGAAGGGCTGAATATTCAAGGTAACCCCCGGGGAGGAGGGCGGTAGGCCGGGAGAGGCCCGAGGTCGCCCCTCCCCCGGGGTGAACTGAGACTGGGCCCCATTGGCCCCCCTGTTAATGTGCCTCGAGAGTTTGGAGGTCTGGGGATAGACACTTTCCCCTTCATATCGTTTTGCATGCATGTCTCCAGCCTGAAATGTTCATAGTGCACCCTATTTACAAGCCTAGTAATGGGATGGAGAGTCACTTCACTGTACTGAATTTTCTTGCAGGGGTGGACTTCCATAGTATTCTGATGATCTGATCTGGGTCGCAAAACGATCTGTATTCACAAGAAGAGAAGCTTGTGGAAGGTTACTACAGGCTGTGTTCTTTAAAGTTCTCTGTTATACTGAAAAGTACTTGCTGAAATGTTTTATCACTTTCTATGAAGTGCAATCTAGAAGGCATCCATGAGAGGTTTAATGTGTTACTATAATGTAATGCTATGGTCGCTTCTTGTAGGATCCTCCAGGTTTATGAAAGTACCCTCTTTGCCTGCCGAAGAGTACGATGCGACAGGCTGTGTTATTGAATGTTTCACTGCTCAGATGAGCTGGTTATTACTTTAATGATAAGTCTTACTGCAACTGCCTAATGAAATGCTTACCCTTCTACAGGAAATGCATTCTGAATGTGATTCATGAAATGTCTTAATGAGATGCTTTAATGCAATGCCAATGATTCGCTAATGCTTTATCTGCTCTGACCTAAAGCCTATATAAAAGATCTTGATTTTCAAACACAACCACTGGTGTGGTCTCCATTATTGCGTCTCACTTTGGGTCTCATTGGATGTGTGTGTTAAGTGGCTGCTTTACACGCAAGCCCCTGGCAGCCTTCCTGCTCGAGCCAAGCTACCCCCCGGAGAACTGGTGGTCCCAGTTCTTACAAACATCATATACGTTTAGGAATAAAACACATTTAGAAATATTACTAGCAGTACCAGGCCAACTCGTATTGTTATGATATCACTTGTATGAGCCCCGTGGACAATTCCTAATTTAAACCCCCCCAAAGGGAGATCAAGAGCACCCATATGCGTTGCAAAGGGCTGCCCACCCAAGCCCACCCTAGTAATCCTGATAATACATTCCTGCACTATTAGAAGGAACACCTTGGGTAACAACGATATCAAAGATATGTACATACATGAAATTAGAACACTTTTCAGCAGCACCGCTTGCCGGTCACGCGGGTAAACCCAATGTCAACTGCATTGTGCTTTTGGCATGAAATCTATGTATAAAGCGGCATCGCTGGCCAGTGTTGTAAATCACAGGCGGTCCACAGACTAACACTCACTCTGCACTGCTATGCGGTACCACAGGTACCATCCCAGTCCGTACAGAATGATCTTATACACACATACTCATTCAGCACCCTAATGCGGTGCTACTGTTACCCAGCAGTTCAATCGATCACAGCCTGCAGACTCTATGGTCTCCATCCTCTGACTCACACCTGATTTTCCTACACCCCCAGATGGAAGATAACCATCCCCTCTCCCGTATACTAGGCCGCACGCGACCGAAGTGACTCAGTCTTCAGCCTCAGGAACCAGATGGTAGTATGTTGCAAGTTTTAATTGGAGGTAGATGTAAACAAGAGGGGGCTTAGAAGCTGCTCAGAAAGTTCACCCACAGGTCTCAAAACAATGAAGTCATGCAGTCTCTCGACCCACTTCCGAACTGTCACTGAAGCGTTCCTTCAGCCAGTCAATCTCTCTCGTTACTACCTGGCACCAAGATGTCTTCAAGAGGGGCCAGGTGTGGAAAGGGCAGTTAGACTGCCGTGATGAGATTCAAAAGGGAGCTACCCAATAAATGGAGAGTAACACTGAGGAGCCTCTTGATTGGATGATGCACCCTGAGCGATACACAATGATCTGTGTTGGGCCCAGGCATTCCGGGCACAGCGCCTGTTGCATGCTGAGATGGGATGCACCCATCAGACACCCCACGCAATGCGCATGGAGTTGTGAATCCCACAAGAGAGATGTAGCACGATCGACAAAGCGGGCCACAAGGGTCCCGAAACTGGTGAATCCGCTCAACACCAACTCGACACTTATGAGTGTCAGGGTCCCTGCGGTACAAACACCACAAGCCTTCCAATTGTACTTACGGGTACAATTGTACACACCCGGCCTGCTATTTCCAATCTGACCCTGGTGTGAGACACCAGGGAGGCAGATATGCCCTCATCGGCCAGCGATGGCAGGCTGGACACCTATCCAAATTGGTATAGGTGCCGGGGCGTATCCTTGAGCCTGAGTGTCTTTGCACACACCCACAGGTGTAAGTGCACACTCCCCAGTCTGCAATTGGCAGACCGTCCCATGTTTCTCAACACGGTTTCAGGGCTTCCTCCTAGCCTGTGTTGGAAGGCACAGGCATTTCGTACTGCCTTGCGAGTGAGGATGTGCTTGGGGTCCTGAGGCAACACTAGAGAGCCCAAAACACCTCAAGTATCCCCTGGGAAGAGCCGAACTCCAAGGCAGGGGAAGCCCCATGTGGGGGGTTCCTCACTATCTGGGCAGGGAACATCCATGTGTACCCACCCGGCCTTCAGCCTACCAACCCCCCTGCACCCTTCAAAGCTTTCATGGTATGGGATGACCCACTCAGGGTCGGCTGAGGCACAAGTGATTCCAACTTAGGCAGGGGCACAATGACACCCCAACAGCCTGCACTTACATACATGGTTCAGCGGCTATATGGTTGGTGGCACACTTAGTGCTACGTCCCACTATTATAAGCTGAAATAAGCTTCTTACCACCCATATAATACATACCTTCAAGTATTGATTCCTCACCAACCAAATCATCACCACAGGCAACTTAACTCCTTTCACACTCTTTCCACAAATTCTATTGGCCCATCTCCCATAGGTTCATGATGCACCGTACATAATTCTCCCTTTCTCTGATGCTCCATTCTCAACCTTGACTGCAAATTTATTTATTTATTTATTTATTTATTTTTGACACTTAAAAAGCGCTGCTTATACCCTTAGGCGTCAAATTTGAAGTCCTAATAAAAGGTTAATTGATTCCCAGAGTCTTCACAAACAGGAAGTTCTTCCAGAGGAGCGCTGAAATCTGACAATTATGGCAATAAAAGTTCTCGCTTATTAAATATACAAAAAAAAAGCATTGCAGAGAAGAATATATGTGATTGGTAGGAGATAGACGGCCACGTCTTAACCTACAGAAGGAAGAAAGTTACAAACCATACAATTCTTAATTCCTGTTACTTCTTGTAAAAAATGGGGTCACTGATTAAGAGGGGTGAAACCCTTCTCGAGCAGCAACCACAGTTCTTCTCACTGTGAAGTTGCAAGCAAACCCTAAATTAACCTATGCTCAACCCTGAGGTAGCTTGGCACAGAGCAGCTAGACTTAATTCAGAGGCAATGTGTAATTTATTATTGCAACGTTTCAAATAGCAACACAGTGAAAATGCACCGCAAAAGGATTTCACACCAGTTTGGAAAAACTGAGTCATTTTTAAATAATATATGAAACAAGGCCAAAAATCTAATCAGTAGAACTGGAGATATTCAATTTGAAAGATTTTAAGGAAAATAGCGCCAAAAGGCTAAACCTTCCAAATGTGGCTATCTATTGGCGCCGGACCAGGACAAAGTCAGAAGTTCGGGCTGACCATGGTGGAGCACAGGCTGTACACAGGGACCCAGCTAGGCCTGCTGAACAGAGTACCTTAAATCCTCAGGTGCAGAGCATTGTGAGGATCTGTGTCAAAGATGTGTTGCGCAGCCGAAGCAATGTGTTGGTTCCAATATACGACGAGGCTGTGGTGTGAGGTCCTGTCTCGTCACAAAGGATTCCATCAACGAGGGCTTGAGATGCGAAGTCCAGTGTCGAGGATGTGTTGCGCAGTTGGGGTGATGCATTGGTTCCGAGGAGCTGCGAGACTGCGATGCTGCGATGCGGAGTCCGTCGTTGAGGCTGCCATTGACAGTAGATACACGGGCCTTCACCGAGGATGTATCAACCAGCGACTGTTCCAATGAGGCGACAGGCTGCAATGCAGATCTTTGCGATGGTTTTGGTCCATGCAGCAGCAGCAATGTGCTGGTGCTGCTCTGGGCTGCACTGCACAGCAGAGGAAATGCGTTGTTTCCAATTAATCCATAGAGGCTGGCAGAGAACCTTAGGCCTACTTCAAAGGGTCCTGGACTGGGTTGGCACTACTTTGCAGTGTAGACTCGCAGATGGCAAAGTCCAGGTGCTGCTGCAAGGTTGTTGGAAATGAAAAAGCCTACACCATCCTACTCTTGCCACTCATGCTTTTCAATGCCCATCACAGGAGAGTTGCAAGGACTACCAAGCACCTCCTGCCTAATAGCCTGTTCTATCATTTTTAAAATGACAGGCTTCATTCCTTCTTCAACTTCTTCTATTTACATATGTACAGTCTATTCTACCTCTAGGACTGAATCAATCATGTAATTCCCCTCCCCCACTCAGGCACCATTATTTTTAATTTATCTCTGTGGAAAACTGAGAAATTCATTGCTCATAATTAATGGATTCTGTTGGTACCCTGAATTGTATGGCATTTTGGTTGTTATGTTTTGATGCAACACTGGAGCTGCGGACATATCTATATGGCAATGGCCTTGATTTCTGCACAGAAGTCAATTGGACTGGGGAGACAAATTGGCTCTGCACCTGATTTGCATAACACTGTGTATGGGGAACAAGATTATTATTGATTAACCCTGAAATATGTCTCCACTTGCCCTTCAAGTGTTCAATTTTTTTTTTAAGCAAATTTTATTTTGTCTAAACACACAAAGAATCCATAGCCCCGACACCCGGAGTCTGCTGCACACATTAATTACTCAAGAGTAGCATCAACAGACTTTTACGAAAGACCCAAACACCCCCCCACCCACAACTCCCCCCCTCCCAATGCGCCGCTGCCAATGCACAGTTTAATAAAGAATATCTCAACCAAGAGCATGCTAAACCCACAGAGCCACCTCTCATGCAACACCAAACATCCATAATCAGATTGTTGGGAAGACAGACCTCTCAGGTGGGGGGTCCAAGTTCAGCCCCTGATAGTCGGCCCATCGCTTCCAAATCTTAAAATGCTTACGGGGGCACCCCCTGGCTATAAATATAGGTTGCTCAAGTCCCATACAAAAGTCCACACCGTTCCTCCAGGCGGCCAACGGCGGGGCACTGGGCGCCTTCCACGCTTTGGCAATGTCTCGTTTGGCCAGCATCAGGCCCAGGAATAACAAGTGGCGCTTATATCTATTGTTCCCTATCCCCTCCATGACATGCAGCAGAGCCAATTTCGGGTCACGAGGGAGCTCCCAAGCTAATACCTCTGATAGACATCTAAACACCCCATCCCAGAATCTATGTAGTACTGTGCACTCCCAGACAGTATGTAAGAGTGTGCCCACTTCTGACCCGCACCTGAGACATTCTGGGGAGTCAACCATGCCCGCCCTCCATAGGCGCTCTCGTGTGAAATAAGTGCGATGTAAATACTTAAATTGTATCAGTCACAGGCGAGCGGATATTGCTGCCTCTCTAGGACTCGCCAGGGCCTCCGCCCAATCTTCTTCCTCTAGGCTCCCCACAGTCCCCTCCCACGCAGACTTGAGTCTTTGCAAGTCAGATAAACAGTGGTGGACCGGCGTCCGGTATATACGGGAGATCTTCTTATCCGGCAACTCTCCCATAAAGAGCTTGGCTTCTAACAGACTAAACTCGGGGAGTTGCTCAAGGTCCGCCAAGTGTGGAGTCAGTGCATGGCGAAATTGGAGGTATTTAAAGAACTGAGAGCGGGGCATCCCGAACTCATCCTGCAGGTTCTGAAAGGACTTCAGGGAGCAGCCTGACATCACATTTCCCAAGGTGGAGATACCTATCGCATACCATCCTCGGAATCCCCACAGCGCCGCCATGTGGGGCAGGCGACCATTGTGCCACAGAGGGGTCTCTTGAGTAAGCATATTCCACCATCCCAGTCTGCGCAATGTTTGCCTCCAGATATGAAATACTACCTGCGTGGCAGAGGGAAGAGTCCGCCGAAGCGATGTTGAATACAACAGAGTATGAATGGTCACTGAGTCCATAAAATATCGCTCAACCACATAGGCCGGGTCGCCCCTATCGCCATACCACCATTCATTCAAGACCAAAAAGTGTGCCGCTTGATAATACGAGAGTACATCCGATGTGGCTAACCACCCCGTATAAGTGGACAAGAAGCACGTCTGCAGCGCCACACGAGCAATCCCCCCTCCCATAAAAACCCACCCAGTACCGAGTTCACTTGTTGGAACCAGCGTGGCGGAATCCGATACGGTTGATTCTGCAATTGATATACTAGGCGAGGGAGCGCTACCATTTTAAAAATAGCTGACCTACCATAGATAGACAAGGGCATACGGGACCACACCTTCAGATCTTCACGCGTGCGATCCCAGGTTGTGATCCCGGGAGACAGCCGCCTCCTCCGACAGAAACACCCCCAAGTATTTCACCCCTCCCGTCGCCAACTGAAGGTCCGATGCCCATTCTCCCACTCGCCGCTGTCCACGAGAAGCCACAGGGTGGACTTACCGGATTCATGTACAAATCAGAGGATTCACCAGAAATCTGCAAGATACGCAACAGCCGCGGCCTCCGACCGATCCAGATCAGTGAGGAAAAACAAAACATTATCTGCGTATAGCGCTATTTTGTCAGCCAGACGCGAGGACCACCGAAAGCCTTTGAGTTGGGCATCAATGCGCACCCACGCCGCTAGGGGCTCCATAGCGAACGCAAACAAGTAAGGGGAGAGGGGACAGCCCTGACGCGTCCTCCGCTGGACCGAGAAGGACCTGGAGACTGCACCCCCAACGCGCACCGATGCCGTAAGGTCCGTGTATAGTAGCCGTATATAAGCCAAGAAGCGCGGGCCCAGATTAAGGCGACTTAACAAAGCGAACAAATACGTCCAGCTCAGGGAATCAAAAGCCCGATCCATATCCGCCAAAAACAAGGCTGCCGGCTCCTCCAAGCTCCTCCAGGCGGAGATTGCGACATGAGCACGCCTAATATTGTGCCGAGTCGCCCTATGGGGCATAAAGCCCGCCTAGTCTGGATGCACCAAATCCGTAATATGAGGCTTAAGTCTATTAGCCAGAGCCTTAGCCAGCACCTTGGCCTCTGTATTGAGCAACGAGATCGGGCGGTAGGACGCATGACACCCCGGGGGCCTTCCCGGTTTCAGAAAGACCACCACCTCTGCATTTCGCCAGTCCGGAGGAAGCACACCACTCTCACGCGCCTCCTCAATCACCGGACGAAGGCGCGGACCCAGCTGCACGAAGAACCACTCAAAAAATTCACTGGGGAAGCCGTTGGGGCCCGGTGCCTTACTGGGATTCAGCTCACCCAGGGCCGTGCCCAATTCTTCGTCAGTCAGGGGCCTATCCAGAAGGTCCCGCACCTCATCCGTAACCGATCGCGGGGGAAGGTCATCTATAAATCGCTGAACCACATCAGCCGTCAAGCATTCCCGAGGCGCATATAACCCCTCAAAATACGTGGCAAAGCTCTCCACAATCGCTGGGGTATGGCACATCCGCCGGATCCAAAATCTGGGGTAAGGGCTGGGCATGGAGCGTGTCCTGACACAGACGATGCAACATCTTGCAGGATTTGTCCCCCTATTGGTACACCCGGCTATGAGTCGCCAGCCAAGCCTGCCGTGCCTCCTCCATCAACACCGCGGTATATTGCTGCTGGGCCAGAACTAACTGTCGCCTGGCCGCCCTCCCGTCCACCTCCCGACTCCTGCGTTCCAGTGGTTCCAGGTTTGCGTCACGCTGTACCAAATCTCTCCGCCGCTCCCTACGCGCCGCCGCACACCAGGAGATATCTACCCCCCGAACTTCAATCTCAAATAATAAATCCAAGCAATCAGAGCATCTTCAAAATGGTCACAAATCTATGAACCTCTTTGTACCATTTATCAGGTTCCTCTCACAATTTTGAAAAATTAGTCGTAAAGGCATAGAGATCTCCTCTAGACCAAGACACATCCACATAATTCCCTCTATGCACTTACCTTCAAGGAATTCCCCACCACTAAGTCTGTTTAACTCACCACCACCTGCACTTTATTTGCTGACTGACTCTGCATCTTCCATTTTAGTAGTAACTTTCTTTTTCAACTTTTCTTTTAACTCCTTTTAATCTCTCCAGTCCCTAGTTTTCTCCGCTAAATCTTTAATATTAGTTTGTAAGGTCACCAGGCCCATTTCCTTTATCTCTTGTTCACTCAAATCCATTTTATAATTTCTCTCTAAATTGCTCTTCCTGCTTATATCGACCTTATATTCCTCAGCTAATTCGTCAAGTTTATCATGCACTTCATTTGCACACCTTGCTGCTTCTTTGATCATATTTCTCATTTCATCTATGGTATATGGTAGTCTATCCAAGTCACATTTTCCCTACAAAATTACTCCAAATTCAATCTTTATGAATCTGATATTAACATCTCTCTTTTGCAAGTGTAGTGGGCATCGCAGAGTAAGCCGTGGATGCAGTGCCAGATACAAGAGTAAGTAAAGTGTTGAAAGCAGCAGCGGAAATATCACTAATACTTGGAAAGCTTTGTTCAATACTCTTAGCTGGAGAATTTGCACCCGCAGTTGTGCCAATTGTATTCATATGTGTTACTGCAAGCTCTGTGTTTGTCTTTGAAGACTAACTATATGGAGAAGGTGTAGAAATCAAAAGTTAATTTAAAAGGTCAGCCTACTCATCTGAGCCTTTTTATTTTTTATTTGTCCTGCCTCTCTCTGCCACCTTCATCAGCTTTCTTTTTGGCTGTTCTTTCATCGATTATTGCAGGAAAAAATCTCATTCTTTCTATCATATCCTCAATCTGATATCTCTCCTTATTATCCCACTGGTTTCTAACCATTGTCTAAATGAACCCTTTCTTTTTTGTATCCATATGATTCCATTTATTTAATGCTTCAAACTGTTTAGGTGTAGGCAGTGGCTTCCACTCATTTTTATCTGCCTCAAGAAACCTAGGGCCATATGTATCAAGCCGTTTTCCCGTGTGCAAACGGGCAGATTCTCAGAATCGGCCTGTTTGCGAATTGGAAAAAGCCTTTTGGGATGTATCATCCCAAAAGGCCATCACACAATAGATAATTGCAATATGTGCGATTCTCTATTTTGCGAATGCAGTTAAGGAATTGCAAATTGCGATTCCTTAAATGCATTTCTGGAAGCACCAGAAATTTGCTATTTGGCCTTAAGGAATTGCAAATTACCACCAACTTCAAGTTGCGATTGTGATTGTGATAAAAGTGCCATATGTCGCACAGTCATGCAATAGGGCATGTATGTGAGCAAAATGGGCGCACATGCATATTTCAGGGGTGCAACAGGGTGTCCTTTTGGCACTCTTGCAACCTTGAAATTGCATTCTCAATTTGCGATTCTCTAATTGGTAATCGCAAATTAAGAATGTCTTCCCATTCATTCCTATGGGCCTCCTAGCCCATAGGAATGAATAGGAAGGTATTCCTTATTTGCGAATCTCAATTTGCGATTCACAAATAAGGAATATGTAGGATTTGCAAAGTTTTTAGCAAATCCTACATACATTGCATTTTGTGATTCTCTAATTGCGGTTCGCTAAAAATCGCAATTTGAGAATCGCAAAACTCTTTTTTGATACAGTGGCCCCTAGCCTCCTAATATTGAAGGTAACCTCCAAAGGAAATTGCAAATCTTTATCAGCAGACGTAGATTTATGCCAATCTTGACTCCAGGGACACATATAGAGCTCAACATCTGTCAACATTTCATATGCAGGTGAAGCCTCCGAAGGAATCTTCTGACCCTCCATTGCAGGCTTTAGGCTTTTTCTACAAAGAATCCATTATTCTCACTCAAAATAATCCAAAGAATTGCAAAAAACAAGTGAACAAACAACAACCAATCCTAACAGGGCTATGCCATAGGACAACCAATTACATCATGAATACAGTGGCAGCCATTCAATGACAGAGTAACTCTGTAGTGACGTCGCACCAATCCAAGCACGACTCAGCATGCTAACCAATCGCAGTGCGACTTTTGTATGAAAGGAAAAATAACACACAGCCTTTTCGCAATGAACGCACAAAAATAAGCAAAATAAATCTTGTTTGTTCAACCTAAATAGGAGAAAATCAGCAGGTTGAAGTGGGAAGAATCTCGCAAATTAGAAACTACACTAGTACATCTGCTGCACCTGTTGAACTCAGTTCACACTAAAGCAGACTCTCGCCCAGTGCCAATCTACCTCTTGCTAGTGTATTTACTCCTGTGCAATGAGGAGCAAATAATACCCACCTATTCAGGTATACAAAACCATAAAAAGAAACTTGTTAATCCAGAAAAATCCCTATCTGTGTGAATGCGGCACCTCCCAAATCACACTACCTTTCCAGACGAGTTCAACAGCATCTCAAAATCTTGATTTGCGACAAATCCCATTTCCTAATCAACAAAAAATAAAAGCAAAACCCTCACAAATAAGACAAGTACATCATGAACACAGCAATTACACCACAGATATTGCCAAGAATCAACAAAACATAACCACAAATCTTACCTACAGTGTAATAATCAATCACTCAAAACAAACTACACTCTCAATGACATAATGCACAATACATCATTAGCACACTGAAACACTTGCAGTCTCAGCAATGTTTCCACCCTACTAATACTTAAACTCCTTTCTGCTCTGGAACACTGGGGCTGTCAGAAGCTCAGCAAATAATCCACATGTATGGACTCCGAATGGCAACAAATAAACATAGACCCACCTTTGTCTCTTAATTATCCTCTGCTACCAACATTTTGTGAGTGAGTCGGTACCATTAAAATTCTATAACCCAAAGACACATCAACAACACGCTCATGGGTCAATGGATCACGGACAGTGTTAAACTTTAATTTCATGTGGCAATATGTCCCAAGATAAGGTACAAACCAACATATCAAATATACTGTCAAATAAAGAAGGACAGACTCAATAAGTGAGTTATGGAGTAAAATGAAAATTGTAAAGAATTTATTACAAACAATTCAAATGGTACAATACAGATTAATTAAAATGCAGGTGCATAAGTAATTGCCATAAAGACCACAAGTACAGACAAAAGGCAAAATAAAGGAAAATGCTAAGTCCTAAGTGTGTAGCCAAATAAGCAAGGAGTCTGACAGCATCCCTAGTAAGGTCGGAAAGTCATCAGAGGGAATCTTGCTCACCCCAAATGAGAGGATTTATGTAAGAAACCATATTATAGGAATACCTTCAAAGTACAAATTCATCATGGTGTGAGCAAAAGAATACACTTTTAGCAAATCAAATCACAGAAATATTGAGTGCCATACAGTGTCATTTATCCTTACCATTTAAGCATTATCCCACTATTAAATATTAGTTCAGTCCCTTTCTGACCTATGTCATCTGGGGATATCAGAACAACCTAGCTGCAAAACAACAGTGAACTATTCTGAATGAATGCAATACTTTGTGCAAACGGAAGAGACCCTGAAAAAGATACAATAGTAAGCAAATGTTAGAGAGCTTTCTTTGAGATCAGCATTAATAGGAAATATTATAGAATGTACAAAAGCTCTCACACTCACATTTGTCTGACGGTGGACTAGGTTTAGCAAGTAGAGCGGTATTGGCAGCATACTGTGTTTTGTGACTCAGTAGTTTTGAGCAGACCTTTTTATCTGTGTCTCTGGAGTAGAGGCCTACAGGCTTACTCATGTAGATTTTCGCCTCTGTGCCCTAAACCAGATCCTAGTGATCACATCCCAAGTGAATGTCATGCCTGTGCATGTATGTGGCCTGTGTGGTACATGCTTTGTGGTTATGCGTGAACCAGAGTGATGGAGGTCTGTGGGTCCCATTTTGGAAGTCCCTGCCCTGTTCCTGTGATTAAGATAAAAGTGAAAGTGTATTGCTGACACTCGCGAGGCTGGAGATAGGAGACCTAGACACTGAACAGGGGAAAGAAGAGACAAGGCTCCTTTAAAAATTGAATTAGGGACAATTGCTAAGAGGGGCTGCTGATTAGTCTCATTGAGCATTGAAATTTGGTAAATGGTGGAGGTGAAAGTGTGGGCACTTAAGTGGAGCCAAGCCTTTTGTTTTTTCTTGGTCACTGTTCAGTGTGGCCATTGATAGCTGGGTGCAGAAAGATTATACCTCCTTGTGCCTCCATTATGTGGTACTCCTCTGCTGTAGACTACCTTGAATGTGAGAAGCATTGCTATAAACAAAGGTTGTGTCTGGAGAGCCACCTGGAGAGGACACATGAAAGACAAACAACAGCAAACTGCTTCTGATAGTGCAGAGAGAGAATACAAATCCTCCTATCTGCTTTTACTCTATAAACGTGGAAGCCACCAACCCACTTGTTACAGTTTCAAGTTCTCTTTGACCAAGAAAGGGAGTGCTCTGCAGAGAGCACAGAGGACTGCTGTGCAACCAGATTTGCTGTCTGCCTGACATCACCTGGAGTCTTACCTGTAAGGAAGGAGCTGTTCCCCTGTCCTGAAGCACCTGGACGTCAACCTGCTTGATGAGAGGGCAAGGACTATGTCAACCCTGCAGGAGGTGTGATTGTCATGGCAGAGCTAGAAGCAGCTTGACCCAGAGAGCGTGAGGATCTGTCCAGACAGGAGAGCGATATACGTGCTCTAGGGTACATGAGAACTATGAAGGGGTCTTGTCCTTACGGGACAGAATAGGACATATATACATTCAATCAAGCAACAAAGACTCGGTCTCGATTTAGTATTGGGCTACTCTATTTATTTTTGAGAACCCTGAGCATCTAGATAAACTTATTCGTAGATGCCTGCATTTTTATCATCAATTACTTTATCAGTTAACTTAGATACTTTTATACAATTTCAAGTGTCCAAGTTTTGAAACACTACAATACATACAACAATCATAAATAACTGTGAAGAGTCGAATCTAAACAATAAGGCATAAACAAATGAATTTGAACATACCTCATATAATTAAAAATTCACATTACAAGAGTACACCAATTATTTTTTAACATATCAGTCCTACATCATTCAGTCTTTATGTTATAGGACTAATCTCGCAGGGGAAAACATTTCACATAATACAATTTCTTTATGGAGCCCTCTGCGGATAAAATGAACTCTATAAGAAACAGCCGACGCGTTTCCAAACCCGATGATAATTTGTCGGGTTTTTCATCAGGGCTTGACTGGGTACCTATTAAAAAATAAAGTGGGGAACAGTTGAATATTTTGGCCATCACCTATTGATTTATTGGACATAGTCTATGTAGGTAAATAAAATTACCTCTGTCTTTAAGGGTTACTTTGTTTCTTGTATCTGTATACTTGTGCCGTTTTTGTAACACACCTTACGGTGGTTCTGCAATTGTAAAAATGAACAGCTCCTGTTATCTCAGATTACATGGAGCTACACTTTCTCATCATATATTTTAGCAACACGTTCACACAAGACTCACTATTTGTGTCGCAGTCTCCAGTAATGGGTTGTTGATCCCGTTTGTTAGATTATGCCTAATTTCGGATTTCTTGATGCCGGTTGAGGTTGGGGTTGAACGAGGCTGTTTAAAATCACATGTTTACACAGTCTGCTTTGTTTTTAATTATCTCATAGCGTGGAACTTACTTCAATGGTGAACTCTTTCTCGTCATTGTTGTGTGCGCTGGCAATCTTTCTGGTTGTGGCGGCCGCAATGAATGCAACCCTTCGTTCGTCCTGGTTTTCTAAAAATAACGATTTCATTGAGTCAGCGGTATGTAAGATATTTGTAACTGGCTCTGTCATATGTGTTTGTAGTTCATAACGGCGCATCTCACCTTTCGGTTGACTTTTAGCAATGTCGCTCAAGCGTCTGTCCTCGCTCTACCCGCATTCGGCAATGTTGTGTACTTCACGAATGTTTGCCGCGTTTGTGACTCGGATTAAGTAAATTACGTTACGTGGTGGGAAGCAGAGGGATTTGTGGGATATTTAGTGATTCTGATTAGGAGATTGCTAGACTTGTGTGGGTGTAGTGCTGCTCACATAAATAAGGAATATTTATTTTTCTTGTATTCTGATCTAGCGGCGGTCATCATTACGGGGGCTCAGCGAATAACTTGTTGTAGTTCAGACATCTCGTTCAACCCGTCAATCACACAGTTAAACTTTAAAATCAAGTAGGCTTCTTTTCTTAACAGAATTGTTTCAACATCACCACCACAAGGTGGATTTTTGATACCGGATAGTACAGTCCATTTAAATTCTTTTTCTGTATGATTGCACTCTAGAAAATGTTGAACGATTGGAGCGGTCAACACTTTCTGTTTGATTCTTGACCTATGTTGGATCAGTCTCTGATTGATTTGTTGATTGGTCTTCCCAATATAAATTTTTGGGCACGGGCAAATTATAGCATTCACTATATTTTTGCTCTTACAGTTGGTAAATTCTTTGTGTATCCATTTAATGGAATTTAACTCGAACACTGTTGCTTCCATTGTATTGGCGCATGATACGTATGTCCCACATTTGTGGTGACCTTCAACAGGTTTGAGGTTCCATATCGCATGCAAATCAGACTTTACTTTCGTAGTGCCTAAATCTGCTCGAATGATTTGTTGACCTATGCTTCTATTTCTCTTTAGAGCAAATAATGGTCTTTGCATTGGCATTTCTAGGTTGGACACCAAGTGCCAATTTTTTAATATAATGGCTCTAAATTTGTTGGCATGTGGGCATACATGGATAAAAAAAAAAAAAAAAAAAAAAAACACACTACGGTAGGGGGGGACCTAGGGGAAGTTTACAGACCTCGCTCTGGGTACAATCCCCAACAGGCATATCAACAACAAAAGGTACCAGAGGGTCTCGAGGAGTGTGCCCACAAGAAACAGAGAGCCAACCTATCCCTGCAGACCAAAGTGATACAACACAGAAGATTCTCAACAGGATGAGGAGAATACCCATCAGTCACCATACGGATCCGCCCTTCATCATTTGGGATTTTATCCGTACCACCCGTCTGAGAAGCTCGGTGCCACACTGAGAGGTCAACCCGGTGGTAAGGGGGTTCCTCAAAGGAGAATGGCAGTGACAGTGTGGTAGACCACTCGATATTAGTAAGTGGCCCTAGATATGGGACTGGGGTGTGCAGTGCTAGAAATAGTGATAAAGTGAAAGAAACCCATAAAGTGTGTGTTTAAAATTGGTTTGAATAGGCACTTGAAAAGAAGTTTATTCCGTGTTTGCCTAACATACCAAAGTATAAAAACAATATAACTGAGAGTAGGTCTCTGACCTAGAGCAGTCTACCTTATGAGAAGGCCTTAGGTTATATTGTTTTTATACTTTGGTATGTTAGGCAAACACGGAATAAACTTCTTTTCAAGTGCCTATTCAAACCAATTTTAAACACACACTTTATGGGTTTCTTTCACTTTATCACTATTTCTAGCACTGCACACCCCAGTCCCATATCTAGGGCCACTTACTAATATCGAGTGGTCTACCACACTGTCACTGCCATTCTCCTTTGAGGAACCCCCTTACCACCGGGTTGACCTCTCAGTGTGGCACCGAGCTTCTCAGACGGGTGGTACGGATAAAATCCCAAATGATGAAGGGCGGATCCGTATGGTGACTGATGGGTATTCTCCTCATCCTGTTGAGAATCTTCTGTGTTGTATCACTTTGGTCTGCAGGGATAGGTTGGCTCTCTGTTTCTTGTGGGCACACTCCTCGAGACCCTCTGGTACCTTTTGTTGTTGGCATACATGGATACACAGACTAATCTGTCAAGGGGTTTCTTTTCTTTATTGATCAATAGTTCCTCCCTAGGGGTGAACCAAGCGCGTTTAGTGGCATGTTTTAGCATCTTATTTGGGTAACCTCTGGCTCTAAGCTGGTTGCATAGGATTTCTGAATGTACTACAAAATCCTCCTTTCTGGAGCAATTTCGTCTGATGCGTAGTAGTTGGCTATAAGGTAAATTGGCTTTCAAGCTTTGGGGGTGAAAACTCCCATAGTGGAGTATAGTGTTCTTGTCAGTTTTCTTGCGATATAAGGTGGTCGCCAGTTTATGTTCCTGTGGGAAGACCTCAACATCTAGGAACGTCAAACGTGTATGACTGTATGAAATACTGAATTTTATATCTGGATGCCTCGTGTTGAGCCAATCATGAAACTGAATGAGAAGTTCTTCTGTCCCTGCCCACTGGCACCAAATGTCGTCTATGTAACAATACCATTTTGATATGTGGTCATGGTAGGGATTATTCCGGTATACGAAACGCTCCTCATACAGTGCCATGAAGAGAACCGCCATCTCTGGGGCATAAGGACACCCCATGGCGGTCCCCTTCACCTGCATGTAGAACGAGTCGATAAATCTAAAGTAATTGCTTTTGAGTGCTATACTGGCCAGATCAATTATGAACTCTGTTGGGACTCTTAGTGGTTTCGGTCTCGTTCCTGCGAGTTTCGTCCTATAACATAAAGACTGAATGACATAGGACTGATTTGTTAAAAAAGAACTGGTGTACTCTTGTAATGTGAATTTTGAATTATATGAAGTATGTTCAAATACATTTGTTTATGCCTTATTGTTTAGATTAGACTCTTCACAGTTATTTATGATTGTTGTATGTATTGTAGTGTTTCAAAACTTGGACACTTGAAATTGTATAAATGTATCTAAGTTAACTAATAAAGTAATTGATGATAAAAATGCAGGCATCTACGAATAAGTTTATCTAGATGCTCAGGGTTCTCAAAAATAAATAGAGTAGCCCAATACTAAATCAAGACAGAGTCATTGTTGCTTGATCTAGGGTACATGAGTGCAGTCTCTCCAGACAAGTGGTCCTAGTCAGGAACCCTTTCATTGACAAATTGTCCCTAGTGGACCATGCCTCTGCAAAAATGAACTGTTCCCAAGTGGTCTGATCTTCTGCAATGACAAATTATGTCAGAGTGGACCGTGTCGCTCCCCTACTTCAATGTATTGTGCTGTGGTTGGGTCATGCCACTTTAAGGAGACGGCTTCCAGGCATCCCCGTGACACTTGACCCACAGCCCAAGGCCCCATCTCAGGTGAAGCCCAGAAGCAGTCTTCGCTCAAACTCTGGGTGGTCGCCTCCACTGCTGCCTACTGCAGTCATGGTCGCAACGTTGAAACTTGGTTCATCTCCTCCCAGAACAAGGAATAAGCCAACAGCATGTTGTGGGTCCCCACTGGCCACCCAAGAGTAACTGACCGACTCTGTTGTGGTGAGAAGAGAAAATAACACATTGGCACTGTAAAATGATTTGAGTACTTGAACTAGTTAGAAGGGGGAGACTGTGCCTGTGAATGATACCTCTCAAAAAAGAAATAAAATCCAGGAGAAGAGGAGCTGGGACAGGCAAACACCAGCTCTGAAAAAAGCTTCCCCTGTGCCTGTGAAGCATTTGTATCTTTTGCCTATCTTATGCAATATTGAGTGTACTTTCTTTTGCAAAGAAAAGCACTGGGTTGGACAAGCCATTCTCACACTGATGGGGTCTTATTAATTTCTGAGCCTGAAACATTACCACACCATCTCCGTGAGAAGCCTCTGACTGCGCGCCATCACTACCAAGGAGAGTCAAATGATGAAGGGGTTGTACTTGACCCAGTTTGCACAGCCATAGAAGGATGGGCCCAAGGACATCATTGGAAAACAACCCCAGCCCACACAGCTTAGGCCAGCAACCCCTGTTTGCCCTATCACCCCACCCCCCGAATTGGGTCTGGCACATTTGTTGCATGGAAAAAACTACAGAAACACAACACGCGGAAAAAATAAATTGTGAAATGTATCAATGACCAGAATTAATTTAAGAGCTTTACATTCAGTTAAGAAATCAATCCATGTTTTTTCCCTGTAAAGTTAAGGACATGAGCATAGAGTCCAGTGGGGACCCATTCTAAAGTCAGTTTTTAATTGCTGAGGGGTGTGAGACCTGGCAGGACCCACCCCACTTTATGCCCTGCTGGTGGTAATAGTAAATCGCATTTCCGTCATGTCATCGGGTAATATTGCATTATAGGTATTCATTTTCAACTGAAAATATACACTCTAATATTAAGTAAACATACTATAAAATATGTTAGGAATGATCTTGTATATACATCACAGGCAACAACTACTACAATACTTTAAACATGACAAATGTTTTTATGCAATACTTAAAACCTCTCCCATCAGCAAGGGCATTTTCTGGAAATCATTGTGAAGTATACAATATTACTGTCATATCTCCGGGTAATTTTTGGAAATATGTGTAACTTTTTAAAATGTATTTATTTGTCTTTTGGTTGAGTGCAGACCAGGCCTTAGGAACATCACAACAAGAGACAAGGGAGACAATGAGATTGCAAATTTAATGTAGCATTATAGTAAATAATAACTTGTTTTAATGTAAATCAAGTCGGAAATGGGGTTATTAATATGGGACCGAATATAAATCCACTCTTGATAGGTCAAAACGCAGTTCTGAGAGAATCTCAGCTCAACTCCTAGGAACTATGACACAAGCAGTAGGCAATCCCGAGAGAATTGAGTGCTAAACTCAAGCCCTACCAACAATTTCAAAGTACAGAACTGTGGAAGCAGATTTCAAAGCTAATAATTCCTAAGTTGTATTAATATTAGGGAAACAAACATTTAATGTTTGTACTGTGTTTAATATAATGACGTTTTTAAAGTTAACAGTAGTGGACCTAGTCATGTTTGAACTTCAAATGCGCATAATGCGCAGAGTCAAACGCTAACATGTTTTCTCTTTCTCTGCTTATGCACCAAGGAGCCTCAAATGTGACCATCAGTATTTCATTCATTGTATTACATACAGTTAGCTTTGCGGTCCTGCTTGCACTGCATCAATTACATGTTTCTCATATGTTTTTGTAGTTTTCCTGAAAGAAGGAAAGTTAACTTTCTTCTCTTGAAGAGCATTTTCTTTGCACAAACTGAGGTGGTTTTCATATTTTGTATGTGCTTTTTGTTTTCTGTTGTATGGCATAATACAGAAGTATTCAATAGATGTAGCCGAAAGGTTATGTTTATGTGATGCGTTTTTGTTTTACTTCTGGATTGCTCAATGTAACTTTTGCATTATGCCACAGTGACTACAATTTTTGCTGTCTAGAAGTGTACAAAAACTCTCCATTAGTGAGAACAGCCTAGATATTCCTGTGCTTTCCTGAGAGTTAGACTTCACATTAGTCTGTTTATTGAATTGTACTTAGAATATTTTTCATGTTCTTCTCTCCTGCTTTATTTGAACAGTCCGTTCTGTGACTCTTCATTTGCTTCGAGCTAGATCATATTCGGGACTGGCTAATAGATAGATTGAGGGTCAACTTCCACCAATAATGCTATTTTGTTAAAATTTTCATATGAATATTTTGAATTGAATTGACTAACTATTTACCTTTTGCCAGTCCTTAATTGGTAAAAGAATAAGTGCAGGAGCACAACGTTTCCCTCACAGAAGGTGCAGAACTGGTGGACTCTGTGTTGGATGTAGTAAGGAAAGAGGCGGAGAGCTGTGACTGCCTTCACAATCGAAGGCCAGGGTGCCAAATATTAAGGCTTCGTAGTCTTGATTCCATCTCCTGAGTCTTTAATCCACCATCAGACACCACCTGACCATTTATCTCACTCTGCCCGGTTCATGCTTTCTCACTTTGTCATAATTTTTTTTCTTTCTCCTTTGCATGTTTTACAGTCTCTTGCTCTGGAAAAAAGTCTGATGAAGAAAAGTAAGTAAGTGCTATAATAGTGCCCCTTTATTCTGATAAATGAAACTCTGCAGCCAGAAATTGTGGATAAATGCGTGTTTATTCCCGGAGCGCCGGGGAGACGTGACCGCTATCTCACAGGGCTCGACCGTTATGCAAAATGGCCGCCCTTCCTGTTCCGGTCTGAGGACGGGAGAAAGACTAGACCGTCACCACATATCTCCCCCCTTTAAATGCCAACAACAATATGTACGGTTTACATTAGAACAGTCTTACTTGATGCTCATGGTGAAGTCCGCAAACCTCCTAGGCACTCTCACCACTCTGCCCGCTCTCGTTCTCACTTCTTCCTTCACTGTCTCTCTCTTGATGATGCTGGGGGCATCGTCCTGCCAGCTTCTCACATTTTTGTTTCCTTGATCGACCTCCTTCAGACTCTGGTTCATCTCCGAGCTACTTTCCTCCCAGGCGGTCCTTTCTCCCATAGTAGTTTCTTCCCCTTCTTTGGTGTTAACGTGTTCATTCTCCTTTCTCCGCACTTCCTCTCTTCTTCCCTTCGGATGTGGTTCTTCTTCTGATCCTGTCCCCCATTGGAGAATCTTGTTACATTTCGCCATACGATCTTGAGACCACACTTTGCCATCACTTAACAAAGCGGATCTGGTATATAGTTCAATAACCTTGAGGGGTGGAGTGAATTTGCTTTCTCCTTTTCTCTTCATTATCGCTTCCTTCACTCTCACCCAGTCACCTTTCTCCAAAGTCACACCTCGCACATTACGCCTTTTGTTGTAATGTTCAGTATATACTTCCTGCGCCTTCTCCAAATTTCTTTTTACCACTGCGGGAGACCATTTACTTTGTACTACCAAATGCTTCCAAGCCAGATTGTCATTGGTAAACGGTTCCCTTCCTCTCAACACTTTGAAGGGACTGTATCCCGTGCTCCCTGGGGTGATGCGGTATGCCCATAACGTTTTGGGCAGTTCTCTCTCCCAATCTAGACCAGAGCTGATCGCTGCCTGGATGGTTCCCATGATCACTCTGTTGAAACGTTCTCCCAACCCGTTACCTGCTGGGTGGTAGATGGGCGTGTGTTTCACCTGTATGCCATTGCGGGCCATGAACGCCTCCCATTTGACAGACACGAACTGTGGCCCATTGTCGCAGGTTATCACTTTGGGGATTCCTTCCTTCACAAATACCGCATTAAGGAAGGAAAGCACGGCATCCGTGTCAACGCTTTCTCTTATTTCCACTTCTGGCCACTTAGAATACCTGTCCACCAACACTATGGCGTATTTCTGCACCCCTTCTATGTTGAGAATGGGTCCTATAATGTCAATGGATACCATTTCCCACGGACTGCTGGGCATAGGAAATTTCCCCAACGGGGGCCTTATCAAGGATTGAGATTTGTCTGCTCGAGAACATGATTCACACATCCTCACATACTTCTCCACCTGGGTGTCAATTGCAGGCCACCAGTATGCTTGTTTGTTATTCCTTGATGCCCTTCATGTAAGATCGCCAATATGTGTTCCACTAGTTTCTGGGGAGGAATCACTCTGTCCCCACTCAGCAGGAATGTGGGATTGTCTCCAATAGACAGTTCTTCTCTAACCTCCCAAAACTTCCTCATCTGACTGTCCAGGTGTCTTTTATCCGGCCATCCATGCATCACGTACCCTTTGATTGCCTCCAGGGTCTCATCTTGGCTGTATGCTTCAGTCCATTCCTGTTCACTGATTACTTGTTCTAGGTCTTGCACGGTCGCCACCATGTACCCTTCCCATCCGGGGGGTTCCTGTTTGTCTGCTCCTTCCTTGGCCGCCTCTGTGCTTAAAAAGTCCGCTACTCTGTTCCGGGGACCTGGTATGTATTCCACCTCATATACATAATCCAAAAGTCTTAGCGTCATCTTCGCTATCCTTGGAGTCGCGTTGGCATGTCTGCTTGAGGTGAGTACCTTTATCAGGGGTTCATGATCTGTCTGTACTAGGAACTTGGCTCCCCTTAGGAATTGCCTGAAGCGTTCCATTGCCCATACCACCGCTAGCATCTCTTTTTCAATGACACTGAACTTTTCTTCATTAGGTGCCAATGACCTGGACGCGAAACATACCGTTGAAACCTCACCATTGACTGCCCTCTGCATAAGCACTGCTTCCAGGCCTCTATCACTGGCGTCTGTGGTTAGTATTGATGCTGCTGCTTGGTCGAAACCCTTGAGTGGTACAGCATCACTCATTTCCTTTTTCAACGCCTCAAACTCCTCTTGCTCTTCCTTGTCCCATTTGAATCCATTCCTCTCTTTAAGCAGCTGTCTAAGATGGTGGGTTTTTATTTCAAAGTGTGAGATGAATTTGCTATAAAATTCGGCCATCCCCAGAAATGACCTGACATCTTCCTTTCTTGCTGGGGTAGGCGCATCTCTTATCGCTGCCACGTTGGCTCTTTTGGGCTCGATACCTTTCTCACTGATTTCATGTTCAAGGTATGTCACGGATGGTACTCCGAACTTGCATTTCCCCCACTCTGCCGTGAGTCCATTGATTTGGAGTATTTTCAGGACAGCATGTAACTTGTCGTTGTGTTCCGTCTTAGACTTCCCCATTACCAGAATGTCATCCTGGAAGTATTGGACGCCTTCCACCTTTTGGAATAACTTGTGCATCAATTTTTGGAAGACTGCCGCTGCTGATGCTAACCCGAACGGCATCCTCATGAATTTGTAACACCCGAACGGTGTAATGAAGGATGTGAGGTGGCTACATGTAGGGTATAAAGCTATCTGATGGTATGCCGAGGATAGATCCACCATGGAAAACCACTTTATACCTTTGGTTTTCGTGAGCATCTCATTTATGCGTGGTAACGGGAACTTGTCAATCAGTATGTTTTTATTTTGTTCCCTGAGGTCCACACACAGCCTCACCCTTCCGTTGGGTTTCTGCGCCACCACTACGGGCGAAAGCCATTCCGCACTTTCAATGGCCTTTATTATGCCACTCTTCTCCAATCTGTCCAATTCTTCTTGTACTGCTTCACGGCACCTAAACGGGATGTTCCTGGCCTTGTGGCTCACCGGTTTGGCTTCATCTTTCAAGTGAATCATGTGCGAGTATTTCGTTAACTTTCCTATCTTCCCACTGAACACTTCCGGGTACTCTCTCTTCCAGGCTTCTCCTTCGTATCCTTGTTCCGAATCCGTCATCATTACTTTTTCCACTCCTCCCGGGTTGAGCTTGATGCCCAAGACACCTTGGTCTTTCCATCCAAGTACCGAAGGCCCTTTTTCCGACACATATAGCTTGCATTCAGCTTTGCGTCCTCGGAACTCAAACAGTAGGGGACAATACCCTACCATGGGTATCCTTTGTCCTGTGTAGGTGACTGGTCTCACATCCATAGGAAGTAGTTCCTTCTGTAAGGCTTCTTGGAATTGGTCTTCCCATACCTTCTTTTGTACAATTGTGATGGGGGATCCTGAATCCGCCACTATGTCGACCAATATTCCACCAATGTTCATTTTCAACACCTGTTTGTTGGAACCCTTACATTCCACATCCAACACTTGGTCCCCTATGTAGAGGACTTCTTCTCCATACTCTTCCCCTCCTTGCGCCTCGTCTTCGTCTGTGCTTCCGTGGTCAACGTACTTGACTGCAGCTCCTCTGGGTTTTCGTCTGCAGACTTTCGCATAATGTCCAAAGATTCTGCAGTATGCACACTTCGCTTTGAATGCAGGACATGCCTTGTCGTTGCCTATGTGTGAAGTGCTTCCACACCGGTAGCAATTTGTTTTCTTCTCCCATGTGGTCTTCTGCGTTGCTCCTGCTCCTTGCTGGTTCCTTTTTGAGAAGTAATTTTTGGGTGTTCCTGTTTGTCTGGCCTTGTCCCCTTTGTTGTTCACCATCACTCTGCATACTGTCGGTTTGTTGCTCGTGTCCTTCCTGGCAGCTTCTGCACATCTCTTGGACAATTCTGCCTTCTTCACTAAGGCCCATACCTCTTTAAGGGGGGCATCCCTGTTGACCCACAGTTTTTCCTGCACTGCTGTGTTAGACGTGTGCATGATTATTTGATCTCTCACCAGTTCATCATGTAACGCTCCGAACTTACACGTTAAAGCCAATTTCTGTAGAGCCGCTACATATTCATCTATGGTCTCGCCGCTCTCTTGCTTCCTCTGAAAGAAGTTGCATCGGTCTATGGCTACACATACCACCGGTCTGTAGTGTGCGTCTAAGTCTTCAATTGCGTTTTGGAACACATCCGTGTCCGCCGCTTGTCTCGTTGCCTTTACTATGTTGTCGTACACTCTTATTCCCTCCGGTCTGAGTTTATGTAATAAAATCTTCAACTTTCGCGGGCTGGAGTATTCCGCTTCACTTTCCTCCTCTAGCGCCGCCAAATAATTCAGAAAGTACCTCTTCCAATCTTCCCACGGCATCGTGGGTTCACCTCTCTTTGGTAGGAACGGTACCATGCTGGTGAGTGATGAGGAGGTTGCAGCCATTCTTTCGTTGTCTCTTGGATTTGCTTGGGCTTGTCTGTTGTCGTTAGGCGGACTGCCTGGTGCTTGCTGTTCCTCACTTCTTCTTCCCTGGGTAGGGCTGCTTTCGCCACTGCCAGAAGCTTCTCGGGAATCCAGGATTGCTTCCCACCTTATCTCTCTGACCACGGTGTAAGCTGCGCCTGTTTCTGCCTGATCTGGTGCTCTTAGGTGTTCTACGTCTCGATAGATCCGTGAGGATAACCTCACCTAGAGCTAAGAGGCTTCTGGTGTGCAGCTTCCTGTGGCTCTGTGCCCTTTTAGATGGGTAGGTTGTTTTGAATTCAATGTGCCCCACCTCCTAGGTCTCTTTGCACAATAAGGCGTTAATGAGGACTTACTTCACTGTTGTCCTACTTCGAAAAGGCTGGCTGCGACCGCTCCGTGCCTCTTTTATGGCCCTGTGCAGCACGCACCCTCTGCCATGCTCCGAGAAGATAGCTCGAGTAACTGGGGTATAAGTATCTCTGTTCGTTTTTATTTTCGTTTTTTGTTGCAGGTCCTCGATGGTTTTTGTATCCTACCTCGTTGCCATTATAATAGTGCCCCTTTATTCTGATAAATGAAACTCTGCAGCCAGAAATTGTGGATAAATGCGTGTTTATTCCCGGAGCGCCGGGGAGACGTGACCGCTATCTCACAGGCCTCGGCCGCTATGCAAAATGGCCGCCCTTCCGGTTCCGGTCTGAGGACGGGAGAAAGACTAGACCGTCACCACAAGTGCTGGTCACCAAAAATGAGTGTTGCTGGGCCCTACCTGCAGACACCAGTTCAAATTAAGCACTGCCTTTTGCCTTGTGTACTGATTCTTAAAACTTAAATAAACCTTAATAGTTTGGACTTTGAACTTTGTCATTTGTGGATCCTTCTGTGTAGATTTTCCTAGGTGTATTCTTTCAATGAAATGTTAAAGTTTGCATTTAGGACTCTCGTCTTTAAAGACTCACACATAGCCCGATTCATCAATCAGCCCTACGGATGTAAAAAGTGCAGTCAGAACAGAACAGAATAAGATTTCCAAACCAATTTATAAAACTAGAGAAAAATTTTAAATGCAATGAGTAAAAAGACACCAAGATCTTCAACCTATGTTAAGGTGAATCAGAGATACTAATTATTATATTTTTAAAGCAGCCAGTGCCTTGAACAAGTGAAGCACTATGGAAAAGCAGAACACAGAGGCACAATTTCAGACCAACCATAAGGGAGCAGAGGCTGGATAACCTAGAAAGATGTCCCGGTCAAAGGCTTTACCTTCAGACTTGGGGCTTAGAGTTTGTCAGCACTCCACACCACCCAGGATGGGACAGATATCCTGTCCACCTTATTACCAGTGCATTAGGATCTAATGCACTTGTAGTAAGGAGGACAGTATAACTGTCATGCTTACGATGGAGTACCCATCCACCAAACTCTAAATTTCCAACTGCTAGGAAAGCTTCTTCTGGCTAGTTCTGCATCCCCTAGATCCTCAGCAAGGTTCTGGGTACCAACCAGCTCTCCTGCAGGTTCCCGCCTCTTTAGTCAGCTGGACCCTCTTGGAGCAAGGAGTCTTTTTGCTTTTTTGGGGCCCTGGAAGCAGATCAAGAGGAGGCCGACCTCTTGATCCAATGATCAATTCCAATCCATTGTGGCCAGCAGGATTCAGGAGTCAGTGAGTCCTTGTGTGAGTCTTGTTCTTCCAGCAGAAATCAAAAGTCAGATTCTCCTTTCAAGGCAATGCCTTCTTCTTTAGATGGGGTCTTTCTAGATCCAGGAGTATTCTGAGGAGGTGGTGGTGGTGGCAGTGCCAGTTTATCCTATGCACTAGCCCAGGTGTCTCCAACCAGCCGATTACGAGCTACCAGTAGCTCACAGACACCTTCAGAATAGCTCATAGCCTTGAGTTCATTTTTCAATCAGCACAGGCTCTTATTTTCCTTTTAAAGTTAAGGAAAGTCTGTGTTATTATTTTCAGGCTACAAATAGCAGGGCATAATAATGAGCAGTGCTGGAGTCCTATTTATGACCCAGGACACAGAGGTGAAGAACTGAAGCACTGCGGTATCTAAATCTTGAATACAAGTCCTTGTTAACTCAATATTGTTGGAGCGACCCAAATCTATATCACTACTGCCACGGTCCTGAAGAAAGTTTACCGATCTTCAGAGACATCTACGGACTAAAACATGTCGACCACCGATGCAATGATTATTTAGGTGCAGTGGACCATTTACACATCCACCAAAGCACCTCACGTAGTTTTTAATCTTACCCCTTCCTGACTAATAAAATACAGTCTACAGGAAAAGAGGAATTTTTAACTTCACTTTATTTGCTAATACATACGAAATCACAACCGTCATAAGAACTAGATGGTCTCCCTCCAGGTGGAGGAAGGTTGACTACCTGGAGAACAGGAAACTCTGGCGGAAAAGGACTCAATGATAAAACCGAACTCCTAACTTCTCCCTGCGGAGAACCAAGATATAGCGCTACCTACGAGTTAGAGTGCATGAGGGCCTTTGACCAACAATTATAGACCCTGGCATTTCCAAGACACGATTCATTCCCTTTTTGATTATTAACAATACAGGTAACAGTGCCACATATGGTGAAAGGTATGTCCTGTGCCTTAAGTATATATGACACAGACTCTCATTCATACACATACATCCCATTCATACGCACAGATTTTACACAAAGATTTCCCTCATGAAGTGATGCAATACACTAAAGGCAACACTGAGGGTTGTCATCAGGGGAAGCCATACAATATACTTAATGCCTATGCCACCAATCATGGACAGGATGCTTTTTTGGCCCAGATCATAAAATTACTGGGAGAATGGACATCCTCCTTCATGCAATGGGTTGGAGACTTTAACACAGTACCTGCATCATAGATACGTACTGGGAACTATGTCTCTGGTGACCCAATAGATCTGGAATGACTTTGGCATGGATGATCTTTGGAAACATAAGTGTCTGGACTTGCAGGAATATACATTTTCTCCCACGTGCACTGAACCTACTCCCATATTGACTTCATGTGGGGAACCTTAGATCTTGTGGAAGATACCAAGACAGTGACACACAACGGATGAGTGTTATCAGGTCATGCAATGCTGCTGTGGGAGGGAGGGGGAGTAGCTGGACAAAGAAAACAAACAAATTGGAAATTCAACACATCAGTACTTAAAGATAAGCTGTCTAGATAAACCCTATGGGATGAAATGACACATTACTTTAAGGAAAAAACACCTTTGAAAAGGTACATCCAAGCACGATATGGGATACTCTCAAAGTGTTTATGCGAGGACACTGTATAGAGAGAACCAGACAGTGTCACATCTATGGGAATCACAAAGCCTCACTGGAGGCGGCCTTCAGAGCCGCCTCTGAATGCCACAGAGAAACTGATTCCTTAAAGGAACTGCAGGAGGCAATTGCTACTAAGGGGAAGCTAAACCTATATTCCACAATTAAATCAGAGAAGGCATTGTTGTGCCTCAGGCAAATATTTTACGAACAGGCTAATAAGACGGGTGCATTATTAGCGGGAAAGGCTCAGAAGTCAGACCCTCGTCAGGCAAATCCCCACCCGGCATGGATCGGGGAATGCCATACTAGAACCCACTGAACATAAACTCAGAGAGGGGTGTGGCCAGGGGCTGAAAGAAAATGGCACACTGGAGCAGAGCTCCCGCTAACAACAATGAATCCTCCCTATTCTGCCATGATCCTGTGTTGGAAACGGACGTGGCAGCTTCAGTAATTACTCCCAAGGACTCGGGATAGTGGATCGCCGATTTGCAAATCCTGGACACTGCCACCGGGGTAGACTGCACCTGCACCTGGCCTTCTCGGGCGAGGTGGCAGAGGTGGCAGAGAGAGACTTTGGCTGCCATGCAGGGAACTGAACCCAGGCCCGTTGTGGCCAGCCCAGCTCGTATGTGGCAGTCGTGGTGCCTTGGAGTGAAGGGCTGCCGATATGCCCATGACTGTAGGGACTGGAAGCCAGTGTATGAGAGGACCAGCCCTCCCATGAAGATTGGAGCTAAACTGAGAGCTTTTGAGGATTTGTATGCTACATTATAAGGAGAAGAACCTATAGACTGCGCCAATGCACAATCTTTCATTTACTAGGTGCGCCTGCCACGTCTTAACAAGAGTAATCATGATAAGCTTGAGGAATTGAACATGGAGGAGAATGTCTCAGCTGTAATTCTTGCTCTCCACCCTGACAAATCTCCGGGTCCAGACTGTCTCACAAATTGGTTTTATAAACATTTTAAAGGTACCCTTATCCCTCATCTAACTGTCACGGTGTACTCCGCAGGATCAGGATGCAGCAAAAATGGCCCACCTCCAAATCCTACAAACACTCTGAGTTCCTGAATATACAGAGTATTCATATGATTAGGCGAGGGAAGGAGAGGAAGGGAACAGTGGGGAAAAGGGACCTGCAATGACAAGACACTGGTTAATATCTATTCACCAACATGAACTACTCTCATATGATCTCGCTAAGATATGGTATGTACATGAGATAGTCACCAAGGGACGGCTACGATATCTACATATTCCATAACTTCACTGGTCTCAAAAACCTATATAGGAGTAAATAACAGTTATTGATTTGCACTTCTATAACATTGGAAACTTAGATATGGGGATAACTTTTATCCTTTCCAAATACCTCAGGTCGTGGATTAATGTATCTCCACTGTTTATATAAATAAAGTTTATAATGACCACAACATCAAGAAGTCTCTCCTGATTAATACTTTCCCTCCTTTCTTCATGAGAAAATAATAGAACAGAAAATGTTCCCAGGCGATAAGGTTCACAACACCTATGCCCCAAAAGAAATCCTTCAGTATATGAGGATATGGTTTCCCAACACAGTTCTCCAAATACGGTAAAACGTGGCAGCCACCACTGTTTTCTGCTTTGGCACTTATAATCCAAGATCGCAACAAAACAAAGAAAGAATTAATTATCCCCTCTTCGTAACGGGAATGTGTAGCGTCCGCCACCACATTCCGCTACACTAGGTTTCTTTTTTGTCTGCACTCGCGACGGTAATACATGGCAGCAACCACTGTATTCCTCCGTATTAGGTTTCCTTTTCGTTATCAATTGCAACGGCAATACGTGGGGGCAACCACTGTATTCCGCCGTACTAAAATTAACACCGTAGCAGAAGCCTCTGCCAAACAATGGCGTTCAAAACAGGAAAAGGATGGAAGGATACGTTGCCGTACAACCCAGCAATAACTTACTGCTAAATTCCATCCGCAAGGATCTTCTCGAAACTTCTATCCAGGAGGAACGTGTCTGAGCCCAAACACGCTGGTGCAACTGATCAGCCGCGGTGGGCAGTAGGAGTTCCTGCAGGGCGGTGACGTGGGGAGGGGGAGGGGCAGGGTGGGGAATAGTAATGTATGGATTACGGAGCTTAACAGGTAAGTAAACACATAAATGAATAATCAAATTTCGTTGCGTGCACTGGGCCACCAAATGCGATGCAGTGTGCGCAACAAAATTCGTTTTATTTATTTATATGTTTACTTACCTGTTAAACTCTGTAATCCATACATTACTACCCCCACCCTGCCCCTCCCCCTCCCCACGTCACCGCCCTGCAGGAACTCCCACTGCCGACCGCGGCTGCAACTGATCGACTCTCCCAACCCGGAAGCGCGGCCGGGAAACAACCAAATTTACGCATAATGTGATGTGCATTTCCCTGAACTTATGACGGCTTCACGGTCCGCGCCTCATGGGACATGTAGTTTTCTGGCATAGTAGGCGCACCATGCTAGATCCTGACACTAACTGCCTTATTTAAATATTTTCCCTCCTCTCAAACAGTGACACCATCTATGGCTGAGGCTCATATAACCCTAGTGCCGGTGCCTGGAAAACCAACTACTGAATGTGGCTCCTACTGGCCCATCACACTGTTAAATTTCGATGCAAAGATCTTTATAAAGGAATGCGACAGGGGTATCTGCTATATCTGTTGCTGTTCAAACTTGCGGTTGAACCCTTAGCTGCACCCATACAGTGGCAGATGGAAATAGACAAGATGACTTTTGTGGGGACCACCATGTCGACGATATACTGCTAACCCTGAGGAATCCTATACAGACAATACCACAAGCAAGGTAATGGACACATGGAAAAACTTCAGGGTTCAAAGTGAATCTAGAGTAATCTGAGATTCTAAGCATTGGCTTGTCATTAGAAACGTGAATGGAGCTGTCAACAAGACTTCCATTCTGGTGGGTGGCGGGTAACAAACTCAAATGCTTGGGAGTGTTTATTACCCCACACCTTCATCAGCTATATGCTGAAAACTACCCACGTTCTCTATGAGCTGCCAAGGCCGACCTGTCCTGTGGAAGACGTTATATATCTCTTGGTTGGGGAGATTGGAGGCATTAAGCAGAACATCTTACCCCCGTCTACTGTACCTTTTTCAAGCGCTCCCTATCAGGGTCCTGGAGAACTAAATAAAACTCCTGCAGAAAGTCATTGACTACTTTATCAGGGAGGGATGGGGGAGAAGGGAGTTAGCACGGGTATCATGGATGGTCCTCAGACCAGCCAAGAGAAGTTGGTGTCTGGCACTGCCGGATATTCTAAAATGCTATCATGCTGCCCGCTCTGCATCTTTCATGAATGGTTCCTTTATGAAACATAATGCCACTGGGTTCACATGGATGCAGCAGTGATGGAACAGGCACCACGGGCGGACCTATGGCTCCGAAACAAGCGAGGCCGGTAGTCTGCCATGTGTTGGAAATACTCAAAACCTCATTTGAGATTTGGGACTCTGTAATTAAAACCTTTAAATGGACTACGTTCTCATCACCCGTCACCCCTTTGCAGGTAACAAAGAGTTTACTCCGGGAAAAAGAAGGAGGCTTTCTTGAGGTGCTCTGAGGGAGGATGTGGGATGTTGAGAGACTTATTCGAGGGGAGCACAATCAAGGATTTTCAACACAGCAGAATAGACTTTGGGGCACAGTAGATTGAGTGAAAGGAATATTTCCAGCTGCGTCATTGGGCTCTCTACTCTTCTAATAAACTGTCAGTCACCCATACACTATCACACTGGAAAAAATCATTTACCACATGCACTGGCCCTAAAGGTCTCATATCCAATATTTATGCCCTCCTTATGGGGGAACCTGCAGACCCAGAATGGTCATGTATGAAGCGCTGCTCCGGTGTCTTAGACCGCCTTATTCAACCGAAACAATGGCAAAAACTCTGGGAAGATATGCCGTCCGTTTGTAAAAGTGTGCAACGAAGGGAATCCCAATACAAAATAATGATGCAGTGGCACCTCACACCCAAACACCTAAAACATGTGTATGGACAGACTGTTGAAGAGAGTGTGACCACGAGGGCGATGCGATCCATGTATGGTGGGAGTGCCCCAGACTGACTTTGATCTGGAAAGAAGTCTTAAGCCACATCAGGGGAGTGACTGGCTAATCCATATGACTATAAACTGCAACTGTAATACTGGGCCCAAGTCCTGAGGGCTACGGTCACATGACGAAAGCAGACTGGAGAATAATTTTCAATATGCTGCTCTCAGCAAAACAGCTGGAAATGGAAATCACCTGGGATACCTACAATACATACATGAGTAAGTAAGTTATGGGCCTTGTTAGACATGGAAAAGCTCACCTGGGGACTCCATGAAATGGATCACAAGTTTGACAGTCAATGGCAGGTTTGGTTGAATATCCAGGGGACGCTGGCCCGGGATTGGGATGTCCCAGAGCATTATGATCACTCCAGCTATCTACTTGACAAAACAGAAAGTGGAATAACTGATATTGCATGTTGTGTCCGATTGCAGTTTATGATTGTATTATTTGGTTTCAATATTGGACTTTAATTAGAATGTTACACTTTATGAAATTTCAAAAAAAAATATCATGGGGAAAAAAACCTATGCAGGAAATAACTAAAACATTTTTCTAGCCTTTTGCTAAGCGCAGGTGGAAATAAAGATTTTAATCAGACCTAGACCTTGTCTACATAATGAAATAGCTTTTGTGTTGTATTTCACTCTAAAGGCACACTATTCCCATTACGTAGTGTGCCCTATTTTTATACATCAGCACCGGCCATGTTTTGGGGGTGACTTATGAATATATAAAAATATACTTTTCCTACATGCTGAAGGCAGTTTTTCCCAGCCATGTGTTACTGCACTGTATTTAAACTGTAGCCTAGCTTGAGACAGTAGGACTCCTTATGGAAATATATGTTTGTTCTATATGTGGGTGATGTAAATACACACTGCAACCCACATATGACATTTAACTTTTCATACCACAGATGCACTTAAGGCACCTTTTACAGCGGACTTATTAGGAAGTTAAATATGCCAAATAAGTGAGTTCAACTGTACAGCATGTGATTTAGAGGTGTAGCACAGGCACTTTACTGTTGTTTAGCAGTGGTAAAGGGCACAGAGTCCAAAAAGCAGCAAAAATAGGGTCCAGAAAAAGGCAAAACATCTGTTGTGGCCATGCAGAAAAGGCAGATTTGCTACAAACCCCTTCTGCCATTTCTCAGCACTGGTACAGAAATATCATTAAGAATAGAAAAAGCATTAAGAAAAACTATGAGCATACAATAATCATTTACAGAGAAATTGCATAGGAGAAAAACATAGAAAGGATAAGAAAAATTACAGCTATTACTGCAAACTATAACATAAAGGTTGTACAACATTAAAACACGTCTTCACCATGCATGTCCTTACCATGAATCCCTTACCACGAAATGCCTTTAGAACAGAAAGCCTTTACCACCCATGCCTGTACAACACAAGGGAAGTATATTTAAGCTAAGTTAAAAATATTATACATATATCCGACACAAGTACCCGTATAGTGCTTACTCTGCAAGACAGGGGTGTGAGGAATCCTTGTAATTATAGAACAGAAGCATTCCCCCTTAATAGAAGCATACAAGCACTCTGTAACTGCATGCGCCACAACATTTATTCCAGTGGTAACCCAGTGCGTTTCGGCCATGTCTCGGCCTTACTCACGAGTAATCACCATAGTGTACATGAGCATTTTCAAACCAAGTCTGTAGAAACAAACAACAGCCATAATAACAGTGTCATTCAGTCAGTAAAATCAGCGCCACCTTGGACTGCTTTCACTTCCTTATGCTCTCTATAGTCCATAAGTAATAAGTTCATAATGAGTATACGTTTTGCCTAGATATTATCAAATACATAAGATCCAATCCATTATAATAATCATTGTATTGAAGAAGAACATAAATAAGTACACAGTACTCAAACAGGTATTTCGTTGCCATTTGAAATTTGTTTGTCATCACACAATACATATGCATATAAACAACTATATATCAACTGCTAACACTGAATGGACAAAAGTACACATATAAATATTTACATAACATAGTTGATAGACTGTAAATAGCCTTCCTATCAATACATACCAGTTATCATACTTCTGATAAGTTGGAAAAATGTGTCTATTGTCACATGTTGCATCCAAATGTCATACCATCTACTTAGTATATGAACATGTTCATCTCTCCATACTACATTAATAAAATATGTGATTAGGTATCCTGAATGGTTCTCCCAAGTGAGTAAACCTCAGTATAATGATGACCACAATTTCAGATTAATATAAAATATATACTAATTGATACCAATATTCATATAACATATTTCATCAATGCAAATCAAACTTGTACAGAATATAATGATAACGCCCAAGTGGGCGAATTATTGGTCATAAAGGCGAGGGGAAGAAAATCCAATGCAAAGCTTAACTTCTGGAGACCCTTGATGTCCATCACTGAGCCCTAGTAACCACCTGTGTACCAACATGAAATCATTAAAATCACACCCACACTATCAAAATAAAACAATGAAAATATCATACATTGAAAAGTCACTCTAAATTCATTTTAAGATCATCCTAGAAGGGCATTGAGCTCCTCCACCGTGTTCAATCCATATGGAATATTAGTTTGTAATTCAATAATGCATTTTGATTCCAACCTACGAAGGGACTCTTCTAGACCCCCTCCCCTTTCTCCCCCTTCACAGGTGGTATTCGATCAATAGCATAAAAAGTAAGGAGATTCCTATCGCTCTTGTGTTCTATGGAGATGTATCTCGCTACAGGGTAAAGTGGTCCCTATTTTGTATGGCTCTTATGTGTTCGAACACCCTCTTTTTAACAGGGTGTGTTGTGCTGCCAACATATTTTTTGGCAAACGGGCCTACCCAGACATTAATCATAAAATGTGAGTTGCAATCCAGATGTTTAGAAATGTGTCTGCCCTGGTATGTAAGTATTTCATACTCGTAGTCATTACTGTGTTTGCATGCCTTACACTTTCTGCATCTGAGAAAACCTTTCTTTCTCAACATAATCTCATCAGGGGCACTAGAGACGTAATTCCTACTTATTCTGCCCCTTTAGGTACTACTCCTACCAAAACGGATCAGAAACCTGCACCTCGAGAATAGGGTCCAATCAGAGGATGGACCAGTACTTCCCAAAATCCTCCTGATATCATTGGTTTTGTTGTTGTGAGGTGTGATGAACTGTGAGTCTTCATCCTGTGCATCCTCTTTCCTGCTCACAGTCAATAATTCATTCCTTCCCACATCTTTCACATGTTCCCTTGCCATTTTCAGAAAAGTGTCAGAGTACCTTCTATCCTTTAATCTTGCTAACATGGTAGCCTTTTCTGCAAGAAACCCCTACAGTACCTCAGTACTACAATTCCTTTTCTCTCTCAGGAGTTCACAAAAGGGGATACTATGTATCAGTTTATGAGGGTTTAGTAAACTGGTGCCCTATGTGCGTTTTGTACACAGTGCCTGTGATAGCTGAGGTTTGTAGAAATAACTTGTTGCGCCAATTAGCTTTTTTTACTCCTTTTCTTTATTTTTAAGCCATAGACGTTTCCTCTCTTCACTTGTGGTTATTTTCCAGTAATTATGCTTCTTCTTTCCCTCTTGGGTTTTCTGTCTCTCGAGTGGGACTGGAGACCTTTGGAAAAGAAATAAAATCAGGTAAGTTTCTCTTCTTTATTTTTGTCCTATTATTTCTATTCTTTGCTCTCTTTTCTTATCTTCTTCTATTTCTCCATGAAGACTGTCAGGATATTTTTTTTATCTATCCTTACTTCATTAATGTAAGTGATTATCATAACCAACAGCACCATGAAAATAAAAGGACAACTTTCAGGGGAAGTCTTGCTGGTCTTATTTATAAGTCTATTCTTCTCTTTTATTTATCTCCAGAGAAACCCAGCTAAATGGGTATACAGCCTAAAGCACATCTCAGGGAGTTTCCTTCACTCGTGTACCCACTAATGAACAAACAAAAAACAAATAACAAAAAAAAAACATAAGAGCCTGACCCTTAAAGGACTTCCTCCCCACCGGCACCACTCCCTTGTTATCAGATCTTCTCCATTCCCCTATATAGGTGTTCACCTGACCGAGCCATGCTCCTCCGCGAGCATGACAGGAGCTGAGTGCCTCTCCGGTGTCCCAGAATCTTGGGAGGCACTGCAGCTGGCTGGCTAGTTGATCTCCTGCTATTAGTGTCCCTTGAGTCGTCTTCCCCGCATCCTCTCATGGCTTTCTCCCGGCACCTCCACCACTCTGGATGCTTCTCCTTTCCTGTCTCTCCTCCCTCCTTACTTGACTACCGACCGTTTTGTTCCTCTTCCTTCTGTTTCTCCTCCCGTTGAGATAGAGGATATTTTTTGTCAATTATTCTTGTTTCTTTCTCTTGGCCGTCATTTCTTTCTAATACCTCTCTGTTTTGTATTCGGTGGGGCATTCGCAAATTGGTGCCTCAAGAGTCACAGGTATGAACTTCATTGCCAACCTTGATCTCCTCACAGTCACGATGTGAGTTTTGTGTCGTCAACTAAAACTCCTGTATCCAGAAATTCCACACGCCGATCACCAATATCACTGGTGAAGTGTAACAAAGGACATTACTTTACGGTCCTGTGTCCTGAAAATGGAAAAAAAAGGTCAAATTTCGAAAAAAAAATGTTTTTGGGTTGCCACAATCCAGATGGATTCTTACAGGAGCCATTATGACCCCCTTACTCCTGTGAGAGTTACGTGGGATCAGAAAACCATAACAAAAGAGTCCTAGGAGAGGGGGCTGGCTACAGTCTGCTGGTTGGCCATGCGGCCAACCCATGCTTAGAATGGCCAAAGGCTGTGCATGGCGAGGAGTTAGCTGCCCGCGTGTGGGTGGGGAGGAAGTTTGGGAGCAACCCACACTCTGCACTGCTGAAGTTGGTGTACAGTAGGGGTTGCTGCTCACGGGGGTTGGTCACAGGGTCGGGTGACCCCCTTACTCTTGTGAGGGTCCAGTGGGATCAGAAACTATTTTTTTTAAAAAGGGGGTGTGAGTGTCTGTGGTGGCTTGGCTGCAGACACCTGATTCTCCCTGCTGCAACCCCATGATGTGAGTGCAGGAGGTTGGCATAGTTATGTATATTAATAACATATTACTTCACATAAAAAAATAGAATTTCACTGAAGTAAACAAAGGTTAAAGTGATGCTATAGTTCAGTATGGTAATAATATCTTATTTTCCATTTACAAAAAAAACACAAATTCACAGAGCAAAAACAAATGTAAGTGATGTTATAGTCAATTGAAAATGTCAATTTAAATGTAACATTTTAAACAAAAAAAATCACCAGTTTTGGTTAACTGAACTTACTATAACTCGCACCCTCGCCATGCACTACTCATGACCTCACATATTACATCACTCTGGACATGTTCTATCACATCATTGATAACATCACTGATGGCGTCTGAAATTACATCATTGATGACAACAGTGTGAATGGCTGGAGCTTGAGTCATAGGTACTTCAGTTAACCATGACTTGGTGCACAGTGCTTTTTCCCCAAACTGGCCTGCCATTTCTCTTCCATTCGTTGACACTTTGCATCTCTGCCGGGCCTTGCTGTTTGGCACTCTCCTAATGAAGAGGAGCCCTTGCTTTAAATGCACACAATGTGCTGGAAGGGGTGTTAAATTCTGGGGCCTCAATTATGGAACTCCTTAATTTGTAAATCCAAACTAGGGACAACTTAGGAAGAAGAACCCACAAATCTGTTTCTCTTGATTGTCTTTTTTCAATGTCTACTAACCTCTTTCTCGTCTATTTTTCAGTTTACTGGCAGTGCGATTCTACTTGTTAACCGTGCGCCGTACAAACAATGAATAAATAAAAGGATCATCCTATCAACGGTTGGAGCTTGGGTGACAGCAGCTGTAGACAGAACAGCAGAAATGACCATAGTATGGCAAGATCTCAAGAAGTTCCATAAAGGAATCCGACCTATGAGTTCATATAGGTAAAGACTTCGGATGGAATCTTAAATACTCATGATCAGATTTATGATTTTAGATCCAAGTAGAGGAGGACATCAAGAGCAGCATAGTTTAGTCCACCACTTTTCAATATAAATGCTTCCTTCAGATTTTAATTCTACGGGTACGCAGATGACACTCAAGTTATCATCCATATGCGAGGTGATATTTTGCAACTTCAGGACCAATTCAGGGCTGCATGGTTAAGGTGGCCAGATGGATGAATGAAAACTCTCTCCATCTTATTTCTTATAGGACCGAAGTTCTGATTTTTGGGAATTCCTCTATCTGGCCCCAGCACCTGCTACTTCGGCTTGCAGTTTAGGAGTTTTATTCGACAACAGGCTCTCTTTTGAGTTGCATATTAATAAACTAATGTCTACTTGCTTACTGCTTTTGAGACCTCTTATGAAGGTCACTGAGCATATTTCCCAATATTCCAGGCAACTGCAGGTGCAAACCTTGATGCTTAGTAGACTGGACTATTGTAATGCCTTATATAACAGGCTTACTGAGAACCTTATTAGGAGGTTACAACTTATGCAGAATGCAGCAGCCAGATTGATTTTTGGTAAGAGAAAATTTGATAGAGTTTCTCCCCTTCTTAGACAGCTTCACTGGCTACCTAATAAGAGATGCCAATTTAAAGCGCTTTGTATGGGCCATAAAGCTCTCTATCCTGCAATTTGGGACACATACATTTCAGATATGTTTACAAGACAACAGCCCTTCGAGACGGCTTTGATCATCTGCTGGTCTGATCACAATACCAACATTTCACAAAATACACATAGGGGTGCAAGGCTCTTTCTGTGGTTACTGTTCTGGTCTGGAATAAATTGCATTTATCCCTTCGCCTTGAGTCGGACCTGCTAAAATTACATAGAGCACTAAAATCCCATGTATTCATTTAATCCCGGTCTTTACTCTATTTCTTGTTGGCATGCAGAAGATTTAAATTTTTTGGCTAAATGCCAGATTACCCTCTGGGTAATCGTCTGCTCAATAACTAATAAATTAAAAAAAAGTTAAAAAAACAAATTAGCCAAATTTATACAAAGTGCACAATATAATATTGACTGAATAATTTTAGCTGCTGCTGTTGCCAGATGCATATTGGAAGACCAAATAATTGAAGAGTTCTCTGTAAAATGTGACTACTGTTGTAAATAACTAGTATGTGAAAGCGACTAAATCACACAATTTGGGAAAGCGGTAGCTCCACATCTATTTCATGTGAGGAATGAGACCCAACTACAGGTCCGATATCCACTTAAACCAGAAGCTAAGTAAGACATAAAAAAGTAGCTTTTTTTTAGTTCAATACATTTTATTGATTTATATAACGAAAGCAATACAGGGAGAAGAAAAGATTCATCCTCCGACATCCGACAGTTGCACGAGGTATACAATAATGTGGCCCATACAGATACAAATGATAAAGGCATAAAGTAACAATATACTTAGAACCAGTACATAAGAAGCAATAGAAACAGTTGGTACCTGGTCATGTGGATCAAATAGGACTGGGTGAAGGGAACCAGGTGTGACTGTCAGGTGTATATCTTCCGCGAATGTACCAGAGACAATATAGGAAAAAGAGAGAAGGAGAGATAGGGGATTGGGGGTATAGTAGGGCAGGAGTGAAAGGGGGTGTCTTGTGATACTATGTGCATGGAGGCTCTGAGTCAGAAATGGTAGGAGGAGTAAGGGTTGGCGGTCATAATAGCTTTAATGTCAGGCTGTAATAGTGCCCTGCCATTTCTCAGTGAGTACCCTGATGTTCACTACATCTAAACAAATTGGGGCATACAGATTAATTTTAGATTATGGAAATCTGATTAACCATACCAGAATACATGCACTTTAAGACATTTGGCACTGAGCTCATGGCAAGTCTAGCACACAAGAAATATAAGACAACCTTAGACATAAGGAATGGTTTCTTTAGCCAAAATATTGCTTCAGAGTCACAGTACCTGACCACATTTTTATTTGCCTGCTCACAAATGGTGTTCATGTATTTGCTTTAATGTTACAAGATAGACCAGAAACATTTCTGCAAGTGCTATGGATCTCTTACAAGCGGATCTAGTAACTGTTTTACATGTTGACGACTTCTTACAGGTGATGATGCACAGGTACTTATTTAACTGAGTGATCTCCATTCTGGCAATAGAACATCTTAAATAAAACTCCCTAATCTTGTTTTCTGGGGTTATGAATTTTCTAATGAAGGAAAAGGCTTAGTTCCTGATTGCCTAAAAAAATGGTGCAACTAAAAACACATTCAAAAGCTTCGACCCCCAGTGGGATCCCTGAACTTTGAGTTATTTAAGAGGTAGACATGGGTCCTTCACAGCTTGTTTTTCTCCCTTGGTGTTATATATTCTTGAACTTTGGCCATCCATATCTACCACACTATGTGAAAAGGCTTACACTCTTTTTTTACAGCTAATCATGTATGTCCACCTACTCAGAGAAGGATTGAACAGAGAAACACACTACACTGTTACGTAGTCTAAGCAGAAATTTTAGAAGTGACATACCAGCAGACCAAGGAGAACAAGTTACATTTGGTTCAGGGTAGTTTCCAATACACTAGGATATACATATATGCTTTTCAATGAGACACTCACAGGTCGCTCCTTGATAAGTTACTTTCGCTGCTAATTATTACAGAGTATTTTAAAGTTATATTTTTAAAGTTGTGTTTTAGTCTATTTATGGGATGGTTCTGATTGATACAGTGTCTTTTGCACAGAACCTGCATTGCACGTAGGTGCTTGGACATCCGATCACACTGTGACATTTGCCATTTATCAGTTGTTGGCTCCCTGGTCCGCATGGCTTGTGACGATTGCGCAGGGGGAACTAATTTTGAACTAACTTGATTGTGCGGATTGTCAAAGGCCGCCATCTTTGGCTGGTTGACGGTCTAGTTGTCCAAATTCTTGCACTGTTATTGGATAGTGTGAAGGCTACTTAGAAGCATCCCGATACGGACACGCCTTTGGAGTGCAGAAGGCACGCCAAAGGCAAGCCCGCCTGCGCCCGTCCGCACCTGGATGCCGCAAGCAGCCAGGAATGCTGCATTTTTAATGAAGGTTATGAACATGTCTTGCTTATCATACACAAACGCTAACCCAACTGATAAAAGGAGAGCAACCCTCTAGCCCACTTTTTATTGGGGAGATATCTTTAGATCAGGAAGGCCACCATCCTTGCAGATTCTGCAACTTTGCCTGTTCTCCTTTGTACTCTCAGGAAAAGGGCAATCTTCCTCATAAAAATACTAATGGGCAAGGACCCACTACAAGAGATAGTAGCACTCTGTCAGAATTTCCTAGGTCCTCTACTTTACAGCCACATGGCCTTTATCTGAATGCTCACTCCATCCCCAAACACGCTTCTGAACTCTGGGACCTTTTGGACTCAGACAAACCTGACATATGTCTCATTACAGAAACATGGCTCCATCCTGCAGCTCTCTCCTGCATCGCTATAGCACTCCCCATAATTACAGTTTAATTAGACTGGATAGACAGTTAAAAACTGGGGGTGACCATCACCTCTCGGAACCCAATAAAATCGCACTCTTAGAATCATGTTCTGCAGTGGTTAGAGATGGCTATCTTTAAATTGGAAACAACGTCAAAGTCAACTTGGAGGGGGACATTAGTCTATCATCCAACAGGTGTAAGGAAAGACTTTAGCACCAAGCTGTTAAAATGGCTTGCCCCTCATAGTTAAGCAGCAGACAATTTCCTGTTGATAGGCGATTGTAACTATCACCCAGAAATGAGCTCCAATCCTGCCACAATATGTCTGCTTTCGGATCTAGAGTCACACTGCCTGATGTATACTGGACCTAGTATTCTCTAATGCACACAATTTAGAGGTAACCTCCCTTTGCTCAGGTGTGTACAGATCACTCTAACATTGGCTTCCATTTTGACATGGAGAAAATCAGAGATTTTAATGTAAGAGCCCCAAGACTCATTAGACCAAGAGGAAAGAAGGTAGTATCCTCTGTATTTAATCCACCCTTCTCCCCTTCTCTTTTGAAGGATTATGGAGACATTAACGCAGCCTTAAGTGACTTTTGGAGGGTCCAGTATCCAATCTCCCATGTACTAGAACACATTCAATGAAGTACACTGTTCTGATAATTGTTCAAGGTAATAAATTAAGAACCAAGCGCATCATGTGTCACTAGGAGCATCGCTCATACAAGCAAGAGTCCTCACCCACCTGAAGGTGGCATGCTTCACCATCGGGTCTGCTCCTCATTGGGCTGGCGCTGCAATGCCCAACCGGCCCCTCGAGCGGGCACCTTGCCGGCGATCATTTGATTTGCCTAAAAAGGGACTGGGTGTATTGGTGAATCCCAGTGCCAGTGTAGGAGGATTGGATTGAGGTGAGTGAAAATTGTCTATACACTTGCAGATGGTTTAATAGAGCTATGAGGTTGAAATTGTAACAAGGAAATTGTCGCACCTGAATTCAAGTAAAGTCACACACAGAGCTTGTTTATTCAATGCCTCAGCCCCTCATCGGTGCCAGGGAATTGCTCACTTTGGAACCTTGAGCACATTTAAAAAAAAGCATTCACAAATAGACAACCACGAGGTGACAACTTACAATATTCTAATTACAGACCTTGTTCATAAACCAAAGATAAAGTGAGACTATGACAGAGAGCCTTTTACCGCTAGTGTCCCAGGGCTTTACCTTATTGTTCAACCCGAAACCAAGCACCAAGGCACCCTTTTATCACTTGACAAGCATGGCGTCAAAGTCGAACAGCCCAAGGCTTATTCAGGGTGGTAGTGTGGTGCAGTAACTCAGAACTCAATTAAGCCTTTAATAACAGTTAATAAATCATTGCCAAGCCAGTGTGTTTACCTATAAAGAAAAAGTACTTTAATCACAGGTGTTTTGATGTGGTTTATGAGGCATAATCGGTTTACATTTTCTGTGTTATGTATATTATAAGCCCACTTCATACCTGAGAACCATAGTGATTGAATGCTAGTCAGATCAAAGAACGAGAGAGAGAGTGAGAGAGTGTGTGTGTGTATGTGTGTGTTTGTGTGTCTGTGTGTGTGTGCGCGTGCGTGCATGTGTGTGTTTTCCCAAGCTCCCCTCCTTCCTTCAGGATCATGACACCACAGACCAATTAAGGGGAGTCGAAGTATGCTCCTCATGCAGGCACAGATTTGGAGTTGAGTCACTTTGCTCCAGAACACATTGCAGGGGGACCAGGCTGACAAGGTCTCAACACCCTGCATTGCAGTGCTGAAGCGTCAATTGGCAGTGGGTCAATTCTTCTGGCACAGCCTCTTCAGACCTCCTCCTATTGGCAGCTTTTCCATCATGCAGAGATACATCCCGCACCCGTCTCCAGCAGTCAATAGGCTCCTTCCTTCAAGATAGCTTTATCTGGCAGGATACAGAACTTAAAAGTTTCAATTCCTGAACCGGACTGTAGTGTAGTTCCTATAGTCCCAATAGGCTCTGCGCATTGGAATAATATATTCAGTATTGTAGACGTAGGACTGAGGTTATCTAGGTCTTTACTGACTATATTAGACTTAAGTTTTTTGCCAGCTAGCTCAGAGTTCACTAGAAACTTTTTCGAATAAGCGAGGAGGAGTTTAACCTCCCTGGATAGACAAGAAGGGATTTCGTTTCTGACAACCATAAAACATGACAACTTTGCTCTCCCTGAATAAGAGTATATCTCTAGAGTCGTGTGAAAACAAAAGACAGCTATTTCACTCAGTCAATAAGTGAGTACTTAGTTTCACCAGATTACAGAGAAAAAGAGAGACGGGCGTTTTCAATAAAAGGTGTTATTTATTGAGCAGTCTCTTTCCTCATACAAGAGAAATGAATTGCGACAATTGCAATACTTATAGTTAAGTAAAGTGCGTATAGTAAAAGCAGGATTATGAAATAATACTGTAAAAGCATTGATATGGTTTCTTAGCCATATGATACTTTAAAATGGATAAAATAGATACATACATATATATATTGACTAATCGTACTCAACTGGTGCTTCTAACTATGCCTACCCCGGTGTACCTGACCTAAGCCTAATACATGGGAGGGAGTAAGTTTGTAGCAGTTTAAGTTACGTTTGGTTTGCCAAGAATCTGACTCAAGAATTCTCTGTAAGGGTTTAGTCAGTTCAGTACCTGGGTATTAGAAGGCAGGAGGGCTGGTATCTCTCTCTCAGGACTCGGTATCCCAGTCACCCGCAAGGGTAGGCTGGAAACGCCGGAGGCTGGATTTCTCGGCAAGAGAAAAGACAGCGTCTTTCTCAGCGCGTCAAAAGGGAGGGGCAGCGTCCGTGGGCTCTCGCATCAGCTGGGCTCTTCGGAAGTAGTAGCTGCTCTGCTCCAGGATTACCACCGTGTGTTTGCTTAAGGCAGCGTTGGTATATTTATACCTGAAAGGTGCCGGGGTTGACGTAAGGATGGACATAAGAAGTCAATAAAGATGTCACTAAGAACTGGTCATTCTTACAATGCTTTACAGGAGTTCTCGGACGAAATCAAAACAATAGCAGGCGGGGATTTCCCAGGTTTGCTGGAGGCTTGGATTTGTTTAAGAACTCGGTGTGGGGGGAGGAGCCAAGCTCGCGACCGCAATGGCCGCGCTGTAGCTCGGCTCCGTCAGCCTTCCTGCCCAACACGCAAATCCTGTCAAATATCCTGCCCCGAGACGACACACTCGGGAAGAAACGGAAACGTAAAGCGTTGCTTTTACTCACCGTCTGATCTGGGGGCTCCTGCGTGCTGTGGTTCCGAGGCTGTGCTCTTGCTCGGCCCGGCCTTCGAGGTGTGGAGACCGGAACCTCGCCTGCTTGGATCGGCCGGGGTGGCGGTGTCGACGGCGGCCACTGACGGGAGAGAGAGCTGACGGTGAGAAGCCATTGTGCGATTGTCCCGGTGGATACTGACCGGGCCTGTTCTGGTGGCCGGGAGGCCCGTGTGGAGTGCGGTGCGCCGCAGACGGGGATCGACTGTGCAAGGGGTGTCCCCCCCGTTGCTGCCTCGTCCGGTCATCCTGAAGCCCTGCGCCCGGAATCGGCTTGTGATGCCCGCGAGTGGTGGTGCAGGCGGACCCCCCGATTTGGTGGCACATCTTTCTGCACCAAGACTGCCATTAGTGGGGCCTGTGTGAACTCCAGGGGGGTCCTCGCTTGGGGGCCCGTCCCGGGAGTTGCGGAGGGTGGTGACGCTGCTGAACCCTCAAGATGGCGGCCGACGACTTGGGATACGGCTTTCCTCGAAACGGCGGCCTTGTGTGGCTGGATTGCGTGGGGGCCTGGTCGCATGAGCATGAGCCCACGATTGGTGATGTTCTTGATGCCCTGCAGTCCCTGCATGCGGCCTTGGCCCCCACTGCCTCAGTGAAGGATATGCGGTCCGCCGCCATCTTTGATAGACCGTTCTTCATGGCCGCGGATCGGCTTCGTGGTGACGCTGCTTCGTCCCCCTCGTTTGCTGCGAGGAGTGCTGCCGCTGTCCATCAACCAGTCTGCAAGTCTGCGGCCCGACTCTTCTGACAGCTTGGAGTGTGGAGTGTGGGGACGTGGGTTCCAAGTTGGGGCCTGTTCCTGCCCGAACGTTCGAGGAGTGTTGTGGACCGCTGTTCCGATCTCCTTTGGTGAGGTCGTCCTGTTGTTCTGCGGGGGAACCTCTGCTTTCCTATTCGGCTAGACTGAACTCCTGGTTTTTGTTGCTCTTGTTGTCATTGTTGAGAGACCCGGACTGCAGAGAACGATTCTTGTTTTGTTGCTGGTCACCGGGGCCCCCTGGTCTGTATCCTTGCTTTGTTTTGCTCCGATTGGATGACCCCTCCATCTTGCGGTGTTTGCTACCCACTGCTACCTCATATGTGATGATGATGTCTAAGAAGGGCCAGGGGTGAGCCAAACATAACCCTGAGACCTACTGGTGAACGGATTGTACTGTGGTCAACCCCCACTCATGATAATACGGACGATCCCCTTGTGAGTTTATGATACCTGAGATTGTGTCGATCCCGTTTTGACGCTGTGTAATTCCGTGGGTGGGCGGGGGGCTGGGGCCAGACGTTTTGTTTTATGGTCCCCTCCCTCTCCCTCTTGATTTCTCCCCCCCCTTTTTTTTTTTTGCCTTTTTATTCTTTTCTCCTTCCTGACTTCTCTATATTTCGGGTTCTGATTTAGGGCGACAGGCACGCTGCTAGGGGGGGTAGGCCGTAGCCTTCTGCAGGGGTGCAAGGTGGGTTGGGTGGGTTGGGGCTTCTTTCTTTTTCTTTTCCTTAGTCCTATGGCCCTTTTGTATCCCTTTATCGGAGCACCGCGTCTGTTCCTGTCTCCCTTGGTATGCTTGTGGGTGGGTACTGGAGGCGCGTTGTTCTCTTTCTTGCCCTTCGCGCGTTTCGATTACGATTCGCATGCCCACCTTGCTGGTGCTATCCTTACTTCTTTGCGTGCTTATTATTGTGGGGTGCTTGCTCCAGCGCGGCGTTCTCTTTTTCTTGTTTACATTATTTCTTCCCTTTCTCCTTCCCCTTTTCCCCTCCTTTTTTCTTTTAGGTAGTATGGCGGGTGATAATACTCATTGTCGCTATTCCGGTTCCTCTGTTCTGTCTTAAAAGTGTAACTGGGTGATAAGTGGATACGCGATGGGCCACGGTGGGTGCTGCTTTGCTATGTGGCATCTATTTCTTGTATGGTGTACACTGTTGCTGATAATTATCCGCATTGATGCCCTTATGTTTTGCTGTTGCTTCGTGGCCCACTCTGGGAACTCGGTTATTCATACACTGCAATTGATCCTGCGATACTCCTTATTTAAAAAATTTACCTTTTTTGCTCCTGCTCGATGGCCGTATTTATCCTTTCTAGTCTGACTTAGTTGCTTTTGTATTGTTGACTGATTCTGGTGACCATCCTTCTGGAGTCATCGGCTGCTCATATTGTGTTGTGGCCGGCCTGAATGGTTGTAGGCCCGTATTTGTATATTTCCTACTGCACAATAAAGGTTTTCAAAAAAAAAAAAAAAAAAAAAAAAGAACTCGGTGTGCTTTCTAGGGGGCTGGAGGAATAGGCTTGCTTAATGTGACAGCATGCGCTATGACCGAATTATGAAAAGGGTTTCTGTGCCGTTGCAGGGATATTATTGATTTATAACCGGACAAGGGCAAAGAATAGGATATTGATTCAGGTACCTAGATAAAACACACTACAGGACAAAGGGGAATTGGCAGTCAATTACCCCAACCCTGGATCTCAGAAGTCTTTCTCGGTCTCCTTGAGCGTGGGACCCCTGGCGCTGTTAGATGATCAGTTCTTGCACACTGTCAGGGGTTTTCTGGTTCAGACTTATACAAAGTGCACAGAAAGAGATGATGTATTCCACAAATCTAGGCCTGGCAACATATTGATGCAGTCCCTCACTTTTCTGTATTTCTACCAGACTGGTAACGCCTCAGTCTTTGTCCTATAGTGGGTGCACGAAGAACAAGCATTTACAATGCAATGGTTTCGCCTTTGGAAAAGTTTGAGCTATTGGCATTGTAAATGACAAAATTTGTATTTATGTGTTGGTTTTGAAACAGATAAATAAATGGCATTTGTCATTTACATTGCCATTAGCTTAATCTCTCGCAAATGTGAGACCTATTGTACCCTACGGACGAGCTCAGCAGACACACACCCAGAGCCACCCCCACACACACACACACACCCAGAGCCAGCCACACACACACACACCCAGAGCCAGCCACACACACACACACACCCAGAGCCACACAAAGCACAAGTCACTTTATACTGTTTGCCCCTTATAGACTGATTAGAGGCAAGATTATTTAATTTCTGTTTCAAAGACATAATCTGGTGTACTAAGGCGAAACTCTTCTGATGGTTAAACAAATACACGTTTTGAATTCTAAAGACATCTTATCATATTCTAACATGATGTTTGTGGAATGATTTGCGTGCCACCTATTTTCAAACCTCGGCTCGTTCCAGGGCTCTTCGAGACAGAGCCGAGCCTTGGCTCGACTCTCCCTAATAATTTGTTGCCCCGTAGACCCCAATCTGTACGAATATATAAAAGATGAGCATGTTCCACATTGACTCCAAGTCGCGTTGTTGGAATCGACGACCCCCTATAGAGATTCTGTAATGTCACGCTGTCCCTTTACCCCAGTCTCCGTCCTATGCGCATGCCTCCGTGCTCCCCGCAGCGCCTCTCCCTGCCCTTGACTCTGCCTGGCTCTTACCTGCCTCGGGCCGGGCGCCCCGGAGCTGTATCCTGCCCATCGGCTCTCCCGCAGCAGGACTGGTGCTGGTGCCGGCTTCCATCCTGGAGTGAGGGCGGGATCAGGGGCTCAGACCGTGCCCCCTCCCTCCCCCCTCCGGCCATCCCAACTCCTCAGCGCTGCCTGGGAATCAGCAATGCAGTGGACCCGCCGACGGGAGCGCCCTGGAGAGGGGGGTCTGGAGAGGGGCAGAGACTGGCGCGGGGGGGGGCAGAGAAAGGGGGGAGTGGGTGGGCTCTTGAACAATTGGGGCACAGTGATCGCACCGTGCGAGCAGGAGGGTATAAAGAGAGGAGGCGCGGCATGCAGAGGTAAAGGGGCGCCATAGAGGGGTGACAGCAGCGCCACTTGAGGTGAAAGCAGAGGTCAACGTGGGGGGCTATTATAGAAAAGCAGGAAGGGGGAGGACGGGGTGTTGGGTATGGAGCAGGAAAAGGCAGGTAGGGTAAGAGAAAGGTAAGCGGAGGAGGGAACTGCTCGAGGTAGTGGCAAGGTCAAAGTTCATGGAGAGTTGGGAGAAAAGGAGCGAAGGCAGAAAGTGTGGAAGGGAATGGGGAGATTGGGGGGGTATTTTTATTTAGGGAAAGGACATGAAAAGGAAAGTAAAACGAGATTGTAATTCAAGGTGTGTCACAGAAAAGCAGCATTTCGAGAGGTGGAGGTGAGCAGGGAGGTACAGGGGGCGTGAAAGACACCTTGAAAGAGGAGAGGTACAGTACAGGAAGGAGGTGAAGAAACGGCGAGCGTAAATCAGTGGGAAGAAATCGCGGCAGAAGAGGAGAGAATGTAACAGAAAATACTGGAGAGTAGAGGCAAGGGGGGAGGTGGAGGGGACACACTACGCAGCAGAAATTGAGAGAAACGGAGCAGAGAAGGAGGCAGGAGCAGGACAAGGTAGAGGAGAGAAACCCCGAAGGAGGGCACGAACGGAGAGCGAGAGCCCTTGGGGTGAAATACATGGATGGAATAAAATAGGACAAGACGAGAGGGCTGTGTGGGGACATTGGCACACTCACGAAAGATAAAAGATAACGCATAGGTAGTAGGCCAAAGGCGGTGTGTTTTATGCGTTTCTATGGAAACGAGAACCGCGGAGTGACTGACTCACTGGAGGGCGCTGGCACTCGAGCTCCTTCGCGCCGGCCGCTCTTGCCCCCCCCTTGTCTCTTGGCATCATCCTGTGGCACTTATGATGTTTAGATGTATCTGCCCAGTAACTCTTGCAGTATGTACACAGAAGTGAAAATTAGCTACAAACAACTGAGCACAGCAAACAAAGGGGTATAATACAAGACGTAGAGGAAAGATGTTAGGGCTGGCAGGAATAGAGTGTTTAGACAGCAGCAGTCTCGTACCAGAGGGAAAAGGTGGGCACTGTCCACCGCTGGTTTACCAAAGAAGACATGGGGTAGTCACAGGCAAGGTGACGTAAAAAAAGGTCATCTTCGGAGGGAGAGCATTGCGAAATTACGCTGGGGCAAGATGTTGCAGCACCTTTCTTCTCTGTAGTCAGACTGAGTGGCCCTAAACTCGTATAACCGACCTTAGCAATAACAAGTCAAAGGTACCTGTTCTCAGACCGTGAAGCAGCTACCCTATTTGGAGATCCTAAAATACCTAGGACAGAAGAGCCAAAATACATATAGTTACTGTGCATATTACCTAGCAAGGAATCAGCAGTACATGTGGTGAGGAAACTCATGCCAAATGCAGCGAAAGGTTTGTCATATTTTGTTGCGTCGGTAGAGCTGGGAACGCAAAACAAATTCTATAATAAAAAAAACAACAGTGCCAGTACAAATTAGTAGTGTTCTCTCGCTGTCCCATGTTAGGTGCGAAGAGTCCTACCCGCTTTATACAATATTTATATAGGAAAAAGCAAAGCCCGATGTGGGCTACAGCAGAGATATACAATTGCCAAGCCGTTGTTTTTAAAGTCGAATCGTTAAATTTTGAATTAAGAATCTATTCTTCTTTCCATTTACATGCACAAACACAATAGTTGCCAAAAACCCACACCACAGTCCAACCCATGCTTTTTCAGTCAGCAGCACTTTGTATACTGGTTTGTAGGGTCATACATATTCCTTTTTTTTTGCTGTGCTAGGAATTTTCGTTTCATATTATTTGACAGGCATTTATTATTTTCAGTGTGCCTCGCTGTGGCTGTAAAAGGCGACTTCCCTGTATAGTGCAATCGTGATAGTCTTCTCTATCCCCTTCGCAATTTCCCCGTGTATGCTCCTAATTAATGGCGATCTTATGTATATTTACTTTCAGCTTTTGTAAAGTGGCGGGTGCTCTTCAGGCTCTGCCCGGTTCCTTCTAGTCGCGTCTAGATCTTTGCCACCGATACTGTTGGGCTATGTTCTCCTATGCCACTGTTGTGTAAACACCACTTCGTTTGCTCTTTATTCCTGTCAATACTTCATGCTATTGCTGTTTTCAAAAGTTAATGCATTTTGATATACATCACCTTTTCTTCCTCTGACCCTTCACTGTACACGCCTTTTTTCTACTTAAAGCACCTTTGCTGTTAGTCTGTTTTCAATGTCTTTTTCTGTGACAGTCTTGTTTTCAGCTGCCTTAACCAGTGCCCTGTTAGACTGCCAGTGCCCATGTCGGTGCCATTTAAACGATAGGCTCTCTACAATCCCGTCTGCTGCTTACCCCTTCTCTGGCTCGCCATGAGCTGACCTCCGTACAGCACTGTCCGCAGCCTTGGTCCAACCCTGCACAACACACGACCCAGGGGCGTCGCCATTTTGGAATCAGAAACGCTGGGCATAGGGAAAAATACACACACAAAAAACAAGCACCTACGAGGACACGGGGGGGCGGGAGAGGACACGGACGGCGGGAGGGGGGCGGGAGAGAACACGGACGGCGGGAGGGGGGCGGGAGAGGACACGGACGGCGGGAGGGGGCGGGAGAGGACACGGACGGCGGGAGGGGGGCGGGAGAGGACACGGACGGCGGGAGGGGGGCGGGAGAGGACACGGACGGCGGGAGAGGACACTAACGGCGGGAGAGGACACGGACGGCGGGAGGGGGGGAAGGATCACGGCTCACGCACATTTCTAAACAAAATGCTCCTTACCTGATCGCCTCGTGGGAACTCGAATCTTGCAGCCAACTCCAACAACAGACACTTAGCAAAAGAAGAAAACAGGCGGACTAAAAAAAAAAAATAACACCCACCCACCACCGTGATGACGAACAGAAGTGGGTGGAGAGGGAAAAAATGTCGGGAACGCCCCCGAATCTGGTCCGGCCTTGACGGACAGATCTCTGTTCCAATGGCTAGCCTCCATTTATGGAGCTAGCCAATGGAACAGAGGGCGTATTCCAAGAGTCCCTTACTGAAGACTAGAGATTTCTCCTGGAGGCGGAGCTAACGCTCCGTGCTCCAGGCGAAACCTAAAAAGGGGTCCTCTGTCTCCTGTCCTCCACACCCTAAAGTCTGTTCCAGGGCTCAGGGCCCTAGGATTGATATGGAAGAGTACTGCCATTCACATTATTGTAGGCTTTCTCCTTCCAACCTCCGTCATATCTCTCACTCACCCACAGGAGATCCACAATGGATTACTGGCGGCAAGGGTAAAGCATGGGATATACACAGTGTAAACAATCATGCATCGTCCATGTCCAACATGGATGGAGCAAAGATGCTGGTTGTAGGGAACTGGCAGATCATTTAAAACAGGAGAGACCCGTAGACAACCCAGGGAAGACAATGGATAAGAGGACTACCCTGCAGGTGTAATTTGTCACTGCCACCACTGTGGGTCCTCCACTCATTGGTGAGCTGATGATAACCAGGATCAGTAAAGAGGGTGCACATGATGGCTACTCAGCCCAGCTCTGGATTGCATTCCACGTTTAAATGAGCCCACAGCGTACACGCAAGTTTGTCATACACGCTGAGGCAAACAATCTATGCTAACCCAAGACACAGCACATGGGGAACTCAGGGCAGGGGTGCATGTTTTCCTGAGTCATGCCCCTAATCCTTTCTATCCCAACATCAGCAAACCCCATTTTGTGCTAAAAGCGTAATTTAGCATAATTGTTATGAAAAAGGGCTCACAAACTTTGATCTTGTTGCGACTGCCGGGTTGTCAGAAAAATCATTAATTTTCGATCGTCTTGGTGAAGCCTCATCATTGCGTCCCTTCTGTTTAGCTGGCCACCACCACAAGTCATCACCGGCCATCCAGTGTCTCCAGTTCTACCCATCACTGACAAGTCCTCTATGTGAACTGTTATTGTCCTGGTAGATGGGAGATCCGCTCACAACGATGACTGCTGATGGGGAAACTGTTCCTCGGGCACTGTCACTGGATGCAGCAGAATCTGCAAAGAATGCTCTCAACAAAGCCCCAGGAGCCTTGTTGCCATATGTGCCCTCCATGGCCGTATGTCTGTCAGGCCCTTTCATCCTCTTGTGGAATACAATACTGAGTATCATCCAGAAAATGATACATGGGCACTATATACTCGAGGAATAGTCTCCATGTCCCCTTACTATGGAATTTAGGCTACATTTCCTTTCTCATCATGCAGTAGTGTAGCAAGGATTCCATGGGTATTGGTGCAAAATAGGATAATGCTCCATTTAATTGCCATTGGGGTAGTAAAATACAGAAATTACCAGGGTTCAGTGGGCCCCTCAGGGCCTGTGGGTCCCAGTGCCACTGCACCTGCTGCACCAATGCTAGCTGTGCTCCTGTCCTCATGTACTGAGGTGTGTGTTTCCTTTTCATCTCCGGGCTCTTCTGCTAACAGATGGGATCTAATTTGGAAAATATGTACCAGATCTGGGGGTCACACAGAAACGAACCAGGTTCCACGGTTTTCTCCTCTGCTTGGAAGATATTCTGTCACCAGGACACAATGCACAGGATACTATAACTGTCATGCAGGAATTATTATGAGATTTGTTATCCTAAACCTCCCATTGAGAATGGTGCTTCATATCTGAATACTGATAGCTTGGTAGACTCATGGCTTTGTAGTTATTAGTATTTAGATTTGGATTGGTTCTGAACTGCTTCCTTCACTCCAGTGACTGGTACATCCACCAATCAGACACACAGTTTCACACAGTGGGAGCACTGGTCAACTCCATATGCCAGCAGCACTCCATCTATCAAAGCCAATGTTAATGACTCGGCCAGACAGGATCCCAGTATGATTTGTTGACTATGAGACACAGGACTTTGACTCGTCTATGTTCACCAAGTTCCTTGTAATAACCGTGTATGTATATTGGAATGAAACCATTCCTCGTGAATGAGGGAAGGCAAAATCGGCGATTTGATACTCTATTTTCTACATGCATGCACTCCTGGGACACACTACAACAAACAACTTTACTGTTTGCCTCACGTACTGACCTGTGCACTCCACTTGCACCTCAGAAGAATTATTCTTGCTTTCTAGATTGGCCCAGAGAGAGGAAATGTATAGACTAAGAACACAAGAATTAGTTGCAAACGGCAACTTCTGATTCTCTACATATGCAACAGTAAGCACTGCAGTTTGTCCACTTCATACTACCAAATACACTGCACTCTTTCAACACACAACGCCTGGTCCATTGGCTAATGACTGTACTGCACAACTTCAATACAATGCTTGGTCCATTGGCTAATGAATGTATTTCACAACTTTAACACACAATACCAGGTCCATTGGCTAACGAAGGTGCTGCACAACTTCAATATACAACGCCTGGTCCATTGGCTAACAAATGTACTGCACAACTTCTACACACACCACCTGGTCCATTAACTATCAAATGTACTGCACAACTTCAACACACAACACCTGGTCCATTAGCTATCAAATGTACTGCACAACTTCAACACATAACGCTTGGTCCATTGGCTAACGAATGTATTTCACAACTGTAACACACAACACCTGGTCCATTGGCTAACGAAGGTACTGCACAACTTCACTGCACAATGCCTGGTCCATTGGCTAACGAATGTACTGCACAACTTCAATACACAACACCTGGTCCATTGGCTAACAAATTTACTGCACAACTTCTACATACAACACCTGGTCCACTAGCTATCAAATGTACTACACAACTTCAACACACAACGGCGGGTCCATTGGCTATCAAATGTATTGCATAACTTCAACACACAACGCCGGGTCCTTTGGCTAATCATCGATGTCCGATGTGATAGGGGACTTTGTTATGTGTAGCTCATTATTTGGTGGGGTGATACCGGATGGGTGGGGTGGGGGGCAGACTGAAATCCATGATCCTGGGGGCACTTCCACACCAAATAAGTAATTACACGTTATTGGTCCTGGACTGAGGAATACCGCAGGGACCTCGGAATACCGGGTCCGTTTTCACATTCCACTTTTGATTGTAAGCCTGATAATGCAGCAGGTAGTAAACAGCAGGAGGGCGAGTGCTGTTGGTCGGCGCTAAGGGTGGTTGTCATGGAGAAATGGCAGATACGTTAGAGTAGAAAGAACCTGGGGAGAGCTTTAGCTGCTGCCCCTCTGATGCATGATGGGGTGGGCTGCACCTCTGCCTGCTCTCCTTGCCTGGACGCTTCCAATGGTTCAGTGGTTGTAGATTCGCACCTGGTAAAAGAGAGTTTGGTGTTTCTGGACCCAGGAATGCAAGGCCCGTAAACACTTGGCCACTTGAAGTTGTCTCCAGCTCTATCTCTTCCATTATTCCTCATGGAAAAAACATTCTGGCACCTCAAACTGAAGTTCATAATATTTGTAAACTGTGTCAATTATGGATGAGCATGCATTCCATTGCCTCAAACAAATAACATGTGCAACAACCCGCAGAAAATGGGAACTCAACTCACAGTTTTTCATGTCCTCTGATTACAAGTAAACACAAATAAAACCTAAAAATCCTATTATGTACATGGTTTCAAACTGCAGGCAAAAGCCCTCTACCTAGCACCTCATTTGGGAACTGTTACATCATCTCAGTACAATCGAGTTCACTCTTCCTGGCACCAATCAGCAGTTCAAGGGCGACCTTTCCATTTTGTCAAGAACATCTCACCCTGTGTGAAGCATTTTTAATAACTTCTTATCTGTTTCAGCTGGGAACAATTCTTTAGTTAAATTCTGCAAATGGTGGATTATGTGGTAAAAACAACAAATTCATGACCAGTGAAGTGGCCACATTTCTTACTTTTCATATACCTGCCAAATTCCTGGAGAGCCCTCTGGAGCGGTTGGCTTGATGGACATACCTGTCTTCCATAGACTCGGGCCCTTGCAGTGTCTCCTGGTTGTCCTGTGCTTTACTGAGTAATTTTATTCCCCTCTCTGCTTGCTGGCAGCTCATCATGTGTTTCTGGGACTCTGGGTGGTGGTAGGGGAAGAGCAAACTGAGAAATCTGGCAAACTAACTGCAAACCTCATTAACAGTCCTTCCCAGTGGCGCGTCTAGATCCTGATCTTGCGTCCTTCTTATGCATGTAGTGAGTGAGACCTACATAACAGCAATGGCGCTGTATTGTTCCACGCATCGCTTAATTTGGAAACAATTCGCACTGGAGTCCAAAGTTTATCTCATGAGCCTGTCACCGGCAAAGCTGAATGCCTGGCCTACCAAACACCAAGGATGCCTAGTCTTGATTCCACCACATTACTCTTCCTGTCTATTCATCTCACACTTGCCGGTTCTTTTCCATCCTCCTTTCTCCATTGGTCACAGTTTTCCTGTCATTCTCTTTCTCCTCCTTTCTCTTTTGTGCCTTTCTCTTGCTCTGGGTGCAAGCTAATGGTGAAAAATAATTCCCAGTTCCCAAAAATGAGTGCATGTCCTCACCACCTGCAACTAACTGCTCAAACTAAGCACTGGTTCCACAAATATTTGGTTCAACAGCTCATAATGAAGTGTGCTTTTCAGTGTTTATGGTGAAGTGCAACCTCTAATTAGTGGCCATCAGATGACAGTGGAACAGGACACAGCATTCTCCATGGCCGGTGAAATGCAGCAAGATGCAAATTAGAGTTTTTCCCGTTTGACAACCAAACTAAATCTTTTGGTTTCCCAGCTTAATCGGAAATTAGTGGCTCTTGCACCACAATCAGAGGTTTGTGTTTTTTAAGTAAGCAGTGCACATTTGTTTAAAAGCACTTTTGCGATGGCACGCTTCTGGGGTTCCTTCAAGACGACTTACTGCGGATAAATAACTCCCCATCAAATTTTAAATAAGGCTTCCTGTTTTCCATTTTTACTGATTTTTACAGATAAATACAGACAGAACTATTTATTTTCTTGTCTGTATTCATTTTTAAACGTGGATAAAAACGGATATTGGGTGCTTTTGAGTGATTCTAAATACACTTTGCCATGACTGCCAGGCCAATAACTGTATGGATTGATAGGTAAGGTATTAAAAAAAAGGAATTTTAGTAAAGCGGCTTAAACAGCAGTAGATATGCACAAGGCTGATTCGCAAATGTGCATATTTTCGTATTAGTGCATCGATTTATCTTCTGCGGGTGTTCATATAACTGAAAGCTGGCAGGCATTCAAGCATGACGGCATATTTATTGGTTATATAAATGTGGAAATATACCAGATTTGGCTTTATTTTTTCACAAAACACATAATAAATATGGATATATACAGATAAAGTTGACAAAAAATAAATATGGATAAATATAGATGGAAATGTAAAAAAAAAAAACAAAAAAAAAAACTGGGAGCCCTTATTATAAAATACAATGTAATGGCAGTAAGGGTCACAGGATGACATCCACATGTGTGCAAAGCATGGCCAAGGATCCGGGAAGCGGGTAAGAAACCTTAAGACTGGAAACTATCTTGAATGAGCTACTACGGCATGGCAACAGCATGAGCACGCGCCCTTTTCCAAACACTGCAAACTGTAATCCAGACACATGTCACGGCCAATTTAACCTGGATATTACATGCCAGTTGTTTGTGAGTTTTTAAAATACTTTATATGCTAACCTCCTTCTCCGGGGAGTGTTCAGTGGTGTTCCTCAAAGTGCAGTGTGTGAAATATTTTCCATGTTCCATTCGTCAAGCATGTCAGAAATACACAGACATTGTTTCCTATGTTTTTTCTTAACATAAACATATGTCTTGTTCGTTTATGCCCATTGAGCTGGAAGGCTAAGGTTGCAAACCTTCTTAGATCATATGAACCCAGCTCTGAGGACAGTGAGCTTTCAAGGGAAAAATAGAACTAAGGAGTAGAGCGTGAAATGCTGATGAATAGAAGCATCGGTGCCCAGCAGGGGCATATGCTGATACTCTGGCGGAAGGCATGTCTCTTTTACTTTGCGTTGATTTTTTTCTATTTGCGCTGCCTGTGTCTGGTTGTCAGGACCCGTAGTTTCTGGTTAGCGTCAGAACATAGAGTTTGTTCTGCTGTAATAACATGAAGGTCCCTGCCGTCCTCAAGTCCTGATACTTCCAAATGTTGCTGTATCAGCCCGTCAACGGGACAGACATTGGTGCTTACGTCAAAGTACTCAAAACCCACCAGAACCCTACTCACTACCTTTGTAAATGACCGGGTTGCTGTGTATGCATAGGTTTTTGCCTGTTCTCCATCCCATCTGTTCACAAACTCTTCATCTTTGTCAGAAGTTAGGATTTTAACCTCCCCCCCCCCCCTCATCCTCCTCCGATTACGCGGCAGGCCTGAATGCATAGCAGAGCACCTTTAACATTGGTGACCTAGGTTCCTGGTCATTAAATCTGTCTCTACTGTTGTCCCCTACATCACCCGAACCGTCTCTCTCTATGACTCTTCCTCCTCCTCCTCCTCTTCCTCCCCCAAGCCTCCGTCTTCCTCACTATGCCCATAAGCAATGAGGCCCGCCCGAGATGTAATCACACTCATTCCTGATGGTACCTCACTGGAGCACTCTCACCCTTTATCTAAGAAGCAATGGATCCATCAGCAAAATGAATGCTGCCCTCAAGAACTACCGTCTCAGGCCCCAAGACAGAAATTTCCATCAATCACCAGCCCTTGCTCCATGATGTCCAGCCCTCGCTCCATGATCTCCAGCCCTCATTCCATGATCTCCAGCCCTCATTCCATCAGATCCAGCCCTCGCTCCATGATCTCCAACCCTCGTTCCATGATCTCCAGCCCTCACTCCATGATCTCCAGCCCTCATTCCATGATCTCCAGCCCTCATTCCATCAGATCCAGCCCTCGCTCCATGATCTCCAACCCTCGTTCCATGATGTCCAGCCCTCGCTCCATGATCTCCAGCCCTCATTCCATGATCTCCAGCCCTCATTCCATCAGATCCAGCCCTCGCTCCATGATCTCCAACCCTCGTTCCATGATCTCCAGCCCTCACTCCATGATCTCCAGCCCTCACTCCATGATCTCCAGCCCTCGCTCCATGATCTCCAACCCTCGTTCCATGATCTCCAGCCCTCACTCCATGATCTCCAGCCCTCACTCCATGATCTCCAGCCCTCGTTCCATGATCTCCAGCTCTCACTCCATGATCTTCAGCCCTCGCTCCATGATCTCCAGCCCTCACTCCATGATCTCCAACCCTCGTTCCATGATCTCCAGCCCTCTCTCCATGATCTCCAGCCCTCGTTCCATGGTCTCCAGCCCTCACTCCATGATCTTCAGCCCTCGCTGTATGATCTCCAGCCTTTGCTCCATGATCTCCAGCCCTTACTCCATGATCTCCAGCCCTCGCTCTATGATCTCCAGCCCTCGCTCCATGATCTCCAGCCCTCACTCCATGATCTCCAGCACTCACTCCATGGTCTCCAGCCCTCAGTCCATGATCTCCAGCCCTCACTCCATGATTTCCAGCACTCAATCCATGAGATCCAGCCCTCATTCCATGATCTCCAGCCCTCATTCCATCAGATCCAGCCCTCGCTCCATGATATCCAGCACTCGCTCCATGATCTCCAGCCCTCGCTCTATGATCTCCAGCCCTCGCTCCATGATATCCAGCCCTCACTCCATGATCTCCAGCACTCACTTCATGGTATCCAGCCCTCCGTCCATGATCTCCAGCCCTCACTCCATGATCTCCAGCCTTGCTCCATGATCTCCAGCCCTCAGTCCATGATCTCCAGCCTTTGCTCCATGATTTCCAGCCCTCATTCCATGATCTCCAGCCCTTACTCCATGATCTCCAGCCCTTGCTCCATGATCTCCAGACCTCAGTCCATGATCTCCAGCCCTCGCTCCATGATTTCCAGCCCTCAGTCCATGATCTCCAGCCCGCAGTCCATGATCTCCAGCCCTTGCTCCATGATCTCCAGCCCTCGTTCTATGATCTCCAGCCCTCGCTTTATGATCTCCAGCCCTCGCTTTATGATCTCCAGCCCTTGTTCTATGATCTCCAGCCCTCGCTTTATGCTCTCCAGCCCTCGCTCTATGATCTCCAGCCCTCGCTCTATGATCTCCAGCCCTCGGTCTATGATCTCCAGCCCTAGCTCTATGATCTACAGCCCTCGCTTTATGATCTCCAGCCCTCGCTCTATGATCTTCAGCCCTCGCTCTTTGATCTCCAGCCCTCGCTTTATGATCTCCAGCCCTCGCTCTATGATCTCCAGCCCTCGCTCTATGATCTACAGCCCTCGCTTTATGATCTCCAGCCCTCGCTCTATGATCTTCAGCCCTCGCTCTTTGATCTCCAGCCCTCGCTTTATGATCTCCAGCCCTCGCTTTATGATCTCCAGCCCTCACTCCATGACCTCCAGCCCTTGCTTCATGAGCTCCAGCCCTCGCTCCATGATCTCCAGCCCTCGCACCATGATCTCCGGCCCTAACTTCATGATCTCCAGCTCTTACTCCATGATCTTCAGCCCTCGCTCCATGATCGCCAGCCCTCAGTCCATGATCGCCAGCCCTCACTCCATGATTGCCAGCCCTCGCTCCATGATCACTATTTATCACTCCATGATCGCTCTTGCTCTTTGACTCCAAACCCAAGACTCTAGAGACGTCACCCAGCAAAGCCTTGACTTTTTGTGTACATCATGGTCGGGTTCTCACGCACCATCTTGCCAATACGTTTGCTTGTCATTTTATTCATGTCACAGTTTTATTCTGTACCTTAGGTCCAGCATTTATGTTAGAAACGCTCAAGTGAAAACATAAAGAAAAAAGAACATAAGGTGGCTGGGCAAAAACGGTGCACACAATCACAATATTATAGTAAACAGTAGTAACACAATGATGCTGAAGTAGGGAGGAGTTGCCGCAACAAACAAGCCTCAGTTGGGACAAAGTAATAACTGACAGTCTTCGAGCATTCTAGAACAGCAAAAAAGCAAGGTCAAAGTCTTTGATCAGTCATCTTATTTATTTATTTATATTTCCTCAATGGTCTGGCCAATTATCTTGTGTTTGGTCACAATACTTCCTTAACATCCTGGTCAACATGTATTTCGTCGTTGGAAACATTGTCCATTGACTTCTTCAGGGCGATTGATTAACATGAGATATCCTGTCTTCAGAAAAACTGGTGCGGTAGCCAGTAGTTATCTGCAATCGTAGATTTAATAGGTATAGACAAGCAGTATGTAATCCAAATTACACACATAATAATCACAGTACATTATTTTAGGCACTTATGGAGAGTACTCTGTGTGAACATGATTGCAGGTTGACTGGTTACCTCACCCGCTTTTCTGAAGATATGTTGTTGATAATCAATGGCCCGGAAGAAGTCAACTGAGAATATTTCCAATGACAAAACACATGTTGGCTGGGAGGTGAATTTTTAGAGCTGTGTACATAATTCCTCTAAACGCAGTGGTTTTGCAGGTGCACGGCAGAGCTGTGTGGGCAGCAGTACTGAAATGCTAGGCGATGCTGTAGGTCAGTATTTAGGTGTACTGTCAGAGCTGTGTGAGAACCCCAGTAAAAACAGGTGGTGATTTATGTTACTGTGGAGGTGTATTGGTGGGGTGTGTGACATACCTCTGTGTATAGCCCAGTTATGGCAGAGCTATTGGAACAGGATGCAATAGTATATGGTAGGATAGGGTCAAGACATTTTGGAAGGACTTTATGTAGGTGGTAGAAATTGAATAGCAAGGATTGATAGAGGTGAGGTATGGGGATATTAGTAAAGTTGTGCGTCTGTTCTGTTAGTAAGTTAACAATTCATTCTTCAGGATAATATTAATATGCACGGAGAAAGGTGTAACAGGGTACAATGCTGGAATAGCCAGGCAAGATTCAGGGCGGAATCGAAGTACATTGTGAAACTACTTTGTCTGGTTCTCAGTTTCTGTAGTGCAGGGGGATACTTCTAGTTAAATCAGAAGTACATTTGAAGGGCATAATGTAGTTCACAGTAGACAAGTGTGAGTCTCGATAAGTAAATGACAAGGTGTTGATGCCCAGCAGGAATACAGTGTGTAATAAGATCTGTAGGTTTCGGGGCTTAGAAATGAAAATCCATTTCCTTTAGCAGGGTAGTGTTGAGGTGCTTTGGAAGAGCAGATTGTGTCTGACAGTAAGGGAACAGGAAGGGAACAACAAAAGTGGCACATACCTGTAAGATCCATAGGTATAGGTGTCTATGGGTCTAAGTACTCGAATAGCAGGCACCTTTGGGGAGCAATAATAGATTGTGTATGCATCCCAGTATCTGAAGAAAGTAGAGCACTGCGGATCAGAATGCAGGCGTATTGGTAGGTTGTGTAAGCCAGTACTAGGACTGCAGATATCTCTGCACATTGGGTGCATTGTGTGTGAGTTCCTGGTCTGAAGTAGCAAGTGTGATACAGGTCACAAATGAACCATGATGGCAGAGCTCTGTATGGGTCCTAATACTGGAATAACAAACAATGCTTCTGGTTATGCTTGAATTATTACTGACAGTTGTGTATAGGGCAGAATCCCAAAATAACTTGGATGCTGGTCGCGTTTAAAGTACACCGGCATAGTCATGTTGATCCAGTGCTGAAATAGCTTGATGGGGTACAGATCTGTGTTGAAGTACATTGACAATTAGACAGTGGAGCCAGGGAAGAATGTGACCTGGAATGTGGGCCATGGGCAGAAATTAGCACTCATGGACCTTGCAACATGTGCAGTAGGTCCAGCTTGCCCGAAGATCCTTCTCCTACGAGCATCTTCAAATAAAACCTCTTACAGCAACAGCCAGAGCATATTTTTAAAGTTCTCCCTCCTCACCAATCCCATCACTAGAGCGCTCAATGTAGCCTACATCCAACCTCCACTGAATAAACATCGACCTGATCCAATTGACTAGCAAACTACAGGTCTACCACGGAAGGGATGCTGTACTGAAATGAAGACTGAGAATGGAGCCTTCAAACAACGTATGCATAACACGTGTGGCAATGATACTAATAGAGTGTTTAATAAAATCCAATAATTTTTATTTCATTAAACTTGAGGAAAAAGTAACACATGAACACAAAATGAAAGAAAATGCTTTAAATACGATGAAAATGTACACTACTGTCACCATTTCACATACTAGGCCTCAAACTGTTCTATTGCAATGTTAAAAGTTGTTCATTTAGAAATGTTAAGAGACACAATTTCTAAGTGAAAAATTAGATCATTTACAATGAAGATGTAACAATAATGTATACTTTTGACCTTCAGTAAAAGATGCCATTTCATGATAAGATTAACATTTAATAACACGATTCACATATTTTGTAGAAATGCTGCTGTTTTGTTAAAAACTCATTGGTGTAAATGATTAGGATATAGGTTTAAAATGGACACTGTAGCCTTATATGAGGGATCAGCAAAATCCTAAATGTTGACCCTGTGAACTAACTAGTTTTCCCTTTTTAGGTCATGTCATTAAAAAATGTTTGTATTTTTTCCTAGAAGATGTTTCAAATTATACATTACTTACTTTAGTTTGAAGATAATCTAGTATAAGTATTTGTGGGAAAGCTCATGCGTAAGCAGAGCTGAACCCTGATCGATATTAGTTGCAACAAGTTTAGCTAACATTGTTTATAGTTGATTGTATTTTCAAAGACATGGCAAGTAGTTATCAGGAAAATCTCGGACGGTGATTGGATGGCAGAAGACGGACGATGCAAGAGTTGCTGATACTAACAAAATGTATTGCTTGTATAAATGTGTGTTCCTAGACTAGGAGTGTTTAACACTCCGAGATTCTGGCAATTCGGATTGGCAGCTCAGCTAAGAAACTAGGCTGTTCAGACCCCCTGTGTTCTTGTGTTATATATGTAGAAGGAGCTGGGGATAATAACCAGGCATGGGTCTTTAAACTTTATATCCCTTGGACCCTCTCGTAATGGTTTGTTTTTGATATTGTTCCTAGACTAGCACACACCACCCTCATCTACACCCCTTTCATTCGAGCTGACTTCCTCTGAGATTCAGACTTGCAACTTCTCAGATGATGTCTCTACTTGACTCCTTTGTCTTTTTCTCATGCTGGCTCACATTTGCAGAATGTGGTCCGCAGAGTGTAGTTGAGAACTTTTCTCTTTTGCCCAGACCATGTGTTGTATTGTGCTGAGACTCTACTGAGTTTCTTGAACCTCTCTTTATGGAATGTTCTATTTTGATTATTTCTCACATCATTGAATTGAATTTACTCAAGCTTTATGCCTGCTCTCATTCTCTCGATATAGAACTCTTTAAGGGTTCAAGCTGACTCATTCACTTAATATTTTGAATAGGGATTCTTTCCTATATGGAAGGCACTTATTAATGATTTATGCATTGAATTGATACTAACTAGATGTGACTTATTGATTAATTAATAAACCTGATTTAAGAAAAATTGAGCTACTAAAGCTTTGAAGTAATAAAACCTTCTTAAATCTCTCTTTATTGACTAACACCTAATATTGATTATTAATGAGATTGTTAAAGCCATGAGTGATTATATTTCTCTTCTTGCTTAAACGGACACAATCAATTGGCTTGAGTGAGCGAGGGTTAGCCTTAATTACTATTGTAAACCATTTTACTTAATAACCTGATTCTCACTCCAGCAATACTCTGGTCATTCTTGACGCGTCAGCTGCTTTCAGCAGTGGGTGGCAATACCATATACTGGTTCTTGTCTTTTCTTCAAAATCGCTCACCTGCGTTTGCACTCCTTGTTTCTGATCTTCTATTAAACACCACTTGTGCAGCATTCCCCAGGTCTCCCTTTTAGCCCAACCTTGTTTATATGGGCCATCCAGGGAATGATTTCACGAAGCCCCAGCTGACATCATCAAACGTACCAGCACTCTAGAGCGGCGATTGCTGGTAATTATTAGCGATGCATCACTAAGGAAAGGGATGTTTTATTTCTTTTTGCTGGATCGCCCCTCCCCTTTAAAGTGCTGTACCAAGAACAGCGTCGTTTTTATCTTTCTTGAAGGACATCTGGTAAGTACTCAAAATCACTTTCAAGAATGCTTGATCTCCGTGGTCAGCTAGATGAGTGGGAACTCACTAAAGATGAACTTGGACAAAATGGAAGTACTTACTCTATGTGGCAAACACCAGTCTCAGGTCTGACACCTTGCCACCCACTTTTATGGGACAGCACCTTTGCCTGCCAGTACACTGCACACATTTGCACACACTGTCCTGACCTTTTCTTTGACGAAGAGGTATCCCTTATGGCTCAAGGTAATAGATAAAGATCATTCTGTCATGTGATCTTAAAATCTTTAAGAGAGTTTATACATGTTTCCTTTCAAGTACTGTCAAACTGCTTTCAGGGCACAGTTGCCTGGGACTTGGACCACAGCAATTCTTTGTATATAGTAATTAAAAAAATCTAATGTTGAAATGACAATCGGTTTTGAATTTAGTGGCGAGATATCTTTGGGCAAGACGTTAATACTGCAGATCTCAAGCTCATGAGTTTCATTTGCTCCCAGTCTTTAGACACATAACTTTTGAATGTATATAAACACAACCATCCAGCCATTGACTATCCAGGACCAAGATATTTCATCCCATTCCCCAATCACTGCCATGGCTCAGCATCTGCCCACCATCTTAGTATATCTACTATCCTGAGTGTGGCAGGTGGATGTAAAGTATTTACCACGTTTCCTCCCAAAGCTGGAACAGTTGAAACACTTGCTCTAGACTAAAATCTGACTGTCCTTAAAGTCTGTATGATCTACCTTCTTTTTCGTAGTGCTCACCACTTGTCACAGCTTTGCCTTGTGCACATTCTCTTTCAACGTTATAACACATAAAGCACACTTGCAAGCTCTTGTTTGCACTAAACTGGACAAGTCCAACATAGCTACCACCACACCATATGAAATGATAGAGAACCAATAACAGTCTGTACTAAAAGCACTAACAACAATTGCCACACTATCCACCTGAGTCACCTTCAGAACATCCAGTACAATACCAGTGCTTCCTACATATACCACTGTGTGTGGTCTCCAAACATGCATGCAAGCACTCACCTGCCTCAAAACACAAAGCAACTGGCACGCCTTCTTATCCCTAATCGAAAACTGCGATAAGGTACACAGATGCCAGCCTATACCAGTTCAGACTGGTCCAACAGGGTTTTAAAGATCCACACCAGTGGCAGCAATGTGCTATACAAACACAGGCAGAGATGTAAGGCACTATACAATATGAAACAAAATAGGTCACATAAATTAAACAATCATTAAAACCAAAGTGCTTGGGATTAATGGAGTTGTATATTAGTAAAAAAACAAAAACAGGCAATCAGGGAGCAGCAATTCAAATATGGTGTCACTGATTATGAAGCTGACTTGGGATTTATCTCTCTGAATGAGGTAGGTGGCACCAAGCTGTGAACTCGCCCCTTGCAATGGGGTTCCATTCTTTCTTGGCCAACATTACTTTTCATGCTGCAACTTGTTTATTCATACTGAAAATGTAGTGAAGAAATGTATCAGTCCCAAAGTGTTAATAGCATTGAGCTAAAAAAACAAAGGACTTGCCCGATGGCAACTGCCATAGCATGGGCCTAGGCGACAACATTGTGGCACTAGGGAGAGGGAGCTCATGGTATCTATGACTATGCTTAGCATTAGTTGATTTGTACAAATGAAAGTGCAGAATCCCAAAGCAGCCTATTGTTTATTTCACCTCATGCCTCTTTCTTCCACGACCACTTCTTTCTCTTTATCTCAGTCTTGCAGGTCATTTTTCTTCCTCACTTGCTCCCTTTGTCACTAATTTTCTATCTTTATCTTCCTCCTTATTTGTCCTATTTCTGACTTTCTCTCTTTTGATGTAGGTCAAAGTCTGATGATGAAAACAAGTTCCTGTGCCAAAAAACACAAGTGCTGGAACCAGGGCTTAATTCGAGCTGGTGGGAACAGGTGGGGCTCACCGGCACTCAGTTTTGGGAATCAGCACTTCTTTTTGCTCATCAGGATTTGACTCACAGCAAGAAACAGGAAAACACACCAGAAGGAAAGAATGAAGAGGAGAACAATGGAATAACTTTACAAAGGGAGAAAGCAGTGATGAAAAAGAGCCTGCAGTAGTGAGATAAAGAGGCAGGGAATGTCTCGGGTCGATTAAAGTGGCATGAAGTGGAATCAAGAGTATGCAGCCTTGGGCTTCTGAGCAAAACGTAGGACCCTAGCACTTACTCTTTTTCAAATCAATCACCGATCGGTGCCCATCATCTGCAAACGCCGGCACAAATTTAGCAATTGACTAAATGTTAAGAGTAGGCCTAGATAGGGGAGAGATACCGAAGACACCACAGGAAAGGTACATGGAAGTGGGGCATGAAAATATTGAGGATACAAAAAGGGGGTGCTGCAACAGAGAGAAAAGAGGAAGATGGATGTGAGAGAGCCTTAGCCACAAGTAGCTCCATGTCATGTGTGAAACAGTCGGCTAAAGAGCCAAGAGAACTATGTAGACTGGAATTTTTAAGCTCTTCTACATAAAGGGAATAGTAAAATTACAAGACACACAATATCAAGAACTATTGGCAACTGAGCTAGAACTCACTGAAGATGTCACACATGACAAAGGTCCCTTTAGCAGCTATGGGTAACAATGTGAATGGGAGATGTGCAAATTCAGGAAAGATAGGGATATAGATGGAAGACCAATGTGCAGAGGAGATAAGTGATGGAAAAGGCCTAAGGCTGACCTGGTCTGTATGTTTCACGTGAAATCTGATGCCATTTGTTGTCTGGAGGTGCATGTTGCAGCATCTCTATGTGATTGTCACCATATTTGTGCCTGTGATCTTGTGGATGTTGATTGCAGTGGATGTAAAAGCCAGAAGATGAAATAATGCTGTAAAACAAAACTGTTAGGATCTTCTAACTATTATACTGCAGAAGATGGGTTAAGAAGGCCCACTAAAAGCAGACAGCGGTTGATCACTGGATACGCCATCGAGCAGTGGTGGAGGGGAAGCACTAGGTGAGACAATTTTCACCCAGCCCCAGAACTGTGAGTAATGTTGATGTGTACAATTTTGTTGAAGTGACTATGAGACATTGAGATCCCGCATGTGCAAACTTACGAAATAACTGTAATGCTTGAATTGGACTCTGCAATAAAAATTGTTTTACAAAAAAAAAAAAGAAGGCCCACTAAATTGTTTACCCACCCAACCACTGCTCTAAAGCCAACCTTCTATCCGGGGATGATGCTCAGGAATGGTCTGGCTCCTTTCTTTAGGAGAGCTCTCCCAATGTGAAGCACGGTCATTTCTATTCTGGGTGGTGCTGGTGGGGTTGTTTAGGACTCTACATTGACTAAGAATCTGTTTCGTGTGAACCTTATTTGGCCTTCTCCGACACGTCAAACTCGTCCTCAAGTGTATAGTATTATTTAACAGAAACGTGACCACATAATATATTATATGCAAGATGAATAGAGAGCAAAAGGGGTGGAGGCATTGCTATTATCTTAAAGGATACATTTAAGTGTACTAACAATGCACTGCCTATCTCAGACTGTGAAAACCTCTCCTTCACTATATATTTGTCCTCTACAAACTCTTTCTCAGGCCTATTAATCTACCGACCGCCAGGCCCTTGCGCTAAATTTACTGAAGCCCTAACCAGAGGCCCAAACTAGCCTGGCTATGGAAAAAACAATTTCACACTTCTTGGTATTCTAAATAACCTCACTGTGTCTAACATCCTACTTGATAAAACTAGCCTACAGCTCACTCAGAGAGTACAAAGCTGTACTCATGATAAAGGACATTATCTAGACCCTGTGTTAAGTAACAAAATACTAATAAAAAAATTGAAAGACCGCGCCCAATGGTCAGGACAGACCATGCCCTAATTCCATTCACATTGGAGGGTTGCTTTCCCCCTTTGATCAACACGACTACCACTAGTTTAGGCCCTAGATGGACAAAACTGAATAAAGAAGCCTGGAGGAATCACTTAACCTCAACTAAGCCCTTTTTGGTAATCACCCTGATGTTGCAAATTCTGTGGTATATGAAGGGCTAAAAAATTCACTAGACAAAGTGATCCCCATTACACCAATAAAGAAGGGAAAGAAAGAACAGTTAGCCCCATGGTTCACAGCCCACCTAGTTTCTGTAAAAGAATACTATAAAGCTCTTGAAAGGAAATGGAGAAAAAACTACAATGACAACCTAAAACTCTCCTATAGGACAACTATTAGACAATACCACCAAAAAATTAAAAGAGCACAGGCAGCATATTATGAAACTATTATAATGAAAGCAGCTAATGCCCCAATGGAGCTCTTCTGCATCGTCAACTCCCTCACTACTCTGAAAGCTGAAAATGTACTGCCCAGTCCCACTAAAGTACCCTGCAATGAACTTGCAGCCTACTTTCAAAACAAAGTGGCAGCTATCTATAGCAACCTGCAACACACAAGGGGCTCCTTGTCTACCTCATCCAACATCCAGGCTCTACAGAAGAAGAGTGCTGGTCTCCTAAACTTCCCCGCGTTACTATGGAGCTCCTCCATGCCTTAGTTGACAGAGTGAAATCGGGCTCCCCATTGGATCCTTCTCCAGGTCTGTTCAAATATATGAGAGCCTCCGTGTTACTAGGATGTCTTTGCATTAAAGTGTGGGGTCCCGCAGGACTCCTCTTTAAGCCCTACACTGTTTAACATTTACCTAAGACCCTTAGCAGACATTTTCAAGGAAATTGGAGAGTTGGTCGTGTCTTACGTGGACGATACCTAACTTGTCATCTCACTTTCTACAGAGACAGGCCTAGACCAACAACATTTAGCCTAGAGAAAGTTGCATGGTGGATGGTGAATAATTTGCTCAAACTAAATGGAGATAAAAAGTAAGTGATGATTTTAGGAAATAAACCAAACCCCTAAGTGAACATAGAATGGCCAGAGAGCTTAGGACCATCTCCAACTCCCGTCTCCCCCATAAAGAGTCTAGGAGTGTGGCCTGACAGTGCCTTAACAATGGAAGCTCAGGCAAAAAAATGTACAGCTTCCTGTTTCGGTATGATCAGAACCCTACGAAAAATCCATGACCTGTTACCCACTCTCTCTAGGAGAATAGTGGTGCAAGCACTGATCTTGTCTCGTCTAGATTACGGGAATTCCTAGTATCTGGCTTCCCTTCAATACATCATCAAGATACTGCAACTGATCCAGAATGCAGCTACTAAGATGATTCTCAACCTACGCAAGCATGTCTCAGCAACAGTGCATTAGCCACATTGCACTGGCTCTGAGTAAAAGAGAGAATCCATTTCAAGACACTTTGCCTGGCTCATAGAGGAATAAATCGGAAAGGCCTTTCATCGATTATGAACCTTCTGGTACGTTATATCCCTTCAAGGACACTAAGATCTTCCAAGGTGCATCTGTTAAAGGGGCCTTGAATTCAAAGGGCCTAATGGGGAGGTAGATCCTTTTCGTATCTGACCCCAAAACATTGGAATTCAATAGCTGCCGACCTGATAGATGAAACAAACGAGATCTGTTTCAGGAAAATGCTTAAGACTTGGATATATCCCCACTAGCCATTCTGTCTAGCATTGATTCACTATCATGGGCTATGCCTCACTCAGTGCTGGGAAGCCTTCGGGTAGCTACGTGCTTTACAGATCTACATAGCATAGTATCCTTTAGCTCGGATAGTTACTAAGACCTCCCATTGGGCTCGCTTCACTCCAATTTTGTTACCTCTATATTGGATCCCCATTCGCTCAGGGATTAAGTCTTAAGCACTAATTATGGTCCACAACACAATCAAGGGCAGCTGTACAAACCAAATAGCCTAATGCATTATGTGCATTGGTCTTGGTTTGCTTCCACTGAAGTAGGCTAAGACACCAGAGAGCAATGAGCTGGAAGTTCAAAGCCCAGGACTGATATGGAGTGAGGTGGCCACCCTCAACATCTTACTTTTCATTGCCATTATTATTCATTGACAGATGACACATTTAATAAGCATATCTCATTTGATCTATACCAGGATGAGCCCCTTGAGTCCTGCTCTTTATCACCTTGTACAAATAATCTTGCTCCAAGGGCACACACACATAGCTGAAATTATGCCCCATAAAGATCGAGGTATTGAAGTTTCATGTCAGTCCCCACTGATGCAGTGATGTCCCTTTGCTCTGAAATCCTCTTTTGTATATATCATGCAGTGGCTTAAATTGAACTTGGGTTGGGAACCCTGGTGCTAATATGGATTATAAGAGGACTCTATTTCCACAGGGAGCTACCGTTTCCATAAACTGTGATTCTAAGTATATACTTAAAAGGCTGGGTGAAGGGGAATAGGGTGGGCGTGTCCTTCTTCCTTCAAAATGAACAGCACAAGCATTTTGGTTAGCAGCATATCAAAGGGTGGCCAAGAAACTGTGATGAGAAATCTGCTATCAGGACTCCAAACCATCTATTGGCTTTATTGCCCCTGAAAGGTTGCTCCTGACGTGTTTTCCCCCTTGTAGAGTTGTTCTAGTTTAGTGTTGAACTATGCGTTATTACATGGGTTGATTCATACATGCCTGTGCACGCCTTTATTGCTGATTGCTTACTGTACAATAATACATATGTTTGTACACTTTTTGTATTTGCTGGTTTGGGCGTCTGTAATTCTGGGTTTTATATTGTTTCAGTCACATGTATGTATTTGTGTACATATGTATGTATGTACGTAGTATTTATATAGCACACACCTATCCATAAGGTAGTGGAGAACTATACAAACAAGCATAAAGCCAATGAGTAATAGGAGAGGTAGCTGGTTTCTGAAATACATTGTGATGTAGTATTCTTTGACTAGATGTGTCTCCAACTCTTTTCAGAATTCGAGCAGTGTTAAGGGGGTCCTGATTGACAGAGGGATGTTGTTCCAAATCCTGGTTGCATAGATGGAAAAGAACTGTTTCTATTTTCTTATGTTAGTTGGGACCACATTTCTGATGAGAGGTATGTGCATCATGGTGGCCATTTTGGTGTCCGTACCTTTAAATGGAACCCCATGCCTTCCTTACAGCGCATTATTGATACAATTTGGGTGACTGAGGTGAGCAGCTGAGCTCCAGGTCCCAGCATCTTACAGCCTGTTCTTGTTTCAGACTTGCAGAGCAAAACCTTTGCACATCAAGAATCTATTTTTTGAGGTTCATGAAATCACTTGAAAAGATCAAGCGTACCAGACAGCGCAGATATTTGCATGCGAAAGACATATTGTGGGCTTACCATGAATGTACAGGGGCTTGGAGCCCGCCCATTTCTCACCATTGGTTGTGTTTCCTTTCGGTCTCATTTATCTGCTACTTAGTGGTGTCCCAGCTTGTCAATCTTGTCTTTGTTCCTGGAGCATTGCGTCTTTACCATATCCTTTGATTGGGTGATTTCTATGCTTTCGCTGTTTGCATTTCAAGCACAAAGGAAACATGATTTAAAAACTATGTGGGAACTGGGGAAAACACCAATTACCATATCAAGTTTCCCAAAACCAAGTAAGCAACAGTATCTCTGACCTCAACTTACGGATGTCCAAAGTATTGTCCACCTAGGGGCACAATGTATGGCATAATTCTCGCCCACTTGCAATGGGCCTCTTATTATTTTGTTAGTCAGTAATAGTTAAGTTCCAGTGCAGTAAGTGGACACGTTGGTCACGTTTATGTTTGGGCTTCTAGTTTTAGTCCTGCTGATGCAGTAACTGCCAAAGGTGCACAATTTCATTTTGGAGTGACTGCGTGTTGTAAGGTTAGTCACTGTCACAAAATGTCAAATGCGAGTGAAACCTCCAACAAAACTGTTCTGTGGGAAAGTGTTCCCTCACACACCTCTCTTTGGCAGGAAAATTCTTCCACAAGAGTTTTGTGAAATTTCCTTCAAAAAGTATTTTTTCTTCTGTAGTTTTTTTTACCTTCATACAAATCTTTAGGAAGTTGTCAACAGCTAGTGTTGTTAGAAGGTAAAGCTTATGCTGGGAGTAGATCAGGTGCCTGGTGTTTATTGCACGAGGGGGGTGATATTCCCTGATGCAACAGCAGAGGAGCAGCTAGCCGCACTATGGGTTCAACCAGAAACTGGTGAATACACATGCCCAAATCTTCTGAAACGTTCTCCTTCTAGCTGGAAAAGCTCCCAAAGAGAGGCTAAATCGAGATAGGCAAAAGTACATCAAATCTAGGAAAAGTATATCAGATGTTATAGTCACATATTACCTTATTCTTCTCTTTATTTTATATTTATGACGTAGTTACCGGGCATTTTGCACAGTGCTTTAAATGGAAATATAGAAGTTTGGGTACTCAATGTCCATAGTATAGACTTACTCCTGCAAAGTGTAGGTACTCATTATCTAGAGTTCCTGTTTTCTCCTGAGAAGTGACAGCACTCCCATATTAAATGTATTGCAGAAGTGCTGAGAAGTGTAGGTCCTCATCTTTCAAATTAAAGAAGTGCAAGTACTCAATCATTCAATCATTATTTCGCATTATTTCTAGTGCACACAAAGTACATAAATATAATAATGCATATATGATTTAAAATATATGTGCTTAACATCAAAAATGCCACATACGGCCACATAAAAAAAATCAATAAAATACAAAGGTAAAAAGCAAAGCAATCATCACAAGAGTATAAAGTGCATTTCACCTTCAATCATGGTCGCCCCAAGAATATAAAGTGCATTGCGCCCTTGATCTTTAGTCATCACAATAATATAAAGTGCAATGTATCCTCAGTCTTGATATCGATCATTCCCAGTTTGCTTTACTAGTCTATTGAACCTATCTTGTAATCAGACATTAAAACTAAATAAATAAACATATCATGTAACAATCCTCATAAAATGTGATAAGAAATTATATATATAATAAAACCAGTGCTAAAGCAAAGGGTAAAAAGCGACACCTGCAAAGTATACAGAACAATATGCCCTCGGGCTGTGCAGGTACTCATTACCAGCCAGTGCCTGCCCATTTAAAGCACTGACTTGGCATCACTTTTCTGTTTTGAGCCAACAAACACACTTGCTGAAAACATACAACTAACTCGTTCACAATGTCCGCATATAAGCCTCTACTCATTGACCCCTTCAGGAGGACTTCCGGTTTAGGAGCCAGAGCTTACTTCAGACTCTATACAGAAGGCAGTGTTCCACTCTACTGTCCTCTTTAACCAGAAAACTCTATTTTCCACATCCTAGAAGAAGCATGGGCATGGATAGAGGAGCAACACTTGCTCCAATTGGAAAGAACAATAGAAGTTCGTCCACTACCGACAGGCAGCAGCATCGGGGCCCAAGCAAAGACAGATGGAAAAGCATCACAGGAGATCGCAGGCACTTGCGAAACAATGGAAATCCACACCACTTCCGGAGAAATATACCTCACATGCTAGAATGACAGCAGATATGGGAGAACTACTCGTAGCAAAGATCCTAGGGCATCTGTGACTGGTAACGATCAAGGGAACAAAACAGATGACCCACATCTAGACATTTGGCGGCTTTGGAGCCAGAAAATCCACTTCTGACAACTATCATGAACATGGAAAACCCACCTCACGCACCACGGGTGCAGAAGGAAAAGTCTGATACTGCAGATGGAAGACATTAATGCCTAGCCATGGTAGGCTGGAGAAGAGACAAGTAAGATACACCTACTTTACCAATATTCCGGTTCTGAAATAACAAGATACTGCAACCTTCAATCTTCTACACATTTGCTGTTGTGGTTGTTTATTTGGAATTGTTTTTGATCCACTCTGTATTTTCCTCCCTGTCTCCACCCTTCACCGGACAGACTCTAAGGGAGACCTGAAGTGAGACCGCAAGAAAGTTAAGAGGGTTGGGTGGGCGACAGATCTCTCAGAGCCACCCGTGACATGGTTGTCATGTTAACGTATGGGGATAAGTGCGTGTGGGGTAGGTTGGGGTGGGGGATATAAAGGGCAGTTGGGACATGAGACACCACACGCAGTGTAGACGAAGACATTAAGTTGAAAACAGTAACATAACATGTACCCTAAGGCCTAAGGCGGGGAAGGGGCATGTTAAAGGGCACTCTAATATACCGAAATGGGCGGACCAATGACATCTGATGTGGGGACCTACTCTATATTCTCCTGGAATGTTAATGGGTTAGGGAATAAGATTTAAAAGGGCCTTTTTACCACATACATATGTAGACTGAAACCTTACATAGTCCTCCTTGAAGAGACACACCTAAAGGGCACACAGTGTGGCTTTCTCGCTCGAGGAGCATATACCACATTAGCACACGCAGAATTTACATCTGGCTCGTGGGGAATTGCAATTCTCATAAGGAGATCTCCTCCCTTCAAGAAAGATTGTATATGGGCAGTCCCAGGTGGGACATTTGCTGAAAAAAAAAAAAAAAAAAAAAAAACGAAAGTCGATAATACAGCGGCGATATCTTGACCTAGGAACTAGTGGCAGAGGTAAAATGATTACATTGAAAATTTAGCTAATTGTATGTCCATTTGAAGAATGGTCCTTTCCCCCTTTATTAGAGTGTTGCCTTTTGACCATTCGAACATCTATGAGTAGTATGGTGTTTGTATGATCTGTGATGTATGAGATGTCTGATTTTTCATGCTTCCGGGGATTTCCATTAGTGTATTGATTGCACTTTTTTCAGTTTATTATTTTAGTATCTCTTCTAGCAACATTGAAGCTCACCAGTTGTGGGGCGATGCCTCATAACAAAATGTTATATATAAGAGTTCATATAATGTGGAACTGTATATGTATATTTAATTGAATGAAATTTGCGTAAATGGCACCCGAATCTTTGGACCTTATGAAAAGTACTAGGCTCTATATTGGATCTTGTATAGATGAAGTATAACTTTGGAAAATTATTGAACAGTTTATGAGGTTGCTGACTCTAAATTCAATCTTTTGTTTACAACAGATTGGCCACGGGTTATTTCTAATGTGTTGTGTCTTCCCCAATCCCTCGGCGTGAGAGCCCTGATGAAGGTGCGCCCGTAGACCCGGGCCCTGCACCGAAACGCGCGTTGGCATTACGTGTTTCTTGGGTCCTGCTTTATCGATCTGGACTCTCTGGCAGTGTGCTACGAAGATTCCGCAGGATCCTATTCTTGTGTCGCTCTGGGGATTACGTTGAGGAATGTGTATATAGTGTTTGGTATATCAGTGAATGTTTGTGTGTGACTGAAAGAGAAGAATGTGTGTGTATGTTGAGAGGTGATGTGGGGTGTTCGTATTGTGTATTTATTGATGTATATTTTATGAATTAATCAATTAATGTACTATGTTATGAAATATCTTGGATAAAATGTGTGCAAACAAAATATGATAAAAAGAAAATAAAGATTTTTGTACATTCATATCTGAAATTTATTGCACTGTGTGACCTTTCTGTCGCCCCTTGGTGAGTTCCATGTTGTGTATTGAAAGTATTGGACTCTTTATGGGCCATTGCCTGATCCGCTTGGGTGGACTTTTTCCCTTGCAGTAGAGACATTTGCTGAAGTCAAAGGAACATGGGGCAGGAAAGAAATGACCTTGATAAGCGGGTATGAACCCCCCCCCACCTCCAGTCACAAACACTAGATAAATGAACGGAAATACTGCTGGAGTCGAGATCAGTCATTCACTTCCTAGGGGGGCACTTCAACAATGTCATAGAGCCAACACTAGACCGGACAACTAGAGATCTAACCTCCACCAGGGACATAAAATTGAAGGGTTTTTCTGACACACTGGGGCTCTCAGACCTTTGGCGTCAACACCACCCACACTTCCATAAGTATTCCTACTACTCCGGGGCACATAACGTTTCATGGCTGGACTATGTGTTTGCTACTGCAGGAAAAATAGAATGGATAGAAAGGGCAGAATACCTTTCCTTAGGCCTTTCTGACCAGTCCCCACTTTGGCTCACCCTGGGACAGAAGACACGTGGCTCTGGTCACATATGGATATTGAATGCATGGGAATTAAAAGATTGAAAGAGTGGCACGAGAGATCAGAATAGCTACAGAATTATACTTCAAAGACAACACGGGGTCAGTGGAATCCAACATTGCACTTTGGGAGGCTTAAAAGACTGTCCTCCGTGATAGAGCACAAAACATAATTGCACCCACAAAGAGGCAGAAAGCAAAAGAAATAGAAGATATAGAATCCCGCCTCCTTCAGTTACAAGTTCAGATAGCTATACCACAAATCCCAAGCAAATACGTGACATGATGATAATATGCGCAGAATATCACGCCCTGGCACAACAAACGCTAGAGCCAAAGTCCAGGCCTCTTATAGACGTCTTTACGATGCTAACTATAAAGCCGGGAGACTGTTGACCTGGCTGAGTAAGAAAGAGACAGAAGCCCGCTGGGTGACAGCTATAGAAACCGATACAGGCGACACATGCACTATGCCCGAAAGATCGCAAACAAATTTGCTCGCTACTATGCAGCATTTTACAAACCGCGGTCTCTGGCAACTACACACCAGATTGAGTCATACCTGGCAGACATTTCAATGCCAACCCTTTCGACAGAAGCAGCTCAAACACTGGAAGAGACTATAACCCTGACAGATATTCAAACAACCATAGGACACATGAAATCAGGGAAAACCCCCGGACCTAATGGCATGCCAGCGGAGTTCTACAAGAAAAATCTGCCATATTGATCTTGCTAAACCTGTCTGCCGCATTCGACACAGTCAACCACAAGGTCCTCCTGGAACAGTTGGAAGGAGCGGGGTGATGGGTGTGGCGTTGTAGTGGCTTCAATCGTATCTGTCTGACCGCTCAGCCCTCCACAGGGCTTGGTCGCCCCACTCACTGCTGCCGCTCCTGCATGCCTTGTCGTCTCCTGCCTGCAGATTCCTTCGCTCGCTGCCCGCTGCTACTGGGATTTTCCCGCTGCCTGCTGCTTCCTGGATTTCCCGCCGCTGCCTCCCTGCGGCCCCGCCCCCCCGTGATCCCATTCGCCGCCCCGCTCCCGCCACCCAGCTGCTTCTCCCTCCCGGCTCCTTACTTATGACGCCCCCTGAGCGACCGCGCAGCGGACGCGCGCAGCGGGAGCACCGACGGAGCGCCGAAGGTGCGCCAAAGGTAAGCCCGTCCGCGCCTGGCCTGCGCCCAGTGCCAGGACCCCTGGCCCCCGACGATGCCAGCCCACACGACGGACCTACGACGCCGCCACCCTCATCGCACTCAAACCCGACCGAACAAGAGCCTGCCACCGAGCCACCCCGAGACGAACCCACGGACCCTTCACCTGTCAAGCCTGCAAGTTCACCTGCCTCCGGACCTGCACCACAGCTACCAAGCCGAGCACCCACAACAGCCACCTCAAGTGCATCCTGCTCAACACCCGCTCCATCCACAGACACGCCATCGAACTCTGGAACCTGCTCGACACAACCTCACCAGACGTCGCCTTCCTCACAGAAACCTGGATGAACGCCTCCTCAGCACCCGACATCGCCATCGCCATCCCAGACGGATACAAGATCATCCGGAGAGACCGTACACAAGAACACCATCCGCATCACGACCGACTCCAACGACACCTTCGCCGCCGCCGAGTTTCTCCACTTCCAGATACACACCGACCCAAAGACGACCCTCAGAGGCACCCTCGTCTACAGACCCCCGGGACCACGTACACAATTCAGCGAAGACATCACGGACTTCATCAGCCCGCACGCCCTCCACTCCGCTAACTACATCCTCCTAGGGGACCTCAACTTCCACCTGGAGAACAACAAGGACCGCAACACCGCCACCCTGCTGGACAACCTCGCCAACATCGGACTCAAGCAACTGGTCAACACCCCCACCCACTACGCCGGCCACACGCTTGATCCCGTCTTCTCATCCAGCAAGCACATCACCTTCAGCCACTCCACCGGACTTTACTGGACCGACCACAGTTGCGTCCACTTCAGCTTCAGAAGAACCACGACCCACCACCACCCGCAACAGGTTCCTCGCAGGAACTGGAGCAAGATCACGGCCGAGCAGCTCACCACCTCCCTCAGCCAGAACCCACCCGCCAGCACAACAAACCCCAACGAAGCAGCACGCAACCTCACGCAGTGGCTGACCGCCTGCGCCGACGACCTCGCGCCACTAAAGAACCCGCCCAGCAGACCCAGAAGCAAGAAAGCCTCCTGGTTCACTAACGAACTCAAGGACTCCAAGAAGAACTGCCGCACCCTCGAGAAAGCCTGGCTCCTCGACCAGACCACAGACAACATGACCGCCCTCAAAGACGCCACCCGCAAGCACCACCAGCTCATCCACAACACCAAGAAGAAATCACCGAAGGAACGACAGGACAATAACGCCCACGACAGCAAGGAACTCTTCAGCATCGTCAAGGAGCTCTCCAACCCCAGCACCGGCAACAACGACATCACTCCTTCACAAGATCTCTGCGACTCTCTCGCCTCGTACTTCCACCGCAAGATCGCCGACATCCACAACAGCTTTGGCGCACCCTCCACGCACCCGACCGTCGAACCAACGCCCCCCACCGCCACCCTCTGCACCTGGACCACGGTGACCACCGAAGACACAGCCCGCACGATGAACACCATCCACTCCGGATCTCCGACCGACCCCTGCCCCCACCTCGTTTTTAACAAGGCCGACTCCATTATCGCACCCCAACTCCGGGACGTCATTAAATCCTCCTTCAACACCGCCACCTTCCCGGAGAGCTGGAAGCACGCCGAACTCAACGCCCTACTGAAGAAACCAACAGCGGACCCCACCAACCTCAAGAACTTTCGCCCCATCTCGCTCCTCCCTTTTCCTGCCAAAGTCATCGAGAAGACCGTCAACAGACAGCTTGCAGCCTTCCTTGAGAAGAACGGATCCCTCGACCCCTCGCAGTCCGGTTTCCGAGCCAACCACAGCACCGAGACCGCCCTCATCGCAGCCACCGACGACATCCGAGCCCTGCTCGACAACGGGGAAACAGCGGCCCTCATCCTCCTGGACCTCTCTGCAGCGTTCGACACTGTCTGCCACCGCACCCTAGTTCAACGCCTCAGCAACATCGGTATCCAAGAAAAGGCACTGGAGGGGATCATCTCGTTCCTCGCCGGAAGAACACAAAGAGTCCGCCTCCCCCCGTTCCGATCCGAGGCCACCGAAGTCATCTGCGGCGTACCGCAAGGATCATCGCTCAGCCCAACCCTCTTCAACATCTACATGAGCCCCCTCGCAGCCATCGCACGCCAACACAACCTCAACATCATCTCCTACGCCGACAACACCCAGCTGATCCTCTCCCTCACCAATGACCCGCCACCGCCAGAACAAGCCTACACGAAGGGATGAAAGACGTCGCTGAGTGGATGAAGAACAGCCGCCTGAGACTGAACTCAGACAAGACGGAAGTCCTCATGCTGGGACCATCACCCTCCGCCTGGGACGACTCCTGGTGGCCTCCCGCCCTGGGCACCGCTCCCAAGCCAACAGACCACGCACGCAACCTGGGTTTCATCCTGGACTCCTCCCTCTCGATGACCAGACAAATCAACGCCGTCTCCTCGTCGTGCTTCAACACCCTGCGCATGCTCCGAAAGATCTTCCGCTGGATCCCGACCGAAACCAGGAAGACGGTAACCCAGGCACTTGTCACCAGCCGACTGGACTACGGGAACACGCTCTACGCGGGAACCACAGCCAAACTACAGAAAAGACTCCAGCGCATACAAAACGCCTCCGCCCGACTCATCTTGGACATCCCCCGACGCAGCCACATCTCCGGCCACCTGAGGGACCTGCACTGGCTCCCCGTCAGCAAAAGGATCACGTTCAGGCTCCTCACCCACGCACACAAGTCTCTCCACGACCTGGGCCCCAAGTACCTCAACGACCGCCTGACCTTCTACACACCCACCCGCCAGCTACGCTCTGCAAGCCTCGCCCTCGCCGCCGTACCACGCATCCGAAGAGCCACCGCCGGAGGAAGATCCTTCTCCTACCTGGCAGCCAAGACATGGAACTCCCTCCCCATCCACCTCCGGCTGACACAGGACCATCTCGCCTTCAGGAAACAACTCAAGACCTGGCTGTTCGAGCAGTAGCGGACCCCCTCCCCCAAGCGCCTTGAGACCCTTCCGGGTGAGTAGCGCGCGATACAAATGCTATGATTGATTGATTGATTGACAGATGTCAGGCAGTGGCCCTTCCCCCTTATCAATCCAAGTTCGCCGAGATTCAACGCCGAGATTCAACATGATCAACCCTATACTGTTTAATGCGTACATGCATCCCCTGAAGACTATAATTAAGTCCCACGATATAGGCCTGGTGAATTATGCTGACGAAACTCTGCTTATTCTTTCTCTGGAGGGGGATCCGTCAACCACTCTAGGTAATTTTCATGCTGGTATGCAGGACGTGGTACACTGGCTGAAAAATAACTCTTGGCAATTTAATGCAGACAAAATAGAGATCTTATGCTGTGCTGGTGAGAAAGTGCCATACTCTCTCCCAACTGATTTTTGGCCTATCCCATCTGATCCACCACTGGTACCCTCTGATATGGTTCGCAACTTGGGAATCGGTTTCAATGATCAATCAATCAATCAATCAGGACATTTGTAAAGCGCACTACTTACCTGTGAGGGTCTCAAGGTGCGTGGGGGGGGGAGGGGGTGCTGCTACTACTCGAATAACCAGGTCTTGAGGAGTCTTCTGAAGGCCAGCAGGTCCTGGGTCTGCCATAGGAGGATGGGGAGGGTGTTCCAGGTCTTGGCGGCGAGGTGGGCGAATGATCTGCCACCGGAGGGCGCTCTTTGGATGTGGGGGACTGTGGCGAGGGCGAAGTCTGCAGAGCGGAGCTGGCGGTTGGGGATGTAGAAGCTGAGTCGTCTGTTGAGGTATGCTGGTCCGGTGTTGTGGAGTGCCTTGTGTGTGTGGGTGAGGAGTTCGAAGGTGATCTTCTTGTTGACGGGGAGCCAGTGCAGGTCTCTCAGGTGGGGTGTGATGTGGCTGTGGCAAGGGATGTCGAGGATCAGGCAAGCAGAGGAGTTTTGAATGCGCTGGAGTCGTTTCAGGAGTTTGGCCGAGGCTCCTGCGTACAGGGCGTTTCCGTAGTCCAGCCCGCTGCTGACGAGGGCCTGGGTGACCGTTCCTCTTGCTTCGGTGGGGATCCACCTGTAGATCTTGTGCAGCATGCGGAGGGTGTTGAAGCAGGAGGACGAGACGGCATTGACCTGCTTTGTCATGGAGAAAGTAGAGTTGAGGATGAACCCTAGGTTGCGTGCGTGGTCGGTGGGTGTTGGAGCTGTTCCCAGTGCGGTCGGCCACCAGGAGTCGTCCCAGGCCGAGGGGGTGGAGCCGAGGATGAGGACTTCCGTCTTATCCGAGTTTAGCTTCAGTCGGCTGTTCTTCATCCACTCAGCGATGGCTTTCATTCCTTCGTGGAGGTTGGTTTTGGTGGTGAGGGGGTCCTTGGTGAGGGAGAGGATCAGCTGGGTGTCGTCGGCGTAGGAGATGATGTTGAGGTCGTGCAGTCGGGCGACGTGGGCAAGTGGTGCCATGTAGATGTTGAACAATGTTAGGCTGAGGGATGAGCCCTGGGGTACGTCGCAGATGATCTCGCTGGCTTCGGAGCAGAAGGGGGGGAGGCGGACGCTCTGGATTCTGCTGGCGAGGAAGGAGGTGGTCCAGTCCAGAGCCTTGTCTTGGATCCCAGTGTCATGGAGGCGTATGCGTAGTGGGGGTAGAAGGGGAGGTGGGAGGGGGAGTCGGATAGGGACGTGGGATACAGAATAATGTTGATTTGCATCCTGAAAACGGACCCACTGTGTTGGTGGTCCTCTTACGTTGAATGTTAGTAGGATGATTGTCGAAAAGCTAATAAAAATCTGTTTAAAAAAAAAAAATGGAGGCGTATGCGTAGGGTGCGGTGGCAGACAGTGTTGAAGGCGGCTGACAGGTCCAGGAGGATGAGGGCCGCGGTTTCTCCGTTGTCCAGCAGGGCCCTGATGTCATCGGCGGTGGCAATGAGGGCAGTTTTGGTGCTGTGGTTGCTTCAGAACCCGGACTGGGATGGGTCCAGGATGCTGTTCTCCTCGAGGTAGTGGGTCAGTTGTCTGTTGACGGTCTTCTCGATGACCTTTGCCGGAAATGGGAGCAGAGCAGAGAGATGGGCCGGAAGTTCTTGAGGTCCTTGGGGTCAGCCTTGGGTTTCTTGAGTAAGGCGTTGATCTCAGCGTGCTTCCAGCTCTCCGGGAAGGTCGCTGTCTCAAAGGAGATGTTGATGGCTTTCCAGAGATGGGGTGCGATGTGAAGTTGACTTTGGAAACGCAAGTCAACAAGATTGTAGGGAGTAGTTTCTCCCTTATCAGGGTTCTCAGGAAGATTCTCCCTATGCTACCAACATAGGCACGTGCACTGGTGGTAAGGAGCGTCATCATGAGCAGGCTGGATTATTGTAATGCCTTGTTGCTGGAGTCCACCAAGTATTTAATTGGGAGACTACAGAAAATTCAGACTGTGGCGGCCAAGCTGGCTTTGATGAGACCTCGGCAGTCCTCTGCTTCCCAGGCCCTTGCGGAGCTCCATTGGCTCCCAGTACTGCAGAGGATTCAATTTAAACCACTTTGTATTGTGTTTAAGGCACTGCACGGCTTTTAGTGTTGCAGCAGCACAGCTCTGGAATAGGCTCCCCACGGAGTTGCGACAGATGGAAGACCTACCGCCGTTCAGAAAGAAAATTAAGACATGGCTCTATCCTAGAGTATAACATCAGTCTTTCTCCTGCTCTTAGCATATCACGGTCTCCCTCTAGATCTGTGGCTACAGGTCCTACGTCTCTCAGCGCCAGGATACCCGTTGGGTCTCAGAGTGCTTTATAAGTAGCATTTACATTACATTACATTACAAAAACAGGAACATATTAAGCCCTCATCTGCTCAATCTATTTCAAGAAGCAAAGGAGCGAGGTATACTTCCCCCGACTTTAAAAGCGCCATGTTAGCAGTTATACATAAACCAGGCAGACCACAACCAGCCTGTAACTCATATCCCCCAATCTCCCTCATGAATATTAAAACCAAAATATTACCCCATACTACTGGCAAACAGATGGGTACAAGTAATAACCACCCTAATCCATACTGACCAGTCTGGTTTTATGCCCAAAAGGTCGACCCGCCTCAATCTGCGTCGCCTTAACAACTGGTTAGATGCTACCCGAAACAGAGATACACTGCACCTAATAGTATCTGTAGATGCCTAAAAAGCATTAGATGCCATTCACTGGCCCTTTTTTAAACAGTTACTCAACGGTATGGCTTAGGGCCCCATTACAGAGCCTGGATTGATTTACTCTATTCAGAGCCTATCGTCAGAGTGCGAGTGAATAGCGAAGTATCAGATGAATTCCCGATTTGAAGGGGCACAAGGCAGGGGTGTCCACTATCCCCACTGCTATTTGCGCTAACACTAGAACCAGTGGCATGTATAGTCTGTGCACATTCGGATGTCACGGCTTTCCGCAAGAGAGAGAGAGGAGACACCCAAGGACGAGAGGCTATCCCTTTACGTGGATGCTATCCTCTTATACGTCACGAACTTGCAGCATACCCTCCCCTGCCTATTTAAAACTTTCAAGACCTAGGGGACCCATACGGGCTACAGGATAAACAAGGACAAATCCAGTGTATTCACAGCAGGTCGTGAGTTAGATCAGGCTGATATTCCGGGGTGCCTGAAAATAACCCCGGATGGTTTTACTTACCTGTGCATATACATTACCCTGAATAGAGAAACAAGCCTACACCAGAATATTTCCAGTGTGCTTGCAGACTTCCAGGGTGACATAGTCAGGTGGAAAAAGCTGCCACTGACACTCCTCGGCAAAGCAGCTATGTATAAGATAATAACACTACCAAAGCTCCTTCACATACTCCAAAACACACATCAGAAATTGCCAGACGAAGTGTTCAACAAGATAGAAGGAATAGTTCAAACGTTTCCAACGATGGTGCAACCCCTAGAGTGGCACTCTGCACACTGCAAAGAAATCAATACAATGGAGGCATATCCCTCCCTAACATTAGATCCTATTACTGGGTGGCACACCTCGTTGTCATCAATGACTGGGAACACGCCCCAAGTGACCACCCCACATACGCAGTGGATTGAACTCAGTTTGGCTCCTACTCTCACATTCACTACCTCTATGGGGGAAAGGCACGAAGAGATTACTCCCGGCAGTGAAAGTGCTGATAGATGCATGGAAAAAAGGAGGAAAGGAAATGCACTGGGATAACCGTGTAACACGGGAGACCCCATTGTGGGCTGGAACACGCTTAGAGGAATTCGTAAAGCTGCAAGGTTTCCAACATTGGGATAAGCTGTGGAGCTCCAACCTGGGAGTTATACTAGAGGGAGGGGCCCTTGCTTTGTTCAACTTTCTACAGAAATAGTTAGAACTAACCTCCACACAGTACTATACATACCTACAGGTTACTCACGCCTGGAGAGGACAACAGATAGAAACAGAGGCAATGCCTGCATACGCACCATTAGAGGGAAGACTACTCGTGGGGAAAATTGGAGAAAAGGCGATTTCCTGGACCTTTAAGACCCTGATCAACAGCCAACCAGGCACATTAGTAAACCTAAGGGCTAAATGGGAGGGAGAACTAGGGTCATTGGAGGACCAAGACTGGGAGGCGGCACTGATGCACCCCAGGGAAGTGGCAATAAAAGCTCCTCTCGGCCTGACACAACTTAAGATCCTGCATAGGACATACTATGATAGGACACGGTAACATAACCTCGGAAGAGCAGCAATGAGCCTCCGATGCCACACCGAAAGAGGAACATATTTCCACACACTGTGGCAATGCAGGGTAATCACCGCTTACTGGATCACCAACGTAGCCGCATACTAGATGTACCAGTACCAATGGATCCCAAATACCTACTGCTAGGAATACCCACAGAGATAGACCTGCCCAGAGCCAAATTACTTTTGCAAACCTAGGTATAATGCAGGGAAAAGAGACCTAGCTAAACATTGGGACCATCGCCTCCACCCATGTTACGTGAATGGAAAATGGGGCTGGACCTATATATGAGGGCAGAACAGGCGACATACAGGCTAGATGGATAACCAAGAAATTCGACAAAATATGGGGTCCAGGGCTGAGACACTACGGAATTACAAATGCGTGGGCAGACTCACAACCTGCACCTCTTGCTTTACTTGTGTGTGTAATACTACAATTGTATAAGAGAAAAAATAATAAAAACATCTATTAAAAAAACATGTCTCAAGTGACCCCTTGGTGGTTGGGCCATTATCTCATGCTCGGCGCGCCCTTCCCCGTGCAAAGCGGCCTGTGCATGTCTATCAGCTATCTGTCTATCGATATTCGCCCTAATGTGTTTAAAAAAGTAACTGTCCTCTCCGTTTGAGTCGTGTTGCTAAGCATCAGCGCTCGGTCCAGCGGTGACAGGCATCTTTGGAGCGGAAGTGGTTCTGCTCCGAAAGTGACGCATTTGCTGATGAGCGGTTTCTCGACGCCGGCAGAGTCCCTCGGCGCTGTCAGATGTCAGCAGCGCTGGGCACTGTCTTAGACTCGGATGAGTTTCCAGTTCCTAAAAGGAAATGCAGCACTTCTGGGAAACCGGTCAATAATGCAAGTTATGGACTTCACCAAGGTCGGACTAGGGGAGAAACTGGGTCCGGCACCAAAATAAAAGTGGCTCCCATTAGCGAATCGGCTAAAAATATGGCCCAGGTTTGCAAAGCGAGGCAGTTTCGAACTTGTAAAGACAGGCTTTTTGTTTTGTATGGAAGACGGCATGTGCTTGCACCTGCAGCAGGCAGTTTGTGGCAATAATAATTGCCCGATGGAGCTACCTGGTTTAGCGATAGGGGAGATTGGCCGTGGATTCCTTCCTTGGTCGTCACCTACGCAGTTGGTCTTTAGACAGACTTCTTTTCGTCTCTCCTTATTGTCTCTTCTCTTATCTTCCCTTTATCACCTCCCCTGCCCCCTCCACTACTTTTCTCTCTCCTTTCTCTCCTCTCCTAATTGTATTGCCTATTTTTTGATGTATTGTGTAATTGTTGAACTTTTTCTGTTAATTGTTGATTCTCATGTAAAGCGCTCTGATACCTTTGGGTCTAGCCAGCGCTATATAAAACTCTTTAAATAAATAAATAAATAAATAAATAAATAAATAAATAAATAATATTAGGGAGATCTACAGTACAAACCTGCCACCCATCCCTTACGGGTCCACATACGGGCACAAGATTGACTAACTCAGTCTCACTCCCTGAGTCTCCAGTCAGACCTGCCCTTCTGGTACTGCCAGATTGCCCTGTAGGCCAGTCCGACTCTGGCTTTCACCCATCACACTGGCCACAGTCACATCCGATGGTGCATAACAATGCTTAGCCCCATGGACAATAACAGGAGTTATTGACTGGCTACAAGATCATTGGACGTTATTAGTACATGAATAGGACAGCTCTATCACTACCCCTCTTCTGTGCCTCTAAAAAGTTAGGCGTCACCAGAGAGAGCTGCAACTGAGGGCATGCATCGATAGTTACTCCCTTCATGTCAGTGAATGGTTGCCTGTATGGCTCTCAGCCATTTAAGAAAGCCCTCACTCGTACAAAAAAAATATTCAGATAGTACTCACTTTTATATAGCGCACAGTAAATGGCATCTTATCTCTAGGCACAGTACTGCTAGGCCTAACTGAGACCGGCAGTGAGTGTACTGGAAATATTGCACACGTTAATGCAAAGAAGAAACACTTCAACATGTTGTATGACTAATCAGGAGATTAGGTAATAACTTCTAAATAGAAGGGGCCTGGTAGGAAACAATATGGTAATATCTAGAGTCAAAGATTATTTTGGGTATCGTCAGAAGAAAATGGTCTGTACACTGCGGCTAAGCGTCATAAAGAATATTCTGCATCGACCAGGTAGTTTTATGTTTCAAATAGTATTTATTACCATTAATCAACAGATGCAGCAACATTAGCAGAGGTCACAAGACAGGGTATCATGAAGCTTTTAAATAACCATAGAATGAGCTGCGTTGATTTCCCAATTTATCACTTCTTTCCATCCCCCTCTAGATGTTCCTGAGACGTGTCCCTGGTGTCTCAGCCATGAAGAACAATATACCAGAAACCGGAGCATCCTTAATATGCAATTTCGATAAAATTAACCCCACAAGTTCCTTGGGAGATCTTGTTGGCAGATGTGGGTGTGGACCACCTGAAATGGTAGAAGGCTGCTGATTGACAGGGACACAGCACCGGGTCTGGTACAAGTACAGGGTGCAGAGACAGAATATAGAGTACAAAATATCGAGTTGCACAAATAATGAGTCATTAATATTGTGAGTCAGAAATATCGACAGCAAGAATATCGTGGTCAAGAATGTCGACTTAAGGTAAGTAATATCGATACTACGAGTCAATGCATCAAAAACCTATACTATCGCCGTTTCTGGGAGAGACTCCTAATCCAGGGTACGTGCTGGGGGGGACACTTGTGACCTAGTGTGTAGACCCTTTCCGCTATTTGGGGGTCCGAATTTATCGTACCAGAACTGATCTCTTCGATGGAAACGTACTCCGGGCCACCACGGCGATTTGGTTACAGATGGGTTTCTGGAAGACTCTGCCATTGGCAATCTCTGGGAGGATCGCCCTTATCAAAATGGTAGTTCTTCCCCGCCTTCTCTACTACTTTGCCACTCTACCTCTCATCATCTCCCCCTCTTTCTTCAGGCAATGGGAAAAAGTTGTGCAGGACTTTATTTGGGGAACGTCACCTCACAGAGTGTCCATGGGAAAACTTTATTTGCCTACCGAACTGGGTGGCCTAGCGGTACCCAACTTCGAACACTACCATTTGGCTTCCCAGTTGCAATGGGTTGCCAGGTGGCTATCCTCCCGTCACTTGCCAGACGCAGCTTCTCTACAGCCCCTGCTGACGTAGGGTATCCTTTTACACATTTTCCATCCTTGCTCCAAGTCCAGACCCCTGATATACTTCTACTCAATGTTGCGTGCAGGTGCTTCTCTAGGTGCATTTTTCTCACTAGAACCACCACTCCTTCTGCACCACTATCCCATTGCTGGGAACTCCACGAGGGGACACCTGCATGACGGTGACTGAGTTACAACACTGGGCCTCGGAGAGAATACAAGATGTGAGAGACCTTTTCCAGGACGGCATTCTCATCCCATGCCAGGAACTCATAGCGGAGGGGAACCTACGCCCTGGGCAGTTTTTACTACATAGAACTATTATAGCCTTTTTATCATCCAAATGGGGTACGCTCACCCAGAACCCCCCATGCAGCACACTTTACAATACCTACATGTGATGGGAACGGGGACACACCTCACTCGCTGGTTCGCATCTTCCCTCCCGCAGCACACAGAGGTGGACCTCCCTCGGCTTCGGCATCACTGGGAGGGGGCCCTGGGGAGGGAATTTACAGCTAGAGAGTGGACTACCGTCCAAGGTAGCCCGACATACATTCCGCATAATCAACAGTTCAAACAAATTCAATTCTTCGTGCTACATCGGGCTTACCTTACACCAGCCCAAATTAACACGTATTTCCTCTGCGCAGATGCGGCTTGCCCCCGCTGTCGGCCGTTAGATGCTGACTTCCTCCATATGCTCTGGCACTGTCCGGTCTTAATTGAATACTGGAGCAATGTGACAATCACCTTGACTACTTGCAGTTCCCGAACCATACCCCCTAGCTGGGAAGCCCATGTATTACACCTTTTTAGTAGAAACAAAAAATATAGAGCTGCCATACGATTCCCAGACCTGGGTTGAATTTCGTAGCGCGGACTGCATCGCATTTTGCGATGCAGGGCGCGCTACGAAATTCGTTTTATTTATTAAATTGTTTACTTACCTCTAATTATCCATATTCCGGTTTTAGCACCCCCCACCCTCCTCCTCCCCAGCCCCGCCTTTCTGCCCCACCGCAACTCCCTCCATGGGCCGTGGCTGGAATAGGGTGGGAAGTAATTTAATTATACCAAGTGTATTGATTAATTTTTATTTATTAATAGTTGTTTAATTGAGATGTTATAGTGTTATATATGTAAAATAATTCATTAATAATTAATTAATAATTGGTTGTTATTTAATTTTAATTATTTGGTAATTAATTTTGGTAATTGTGTAATTAATTTTAGGTGTGTGTTGTGTTTATAGGAGTAAAGGGTGGGAAGTAATTTGTGTTTAATTAATTAATATATAGTTGTTAATTAATATTAATTATTTGATATTTATTTTGGGTAATTGTTTATTTTTTGTGTGTTGTTTTTACTTTTAAAGGGGTAAAGGGTGCGTATTAAATACATTTAAATTATTTAATTATTAGTTGTTAAGAGTAATAGTTTTTAATTTTAACATAAGTTATAATTATGTTTTTTTATTTTATAGTTTAATTTAAGTGTGTGTTGTGGATATTATAGTGTTAAAGTGTGTGTAGTCAATTAATGTTTATTTGCTGTTTTATTAATAAAACTTTTAAAATTCTTTATTAATTATGTTAATTATGTAAAGCAATGTAATATCATTTTTTGAAGTGTTTTGTTATTGGTGTGGTGTTATAGGGTAGGAAATAAAAGAAATACATTTAATGTTTTAATTAATTATTTTGTTTGTAAATATTTTCTAGTTTAAAAGAATTCGTTTTTAGTAAATATATTCCAATATTTTATTTTATATAATATTTGTAGGTTTTTGTTATATGTAATTAGTATTATAATATGTGTTCTTTTTATATATTTTTTCCAAGTGTTTGAGTGTGAATAGTAGTTTTATTTTCTCCACTATCCAACACTTTCACTACTGTTGCACTCTCTGGATTGGGAATAGTAATTTTTTCCCCTACGCTATTCAACACTTTCCCTACTGTTGCACTCTCTGGAGTGGGAATAGTAATTTTTACCTCTCTGCTATCCAACACTTTCCCTCCTGTTGCACTCTCAAGAGTGGGAATAGTAATTTTTCCCCCTCCGCTAATCAACACTTTCTCTACTGCTGCACTTGCTGGAGAGGGAATACATTTTTTTACTCCTCCACTATCCAACACATATCCTACTGTTGCAAACTTTGGAGTGGGAATAGTAATATTTGCCCCCCGCTATCCAACACTTTCCCTACTGTTGCTCTCACTGGAGTGGGAATACTAAATTGTACCCCTCAGCTATCCAACACTTTACCTACTGCTGTATTCACTGGAGTTGGAATAGTAATTTGTACCCCTCCGCTATCCAGCACTTCCCTACTGTTGCACTCACTGGAGTAGAAATGTTGGGCCTGATTCACAGAACTAACTTAAGACAAAATCCTAAACGTCCGACTTTTGGTATTCACAGAAGGCATTTAGTAGTAGTAAAGTTAGGATTTTGTCTTAAGTTTGACTTAAGACAAACTTAAGACAGACTTAAGACAGACTCAAGACAGACTTAAGTTAGGATTTTGTCTTAAGTCTGTCTTTTTTTTTTTTTTAAAACCTTTATTGTACAAAGAGTGCTCACAAATACGGGCCTACAACCCAACGGGCTGGCCACCACATAGTAGAAGCAAAATTAGCAATACAAGTTTGTCCACAGGATATGACAGCAAAAACACAGGAGATAAACCAAAAGCCATAGAGCAATCAGCAGGGACAGGATATTGGAAGGTTGATTTTCTTTTACGGGAACGGGGAGTACAGGATCATGATGGGCAGTGAGTCAAACACCAAGGGAGGGGCCGTGGTGAGCCGCGATCCGGCGATCATAAAATACAGGAGAAGGCCAACACGAAGTAACCATATCGATAAATACAAGCACAATTGAAGTACCACAGGGGAGAGGCAATGGCGTTCGCCGTCCAGCGCCCACCCACCACAGCAACAACCCGACTTAACAAACCTAAGTAAAAAGACCCCATCGTAAAAAGCAATACGATACGCACCCCAACAAAAGGAAGGAAGTCCCCCATGAAAGAGGGAGGGGAAGGAAAAAAAGGGAAAAAGAAGGGACTCCTACCCACCCACGCGCCCCCTGGCGACAAAGCAGGAAAACAGAAACCGGTACACGGCATACATTAAAGGTCGATGACAGAACACATAGCGAACCATAATCACAATACGACCGGAAGGTCAATGCATCAGAAACACCCCAGGGGGACACATGACGAGACAGGGTCCCGAAAAAGCGAATACTCAAGAGCCATAGAACAAAAAAGGGGGAGAAAAAAGGGGGGGGAAAAAGACCCCCCAAAGTGACAGACCCCCCCACCCACCCCTCAAGCCCACCCTGCACCCCTGCAGAAGGCTATGGCCTACCCCCCAGCAGCGTGCCTGTCGCCCTAAGTAGAACCCGAAATATAGAAGAGCAAAGAAAAGACGGAAACAAAAGACAAAAACGGGGGAGGGGAGGGGAAGGGAAAAAGGGAAAAGAACACACACGGGAGAGGGCCAAGAGACAGTATTATCTGCATCCACCCACCCGTCTGAGACAAAGGGCAGAGCCCTCGGGAAGTCAAAAAGTATCAGGATACATTCCAGGAGTACCATAAAGTCACATATAAGCATACCGTTACATGCCGATCATCCAACCAGTACAAGACTACCGCACACAGAGGCAAATTTGTATCAGCCCTGTCCTTGTCTGTCCAAAGTTGTAGCGGTCCGATCCACTGAGAACCAGACCGCGAAGAACCGAAGGCATAGAACAGGGAGATCAGACGGCAGTCCAGATAAGACACGTGGAGTAAAACACGGAAGATCCAGGAAAGTCATGGAACATCGCACACAATGCAGGCACAGTTTCAGGGACAGTTCAAAAGAGACCGACCCAGCTGGGTTGGCACAGGAACCATGGCCGGTCGGTCGAGGCGAAAAGAGGCAGGAAGAGTCATCGAGTCCAGGCCAGACGGAATCCGGCCCCCGGACCAGCGGCAAAGGAGACAGCACAGGACAATGAAGGGCAACGGAACTCCGCACACCCACAGACGCAGCTGTCGCCGGGGCCACTTTTCCTAGGATAGTTCCAGCCGCACCCTGCAATGGTGAAGCCACACCCAGTTTTGAGGGCCCGAACGGCCCAAAGAGAGGATCCACCTCCAGGGTGAAGACGGGTGCAGCCACAGAAGCTCGCCAGGAGTGCAGGGCGTCCAGGATATCCTTAAGTGTAGGAAAACCTTTACAATATCCGGCACCCGGGCCATGCGGCGGGCCTCCAGCGCTCGTCCAGGCCCGGCTGAGACACTCAGGGTCGGCCGCCATCTTGGAAGCCCGGCGAGGCCGCGGCGGCCGTCAACCTCCGTCGGGGCAGCAGCGAGGCAAATGAAGACCAGCCGACCGGCGGCAGGGCACCCCGGGGCAGGAAGGGGGGCCACCAGAAGATGGGGACTCGCCGGCTCCCCAGTGCCGCCGGTCCCGTTCTCCGAGTCCGGGCGGAGGAAATCAAAATGGCCGGACCGGAGAACAAAGGGGGAGCAAGCCGGATATACGAGTAGCCCCGTCAATGGAAGGCAGCGCCTCCACCCAAGGCCTCCGGCCCACCGGAGCCGGCCAGCAAGCACAGCCGGCCTACACGCACAACGGCCTCCACGACCATGTCCACTGCGCCATCAAGGGCCGATCATCGCGCTCCGTCCCGTCCGGGCGCCGCCGAGAAGGTCCAGGCCAGCTTGCCCCGGAGGCCCCGAAGCAAGCGGGAGCGCAACACAGGATCCACGGCACCCAGGACCACCGGAGCAAAAGGTGAGTGCCTGCAAGGCGTCTTAGCACTACAGCACAGCAAAGAGGGCTTCCCGGGGCAGGATAACGGCAGGATAAATGATAAAAACAGGCAGGCGAACGGAGCCGAGCTAAAACGCGGCCATCTCGGACGCGAGCTTGGCTCCTCCCCCTTAAGTCTGTCTTAAGTCTGTCCTAAGTTTGTCTTAAGTCTGTCTTAAGTCTGTCTTAAGTTTGTCTTAAGTCAATACGGAAGCGAGACGGATTTACGCTGGTTCCTGCTACACACAGGATACAACCATCACGGACGTACCCGCCCGTTGTTTTTATCCCATACCACTGATACGGCAAATTTTAGGAACATCCGCCCACGACTGGTTCGGAATTATCACCGGTGACCCGATATCGGAATCTCAGCAAGCCATTAAGCCCTGAAGAGTCACAGGTCACTGCCCTGTTGACGAAACACGTGGTGGCTGGCGCTTTTGTATTGACGAACTCTAAAGCTTGCATAAACATCCTTTCCACATGAAACTACCGGTGTCGACCTCTGTGAATCTTCACTACTTGAACATTACAACTGTACCGTTATCCTTATACGTGTGCACAGGAATGGGTTTGAACTTGTTATGTGGGTGCTTGACCTGCATATTATACAGAGGTTTTAGGTCTTCCCCTGACCTAGTTGCACCGTGAAACACTAGTGCTTGTTCATCACACCTCACCGCTTACCTTTTCGAGCGTCACTACCCTGCCCATCCAAAACCCCTCGCAGGAATTGTACGTAATCTTTTGTCATGTTGTCCCTTCTTGTTCCAACGGCTAGTTAATCCCTTCCTTCCTGTACCCCTCCCCCTCCTCTTCACTCCTGACCCCACGTGACTGGGGTACATGATTTGGGCCATCTGAGATGCAACTGTGTGCAGATGGCTGTTGTGTATGAAGTTGATAGAATGTGGTATTGTTTTCTATTGTTGAGAATTTATAAAAAATGTCAACTAATTACCACAATCAAAAAGAGTGAAATGATATATCTCCTTAGATAACAACGCTACTTGTAGTACTGCTTACTTCAGGCTTCAAGGAATGGCAGTGCAGAGTGTCTGTCTCTTTAAATATGTCCAATCAGAACTGAGCAATTATGAAAAAAATTGCAAAAATTTAAATGAGTTGGGCCACATCTCCCAGTAGTGCACATGCTCTCCAGCATGTATCCGATATAGAGCTATAAAACAATAAGGTTTGTGGAAGGATCCCCTGGTAATTTTCACAGGGAGGGGAGTAGATAATACACAAAGTCAGACCCTGTGATCTTCTAAGGGTAAATTCCAAAAAGCTGACTGTTGGGCCAGTATCTAAGTGGAAGGACCTGCAAGGGGTCCCTAAGGTCTAGTAGTCTCTATTATTACCATCAATATTGTGGAGTTTTGTCACTGTGTATTAAACAATAGGCAATTAAACATATACAACAAAATATTAAAAAAGGTTTTTCACAGTTTATTAGATACCTCCCTATAGGGTTACATTCTAAAATTAATAAAAAGCATCATGTTATGATGCACATAATCAAATATTAAAACAGTCAAAAAACAGTCGACGCGGCGTTTCGGTGTTGTTACAATGTTGTCACCTTCATCAGGACATTTGACATTTATTGAACTTGCAATCTAAAAATTAAAAAACAGTGTTTTAGATACCTCTTCTCTGTTACAGTGACATAAACATTACATTTTTACTCCTCCAGACACATATCTATTCTTTTACGGCCTTTTGTGCTCAAGTTACATGTTGTATTTTTATAAAGAGACTAAACAACCTTAAAAGGTCAGATATCTGAGTGTTATTTACTCTATATTTCGTAGACCTAAAAATTGCCACATCCGTCTCGGTATATACCTTAAACAGAGGATTTGTAGTTCTTTCTCTTTAGGAAGTACCACATCAGTTTCACTTCCGTACTTTCGTCTTATGATGTGACTTCCTTATATATAAAGAGAGAACACTGACTTTAATATATACAGTTAGATTTCTTGAACTTACTACTGTTGTTAAAACTATCCTGTGTTTACCTTAATCAGAGTTTCAAATGCTTATAAATGGGCACGATGGAGCCACCGTATTAAATAATCAGGTGATTTCTTGTAAGAGTTGCAGATTCTTTCTTCAATTTAGAATCGCTGCGTAAATAGGACCGTCCATGCAGTGTCAAATCTATTTATGAGGACACGGGCACGTTGAAGCAGGGAGGCCGAATCATCTACAACAGGTATGTTAACCAATGCCGCGGCTTTTCTAAATGTCTTCCGAAGATCGTATTTGATTACCGCTAGATAGAGGGAGTACCCCGTCTCTTTGCTCCTTATTGCAGTCCCAAGCGGGAGGGTAAAGCAAATTCGTCTATGGGTTAAGTGACCGTGAGACAGAGATGGCACTCCGTTCCTATGCCCCATAACGCTGACCAAAGCGGTAGTATAAATCAAATGGGACTCCTCGAGGGTGAAGTTTGTAAGCAATTGGAAACCATGAGTCCACTAAGTTAGGACCCGGTAAGGGGGATAGTAACCAAAAAGCCTCCAGGATGTGTATGAGAATAATAGTATAACAAACTTAACATAGTGTGAATAAGTCTATTGTATGAAGGAGGCTCAGTGCATACATTGATTATACCCATAGGCCCATGGAAAAAAGGAGCTCAAGACCCATTGTGAACTGGTTGAACACAAATTAAAAACTACCATTGAAGCATAAACGGGACCTTAAGGGGGTGAGTATGCTCAAAAATAGATACATTTTCATCTAGATGGCATCAATACAATAAAGTATATCTCAATGCCCTCTTTTACTTTACTTTGTGCAGCGATTCTAAATTGAAGAAAGAATCTGCAACTCTTACAAGAAATCACCTGATTATTTAATACGGTGGCTCCATCGTGCCCATTTATAAGCATTTGAAACTCTGATTAAGGTAAACACGCGATAGTTTTAACAACAGTAGTAAGTTCAAGAAATCTAACTGAATATATAAAAGTCAGTGTTCTCTCTTTATATATAAGGAACGTCACATCATAAGACGAAAGTACGGAAGTGAAACTGATGTGGTACTTCCTAAAGAGAAGGAATTACAAATCCTCTGTTTAAGGTATATACCGAGACGGATGTGGCAATTTTTAGGTCTACGAAATATAGAGTAAATAACACTCAGATATCTGACCTTTTAAGGTTGTTTAGTCTCTTTATAAAAATACAACATGTAACTTGAGCACAAAAGGCCGTAAAAGAATAGATATGTGTCTGGAGGAGTAAAAATTTAATGTTTATGTCACTGTAACAGAGAAGAGGTATCTAATACACTGTTTTTTAATTTTTAGATTGCAAGTTCAATAAATGTCAAATGTCCTGATGAAGGTGACAACATTGTAACAACACCGAAACGCCGCGTCGACTGTTTTTTTGACTGTTTTAATATTTGATTATGTGCATCATAGCATGATGCTTTTTATTAATTTTAGAATGTAACCCTATAGGGAGGTATCTAATAAACTGTGAAAAACCTTTTTAAATGTTTTGTTGTACATGTTTAATTGCCTATTGTTTAATACACAGTGACAAAACTCCACAATATTGATGGTAATAATAGAGACTACTAGACCTCAGGGACCCCTTGCAGGTCCTTCCACTTAGATACTGGCCCAACAGTCAGCTTTCCGATATAGAGCTACCACAGGGGTGTAGTGTCAGAGAAATAAATCCTTACATAACGTCTCCTTGCCCGGCACAGTCATATGACTTGTAGAAGCCCTAAAACACATCAGCCTCCAGTCATCATCAGTTAAAGGTGAACCTGGTTCTTTAGATAAGGTCTCTTGATATTTTCAGTCCAAGTAGCAACCTGTTCCCTCATCCTGATGATTGTAAAATCCTATGAACGATGAAAATCAAATGCACCAAATATCTGAATTTTTGAATGAGTCTGATTATTCTGCACAATAAATGTCCATGTTTCGTCACCGATGCATGTATTGTAATGCGTTGTACCCTAAAATCCTACCAGCTAAGCTTATAGACATTCTATTTTACACTGTTGGATGCATGTTACGTCCCTCTTTTCAAAGAGTTTGCTTATCTTCAGGCATCACCCATACCCCATATCCCAAAACCACCAACATCTACACCTAACATAAGATTGAGGTGGTTGATTGGATGGTGAATGGAGACATAAAAGTAGAGAGTTGGAATGTTTGTATTATTAACTCACAGGTCTAATATCTCTTTCATCATCGTAGAATAATACAAGGTTTCTAGTCTGTGAACTTTTGGTTTTCAGCAGACGCCCCACAGATCAACAGTTTGTTTAATAAAACACCACAATTTCTAGATATTCAATCTGCTCTGATCCATCAGATCTTTCAAACTGCAAATCAGGAAGTGAATTCAAAGAAGTGTAGGCTAGGAAACCTAATCCACCCTTCAAATTTGATTCTATCTATTGTTTAAGGGCTGTTCTGTGTTTCTTCTCTTTCCAGAGGTATTGGGTCACTAGATAGAGTTGCCTTGCAGAAGGTTCATTTTGAAGGCTGCAACCTAACCAGACATAAAACAGATTGGTTAGGCAATTTCTCCTGATGTTTGTGATCACACTGACTAAGTGAGTGTAAGAAACTAAAAAGCCAGAAGTGTTGTTGTGTTATGTACACTTCAAGAAATTTGTTTGGACTAGATTCCACTCAAATAGAGAACTTGTGCATCAGTTCTTTCATTGGGAATCTGTTTAAGGTATTGTTCAATATTTTTGCTATGACCACATTTATGAAAAAGGGACAAATGATGGACGCAATGCTGAACAACGCAAACATTCACCCCCAGACACAAAGATCTAAGTTTAATCCATTGTTCTTTTGCTCACCACGCCACCCCAATTTGGACCCAGCCATATGCAAATCAGTCTTGACTCTGTTCCTTATAGGAACATTCCAGCCCGAACTGCCAAGCCAGGTCGTGTTAAAATAAAGCTTTGGGTCGGGGACAATCGATATTTGCCCGGCGGTATTGCCTCTGTGACCCTCTAGTTATTTAATCAATGAAGAGGCAGGCACTGGAGACTGGAAAGCAGGAAACAAGATTTTTATTCTCTCCGGAGGAGAACACAGCAAAACGGACAGCAGGTATCGTTCTGAGGTGCTCTAACTTATGTCTGAGGTCTGGCCCCTTATATACAGGGTTTTGCGGTTTTTATTACAGTTTACATACTCATGACAAAGCTTTGATGTACGGAAAGACATTCCCGGAACCCCCCCTCCGGGCCCGTTCCCACACATATTTACAGTAGAGGTCCCCACCCTGGTCACAACAGGTGATGAGTATCGCGCAGCTGGATATTCCGTCAACTCATGGAATGCGGGGTTCGATCGGATCTCATGGGGTGGGGGCTTTGATCAACCAGGGGATCCCTTGATGGGGGAAGCTTTCTATTGTACGGGGAGGGGCAAGGAACAGTATCGGCAGAGCTGGGTGTCGGCCTGGGAACGAGGGAGACAAACGGGCACACGGGGAAAAAGGGGGTTTGCATCTAAGGGCCGGGGATCATGAAAGGGAAGAAGGGAGGTGTCGCGCTGGGAACAGGATGAGGGCCTGGGGCAGAGCAGCGCTGAAGAGGGGTTTATGATTCAAGGCAGGTGCAAGCAGGGGGGTTGGTCAGCGTGCGGGCTTGGTGAGGGTGAAGGGCTATGTCAGGGACCAGCGGCATGCAAGAGGGTTCGTTCTGATCAGGGCATCTTAAAATGGCGGGTGCGCACGACAAAAGTGTGGCATCAGGGGAAGAGGCAAGATGGCGCAGATAATGTTCACCAAACCGTACTAGTTTTCAACAGTCCTCCCTTTAACATATTCAAGACATCTTGCTGGTTCAATTTCTACTCGGTTCTATTGTGGTGGGCATGAGAAAGAAAACGGTAGGAACCCTAGATGAAAGAGTTGTAAACAATACATTTTGAGATTTCTAGTTTTTAGGAGGCGGATCTATTGGATAAACATTGATAAACTTGTTTAGCAGGAAAGTCATAGTAATGCAATGCAGAGCAGTGAGTACATTTCATAAGGCGAACTGATGGATTGTTACATAATCAATACAATGTTGGCTGGGAGAGAAACGAGACGTGGCAGAAATGATCGGGAATGTTCGAGGTTTAGTAAGCTTTCAACAATTCTTCGTCTTCCGTTGGCACTGTGGAGCACCGGCGGTGGAGCTATGAGTCCAGCTCTATTCTAAGTTCCGTGTTGCAGGGCACGACCCTTTCCTTGCGTTTCTGGTCAGAAAAAGGGTCTTTCTCGCCCTGTGTCCTTTGGGATCAATGGTCAAAAGTTCAGGTGGAAGAAGAGTGTACAAAATAGTCCATAGGGTAGGTCGGAGAAAAAGGGGGATGGAGCAAGGCCAAATCAGGAACAAACTAGGGGAACGAGAGACTTCAGATAGGCGGGCTCATGACCGAGTCTAGAGAGCGGGGACCTTTCGGCACACATTCGAACATAGAGCGGGGGCATCAGGTTAGCCCTTTCTTCTCACTTTGTTGGAGGTAGTGCCTCGTCCCGTAGCTCTGTTCTGTCGCGGTCTCGCCCTGGCCCATGTCACAGACGTTCCATCGTCCGTAGTCAGGCCACGTGCTCCCACATCCGGTCCTTCTTTCCTCCAACAGCCGTACCCTTGAAGGAGTTTGAAAAGACAGTTTTTAGAGATTTGGTAGAGGAAAGTAACCACATAAGTCTATTTCTCTCCCTGCTCCAGGCAAATGAAGATAGGAACGTTCGCTATACATATAAATGATCGAAGGTGGACCTGCTGGGTTTACTATGGCTTTCCTTCACAACTGTTTAATATAGTCACGACAGGTCATCTGATGGGGGCCCACCTCTGTAATGTAAGCCGGGCAATGCTAATAAAAAGTGGTGTGAGCTAATCGCATGGTACTAATAGGCTTCTATCATCAATGCCTCCTGCCCTTTAACTAAACATTTTCACTTTCGACAAGGCTCAGTGTAATGGTTTTCTTTGCTCCGGTCTAATCTTTAACTTTGCAAAACATCATCCTGGTCCCTATGCAGCCTCTCGCTGCCGGATTACTAAATTAGAGAAGACAGGGGTCTCATCGGAAGACACCTAGGTACATAGAAAACGTTGATGGGGGGGGGGCAACTGAACGCAATACTGGGAGCGCCCTGAGAAGATGGGGGGTTTCGGTTACCTTTATGGTTTTGGGTATCGCGACAATTTGGGACGGGGAGGGGCGCGTTATCTGGGGCACTTTTATTCCATAGTAGTAGCCGCTGACATGTAGTTCCCTCATTTCGGGTCAGATTTAGGGAACCCCAGTCAGCTTACCTGTCCTTTCCTTTATGACCAATTCTCGATTTCATCAAAACATTTCCGGAAAGGAGAGGTGGTGACACAGTATTAGGGTGATTTTATTAAAGACAAGTTTTGAGCAAATACCGGCGGTATTTGAAGCCAATTGGGTGGTGTGCTAGGGGTGGCAGTCTGTCAATTTCGGGGCTAATCGCTCGGAAGAGTGGGAGTGTGAAAGAGAGAGAGAGAGAGAGAGAGAGAGAGAGAGAGAGAGTGAGTGAGAGAGAGAGAGAGAGAGAGAGAGAGAGAGAGAGAGAGAGAGAGTGCAACGGCAGGCTAAATAGTACACGTGCGACAGAGAGAATGGCAGTGTATTTAAGGAAGGCTATTTAGTGCATTACACAGTAAAGGACATTCACGGGTCTGCGTTAGAATCTTGAAATCATGCAGTTTGAGCATTAGACAGGGTAGAGGGGACATGCTTCGAGAAAAAGGAAAAAAGAAAAGGGAAGTACCATTGTGTCGCACTTTCTTGCATTCTCGGTCCTTCGACCCGGTGAGTCAATGCTTCAGTCACACATGCACATTCTCTCATAGTTTTGATTCATCTATGACATAGGTTCATTCGCGCAGCCTGGGTTAAGAGTGATCACTTTTCATCAGATCATACTAGTTCTACAGGTTTGTTTGCTACGTGAGTAGTTTGCAGGCGTGCTTAGGTGCCACCTTGCAGCGCAGGTCTGTTTCGTGTATTAGACATGGCAAGGCTTCAGATCTTGCCATACCTTGGTTGCGGCCCCTGATGTACCCTGTAGAGGGAGGGAAAAAGAGGGGAGGGGAGGGGGACAACATTCGCGCACATCCAATACATGGATTCGAAAGTCCTTTACTTACCTCATACTCGTCTTTCCTCCTCGGGGTAGAATCCCCGGGGGTATCGTTTCTGGAGTCGGAGGGGGCAGTGTGACCTTATAGATCGTGTGCGGGGAAACGTGAAAAGGGAACCAGAGGTGTCTAATGCGAGGTATCTAGTTGAAAGATGTATCCCACTATCGGGGTCCTTAAACCTCCTTCAGCGCTGTGACGTTCTAAGGTTCTTCGGTTCTTGGGTCAGCTCTGTTCCCTAATACCTTTGAACGTCGTACTTTATAACATTTACATCGTTTTATTTTACCCGTCTTTTACATTCCCTCATTTATACCGTTCGTTTTACCCATCCTTGGAAGTCGAGGCCTTCCTCCATGCGAGAGTTCATGAGTCAGTCGCGTACTTTGGAGGCAGAGCGTCGTGTTGTCGATCCGATCCGTCCTCCAGGGCTGGGCCGCCATCTTCTTAATAACCTTAAAGAGAGAGCATAGTAGGGTGCACAGAAAAGAACTCTCCCGCCCATCCCACATTTTAAATAAAGCAAGCAATACCCGTTCATCATTTTGAAAAAAAAAAGGGCCTTTATTTTTGCGAGATCATAGTATGTGGATTCATAAGGGTGCAGTCGTATTTGGCCGGGCACGGCAATGGCTAAAGTGCGTACAGTGGGGTGTGTTGTTTGGCAGCAATAAAAAACATCTGAAAGTTTTAGCAATTCATTTGTAGCAAACCAGGACGTCTATCAGTTGGCCGGGGGGTTCGGGGGCGTTTATTTCATAATTTAGAAGCATAGTCATACTAGTTGCAATCAGATTTCCTATATGCATACCGTGCGCGTGCATCATAAGCGAGGATATACATCGGCTATAAAAATATAATACATTGTACATTTATAATCATCATTTTTAACGCGATCCTTTTACATGTTCCTCGAGTGAGCTCTCCGTTCTTCCCATCGAGTGTACAAAGGGTCATATATGTATCAGAACATCAAGTTTGTATAGTGAAAAAGGGACACCACGAGGTGTTCGTAAGTTCCTATTGATACCGGCGCCATTTTGGGCGGGGCCGGGTTAGTCCGGAAGTAGCATCAGGGAAAAATGTTTCCTACAACCGGCAGTTGGACCAGAGTCCTTTTCGGCAGTTCTAGAATTCATGCTAACAGGAGGAGTGGCAATGTCATGTTTATTTCGTTGGTGATCAAGGCAGTTGCCCCTTACCGGAGGCCTGCAGTGGCCGAGGGCTCCTTCGGGGACCTTTGTAGAATCTTCAAGGCTGTGGAGATGTTGTCGGAGGTGGGGGCTCGTGCTCCGGTGGGCGAGCCACCGAGTTATATTGCTGGTCAAAGTTACTCTAGCGGCCGAGGCCCGCCTTCCAGCGGACCCAGACGCCATTTTGGGGCCCTACAGGGGCCACTCTCGTCGAGTTTGCAAGAGTGGAAGGAGATCCTTCGGAGTGAAAGGAAGAGGGCTCTGTTTTGTGAAAGTGGGACGTTCGGCTGGGGTGCAGCTGTGATGCCCCCACCTGGGGGGGACGAGGGAGACTCGTTCGCGCCGTCTCCTTCTTCCGGCGCACCCCATGCCGCTCTTTTTCATCGGCCCGCACGAAGGTCTCTCCCCATCCGGTGCTCCCCAAGTCGTGTGCTCAGTGCTGTGGGAGTATGGCCACCTGTGGCGCGCATTCGGCGCGGCACGAGTATCGGTGCAGTCATTGCAGGTTCGGTGTTCCGAAAATATGGGCACCATTGCACGTTCGGTGCTGCGCAAGTATTGGGGCACCATCGCCTGGTTGGGGGTGTTCGGCGTTGGGCCGGGGGCTGGGAGACCTCCTATCCGTGGAGGTGGGAGAGGCTCGTCCACGTCGCCTCTCCCTCCCAGCCCAACTTGGACAAATTGTTGCGGAGGTACGTGCAGGACATCCCGCCGTCCAGAGCTGCTGTGGCTGTTACGGAAGGGAAAAGGAAGAGGTGTCTCGTTCTTCTTTGGACATGTGGCGGGACTACCTGAGACTATCCAGGCCCGTTGCGGCTGGCCGAGGAGACATGTGGCGGGACTACCTGTAACTGCCCAGGCCGCTGGCCCCTTCCTCTCCTCCGGCTCCCCAATACGTTAAGATTTCCTGACCAAGAGTTGGCAGCAAGGCCCGCCTTATATGGGTTGCCGCCGGTTGGGCGTAGCCGTAACCCTACCCTGCTTTGGAAGGTTCCAGAAGGTGGGGGGGGCGAATGTTCTGTTGATTTTCAAGTTCTACAGTTTACCGTTCTTGTTTTTCTAGCGTTATTGTGTTTTTCTTTGCCTGTTATGTTAAAATAAAAGTTCGTGTTTATCAGTGGCTTACTGATTTCGTTTCCCATTTCTTTCTTTCCAGGTTGTTTTATGCTAAAATTTCTATTAACATAGTTTATGTAACATAGAAGCACGTGCAGGGGGATGACGCAGATTTACGTACACATAAACTCAGACGGGGGGGTAATAGAAAAGTATGACACACAAGATCCAAAGACAAACATAAAACAGTGATTATTTGGCCAAAATTATCTTTTTCCGTCTGTTAATTTAGAGCTAGGCTGGGTTCCCGTTTTTATATTGTCCGACCTAGGAAAACTCGAACATGTCGCTGAAATCGTTCTGGCGGAACCTGTGCCATCGGGCATAATCAAACGTGGTGGTTCTATCTGGTCTGTCCGTGCGAATCGGATTTTTCTTTGTCTCGCGCTTTTTCTCATTCTGCTGGCCTGTCATTCCTGTCGGCCCTTTGCCCTTACTCACGCTCAGTAGAGTCGGGCATTGGGCTTTCCAGTGTCCGACATATCTACAAAAAGCGCATTGGTCTGGCCCTAAGTCTGGCCGTCTTTTGCGTAGTGTCGGGGGATAACTTTTGGGCTGTGGTGTCCCGGGGTTGTCCTGTCGGCATATTTCTCTGCCTGGTTTGTCCTCGTCTTTTCTCTGTCGTTGCATAGCCTCTCTGCGCCACATACCGAGACTGTCGAGCATAATAGGCGTTGTCTTATTATTGCGAAGGGCTATTTCCAACGTTTCTATTTTATCAAGGTCAAAGGATCCTGCCAGTGGCCACTGTTTGTCTTGACTTTCTTTGGTATACCTGTGCCACAATTTATTATAGGCTATGGTAACTAATCCATAGTTTATGAACATGTCCTTATTAGGGGTGCCTTCTAGTGGAGCTATATGGTCCACCTCTAATACACGGTCCGGGCTGAACCAATTATCAATCAATGGGGAGAAGACAGACATGACGGCTCGTAGTGAGGGACTAAAAAGTCAGCACTGCCTATCTTATCACTAGGTGCAAAGACTAGACAGAATATTCCTATTCTACGTTGTTTGCAGGCAGTGAATACCTCATGAACAAAAAGTAACAAATAACGAGGAACAATCAAACAATCAATAAATAAATAAGATAGAGTAAGATCAATGGGGAGAGTAAGTAGGGCGCAAAAGTCTGCGTCCTCTACCTTTTCACTATCCGCAAAGAGGAATCTGTTGTTTCCGGTTTGCAGACAGAGAATCTCCAGAAGACAATCTGCGAACAGTAGTTCGGGGTCAAAGAACCCAGTTAATCAGTGAGGGAGAGGGGAGTCTCCCAAAAACCGTTAAGAAATAATAGAGTCAGTGTGGGAGAAAGATAGGCGCGACGGTTACGTTACCTATCCTTCACTGTTTGCAAAAGAGAAGGAGCCTACTGTTTCTCCGTGTGCAGACAGTGAATCTCTAAATAGGTCAAACAAAGAGTAATACTAGTATATATTTTTGTAAACAATCAAGCAATCAATTATTTTCGCAATCCGTCGTGTTTACACGACCTTACCCGGACCGTGTGGACAGTTTCTTGTCTTCCGAATCCAGCGCCCGTTCGTCCTCTTTTTCTCGTATTTCTCACGGCACTCCTAATGGTCCCCAGTCAGGACCGTAGATCACTCGAGAGAGGTCTGTTCGGAACTAGTGAAGTTCGGATGATCGGCTGCCAGACGAGGGTCTATTGGGCAAGAGCTCTCCCGATCGTTGCAGTCATTCACTCTGTCGTCGGGACCTCTCCCACTGGATCCACGAGTCGCTGATGGGCCCCACGCTTGGGACGCCAATTGTTAAAATAAAGCTTTGGGTCGGGGACAATCGATATTTGCCCGGCGGTATTGCCTCTGTGACCCTCTAGTTATTTAATTAATGAAGAGGCAGGCGCTGGAGACTGGAAAGCAGGAAACAAGATTTTTATTCTCTCCGGAGGAGAACACAGCAAAACGGACAGCAGGTATCGTTCTGAGGTGCTCTAACTTATGTCTGAGGTCTGGCCCCTTATATACAGGGTTTTGCGGTTTTTATTACAGTTTACATACTCATGACAAAGCTTTGATGTACGGAAAGACATTCCCGGAACCCCCCCTCCGGGCCCGTTCCCACACATATTTACAGTAGAGGTCCCCACCCTGGTCACAACAGGTGATGAGTATCGCGCAGCTGGATATTCCGTCAACTCATGGAATGCGGGGTTCGATCGGATCTCATGGGGTGGGGGCTTTGATCAACCAGGGGATCCCTTGATGGGGGAAGCTTTCTATTGTACGGGGAGGGGCAAGGAACAGTATCGGCAGAGCTGGGTGTCGGCCTGGGAACGAGGGAGACAAACGGGCACACGGGGAAAAAGGGGGTTTGCATCTAAGGGCCGGGGATCATGAAAGGGAAGAAGGGAGGTGTCGCGCTGGGAACAGGATGAGGGCCTGGGGCAGAGCAGCGCTGAAGAGGGGTTTATGATTCAAGGCAGGTGCAAGCAGGGGGGTTGGTCAGCGTGCGGGCTTGGTGAGGGTGAAGGGCTATGTCAGGGACCAGCGGCATGCAAGAGGGTTCGTTCTGATCAGGGCATCTTAAAATGGCGGGTGCGCACGACAAAAGTGTGGCATCAGGGGAAGAGGCAAGATGGCGCAGATAATGTTCACCAAACCGTACTAGTTTTCAACAGTCGGCCCTGGGCTGGAAACAAGCATCCTGGGACTCGTTTCCGGGAACCACCCCTCATCAGCCAGGCTAGCTTGAATCCAGTGGTGCAGTGAGCACGGAACCCATGTCTGTGCACATCCTTCCCACTTAGGGCAGAAAAAGCAAAAGGAACAACTGATAGACAGAATGCTGAACAATGCAAACATTCACCCCCATCCCAAAGATCTGGGTTTAATCCATCGTTCTTTTGCTCATCACGCCACCCCAGTTTGACCCCAGCCATATGCAAATAAGTCTTGAGCCTGTTCCTCATGGGAACAATCCAGCACAAACTGCCAAGCCAGGTCCTCCCTGGACTGGAAAGAACTATTCTGAACTAGTTTTGGGGCATTACCCCTCAGCAGCCAGGCTAGAAGCTGGAGTGGGTGTATGAAAGTTTTATGGGAGTGTGAATGGGTGCATCAGAGATTCTGTGGATGATGTAATCAGTGATGTCATTTGAGATGTCATCAGGGATGTAAATGACCATGTCATGAGTGACGTAATATGTGAGGTCATAAGCAATGCATTGCGGGGTCTTGAGTTAATTTTTAGCTCAGCCAACTATAACGGCTGCATTTCACTGGCTTTGCACAAGTGAAATCTGAACCTAACTATAAGCTCCCTGTAACCTTTGGTTTTGTCAGTGAAGAGGTTCAGATTTTACACAAACAAAATCATGGAAATTCAGCAGTTATAGATATCTCAAGTAACTATAGCTCGTGCCCTAGGGTAACTATAACTTGTTCCCCTGTCATGCACAGTTTTCTCATAAGTAATTTTACAGCAAATTTTACACTGATGTTATCATAAATGTCATAGAAGATGTCATGATTGATGAAATATGTCGGGTAATTAGAAGTGCATGGTGAGTGCACGAGTTGTAGTTACCTTAGGGCACAAGTTATAATTACTTGCGATAACTATAACTATAACTGCTGAATTTCTATGGTTTTGTGTCAGTAAAATCTGAACCTAACTATAACGTCCCTGTAACCTTTGGTATTGTCAATGAATATCTACATTTTTTAACTCTATTTTCTAACTTTAGAGTCCCTGTAACCTTTGTTTTTTAGTGAATTAACCCGGTTCTTTTTAATATGAATTGTACTATGATTTGACCCATAAGTTCAATATACATTTTCACAAGTTTATAAATATATTTTATGCACACATTCATTCTTATTATGCATTTCAAAACTAAAAATTAAACATTAGGGTAAGGTAACTTATGCAGTCTTTCTATAAATGTAATGCAGCAAGTCCTCCTTTTTTTAAACTCGTTTTATAGATCCGCGGATCCATTGTGAGTCCTTGGACAAATAAGGTGTCTGCTGATTATATTGCTCACATTCAATACTAAAGCAACAACACATTTAATCCAAACACATGCCATTGCAATTTCTATAAGTGCATCACTGCTTGTGTGTGGGTGTATGAGTCGCTGTGTGAGTGACTATGGGTGCGTGAGTGGCAATATGGGTTTGTGTGTGGCTAAATGGGTGTGCAAGTAGGTGTGGGAATGGTTGTGTGGGTGTGTGATTGGTTCTGTGAGTGGGTGAGTGAGTGGCTGTTTGGGTGCGTGGGTGTGTGTGTGGGAGTGTAAGTGAATGTGTGAGTGGGTGTGTGTATGGCTGTGTGTGTCTGTAAGTGGGTGTGTGAGTGGTTTTGTGGGTCTGTAAATGGGTGTTTAAGTATGTGAGTGGCTGTGAAGGTCTGTGAGTGAGTGTGAGTGACTATATGGGTTTGTGAGTGGTGGTGTAGATGTGTGACTGGGTGTATGAGTGGTTATGAGGGTGTGGGAGAGAGTGTGTGAGTGGGCCTGTGAGTGGGTATATGCTTTTTTAAGATTGGGGTCTGGATCTCTGGGTCTGGTGTTGTTTAACACAGGGGCCACACTGAGCGTCGCAGTGGTTCCACAGATCCTCACATGTCTCTTGCTGGCCCCACCATCAGTCCCATGGGGTCAGGATAGCCCTATCCTGACCCCCTTATATCCTATTAATACTTTATTTCTCCCCCCTAGAACTATGTCCCAATTCACAAAATGTCGACAGCAAATTTTTGCACAGGTTGCGGCCAGCCAATTGTGGCATTGCTGTTGGCGCATGAATCAGCTGATCCACCGTGGTGGATCTGTGTCTCTAGCTATACATAAATCTTTTTGGTTTAATAACTCCAAAACTACCGATCAGATTTTTACCAAATTACAAAAAGCATGTCAGTAGTAATGTCATCAGTAATGTCACTGACCATGTCATGAGTGATGTAATATAGGTCATAAGCAGTGCATTGCGGGGGCATAAGTTATATTTAGATCAAGTAACTATAATTGCTGAATTTCTGTGGTTGTATATGAGTGACATCTGTGCCTAACTATAACGTCCCAGTAACCTTTGTTTTTTCTGTGAATTTCTAGGGTTTTCTAATCCTATTTTCCTAACTATAACATCCGTTTAACCTTGTTTTTTTTCAGGAAATTTCTCCAGTTTTTTAAATTCTATTTCCTAACTATAACATCCCTGTAACCTTTGGTTTTTCTGTGAATTTCTAGGGTTTTCTAATCCTATTTTCCTAACTATAACATCCGTTTAACCTTGGTTTTTTTCAGGAAATTTCTCCAGTTTTTTAAATTCTATTTCCTAACTATAACATCCCTGTAACCTTTGGTTATTCCAAAGAATTTCAAAGTTTTTAAAACATGTTATTTCCTAACTGTAATCTGTGGTTGTGTGAGTGGCTCTATAGGTAGGTGAGTGGGTGTTTGAGTGGCTGTATGGGTCGGGTGTGTGAGTGGTTTTGTGGGTGTGTGAGTGGGTTTGTGAATGACTGAATGGGTCTGTGAGTGGGTGTGTGAGTAGCTGTGTGGGTGTGTGAGTGGGCTTGTAAGTGGTTGGATAGGCCTGTACAGTGGGCAGAGAAAAGGGCGGGCCTTTGATGAGCTCTCAGCAATCTTGCTGTGTGGGGCTTACTGGTGGTAACAGGAGGGGTTCTTGGCCCCCAGCGATCCCAAGCATCCAAGGAACTTCATCCCCCAACCAGTAGTGCTCCATGAGTCATGACCTGTCAGCAATCCCACTGTGCGGGACTTACTGTTGGTAACAGAAGGGGTTCTTAGCCCCAAGGACCCTCAGCATCCAAGAGGAATTCCTCCCTCAATGAGTAGTGCACCAGGAGGTGCGTTTGCAGAGTGGCTGACATAGGGGGTAGCGTCTCGGATGACCTTTCAGTAATCCCACTGTGTGGGACTTAGTGGTTGTAACAGGAGGGGTTCCTGACCCCCATCAACCTTCAGCAGCCAAGGGGACTTACTTCCCCAACCAGTGGTGCTCTAAGTGCTGGGCAAAGGGGTGGGGCCTCTGATGACCTCTCAGGACTGTACTGGTTGTAACAGGGGGCTTCTTTGCCCCCAAGGACCCTCAGCATCCAAGGGAGCTTTGCCTCCCAATGAGTAGTTCCCAACACAAACGCTTGCAGAGTGGTGAAGAAAGGGGTTGGGGCCTCAGACGAACTCTCAGCAATCCTGCTGTGTGAGACTTACTGATGGCAACATGTAAGGGTCTTGAACCCAAGGACCCTCAGCATAGAAGGAGACTTCATCCCCATTGAGATTTCTTTTATTAACTCAAAAACTACCGAATGTATTTACACCAAATAACAAAAAAAGCACTCTGTCTGGAACAAGAGCTAGCCTTCTGCCAAGTTTGGTGTAATTGCGTCTAGCAATTTGGCTGTAGTCGTGTTCAAATTTCCTTATAGATATGAACATTCCAATAACACTTTTTTTCATCCTCCCCCTTTTTCTCGATCCCCCGCTTGATTGATCAACCCTAAATTTTCCATGCACAACAAGAATCACCAGCACACTTTTTTGAAGAATTTTGTCAAACTGCACCACAGATATAGGCAAATCAAAAACCGCGTATCATATGGAAACATGGTCCTAACTATACTACCTACATTAAAAAAACATAGAATTTCACTGAAAACACCAAAGGTTACAGGGACGTAAAAGTTAGGCTCAAGTTTCACTTGACCAAAACCTGTGAAATTCAGCAGTTATCGTTAGCTGAGCTGAGTGTCTGTGTGGGTGGGTGAGGGTGTGTGTGACTGCCTGTGTGGATTGAATGGGTGAATCAGTGGCTCTATGGGTTAGTGAGTGTGTGTATGGCTGTGTGGTTGAGTAGATGTGTCAGTGGTATATGGGTGAGCAACTGGGTATGTGAAAGGCAGTATAGGTGAGTGATAGGGTATATGAGTGACTGTATGGGTAAGTGAGTGAATGTGAGAGTGGCTGTATGGATGAGTGTATGCTTCTGTCAGTGACTGTATAGGTGAATGAGTACGTGTTAGTATCTGTATGAGTAGGTAAGTGGGTGTGTCTAGAGCAGCATGGGTAAGTGGTTGTATGATTGTATGGGTGAGTGAGTAGGTGTGAGAGTAGCTCTATGGGTGACTGACTCAGTGTGTTAGTGGCTGTATAGGTGTATGAGTGTTTGGTTTTTCTTTGTTTGACATAAGTTGGCAGGGTATGCTCAGACGTGAGTCCCTTGCTCACTTTGCCACTGGAGTCAAGCAAACCCGGCTGAAGACGGCTGTAATGCCAGAAACCGGTCCTGGGAAGCTTGATTCCGGTCCAGGGAAGACATGGCTTGGCAGTCCGGGCTGGACTGTTCCCATGAGGCACAGGGTCAGACTGATTTGCATATTGCCATGTCTGAACTGGGGTGGCGGAATGAGCTAAAGAACGGTGATGGATTAAACCCAGATCAGTTGACTGGGGGTGAGTGTTTGTATTGCCAACGCTCCGTCCATCACCACCTTTGCTTTTTCTTTGTTCGCCCTAAGTTGGCAGGGTATGCTCAGACGTGAGTCCCTTGCTCACTTTGCCACTGGAGTCAGGCAAGCCCGGCTGAAGACGGCTGTAATGCCAGAAACCGGTCCTGGGAAGCTTGATTCCGGTCCAGGGAAGACATGGCTTGGCAGTTCGGGCTGGACTGTTCCCATGAGGCACAGGGTCAGACTGATTTGCATATGGCCATGTCTGAACTGGGGTGGCAGAGTGAGCTAAAGAAAGGTGATAGATTAAACCCAGATCAGTTGACTGGGGGTAAGTGTTTGTATTGTCAACGCTCCGTCCATCACCACCTTTGGTTTTACTTTTGTTTTTTCTTTCTAGGTGTATGAGTGGACATGTCAGTGTCTGTATTAGTGAGTGAATGGGTGTATGAGTGGGTATATGGGTGACTGTGGGGATGTGTGTGTAGCGCTATGAATCACTGAGTGGGTGTGTAAGTACTGGAATGGGTCAGCAAATGGGTTTGTGAATGGTTGTGTGGGAGTGGGTGTATGAAAGGTTTAATGGGGTGAGCGGGTGCTTTAGTGATTTTGTGGATAATATCATCAGTGGTGTCACTGACCATGTCATGAGTGATGTAATATGTGAGGTCATAAACAGTGCATTGCGAGGGCACGAGTTATAGTTAGCTCAAAAACTGCTGAATTTTACTGCTTTTGTATGAGTGAATCCTGAGCCTAACTATAACGTCCCTGTAACCTTTGTTTTTTTCAGTGAATTTCTACATTTATTTTTATTCCATTTCCTAACTATAACGTCCCAGTAATCTTTGTTTTTGTAGTGAATTTCTAAGGTTTATTAAATGCTAATTCCTGACTATAACGTCCCTGTAACCTTTGGTTTTTTCAGTGAATTTCTATTTTTTTTAAGTAGTAATAGCGTTTGCAGAGTGGTGGAGAAAGAAGGCGGGCCCTCTGACCAGCCCTCAGGAATCCCACTGTGTAGGACTTACAGAATGTACCAAGAGGGCTTCTTGGCCCCCAAGGTCCGTTAGCATCTAAGAGGACTTCATTCCCCAACCAGTAGTGCACTAAGAGATGCGTTTGCAGAGTGGTGGGGCAAGGGGGCTTGGCCTACAAAGACCTCTTAGAAATTCCGCTGTGTGGGACTTACTGGAGGTAACAGGAGGGGTTGTATCCCGGTTCCTGGCCATATTTAGAAGGGGTGCACGTGGACCCCCTCCTGCGCTGTATTTTCACCCCAGGGACCCCATATCCCAGGGCCCGGCCTTACTGTAATTGGGAAGGCAGAGCACAGCCCCCTCCCCAATGTCTGGCCCAGGGGAACCCATTTCCTATAGCCTGAATATATTTATAAGTGGGAGGGGGCTTTGAGCTCACCTCCCTGGGCCAATATTGGCCCTGGGGACACAACTCACGGTGTCTAAACTTTACAATTATAGGGGAGGGGTCACATGGTCCCCCCTCCCCAGGCAGATTTTGGCCCAGGGAACCCCTTGTTCCGTGACCTGGCCATTGTCTGAAGGAGGCATGCAGCCACCCTCCCCATGCCAATATTGGCCCCAGGACACCAATACCCTGGGGCCAGGCCATTAAATGATGGGTGCACTGGAGCCCACCCACGGCACTAATTGTGTCTTTGTTGGGGGCACAGTGGGAGCGCCAATGCCCCTGCGGCCCCAGAAAGCTCCCAGCTTCCAGGGAGCAGCTAAAAATGCTTGCTGACTCTTACGCTTTCTCTTGAATATATTGCAGCATGTCACCAGAATCATTTACACTTTGCCAAGGATTAGTTTACTGTTTATTTTTCCCTTATTCTGGTATACAGTGCATATTCCTTATTATACTTTATACTGTGATTAACAAGCATGTAGCACTATGGATTTTCTTATGATTTTCATATGCATTTCGTACCTTTGTTAATATCCAAGTTGGAGATGAATTATCTGTGTTTAACTCTGTAGCCGTAACACCAGTCCCATGTCTATGTTCATTTTCACATTTATATTGAGACACTGTTTTATATATGGAGTTTGAAATCATGAGCACCCCATGCATGATCAAGGCCGGAGAGCCAAACTGTATATAGGAGGAGCTGGAGCACTTAGCTAAAATAATCTTTACATTCATTCTGAGTGTGCATGAACCTTTGGTCAGAGTTAGTTTGGATTTACGGGCCTGGGGCCGCTCCAGGCACTACCCGCCACCTCCACATTGGCAGCACAGCATTTGCGGCATGAAAGAAATATATATTGTAATTCAGTCAACCTTAATTTTACAGCACAGATGAGCACACAAACCCATGATTTTTTAGATGTTCAAGTTTGCATACACAACAACAACATTGAATCCTGATTACACAGAAAAGAAACTCTAAGGTGCTCCATGCTAGCAGCTTTTATCCTCAGCATTTAATTAACAGCATCCTGTTAGGTGAAATGCTGAGGTTAAAAAGAATTTGTAGCTGTGAAGAAGATTTAAAAACGACCCAACCTAACTCTAAAAAAAGATTTTTATCTTGAAGGTATTCTACTCTTGTGATTGATCGGGCTATATTAAAAAATGAGAAGAAAAGTAGGGAAAATGTATTATTTGTTAGGAGAACTAGCAGTGAAATCAATCAATCAATCAATCAGCGCATTTATAGAGCGCGCTACTCACCCCCGAGGGCCTCAAGGCGCTGAAGGGGGGGGCTGCTACTGCTCGAAAAGCCAGGTTTTGAGGTGTTTCCTGAAGGTGAGATGGTCCTGGGTCATTCGTAGGTGTGCGGGGAGTTCCATGTTTTGGCTGCCAGGTGGGAGAACGATCTTCATCCGGTGGTGGTTCTGCGAATCCGTGGGACGGTGGCGAGGGCGAGGCTGGTGGAGCGGAGCTGGCAGGTGGGAGTCTAGAACAAGAGGCGGTTGTTGAGGTATTCGGGGCCAAGTTGTGGAGCGCTTTGTGTGCGTGGGTGAGGAGCCTGAACGTGATCCTCTTGTTGACGGGGAGCCAGAGCAGGTTTCTCAGGTAGGCGGATATGTGGCTGTGGCGAGGGATGTCGAGGATGAGTCGTGCGGAGGCGTTCTGTATGCGTTGAAGTCGTTTCTGAAGTTTGGCGGTGGTTCCTGCGTATAGGGCGTTTCCGTAGTCCAGTCGGCTGGTGACGAGGGCCTGGGTGACGGTCTTTCTGGTTTCGGTGGGGATCCACCTGAAGATTTTCCGGAGCATGCGCAGGGTGTTGAAGCAAGAGGACGAGACGGAGTTGACTTGCTTGGTCATCGTGAGGGAGGAGTCCAGGATGAATCCCAGGTTGCGTGCGTGGTCCGAGGGTGTCGGCGCGGAGCCCAGTGCTGTGGACCACCAGGAGTCGTTCCAGGCGGATGGGGACTATCCGAGGATGAAGACCTCCGTCTTGTCTGAGTTGTGCTTCAGGCAACTGAGCTTCATCCATTCTGCGACGTCTTTTATTCCTTCCTGGAGGTTGGTTTTGGCGGTGGCTGGGTCTTTGGTGAGGGAGAGTATCAGTTGGGTGTCATCGGCGTAGGAGATGATGTTGATGTTATGCCTGCGTGCGATGCCGGCGAGTGGGCTCATGTAGATATTGAATAGGGTTGGGCTAAGCGAGGAGCCTTGGGGTACGCCTCAGATGATCTTGGTAGCCTCTGAGCGGAAGGGAGGGAGGCGGACTCTCTGGGTTCTGTTGGAGAGAAACAAGGTGATCCAGTCCAGGGCCTTTCCTTGGATCCCAGTGAGGAAAAGGCGGGTTATTAGGGTGCGATGGCAGACGGTATCGAAAGCTGCCGAGAGGTCTAGGAGGATGAGGGCGGTTGTTTCTCCGTTGTCCATCAGGGTCCTGATGCCGTCGGTGACTGCGATGAGGGCAGTCTCGGTGCTGTAGTTGGCTCGAAATCCTGACTGGGACGGGTCAAGCGAGGAAAGCAGTAAACTGTTTATTGACGGTCTTCTTGATGACTTTAGCCGGGAAGGGAAGAAGAGAGATGGGGCGGACGTTTTGGAGGTCTTTGGGGTCCGCTGTGGGTTTTTTCAGAAGGGCATTGATTTCCGGGTGCTTCCAGCTCTCGGGGAAGGCGGCTGACGTGAACAAGATGTTTATGACGTTCCGTCTGCAGATATTTGGATTTTTCAAAGATTATAATAAAACATAAGAATACACAAACACAGATTGACATTGCGTAAATCAATAGGGTGGCCCAGATTTATGATATCAATAAAAATAAGCTTGTCTGGATAAACTGGAATATTAGTATGACAACATATCCGCACCAGGTTATAAAAAACAAAATATCAATATGATATAGGGACAGGACCCAAGATAGTAGTCGTGGAGATATAGAAACTAACAAAGCCTAATGTACCACCCAATATGGCTATCTACAGTGCTGGACTAACAGGGGGCTGAGCGGGCTGTGAACAGCGTAACTAAACTAAATGGTTGTGTAGATGAAGGGAGAATAAGGAGGAATGAGGCATTGGGAGAGGAGGGAGGGGCAATAAAGGAAATGGAGTGGACAGCTAAGAGGACAGAGAAGAGAAAGAAGACAGAAAAGACGAGCCAATTCAATCTAAGAATGACCTTGATACTATACTAGAGTCGTATGGGTCAGAACTTTGTCCTGAGGGCACAACCGGCTTTCTGCCCGGTGTGGATAAAAAATGACATCCCAAAAACAATGGAAGGGGGAACTAGGCTCATTTTGACCTATAGCAAACAGGAGCGGCAATTAAGAGCTATACTCAGGAAACAATGGCTGTTAATTCTAAGTGACCCTATTATTGTTTCTGAACTCCCCAAGAAACCAGTGATCACGTTCAGAAGAGCCATATCCATAATGCTCTGGTCAAGAGCAGTCAAGAAATTACAAAGGCAGGAAACTGGTTCACGCCTAGGAAAAGATTTTTCAAATTCAACTTGTGCAGGGCTTGCCAATTTGGTTTAAATACGACACAATTTCACGATAGTCCTGTTAAAATTGACAAATTTCTTACTTTTAAAACTGAATTTGCTGTATATGTCCTTGAATGTACATGCAGGTTACGCTATATTGGGAGCACCACATTGCAGGTCCATAAACGGATATTCCAGCATATTCGGGCTATAACCAACTCAGATCCCACATACCCAGTGCCCCTCAAGTCAAGGAGTTTCACGACAGTATTCTTACAAATACTTTGTGATTGATATAGTATCCAAATTAAGACGTGGAGGTAACCGAGAATTAATATTGAGAAGGTTGGAGACTAGGTATATATTATAAATCTGGATACCAAGACTCCACAAGGTCTTAACATGAGCGAAGATTTATACACCTGCCTTTGAGTGTGGTAGAGCCAATTTCTCTATGTTGCACAGTAGGACCACGCTTCAATATTAAGCATACGAATGGTTTTTACAAATGATCAGGATTTTTGATATCCAAATAACCATATTATATGTTTTAGCGAGGGGTTGTAACACAATCTGCAGAAATATATTCATTTCTTCATTTTTCCTTGCATAATTTAATATTCTTCACTTTCTTACACAACGTCACTTTATAGGGTTTATAGATGTGGCTGTATGATTCAGTATTGCCCACAGGGGCATAAATGTTTGGTTGCCAACTGCATATGTCAAGCAAATAAATTGATTGTAAAAGACCAAGCATATATTCAATATAACACTACAAGTCGAACTGAAAGAACTCTATAATCATAATGAGAATGTAGACATAATGTGGCTTAAAATCAGCTCACTGGGGCCTGAATTGCAACAACAAATAACAAATAGCAAGCAACTGAGACAGGTAATGTACTAAGCACTTAATAAGCGAAATTTGCGCAACTGTAGATAGATTCACTAAGTAGGTCCTGAAGAATTGCCACGGATCAATCTGACCAACAGGCATGAAGCATGTTGACCTGGAGAGTTGAGCATAGCTAAACTAAACCTTAGAGTTAGGTAGGCTGCCACTCGATATATTTTAGCGAGGTGGATAGCCAGCCAGAATAAAATATGTGTTTGGACTATCCCACTTCTTTTAAATCACTCTTACACAATATCTACACGTTTCAGCCCACACACCCACACTGCATCATACGGCAAGGAACAAAAGATTTCTGATAAAGAGCCCCTTCATGGGTGCCCGTTGGGTATTGCAGCGCCGGTCCAATGAGGAGCAGGTCCATATGATGAAGCATGACACCTAGCTTGATGGGTGTGTGAGGACCCTAGTTCCGAAAGAATGAAATCCCACATTCTCTTTCCTACACCAAACCCCACCGAGTTTGTAATCTACTAACCAAGATAAGCTTAGCTTACCTTTGCTCCCGAGCATCACTATGGGAGGAACTACATAAGTTTAGTTAACATGATCTGAGCGGGCATTTATGTTGGACCGCTATAAAAAGCCCATAAGTCCCTAAGTTTGTTGAAGTTTGAGAAATAGGCCTCAGCGTTGTTCCATGTATATATATATATATATGTGCCAACCCGTAACACACTCGTCTTCCACAACGAAATTCCGGGCATGGACCAACTTTGTATCCCAGCATTATTTTATTCACTCTTCACAATCCCATAGCTGTCAAGACGCGTTTCGGCCGTCCAAGCGGCCTTGATCACTATATATATATATATATATATATATATATATTTTTTTTCAAAAGTTCCAAAGTAAAACAACATGTTTCGGCTGCGGACAGCCTTGTACGTGATCAAGGCTGTCCGCAGCCGAAACATGTTGTTAGTTTAAATAAACACCCTTGGAGTCTTCAGCGGTGTTGTGTTACTTTGCGTACTGAGAGCACCGTTACTTTGGAACTTTTGAAAATTTACATTACCGGCGTGCTCGGCCGGCATTGGTGCCACTTCCCGAGGGGCCGCTGTCAGCGTTTCCTGAGCGGACTTTGAAACTTATATATATATATATATATATATATATATATATATGTATATATGCAGACACTTCTGTTCTCTCCTCGAGGGCCTTGATCACATGACAACGTGTGAACAAAAACCACCCGTATTTAAAGTGCTAGTGCAAACAGATCCCTATATATATATATTCACTGAAAAAACCATAGGTTTCACACCAGTTATAGTTACCTGGAAATTTTACTGACATAAAACCAATGAAATTCCCACGTTATAGTTAGTTGGACTCACTATAACTCGCGCGCCCGCAATGCACTGCTGATGATGTCACATATTACATCATTCATGACATGGTTAGTGACATCACTGATGACATCTCAAATGACATCACTGATTACATCACTGATGACATCTCAAATGACATCACTGATGACATCACTGATGACATCATCCAGTGTCTGTGTGTTTCTGTAAAGTTAAAATATGTTTTACATATTGAAGAGTAAGTGTATCTATGAGTGTCTGGATGAAGGATTTAGTAGGTGCATGACTGACTGCATGAGTGAGTAATTAAATGTGTCTTAGTGAATGCATGGGTATCTGACTAAACTGTCTGAATGTGTACATCATTATGTTTGTTGTTGTGTAAGCTGCTGCATGTGAGAGTTGTCATATATAAATGACTATATCTAACAGCCTGTGATTGCATAAGTGACTATATCTATCAATATGTACTTGTATCAGTGATTGTAAAACACAGTAAGTATATGTTAGTCTATGTTTAAATAAGCAAGGTTTTGTGTGTATAACTGTATAGTTGTGGAAAGGGGAGTGTGATTGATTCTTTACATAACTGACTAGGTGTAGGAGTAACTCAATGGATGAGTGGCAGTGTGTGAGTCTCTGTATTGGTGTAGGAGTGTATATGTTGGTCTTGTATTGATGAGTGACTGTATGTATGAAAGATTGTATGGGTGAATGAGTGGATGTGTGTGTAGACCTAGAAATCAGTGAGTGCATATGTGGTTAAGTGGTTTTACTGTGTCAATGGTTTCAAGAATGGTAGTTTCTATTTAACACTATGTGTATAATGTGTTAGATTACAGTGTGAGGAGGTGTATTGTATTATCACATGGATGATGTCATCAGTGATGTCATTTGAGATGTCATCAGTGATGTCATCAGTGATGTCATCAGTGATGTCATTTGAGATGTCATCAGTGACATCATCAGTGATGTCACTAACCATGTCATGAATGATGTAATATGTGACATCATCAGCAGTGCATTGCGGGCGCGCGAGTTATAGTGATTCCAACTAACTATAACGTGGGAATTTCATTGGTTTTATGTCAGTAAAATTTCCAGGTAACTATAACTGGTGTGAAACCTATGGTTTTTTCAGTGAATTTAATAGGTTTTTTAAATGCTAATTCCTGACTATAACTGGTCTGAAACCTATGTTTTTTTCAGTGAATTTCAATGGGTTTTTAAAAACTAATTCCTAACTATAACATTTGTGAAACCTATGGTTTTTTCAGTGAATTTCATAGTTTTTTTAAAGCTAATTCCTTTGTATATCGACTTTGTAACCTAAGTTTTTTTTTATTAGCTGTTTTTGACAACAATTAATTATATATTTTTTTGTAACATTTTTTTATTTGTTCAATGTATTTAAAAAAAAATAAAATAATCCTCGGTGTACTCACGGTGCGCGCACCAGTGCGCTCACCGGTGCGCTCACCCGAGAGCGCACCCGGAAGCGCTATTTCCCCGTGCGTAAAAAAAAGATTGCAAAACGTCATTGAGGCACTCCGCGTAAGCTCCCCCGGAAGTGCATCCGGAAGCGCCCACGTTCGCGCCGCGTACGCACCCCCGGAAGCGCTCCAGAGCGCGTAGCGTAAGCGTAACAAGTCATATGACCTTGAAATAACTCTTTTCATTGGTTCCTAACTTTTTTTTTTACAAAGACTGAAATCCCCACCCATTTCCTTCACTTCTTGTTTCACTTTTGTGAGTGCAAGACCTGCTTTTGGCACCTGTGTCATATTTACTTCTATTATCATGGCTGCAAGAGCATCCAGCAGCAGTGATGAGACTTAGGGTTTCATTGATGAGGAGGTTCCTGAACGAACTGTGAAGGAACATTTAATTTGGAAATTTTTCAAAATTCCAGAGGGGGAGAAGAAGGTAAATGCTCCAAAGGTGGAGTGTAAAATATGCCACACCATCTTATCGAGAGGAAATCACAGAAAAAAATACAGCTTCGGGAACTGGACGATGATACGCCACGTGGCAAGGAAACATCCCCAGAACTATGCACGGGAGAGTGTCAGGGCTCTGGCACGAGAGACTCCCAGGGATGGTGGCTCTACTTCTACCGGTGGAGCAACACCTTCTGTGCGTCGGCGTGAGCAGGAGATGATACCAAATATTCAGCCTGCTTTTAATCAGGCTATATTAAAATGCCGAAAATGTGACCATCTTCTTTGCTATGGGGAGCAAAGTGTCACACTCATGGTTCGAGCTCTCGAGAACCACCGCTGCCATCCCCAGGCCTAATTTTTTTTTTTTGGCTCCTGTTCAGCTGTTTCCAGTTCCCTGTTTTTGTTTTTGTTAAAAAAAAGAAGAAAAACAAAAGTTCTTTTCAGAGCTACCTCCAATTCTCATCAAAGAGCTGTGTTCTTAAAAAAATGAAAAAGAACTACCTCCAATGTATTAAAAAATGCTACATTTGTAAAGAAGTCTGTCATTGTTTTTTCTCCAGGGTACGCTCCCCGGTACGCGCACCGGGGCGCGTACCGGGCTCTCCCCTTGCGAAAATCAATTTATTTTTTATGAGGCGGGGCCCTTTTATGACCCCCACATCAAACCTAGGGTGTCAGGGGGGGTCTACCCTGCCCCCTTTTGGTTATTCCCCCTTTGTTTTGGCACCTCTTGTGTCTCGATCCTACCGAGACACAAGATGGCGGCCGCTCCGGTCTGTTTGGAATGTTGACAGACACCCGTGAACCAATCAGCTTTCCGCTCACGTACTCGCGTTACGCGTACGGTACGCGCCCCGGTGCGCGTACCGGTGCGCGCTTATAGATATATATATTTGTTTGAACCTAAATTACTCAAAATTCACTGGAGCACATATCTTGAGACATAGCAAAGGCACATCGGGCTACCAGTCCCTACAATTTTGCCAAGTTTCGTGGAAATCCATTCAGCCGTTCGGGCTAAAAGTGAGTCCAACCGCCCTATGGAAATTAACAAGGGGAAAACACGTTTTGGGACTCCCCTTTTATCTCAGCCCCCACTTGACGAATACCCCCGAAACTTTCAGGGAAGAAGCGGAGCGCAGCGAGGCAAATTTGAGGAAAATTACAGGCAGATTCCTCAATCGACGCCAGAGTTATTCCCAATAGAATGTTGCGGATTTCCTATGGAAAACAATCCTAACTATAACTACCTATATATATTGAACCCAACTCCTCCTCACGAAAAGAGCAGAGGCCACGACGGGGGACATTCAGAGAAGCTCTTTATTAACACAAGTGTGGCAAATGCATTTCGGCAAAGTGTTGCCTTCTTCAGCGCTCAGGTGAATACAGGAGACTTCCCATATGATCGGCAATCAGTCCTGCAGCCCTCTTATCCTTGTCTGAGGGCTCCTCCCACTAGGATGAAAGTTCACCTGTTGCAGTTCTGGAAGTGGTCCCGGACTGCAGCCCCCAGAATGCAGCAGTCGCGTTCCAGGTAGGTGTTTCATGGCACAAATGCTGCGTCTGTTAATAGCGGGAAAGGCAGGATTCCGATGTTGTGCAAAGTCCTATTACCCTGCTGTAGGTGTTAGCAAATTGCTCCCCTGGGTCCCCGCACCACTTCAGCCCAGCTGCTCAGGGTAATGTCAAACGGGGGCAGCAATGGCAGTGCATGCCACCCTGCATGTGGCTCAATAGCCTCACAACCGCCTTTCTTCTCTCGAGCCTCGAGGCGGGCCCAGTCCAGTCCAATACCTCGGAGAGAAACGAAAACTGCCGTAGCAGAGCCAGAAGGGTCTGGGCCAACATATATATATATATGCGGGGTTTCAGAACGCTATGCAGAGTGCCCAACCCCCAGCTATTTTCTTGGATTCCCCTGAGAACGACCCTGAGCACCACTCACCTGGGAGCCACTGCTGCATCCTGGGAAACTGAGTCCTGAGATTTTCTGTGACCAGCTGAACTGAGTTAATTAGTGCCGAGGGGCGGAGCGGACATTTGGTTGGGCTCATTTGAACTGCAGAACGTGGGATTCATTCACATCTACCGCAGGCGCTGACGAAGGCCAAACCGGCCGAAATGCATTCGCCAGTCATTTGTAATAAACGGAGCTGCCTTTCAATCCCCGCCGAGGCTTCTGCTTCTTTCACTAGAGAGGAGTTTTCCTGTTTCATCATTATCACGCGCGTTCCAGAAGCGCGTCTCAGAAGCCCCCTCATCGTAAGTGGCCTGGAGATTCTAGCTCATGCTTCGGCATTTTGTTTCTTTCATGTTATGGAAAATCTCCAGGCTCGCCAGCAGTCCGAAAAAAACTGGAGCGGTTCATCGAGGCATTGGCTCAACTTGGACGGGATGCACTGTCCTCCTGCCCCCGCTTACTTTGAACTCGGACCTATGGCTGACGTGGTTAAGGGGACCCGAGGCAGCACCATAAATTGCGTGGTTTCAGAACGCTATGCAGAGTGCCCAACCCCCAGCTATTTTCTTGGATTCCACCGAGAACGACCCTGAGCACCACTCACCTGGGAGCCACTGCTGCATCCTGGGAAACTGAGTCCTGAGATTTTCTGTGACCAGCTGAACTGAGTTAATTAGTGCCGAGGGGCGGAGCGGACATTTGGTTGGGCTCATTTGAACTGCAGAACGTGGGATTCATTCACATCTACCGCAGGCGCTGACGAAGGCCAAACCGGCCGAAATGCATTCGCCATTCATTTGTAATAAACGGAGCTGCCTTTCAATCCCCGCCGAGGCTTCTGCTTCTTTCACTAGAGAGGAGTTTTCCTGTTTCATATATATATATATATGTATATATATATATATATATATATATATATATATATATATACTGATGACTTTCTCGACTTGAACTCTGCTTCTATACGTCAAAGTATATTCAATACGTTGGAGACAATTCCATTGCTGTTGCTCGATAGGCCGTGGTTGCTTCTGAATGATGTTTGGTGAAGGAAACAAAAGGATATTTTGATTAGTCATCGTAAACTGAGTTGATGATGATGATGATGATTGAGAATTCGTACCGCGCAACTTAGCCCAAGGGCATCAAGGCGCCCAAACTAAAGAGACCGTCTCAAATTCACAGAGTTCACATCTATGAGTACGCCTGACAGAAGAGCCAAATTTTCAATTCTTTGCGAAAGCGCGCCAGAGAGGGTAATCCCACCAGTTTCGGAGGAAGGAAGTTCCAAAGCTTAGGGACTACGGTGACAAAGGCTTTCCCTCCCCATCTTGCTTTAGCAAATCTAGGGACTAATAGGAGATTTTTTGAAGATGGCCGAAGGGTCCTACAAGGAGAATAGGGATGAAGGAGAGACCTAATACTCTCTGAACCAGAGCCATAAACAGCCCCATGAGCAAGGCAAAGAAGCTTAAATGTGATCCTGGACTCAACAGGGAGCCAATGGAGAGATTCCCTGGCCAGGGTTGCAGAAGAAACCCTAGGAAGATTGAGCACCATTCTGGCCGCAGCATTCTGCACCATCTGTAAGCGATGGATAGAGCTCTTATTCAAGCCCACATACAGAGCATTACAGTAGTCCAGTCTCGACGAGACCAGAGCTACTGCAGCCTGTTTTAGGGCATCCGGGGAGAGGTAGGCTGTGATCTTTCTGAGGATCCTGATGATCCCACAGCAGGTGAAGACCGTCCTGCTGACCTGACGGTCAAAAGAGAGCGAGGTATCGATCAGGACCCCCAGATTCCTGGCGAAATGAGATAGAGTAGGACAAACACCCAAGGAGTCCGGCCACCAGTCATTAGACCAGATGTCTTGTCGCCCCCAAAAATCAAGACCTCCGTCTTCTCCCCGTTGAGTTTTAGAAAATTTCATATCATCCACTGGGAAACTGCCTCCATACAAGTTCTAAATTTGAGGGCAGATTCACTCACAGACTGTGTGAGGGATACCATGATTTGGGTGTCGTCGGCATACGACAACACCTCAAAACCACACGACCTTACTACCTTGGCAAGAGGGGCAACGTATATATTAAAAAGGGTAGAACTTAGGGAAGATCCCTGGGGCACCCCACACTGCACTGGTTTGGGGGAGGACAAGAAGTCACCCAGCTTCACTCTTTGTTCCCTCTGATGTAGGAAGGAAGTAAGAAGACTAAGTGCCGAGCCTCCAACTCCTATCTCCCTAAGCCTGGCAACCAGGACTAGGGGAGACAGGGTGTCGAAAGCTGCCGTGAGGTCGAGTAGGACCAGAAGAGTAGTCTATCCGTAACTACTATCAAAAGTGAATTTTAATGTGGGTTCTTAATATTCCGTAGTTAGACTGTTGCAGCTTCAGCAAACAAAGGAAGATCAATAACCTAATACAAGCCTGGAATGGCCTCGTGACACAGAAAAAAAAATACTATCATGGACGCATAATTAATAATAATAGAGGCCTAAGCACGTGGCATAGTACAGAAATACGACACAGAAATTTATGCACGCACAATTTTTAAAATTAGAGGTGTACAGGACCTTGTGACTTATAAAGAAATATTTAAATTATGTAAGCCCAATTTAAAACCATTGAGGGGTAGGAAAGCCATATGAAGGAGAAAAAAATAGCATTATGCATATACAATTTACAGTGGCGGCTGATGTTGTGATGCCTTCTCTTACCTTTGCTTCTGTCGTCTTTTGTCGTGTCTTCAAAGGCTGCGGTTTCGCTGAGTCTGGGGTGTTTTCGACAGTCTTTCTGTCACCGCAGCACAGGCAGGCAAAAGAGAGGGTGCTCACGTCAGTGCCCGCATTATATGGGAACCGCGGGGGCTGACCAAACCAAGCCCAGGGCCGTCATTGGTAGCGTTTTCGCAGTCTGCAAGAATGACGGTCCTGGGGGACATCCCATTGGGTAATGTATTGGTTTCCAGGCTTAGTGATAGCAAGCATGCTAGGTGGTGGCATGTGGGTAGTGTGGGCGGGCATGCACTGCGCATGTGCAAGTATGAGTGTGTGCACTAACAATTACCAACAGAGAGAGATGGGGCGGTGTTATAATGTACGCAGAGGCAGGCCCAGAATCAGATCTGCAATGAGTGAACACTTCTAATCATTCTCCTTAGCGCGCCCTGAGCTCTGATTTGCCACTGAGAGGGTGATCGCACCATAGTTTGTACTGCTTATCATACTCAGCGTGTACCCGTGCTCACGGTACGAATATGCTTTGACGTTACGCATCGCATTAAAGCTTCGTGCGACGTCATGTACGGCGTTCTGTACGCGAAAGGGGGCAATGTTTCTACTTGGTTTAAAACATTTATTCATGTATTTAATGTACATACTAAGGGCAGACATTTGGGATAACTATGATTTTTTGTTAATACTTGTAATAATCATATATTACTTTTAAAAACAATTACACAAATCGCTGTAGAACATCATGCGTTCTGATATCGAAATAGCTGCGTAAGCGCATCATAAGGGTACGCAAAGGCATGTGACTTTAAAAGTAGAGATTTGATTGGTTCATAACTTTTCCTATTGTGACTGTTGAAAGTTCCGTCCCATTATAATTATTCGACTTTGAGTTTCTAAGAACAAGCATTTCTTCTGAGAATCTTCTCAAATAAAAGGAAAATCACGATAATAAGAGCAATGGAGTCATCTTCCAGAAGTTCTTCAGAGGGAGATTTCATTCCTGAAGAACGTCCAAAGAAGAGGAAAGAAGCTCTAATTTGGAAGTTTTTTACTTTGCCGGAAGGACAAAAAAAAAGGTTAATGCTCCAAAAGTAAACTGTAAAATTTGTCAAACAACTCTTTCAAGGGGTGAGCCATGTAAAAAATACTCCTTTGGCACAGCCAATATGGCGCGACACGTGAAGAACTTGCACCCCAAGAACTTTGCTCAAGCTGCAAGACGGAGGTTGCACGAGAACCCACCTGCTGCTACACCAAGCACATCAACTGCTGCAGCAGCATTTTCAGCAAGCAGTCCACACCCACATATTGATTCTGACTTTGCTAAAGTTAAAATTCTATGCATTTATTGCGATAAACTTTTGTGTTATGGGGCACAGTCTATAGACCTGATGAAACGCAGGATGCAGGATCATTGCTGTCCTCGACATTAGTTGTTGTTTTTTTTCATTCTTTTGTTCCGCTTGGAATTTGTTGAGAAAACAAACAAACAAAAAAAAAAACTACCTTCACTGGTCAAAGAAAGAACTATATTTCTATGTTAGTGTGTAAAAGTTTGTCAGAATGAATGTGTAGTTCATAAATGAAGGAATGAATATCTTACTAGTGTATAGAGAATGTGAAAGTGCAGAACTATAAGGAAGTGCTACAGCATAAATCTATAAGGTGTTTATCTATAGTATACTGTAGTATGTCCGAAGCACTTGAATGTAACATATGTACATAAATATGTTACAAGGTCTATGCTTCAATTTGCGCTGCTGGTGAAACTGCCTGGGTGAATTTGTATGTGTTAGGGGCGGATTTATAAACCCCTTGTGCCTCTTTTACACAGCAGTTGCGTCACTTTTGTGACACAGCGGTGGTGCAAAAGATGTGCCATGGTGTGCGCTACTAACAATGTGACGCATCTGGAGGGTGTATTACATTGTAAAGCGCTGCGCCAGAAGAGGCTTTCTTGTGAAGAAGGGGGTGCAGCAACGCCTCCTAAAAGTGACTGAGTGAAATGTATAACATTTCATTCAGTCTCTTTTGAGCTTATGCTGCGTCAAAACCTTGCACATACTTGAAGCAGGTGTAAGGATTGATACAGCATTGTGAGCATAGGGCCCCAAGAGCATTGGTGGAGCTGTGTTATACTTGCAACCGACGTCAAGCAATTATTAATCCAAAAATTTCTTTGCAATTTAGTTTTGTTAATATTTTATAATAAGAATATTAAATATAATCTAAAAAATAAAATAAATATAAATATTTATATTAAAAATATAAGAAATTAGTATAAAAAGAAAGACATAGGGGCGTGGCCAAGATGGCGGGGTAGAAGGACGTGTTTGCCGGAGCTCCTGACCCCGTCCAAGGCCCCGAGCCCTACTTATAGCTGAATTCTCCCCCCCGGAGCTGCACTGTATCGCTGGAGGAGCGAGGGAGTCGGGGGCTGCCCGACTGCCGCCGGCTGAACCCCGCAGAGCGCGAACACACCGAGTTCGGAGGGCCGAGTGGCTGGCCGGTGCCGACCTGAGCTGGCGGGGCACCTCCGTCCCGGCTGTGCAGAGGACTACGGGGCGGCGGAGAAGCGGAGACCTGCCCAGACAGAGTGGACGGAGCTGATCGGAGCCGGCGGGCCTTGGACCAGGGGCCCGACCGTGCCTGCACGGCACTGCGAGGTGCCTGAGGAGCTTCCGCCCTTCCCCCAGCGGCCCAAGATGGCGGCAAGCTGAGACCAGGGTTCTTCGCCCAGTCCTGAGTGGAGACCGGGATTGAGACTGCCGACTCCCGTCAACAGGTTGGTGCTCTTAGCGGCGACCCGGACAGAGCGCCTGCAGCGGCGGACACATTGGCTGACGGCTAGTGCTCTCCACGCCCGGGGTGCTGATTCGACTGGGGTGGGAACTACGAGAGTGCCCGGCTTGGCGGCCCTCTCCGAGTAGTGCGGAGGGCCAGGATCGGCAGACTGCGGAGTCGCACCCCTGACGGGCACTGATCGTGGCCGAGAGACCGCAGGCACATAGCGGGCCGGCGGCCCCCACAGCCCCCCAGCGCCAGCTTGCTCCTGTGTGACACCGCCAAGGAGGCCGACAGCGGACCGTGCCGAGCTACGGACGTGGGTGTGGCAGGTCCCCCCCCCCCGGCGTGGCTCTCACCACCACAGACATCTCGAGGGTACAGGCGGCGGGCCCCGCCTGAGGGAGCCACGACTGGGGTGCAGCCTAGGAAGGAGTGAGGGGCCGTCTTGGGGAGTTGAAGTGCAGCACTACTAGGAGCCATGATGGTGGGGTGAAGGCCTTGGCCCCGGGTTCCGCGGACTTCGACACCGCATTGGGGCCTCCGCGCCACGGCCCGCCCTGGGGGTGCAGCGCCGGGAGCAGATTTAGAACGAGGGGCGCCCCGTCTTGAACTGTGGTACATCACCCGACCCTGGTAGACTACGGACTTTAGGAGTGTCACAAGCCAACGCCCGCCCCGGATTGGAGGCAGACTTCTGGTGGAGCGTGGACCGGTGGTGTGCAAAACGGCGACGGGCGCACGGGTCGGCGGAAGGGCCTGCATCATGGCCGCTCAAAAGGGTGGTAAAAGGAACGATCGCACGCTGCCGGAGATGCTCGGCAGACCTCAGAACAGAGGAGATAGGGCCTCCTCCTCACCTGGAACAGCTGGGAGCTCACAGTCTGGCGCAGCGGCGGAACCCCCAGTCACCAGATCCTTTTTGGAATCCCTATTTGGTACGTTGCGGGAGGACTTCCAGGCCCTGAAGCAGGAAGTAGCAGGAGAGGTGAGAGAACTCCGCAGGGAGGTGGACGGACTGGGCGAGAGGGTGGCCACGGCGGAGGACTCTACGCACAGACAAGATGAGGAGATCACCTTTCTGCAGCAAGAAGTGCTGACTCTCCGGGAGCAGCACTTGGACCTCCAATTGCATAATGAGGATTTGGAGAATAGATCACGCAGAAACAACATACGGGTCCGAGGTGTGCCATCCTCAGAGGAGACCCCGGACATCGTTAAGTACCTACAGGAACTCTTTCGATCAGTCCTAGGCGAAGGGGATGATTTCCCCATCAGAATTGACAGAGCTCACAGGGTGGGGCCCGTCAGAAGGGCTAATGGCCCCCCTCCGGACATTCTAGCATTCCTCCCGGACTTCCCATTGAAAGAGAGGATAATGGGGGAGGCAAGGAAAGCACGTTCACTCACCTTTCGCGATCACCCTGTGGCGCTGTATCAGGACCTGTCCACACTCACGCTTCAGAGGCGTAAGGCGTTCAAGATTGTGACAGACTTCCTCAGGCAGCATGACACGCCCTACTCCTGGGGTCACCCCTTCCGTATAATTTTCAAGTGGCAAGGAGAGACTCACCAATTGAGATCCCTACAGGACACTTGCGACATCCTGGGCATCACTGCGGCGGAGGAGGAATCCCACACGCCGAGGAGGCGACGCACGACGGACGGGGGATGGCAACGAGTGGCACGCAGGAGGACGACGGGAGTGTCACGAAGACCGGGATCTCCGACTATCAGGGCTGAACAGGAAGGTGCTGTCCGGACGGCCTCTGAGGAGCTTGGAGGCGTGGAGGAGGTGGCATTGACCGCTTGAATGTGCTCCGGGGGGAGTTCGCCATAGCACCGTTCCAATTGCTGGCTTGGGGTGGGGGGAGGGGGCGCCGGATTGGACACGTGTGGCTGGACGTCCACTAAGGTAACATTCCACGGATTGGTCCGCTTGGGCCTGTCTGGGACTATTTCGAGAAGTTCTGGGGAAGTTGGGGTGTGAGTTGAAGGGTAGGGGGGGGAACTGGGGAAGAAAGGAATGTGGGGGGTTAATGATGTTTGGGAGTTGGGTAGGGGAGAGTTGGGGAGTTGGGGGCTTGAGGCTACTCTGTCCGGCGCCACAGGGGCGTATACACTTACCTGTCCTGACTCACGTGCGACATTACCTACACTCACCGGGCGGCACGCCTCCGATACACTGCACAGGGGAGATAACTTAGACACCTCATGGCGACACTGAAGGTAGTGACCCTGAATGTTAAGGGGTTAAATAATCCTACGAAAAGAAGGGCGATTCTATCGCTGCTTGAAGGCTCTCAGGCGGACATCTGTCTGCTTCAGGAGACCCACCTACTGGCTGCTGACTGTCACAGATTGCGGTCCCGACACTTCCCCACGCAATTCTTCTCCTCCAACACGACTAAAACTGCCGGGGTAGCTATCCTGTTCTCCAAGTCCTTCCGGGGGGAGGTATTGCACAAATTCACGGAACAGAAAGGTCGACTCCTGGCCTATCGCCTTAAACTGGGATCCCAGTTGTTCACGGTGGGAACGATTTACGGCCCGAACGAGCAGCAGGATAGGTTCATGCGCGCCGCCCTTGACGACGTTACCGCTTCCCCGGACAGGAACATCATTCTGGGAGGGGACATTAACGTGGTCTTTGATTCCTCCGCGGATAGATCCGCGCAGCGGCGTCCCCAGGCAGGGGAACTGTCTCCTGCAGTTAAATCCCAGCTGGTGGATTTGGACATGCACGACCTCTGGCGGAGTCTACACCCGGCGGACAGGGATTTCTCTTACTACTCGCATGCACACAAAACTTACGCCAGGCTGGACCACTTGCTGGTCACGGGTCCTGTCCGTGATATGGCCACGGCTTCGGACATAGGAGTTATCAGTCTTTCAGACCACGCTCCGGTCTCGGGGACTTTCCAGCTCCTGTGGAGTGCTGTGAGGCGGGGGGTTTGGCGGTTGCGAGACACGCTTCTTCACAAAAAAACGGTAGTGCAGCAGATCACCGACTCAGTAAAGGACTTTCAGTTACATAATTCTAACTCGGAAACCTCACTGTCTACTCAGTGGGGAGCCCTTAAGGCGGTGCTGCGGGGAGAATTCATTGCGGTTTCGGCTGCAGACAATAAAGATAGGGCACTAAAGCGGGACGAGCTCACTCAGAAGGTGCGGGAACTGGAACAGGTACATCGCCGAACAGGGGCTCCGAGGATTTGGAGACAGCTCAAGGCGGCCAGGAAACTCTTGTCTTCTTTGGATTTAGATAGGGCGGAATACGCTGCGCTGCGCATGAAGCATGCCTACTACACGGGGGGAGACCGGTGTGGCCGCTTATTAGCAGCTAAACTTAGAGCGGTGCACCAGTGCCGTCGGGTGAAAGAGCTACGGGGTACGGCGGGGGAACTGGTCACAGATGACGCTGCCGTGGCGGACGTCTTCCGTCGGTTTTATGCTGACCTGTATGCTGCAGATGACACACGGGTCGAAGAGCCGGAAGCTTACTTGGATTCGGTGCCCCTCCCGTCCTTGACGCCGGACCAGGCCATCTATCTGGAAAGGGAGATAAGGATTGAGGAAGTGGTTGCAGCGATTTCTAGACTTAAGCATGGAAAGGCCCCGGGCCCAGATGGGTACACGGCCCTTTTCTATAAAACGTTTAGCTCGACGCTCGCCCCTATTCTGACTAAGCTGTATAATTCCTTCTCAGACCCAGGGGCTATTCCTCCAGATCTCTTGCAAGCAACGGTGTCGGTGATACCCAAACCAGGGAAGGATAGGACCCAATGCGGCTCATATAGGCCGATCTCTCTCTTGAATGTAGATCTAAAACTTTATACTGGGATCTTAGCGGCGCGACTTGCGCAATACCTCCCTGGCTTGATTGAACCGGACCAGTCTGGCTTTGTGCCGGGCAGACAGACTGTTGATAACACGAAAAGATTGGTGCACGTTTTGGAAAAGGCCACGCGTATCCCGGGGGAGAGGATGTTGCTTTCGGTCGATGCCGAGAAAGCATTCGACCGTGTACACTGGCCCTACCTTGAGAGGGTGATGGCACGGTTGGGGATGGGGGAGAAATTTCGGAGCATGGTGTTTAACTGTTATAGGTTCCCTTCCGCGGTGGTGCGGGTGAATGGCTGCAGTTCGGGAAGATTTAACATTGAACGCGGTACGAGACAGGGGTGCCCCCTCTCCCCTCTCCTCTTCGCGCTCTACATGGAGCCCTTCGCTCAGAGAGTGCGACAGAATCCGGAAGTGACAGGCATAAGAATGGGCGGCTATACCCACGCGGTCAGTCTCTATGCGGACGATGTAATTTTCGCGCTAGAGAACCCGAGGCGGTCATTGCCCGCAAGCATAGCTGAACTCGAGGCTTTTGAGAGAGTAGCAGGCTTCAAGATGAACGTGGCGAACTCCACTGCTTTGGATGTCTCCCTCCGACCCGCAACTAGACGCGAGCTGCAGGGGCTCTTCCCCCTACGTTGGTCGCGGGACCAAGTGCAATACTTGGGGATCGCACTGGCTCCCACGTTGCAGGCAACGGTTACCATCAACTATGAGGCGATGAGTAAGAAGGTTAAGGAAGAAATGGGGAGATGGAACAAGGGGACCATATCCTGGCTGGGACGGGTGGCGGCTGTCAAGATGACGGTCTTACCCCAAATACTATACCTGTTCCGCGCTCTGCCCTTACAGCCCCCCAAGGGGTGGATTCAACGGATGCAAACTGATGTGTCCCGTTTTGTGTGGCAGGGCCGCGCCCCCCGAATGCGCCGTGCGCTCACTACTCTGGCGCCGGAATCGGGAGGATTGGGGGTCCCAGACTTGCGCAAATACTTCCAGGCATCTCAATTGAGATACCTGGTGGAATGGAGCAGGTTGGAATCTGACAAACACTGGCTCTTCCAGGATCAGGCAGTGGCCGGGCGCCCATTGCAAGATATACCGTTTCTCCGCAGATCGCACCGTCCCCCGAATCTCTATGCCTCTCATGTCACACGGGTCCCGCTAAGGGTGTGGGACGTCACCAATCGTGCATTTGATCTCACCACGTTCCCCTCCCCGTTCACGCCCATCGTGGGCAATCCCGACTTCACACCGGGGACAGAACCTGGGGGCTTTTCACGCTGGAGGGAGAGGGGATGTAAGGCACTATACCACATGTACACGACTGACGGGATTGTCCCCTTTCAAAGCCTGAAAGACGATTTCCAGATGGACGAAACGGACCGTATGAGATATTGGCAGGTCAGGCACTGGGCCCTTCACCCACAGGTTAGAGAATCAGCGGACAGGAAACTGTTGCCGTATGAAAAATGGTTAGTGACACGCTCCACAGACGCGAAACTAATATCTGATCTGTACAAGATGTTGCAGCTTCCACCCTCACATTTCCATATCCCCGGCAGGGAGCGGTGGCACAGGGAGTTGGGAAGGACTCTTAGCCATAAGGAATGGGAACAAATATCATACCGAGCACGACACTCTGCTTACCATGTTGGCCTCACTGAAACGTTTACCAAGGTCTCTACTTACTGGTACCGCACTCCAGAACGGCTACACGAGATGAACCTGCAGCTTGATGATAGGTGCTGGCGCAACTGTGGGCAGAAAGGCACTCTAACACATATCCTGTGGGACTGTCCAGTTATACAGGTGTACTGGTCGGAGATACTTGATGAGATTGATGTGTGCTTTGAGATTGAACTGCCCAGATTTCCTGCTTATACCCTGCTAGGCCTCCCCAATAGGTTAATGTATCCTTTGAAATCTAGACGGGGGAGACAGATTGCAATCATGTTGGGCTCAGCGGTTCAGAATATTTTACTGCACTGGCGCACGCCCACCGTTCCCTCTTTAACGGGGTGGCTACACAGGCTGTGGCATGTTCTGGGGATGGAAAAGCTCTCTCTCACATTGGCTGGAGAGGTGGACAGCTTTGAGGAGCTGTGGCAGCCTTTTCACGCATTGCTGTCCACGGAATTCAAGGAAATAACGTGCCCTAGATACCTGAGGCTCATGAGGCTTGTGCCGCCGATGTGAGGAGCTGTTTGAGCGGAGCGACTGAGTGTGACCGAAAGGTAGTGCTGAAGGGAGGGTGAGTGCCCGAGACGACACCAAGGCTTTTGTTTTACATAGCGCTGGACAGAGTAGGGATGGGGGGGGGGGAGGGACTGTGGGGGGGAGTTTGTTTGTTCATGAAGGGTTCGATTGGTTTGGGTATGGCTTCTAAGCCTTTGTTTCTTGCATATTACGACTTGCTGGGTCGGGTGCTGGGCGGCCCTTAGAGGCCGGGACATTTGAACTGCATTCCGGAGACGCCTCTGGCGCGAGCACTGACCCTTTGCATAATTGTTTACCTCTTCCACTGTACCTTTCTAATAAAAATATTTTAAACATAAAAGAAAGACATAATAATTAATACATTTAGAAATTATCATTTACAAAACCTTTGAAATTCACTGAAAAAACCTTAGGTTTCACACACGTTATAGTTAGGAATTAGCATTTAAAAAACCTTGCAAATTCATTGAAAAAACCATAGGTTTCACACACGTTGTAGTTAGGAATTAGCATTTTAAAAAACCTTAGAAATTCATTGAAAAAACCATAGGTTTCACACGTTATAGTTAGCTGAACATTTCTCTCATACAAAACCTTTGAAATTCCTCCGTTATAGTTAGCTCAGCTAATTATAACTTGCGCGCCCGCAATGCGCTGCTGATGACGTCACATATTACATCACTCATGACATGGTCAGTGACATCACTCATGACATCACTGATGTGAAGGACATCTAACATGAGCTTTGATTGGAATTCCATAGAGTACGTTATCAAATCCATTATCGCCACTTTAGCGACACTTTACTTCCGATAAAGTGGCGATAATTTGTCGCCCAGGCTTGATATTATGGCCCAGAGTGCGTAGTGTACAGCAGCTTCTCTGTAAAATCTATAATTACCTCCGAGCAGTGACAACAGATAGGTTACAACAGTCTGACAAACAGATCCACAACCTTATTACGCCACTTTTGAGTCACTTTTGACATGGGTAAAGTGATGCAAGGAGCTAGTAAATCTACGTCTGACTTTTCAAGAAAAAATCTCAACTCCAGACCCTGCGACACAGTTATAATGTTGTTTTCTTTCTCTTTCTCTCTCTCACTCTCTGTGACATCATTTCTCTTTCTCTCTTAAACTTAGACACTGCTGTCTGCTTGGACGTGTATAAGAATTGTTGAACTTGTAGAACTGCCTGAAATGTTTAGCCGCAAGCAAAGAGGCCTAGATCTACAAAGCCTTCATAGCAATGCATTATAAATAAGTCGGCATAACGGGCGTCAGTAACGCAATAGGCACTTCCATAGAGATACCACTTGAACGCGGCACTATAACAGAACTGGAATGTACAAGTCACACTGCACACGTAAAACCATAGAGTTACCAAAACTTGTAGGGGCATATTATCAAGAACGGCAATAAAATTATCGCCGTTTCAGCGGCGATAATTGGCTTGATAATATGCCCTTGTGAATTCCCATAGTAGCCCAGATTAACACCAGAACCTGGGCTGCTATGGGAATTCACAAGAGCATATTATCAAGCCCATTATCGCCGCTTTAGCTGCAGTTTCCTACCGCTAAAACGGCGATAATTTTATCGCCGTTCTTGATAATATGCCCCGTAATGCTTCAGCTCATTTACTCACATCTACACAATTCTAAACTCTAATTTTCTTTTTTCTTTTGCAGATTACCAATCGGACACCTTTTGAAATCCATTTCACAATTTGCTTATAACATTGTTTGTTAAAGTTATTTTTCTAGTTCTAATATAGTTATAATTGAGTTTCGTTTATATTTATTGTTTAATAAAAGTTAATAAAAAAACTACATACTTCTTTTATTTTGTGGGGGAGGGGTATGACGGTCTACAATAAAAATAATTTTGAAATACTATAGTAAAATATTCAAGACTAGGATTGAAAACTACTGAGTTCTAACTAACAGATATAATAAAAACAACGGTGAAAAACTACTAAAATGGCGGTGGACGGAGTACGTAATCAATGTTTGGCGTCTCGGCACTACCTTTTAAATAAATATAGAAAAAATATGATTATTAATACTGTACAAAAGTACAGCAGCGGATGACACACACGAACCGGGAAAAGAAAGCGACAGATTTACTACCTGAAATAAAGAAAGGTTTGCTTGTTGAACTTGAAGAAAAAGAAAACGTGGGCTTCGAAACGACGCTGCGCATGCGTAGAGTACAACTGCTACACAAAAAAAAGGAAAGCTTTACATACTATCATAGAAATTAAGGAGCATATTATCAACAAAAGGCGATACATTATTGCCACTTTTATCAACAGGAAACTGCCAATAAATTGGCGATAATGTGCTTGATAATAGGCCCTTGTAACCTCCCATAGCAGCCCAGGTTCTGGTGTTAACCTGGGCTACTATGGTTATTCACAAGGGCATATTATCAAGCCCATTATCGCCGCTTTATCGGCAGTTTCCTGCCGATAAAAGCGACGATAATGTATCGCCTTTTGTTGATAATATGGCCCATTGCTCTTGTTTTGACCAGTAAACTTAGGTGCATATTATCAAGGACCGGTGTTAAAATTATCGCAGTTTTATTGGCAGGAAACTGCCGATAAAACGGCGATAATGAGCTTGATAATACGGCCTTGTTATTTCCCATAGAAGCCCATGTTAACACCAGAACATAGGCTTCTACGGAAATTAACAAGGACATATTATCAAGCCCACCCTCCCAACATTAATATAAAACCATAGGCCCTTGTAAATTGCCATAGCAGCCCAGGTTCTGATGGTAACCTGGGCTGCTATGGTTATTCACAAGGGCATATTATCAAACCCAATATTGCCGCTTTAAAAGCGAAGATAATGAATCTCCTTTTGTTGATAATATAGCCCATTGCTCTTTTTTTGACCAGTAAACTTAGGTGCATATTATCAAGGACCGGTGTTAAAATTATCGCCGTTTTATTGCCAGGAAACTGCCGATAAAACAGCAATAATGAGCTTGATAATACGGCCTTGTTATTTCCCATAGAAGCCCATGTTAACACCACAACATAGGCTTTTATGGGAATTAACAAGGACGTATTATCAAGCCCACCCTCCCAACATTAATAACGCATACTAAAAAATAAAACCAGAGGATTGCCGTTCCCCAGTGCTCTGGGCACCTTACAAGCCCCCATTATACAAAAAAATTGCCCCCGTAATTTGCCCCCCCCGGAACCTAATGAATAAAACGGACTACTAGTTTTTTTTCCACCTTTTCCACCACGTACAAGTACTGCACGAGTACCCCGCCATTTTTTATTTTAAAAAAAATAAAAATTGAGCCTAAAGATCCATGTACCACCCCCTGACCAAGACTATAGGGTCAGAATGTTTCTACCCTGCCCCCTTTCCTTATTTCTCAACTTTATTTTACTGTTGTCTTGTGACTGCTCTCCCGACAAACAAGATGGCTGCCAACACTTCCTGGTTTGGAGTATTGACAGCCAATCAGCATGCAGCTCTTGCTCGTAATTGTACGTATTTACATACGCGTATGTCGCAATTTTCCTTTAAAAAAATAAAAATAAAAAATAGAGCCTAAACATCCATGTACGACCCCCTGAGCAAGCCTAGAGGGTCAGAATGTTTCTAGCCTACCCCCTTCCTTTATTTCTCAACTTTGTTTTACTGTTTTCTTGTGACTCGGTTCTAGCGAGGCACAAGATGGCCGCCAACACTTCCTGGTTTCGAGTGTTGACAGACAGTTCACAGTCAATCAGCATGCAGCTCGCGCTCGTAATTGAACAGATTTCCGTACGCGTGCTGAACTCCGTCGCTAGATATTGCTATGATTTTACTTGCCATTTTATCAGAAACTACTGAACGGATTTACACCATTTAACAAAAAGCACAATCTGCGAACAGAACTCTACCTCTCTGCCAAATTTCGTGTAATTCCGTTCAGCCGTTCGGGCTGTAGCCCTGGCTAAATGTCCCTATGGAAAATTGCATGGGGAAAACACATTTTGGGACCCCCCTTTTTTCTCGGCCCCCACTTGACAAATCACCCCCAAACTTTGAGGGAAGGAGCGGAACCGAGCAGGCCATTTTCTTGGAGAAATTCACGAAGATTCGTCCACCAGCGCCAAAGTTATTCCAAATAGAATGTTGTGGATTTCCTATCCACCACATGCACATTTGCCAAACAGGTAAACAAACTGACCATCCTGGTTTATAGTGACACTTGTTACGTGCTGTAATGTATGATTTTGGAACTTCTGTGCCCCTGCCAAGTCCATTGAGGATTTGCGCTGTGCATGTGCCCAGTCCAAGTGCACCTTTATTCCCCCTGAGACCATTTTTAGCATATTGAGGATCCCAGGGATTTGTCCCCTGCATCCCTCTGGCCCATATACCAAGCATGCCCTCCTTTGGGTGTCCTGCCCTGCTCTGATGGGTGGCAGTCTTCCCTTCTCCATCCCCAAGTGGGCACTATGCTTCCGGGCATCTTGCAGAACCTTTTCAAATCTTGTAGAATAAGCCTGAAATTTGCAGTCCCTGAAGATTACCTTGGCCATCTTGGCCTCAGCTTATTTAACCCACCCCAAGGCTGCAGTCCCCTGCTTCGCTTTTCCACTTCTTGGAGAGTACCGTCTGATGCCTCGCTTCTCCTTAGAAATCCTCATGAGCCCTCCCGAGCCCTTTTATCTGGCATGGGTTATCCACCCTGAAATCCTGATCTCACAGTCTGGGTAAAAGACACACTGATCTGGTAACATGAACACACCCTGAAAAAACAGGTTTGTGGGATCCGTTGAACCCTCACACAAAAATGCCTGCATGCCACGAATTAACCCCTCAATGTTTAGTTTCTTATTATTTATTAAACATATTTCACATATTTGTATTGCACGGTTCTTCCAAATAGACAGCAAAGAGCTCTAGATATAACAGAATAATAAAATGTAATATACTGAGAATTAACTAACATAGTTCAAGCACTTCACCAACACCAAATGACGGGAGAGTGATGAGCTAATCAGTAAGAATGACTCCTGTGGCATGATCCCATTCTATCATCTCACTCGAAATAAAATGTGCACCGTTGGCAGAGCTCAAGCTTTTGGGACTCCCCTCCCAGAGTCTCTGCTCTGGTGTCAGAATCACATAAGTATAACTTCCGTCCACTGAGTAATATTCAAGCAGAAAGCTGAAAAGCAAAGCCCAAATCCAATCCGAGCACATCAAATGGACCAAGGGTATCGGTTCGGGTTCCTACTTTCTCTGGAATCTGGATTTATGTCCATGCACATTTTAGGCTTGCTTCTCCATTTTGCTGACCTCAGTTGCAAGCCCCTTCAGGATACCATGTTCATCACTTTTATTGTGCTCTCTGCGTTGAATGCAATTACTAGCTCCTTGTAGTGTATTTGATGACTTTTAGTTTGGTTTGCTGTCAGTGAGGCTTTCCTTTTAAAAGCAGTCTTTTGGTTGTATTGTTTGGTACTGAGCTTGTTAAAATCAGCACTAGACCAAATTAACAACATACACCACCTGCTAATATCAAGGTTTTCCATGTGGTTGTACTTTGAGTGGTTTGTGATGAACACAAGTAGGTGGTATGGGTAATAACATATAAACATCATGGAAGCAAGAATAAACAGAATTAAATATATGCACGCAACTCTGTGTTATTTCACTTCTTCGATTTGAGGTCCTGAGTTTTATCTGCTAAAAGTCTCATCCACTCATTTCCATGTCTTTGTTTTTGCATCAGTAATAACGTTGTACAACTATTGTTGGAGCCTTCCTTTTCTCTATTTTGGCACAATGCTCTTAAAATGTATTTATAAATTAATGGAGTTCTTGCCGAACTAGGTCAGTCCACAAGAAGAGATATTTCTGTAAATGACATAACAGCTTTCCCAAGCCACATATTCTTTGCTCATATACTTCCCTGTTGTGAAATGGCTTGATTGCATTTCAGACAATAGTCACAGTTTTATGAGCGTCCATGAAAGTAGGCATGTTCTATTTATTCACAGGATCTCCCTGTACCAAATGATCTGGAAGGCTGCATTCCAGATATGCAAATATTTGAGGTGCGTTGCATCAGAAATCCAATTATACATATAAAAGTGTGCTACAGAACCTGAGTTGTGTAGTAAGGAAGTGTGTCACCCAGGTGATCCTAGTGGCACTAACACTGTGCTCAAAACTTATAATGGGATTAGCGTTTGTTTTTACAGCCTTGATTTTTTGCATCAAAATCTTCTTGGTCATATCCTCATTTGAGGAATCTCCATGTAAATTTAGTTCTTGTTAGGTGAATCACTTATTATGGAAACAATGCATACACACAATTTCAGATTTGAAGCTTCATCTCTGCTACAGGTTCAGCTTGTTCCATTTCCTTAACTATATGAATAGAGTTATTCCTACAAGTCCCAAAATGCATCTAATTTCTGGTGTTCCCCACTGATGGGTGTTCTCTTTTCACCCTTAATCAACTTGACAGTTTATCTATTTCTTTTGGCCTCAAGTCTGTGTGGTCGGTACTTACCTACTTTGGTGCCCTTTTCATAGAGTGTTATTTCGCTCCTAGCGAGAAGAATATTTGACCGTGGTTGTATACCCATCATTTGGCGGTTATTCTTCCTACCTGCTGTTTCATATGTTTCTGTTCCACCTCCACTAGGTCTTCCTCCAATTTCCGCCGCATAGTCCTCTACCCTTTTATTTTCGATGAATGGGTATCACTTAGCCCCTGAATACTGCTTTCATTGCATTCTTGAAGAAATGATTCCATATCCTCGACTCTCAGCTATTACTGAAATATGCTATTTCAAAAAACGGGGTTAGCCCAAGGTTAGTCCTGGACCTGGGTACTACGTGATACAAAAGGCAATGGTCCTAGAAGGAGTAGTTTCTGTCCTGTAACTCCAGTTCTGTAGTAGGGGTATCTCTGTTATAGTCATAATCTAGTGAATAGTCCCGCCCATGTGCGTGGACCCCGGAGCAATCAAAAATAATCTCTTACAGTGTCAAAAAATGCAGAAATGCATAGACACTTAAGAGAAAATTTTAAAGACAGAAAATGCAGCCTAAAAAGGCTACACTGTCCAGTACTTCAACTAGAAATTCCACCATAAAATCCACAAAACAGCAAAAGCCTGTACAGATTTCCATTGCTTTAAAAGCAAAACTCCCTCAGGAATGATAGAGAGAAGAACCTGGACAGACAAGCCCCATAGGCTGCCATTATGTGGCTCAAAACAGGATACTGTGCCTTTAAGAGAATCTTCCAGAACCTTCTCCCAGTATCCCAGAATGCATAGCAGGTCCAACTTACTTTCAGTTCTTTTTGAAGGCGTAACACGCCAGACCTGTAGCATTCCTTAAAGGAATATGTCTCTCTCCACCGGGGAGGAGGGAGGGCGCTTATGACTATAACAGAGATACCCCTACTACAGAACTGGAGTTACAGGACAGAAACTACTCCTTCTGTAGTAGGGGATCTCTGTGTATAGTCATAATCTAGTGAATAGAATGGCAAGCCCATCCCCACACCAAAGCGGTGGTGGAGAAAAGAGAATCAACACCACTATTGTGCAAACAGATTTCGCAGTGAAGCCTGTCCAACCTGAGCATCTGCCCTAGCATCAGTGTCCAGGCAGTAATGCTTAGCAAAGGTATGAACCGACTTCCAAGTGGCCGCCTTGCAGATTTCTGCAATCGGAACATTACGGAGCAATGCTGTCGTGGCAGCCTTGCCCCTGGTGGAATGAGCCTTAGGCTTACCTCCTACGGTCTTATTAGCTTTTTGGTAACACAGCTGTATGCAGGACACAATCCACCTAGAGATGACTGCTTAGAGGTCGCAAGACCCGTCCTGACTGATCCATAATTGATGAACAATTGGTCTGACCTACGAATACCACTGGTTTTATCCAGATAAAATTTCAGCACCCTCCTAACATCCAGGGAATGCAAAGACCTTTCCGCTGGAGATGAAGGAGTCTGAAAGAACGTAGGTAAAGTCCTGATTCATGTAGGTAAATTGCACTCGCAAAGGGCCAGATTCTGAGAATCTGGCCCTTTGCGAGTGCGATTTTTGCATTTGGTATTCATGATACCAAATGCAAAAATCGCTATTTAAGAAGTCGCAAATATGCGAGGAATAGCATTTAAGGAATCTCTAATAGAGATTCCTCAAATGCTATTTATGAAACATCAAGAAATAGCGATTTTGAACTTTTGGGGCCGCTATTTACCGACAGGTCAGACCTGTCGGTAAATAGCAAAAACTCAGAAAAATGCTTTTAAAAGCATTTTTCAAAGTTGCATGTAGCACACACACATGTCCTTTGGACATGTGTGTGCGCAACACCTGTCCAAAAGTGCATTTTAGGGGTGCTACAGGGCGTCCTGTGGACACCCCTGGCACCCTTAAAATCGCTATCTTAGTTGCGAGTAGCAAATTGCTACTCGCAAATCCCCATTCATTCCTATGGGCCTCTTGGCCCATAGGAATGAATGGGGAGTATTTGCGAGTAGCAAATTGCTACTCGCAAATAAAGAACATGTAGGAATCGCTATTTAAGTAGCAATTCCTACATGAATGCCGTTTTGCGTGTCCTCAATAGCGAATCGCTATGATTCGCTATTAGGGACACGCAAAACGGCATGTACATGAATCAGGCTGATAGTCTGGTTGATATGAAAATCAGAAACAACCTTGGGGAGAAACTTAGGGTGAGTACGCATAACAACCTTAGCAGCATGGAATACAGTATAAGGTTCTTGGCAACACAACGCCTGAATTTCACTCACCCTGCGGGCCGATGTAATGGCCACGAGGAACGCTGCCTTCCAGGACAGGTGCTGCAACGAAGCCTTATGAATAGGTTCAAAAGGCTCCTTCATCAACCTGGACAGCACCACATTCAAGTCCCACGAAGGCGAAGGAAGCCTGACAGGAGGGAATACTTTCTTCAAGCCTTCTAGAAAGTCCTTGATCACAGGGATCTGGAAGAAGGAAGTCTGTGAAGGGCATTTCCTGTAGGCAGTCAAAGCAGCCAGATGAACCTTAATGGAATGGACATTAAGTCCAGACTGCGCCAGATGTAGCAGATATGGAAGGATGACATCTTCCTTGCATGTCGTAGGGTCATAGTTCTTAGACGTGCACCAGATGAAAACCTCTTCCACTTGTAAGCATAAGAAGTCCTACTGGAAGGTCGCTTAGCCTCCTTCAGTATGTCCATACAATCCTCTGGGAGATTCAGATGGCCATATTGCACTATTTTAGGAGCCATGCCGCCAAACTCAAAGACGAGAGGTTGGGGTGTACCATCCGCCCCCCGAACTTCGCGAGAAGGTCCGGCCTGCACGGCAGCTTCATGTGAGGAAGGAGAGACCGGTGAAGCAGGTCCGTAAACCACCACTGCCTGGGCCATTCCGGAGCAATCAGAATCATCTTCGCCCTGGATTGGGAGAGCTTGATGAGAACCGCTGGAATCAGGGGAATGGGTGGAAAAGCGTACAGAAAGCTGTTCGACCAGTTGATCCATAACGCGTTCCCCAGCTTCCCTGGCTGGTAGTACCTGGAGACGAAGTCTCGGCATTTGCTGTTTTCGGCAGTGGCGAACAGATCGATGTCTGGAGTGCCCCACCTTGCGAAGACTTCTCCTAGCACTTCGTCGTTTAGGACCCACTCGGGGTTTTCCTGAATCAGTCTGCTCAGCTCGTCTGCCTGAACATTCTGCACACCTGGCAGATGAGTGGCCGTTATCGAGAGTCCTCGAGCCAGAAGCCAATGCCAGATCGCCTGCGCCTCCTGAGACAGAGTGCGTGATCTCGAGCCCCCCTGCTTGTTGAGGTAATACATCGTGGTCGTATTGTCCGTCTGTACAAGCAGAGAGTTGGTCCGGAAGGACGGTTGAAAAGCCTTCAGCGCCAAGTGAACAGCCCTGAGTTCCAGGAAATTGATGTGGTACGTGGATTCCGACGGGGACCACGTCCCTTGAATCTGCAGGTCTCCGGAGTGCGCTCCCCAACCCAGGAGAGAAGCATCCGTCACGATAGTCTGAGTGGGAATGTCCTTGTGGAAGGGAACCCCTCTGAGGAGATTCTCCGCTGAACACCACCACTTCAGAGACTGGAGAGCATGTAGAGACAGTCGTATCTTGTCGTCCCAAGATCCTCTCCTCTGGTCCCACTGATCTTCCAAGCACTCCTGCAGCGGTCTCATGTGCAGCCGCGCATGCGGTGTCAGGAAGATGCAAGAGACCATCGATCCCAGCAGAGAAGACACCGTCCTCACTGTCGTGGATGGAGTGGACAGGAGAGCCTGAGCCTTCCGAAGGAGTGATAAACGTCGCTCTTCCGAAGGAGACACGCTTGCTGACAGCGTATCGATGGAGGCTCCCAAGTACTGGATGCACTGGACCGGAGTCGGGACAGACTTGGACATGTTGATGTGCAACCCCAGCTTGTTCAAGAGAACGCACGTTTTCTGGAAGTGTGCTTGAGCTTCCGAGAAGGAGGAGGCCTTGATCAACCAATCGTCCAGGTACGGGTAGACAAACACCTTGTTCTTCCTCAGGTGTGCCGCTACCACTGCCATGCACTTCGAGAACGTCCGGGGCGCAGACTTCAGCCCGAACGGAAGTACCGTGTACTGATAGTGATTGGTGCCGACTTGAAATCGCAGGAACTTCCTGTGTTTGTGTGCAATGGGCACATGGAAGTACGCATCCTGTAGGTCTATGGCGCAAAGCCAGTCTCCCCGCTGCAGCTGAGGATAAATCTGATGCAACGACAGCATGCAAAACTTTTCTCTGCGAATCCATTTGTTTGCCCGTCGCAAGTCCAGAATGGGCCTGAACTCGTTCTTGTCCTTCTTGCGGACCAGAAAGAACCGGGAGTACAGACCTCTTCCTCTTTGAGACAGAGGTACGTCTTCTATCGCCCTTTTCCTTAGAAGGATGTCGGCCTCCGCCTGGAGCTCGCGCAGTTGATACTGCGAGCTGACCGGAGGAATCGATGGAGGAGGGCTGATGAACCGAAGACTGTATCCATTGCAAACAATATTCAGCACCCACTTGTCCTGAGTAATTTTTCTCCACTCTGCCAGAAAAAATTAAACGCTTCCCCCCACCGGAGCGGGTAACGGACGAAGGGGAAGTAACCGCTCAGGGTCGAGGCCCAGCCGGGCCCTTGTTCGCGGTAGAGGACTGCTGTCCACCTCTACCCCTCTGACGTTTCTGGAAGGGTCTTCTGTATTGCTGCTGTTGCTGCTGCTGCTGTTGTTGCCCAGAAGACTGTCCCCTTCCTCTACCCTGCGACCCGAACCGTCGTTGGAACTGGCGGTAGGGTTTCTTTTCTTTGGGCTTCTCCAAGCCCACAGCCATCAGGGTTTCAGCCTCGGCCTTCATCCTGGCCATTTCATCATCTGCGTGTTTCCCGAAGAGGGTGTCGCCGGAAAACGGCAGATTTGCCACTCGCTGTTGCGCTTCAGGCTTGAGCGACGTCAGCCGGAGCCAAGCATGGCGTCTCTGATTGATACCGTGGCAGTATCCATGCGCGGCCAGCAGGGAGATATCCGCCGCGGCGCTGATGGCCTGGTTCGAAACCAGCATCCCTTCCTGGACGATCTCCATGAAGTCCTCTTTCCTGTCGCGCGGGACAAGGTCCGCAAACTGTTCCATGGAATCCCACAGTGCACGGTCGTATCGTCCCAACAACGCCGAGTCACTGGAGGCCTTCATCGTCGTGGAAGACGTCCCACACGCCTTCCGTCCAGCAGAGTCAATCCAGCGGCTCTCCTTATCCGGAGGCACAGTGGAGGACGGGGAGGTAGCATGTAGTTTCCGAGCCGCCGTCACAATCACCGAATCAGGCACTGGGTCCTTCCGCAAGAAGGCCGGGTCCGACTCTGGGGCCCTGTACTTCTTGACGAGCCTGGAGGGAGCAGCTTTCACCACCGCCGGCGTAAGGAAGAGCTGTTCAGCAGGCTCAACCAGTCCTGGCACCAAGGGCAGTAGGGGCAAGACAGGTGCTTCGTGTGCAAAGTCTCAAAGATCACAGAAGTTGTGGGCGTAGGGGCCATCACCTTGATCCCCAACTTCGCAGCCCCTCTCAGGAGAACCTCCTGGAACGTGCCAATGTCATCTATCGGAGACACCCTCGTCTCCGGTGAATCCGACAATGTAGGCGAATATGAACGGGTCCCAGAGGCCGAACGTGACCTGGACCTATGCCTCCTATGGCGATGTCTGGATCTCAAGGAGGAACCGTGTCCACTCCTAGATCTATCCCTCCTCCCGGAGCGTGACCTCGATCTCCTGGGTCTGGGACGCTCCGCCGGCTTCCCCTGGCCGGACGTCTTGGGTTGAGGAGGAACCTTCGACTTAGGAGTCTTCTTCGGAGGTGTCGGAAGTCTGGGCATCGACACCGATCTCGGCGGAACCGGAGGAGGAGCACCCGGTACCGGGGCCTGCGGTCCTAACGGAAGAGCCGGTAGAGGAGGTAATGGAGGAGGAGTCGAAGCCCTCGGAGGAGGACCTCCAGGCAAAGGAGTAGTAGGAGGCGGCTTAACAGTCTTCCTCGGGGTATACACCTCTGAGTACGACGTTCCCGGCGAGCCACCATCCTGACCTGACTGAGGGGAGCCCCCCACAGTCCTCGGCCTGTCCTTACGACCCCCTGACGTCGATGACCGGTGTTCAGACGTCGACCGTGGTTCCTTCGACGTCGAGCGGCCCTTTGGCGTCGACCGTTCCACACGCTTCGGCGTCGACCGGCTTCTATGCCTCGATGTCGACCCCGACCAGATGGACGATCCACGAAACCTCGACGACGGGCGTTGACTCATCGACGGCGACCCCGACCGCCTCGACGACGACCTCTTCGATCGCCTCGACGTCGACCTCTTCGATCGTCTCGACGTCGACCTCTTCGACCGCCTCGACGTCGACTTCTTCAGCGCCGGAGACCTCTTCCGCCTCGACGGCGACCTCGCCTTCCTCGACGGCGGCCTCGACGACGAGGATCCCCTCGACGACAACGATGACCTCGCCCTCGACGGCGAACGGCGGTGTCGCCTCGACGGCGAGCGCCAACGCCGGGTCCTCCGATGTCGTCCACTCGACGGCGACGACGAAGAAATCGACACCGGGTTCGACGGCGGCCTGTGTAAGTCCCTCGACGTCGACGGGCGACGTTTTCTCGACCCAGAGCCCTGGGGAGACTGGGAACTGGCCGTGGACCTTCCTCTCGACGTCGTGGTCAGCGCAACCGACCCAGACGGAGACCTTGGACGTTTGCTGGACTTCCTGCCCCTGGGGAGCCCCCCAGAGGCCTCAGCATGGGCAGTAGAAGCCCCTCCAGACCCACCTCGAGCCTTCAGTCTTCTTTCTTCAAGTCCCTGAAGTCTGATCTTCCTCCTGTCCTTCAGGGTCCTGCCAGAGAAGCCTCTACAGATCACACACTCCTCTGGGATGTGGGAAGAGGGAAGGCAGAGGATACAGACCTCATGGGGGTCTGACTTGGCCTTCTTCCTGGAGCACTCCAGGCATTTGTCAAATAATGCAGGCATTATGGACAACAAAAGAGTGCAGAAAACCAAGAAGAAAGTCGCCAAAGTACTTTAAAGTACACAAAATCGAATTAAGTGAAAAAACACCAACAAAACCCTTGAAAAGGGAGAGCTCAATGCTCCAGGGTCCTGCTTGCAGGAGCCGGAAAAAAGAACTGAAAGTAAGTTGGACCTGCTATGCATTCTGGGATACTGGGAGAAGGTTCTGGAAGATTCTCTTAAAGGCACAGTATCCTGTTTTGAGCCACATAATGGCAGCCTATGGGGCTTGTCTGTCCAGGTTCTTCTCTCTATCATTCCTGAGGGAGTTTTGCTTTTAAAGCAATGGAAATCTGTACAGGCTTTTGCTGTTTTGTGGATTTTATGGTGGAATTTCTAGTTGAAGTACTGGACAGTGTAGCCTTTTTAGGCTGCATTATCTGTCTTTAAAATTTTCTCTTAAGTGTCTATGCATTTCTGCATTTTTTGACACTGTAAGAGATTATTTTTGATTGCTCTGGGGTCCACGCACATGGGCGGGACTATTCACTAGATTATGACTATACACAGAGATCCCCTACTACAGAACCTTATTCACAAAAGCAATAAGTCAAATAACATAGTTAATTTCATTTCCTATGTTTATACAGGAGCCTAAAGCAAAAGTTCGAAGCAAGATCCTACAACCTGAGTCAATTATTTAAACATCAAATAAACAAAGGGATAAACAGACCCCCAAAAATACAAAAAAATGTATTCACCAAGTAATTTAATGTACTTAATTTTGGTGAAGGCTCAAGAATTATTTAAGAGATACCAGTTAGAAGATGGTTGCTCCAAGGGGGAACGTGCTAGTGGGAAGAGGAGTGCTCAGTGTTGGTCAGTGAAAAGAAGGGAAGGAATTCAGTGGCATAGAAGAAAAAAGAATTGCGTATTTTTGAAAGCAATACAAATGGTTGTCATTCACCGTCATATGCAGCCTAGCTACACATATGTTTGTAAACAGTTTGAGTTATATGTACAGATACAGAAGTAAATTCCAGTTTCGCACGATAAGGGACACAAAAAGGTAAGTCTAGGCCTATCCAAGGGCGTCTGAAATATGGTCTGATACAGTAAGTGAACCTATGAACACACTTTTTTTGTCCTTTGTCAGCCGATGTTAGAGACACAGTTGATGCATATTAGAATGTTATTGGTGATTAATTGTCACACCACTTGCATTTGTTGTAAAGACTTTAAAGACTTTAATAATCTGGTATATGATGTACTCAAGCGAGTGATATATGTCAACCTCGGTCATTGATAACTGTTGTAATTCATGTAAAAGCCTAATAAAAAGAAATTAAAAATTAGAATGTTATTGGTGAATATGTGAAACATATATAATACTATTCAGAAGGAAATTGTAACCTCCCTGCCCCCTCCGCCCATAGAAATCAGTTATGCCAGGATGCATTATCTGCCTGGGTATTCCACCAGAATATCGTCTAGGAAATATTGTGGGGCCAAAATATCAAGTCCTAAATATCAAGAAACAAAATATGAAGGCATCTATATACTGTTAAGTATATGTATACTATAACTAATTTTACATATATGTACCATGACAATATATATATATCTGGAAGGCCTGCAAATGTGGAGTTAGTAAGATTAAATGTATGCTTACGATTTGCAATCATCTTCTCGATGTTGGTCCTTGATAGTTAGGGTACCATATTTTGGCCCCTCAACATTTTTCTACTCAGTTTTCTTATAAACAACCAGCTGCCTGCAACTCCTTTCTCTGTGTTCTAGTTGGGGCCCTCAATTTTCTTGATCTGTCCATATCTGCATCTATTACTTGGTTGTAGTCTTCTGTTATTAGTATTTACAACTGCTGAAACCCCTATAAATATCATATAAACTGGTGAAGAAAAGTCTTTTGGTCTCGATTCAGTGCCCACACATGTTTTGTTTTCCAGTTATACTTTACATTAGAACATTGGAATGCTGAGGGCTACACTGAAGACAACCAGTGCTCCGGGCTTCTAATGGCTGGTAGAAGCCCGGAGCTCCAGCTTTCCAATGTTTGCAGTTCACAGCTGTTGCTGTGAAGAAAGGCCTCATGGAGCCAGAGGGGATTTAAATCCCATCATACTCATTGAGGCCTGTGTTTTATTTGTTACAACATTCTGCCCTCTAGTGGCCTTCAGCTCAGCCCTTTAACGCTGGAGCGGACCTTTAATGGCCGGTATAGCCCCCTACAGCGGCTATAAGGCTATATTAGCACATATCTCCCCTTCTTAGTGTTTGTCTCAATGAATGATGAAATCATTAAAGCAAAGGAAATGCTAGAACCTTCTATCAGGAATGTGTACTAGTATCAGTGAATGTTTTGATATATTGTGTCATTATTATCTGAGTAGTAGCTTTAACAGACCTTGGTTAACCTTACTTCTGTAGACTGTGCTTTACACAGGTTGCAGGACAAGTCTCTTTAGTGGGTATATAACCAATTAGTTAAGTAATTATTGCTGTATAATCTTCTGCTTTATCCACAAGAACCATCTTACTCCCAACATGCTACACAGAGGCGGCTGCTAAGGTTCAGGGGTGGTGCGCAGGAGGGTGGAGGGGTCTGGATAAAATAAAAAATCACTTACCTAATCTCACTGCGTCACTCCATCGCTGCATCTCTCCCACCTCAAGTGAGTCTCTTCCAGGGACCAGGAAGCACCCAGACTCTCCACAACCAATCAGAATGTTGTAATGCAGCGTTGTGACTGTTCTGAGTGTCGTGGTTCAGCACTATGCCAGAGAATGTGGTCCTGGGCATGTTCTGCATGCCGGCTGTAATTCAGCCTGTATGGAAACATGCGAAGAGCGCATGAATGTTTGACCAGCCCCGCCCCGCCCTAGCCTGACCACGCGAAAAATAAAATGATAATAACTTCAGTTATTATAATTGTATTCATTCGTTTACACTGCTTCGTGAGCAGTGGGGCGACGCTTCTCCCCCTTAGCGGAGGAGCCGCCACTGATGTTACATCCAGTACACAGGGCGTGAGCAGACTGTGAAAGCATACCAAGCTGATGGATGCGGAGCAAGCATTAAGGGGCATTTTTTCCTTCTGTCTCTATATTCCCTTCTGCCGTCTTTGTGCGTTGTTCCCTCCTTTTACTTCCTGGTGGTAGTCGCAAGTGAGTGATGGAGCAGGGGATCCATATTGCTTCTGGAGACCAATGATATCACCAGAGAGCTTTCTCCATGCAGTCCCCTAACAGAAGCACACCAATAGATACAACCTATGACTTCCTCTCAACAAATCTAAACCAGAAAAAGCTTTTAATTCGGTCTGGGGTGTGTATTATTTATGTCCCCATCTCTTGTAAAAGGATACATTTGATTCATTGCCTGCACAGTTCCTAGTTGCTGCCCCAAGGACCAAAAGCCCCTCTCCAGATATTGTAATTTTCAGAAAGTAATTAGTATTGAATTTCCTGCCATCAGTGCCTTGCTCAGTGGGGTTAGGGATCCGCAAAATTCTCTTTCTCAGTCTCTCTCTATCTCTGCATTGATTCACTTTTTTCTCTCTTACATGAAACTCTATGCCATAGTGGTACGAATCTTTGAATTCCTTTCCTTTCTCTGTTTGGGGCTTCCACCACTCTTTCCATGGCCTTCCAGCTCATGTTGGTCTTGTTGTATTCTAGAAGAGCATAATCTTTGCTACCTTGGTAATGGACTAATGCTTACTTTCCATTGTCACTCACTGAACCAATATTCTCCCCACTGAATCTTTATATACAAACCAGATCCAGAGTTAAACTGGACATATTACAGCAAAAATCCTGTTGTCCCCCATACTAGCTTCTTTGTCCCTGCTACTTGTATGTCCTCGATCCCACAGTCACTGGATAGTTGTACATTGATATAATACTATGTATAAGGAAGCAACCGCTCTTTAGTCGCCTGTTATCTTTGCTCCTATACTGTACGGCTTTTCGTTACTTACAGATTTACTCGTTTGAAAGAGGTGCATGGGGGTAGGTACTTGCAATACCTCCATCATGTAGTCCCCTTCAGACTCTTCCTCCTTACTGTTTATGTGAATTATTTGCTTCTGAGCCCTGTTTGAATTTACTTTGAAGCTCTTGGATTTGCAAACTTCCTGCAGTCATCCTTTTTGTGGCACTCCCTGTAGCTTTTCTTAGTTGTTGGATAATCATGTTATGATCGCCACATTAATATAGCGTTAACCACCATCACCTGGCGTCATAGTGCTTTGTCAATCTAGGTGCACTTGTGTGCGGAGCTAGCAACTCCTTCAATTAATTATGTCTGATGTTTGACGGTGCTTGATTGTGTGAGATTAGTAGAGTATGTTCAGTGTTTACAAGTGGTTTGTGTAGATCAGCATGGAGATAAATTGTGTTTGATCTTTGGGGATCTTTGTAGAGTCGTATTTGCATGTGTGGGTGTGCAGAAGGACTTTTGCATTTGTTCTGGATAGGGTGATTGGCTCTTCATTGCTCGGCTGGAGTAAGGTGTTGTCTATCTTTGCATCCCAACCCAGTCAGGAAGATATGGTGCAATGTTTTTGCTCATCAGGGTGTGGTGTGCTTATGCTAAATGTATCCGAGTGATTCTACGAAGCAGGCTAGTGTGTTGAGCAACAGTGCTGTTGATTTGGCAGCATTTTGACAACTATATGGCTTCGATACTCTGATGTGCACATAAGGCTTTACAGGTCCTGTCTAATGTGTACTATCTTCACAAAAAAACCAAAGCACACATAGAAGTCCAATATCAAAAAGTGTACACAGTAAAAAAAAATCATCAAAGGAGAAGTAGTATTTTCGTGTGATTTATTCTTTCCATATGTTATCATCACATATACTTTAAATAATGTGCATATCCCAATGCAGCCTTGAAAAAATCTCTGTGACGAAACACATGTCGGTTGCCTGTCTGTATTGGAAATCACATTTGACAGGAGTGTGACGGAAAAAACTGTGGAAAGAATAAATCACACGAAAATGCAACTTCTACTTTGCTGAACATTTTTTACTGTGTACACTTTATGATATTGGACTTCTAGTGCGCCTCGGTATTTTTGTTAATATATGTATGCCAAACTGGAGTTTCCCTGGTTTGGCCATTGCACTCCTGGTGGCAGGGTGCTTATACCAGGAGAGCATCAACCCTAATTTAGTTCTTGGAGCCCATTTGCTGAGTTGTATATTACATTTCCCTAAACTTCGTGCAGCTTAAGATGTGAGAATAATTTGGCATAGCCACTGTATAGTTCTAATGTGTACTGTCTGACCACCAGAGTGCTATTTTATCAACCAAGTCAGAGTTGATTTGTTTTCATAGATCTAGGTGAATGTCTGCAATAGTAATTAGAGCAAGTCTGCTTGGAGCAGATGTGATGGGTGACAGACGCCAGTCAGTGCCTCAATTGAAATGTATCCCCAGCACTCTCGTCCTTTTCTTGTGGCTCTATGTTACAGGACTTCCCACTACTTTCTATGATTTCAATCTCCATCCAGATGTAAGGCAGGTCCTACCTCTGAACTAGGCCTCTCTGTGACTGCAGAATATCTGAGGAAACCATGGGCTTCAAGCTACCCCAGAGTTCCAGTACCCACCCATGTATAGTCATACCCCTGTCTCCTCTCCGGACACCACATCTCCTCCTCCATGCCTCAGTACCAAGCCTAACCCTCCTTTTGCCGCAACACAAATGAAATTGCCCTGGGAACCTTATCCTCCTTTTAATTCATGTCATCATTTAGTGAAGAAGCCAACTTGTGGAGGTTTTATCCATCACTATGCTCTCCTGCCCCCACCACACTTCCTTGTTCCTGATCTTGTATCTGATTTTTTCCCCTTTCTGTCCTCCTCTCCCCTGCCACCTCTCATTCACTGCTGTTTTGCTAAAATGATCCCATATTGACATATTAAGCATGACCAGAGCTGGTGGGGTGCACCTGCATTAACTTCAGCGGAATCATAGCTTCCTGGCCGCATCCTGGTCCATCCATATGAAATCCCTCCAAACCTTTGCCTCCTGCACCGAGCAACCGTGCCCTCTCCTCCCCTGTCTGCCTGGAGCCACTCTCTCCAAACACATGGTAGGCTCAAAGGGGCTCATGGTCATGGAATCGAAATTTGCCTAGCGGATGTAACGGTAAGTTTCAATTCTATTAAGGACACGGAGGCTCAGATTATGCTTTCTATTCTTCGCTGTTTTATTACATACAAAACCTACAGCAGCCCAGAAAGCACTTAGTCAAAAAATAAAACTTAAACACAAGCTCATGAGACATTAGATAAACTACAATTTCCATGAGTCCATCAAACAATCCATAACGTAGTCCTTCCACTCTTTCCATGGAGGCTAGATATGCAGTCCCTCTTTACTGTTCTCCCTCTTTCTTCGCGCAGGTTACGCTCATTCATCACTGGTCTTGTTTGGAACCATCATTGCCTCGCAAAAAAACACGATAGCATAAGCGTTGTAAAGGAAACCACACCGACAGCAAAGGTATCAACATCATCAAGCATGAAAAAACCACAGTGATCAAGAGTCAGATCAAAACCCAATTACTTACTACCATACGGGTGGGTTCTTCTCCGAGAAGAAGTCCAGGGAGGGATAATCCTCGCCTCCGTGTCCTTAATAGAATTGAAACTTACCGTTACATCCGCTGGGCAAATTTCGATTCTATGGCAGGACTGGAGGCTCAGATTATGCTAGTTCAAAGCTTACTCACCACCAACTGGGCTATATCCAACACTGGTTTAAAGTAGAACCTCTTAAAGGTGGAATCCGAGGACCAATCCGCGGCGCGCAGTAAATCCTCTAGACGAGCTCCCGCAGAAAACGCCTTAGAAGCCATAGCTCCTCTGGCTGAATGAGCTCCAAAACGCTTAGTATCAATGCCTGCTTCCTGCATGACCCAACGCACCCACCTCGCAATAGTGGGGGAGGAGACTGCTTTGTGTGGCTTTCGCAAGGCAATTAACAATTGTCTCCCGCCCGGCGGGCGAAGTTCCAGAGTCATCTCTTCATAGTCTTTCAGACATTGCACTACACACAGTTTGGGGACATCCACAAAAGCTGGGTACGAGATCGTTCGTGACGCAGATTTTGTGCGACGCCCCACCATAAAGGTAACCCCGTCCGGGGAGAAAACCCTCGCCGAGACATCCAGGGCACGGACATCCGACACTCTACGGCAAGATACCAAACACAAAAGCATGGCCAGTTTAGCTGAAAGCTCTTTCAAAGACAAATATTTATTAGGTTGCCAGGACAAGAAGAGATTAAGGACCACATTAACATCCCAGAGGACTGCGTACCGAGGCTCTGGAGGCAGTGAAAGACGAATGCCCCTCAAGAGCCTACAAACAAAAGGGTGCTCACCCACTGGTGCCCCGTCCACCGGATGATGGCCCGCCGAAATCGCTGACCGCAGCGCATTGATAGTCCGGTATGCTAGGCCTTTGGTCGCCAAATCTGCCAGAAAATTCAGAATAGGAACGACTCCTGCGACCAAGGGATCCAAGTCCCTTCGAAGACACCAACGCATCCACTTAGTCCAAGCGGATCTGTAGCGCTTCGCCGTACTGTGTGCCCAGGCCTTGGACAAAAGTCCCTCAGCCGACCTCGAAAGGTCCGGGAGCGACCAGCGTCGCCGGAAAGCCTCCATGCCATAAGGCGGAGAGAACCGTGAGTGATGAGATGATGCGGCTCCCGATCCGGATTGAGCAGCAGGTGAGGAAACCGGGGGAGTAGGATTGGAGAATCCCAGGAAAGTTCTAGAAGAACTGGAAACCAGACTTGGGACCTCCAGAGCGGGGTCACCATCACCAACTCCACCGCCTGTCGGCGAACCTGGGTCGACAGTCCGCATCACCATCGAGAAAGGGGGAACGCAAACGGCCTCTCCTGACTCCAATCTTGGAGAAAAGCATCGGTCGCCTCTGCCAGAGGATCCGGTCTCCAACTGTAAAACCGTGGGAGCTGATGATCCAAGTGGGACGCGAACAGGTCCACTGAGAAAGGACCCCACAGACCGTTCAGCCACTGGAAGACCTGAACATCCAACATCCATTGGCTGGAGTCCCGCAGATGCCTGGAATGCCAATCCGCTACCTGATTGGCTTGCCCCGGTAAATATTCCGCCGTTACGGATACCTGATGAGCGAGGCAATAGTCCCAGAACTCTTTCGCCAAAGCTGCCAGAGCCTGGGACCGAGGACCACCCAGGTGGTTGACGTACCGCACTGCTGAGACATTGTCCATCTTCAACAGTACACATGATTTCACTGAATCTCTGGTCCAGCAGCGTACTGCGAAGGACCCCGCCAGAAGCTCCAAACAATTGATGTGCAACTTCTGTTCGTCGGACGACCAGGTGCCCCCTGTGGAAAAATCTCCGCAGCGAGCACCCCAACCCGACCTGCTGGCGTCGGATTCTATGACCAGGTCCGGAACTGACCCGAAGATCGCCCGACCGTTCCAGGCCTCCATGTGGGATAGCCACCACTCCATTTCCTCCTTCACTTCGTTCGATAAGGGAACCACCTGATCGTATGACATGCCCCTCCGGAGGTGTTGAGCTTTGAAACGCTGAAGCGCCTTGTAGTGAAGGGGACCCGGGAAAATCGCCTGGATGGAAGAGGAGAGAAGTCCCACCACACTGGCAATCTGCCGCAAGGAGGTCCGCTCCTTCACAATGGTCTGTTGCAAGAGATGCCGAATCTTGGCAATCTTTACGGAGTCTATGACAAACCCCAGGAAAGTCATCGTCTGACTCGGTATCAAGACCGACTTGTCACCGTTGATGATAAAGCCCAGTCCCTGCAAAAGACAGACTGTCTGCCAGAGTTGAGAACGCAACTGCTCCGGGCACTGCGCCATCAACAAGACGTCGTCCAAATAGACAATCATCCGGATACCCTGACTTCGCAGGTATTCCACTGCCGGGTGCAACACTTTCGTGAAGCACCAGGGGGCCGAGGAAAGCCCGAATGGAAGGGCGGTGAACTCGAACACGCAATTCCTCCATAAAAACTGTAGAAAACGGCGGTGTGGAGGATGAATGGGAATCCCAAGCTAAGCATCCTTGAGGTCCAAGCGCACCATCCAGTCTTGTGGACGGAGGACATCCCGGAGGAGGTGAATCCCCTCCATTTTGAAGTGCCGATAAACCAACCACCCGTTGAACTCCTTGAGGTTGATTACCGGTCGCCGTCCCCGTCGGTCTTGTCCACCAGAAAAACATTGCTTAGGAAACCCGAGGGGTGCCGAGTTGATTGACGAATGGCTCCCTTGCGAAGCAACTCTGAGACCTCTTCGTCTATCAACTGCGCATCGGCGTCTGAAAACACCATAGGCCGCGGTGCACTTACCTGAGCGGGTCGGTCGTAAAACTCTATGTGGAAACCTTGCACTGTCTGCAAGACCCAAGCGTCCGCAGTAAGCGCTACCCACTCCTCGTAAAAGGCCGCTAACCGACCCCCAATGCGCACCTGCTCTGCAGGGATTACAGACAAGACACTCACCATTTGAGTTGTTGGAGCCGGAGTTCTTTCGGAATCCTCGACCACCAAATCGCTGCCCTCTCGTGGGATAAAAATTGGTGAAGTTGGCTGAGGTTTGGTACTGACCTCGCCCGAAGCCTTGCCCTCTATTGCCGGCATTCTGTCCGTCACGGCCGGTCGATCGGCCCCTACCTCGACCGGCCCCTTGGGAAAAACGTTGTTGGAAGACCCGTTTTATACTGGATTGAGCTTTGTCCAGCGAGGTAAAGGTGGACACAAATTTCCCCAGCTCTTTTATGAAGGGTTCCCAGAAAAGCCCACCTTGGGCCACAGCGCCAGCCTCCGAAGAGGCCAAGTCCCCAAATTTCGGATCCAACTTGATTAAAAGGGATCTCCGACGCTCCGTCGACAGGGCGCAGTTGGCGTTACCCAGGAAGATAACTACGCGCTGCGCCCAGTTGGAGAGGACGTCTGGGGAAATTGCAGCCCCTGTAACTTTCGCCTCCTCTGCCATATCGAGGATCTTGGTAATAGGGCCAACCGCGTCCAATAGCTTATCCTGGCATGACCGCCAGGAGCGGTCAATGCCTTTACGAGGATCCTTCATAAATTTTGCGAGGAAGGAGGCCATTTTTGCATCTAACTCCGGTGTAAGGGCCACCTTGCCCTCCAGTGTGGGCCTTGGACATTCACCCCGTAGGCACCCTCTAGCCTCCTTCTCCAACGGTTTACGCAGTCGGCTCACCACAAACTTCGCCACCTTGTCACCCGGCGCCCAGGCTGCGGATCGTGGATGAATAATCTCATCCGGGTCCAGCATGCCTGAACTGTCCTTGGGCAACTCAGCGGCGGAGCTCGAAGGCCGCCAAGAGCGGACCGACTCCTCATCGTCGTCAGTATCAGGGGAGTCTCCACCCGGAGATGGAGGTGCTGTACTCGAAGCCACCGAGAGATCGGGGGCCGAAGCCGGGGTAGGGGAGGCAGCGGTCACCTTAGCCAAGAACGCATCCCGTAGGCGTTCAAAGGCGCCCCTGTCCACCCCCTGACCCCCCTCCGGCAACCCCTCCCTGCAAGGTTTCTTCGGGGCCGGGGGACCTTCGCCTGAGGGGCCCGGGAGGTTTGCGGGCACTCCCGCGTGAGCTTGCGCCAATTTGGCGCACTCCTCAACAATGCGCGCGGAGAGGCGCTCCTCCATGGGGGCCACCACCTCCGTGACGCAGCGATAGATAGAGCTATCCACAGCGTGGTAAAATTCGTCATCATTCAAATAGGAGTGGGGCTCCTCATCATAAAACCCGTCCTGCTCCATTCACAAAGACAGTAGGGAACCCAAAACCCCTTTTACAAATACTACCCAACAGGGTGGGCGTCAGAGTATAATATGGACAGACCTGAGGACTGCAAATCTTTGGGGCCACACGCGTGGCAATAAAGGCTGCACTTAAGCCTCCAAGCACGCTGACCCTCAAAAGCTGACCAGGTCTACCGCCCCACTGCGCGCTACCACACACTCTTTATCGGGCATGACACAGAACCCAGAACTGCCCGGAGGCGAATGCCGGTAAAAACCACCGTAAGTGCACTGGACTGCCGAAGGCGATTGACGCGGTAAAACCGCAAGTACAGACCCAATGGGCGTAAGACAACTGGGGGGGAATACAGACCCGGTGGCGTTCGTGGGGCGGCAAGGGCAAGACTCCGGCTCGTTGCAATCCTCAGCGCGGCTCCTCTCTATGAGGCGAATCGCGCTGCGGACCAACGAGACGTCGGAGAGCCCTCTAGCGGCCTTGTACACAAACCGCAACTCGCGAAGGGGACAAACGTCGCGTCAGGAACGAGAACGTTCCCGCGACTCTGGGGGCTCTGAAAGAGAAAACAAGAAGCACAATCAGAGCCCCTCCCGACCCCCACACATCAGCAATACGTACAATAAATCCCCCCAACAGAGTAAGGAGAATCAAAAAACACTTAACTGGCTGCGTGAGCAGCGAAGAAAGAGGGAGAACAGTAAAGAGGGACTGCATATCTAGCCTCCATGGAAAGAGTGGAAGGACTACGTTATGGATTGTTTGATGGACTGATGGAAATTGTAGTTTATCCAATGTCCCATGAGCTTGTGTTTAAGTTTTATTTTTTGACTAAGTGCTTTCTGGGCTGCTGTGAGTTTTGTATGTAATAAAACAGCGAAGAATAGAAAGCATAATCTGAGCCTCCGGTCCTGCCATAGAATCCACCTAAGATTCCTGTGAAGGCAGCTGGAAAATGGGATAATTGCAAACTTCATGTCCTCTCCAAGTCAATGTCCAAACTCATTCTTCTTGTTGCTGAAAAGGCAGCCATGGACCATCACAATCAAGCAGCCCCCTCTCACTGGAAGGATCTCAAGATGCCCCAAAATACCTGCAACCTCAAGGGGTCACGGGGAATACCAGTTTCCCTTAGTCAATGCATCACAATCACCCTGAATTAGGTCTGCTCAATGACATTCTGGTACCTGTAATCTCATATTTTATTACACGAATATCATAATGCATAGAGTAGAGCCATGTTGGTCAAATTGGGCGCTCCCCTCATTGACCTGCCCCAAAGCTGGTCATCACATAATACAGTTCTCATTGATGACATCTGTGGAGCGACATATTTTTCACAAGTAACCCCTTTGGACTACTAATTAGATTGGTTGACTAGAATTTATTTCCGGGAAAAGACAAACTATTTCCATACTCAAATGTTAACTAGAAGTGTGCTACTGAACTACACTGATTATCCTGATGACACATGTATAAATCACTCTGCATTAAGTATCAGTACAATGCTATCTTAACAATCGCCTCAACTTCCTGCAAGCTCACAGACCCCCACCTGCTGATCACCCCATCTGAGCCTCAATAACCATCCCTCAAACCAACCAACTTGGAGTTGTCGTTCAAAGGCTCGTGAAACAACATCCTCTCTCCATGCTTCACCATTCTTCCTTGCGTCCCCATACCGACCTGCACAACCAACCGACCAGTCTCTTGCATAACTTAGGGTGTGATTTAGATATCTTATCCACCAAAATAGAAATTAATTATATCCTATGGGATTTATATTCCGCTGATGGGATATCCTTTACTGTTGTGATGGAGTAACCCGTCCTCCAAGATCTAAATCAGTCCCTAAGTCTCCAGATGTCAGGACATCAACATTCTTATCCATCAATCACACTGGGTGCGAGCCACGGCTATATATCCTTATTCAGCCATGCAGATGTCACGGTGCAGGACGCAGCTAGTAATTACTAGGCCATAATTATTGACCTACATCCATTCCACTTTCAGTACATTCCACTTCCCCCTCTGCTATAACCCCTCCAGGTGGCAACTTCAGACTCCTTCTGCCTGGTCTATTTCAGAACCCACAAACTCAATATAAGCACCAAGACTTCCACTGCGAGACCCCCCTCAGCAATCCCACATCATGGCCTTGGTTCTGCTAATAGAAATCTGAATCCCACTCCATTGGGATTCTCCACGTGACTTCTCCCTCTCCTACCTATCTGCCAAGTTTGATCACACAGCTTTTCCCTTTCCCTTACAATTTGCCTGATCTGCATCAGGAGCTCCGGTGAAATTTCTACCACATGGTTGACTCTTGCACCCGCTACTCCCAGCAACGCTGACGAGTACCCTAGAACTGATCTCACTCTCCTATCAAAGCCGCTCCGCTCCTCCACCTTCAATAATTCCGCAGAATGACTCTGACTTTTCAGGGTATATTTAGGAGGAGGCATAAACACATATGATGCACTCATTGTCCCTGGTTTATTAACACACTTCATTCCTTCTCAAGGCAGCCGTACAGAGGACAACTCACGTGAGCTCAGGTGAGCATACCACAAATAGGGTGCTTTTGAGACAAGTCATTGTTTGCACATCTTCTCTAGCAGAGCCCAGATATGTTGAACATCACATACTGAAGATGCTGCATGTGCACTCTTACCACAACAAAGACTTCTTAAGATGTAGAACAGAATATAGAAAAAAGACACCAGTAGTAGGTGGAGTTGGCACAAGATCTAAGTGTCAGGTAAGCAGTCGTGCTTGTAAATGATTCGGTGTACCGCACTGTTGGCGCCGCTGCACCCACAACATTCCTGAGACACAGCCTACTCTTCTCTAGAGTTTGTGAGCGTCTTTCAGGGAAGGACACTTTGTAACTCAAGACCCTTGTAGGACCAGGACAGATTCGCTGGTGTTTTTTTACGTTCAGAAAAGGATGTTTCCTCGAGTACAAAGCCCTCAACATGTTTCAACAAGAGCCATGATTTTTCTCAAGAAGAATAACCTGCTAAACCACTGTTCAACAAGGCTGACAATGCAAGGTAACCGTTCCCACGTGTAATTATGAAGGATAATTATTTGTTGATAATAAAAACAGATAATTAATGCAAAAACAAAAGATGAAAGATCAACATCAGTGTTTTTATACAACCAATCTAGCCATTATTCATTGTCTTCGTAAGGGTCACATCAATAGATTCACAGTATTTTTACTAACATAAAACGTAGCAACAAAGACTGCGTGTATTAATCCATTTGTAAAAGAAATATGCTGTATCCAATCATTGCAGCCTACAAACACAATGCAGCTGTAAGGAAAGTTAAGATAATAAGCCATACAATGGTAGCCATGCTTTATAGAGAAAAAAACTTCACATTTTAGACTATGTTTATATGGGACTGAAATATGGTCAGTATAGCTAAATCCTCATCTTCATTGGAGCCAGAGGGGAATTATGATCCAGCCTCAACGGTTCGTTCCCACTGTTTATTCTTTCGCTTTTTGGATCTATTAATGTGTCTGAACTGACATGAAAAATGTTTATACAGCATGTATCTCATATTTTCAGTATCCTCTTTGCAACATATTGCAAAGTTCTTGCCAGTCAGATTGAACTTTTATGGAGCTTAATTCTCTAGGATGCTGAGGTAGCGGACATTGATAGACAAGCTGATCATTACACTAGTAGATATTATCTACTGCATTGTGATGGAGAACAAACCAAGTTCAGGGTAGTAGTTAGCAGTATTCACTGCATGGCCATAGTACAAATAAATAGCCACGCCAAAGATACTGTTTTCCTACATATATTCCCTGAAGCCCTCGCCTTTCTCATTACATCTCAACCCAACTGCTGCATAAGAACACTGATGCACAAACCTTCAGAGGACCAAGTCTTGACTGCACCTTGATCTGATATGAGGATTCATCTTCTGCCCGCGTTGTAGATCACTGGTGTAAGGCATCGTATTGGCTTACACCCTTTACATGACATGCATCTTTGGTAGACTGATGTATGTGGGAGTAATTTTGTGTCATGAGTGATAAATGGGCATGTACTCTGGACGTGATGCAGCAAATCTTGATGTGCACTTAGGCGTGGCATCAAGCAGAGAGGTGTTTTAGGGGCAGAGTTGCATTTGGATACACCTACCATGGTTACCGCATAATGATGACATCATCTGGCAACTGGATATGTTGTTAATGCAACACAAAAAGATGATGGATGGAATGATGAACATTGCCAAACATCCACCCCCAGTCGCGGATCTAGGTTTAATCCATTGTTATTTTGTGCGTCACGCCATTCCAGTTTAGATGCAAATCAGTTTATATGCAGATCAGCCTTGACCCTGCTCCCCATTGGAACAATCCTACGGGGAGTTAATGTTGATAATTTGAACAGGGCTGCCAAAGGAGTAGGCGCAGCTAAGGAAGTATAGACGGAGGCAAAAATTAGGCGCTGCAGAAGTAAGCAATAGGCACATTTAAGATGGCGAGGCATGTAGCAGAGGTAATAAGGAGGGTAGAATAGAGGTGACAAGGGCGGATTTTATTCCCCCCACAGGCCCAAATAAGGAAGACGACACAGGGAGATGTCATTGGCCTTTCTGCACTTTACCTGCATGCCTGAGAGGGATTCCCTGGGAGGAGAGGTGACGTATGAGGTCTATGATGGACACATGACATTCTAGACCCAGTCAGCTTTGCCTGGGCCTTGAGGTTAGGAGTAGGAGGTAGTAGTGGACAAGGGACTGTGGGAAAAAAACTAAAATACAAAAAAAAGGAGAAACTAGTGCAAGAGAGGTTAAATAAAGCATAAATATTGGCAATGAAACGAGCAGAGCAAGCTCTTGGATCAGAATCAGGGCCTACATTTCAGAAGCACTCTTCTGCAACTCATTACCAGTAAAAATATGGTTTTAAAAGGCAGTCAAAAAATCCCCTGGATGTTTGGTACCCTTTCTGCCTTAAGTGGGGCCCTTGGTGCAAAGAATGTGTCCTGCAATGAGGGTAGGAGTTGCTTAGCACGACTCTCTTCAGCACTTGGGGGTTGATGTGCTGTGCTGGATATTTCACAATGTGGGTGTGAGAACAAGTACACTCTCATCATACCATTTGACTCAACAGGACAGCCACATGACATGTAAACAATCGGGATTGTGGAAACAAACATTGTCTTCACAGTAAACACATGCTAAGTGAGCGTTGTAGAGGTACTGTGTACATAAGCATAAAACCATAAATGGCCTAACCTGATTTGCATTTGATAGACACAACATTAGACATATTGGCTAATTAGTAAATAATCAACTGCTAAAATATTTAATGTGCCATGTTGTATTTACAGTAATGTATGTATGTAAGATGTGCAACTTCCATTGCCTTTTGGTTCAGAGAAATAATTTCAAGATGGGCACTGTGCAACCACACGGATGGGCAGCTGCCGTCTTTGAATATTTTTTCTTAAAGTAAAGGAAAACCCAATCCAAGATCGCCCTTATGTACGCTTATGAACACGCTGAGGACATTTTGGAATTATTTGTTGATAGTTTAATCTTAATTTACTATTCCAAGTCAGCAGACAGCCATTTTGGAATGGAAAATTAAAAAATATAGCATGCACAGGTGAATTATAAATTGAGACAAGCGAGCATTCGGTAGCACTGTGCACTTTCTCATGCATGGACTATGAAAATGCACTCTATCTAGGAGCAGGGCTTTAAGTGGGCCGGGTCTCACTGGTGCTGAGCACCAGCAGTTTTTTTGAAGGGGGCCTCGAAATGGGTCTCCATCTGGATCTGTTTTGTGCCCTGGCACAAGCGGTACGTTTTTATCTAGAATGCAGTGACAGCAGATACATCATGTGCCTGTGCTCACACTGCTCACTTCTTACCAGTGGAGGTTACAGCATGACGTCATGCCAGGTAAGCCTTGTAGAGAAATCCTTTAAAGAGTCATTTCTTCTCTGGATATCCCTTCTCTTTTTGAGACTCAGGAGCAGCAACACTGGCGTGGTGTCACCAGGCCTTTAAGTGGAAGCTTTTTCAATATTATATACAAGCCATAGTTGCTGCTTATTTATCTTATGCAACTAACAACTATTGACAAAGCCAATAGTCCTGACGTGTTGTAGGTATGATGTTACTTGCTGTAGCATATATCTGGATGCAACGACAGAAACAGCAAAATACAAGTCGGGCGGTACACTATGCTAAGCACAGATTTGTAACTTACGTGTTTTAAGGCATGCCCTTCATTACATTGGCCACGCCCCTGTGAGAGACCCCCCCCCAGTTTTTTCATCTCACTTAAAGCCCTGGCTAGGAGCACCTAAAACCACTACAGCCAGACTTCAGATCATTCAGAACTGTGCAGCACGTTTGCTCCTAGATGACCCTTATCGGCAATCAGCCAAACCTGCTTTGAAAATCTTACACTGGCTTCTGATATTGGAGGGAGTCAAATTCAAGGCACTCTGTATTACCCATAAGTCATTCTGGGGAAAGCGATCAGCAATCAATCGTTCTTTGATCATCCCTTACCATCCGAATAGAAGCCTTCCCTTAGCAAACTTGTTGCCCGCCACAGTGCCTAAAATACCGAAAGCGAGAAGCGGAGGCCGCTCTTTTTCATACAAGGCGGCTAGGCTGTGGAATGCCCTTCCACCCCAAATACGTCAGGAATCTAATCATATGTCTTTCCGGAAATTACTAAAAACGTGGCTTTTCAAAGTCACTGGTTAGTAAAGTCACTCACTCGGTCTGCGTCTGCGTCTGCAAACAGCGCTGGGATGCCTCAGGGTATCTACGCGCTTTATAAATGATTCTTTCATTTCATTCACTACTGAACCCTTACGAAATAATGTAAAAAAATGATAGAAAAGAGAGAGTTGTGGACTTTTCAGTCCACCACTCTCTTTTTCTGACCTTCAAGTACAGGAGACACCCCTGGCTCCCTGACTTGTGGCTGTGACGGATTCAACCCCACTCTTTGTGACTATAAGCGTTATTAGGTTTTTAGATTCAGCAGACGCTTCATAAATAAAATCATGCACGTTCCGTTATGAAATATGAATGGGAAATTGGCATAATACCACATTCCAAAAGAAAAGGTCCAGGCTGCTGAACCATGGTCTTGTGGATTCTGCTGGGGTTGAACCAATCTGTCCATTAATGGTTCCATCTGGCTGTCCTCTTGATAGTTTCCCCGAGCACAACATTTTCTCCTTACGGAAATGTAAAACATGAATAATTTACAATTAGTAGCCGTAGTTTAAAGTACTTCACCCTCCACGTTGACACTGCTGTCAAAAAATTGCCCGGGTCCAACTCTGCAAGGACCGAGTTGCTATAGGTCCTGACACTTTTTGTTGTCAAAAGGCAACCGACTCGCAGACCAATTATTAGACTCAGGTGTTGGGCTGCACTCCATGCTCACAGAGTCTTGTAATACTGTGTTTTCATTTCTAAAGTATTTCCAAATAGCAAAAAGTGAGTTTCCACTGCTTCTCTCAGCTTCTTTATTCGTTCGTTTGCAGAAACATCGACACCCAGTCAACAAGTTTTGCTCCTTCTGTAATAAAACTTCTTCAGGGCTATTCAATTTCATAAGCATAAACGTCTCAAGTTCATAGGCGAGTCTGACTTCGCAAACCAGGTCAATCTTTCGCCTTGGTTTCTAGCTGATCGCATGTAAATATTACACGTGTGCAGGCAGAATGAAAATCAAGTCATGGACATTATTAACCCAAATTCCTGCTTGTAACACATGTTCAAAGGAATTCCCTTTATTAGAAATTGGAAAGCACAAGAAGAAAAATAAATGGCATCTCCATAGCGAACATGGAAACATGGAGACCCAAATATAGTTCAGATGAAAAAAGGTTGTTAACCGTTTCCGTATCCGGTTAACAACCATTTTTTATCTGAACTCTACGTTACTTCAAGCTTATCCGCTTGGTGGCAGTGACAGCTACACAGGTCCGTCTTTCTAGATTTCCTATATTTGGGTCTCTTTCACGTTTTTGGGCGCAGGCGGCCCCCGCTCGTGAGAGAGCGCAAACAGACCTAAATGTATGAGTGCATCACACTTACCTGTAGTAAGCACAAATCATGAGGAGAAATGCCATGAGTGCTAGTAGTATCTGCAATTATATTCTGAATGTATAGCTAATGTAGAGATTTAAGTAGAAGTGGAACTAATACAGAAATGTGTGACACTATATGATTTTATTAGATGTGATTATTCCTGAATCCATGTCGTGTAGCTGCTAAAATGTAAGATGGCATGTGGTTAAACGCAGAATGTGGTAGGCCTCAGGGCCAGAGCTAGAAGGGAAGGTGTTTCTTTTCACGACATAGATTGCACTAATGTTTTGGTCATTGCATTAATGGGCCATGATTTATAGATGTGTTTACTGAATAATAGAATAAGAGTATTAACATGCTTTAATTAATGAAGAAGTTGAATGCTATAATTATTATGAGAAATGCTGTAGGCCTGAAATGTTTTAACATTGATTTACACGTACATGTCTGGGCCGAGAAATGTTGCGAACCTTTTTGGAAGTCTATGAGAGTTGGGTTCTTGGCTGCAGATGTCTGTCTGCAAGAGAAAAGGGAGGATCCGATTATAAATAATATGAATAGAGGTCTGTTCAGTAGAGGGCCCAGACATGGAGGAGGGTTCCGGAATGTTTAAGGGGTATCAGCGGGCCGGAGAAGAGTCTGAGAAGCAAGGTCAACTCCAACGTATGAGGCCCAATACAAAGCAGCATGGAAAAAGCCGGAAGCTACACCACGTGAGGGGCGTCTCACGAGGGGCGTCTCAAATGTTGTTGACTGTTTTGTATTAGGGACAGCACCCCTGGGTGGAGTTAGAGCAGATGCCTGAGGACCCTTTAGAGAGCGGATGGGTAGGCAGAGAGGGGTCATGACTGGAGAACTATAGGTTTTCACCAAGAGACTAAGAGTGAGTGACTTCCCTTGGGGGTCATTCACTGCTGACACCTTTGTTAGGATGAGACTTGGTTAAGTAGGGATACCATCTAGAGCAGGGTAGGGACAGCCTAACCTGTGTGTTTTCCTCCAACTTAAATGAAGGAGAGATCTCAATATGCGTCAATGCTGATAGCTTTATTATTCTTAGAACTTGTGCTGGTAATTTCCGTTGCTCGTCTGAGGGCTTTCAGAGAGCACATGTATGTAGTTGGACCTGTGTATCTCGTGAATCTCATTCTGAGATGCCTGTATTTGCAGCTTATCCTAACCTTACAATAAACTTTTGAAAGCTAGAAGTTGTTTGTGATCTTTTGGAGCGGGGTCTTTATTGGGTGAACTAACTTGGTAAGAGCGGCACTTTCTTCCTTCAATGACAGGCAACAAAGGTTCAGTCGACCAGATCGGGGTTTAGATCTATAGTGATAAGGTATCGATCAAAATCTCGCCCTTCCAGTTGGTAGCTATAGAGGATGGTTGCCTTCTTGAGGACGGTGACCTAGGCCAGGTTAGCTTACCCCAAGGCCCCTAGAGATCGATGATCGGAAGAATCGCCCGCCGAAGAAGATCCGGATGACGTGAGACAGAAAAAGCAGCAGTATCGGTCGAGAGTGAGTATAAAGGGTCATGCGTGTTAGATTGCGGTGTTTTTGTATTGTATCTATGTTGTAATGTCTGGCGGAGTTGAATGTCTGTAGAGTGACTGTGGAACAGGTTGTGAGCGCGCGCAACCGGTGGAAATCTTAAGTTCAAGGAGAGCTTAAGTGGTTCGGGTGTATCGGACACCCAGAGTAATTGTCAAATAGTGTGAAGGGGGTCATGAGGTACCATTGATCACCCGAAAGACCGAGATAGGGGGAACGTAAGAGTGAGTGCGTGAGTAACGGACGCTGGTCGGAGGTTACTGTGTGTGTAAGCAACCTATCAGAGAGACGATAGACATTTCGTCAGTTGTGTTGACAATTACATATAGACTGTGGACGTACAGTCGAGGGAAGTGACCGCTTGGTCGGAAGTAGTCATTTTTCGGTGTATGAATGGGACGCATGCATGACCGGGAGACGAGTTGAGAAAGGAGGGGTGCTGCTGCGAAGCGGAGAAAAGTGACGTCAGGAAGTGTCGCGCAGTGATTGGCTGACCGGAGAAAGACCGCGCTGTGATAGGCCAGCTAGCAAAGACGTCAGAAAGTGTCGAGCTGGGATTGGCCGACCGGAGAAAGACCGCGCTGCGATAGGCCAAGTTAGCAAAGCCGCGTTAGGATTGGTGGATTGTCATCAGGAAGTAAACAGAGTAGCGAGGCTGGATATTGTGCGCATAATTATGAAGTGTTTTAAATGGCTGAGAGCGGCGTTTAAAAAAGAGAAGCGGGGATCGGATGAAGGGGAAGAAGCCCCGCCGGAGGGTACGCCGGCTCGTTACATGGCAGTGAATGTTGGGCTGCATACGATCCTTTGGATATCAGAGTGGAGTAAGATTACGGAAGGAAATGAGGAACTGACGTTCCCGAAGTACGGGACGTTCAGATTAGAGGTGTTACATCGATTAAAATCAGTCATGACCTCAATGAGACCCTTGCCTAGACCGACCCAGTTTGAAGCCCTTGATGCATGGATTAGGGCAGCGCATGAAAAAAATATGAACAGACGACAGGAAAGGGTGAAACGATCGGTAAGGGCAGTGCAGGATGCCAGGTGGGATGCGGATGCTAAAAGATGGAGAGTGCATAACATGGAAGTAAATAAACTGTACCCAGTGTTAGAGGTGCCCGGAAATAAAAGCCCCCTAGAAGAAGATGAAGAGAGCGAAACAGAGGACAGCCTGATAAACAGATTATTGACAGACAGGCCACCCCCGTATAATAGAGCAGGGGGAGAGGTCGAGCATAGTGAAAGAGAAAAGGGGGGCAATGCAGGGGAGCATGGATCGCTTCCCAGTTCAGAGTGGGATCCTGAGGCAAAGAAAGAGCTGTCCCAGCCTAGTCAGGTGCAACAGGTAGTCGGGAGGTTTGTGGTACAAAGAGCGCCGGAAACGGAGTGCGCCACATCCTACGGATTACCAGCTGCACTACAGGTACCTGTTACCATAGGTCCTATAGTATCGATATATGACCCAGAGAGAGCAAGAGGGGAAGAACGGGTACGGAAGGACGGAGAAAGAGCAGAGACGGCAAGGAGGAACGATACGATCAATTCCCCAAGTCAGATGCCGATACCCAGAGAGTGGAGCACCCCGATGCACACAGCAGGGGATCCAGGAGGGGATCCTGGGGGCCCTAGATGGCCAGTGGATCTGAGGGGATCTGGACGAAAATCCTTTCAAGAGCTAAATGAGTACATGAAGAAGTGGGATGAGGCAGTGGAGGCTCACAAGAGCATCATAGCTGCAGAAGCTGAAAGGGAAAGTCAGGACAGCAGAGCTCGGACTCACTGCGGGGCTGGGGAGAGCAGCCCGGAGTGGGACTGGAGAGAGAGAGATAGTAGGGGAGTCACCCATTGGGCCCGGAGTGGAGATAGAACGGACCTGGAAAACGGGGGCCCCGGGAGTGGAGGGGTGGCGCGCCCAATACTCAGTGAAGGGGAGAGGAGAACGCAAGAGTACAGAAACAGCTTTAAGTGTACCCACTGTGTGCCCGGCACCAGAGAACTGAATGGGAGTTGTGAGAGGTCGCACCATAGTCCCTGTGATGACGGAAACGAGCGCAGCCCAGGGAATATGGGGAACCAGGAAGGATCGTATCGGATACTGAGCGATACTAGGCAAAGGGAGAGTAGCGACCAGAGGGAAAATAACAGAGAGGAGTACGGTGAAAGGAGAGAAGAAGGAGAGAGTGGGCAGAGCAAGAGTGGGGGTAACAGGCCCGTGTTCCATCACCTTCCAAGATCGGATGGCCGAGCATGGGACCTGGAGAGATGGGAGCAAGGGAGAGCACTCATTAACTCTCCCGAGCCCAAACGTAGAGCTCGGAGTTGGGATGGTAGGGAGACCAGTGAGCCCCCTTCGAAAGACATATTGCGAGCTGAGATAAAAGCCAAGAGACTCGATGTCGCCAGCTTAAGGTCAGACCTGGATGACATGGTAGATGGTACCCTGCCTTTAGAGAGAATGGAAATGTATGAGCAGGATGAAATACTGTATATGGCAAAGGACATCACTCGAAAAGCGAGAGCAATCCATGAGAAGTTAGTCGAATTAGCAGGCAAATATATGGTGGACCTGTCAAGAACCAAAGCATTACAGGGTAACCACAGGCTACATTACACAGATCGAGACCTAGATGAGAGGAGAACGATCGGGCTGAAAACGCACATAAGGGAACTGATCACTGGAATAAGGACATGGAGGGCACTAGATAAGTGGGAAGAGAGGTGGTCCAAGAAAGGGACCGTCAGGAGAAGCACGCTTGGTACGACACCAGGAAGGCTGCAGGGAATAGAAGCATACCCTTTGCGTGAAGTCGCAAATGGGAATTATGTACATGTCCCTTGGAGTAGGGGAGATTTAGCTGCTTTTACCACCTCCTTCCCCAAATTGCGGGAAAGCCCAGTGGAGTGGTACAAGCAAGTTGAGAGATTTGTAAAAATCTCAAAGGTCCTATGGATAGATCTGAACACGCTGTTTGACATTGTAGTACCAGGAGATCTGTGGACAGCATGCAAGGTTAGCGCTGAGTGGCCCACAACGGAGCCGGAGAGAGATGCTAAGACTAATGGGCCGTCCGAGATTGTGATGGCAAAATTCGAGAGAGTGATGACTTGGCTGAAAGAGAAAGTGCCAATGCAAGACATAGATTGGGTCAAAATAGACCGAACCAGACAGGAACCCAAAGAGACAGTCCACGAATATTATGAGAGATTGCTGAAGGCGTTTAAACAGTATAGCGGCTTGGATGTAATGGATCCAAAAGACATAGGGCAATTTGTGTCCAAGTTCGTCCTGGGACTGAGACCGGATATTAGTTTAATGATTCAGCAACACTTGATTTGTTGGCAAAATAGACCCCTAGACGAAATACTGAGATATGCCAGGTACTGCTGTGATGAGATAGACTCCAAGGCTAAGAAACTAAAAGAAAAATTGATGGTGGTACAGATGCAGGCAGCAGGGAAGGGGGGACAGCAGCAACAGCAGCAAGGAACAGGTACAGGAGGAAAGAAGCAGTACAGTCAGAACAGGGGCAATGAGGAGAGTTCCACCTTTAGACCCAGAATAGACATAGCTGCCTTGAAGAAAACGACTAGGTGCCACCAGTGTAACGAGGTGGGGCATTGGAAACGCGAGTGTCCCTACAATGTAGAGATAGGAGAACAAGAGGAAGAGGAGGAAGAGGTCCAGAGCGCGCCTACGAGAGGGGTGACGCCATACCAGGGAAAGGTGCTCAAAGGGGGGGGGGCTCCTCCCCGAGCCCAGTTCCCGCAACCTCCCCGAGTAGGGACTATGGGTAAGACCTATAGACAGATGCCCCTGTTTGTAGAAGGAGAAGAGTGCTATTATGTGGACCCATTAACCGGACAGAGAGTGGAAAGAGAAGACTGCACCCTCGGGGCAGCCTTGGAGGTGGACCAGAGGGGACCCTATGTCGAAGCAGAAGTAGCAGGGTGCCCCACGACATTTCTGGTGGACACAGGAGCCACTAGATCCACGATCAGATCAGCTGCAGTTCCAGACCTGCCCATGTCTGGAGAGACCATACAAGTGGTGGGGGTCGCAAACAGGAGAATAACCAGCCAATTGACAGAACCGGTACAGGTGAAAATAGGGAAGTACAGCGATGAGCACCAGTTTGTAGTTTGCGATTCAAGTCCTGTGTGTCTGCTAGGCAGAGACCTGTTGTGTAAATTGAATTGTACAATATACTGTACACCTCAGGGAGTGGAGGTATTGACCAATGATGATGACGCAGACTTCAAAGTTGCAAACTCAAGAATATGCGTGGAGCTGTACCCTACTTTGACAGTAGATGAGCTCCCCTGGGACTTGAGAGAGACAGTGGCACCAGAAGTATGGGACTTCACTGGGGAAGAGATTGGATTGGTCAAAGGGGTGGACCCAGTGAAAATTGTAGTGAAACCGCATGCTGAGTTCCCAAGAACACCCCAATATAAATTGACTCCAGAAACGATTGCAGGCATAAAACCCGTGATCGAGTCCATGATTAAACAGGGAATACTGAAAGAAATCGTGGGTAGTCCATGCAACTCCCCGATTATGGGTCTGCAGAAACCAAATGGGAAATTCCGGATAGTACAGGACCTTCGAAAGATTAATAACATAGTCGTTTCGTGTTGTCCAGTGGTACCGAATCCATCAGTGATACTGTTTCAGATTCCATTCCAAGCTGAGTGGTTCACTGTGATTGATCTTTGTCAGGCTTTCTTTTCGATCCCTCTGGACGAAGAAAGCCATTTTCTTTTCGCATTTAAGCTGGAAGGTCGCGTCCTAACATGGTGTCGTATTCCTCAGGGGTATACAGAGAGCCCATCGATCTTCAACCAGCTTTTGAAGAAAAATCTTGAAAGTCTAGTGCTGCCCCAGAAGTCAGTTCTGGTCCAGTACATAGACGACCTCCTCGTGGCGTCAGAAACAGAAGAAGCTTGCAGGGAGGACTCCATTGCTTTGTTAAATCACCTAGCTGCCAATGGGCACAAGGTGTCCCCGGGAAAGTTGCAGTACTGCCTGACAGAAGTGCAGTACTTGGGACACAGAATAGAGAAAGGCAAACGAAAGGTGTCACCAGACAGGATAGAGGCGATCATGAAAATGAATGCGCCTAAGACACAGAGAGAGGTCAGGATGTTCCTAGGGATGGTGGGTTATTGCCGACAGTGGATCGCGAACTTTTCACTGAAAGCAAAGCCCTTGCAAAAACTGACGCATAAGGAGGTGAGCGATCCGGTACCATGGGACAAAGACTGTTTGATGGCATTTCTACAGCTGCGAGAGGACCTGTGTCGTGCTCCGGCATTGGGAATGCCTGATTACAATAAACCATTTTTGCTTTACTGTTGTGAGAGAGAAGGTTGCGCGTTGTCTGTGTTAGTCCAAATCCATGGGAATGCCCGTAGACCAGTTGCTTATTTCTCGGCTACTTTAGACCCAGTAGCCGCAGCGTTGCCCGGATGTCTCAAATCCGTTGCTGCAACGGGTGTCAGCATTGAGAGATGTGAAAATATTGTCATGGGGCACCCGTTAGAGGTGTGCGTGCCCCATTCTGTTGAACTGTTGATGACCAGGACCAAAACACAGCATCTGACCAACAGCAGGCTCACGCGCTATGAGCAAGTTATTCTTGCTGCAGAGAATGTGACCCTCAGGAGATGCTCTGTTTTGAACCCTGCCACCTTGATGCCACTCCCAAATGATATCGAGGATGATGATGAATGTACAGACCATGACTGCCTCGATGTGACTGAACTATGCACCAAACCCAGACCCGACATCGTAGATGAGCCACTGACCGACCCAGATGAAATTTTCTTTGTCGATGGCTCATGTGTAAGAGACGAAGTTGGGCAGTTGAGAGCAGCTTACGCTGTTTGTACAATTACTGGAGTTGTAGAAGCTGGGTGCCTGGAAGGAGTACACTCCGCTCAGGTAGCCGAGATTATTGCCTTGACACGTGCTTGCTTGGCAAGCAATCAAATTCGAGTCACCATATACACCGACAGCCAATATGGTTATGGGGTGGTTCATGATTACGGGCAGTTATGGTCTCAAAGAGGGTTCATGACCTCTTCAGGCTCTCCCATTCGCAATGGAGAGTTTGTGCGCCTGTTGTTAGAGGCGTTGCAATGTCCAGCAGGTATCGCAGTTGTAAAGTGCACCGCACATACCAGAAATGAGGACTTCGTCTCGAAAGGCAATAGATATGCCGACGAAGTCGCGCGGTATTGCGCAGAACAAGGGTACTCTTTCACAGAGGTGGAAGTGGGTGGAATAAATGTAAGGACTGAATTAGCCATGATATTGGAAACTGTTGATACTTGGGACGAACTGGCAAACATGCAAGAAAATGCTCCTGATTTTGAAAAAGAAACATGGGAAAAGGCAGGATGTGTAGTGGGTGAGTCCCATTTTTGGGTCTCAGCAGATGGCAGAGCAGTGTTGCCCAATGAGATGGTGAGCCCAATGGCCAGACACATACATGGTCCCGTACACCTAGGGAGAGACGCTATGCTGAGAGTGTTTAGACAGACCTGGTACAATCCTAAGTTTAGAATAGCAGCAGAAGCAGTGTGCCAGCGTTGTGTGACCTGTCAGCAGCTGAACGTAGGGAAAAGAACACCAGTTGCACTGAGTCACATAGGAAGGTCTGGAGGTCCATTCAATCGAATGCAGATAGATTTTATTGAAATGCCGAGGTGCAACCGCCTCCGCTATGTCTTGGTGGTTGTTTGTGTATTCTCCAGATGGGTTGAGGCATACCCTACACGTAGGTGCGACACCCTCACAGTGGCCAAGTTACTGCTTAGGGAACTCATTCCGCGCTTCGGGGTGCCGGCCTCTTTGGAATCAGATAGGGGAACGCATTTCAACAGCGAGCTTGTGAAGATGATTTGTGCGGCTCTGAACATAGATCAGAAATTGCATTGCAGTTACCGACCAGAAGCCTCAGGAATTGTGGAGCAGATCAATGGCACGATCAAAGCCAGAATTGCAAAAGTGTGTTCCTCAACGACCCTGAGTTGGCCTGACGCCCTGCCATTGGTCCTCATGAGCCTTCGTAGTACCCCAGACAGAAGAACGGGGTTGTCACCACATGAGGTGTTAATGGGAAGAGCAATGAGGCTGCCATCTGTCCCAACTACTGCACTGTTAAATATCACAGATGATATGATCCTGGACTATTGTAAGGGGCTGTCTGACGCCATTCATTCTGTGTCCCTTCAGGTGCAGGCTGCCGAGGTTCCATCGTGCCAGGGCCCGTGCCATGACCTGTATCCTGGGGACTGGGTCCTGGTGAAAAAACATGTGAGAAGAAGCTGCCTGGATGTTCGTTGGCGTGGGCCCTTCCAGATCATCCTGATCGCGAACACGGCTGTGAAGGTGGGAGGCCTGCCCAATTGGATCCACGCGTCACATACGCGAAGGGTTCCAGCACCTCTGGAAGAAACAGCTCCTCTCTCGGATAGACGTCCAGCAGAGGACCGAGAAGCCATAGAGGGGGCTAGCCAAGCTGTAGAGGTGCCAGCGGAAGCAGGGAACGAGTCTGACCAAGCTGAGGACGGTCAGTACAACAGCGAAACAGACGACGCTACAGAAGGAGAAAGTAGCTGGGAGTACGAGTCAGACACTGACAGGTCTGACAGAGAGCGAGAACAGACAAGAAGGAGAAGGAGTAGAAGGGCACGTGGAGAAGCTAATTGGCCGCAAAGACGGAGCTCTAGCCTGAGGTCAACTCCAGAGATAACCCTTCCTCCGATATCAGAAGACTCAGACCCGGAAGAAGGTGCTCAGGGCGCGGAAGCACCGGACCGAAGAAGGTCAAGAAGAGTGCGTGTGCCTAGCAGAAGATACTCCACCCCTGAGTGGACATATCTGGCGACAAATGTCTTTGAAACAGGAGACAGGGAGGATTCGAGCGGTGGTGGTGTCCAGTTCTGAGCCCATCGTCACCGTGGAAATACGACTGTTGGTACCCGGAGTCGAACAAGAAGGGTCACTAACATTCATGCTCCCCAGACCTCCCCGCCTCAGCAAGTTAAAACACATGTTTCTCTCAGAATTGCAATTCCCCGACTTTGGTACAACGATAACAGCCCATGAAGAGCACAATCTTCGTTTGGAAATACTGAACTTTGCTATCGAAGCTGCAGGCACAAACCTGATAGTAGATGCTTAAAGGACTTTGTAAATAAAGCGAGCAGAAAAAGAAGATTACCTAGCGCCCAGGAAGCAGAGAATATTAGGGACCTTCCCTTGAGTTGATGGAGAAGGGCTAGGGTTGTCTTTATTGAACTGTTAAAGGACCTTTGCGAAGAAGGTTGTCAGCTTCCAGTTGTGTGGATTCTAAAGACAAAAGGAGTAAAAAGAGACTGTAAAGGAACGAGAAGAAAAGAACTTTGTGCCAAGATAAGAGAGAGCCATATTGTCTGACGAAATGGAAGCCGGCACCCAGAACCGCAGAGCTAAATGCATAATAGGTACACTAATAGTAGGAGTGATAATATTAATAGCTTTAGTGGTAACAATTTCTTATGTAAAGGGACATGAGGAAGAGGCGAAGGTAACTGATGTGAAATCTGTAGAAACGCTTACACCCACTGTTGCTGGTGAGAAAAGGGAAAACACTCAAGAGAAAGCGTTATTAGCTGCAGAAGCCCGCAGGTTACACGTAGATGAGTCCCAAGGAGACTTTAGGTCAAATGCTTATGCTAAACTCTTATATGAATACGTGGATGCCATGGAGGTTAAGGACTGTTACGTCTGCATGCAGTTGCCGGCGTCTGTAGATGAAGGCATTAGATATCATCACCTCCCGCTGACATATGGCATTACATGTAGCTTATTGCTTAGTATATTTTATGGGAGAGATAGTTTTGAATACTATTTCTCCAATTATGATTCAGTGTTGCCAGAAGTCCCAAATTATAAGCAGATGAACAAATGGGACTACTGGAAAAGTGAAGACAGATTGGCCAAGTTCTTCATTCCTTGGATTACCTTAGATACTTCACATGCCCGTAGAAATAACCTGACATGCAAAGTGTCAGAAGTCGAGAAGAAGTTCATAGGGCAGGTGGATGATCGTTACAGGAGACAAAAGATTTTGAAAAAATCAGGACAATGGAAAACAGATTGGACCGAGGAAGAGAAGGCACACAAGAGAAAGGGTAGTAGTGGTCCAATAGCTTTAGATAAGACGCAGAAAGGAAAGCTATGTCTTCACCGAGCCAAAACGTATTACGAAAATGTATACGTGGGAGAAGTCAGCTGTGAACATGCTTTCAATATAGAGTACTATACTAAAGATTTCCTGAAGGGAATGCAAGTGATTCCAAATGTGTATTTTGTATGTGGAAGAAATGCCTACGTGAGACTACCTGACAACTGGTATGGATCATGTTACCTAGCAATTGTCTTCCCCAAAATATATCATGCACAAGACTTAGAGATCATCGAGGGCAAGACATCATCGAGGGGAAGGAGAGATATAGGAGATGCAGAAATGGTTGGAGATGTCTTTGGAGCTATGTTCCCTCTTTTGGGACTAATCCTTAATGATGTTAAAATTAGACGATTGGCAACAGTCGTCGACAGGTTGTCTGCCAGCACTGCTCAGTCCTTAATGCTGGTAGAAGGAGAGATGCAATCGATAAGGGCTATGGTTCTTCAGAACCGTCTTGCGTTAGACGTCCTACTAGCAAAAGAGGGCGGAGTCTGTAAGGCTTTGAAGGTCCAGGAATGTTGTACTTACATTCCAGACAATTCGAAGCCCCTTGAGAAAGTTATTAGGAACATAACTGATATTCACAAGGAGATCGAAGACTTGAGTAGAGAAAATGTCTGGGAAAAGGTGGGCCACGGAATGAGTGAAGTTGGAGGGTGGATCTCCACCCTAGGCAAAAGCTTTGTGTGGTATATACTAAAACCTATCATCATAATATTGATCTGTGGGATCATATTGTGGGGATTGGTGAGGGTATTCAAATGGTACAGAGCAAGAAGGTCAGAAAGGGCCCAAAGAGAGCAGCTGCAGAGATTGGCTGCCATACAAGATAATCAGTACAGGAGTCTGAGGGCTCTGGAAGCGCAGAGACAAGTTATGCTAGCAGTAACTGCAGTTTAAATGTTAGTGATGACCCCGAGAGGTCATCAAAGGGGGGAACTGAGAGAGCGCAAACAGACCTAAATGTATGAGTGCATCACACTTACCTGTAGTAAGCACAAATCATGAGGAGAAATGCCATGAGTGCTAGTAGTATCTGCAATTATATTCTGAATGTATAGCTAATGTAGAGATTTAAGTAGAAGTGGAACTAATACAGAAATGTGTGACACTATATGATTTTATTAGATGTGATTATTCCTGAATCCATGTCGTGTAGCTGCTAAAATGTAAGATGGCATGTGGTTAAACGCAGAATGTGGTAGGCCTCAGGGCCAGAGCTAGAAGGGAAGGTGTTTCTTTTCACGACATAGATTGCACTAATGTTTTGGTCATTGCATTAATGGGCCATGATTTATAGATGTGTTTACTGAATAATAGAATAAGAGTATTAACATGCTTTAATTAATGAAGAAGTTGAATGCTATAATTATTATGAGAAATGCTGTAGGCCTGAAATGTTTTAACATTGATTTACACGTACATGTCTGGGCCGAGAAATGTTGCGAACCTTTTTGGAAGTCTATGAGAGTTGGGTTCTTGGCTGCAGATGTCTGTCTGCAAGAGAAAAGGGAGGATCCGATTATAAATAATATGAATAGAGGTCTGTTCAGTAGAGGGCCCAGACATGGAGGAGGGTTCCGGAATGTTTAAGGGGTATCAGCGGGCCGGAGAAGAGTCTGAGAAGCAAGGTCAACTCCAACGTATGAGGCCCAATACAAAGCAGCATGGAAAAAGCCGGAAGCTACACCACGTGAGGGGCGTCTCACGAGGGGCGTCTCAAATGTTGTTGACTGTTTTGTATTAGGGACAGCACCCCTGGGTGGAGTTAGAGCAGATGCCTGAGGACCCTTTAGAGAGCGGATGGGTAGGCAGAGAGGGGTCATGACTGGAGAACTATAGGTTTTCACCAAGAGACTAAGAGTGAGTGACTTCCCTTGGGGGTCATTCACTGCTGACACCTTTGTTAGGATGAGACTTGGTTAAGTAGGGATACCATCTAGAGCAGGGTAGGGACAGCCTAACCTGTGTGTTTTCCTCCAACTTAAATGAAGGAGAGATCTCAATATGCGTCAATGCTGATAGCTTTATTATTCTTAGAACTTGTGCTGGTAATTTCCGTTGCTCGTCTGAGGGCTTTCAGAGAGCACATGTATGTAGTTGGACCTGTGTATCTCGTGAATCTCATTCTGAGATGCCTGTATTTGCAGCTTATCCTAACCTTACAATAAACTTTTGAAAGCTAGAAGTTGTTTGTGATCTTTTGGAGCGGGGTCTTTATTGGGTGAACTAACTTGGTAAGAGCGGCACTTTCTTCCTTCAATGACAGGCAACAAAGGTTCAGTCGACCAGATCGGGGTTTAGATCTATAGTGATAAGGTATCGATCAAAATCTCGCCCTTCCACTCGTATTACCTGACTAGGACCGGGTTGGAAATGTCACTGGTCCCCCGATACAGCTCCCTTCGACAGTTATTCAGCCCTGAAGAGTCACAGGTAACTCCCGCTTTGACGAAACACATGTCGGCTGGTTTCATGTTCTTTGGATCTCCTCTTGAAAGAGGACCATGATCACCTATAAAAGCATATACTAAAACCTGTTGATGTCCGAACTTATTTCTCGCACATATTTGTTTACTTTTCAAGGAACTCTTTTCGTGTGCTCTGGACTTTGTAAGATTAAGTAGGTCTGACTCACACTGAGCCCACTTGTCTGGGAACAGCAGCTGTTGTGACTCCTTGTTATTTGCAGTACTGCACACCCTGCTTGAATCATTCCCTCACTTTTGTTATTTTCATCCTGTTCGGTTCCCTCAGTTCCTATGTTCCTTCTCCTGTTATGCCTTGTTATCCTCTATCTCTGACCCTTTTGTTGAGGTCTTTGAGGTTGTGTTTCCCATCCAGCCTCCTCCTTTCACAGTGCTGCAGCGGTCTTCATCTTTGGCTCCTGTGCTGGTTCGGTGGTACACCAGGAGCTATTACAGTGTACCATCTGCTTGTGCAGGGTAAGTTCCAGTGTGTGGCATTTTTTTCTCATACTTCTCTTCTGTTTACACGCCATCTAGTAATTTGCGTTTTTTTCATCCATAAGTGGAGACCTAATCAAGATAAGACCTACTTGAGATGTTGTGCATAGGAATGCCTTGTTGATCCAGTCTGTATACTGAGCTGCACGTGTCTCTCTCTCTGTCTCTCTCTCTCTCTCTCTCTCGCTCTCTTTCCCTCCATTTTTTCATCCACCCATCCTCTTTGCTTGTGTCCCGTCTCCCTTCTGGGGTGAGTGACTAAGGGTTGCATTCTGCTCCTGCATAACTATTTGGGTCTAACAATCTGCAGCCATACTAGTGTTTCCAAAATGATATTGGCAGTGGAGCTTGGTGATGAAAAGACCTCTTTTGCATCCAAAAGTAATCATCCTTTTTGCACTAGTAACATTTGGAAAAATTCAAGTGCAGATTATTGTGGATTCGGGTTCGCCAAAGGTTAGTAAAGTGAAGGAGACTGAACATCAGATTGACTTGAAGAAGTGTGCTTTGTCTCTGGTGCACAAGGTTAGAGATATGCAATTATGTGTCATAGATGAGTTAAAAAACATTTGGAATAGTTATGTGAGCAAATCATTATTGAACCAACCAATGCATCTTAATGGGTCAGTGCTGAGGTGATTGGCAAGAAGAAAGGGAGCAGATATGATTGTGTGCCAACTCTCGCTCTTTAAATAAGAATATCTTGGTAGAGAGCCATTCCCTCCCTAAAATACAAGAAATGCTAAAATCAAATGCTGAAGTCAAGTGCCTCATCACAAGTGACTTAAGAGCAGCATATCACCAAGTTGCATTAGCGAATGAGTCACATTTGTTGATAACTTTTACCACAATATTTGGCGCACATAACTATTTGCATTTAGATTTTAGCCAGACCTCTGCAGCAAGCATTTTTCAAGAAACGTAGGTATGGTATGTTTAAGGATGTTGCAGAGATACAGACCTTCTATGGTGACATATTCATATATGCAAACAATGAGTGTGGTCATAATTTGTTTTGGAAAGGTTTTTGTTTATCTTTCAGAATAGTGAGATGACCATTAGCTGTGAGAGGTGTAAGTTCTTTACGAGTTCCTTTCTGTGAACTACCTAGGTCACACAATAACAACTAGTAGCATTAAATCCAAAGAAGACCTTAGCAGGGCTTACTTATGGAGCTTTTGAAAGTCTGTTAAAGAAAAAGGAGAGGTTTATTTGGACAGAGATTGTCTTTGATCAGATCAAGGAATTTTTGGCCAATGCACCAACCTTGAAGACTTACATTTCAAAATATGAGTGCACCATTACTGTTGATGTGAGGTATGTTGGTGTTGGCGCTGTTCTTTGCCAGTGTATGGGAAATGCTGAGAACTCAATAACTTTTGCTTCCCACACTGTTAGTGATGCTGAACGTAGATACAACACCATTTACCTTGAAGTTTTAGCTTGTGCATGGGGTTAAATAATGTTGGACTTAGGTTTAAGGTACACCTTTTACCTTATGTACTGACCATAAGCCTTTTGTTTATTTGTTGGGTGAAAAGGGTACAGAAAATGCTTTATTCGGGCCAGTGGCATAGCTAGACCTTTTGCCACCCATGGCGGCCCCTGTGTTCGCCGCCTGCGGCAGCTGCATGTAAGGAGAGGTGCTGCCAATTCCTGTGTTTGCCGCCCGGTGACAGCCGCAAGTAAGAGCGGGGGAGATGAGGCTGCCGCCCCCCAAAAGTGTGCCGCCCAGGCCGGCCACCCCCCCACACTCCTTGCTACACCATTGATTTGGTCTCATATCTAGATTGCAAGAATATAATTTCTATGCACAGTAAATTGCAGGTGCCACTAACGTGTGCAGATTATTGTTAATAGCTACCCGTTAGTGGGGTGGATTACGCATTGGATGATGGGTGTGAGTAGTGCATTGTGGCCTTTCCTGGATATTGTTGCATGTTGTCAAAGTACCGTGAGTGAAGATGCATGGAAACAATTTTGCGACTGTGACACAACCTTAAAGACATTTTTGTATGAGGTGCAGCATGGTTGGCCAAATGTAACATGTGTAGAGGCTATTGCATAGTTTTGGACAAACTTCAGCACAATGGAGTGTTGAGCCTGGAATTTTACTGAGGAGTAACAACTTTGTTCCAATTTGTCAAATCCATGAAACGGAAGTGGCTATGGAGTTTTTGACCAGCATTTTATGTTAGGGGGTTTCCAAAAGAGTAGGTAAAAGCCAACAAAGCTCAGTTGATGGAGATGGTTTTAAGGCTTACAGTATCAACCATTACACTATCCCTTTATATAGTCCTCAATATTACGGAGCTGTGGAAAGGGCCAATAGATTAGAAAGAAGGTATACAATCTGGTGTTACTTGAAGTTTGGATGTAGAGGAATTTGTGAGAAAGAAGGTTTGGACCTATCAGAGTAGCTTACATTCTACAGCTGGCATTTCACATCTTTGCTTATTAAGGGACATGTTGCCAGAACTGGTTTCATTCCACCTTGGTTAGTCGATAAAGGCATGAGGGTGCTAGCGATTTTAATGTTAATTTGAAGGAGATTAAAGCAGGGGTCATTGTGTGTCAAGCTAAAATGAAACAGTGTCATCATGTGAAACACAGGCAGTGGCATTAATGTGAGATTGTCAGTTAATGGGTCATGTTGATGAAAATGGGTTTGATCAGGTGTAAGGATGATTTCAATTTTTCAGGGCTTTTCTTTGTGTGTATAGTTGCACCCAGTCGGTGTGGTTGGGAGATGGCTTCGTGCTGTTGAGGGATTTGCAAAAAGACTTGTTCGAGAAACATATATAAATAACACCCATTAATCATTTTGCTATATTCGCATGAGGTTGTTGCTGATTGCTCGGAGCCCCCCCCCCCCCACTCCCCTGTTGTGGTGTTCCAAGCACAAGTGTTCCTTCAGGTCTTTTGGTGGATATTTACACTTTTTGTTGGATGATGGTGTTGGTATACAGGTTGCTAATGCAAGTAGTATTTCCAGTGAAAGTAAACTGTGGCATCATCACCTTGCATGTCTGAAGATGTTGTCGGCCAGCAAGATGGTAACTCTGGGCTTGCAGTAGTGTGAGTCTTGGGATTCGGTAGTAAGTTCAAGTTATGGTGGCGATGTTGAAAGACGGTCAATTCTGACAATCTAGGAAACCAATTTATATCCACAGTTATGAAATCTAGTGTGGAATATAAATGTATTTTTGCTTTAAGGAGGGGAGATGTTGTGTCCTTATCTAACGTGGTATTCATTATTTATGCTTTATCTGTTTGCTTTATGTGGTCTTCTTCGCTTCTTGTTTTCTTACCTGTTTTACTTGAGCTGTGTCTTGAGGCATGCTTTTCCTAATGCTCGCTGCTGGCTAGCCCCTGCCTTCCTTTTCTAGAGCTCTGAATTGTTGTCAGTTGGATGCTGGAGTTGGCGCTGCAGGTTGCTAGCTGGCAGGCTCTTGTTCTTTGCCATTAAATTAATTTATAAACATTGAAGCTCCCTCTTGAGCTTCTCTTCATTGTGCTTTTGGGCTTGATTTAGAGTTTGGTGGATGGGTCACTCCATCACAACTGCGACGGATACCCAGTCCGCCATAGTACTTAAGTGCTTTATATCCAATGGCACTTGTACTATGACGGTTGGGATATCAGTCATAGTTGTGACTTAGTAACCAGTCTGCCGAACTCTAAATCCAGACCCTAAAAAATGACATCCTACTTGTTTGCTACTCAATTTGTTACCTATTTCTTATTGATGTTCTCCTGATCTCTTGCAGTTGGGAGTCCCCTGTTGTGTTACCTGTCTTTCCGGGATGCCTAACTCCCACTTTTCATGCAATTGTTTTTTCCTGCCTGTCTACCGTCTCCTCTTCCTGGCTGGAGTCATGTACTCCCCTGGGCATATGGATTTGCCTAATAAGCAGCCACACTATCATTACCATGTAGCCCACCCCTACAACTATATTCTGACTAAATCTATCCTATGCCCTTTGCCTACTGGTACTTGCATACGGTACTCTTTTGTTTGATATTGATTTTTTAAGACCTTTTCTCTCCAATGAATCAAATACACATTTGTGGCTTCCCGTGTGTATGAGGGAGCTTCTCCGGAGTGTGATCAGATGATAACATTAACTATATATCGTCTGTCACCTCCTTGATCGGACACTTTCACCATACCATGGATCAAATGTGGTGATAGGAGATTCTTAATTTCAAGCCCTATGCTATGGAACTAGTTGACATTTAAAATCAGTCAAGAACAGTCATTGTTAGATTCTGCAGAACCCTCAAAAGTTGGTGACTCTGTTGACCCACCGAGTGATATATTTTACTGTGGAAAGGAAGACGGACGACACTGGACGAATCTGCAGAGGAGGATTCTGAGCTATAGGAGAAGCAGGCTGATAGGAGAGGAGCCTGCCCGTGGCAAGTGTCCGTCAGGTCTAAGGAAGCCGCTGACCGGGAGAGGATACCCACAAACGCATGAAGTAAAGTGCAACCTGGGAGGAGACCCAGGAGATGCAATTGCTTACTCCTTTCAGAAGCGTCAAGGCCCTGCCACAGTTCAGAGGAGAACCGCAGCTGCCCAGGATTGTGACTGGAACATAATGGGGTAAAAGGGTCGGGGAACAATAATGGGCAGTAAAAGAGGGGGCAGAACCAATACAAACTGACATTGACCTGATCAGAGAATTGCCCAAAGGGAGACATACAATTGTCTGCTACTAATAGTTTTCCTTTTCATTTTACTTTCTTTGGTTTTACAGTTCCCCGCTGACCAGACTGGCTGACATCTGCTTGTGGCATTAACAGGCAGATTTGTTTTTTATTCTTAGAAGTTAGTCCTGCTGCTGGGAGGACTATCATATGGTGATTGGAAGGGAGGGTTTCACTGGACACGCACACCCGAGGTCTTACCCAATAAAACACGCATTGGCAAAGCGTTTGGGGCCTATTGGTTTTGCTACTGGCTTTTAGTGATGCCATAGAGCATCTCTGATGCTGTGCAGCATGGCTAAAAAAGAAATAAAAAAAATCTATGACATGGCCAACCTTGTTATTTTGTAGGCATGTGAACTATCCATGCGAATGCCTACAAAAAGACGTGGGCATTGCTTTCTTTTAATATATCAATCCAAGATTTTTAAAGTGGGTGGGACAAGAAAGAATGGGGGGCGGAAGCAACGGGGGAATTAAAGAAACACAGGGACGTGGGTGGGGTACCCAACATGGGCCACGGATGGGGGAATTTAAATGGAGGGCACTGGTGAAGAGTGGAGAAAAGCAAACAAGAGAAAGAGAATGTGGAGCATGGGCGGCAGAAAAGCAAAGGTGTGAGAGAGAGAGAGTGAGGCCTGGAGCTGGAGCGAGAAGCATACAGGCAAGAAAGCAACACGGGAGAGAAGCACACAAGGGTGAAAGCATTCGTGGAGTGAGAGGGAAGAACAACACAGGTGAGCAAGAGCAACACAGAGTGCCGAGGAGTGAAGACAGGCGCTCCGGTGAGACAGATGGCAAACACATGCACTCTTGTGAAGTGCTTAAGATGAAGAAAAAAAGTAATTCCCTAAAAGTGAGCAGTGGAAGAACAAAATCAAATTGGAAATGCTCCAGCGGAGGGACATATACAAGATGGACTAGGCAAACAATCTAATAGGAAGCAGGCAAATGAGAGTGACAGTAAAGCCAATCAGTAGTAAGCAATGGGTGGGCTGCAGGTCCCTCTTTATTTTTGGTAAGAGAACAAACTGTCCTTACACCCAGACAGCTTGGCTGTCTGATGAGCTTGACCTAAAAAGGGGGTGTTATACAGAAATATAGAAACGCTGCACAACAGCAAGAGAGATGTAAAGAGAGCCAAATGAAAACACAAAAATGTTTTTTTTTATTTTTGTTTTTAATAGTGTGTAGTAACACTTACATTTTTCAATTCCAAGAGGAACGGAAGTGGAGGTCATAGGCGTCTCCAAGAGCTGGGGAACACCCTCCACTGGACCTAAGAGCAACAAAGAAAACAGCAGAGATGTGATTAAATAAGACGTTTAAAGACAATCCTCAATTCAGACTATTGATGCAAGGGAAGGATGTAAAAATAAACCTCTTAAACCCTGCAAAGATAGGTGCTGGACCTGCTACTGAACCAGGAAGAAACCACTGTTTGCAAGGACACAACACCTGGGCACGAAGACTAGAGAAAGAACAGGCACTCATTCATTACTTTTGCAACGGTTGTAGAGTAGGAACACGCATGGAGTTCAGCATGCATCAAGTTGAAGAATAACACCGCCCTGGGGAAACGGGCTGAGAAGAAAACATTTCTGAAGTAATTGAGAAAGAAAAACTCCTAGGCAATAGAAAATAGAACAAACCATATAGTAGGATATACAGCAGGGAGAAGTAACACAACAAGAATAATGTAGAAAAATATAATGTATTTAATTAATAAAAAAGAACATAAAATTAAAAAAAATGAATCATTAAACATTCCATGAATCAACTCATTCATTACAATACAGTTTAAAAATAAATTGTGTACATAAGTGGCAATCTTAATTAAATTACGACAAATTTAATTAAGATTGCCACTTATGTACACAATTTGTTTTTCAACTGTATTGTAATGAATGAGTTGATACATGGAATGTTTAATGATTAGTAGTAGTAGTAGAAAGCTTTATTCGATTTTAAAACAAGATAAAATCATAAAAGCGATAAACATAATGTACAATTTCATTCACATTCATAACAATGGATTAAAAATAGTATTAAACAGTTTAAGTACATAAGCAAAATAAAGCCTTTTTTAACTACAGTTCTTTGAATAAAAAGTTTAGGTAGTATCAAACATATGTGCTGTAAAAACTTTAGATTCCCGCCAGAGAGTTTAAATAAAATGCTGGAACTATGATTAATCATGTTTAATGATTAATGTTTTTAATTTTATGTTCTTTTTTATTAATTAAATATATGATATTTTTCTACATTATTCTTGTTGCGTTACTTCTCCCTGCTGTATATCCTACTATATGGTTTGTTCTATTTTCAATTGCCTAGGAGTTTTTCTTTGTCAATTAATATTTCCCTGTCCTATGAATTGATATATATTCATTTCACAGGGGGTCCTTGTTTTTCACATTTAACATTTTCGAAGTAGCCTTTGGCAAGGAACCAATCAAAAGTGCTCTCCCCAATAGGTATGATAGGGTTGTTACTTTCAGGGTACGTTAAATATGGGCCACGAGTAACAGTCTTCGCCTTCCAAATTGCAGTGTTGTAAGGATCTTGCTGTTTTTACCTTATCAACTATTTGGGGATCCTGCACCTTATTTCTTTCCCTCCTCCTTTGTCTTATTTCCTTTCTTGTGACTTTAGAATACTTCACCTTCGTTTTCAGACAACTTTTGATTTCAGGATAGTTCACATTCTTTTTCAGAGACATTTCTGATGTCCTTGCTTACTTCTTTGATCAGTTGAATCATATGCTCCCGGATTCATCAACGGTCTCCCATAGGGTTGCCACCTGGCCAGATGTTTACCTGCTTGACCTGCATTATTAAATCTATGCCAGTAAAAATATTAGGAAAAGCAGTGACATCAGAAATCAGAACCATAAGCCTAAAGTAGCAAAAATACTTTAGAAAATCAGATACAAAGTACTTGAGAGCTGTCTAAATTATTTCAGATTGATAATTAGACACACAGAGGGATAATTGCCATGTTACAAAAGGATTTTGACAATTTTACAGTAATTCTTCTTCACCTACCAACTCTTGGATGTTCCCGAACAGCAAAATGGCCGGTATTGTTTTCTAAGGAGGTGACAACCTTAGTCTCTTGGTATTCTGTTTGTCTGCTGGGGTCTGAGGTAAGTGTATAGCCTTAACAAGTCAATTTATTTGCAAATGTTTCTACATTTTATATGTTTAACCACTGTACTTTTCCCTAAAGAGGCTATTCCTCTAAAGGGCGCATGCATTCCTCTTATACTACTACTTGTGAACATCTGCCACAGCTGTAGGTAGCACCCATTCGCTGGGGTGAGGGAGCCGTGCAATGTTTTCTCTATCTCTCAATCCTTACCCTATTTTCCCATGGGAAGGTCATGGTTTTGAGGTAGTCTTAATGTGTTCATTTACTGGGCCTCTTAGAGAGAAGGACTTGTAGAATTTCATCAGAACCTTTCTTGATAGATAATAACTTAGCCACCCCCTGACAAATGCTTTCAAAATTAAAATGCAAAAAGAATAGATGATGGACAGAATGCTAAACAAATCAATCATTCACATCCAGTCAAGAGATCTGGGTTTAATCCATTGTTCTTTTGCTCCCCATGCCACCCCAGATTGGACCCAGCCATATGCAAATCAGCCTCACCCAGCTCCTCATGGGAACAGTCCGTCCCGAACTGCCAAGCCATGTCCTCCCTGGGCCAGAAGCAGGCATCCTGGGGCCGGTTTTGGTGTATCACCCCACATCAGCCAGGCCTGCTTGCATCTGGTAGCATAGCAAGCACAGACCCATGTTTGAGCAGTGGTAGCTCCTCCGCTATGGTGCGCGCAGCAGTTAAAAGAAAACTAAAATGATAATAGCTAATGTTATCATTTTAGTTTTGCTTTTCCTGGTGCTGCGCGGGGTTAGGCTGCTCGAGCAGTGGCCACGATTAGGAGTAGTTGCTCCGCCATAACTGTTTAGCTGCACTTTGCATGTTCTGCACCCATGCTGCATTACAACCTAGGTGCAGAACATGCCCAGGCCCCCATTGCCCATCTGAGTGTCGATTCACGGCACTCAGCCCAATCATAACGCTGCACTGCTTGGCAGTCGTTGGAATTAGCTAGGGGAGTCAGGAGCCTGGGTGCTTCCTGCTTCCGAAGAGCAAGAGGCGGCAGGAGTGGACTGAGAAGCAGCAGCAGGCCGGATGGCCGGCCAGAAGGTAAGTATTTTTTGTTGTTATTTTTTTAATTTGCAACCCCCTTTATCCCCATCCTACCACCTACAGTAAATATCGACCGCAACTGTGTCTGGGCATACCCTTCCCTCTTAGGGTGACAAATGCAGAAAGAACAGATGATGGATGGACTGCTGGACAATTCACATATTCACCCCAGTCACAGATCTGAGTTAAATCCATCGTTTGTTTGCTCGCCATGCCATTCCAGTTTGCACCCAGCCATATGCAAATCAGCCTCGACCCTGCTCCCCATGGGAACAGTCCAGACCAAACTGCCAGGCCAGGTCCTTCCTGGGCCACAAACAAGCATCCTGGGACCGGTTTCAGGGTATCACCTTCCATCAGCCAGGCTCGCTTGAATCTGTTGGTATAGCGAGCACCATTTGCATCTGGCCAGATCCAAACTGGGATGGCATGGTGAGCAAAACAAACTATGGATTTGACCCAGATCTGTGACTGGGGGTGAATGATCGACAATGTTCAGCATTCCGTCCATCATCTTTTTTTGTTTCATAAAAAAACAGGCCCCTCCAAGTTTTTTATAAGTTCTGGTATCAAGTTTCTAGCTTCTTCAACAGAGTATTTTGATTGCCTAGCAAGGACTCTCTGACCCACAAGGAAAGTTATTCTTGCAAACTTCAAAATGGGCGCCATCAATTCCAAACAACCTGAGAGTTCAACATACTTTTGGGGAATAGACTTTCCTTTCTGGCGCTAATCTGTAGTGTATCCTCCAGAGAAGCCAGACTAAGATAATGCTTTGGGACCACTAGCAGACTCCCTTTCCAGGAATTAAATAAATGCCATTTAATTCAAAGTATTACACTTGTATGCCCACCAATAACAGAGAGATTCATCAGTCTGTTTATGGTTTGTGTGACTGGCATGTTACACAGACCTCTCCTCCAAAAATTGTTTAGATGCAATGCAAGATTTGTTTAAATACAAACTTAAATATCGAAATTAAATTATGTACATACCAGAATTGATGGTTGAGTCCAAATGCAAAGCAGGAGAAATGACCCCAAGGCTCTGCCCTCCAAGAACTAAATCGAATCACAAAAAAGGTATCCTAGGAAGAACAATGCGAACAACTAAAAAGGTATCCTAGTAAGAACTATGTAGAAATCTATTTGTTGCTCGTCTATAAATCGGGTGGACAGTCTACCTAGTTGTTCCCTTTATAGGACATAAGCCCTCACTCACCCAAAGAGTAACACAATTTCATATGGGATTTCTACTCAAATGGATAAAGGTATATATTAACGTGGGCTACAACTCTGCATAAACAGGAGAACTCTTGCGGTATTGGGTGGAAAAGGCACTATTGTTAGTGGTCTGAGTTCTTTCTAATGTGAAGAAGGGGATGAAGGTTGGTGGACTAAAAAGATTTGTATTCTTGTCTCCAATGTGCAGGATTAAAATAATAAGGGAATAATTTACTATAAATGGAGGTCGATATGTTTCTGCCCTGGTGGTAGCCTTGGAGATAAAGTGCTGTGGGCTGTTTTTAGGACCTGACCCTTTCTGTATTATGCAATGTAATTAAAATACATTATCTCATGGAATCCAACTATTGGGTACTAATGCCTGAGCACTTGCTCTCCGGGAGGCGTGGCAAACCTCCAAGTCACCTTTAAGCAGCAGCTAGATACTCTGAGTTTCATAGTTCTTCCTAAGGTCCCGTTTTGAGGTTTGGACTTGGTATAGCTGTCATAGACTCATCATTGTCTCCCTGAACTTTATTACCTGCACTATGCTGCGGGACTGATGTTGGGATGTGACTGGGCAGATGTCAGTCATTAATCAGCAGGCTTTCCTATTTTCATATACTTGGTACGCTACCTCAGTAATTTACCACTACTACAATTACATCCTTACTGACATGGTGCTCTCCTGACCTGATTGCTGACTACCACATGGGTGTTACTATCATCCCCTCTTCCTTGACCTACACCATATTTGTGCCTCAGGTCCTTAGATGCAGCCAACGTAGAGCATGGGATGGAGGCAAGCTCACCATCTACAAATGACGCACCTCCATTTGTGCGGGTCAACAATCTAAATCCCACCTTCTTCTTTGTCCGCATTTTGAAATCATGCCAGTTTTTCTCAGTTTGCAGCTGGGTACCCCCATGATGTATCCTTTGCTACATGGCATGCTGAGTCTGATGCATTTCTGGGTGGCTGCATTTCAGTTGGGAATCCATTGCAAGTATTTTATCAGTCAGGGCTCCCAGCTTTTGGAAGGGGCGTTTTTTTTTTGTTCAGGTTTCTACTATGCTTGGCTGTGGGTCGGATGCATGCTAGTATTCCTCCTTGTTTTTTCTTCTTAAATCCATTTACATCAGTGATTTTCCTCACCTGTATACTGTCAAAGTGATGCTTCTTTTCTGATGTTACATTTCCTTGATGCAAGGAAGTATATTGGAAAGGAGGCCTAATGTTATGCACGGTCCTGGTGCTATGGTGTAGCAAGCTGCAAATACTACTTTTGCAAATTACAACAATCAGTCAGATTTACTTTTTTTTTTACCTAGATTGGATTGTAGTAGGATTTTTTCAGGAAACACTGCAGCATTGTTGGAATTGTTTTCTTTTGCTTTAACAAGAATCAATCCAGGATGGCCATAGTGCATGCGTGAACTGAGCAAAAAATAAATACATAATAAAATAATAATTTCAAGATTGCCATATGGCATACAAACACATATGCAGCAAACATTTTGGAATCATTAATTTTTTGTAGTTTATTCTTAATTTACTATTTCAATATGGCAGATGACCACTTTAGAATGGAAATTAGACAATAAAGTATGCCGCGCGATGGAGACAAGTGAGAATTCGGCAGCAGTATGCAACTGCTGGACCCTTGCAATATTATGTAAAATATTTTTAAAAAGAGTGGGGGTGAAGAGGGGTGTTGAGGACAGACCAAATGGTCAAAAGTGAGTGCCCATATATAAATGCAGACAAAAAAGTGGGAATGAGGAAGGCAGCAAGGAAGAGATGCGTTCTCATGGAGTGCTACCAGAAAACGAATAAAAGAGTCCCCTCATGTCAACAGTGGAAGGAAACAATTAATCCAATTAAAGACAATGTGAAGAAGGTATGCTCCGAAGGCGGAACAACCACAAGAATATGGTGGAATGTCATTGACTAAGATGCAGGGAATTGAGACAGGATGGGAAAGCCATCCAAATTATGCTTTAATCCCAAGGACCCGCAGTTAAACGGGAAGCTAGGTCTGACACAAGCAGAAAACAAATTGGAAAATGCTTAAAATTAACAGTCTTCAAAACACCTACAAGTAACTACTATTCCCAAAACGAATGATAATTTGCTTAGTTAGACGGGCCCCTGTAACAGATTTTGGCACACACAGACAAAAAAAAGTAAAGTGATCGAGCCAGTTGCTGCCAAGATTCTGACTTTTAATTGCCCCACAGCTTCTATTAATTCTAAACTTCAGTTTGTCAGTAACCAGAGAAATAAATTGAACAAAGGCCTGCCCCATCCAGTCAAATGTAGCAGCCACAGCTCGTTAAACCTCTAAACATTTGTGAACTCGATAACCTTGATAATATTCTTTTATTGCTTTTTTATATACATTTTTACATGATTTTATCTGTTATGCGTTTTGTAACGGTTTTAACTAACCACATAGAATAAAGTTTACTACTACTACAATCATGACAAAGGACGCTTTATGCATGGTTTATAGACAGCAGGTCTTTGACTACAGATTAAAAAAACTATCTGTACACTACATCTAAAACGGTGGCACATTTGAACATTTTGAATGTTCTGTGTTTTTAAATCTTTCGCACTGCCTCCTTCAGGTCGGGTCACAAATTCCCATTTTCCTACCAATCAGCAGCTTTGACTGTGGTGATCTCGACTGCTGAGGGCAGCAAAGACCTTAAACTCCATACATACACATATTTATAACCCAAAGTTGATGACGAGTGTTGCTTTCGGTTGATACCTTTAATGATTTCATCTTTGTTAAGCAAATAGAAGCAGCGCTGTTTATTCTTCTCACGTGCTTTGCATATCCAAACCATGCCCCTGGCTATGCCTGCTTTATGCCTGGTTTTGAACTAGAGTGAGACAAAGAAAGTCACGAGTTCTTTAGAAACAGTGAAAACCTTGGAGAGAGGTTTTCGAAAGCCTTGAAAGTTTGAATAACGAACTTGTTTGCCCTCGCACAAATAAAGAAACCCAGGAAAATCAGTATATTCAAATAAAACAGTGCACACCCTCCCCAAATGTCAAATGATTCTACTTTAAAGGCTAAATCTACTTTCAATGACTATGGTGACAGCAATCACGCTGCAGGGGGCTCCTGGTCGTGTTTCTGTGAGATAAGCCTGTCTAACAATCCAAAAAGTACTAAGCAGCCCACAATTCTGCGCCTTTCCTCCACTATCCTTCTCAATCCAAATAACTGACTAAGATATCCACCAGTCAAATTACTTTAATATTTCACTATGCTAATTCACCAATAATCCTTTATGGGTTCCGGAGTAGCGTGCTACTTGCCAAAAATTCACCTTGACGCCTCGTCAGGGGTAGTAAGCGCTATATAAATGCAATTACAATACAATGCAATACAACTCTAGATACCAATCGTAGCGCCTTGAAAAGAGTTGCTGATAATGTCTGGCCCACAATAAAACTGCTGTGGTGTTTGAATCTCTGGGGGAGATTCTTCTAATCATACCAGTCAATGAAACACCTCACACGGATGGAGTAATGTTGTCACAGTCTGCCATATTGTTTGCCCATTCTAGATGAGCTGTTGCGTCATTAGTTGGGATGCAGCTGCATGACTAGCAGATATTCATTTGCCAGCACGGGCTATTTGTCAGCCTTGGAGTCCAAAGATGGACCTGTAGTTTACAGCACAAAACCTGTGCTGCAGGACTAAGAGGTCTTACTGCGCTGGGAGTCGGCAAGGGTTGAAGTTACGATAGCAGTCGTAGGGATGAACGTTGTCTTTATCCACAAGCCATTCCAAGATGGCTCCAAGGTGGATCCACGTAAACCACATCCACTCTGCAAAGGCACCTTCTAGCCTGACTAAAAACTCAGGGGTGGCTGGTAGACATCTGAACACAGCCCTGGCCCTGATTACAATGGAGAACACCCCTCAATTTCAGTTGTGGATTTCTTTCTGATACACAACCAGGTCTTCTGCATTGGAAAGAAGTGCTGCACTGTGGCTTTGTGCTGCCCCAGCTTTCACTTGGTGCAAAGGATACAAAGTCCCAGACTAAGTCACTTCTCAAACAAACACACAGTGTTTACTTGACAGGGAATCCCATGGTATTTCAGCTCATGCAACAACTATCCCTGAGTTCTTTTATCTATGACTTAGCTTTTTAGTCTCAGGTCTTAGTCATGGACCTGTAAGGGGAGGTAAAATGCAAGACTAAAACTAATTCCTTTCAATGTACATGCACTAAGAGGCAATATCTGTTTCCTAAAAAAAAGATGAAATATAACAAATCTTAACGTCTTAAGAGGCACCGCTGTACAAAGACACTGAACACAACGTTTGACACCCGTTGAAACAATTTCTGCATGATGGTTTATTTACATAAAGTGCATAGGTCCCCATGAAAAGGTGCTCAGAGCGGCATCGTCCATGCTTTATGGCTCTCTCCCTGCACAAAGATGTCTTCTGAGACCTAGTTCACCCTCGCCCGTGCCTCCGTCTCTCTCAGGCTTTGGGACACCAGCAAAAACGTCAGTGGTATGTGAATGTTCTAGGGGTTCAAGGGGAGTCAGAAATAGAGAGAGAGGCTCATAAAATATATCTCATTGATTCGCTAGAACTGCAGTTTTTGGAACTCTGTTGTGGAAAGTTTCTTCAAAGTGTTGGATCAGCCAGGTTGTCTAACTGAGAAAATGCTTTTCCGTAATGCCCACTCATAAAGTCCTGGGGCAGAAGGCAGTGATGAGCGCTAAAAAGCTGATGGGTACGAAAATGGAAAGGTAATAGCTGTGCACATACAGAGGACTGGCTCTCCGGGCTCTCAATGCCGCGACATTGGACTGGCCTCGGGTCCACTCCTAGAAACAGACCAGGATTGTTAAGGTTTCTAAGTAATTATAAATAAAGAGTTCTATGCACTCTGATGAAGGCTTGATGTGGTCTACTAAAAGTCTGATATTTGTTCTAAATTATTTTGATACATCTGGAAGACATGTTCATACATGAATGCCTATAATTATATTTTTGGTATGTTTGGCTTTTTGTAAATTGCTAAAGTTGTAAAATTCTTCTACAAATTTGAGAAGGATATAGGAAGAGCACCAGTCTGCAGACAACTTACCTGGCATCTGAGGATGGGTGGCGTAACATGGAGCACTGGGGCAGTGGGGAGACCCCCATCCTGCAATGGGACCTCCTTCCTCTCCAAGGTTTTGTATGTCTGTGAGATACTCAAATGTCAGGGACCCTTGAAAGCTATATGTGAAGTAGTGTCTGAGGGATCCTACAGGTGAAGCGTTCCGTCCTCAATGTATGGATTCTACGCATATCTGCTGTTATGGGTTATGTTACTCGGTGTTGGGTCTGGATTGTGGCAAGACTGTTGTTGCCAAGCACTGCCTCGCCGACTGTTCAAACCCCTCAACACAAGTCTGCGGGCGCAGCTTGGAGGAGGCGTCGTCTTCTGCTATGTTCCAAGCTAGCTGACGCAGTAAGGTGGGAGTGGGCTTGGCCTGCAGTGATATACAAACATGTGGCAATTGAAAGAGTATTAGGTAGGTTATGGCTTCAAGGCTCAAGCCCTACATGCTTCACTTCCCATTACTTAACATTTAAAGTGACAGTGTATGAGTTTGTCTGCGCACCATCAATACCCGCCTTAGGGACAGCCTTACCTGGCAGCCATGGCACCCCAACCCTGGTACCTCCTCTTTGTCCTGTAGTAAATTCATAGGTTTCCACCCACCTAACCTATAAAATTCACCTCTCCAAAAGGACCCAAAGGACAGCGTTCTGAGTGCTTTGGAATTCCCGCACCAGTTGGTAACGGAAGTTTCTAGTTGAATTGGTTATTGTGCGGTACTTCTGTATATGATATTACCAAACCCTCTGGATTTTAGAGAACATATTGGCCTGTTATACCCTGTCAGAATATGGCCCTAGAAAGTCTGGTAATAGGGAATTACTTGTGAGATTCAGTGCAGGTACACAAATGTGTCCAATCATTTCCCTTTACATAAGGCATACCACGTAATGGTGGGGTAATGTTGAATTTCAGTATTACCGTTCCCTGCAGTGCTGGCTACTGCAGGTTAAAATTAATGATGTAAAATGACACTATCAGTGTAGCTTCAGTTCAGCCTTTACGGTAAAAGACAAAGCACCAGGTCTACCCACCTTTAATTCCCAAAACACAGGCACGTGATTTTATGCTGCCTCACAGAGGAAATGCCCTACCGAGAGATGTAGTGGATGCCATGCTAATCTCCCACCAGGCAGTACTGTGCAGCAAAATGCCCGATAAAGGGCAAACAGATTCTGTCCAACCACATCATTCCTGTGCCAGCTGAGCTATGGTCAACGTGATCCAGCGCTCTCACCAAAATTATGTATAAATGACTCTACCTATTACCACTAAATTTACCATACAACACTAGGCCCATATCAACAACAGAGCGACTGAATCATGAGGCGATAAGATCTATATATGTTGTTTTAAACTACCCACAATAAACAAGACCAGCTTGTCATTTAGAAAGTTTATTTAAACATATCTAGAAAAACTTAGGTTTTGGAATTTTATTATCAAGCATTAGAAAAAGTCATAAAGAAAGGTTTATTCAGAATTAATAAAGAGAGCAAAAATACAAGAAATATTATTCATTAGCAGAAATAAGTAAAATTAAGCATTTCCAAATCCTAACTATCTCACTGTCTCTACCCTCATCACCTAGAAATAAAGCATATAATAAAACTCCTTTCCTTACATATGTTGTCCATCAGCATAACACGTCCCTCTAGGATCTCGAGCGCAAGCCAAATGTCTGCTGTTTGGTCTGATTCTTATACCCTAAAATAAGCTGAGCTAACTATTTTTCACATTCCAGCAGATGAATACTAGCTCTCCATTGGCTGAGCCACCTCGTGCCACAGTAAATTGTGACATCTCCTTCTCACATGTCCGGGCAAATCCACTAGTTCATTGTTCATGCAGAAGTCTTGGCAGCATTTCCTCAGGCTGCTACAATTTGTAGCGAAAGGAGTTCAAGCAATGCAAATCTATCACGTCTCTTCCTTCCAACCTTGAGCCTGTCCGTTCTGAGCTCCGTGGCACGTTAGCAAATTTCTCCACAGAGTAATCTTTTAGCAGTTCTTTCCAAAACCTTTCAAAATAAAAGCTCATAGGCTTTTCATCCTTTTCAGAATTATTTTCTTGTGGCTTTTCATAAACAGGCCTCTTTTCAAAAAGCGTCATTTTTCTGCGCCACCTTTGCTTGCGTCACTTTTTTAAAAGTGCACTATTTTTCTGCAGCCATCTCTAAGCTTCATTAGTATAACTATTATATAAACAAACATAAAAGAGAAATTAATGAAAGAAATACAGTTTGTTCTGTTGTCACCCTCCATTGCTAATAATTAGCCTATTAGTCTAAATTACCTAGCTGTAATGCACAAATAAAGCAGCATTTTATATCTACCATTCTTCTTATTATCCAGCAATGTCCTTTATGCACCTATAGAGAATAGAGTGACACCACATAGACAGGGAAGCAAAATAAGCACATGCCATTTATTCTAAACAGCTGCAGTTAATTTTTGACATGACAAATAGACACGATTCATTTATTATTTTCACAAACAAGGAAATGCAACATAATGCACATTTATGAGCACACATGTTAGTAGCCCTTTATGTAATTTCTCGTGTATGTAACTTAAAACTAGGTTGAATTAATACACATACAGCACAGATCATTAATATAATTAATTAATTATGGAAGTGTAACTCCACGAGCTGAAATGTAATTCATTTCTGAATCTCGCTCCATCAACTCCCTCATCTGGTGATTAACCAATCACCACACACCACCAAAAATTTTAGCAAAAATTTTATCTAAAATGAACATGATTCAATTTCACCTGTGTTAGTATTTCTAAAGACTTGTCTCATCAGTTTGCCTACAACTCTCAAATTCAGTTTAACAAAACCCTTCCAGTTCTATCTCTCTCTCTTGTACCTTTCTGATTTTATAAATTCTCTTCTTTTCCTTAAGTATTTCTTCCTCTTGTGTAACATGCAACTGATCTTCAACAAAAGTGTCGCAAAAACTATAACTAATAAAGGTGTCAGTATTACACTACATCCCTTAAAGATTGAGCATCTTGAACTGTTATTTACAAAAACATGAAAGTATTTTCACTAAGCTTGCAAGGAAAAAATAAAACAAAAAATTGTAAAAAATTTTGTCTAAATTTTCTAAAAATTTCTAACACCCCCCTTTTTCAATTTTTTTACATTTTTTTATATATATATACCCTTAAACCTTCTAACACTTTTTCTTCGACCTTGCGTCACAAGTTATTTTCCAGCTAACACAATTTCTTCGACCTTGTGTCACTTAACACATTTTCTTCAGCCTAATGCCAAAAACAGAAAACGTAAAAATTTAACAGGTAAATGCTTCAATCATTGTCACTATTCTCTTCAAGCTTTTCCTGACTGCTACTATTTACCTCCACTATAGGTATCACTTCTAATTTCTTTCCTGCCTCACTTTTCTTTTCAGGATCTCTTTGACTTGATATTTCATCAATCTTTTCTTTTGATCTGTGTACCAATTTGAATTTTACGCCTTCATTTTCTTCTGGCCAATTATCACCTTTTCTTGGTAATTTCTTCTTTGACTTGATCACATTATTTTCTGTTCTCCAAGCTCTTTTTCTCAATTTTCTTACTTGAGAATCTTCATCATTTTCATCAGTTTCAGTGTCAGAAGTTTCAACTTTAGACTCAGGTACTTCTTTACTCGGCAGCTTCACTCCGTTAGGAACGTCATCTTTGTAGCTGGTACTTGGCAATTCATTTTTTTCTTTTTTTTCAATTACCTTCAACTTCCCAGTTTCAGAATTCCTGTTCCTGCTTTCAGGGCTACTTTTCTGCTTTTGAATACTCTTCTGGTCTTTAATCACAATCTGATCACATTCTTCTTCTGCTTCTTTTTCTAGCAGATCTTCATCATTTTCTGAATCTTCAGTTACAACTTCCAAGTCTTCTTCATTCAAGGCTTGTTTTTCAATCAAATTCTCCAGATGTCGACCAACTTGTCGATCTTCAAGATCTGGATTTCTTTCAGGCTCTTCTTCAGAATCTGAATCAGCAGTTGTGACACTATCCTCATCAGGACTTTCAGGTGTAGGTACACGAAAAGTATGGCCAGTGTCAATCCACCTCTTCAGTCTTTTCCACTTCACTGCATTTGTTGTGACAAGACTAACTCGCTTCTCTTTCTGCCACCTTGGCACTAGACAATTTCGTTTTAGACGAACCTTTTTCCTGACCTTTTTACCTGGTAACAGATCATGTGCTTGCTCTTTTTCTCTTCTTTGCACTTCAGTTCCATCTTCATTAGCCACAAAAGTTACTACATCTGATAAATTCCTGCAGTACTCCAAATTGATGCTATCATTAATAGTCATCATTCTTTCCACTGGTATGAATGCCTGTCTCATGACCTTGCCCATCATATTATCACGTGGTCTTAAATCTGTCTTTTTATCTGGTGTGACATCTGTCCATTTTATACCTGTAGCTAAGCACATTTTTGCATCTCTGTTTATAGTACCATTCTCTTGCTCCGCAACACCTGAAATTTCTAGTCTATGTGTACATTGGAGCTCTTGTTCAATTCTTTTACTATCTGGTAACTTTGTAACAGTAATTGCATCATTATGTAGCGTAAGAAATGCTTCAACCCATCTTGAAATCAAACAGAAAATCACAAAAACGTAGCACAGTTTGTTATGCAGTGCCATCTCAATGAAATCCATTTGTAATCTGGTGAATGAATCACTCTCCTGTCCTTCTGTTCCCATTCCCACAACTGTTTTCTTAACTTTGTTCACTTGCTGGCAAGTCAGTTTGACCATTAAATCTTTTCCAATATGTTCCAAACTATGGTACATTCTGTCCATGTCAGTAATCATGCTGTTTGGTAAAACTACTCTGTCATCTCTGTGTGTCCAAATCTCATCCTCATCTTGCTGTCTACATTCTGCTCTCAACCATGTGTTTTTCTCCTCATGAGTTCCTTCATCTTGTAAATCTTTGACTCCCTGCCATGTTTCAACTACAGATGTTAGTATTAGTGAACTCAAAGCATGTTCATCATTCTTTTTGTATGCTGCACATTTCACGACAGCAATCCTTTCTGACAACTGAATGCCATCAATCAATCCTTTAATTAATTTTGCATTTCTGATAGGTGAACTTGTAGAGGTCAAATAACCTCTTTGGGACCAGAGCTGTTCATAATCATGCTCAACTCCATAATCGTGTTCGCTGTCATCAACATCTGCAACTGTGCAGACAAAATATGCTGCTCTCATAAAGCCTTCCTCTGTTCTTAGACTAGAGCCATCAGTGAAGTAGACATAACCTGACTCTGGCAGAGGAACATTTTTAATGTCCTGTCTGGGCTTTTTGTCAAATTCTAATACATCCTGACATTCATCATTATTTGTCAAGTTTGTTTCAATCTGTCAATCAATTTCATCTATTGACTCATTATGCTGTGTCAAATCAATCAGATCAATGTCAGACTTCTCACTTGCTAGAACTGGAGTCATCACTCTTTCTTGCTGATTTGTAATCATTACCAGTTCAATTTTAAGTACAATAGAATTAAGTTTTTCAGTAAAACTTTTAATTTCAGAATTTAATGGGACCTTTAAAACTGCGGAATTAATTTCATCTTTATCAAGCACAGGTACTGTCACTGCTTCCATATAATTCATGGACTGTTTTAAATCATTTGATGAATTCACATGATCAGTAATATTAATTCCAGAAGTACTAGGCATTTCATCATGCTTTTCTGTCGCATCACATTGAGAATAGGTCTGATCTGGGACTTCATTAATTTGAACTGGGATTTTTGGCGTTACATTAATCTGTTCTGGGGGTCTTCTTGAATTCCTGTTCTGATCAATATTTACAACATCAATTTTACATTGATCACTATTTTCTACTCTGACACGTTTATTATTTAATTTCGCTAATTTGGGAATCATTAATTTGCTCTCACATTTAGCAACAACCTTTTTCATTTTCTTATACCAGGAAGTCATTTTCTTTTCCTTTATATAATTGTTATCCATGTTTTTTAAAATAGTTAAATATAATTTCAATAGGTAAAAGTACTCTCTTAATTTGCCTTACAGCGTTTGCTGATCAATTAATCAATTAATATAACACTATCAGGTGTAGAAAAACCTTATAACTTGGTCAATTTAATATTCCTCCTAATTTACCTGCAATACTAATTTTAATAAACCTGAAAAGAAAAACATTAATTTGCACAAAAAAACCCAGCAATATAAAATATTTATTTTGCAACAACAAAACACCTAAATGTGATTGGGTATGTTAAAAATGTATTTATTTGCACTTACACACCTTTCTGCATCAACAGCTGTGAAAAAAGAAAACTTGATGTGTTTGCCTTTAATTAAATTAAAATGTCTTGTTGTAAAAACCTTTAGACTACTTCTGTTAATTTCTTTAAACCAATAATTTAATTTTTATATAGAAATCACAAATCACCAATTTTTATTTATGAAAAATTCTTGCTTGCTACTATAACACACATCAACCTAATACTGTGGTCCCTATTCTAATAATAGTATTTGTTATTGCCACTATCGTTACCGCTGTGGCAGTATTTGCAGTTGTAGCATGTTATTTTACTAATTCTGCACTACTAACAGCTAATATTGCAGTGTGTCTGCATGTGGTGACTATTACTTAACAATTGGTCCCACCTCCCCAATGTCGTGATCAGTTTTAAAGCTCCACAATACTAGCGCTAGTAAAATATAACCTAAACAATTTAAAAAGAAACTCTGAGTACTAGCTAAGGAAATCAAAAACACAAACAATCTCGACAGTAGTAACAATGTGCATCAGCTAATTACAATGCAATAAATGCCTTGAGAATTTCTTGATATCACGCCTTCCACGTGATCTATATTTTCTAATTGTAGAACAGAAGACCTTTCAGCAAAAGCTTTCCTTCACGCTATTTTTACTTTCCATTAGTGGCACAGCATGTATTTCAGCACGAGCTTCTCTCCACACTCGGCTGAATGCAATGTTTACTTTCAATCAGTGTAACATTAAAACTCCAACACGACCTTCCCCAACACCTGCCTGCTTATTTTCAATCATATATGACAAGGATTTTAGCACAAATCTTAATAAACGCTTGACTGCGCACAATGACACAGTTTTTATTTCAATTAATTAATGTAACATCAAGCTTGTTCCTTTTGTACACAGCGCGATGATAGATTTCAGATAAGCTTCACACCATGTTCTTACCCCTTTAAACAGTCATTTAAATAAATTCAGACTTGCACAATCATTTTAAATTCTAAAGTATTTGTGCCACAATAAATATCCTTACAACAAGGGGCGGTGAGGGACAGAGTCTCTGAATTAGCAGAATACTCTCACCCAGTCAAGAGATCAGGGCTAGATCCAACACCGTTTTTTAGCTCATTGCACCATCCCAGTTTTAGAACCTGGCTGTATGCAAATTAGTCTGTCCCTGGCCCAGTGCATCATGGGAACAGGGCAGACCAGACTACAAAAGCCAATTCTTACACTGGGAAGGAAACAAGCTTCCGGGGACCGGTTTCTGGCATTTCAGCCGTCTTCGGCCCGGCTTGCTTGAATCCTGATGGTGCAATGAGCAAGGGACTCACATCTGAGTATACCCTTCCACGCTTAAGGTGGACAAAATTATTTACAACAAAGGGTGGTGATGGACAGAGTCTCTGAATTAAGCAGAATACTCTCACCCAGTCAAGAGATCAGGGCTAGATCCGACACCGTTTTTTAGCTCATTGCACCATCCCAGTTTTAGAACCTGGCTGTATGCAAATTAGTCTGTCCCTGGCCCAGTGCATCATGGGAACAGGGCAGACCAGACTACAAAAGCCAATTCTTACACTGGGAAGGAAACAAGCTTCCGGGGACCGGTTTCTGGCATTACAGCCGTCTTCGGCCCGGCTTGCTTGAATCCTGATGGTGCAATGAGCAAGGGACTCATGTCTGAGTATACCCTTCCACGCTTAGGGTGGACAAAAATATTTACAACAAGGGGTGGTGAGGGACAGAGTCTCTGAATTAAGCAGAATACTCTCACCCAGTCAAGAGATCAGGGCTAGATCCAACACCGATTTTTAGCTCATTGCACCATCCCAGTTTTAGAACCTGGCTGTATGCAAATTAGTCTGTCCCTGGCCCAGTGCATCATGGGAACAGGGCAGACCAGACTACAAAAGCCAATTCTTACACTGGGAAGGAAACAAGCTTCCGGGGACCGGTTTCTGGCATTACAGCCGTCTTCGGCCCGGCTTGCTTGAATCCTGATGGTGCAATGAGCAAGGGACTCATGTCTGAGTATACCCTTCCACGCTTAGTGTGGACAAAAATATTTACAACAAGGGGTGGTGAGGGACAGAGTCTCTGAATTAAGCAGAATACTCTCACCCAGTCAAGAGATCAGGGCTAGATCCAACACCGTTTTTTAGCTCATTGCACCATCCCAGTTTTAGAACCTGGCTGTATGCAAATTAGTCTGTCCCTGGCCCAGTGCATCATGGGAACAGGGCAGACCAGACTACAAAAGCCAATTCTTACACTGGGAAGGAAACAAGCTTCCGGGGACCGGTTTCTGGCATTACAGCCGTCTTCGGCCCGGCTTGCTTGAATCCTGATGGTGCAATGAGCAAGGGACTCATGTCTGAGTATACCCTTCCACACTTAGGGTGAACAAAAATATTTACAACAAGGAGTGGTGAGGGACAGAGTCTCTGAATTAAGCAGAATACTCTCACTCTCTGCAATGAGCTAAAAAACGGTGTTGGATCTAGCCCTGATCTCTTGACTGGTTGAGAGTATTCTGCTTAATTCAGAGACTCTGTCCATCACCACCCCTTGTTGTAAATAATTTTGTCCACCCTAAGCGTGGAAGGGTATACTCAGATGTGAGTCCCTTGCTCATTGCACCATCAGGATTCAAGCAAGCCGGGCCGAAGACGGCTGAAATGCCAGAAACCGGTCCCCGGAAGCTTGTTTCCTTCCCAGTGTAAGAATTGGCTTTTGTAGTCTGGTCTGCCCTGTTCCCATGATGCACTGGGCCAGGGACAGACTAATTTGCATACAGCCAGGTTCTGAAACTGGGATGGTGCAATGAGCTAAAAAACGGTGTTGGATCTAGCCCTGATCTCTTGACTGGGTGAGAGTATTCTGCTTAATTCAGAGACTCTGTCCATCACCACCCCTTGTTGTAAATAATTTTGTCCACCCTAAGCGTGGAAGGGTATACTCAGATGTGAGTCCCTTGCTCATTGCACCATCAGGATTCAAGCAAGCCGGGCCGAAGACGGCTGAAATGCCAGAAACCGGTCCCCGGAAGCTTGTTTCCTTCCCAGTGTAAGAATTGGCTTTTGTAGTCTGGTCTGCCCTGTTCCCATGATGCACTGGGCCAGGGACAGACTAATTTGCATACAGCCAGGTTCTGAAACTGGGATGGTGCAATGAGCTAAAAAACGGTGTTAGATCTAGCCCTGATCTCTTGACTGGGTGAGAGTATTCTGCTTAATTCAGAGACTCTGTCCATCACCACCCCTTGTTGTAAATAATTTTGTCCACCCCAAGCGTGGAAGGGTATACTCAGATGTGAGTCCCTTGCTCATTGCACCATCAGGATTCAAGCAAGCCGGGCCGAAGACGGCTGAAATGCCAGAAACCGGTCCCCGGAAGCTTGTTTCCTTCCCAGTGTAAGAATTGGCTTTTGTAGTCTGGTCTGCCCTGTTCCCATGATGCACTGGGCCAGGGACAGACTAATTTGCATACAGCCAGGTTCTGAAACTGGGATGGTGCAATGAGCTAAAAAACGGTGTTGGATCTAGCCCTGATCTCTTGACTGGGTGAGAGTATTCTGCTTAATTCAGAGACTCTGTCCATCACCACCCCTTGTTGTAAATAATTTTGTCCACCCTAAGCGTGGAAGGGTATACTCAGATGTGAGTCCCTTGCTCATTGCACCATCAGGATTCAAGCAAGCCGGGCCGAAGACGGCTGAAATGCCAGAAACCGGTCCCCGGAAGCTTGTTTCCTTCCCAGTGTAAGAATTGGCTTTTGTAGTCTGGTCTGCCCTGTTCCCATGATGCACTGGGCCAGGGACAGACTAATTTGCATACAGCCAGGTTCTGAAACTGGGATGGTGCAATGAGCTAAAAAACGGTGTTGGATCTAGCCCTGATCTCTTGACTGGGTGAGAGTATTCTGCTTAATTCAGAGACTCTGTCCATCACCACCCCTTGTTGTAAACAATAAATATCCTTGCAGTGATAAAATCACTTTCACCAGTCAGCTACCAACTAAAGCCTAACATTTTTAACAAAGCGTGAAAGAAGCCATGAAAAAGCACAGTGATTTAATATCCACTGCAAAAGTTATCGTCTTTGTAATCCTTTAAGCAACCCCGAGGAAACAACTTGGCAGTCAGTTATAATATACATACCAAGCCATTCACAGCACGATCTTGATGTGACACTACCGGAGTCACAACGAATCAATGTGCAGCTCTGCTGTGACACTGCGCTTTATCATCCAATGGGTGCGCGGCTCCTCTATGACGAGTCGGGACCTGAGCCAATAGAAAAGCGGCTCCTTCGTTCACAACTCCGTTTTTGTTATAATCATTTCCCCTCGCGCTCAATCCCTCGTTATTAAGTGTAGTTTTAACTTATTGTGCAATCGCTTTTATTTTATTTTATTTATGCACTTTTATATAGCGTGTACTCGCTTTCCTGTATCAGTCACAACACGCCTCTCCTCCTAAAACAACAGCGCGACTGCAGCAGAGATATCCAAAGTGAAGACCTATCTCTTTATTCAAATGTGTGTTCTGTACTCGCTAAATTCAAAACTCTCTGCAGACAATAATGACGCGCACCGCAGCTCTTGCTCTGACGCTGTTCAGCCAATCAGGGCGCGGCCTTTCTTTTACTCTGTGATACCTCGACCAATGAGAGCGCGGCGGCTGTGACGTAGACAGCCACTGCAGCTGGCAGCTCTCCCCTTCGTTCTTCACTCGGTAAACGGCCCCTCCCTTACAAAATGTATTGAAAACTATTTTCGCCAGCCTTTATTATAATTTAGAAGTGACACGCACAGCAAAAAATGAAGTAAAGAACTAAATCGTACACATTTTCAAAATAGAAATAATTCTTTTAGTTGTGATACACACATTATTTTATTTGCGTGATAGCTTTCAAATAAAAATTTTAAAAACGGGGACACTTGAATTTATAAATAATTTGGATGACTGTGGTGGCACACATCAACTAATCATTGCACGACCACCTAAACCAATATAATGCTCTCACTGCTTTGTTGTGAGGCTTTAGGCGTCCTAACCAATCAGAGCTCAGCTTTACTATGACGCTCCGGACTCCTCACCCAATCAGAACGCGGCTGCTCTGACGCACACAGTTGCTGCGGTTTCAGGCTCTCCCCACACGCTCTCGCTCTCTAAAACAGCCCCTCCTTCACAATTTTCGATCGTGTTACTTTTCAATTGATTTAAATAGCGCGCAATGCTTTTTAGTGTATTTAAACAGCGCGCAACACTTTATAAAGTCTCAGAATAGTATAGACTTTATTTTGAACGTTCCTAAGTACCTTAAATTTACTTTTGGTACAATTTATTAACTACATAAAACAAAACCATTTGTCTGCTTCTCTAAATAGGATAGTTTTACAGTTATGCAAGAAATTCTTTGCGTGGAATAGACGACGCTATTCTCACAGAATATACATTCGCCAATAGAGTAATTCTTACCCTACCCTTCTAACAGGTAATAATCAAAAGTGTTTCAGTTGAATGCAGGTACATTTAGCAATTCAATTTTAACCTCATTGACATTACAGAACATTCACGCACTTTCAAACAGGAAAACCCTAATACATACATACATGAAATCCTGGCGGGACTCTAACCCCCCACTGATAACATCAATCGTCAGTAAAATAAGCGACGTTATCCTACCCTTCACTCAAGTTGAATAAGTTCTATTACTTTCCCCACAGAAAGGTTTACAATGGACACATTGTCCTTATACTCAATGTTTCGATTTCATAGACAATCCTCACTATGCATGCATTCTTTCTGACACACCTATCCCTAACACGTGCTGCGCGACGACAACACTTGTGATACACAACGATATCACAACTCTGAAACAGATCAAATGCACTGTGTGACTTGTGACTTTACACTCTGGCCACACTACTCTGTACCGGTACAACTAGGATTTTCCACGTCGGAAAAATCCTTTCGACTACACATAACACAATTGACCAAACTCAACATATGTTAATCATTTATCCTATGAATATACCAACATATATGTGTCATGCATGTAACATGTATGTCAAAAACAACATATAACCGTCCGATTGCTACCAGAAAAATTGATCCAGCGCTCTCACCAAAATTATGTATAAATGACTCTACCTATTACCACTAAATTTACCATACAACACTGGGCCCATATCAACAACAGAGCGACTGAATCATGAGGCGATAAGATCTATATATGTTGTTTTAAACTACCCACAATAAACAAGACCAGCTTGTCATTTAGAAAGTTTATTTAAACATATCTAGAAAAACTTAGGTTTTGGAATTTTATTATCAAGCATTAGAAAAAGTCATAAAGAAAGGTTTATTCAGAATTAATAAAGAGAGCAAAAATACAAGAAATATTATTCATTAGCAGAAATAAGTAAAATTAAGCATTTCCAAATCCTAACTATCTCACTGTCTCTACCCTCATCACCTAGAAATAAAGCATATAATAAAACTCCTTTCCTTACATATGTTGTCCATCAGCATAACACGTCCCTCTAGGATCTCGAGCGCAAGCCAAATGTCTGCTGTTTGGTCTGATTCTTATACCCTAAAATAAGCTGAGCTAACTATTTTTCACATTCCAGCAGGTGAATACTAGCTCTCCATTGGCTGAGCCACCTCGTGCCACAGTAAATTGTGACATCTCCTTCTCACATGTCCGGGCAAATCCACTAGTTCATTGTTCATGCAGAAGTCTTGGCAGCATTTCCTCAGGCTGCTACAACTTGTAGCGAAAGGAGTTCAAGCAATGCAAATCTATCACGCCTCTTCCTTCCAACCTTCAGCCTGTCCGTTCTGAGCTCCGTGGCACGTTAGCAAATTTCTCCACAGAGTCATCTTTTAGCAGTTCTTTCCAAAACCTTTCAAAATAAAAGCTCATAGGCTTTTCATCCTTTTCAGAATTATTTTCTTGTGGCTTTTCATCAACAGGCCTCTTTTCAAAAAGCGTCATTTTTCTGCGCCACCTTTGCTTGCGTCACTTTTTTAAAAGTGCACTATTTTTCTGCAGCCATCTCTAAGCTTCATTAGTATAACTATTATATAAACAAACATAAAAGAGAAATTAATGAAAGAAATACAGTTTGTTCTGTTGTCACCCTCCATTGCTAATAATTAGCCTATTAGTCTAAATTACCTAGCTGTAATGCACAAATAAAGCAGCATTTTATATCTACCATTCTTCTTATTATCCAGCAATGTCCTTTATGCACCTATAGAGAATAGAGTGACACCACATAGACAGGGAAGCAAAATAAGCACATGCAATTTATTCTAAACAGCTGCAGTTAATTTTTGACATGACAAATAGACACGATTAATTTATTATTTTCACAAACAAGGAAATGCAACATAATGCACATTTATGAGCACACATGTTAGTAGCCCTTTATGTAATTTCTCGTGTATGTAACTTAAAACTAGGTTGAATTAATACACATACAGCACAGATCATTAATATAATTAATTAATTATGGAAGTGTAACTTCACGAGCTGAAATGTAATTCATTTCTGAATCTCGCTCCATCAAACGTACACTCTCCCGTGCAGTATCAAGCCGGCCAATAGCAAGGACATTGGTATAGGGAAGACCATTCGATAGACCCAACTACTTATGAATAAAGAGAGTAATAACAAGCAAACCACATCTGAGCCTTGGCATAATCAGGCCAATGAGGTATACAGAGATAAAACGAAGAGTTGCCAAACTTTCATGGATGGCACTACAGCTGTGATACAGAGAATAGCAAATAGGCTCAGTTAAAGAACAAGAAGGAGTAGACATGAAAAACAGACTGGGTTGCAGGTAGGAATACCAACCGATCTGCAAAGCCTGGTGCAGGAGAAAAGTCAAAGGAGCGGTCGTCTACATCCTGAGATCCAAATTAAGCAAACATGTATAAAAAATGTATAAAAAATATCCAGACTCTTATTTGCAGGGCTTAAAAGACACCAGAACTGCACCAGCGATAGGGACAGATTAGCAAACCAGAAAATCAATGTGGCCAGGCAACCCACTGTTTCTGACTCGAAGATAATCTGCATTGGCATGAACAGGACTTTAAAAACATTTTATGGAACACGTCTTAGGACGAACAGAGTACCCAGAATGCATGGCATTCAGGATGGAGTCAGATCTCTTACTCAGTGGCGTAACTGGAAATGACGCACCCCGCCTTGCACAATGGGATGAGGGGTCCTTGAGTCTCCTATATGTTACAGCTATTAAAGATTATTGCAGAGATTATTGTTCCCAGCATAAGCTTGATCTTATTGCTTCTTTTAAGTTTGTCTTGTGTCACTTAGCATTGTTCAGTTGTTTAGGGTTTTCTAGCTCCAAGGCACCCTACTCTGGGAGTTGGTGCCCTTTCTAAATTTCCAAACCTACACTAAAACTGCATCTAATACTGCATTGGAAATTTCTACCAGATGTGAGTTTCCATAGTCCAGCCTCAATAGCACCTGTTTAAAATCCTTTCCCCTGATAAATAATGTAATGTCTTGAAGGAGCCTGAGTTGACGCTGTGCTCCTGTAGAGATTAGTCGATGTGTGCTTGCAGGTCCAAGCCTAGTGATCTAGCATAATGCACAATGGCGGGTAGGGGTGGGTGCTCAGCACACCTCATGAGTTAAGCCAGGTGTGGATCTGGTGGTTAGAACTTTGTGGAGAGATTAGTAAAAGCTCTGTTTTAAGTCATTCAGTTAGAGGTGGTGTTTAATCATCAAAGTCTAGATGTCAGCCAGAACGTGGGCCCAATTTCCATGTCTTTATGGAAGAAAATCCTTAAATACATCTGAGTGATACCAGAGTTAAAGTGTTTTGCAATGTTACAGCCTTTGAGGGAGGAGGCAAGATTTTCCACATAGTGATTGAAAAGAGTGGGAGAGAGAACAGAACTTTCAGGAACACCTTGTCAGAGTGGGGATGGCTAAAAGAGAGAGTTAGCTAGTTTTGTGTTTTGATACTGCTTTCGAGGTGTGATGAGAACTAGATCAGAACTGTTCCTCTCATCTCCATTCTATCCTCAAAGAATTTGAGAAGACATAAGTACTGAATATTGTCAAATGCATCTAACCGGTCCAGTAGTGGGAGGAAGCAAGATTCTCCTTTGCTTAGGATGCAAAGTGCATCATTGACTAGTTTTAGAATTGCTGTTTCTGTACTGCATCCTGTTCTAAAGCAAGGTTTCAAGCTTTTCCAGAGGATTATAATTAACTGTGAAAAGTTTGAGCTACGTTTCTATGGAGTATTCAAGGACTTTACTAAGCAAAGAAAGATTTGACAGAGGAACCTTTCCCCCTCCTGAGGGGGAAGCCGGGAGGTCTCTCCTTCTTACTTTGTGCTTTTACTATAATCGTGCATTTTTAAAACGCTGCATTTATTTGAGGCTTGATTTAATAAGCCTGGAGACTTCCTTGTGCTCCCTTGTGCTTTGTGTCCCCTCCCCCCCGCCACCGGACCGCTCTCAGCCGAGCATCGACGCCGAGGGTTGGTTCCTGGCTTTGGCGGCCATATTGGGTGTGGGCCGGGCTGGTGACGCGCTCTAGTTGCGCTTATAGAGGCTTAGTGAGCCCGTGTGAGCAAATTTGACAGAAGAACCTTTCCCCCTCCTGAGGCGGAAGCCGGGAGGTCTCTCCTTCTTACTTTGTGCTTTTACTATAATCGTGCATTTTTAAAACGCTGCATTTATTTGAGGGTTGATTTAATAAGCCTGGAGACTTCCTTGTGCTCCCTTGTGCTTTGTGTCCCCTCCCCCCGCCACCGGACCGCTCTCGGCCGAGCATCGACCCCGAGGGTTGGTTCCTGGCTTTGGCGGCCATATTGGGTGTGGGCCGGGCTGGTGACGCGCTCTAGTTGCGCTTAAAAGGGGCTTAGTGAGCCCGTGTGAGCAAATTTGACAGAAGAACCTTTCCCCCTCCTGAGGCGGAAGCCGGGAGGTCTCTCCTTCTTACTTTGTGCTTTTACTATAATCGTGCATTTTTAAAACGCTGCATTTATTTGAGGCTTGATTTAATAAGCCTGGAGACTTCCTTGTGCTCCCTTGTGCTTTGTGTCCCCTCCTCCCGCCACCAGACCGCTCTCGGCCGAGCATCGACGCCGAGGGTTGGTTCCTGGCTTTGGCGGCCATATTGAGTGTGGGCCGGGCTGGTGACGCGCTCTAGTTGCGCTTAAAAGGGGACGGCCATGCCTTCGCGCAGCGGACGCGCCGAACCTGCGCCGGAGTCGTGCCAGAGTCCTGTCCGTCTGCGCCCGTCCGCGCACAACCGGGCACTAGGGCCTATCCCTCTGTCAGTCGATTGACATACTCCTCGGGTGAGCTACACCTGTTACATACTAGTACTCTTACATTACCCTCAATTACCTTAGCTAAGTTAAAAGAGTCTAGTATATTGTCCTCTAATAGGAGTATCACGGGGCGCCATCCCAGTTTGAGGTTAACTTGCCTGAACACTAGATCACTACAAAAGCACCACCTTGAAATTTTTACTCTCCTTCAGGATAATGACATCGACATTTTAACCCTCACAGAAACATGGCTGGGCGATAACTCTCTACCTGATATCATTGCCTCTTTACCTAATGACTATGATGCAATTTGGCATAATCGCGCCGACAATGCCCGTGGAGGTGGGGTAGCCATTCTTTTCAAAAAACATCTGACAGCTACTAAACTAATGGCTGAAACAGTGGAATTAGCGGACATACTCGGGGTGAAGATTACACTGAGAAACACCTGCTTGGTCATCCTTACAGTTTACCGTCCTCCAAAATCCACTGTAATGTTTAATGACCTATTGACCCCAATTATTTCAGACATTTGTACACGTTATCAAAAGGTCCTAATAACTGGAGATTTTAATGTCCATTGGGACAAATTATGTAAAGAGGGAGCAACGCAACTGTTGGAAAATACTATGACCCCACTTGGACTTAAACAATTAGTGGAGGCACCTACACATATCAAAGGTCACACCCTGGATCTTATTTGGACCTCTGACCCGGCTGTAGTGCTAACAGATATTACACCCTGCATATGGTCAGATCACTACATGATAAATTGTGACATTCCTGTAGATGGCCTTCTGCCTCAACCCCCACCCCTTAAATCCAAAAAAGTTAGACAATGGAAGAAAATCGATTCAGAAGCTTTGTCGGACACCCTTCTTATTAATTTACAGTCCCATGATATGCATGGGGATCTGGATCAGGAATATACCTATCTTATGCAAAATCTTGGTCAGGCCATCGATCAAATAGCACCTGAAAGAAATCAAAAGATAAATAGAACGGTAAAGGGAGCTCCATGGTTGAATTCCTCCCTGAGGGAACACAAAATTAAATTACGTCTGTTAGAGAGACGTTGGAGGAAATCAAACGATTCCGTTGATAAAGATCATTATAAAGCGTTTCTTAAACTATATAAAAGCTATATTCAGTCAACTAAAGCGGAGATCTTATCAGAGTTGAGTAAGAAAGTAGAAAGATCAGAATCTCCTATTGATTGTAACACCTTTCAAAACTACTTCCTCGACAAAGTACAAACTATTTTGACTGATATTAAGAACACCTCCAGTAATCACCCCTCGCTTCCATATCCTCAACCCCCTCCGCCAATATATACCATTTCTAAGTTTCCCCCGATCGACTCCATGGTCTTAGGACAGCTCATGAACAGAACAAAATCCGGTTACCCTGCAGATCCTTGTCCTCCCAGTATTTTTCGCATGGCGCTTCCTGCCTTTGGTAGTCACTTTGTCTCCCTATTAAATAGATCATTATACTCCGGCCAGCTTCCATCTAGTTTTAAAGAAGCTCGAGTCAGGCCCTTAATAAAGAAGCCGGGGGCTGATCCCATCAACCTAAAAAATTATAGGCCTATATCTCAGCTTCCTTTCTTGTCCAAGATTTTCATGTTCTGATGTCCTTGTCATCTTTTTTGGAGTCACACCACCTTCTCCACGAACGCCAAGCAGGTTTTCGGGCGCATCATAGCACTGAATTGGTGATGCTTTCGGTGCTTGATGAGCTCAGAGGTATGGCTGACAGTAAAAAACCGAGTACCCTGATATTATTAGATCTGTCAGCGGCATTCGATACTGTCAGCCATACCCTGCTCTTGGACAGATTGGCTGCGGCTGGGATACAAGATGTAGCCTACAAATGGCTTAAATCCTTTCTCTCTGGAAGATCTCAAAGGATTCAATTGGAGGACCACATATCAAATCTGGGTACCCTGAAGTGTGGAGTCCCCCAGGGATCTGCTCTGTCCCCACTCCTTTTTAATCTTTACTTGCAGCCTTTAATTGACTCTTTAGTTAGCATGGGCTGTAAAACCTTTAACTATGCGGATGATACTCAGTTGCTATTCAGCATCGAGAACACTGCATCCGCACAGACCCATGCTCAAAAAATACTTAGTCATACGGTGAATTGGATGACACCAAATTCGCTGAAGATCAATCCTGAAAAAACGGAGGTCCTGGTGGTTTCATCTGAAGCATCCCCTTGGGGAGATTTGTTTTGGCCGCAAGATCTTGGCCCGACTCCTAAACCCTGCTCCAACGTAAAAAGTCTTGGCATTAAGATCGACCATGAGCTGTCAATGGTCAGCCAGATCTCCTCAGTGGTTGGGACTTGCACTAACTTAATCAGACAGCTACGCAAGTTAGTCCCCTTGCTTTCCCCCTCTACGCTCTGTACAATTGTCTCAGCCACAATCATTTCGAGACTGGACTACGGGAATGCCTTGTATTTGGGTCTCCCCAAAACTCTTATAAATAGACTGCAAGTAGTCTTGAACGATGCAGCTAGGCTGATTTTTCGGCTACCTAGACGCACTCATGCATCGCCGCTGTTATGTAAGTTACATTGGCTCCCCATAAAACAACGGGTGGAGTTCAAGAGTTTGTGCATTGCCCATAAGGCTATCTATGGTCAAGCACTGCCTTACATTAAAGAACGCATTGGAGTCTATAGACCGTCACGATCATTAAGGTCTTCTAACACTCAACTGCTTTCCTGTCCTCGCTATAAACTATCTACGAAAGGTGGCAGATCTTTTTCGGCGGTTGCCCTACAAGTTTGGAATAAACTTCCTGAATCCCTTCGCAAAGAATCCAACTTGCTGCAGTTTAGGAAATCTTTAAAAACACTTCTGTTTAGAGAAGCTTTTAGCCTTACTTAGTGGTATAGTTTCTTGTATCTGTTTCTTTGTTAGCCCAGCTTTTTCTGTCAAAGGCAACTTGAGACCTGTAGGTGATTTGGCGCTATATAAGCTGTAGTTAACAATAACAATAACAATTTGACACCAAGGGTGAGTTACTAAGTCTTCTGGGTTTGCTCCTCAAGTTTTCAATAGAGGTGATACCTAGTCTATTTTCAGTAAGTCTAGCACTAATCGTTGCTAGAGAGAGGCATTAATTAGATTGATCCATTAGGCTGGAGCTGAAGAGCTTATCTCTTTGAGGAGTGCTTAGTATATAAGCTTGAGGAGATGGGAGGGTGATTTGGTCTTGGCAATGGTGTTTAACAAAGGGCCTCTGTTCTATAAGAAGTCCAAGTGACCTTAGGTTTCACCATATCCACTATTGCAGGCAGTGTTAATGAGAGTTCTATCATTTTCATCTAATCCTCAAAGAGGGTAGAGAAATTCTCACATTTTTCTTTGGTGTAGTCAGTATTGCCCTTAATGGGAGATCAGGTTACTATATTCACTATCTTTTTAGGATAATTTTTACTAGCTCAGTCTCCTTTCTAATTAAAGTAGACTTGACTTCATCAGTGAGTTTTGTATTTCTTTATCTGATTCTTCAATTTTGCTACTATACTGTGGGGGAAGGATTGTCACAGCATAGTGGTTCTATACCTCTAAGAGTCTTCATCGTGTCTTCTGAATACAATTGTGCGGATCTTTTCAGTTTTAATATTGTTGAGGCCTGAGTTTTGTTAAGAACCGAGTATTAATTTATAGGCCTGTTTACCTCTTGGTCCTGAGAGATGGTCTCTGGGAGAGAGGCAACATTATCAGTAAGGGAGGAAGGAGCACAAAGGCATCTAATATTCTACCAGGTGACTGAAACGTCAGCCCTGTACTAACCACTAAAAAATGTTATTCAGGTCTCGCTTTAGACCTTTTTGTTGGCTTTGAAGACTTTAGAGGAGTGGAGCATGAAGGGTATAAGGAAGTGACCTGACCAATCAACAGAGATCAGTATCTTGGTTGTGAGTTTCTCCTCTACAGCAATTAGGTCTAAAGTGGAGCCTTTGATGTGGATGGGCATCGAACATGCTACTGTAGAGCTAGTTGATAGGAATGAATAGAGCTGTGATACAGCAGGTTGCTTTGTATATTCCCAATGTAAATTGCACTTTCTGAAGAGGTTGATTTATCACTTATGAATTAGAAGAGTTGCTCCAAAAACATTGTGTTGCCAACCGGCGGCTAGTAGGCGACCTATCTTTTGCCGGATTTTGGGTCAATCTCTTTGATTTGCTTGAAATAAACTTTAAAGTCTTTCAGAGCATACAATGACAAAGAATAATAATATGAATTGATTTTTTTAGGATCTTGCATTTGATGGATTCTTTGTGAATAACTGGCACACCACTGATTTTTCCCTGTTTGAGATGATTGAATAATGTGGTGGCACGAGAAAGTCTATTATTGAATCCAAGAATTATTTTAACCATGTTTCTTTGCAAACTAAGTGTTTGAGGTTACTTGAGGAAATCAGGTCAGCGATCTTGGGGCTATGCTTCATGCCTGACCAGCAGTTATGCAGGAGGCACTTAAGGGAGGGATGTAAAGTCATGCTCCTGGAGACTGGTGCCATTTTGACTTAGGCCATTCCCAACCCAAGGCAGAAAGCAAAGGTCTCCTTTTTACCGGAAGCAAAGCGGAAGTAGTTCTCCATTGCCATGGCTGTAAGCCTATGTAATCATTGTTGCCTCAAAGAGTACTCTTTAACCCTTTCTTCTCTTCTCCAAGAGGGTCCAGGAGGGGTACATTTGAAGCTCTCACATCTTATCCCGGTGACCTGCACACTGTTCATGCCTTGATCACTGTATGGAGGCCTTGGTAGGGGTGCAATACACAATTCCATGCTTCTGCCCAGGTCAACAGAAAGCACCATCTCTTAATAAACAAAATGGTAAATCCCATGTGCAGATAGTTCATTACTTATTACTAAATCAATACTTTAATATCCCCAGGGGTGGCAGAAAAAGCACAAATCCCTCTTCTTCGTGCCATTAAAGGGAAGGGTTCCATTTCTAAATATTCTGCTTCAGTCAGTTTCAAAACCTTACAAAGGTATACAATAAAGGGTAAGGGACTATCTTTTTACTCACCTATAAATGACAACACTGCATTTTGTAAATATTTCAAGTGCATGCCGATACTTTTTTTTCTCTACAAACAGGTAGAATTCCATTGAATTTCTAGTTAGTACCTGACATGGTCAAGCAATATAGTTCTCTGCGGGAGTTTTAACCCCTGTTATTTGCACACCCAACACATATTGTCCAAAGCGTATGATAAGGGAAATGGGCAATTAACATTTGATTTCCTAGCATCTAACTGCATCTGGGCAATAATACTATTAGCACATGTCTCCCTTCCTCGCCCAACAGAGGCAGCCATGCTTGGCTACTATCTTTGCCTGTTTCGCATCTCTGCCTCTTACTGACCTTAAAATGCAAAAAAACACAGCAGTAATTGCCAGTAATCCCAGTTTTATGATTGGCTGAGCCAACGTAAGCATTCATAGCGCGTGCTATGTTTCATTATCATAATTGATTCCTTGCCTGGACATGACCTACAATTCCAAGGAATTACATTTCAAGTCAGTATTTTTCTAGGCCAATTATGCAATGTCTACGCATTTCATGGCATGCTGAATTAAATCACGAAGTTCAACAACGACATTTAATGGTGTGTTTCAAATCATTCACTGTTTGGCTGCAAAGTTTGCCTTGGCTTTCGAGACATACTTCCTGTTCATGCCAGTCACTGCAGCTTTCTCAGTCTCCTTCTTGCAATATCTTTGCAAACTGAACGCTACATTTCGAGCACATTCCGTTCTCCTGCAATATTTATAGTATTGTAATAAACATACGGCGAGGATACCCGGGCAGCACAAAATCAGGGTGGCCCAAAGTTAAGGAGAGACTGATGTGCAAAGAAAATGTAATTTTGGGTTAAATGTGGCATTTGCGATTGTGTGCTTGTATGTGTGGATAACGTGAACCTTTCCTCAAAGAGTATCCCTGTGCAAAGTAGGCATATTACACGATGTACGTGATTTTGTTATTCTTTGTGAAAAATATATATGCAAACGGTGTGCAATATGTGTACACATCTCAGGCAATGCACACAATTGCCCACATGCATCAAAGGGAATTGCATTCGCAATCGGTGCGAATCGCAAAATTCGGCCGTTTGCGAATGCAATTTCATTTTTTGGGATGCATCATCTTTTTTACTTTTTTCGCAATTTAAGGAATCGCAATTATGTTGCGATTTCTTAAATTGAGATTGCATTTAAGAAATCGCAATTTGTGATTTCTTTACAATGCATGAATATTTTTTTTTGCGAATTCGCAAATTGGAAGAGGTAAATTACCATGAAGTTGAACTTCATGGTAATTTGCGAAAACTTACAAAAATGCACAAAAGTGCATTTTTGAAAGTTTCATTTTACACACACACACTTGCCCTTGGGGCACGTGTGTGTGAAAAATGTTCTTAAAGTTTAATTTCAGGGGTGCAGGGGGGGGGTCCTTTGGACCCCCCCCTGCACCCTTGAAATAGCATTCTCATTTTGCGATTCCTTAATTGCGAATCGCAAAATGAGAATGGCTTCCCATTGATTCCTATGGGCCTCTAGGCCTCTAGGCCCATAGGAATCAATGGGAAGGGATTCCTTAATTGCGATTCGCAAATTGTAAATTGCAATTAAGGAAAATTAAGAAATCGCAAAAAAAATTGCGATTTCTTAATGCATAGCATTTTGCGATTTCTTAATTGCGATTCCTTCATTTTCGCAATTAAGAAATCGCAAAATGTAACAATGATGCATGTGGCCGATATCACTTCGAACAATCTTTGAATGTAGGTAATAAACTGTGCGTGTGGTCATTGCGTAGGGCTGTACATGATTTACAGTATAAGTGTGCAACTTTCCCATTGTGTGCACCATTGTCCAATATGCAGGACGCCTCAAGAACCATTCTAGCAGGAGGATGCCACTGCTCTGTTGTGCAGCTCCTCTATCACTTTATTTGACCCCTCCTCGGAATTCTAATTCCCTCTTGGTGGTGCATCTTTGCTTTGAGTGCTTGTTTAATTTTATTTGACAACTTATTTGTATTAGTTTTCAAATACAGTATCAAGCCTTCAATGTCATTGTATGATGTTAGAGTGACAATAATGATATGTTTGTCTTATGATTAGTAAGATATCTACCACTTCTCAGCAAGAGTCAATTTTTCACATCATGACCTTCCATCTATGAGGCAACGGTATTGAGCCCCCCGCCTGCCTCCTCAGATTTTCTGGTGTTTCTGAGGACACTCTCTAAGATCATACATAGGCACCTCCAGTTTTCTGCACCCGTCGTCAGTTTTTCCGTTTAGCAGTGGTCAGGTCCTCCGGTATTCTCCAGTTTGGGGCAATGCCTTGCTTTGCCAGGACCCACCCAAGACCCAAAAATACTTTTTGGTATCTGGTTAAGCCAATTTCCCTGTGGATGTTCAGCAGCACTGTTTAATGAGTGAACAGGGCTGGACTGGAAGTGTAGGGTGCATAGCCAACGAGCGCCGCAAGCGAGCCAGACCACTACAAGGGTGTTTGGGGGGAGGGGAGGGGGTGTTTCTCCCTCCAAGAAAATGTGGGAAAAATTGTGGGTTCTAAACACATTTCACATTTCACATTTATCATTATATATTCAATTGTATTAGTTTTTAAAGCATAGTAAATGATGCCCTTAAGCACCTCAGAATACAGCAATCTTCATTGTGGCCCTTCAATGAGTCCCTCACAATCACTCTCCAACAGTGCCTCTCATCTCTCCATAGACCCTCTCTCACATGTATTTCATTTTTTTTACAGCACCTCTCATACCAGTGTAAGGGGTCAGAGCATTTTACATCACACACACATACAGAGACAATGAATCATACTTTTGTAAATCCGTATGTAGAAAATGTTACGTAAAACAAAGGGGACTACAAGGTGTAAGATTAAGATGTCATCCATACTGGTCGGCATTTCAAAAAAGTGTTTGGTAAGGGGAAGTGCAAACACAGGATTCAGAACGTAACACAGAGGTTAGGGTTGACTTTACTAGTAAGAATGTATTTCTACCCACACAAATCCTATTTATCAAAATTAGGATAATGAAAAAGACTGGGAAAAAAAATAACTTTCTATCCTAGATTACTATTGCAACTTATGAGCTGCACCGTAGCAAAAGGATCTCTGTGACAAAAGTGTTAAATCACTGAGCAATTCACATAAAATACTGTTCCGTGATCTGCATAGTACCTACTCTATGCAGCAGGCATATTAACCCCTCCGTGCTACCTTAGATGGATCAAAACTGACACTAGAAAACACACTGATCTCTTTCCAGCAGGTACGTTAATCATCAGAATTATCCTGGCACTTTTATTTTTTCCTGCAACTGTTGGATATACAAGGAACTCTGCAGTGTTTTTAAAACGGTTGCACTGCTGCAAAACCGTCCCCCGGTAACAAAAGCGCCCCCACCCGTCAAGCCTCTGGGGAAACGCCCGGTACGGCCATTCCGGCCTTCTGAGCGAGGGTGATGTGGCTACCCACATCCTCAGCAGAGATATTTTCAACCGGTTCCTAAAAGGACCCTGCCGTTCCAAACTGTATGGAACATGCCCACATCATCTGTGTGTAGACCGGAAACATGTGGGGTGAGGAGTCACTGTGTATGTGCCATAGTTTCATAATGTATAATAAACTGTGTTTGAATTGTATACATTGATATCTTGCGGCTATGGTAATTCCCATCCCTACTAGTGTTAGCTGTGCTTCAAGGGGACTGAAGTCGGAAAGCGTATCTGACTGGGCAATATAGGGGTATATTGCGAGTCAGAATTATAATATCTGTAAAATTGTGGCTTCTGGAGTCTGAATTCTTCTTGAAGTTCCACTAAGGATTAAATGTTCTATGTGTAATTAGCACTGACAGACGATATTCCCAATCTGCCCCATCCCTCGAAGTATGGTAGATGGTCACCTGAAGAAGTAATGTGCTAACCCAAATCGGAGTCCTTTTGGCTAGCTTCCCTTGCCACTGCACCTATTCTATTGCGTTTTTCCAAATTTTTAAGACTGTTTTAGTTGTTGTGGGATGTCGCACGGGGTACGTTCCTCATATGGGAAGTCGATTGGCAGTATCTCTTAGTGCCTATCTTCCACCCTATAGATGGGAGGATATAAATCCTCTAGGCAGGGCCTCCAGCAGTGTCATATAATCAACCATTTACGACAATGTGATATGCTGCTCTGTGGTTAGAGAGAACGTCTGCCATACTCACCTTGCCATTGTATGGTAACTTGCAATACTTGGTAATAGATACTCTGGGTGTTTTATTTGGTTGTAGAAAAGAGGGTATTAAGGATATACATTGCTTATAAAGGAAAAGAGGAAGAGTAAAATGGTAATTTTGCATGATGTAAATGCTTCGTGGAAGCATCACTATTTTGATCAGCACAATTCTACCGATTAGAGAGAGGGGAAGTGAGCCTTGGAGATCTCTATGTAGTCTGTTTATCATATGAGTGATATTAGTCGCCCATGCCACTGATGTCCTGGGGTTATATATCTAGAGGCCTAAGTATTCAAAGCCCTGATGGGCCACTTTATTCTGAGATTTTGAAGCCCACCTTGCCGCGTGTTCCAAGTCTTCACAAGGAATACATTTGATGTGTACCAGTTAACCCTCAGTCTGAAGTATGTCCCAAACTTGTTCAGGACTCGTTCCACCCATGAGCCTTAGATGCTCAGGTTTGCTAAAAAACACAAAAAGTCGTCATTCGCCCCAGTGCCCACCAATAACCCTCAATGTTGTCAACTGGCCGGAGCAATGCCACCAAGGGTTTGATAGTCAATGCGAAGAGAAGTGGTAAGAAGGGGCATTCCTGGTGATTACCCTGCCTATTGGGCCTTGGAGCAGCCGGCATTCTGGTTACTTGCACTCTGGCCATTGAATTAGTACATAGTAAGCAAAAGAAGGCTGTGAAATTTGGCCCGAAGTTAATCTTTTCGAAAAGACTAAACACAGATTTGATTAATGGAGGATCATCCTCAGTACTTCCATGTAGAGGTTGAAGAGTGTGGGAGAAAGGATTGAGCCTTGGAGTACTCCAAGCCTGATCACCGATTGGTTGGATCTGGAGCCTTCCACTTTGTTTAGTTGTGAGCGATTATTTAGACAGGAGGAGAACCAGTTGAGTACATTTCCTGTGAGCCCAATCCTTTGATCAAGTATCTAGAGGAGAGTGGCATGGTTGACTATGTCAAGAGCCGAAGAGAGGTCAAGGAGAATGTGAAGGTATGAGTTGTTTTTGTCCATGATTCTGACCGCCTCATCCTTGATGTGTAAGATTGTCATTTCTCTACTGCATCCTGGCCTGAAGCCGGATTGGAAATTGTCAAGCAGGTCAAATTGTGTGATGTGTTTACAGAGTTGGTTGTGGACACTTTGGCTAGTACTTTAGGCAGGAAGGGGATGTTGGGTACTGGGGGAAGGCTGTTTAGATGCATCGGTTCAGCATTTTTCTTTTTCAAGGGAGGTGTCACTTGTCAAATTTTTAGGCTGTCTGAGATTGTGCTTTGGGTGAGAGATGCAGTGTTGCTCCTAGTTCATAGGGTGGAGAGGAGGTGACTGAAGTACTTAGTAAGATATGAGGAAATTGGGTAAGTGAAGTGTAAAGTGGGTTTCGGGGACGCTATCATCATCTGTATATATAATCTGTTGGGGGTTTTGAATTCTTTCCCTATTGCAGCGTTCTTGGGCTTTGTTGTATGGTTGAGAAGAAGGACCCATTTTGTGACCCAGGATTCATCTGGATAGGCCATTTGCCAAGTCTGGGAGATCTCAGGGTCCATTGAGATGGAGAGTTTGATTTTCCTTATTTTCTGTTCAAAGAAAGATGCAAACGTTTCGCTAGCTGGAAGGGAAAATTCCTTAATCTTGGTGTTTGAGTTAGGGCTTGATTACTGTTTGATGATTTCTAAGAGTTTTCATGAGTGGTTCATGGCATTGTCGAGTTGAGATCTGAAGAATGATGCTTTTGCGTTACATATTAGGTTCTTGTAGTTGTTTGTTATGGTTCTGAGGTGGAATATATGTATGGGGAGGGATCTTGTCTTCATTTTCTTTCTGCTAGTCTGAATTTCCTTCATTCTTCATTGTAGTTTTGGTCGTACCAGGGATGTACAATTTGTTTTTCTTTCTTTTAAGACGTAGTGGAGCAAATTTGTCCATGATGTCAGTCATTGTGTGGTTGCAGTGTGTGATTAGCTTGTGTACATTCTGCATCCCCTTAGGGGTTATGAAGTTGATCTGGCACAGGTGTCTCAAACTGGTGGATCGTGGGCTTCCAGTAGCTCGCAGACACCTTCAGAGTAGTTCTCAGCCTTGCGTTCAGATTTATGCTCAAGTCAGATTTATGACCCAGGGTGGGGCCCAGAGGGGGAATAACTGACGCACTGTGTTATTTAACTATTAAATAAACGTCCTTGTCAACTCAATATTGGAGCATGAGAACAAAAGTGTTTTTTCTGAATGCTTTTACATGAGAGAAAATTAATTTGAAGAGCTAACTTAATGATCAAGGCCACTGGGTGCAAGATGTTTGCTGTTTGTAAGTGCGACATTTTCAAATGGGAGAAGATTTAAATGAAGAGTTTTATGGAAACCATAAACATAAGGTTAACTCTTGAGTTTAATTTCTTCCATTTCAAAGTGTTGCAGTTACACACAGCATGCATCTTGCTCTCAGTGGTTGGTAGACATGGTATCATATTTCTAACTGAAAAATTCAGACATTTTGTAAGTGGGAGAAATTAATCGTGTAGAAAAACTTTCCATATTTTTGACTTTTTTGCAGAACATTTTTCTACAATTTAAATTTCACCAATTTAAAAAAAAAGGTTGTGTTTGTGTTATACATGTAACAGTGCTACATGTGGAGAAAGGCATGTCCTGTGCCACACGTACATATGACACATGCTCTCATTCACCCATACACATATACCCGCCATTCATATGGCCCATTTGTTCATACATGCCCAAAAAACACACTCTGACTAACACACATTGCAGCCCTATCATAGAGCCTGTAGTCTAAGTGTTTTCTTCAGACCATAGTATCTGGCTCTATGGACATTAGCCTTAAAGTCAATGTAGCTGGGCGTGGGGTTATCTGAAAACACTGCACAAGTGACTTGGCGTTCTGTAGCTCAAAATGGTTTTTATGGATCAGAAGTAGCTCTCACTACAGAAATGTTTGGAGACCCCCTGATTTGGTAGAATGAAGATAGTTAATTCCTGTTAACATATTTGGTATTTCTTATCCACCGTTTGGGGTTCATGCCTTTGGCCTTTGGTCCTTTGTTTTAGTGTGGAGAGGTGGAACAGGATTTGCTGATGATCTGACCAGTCACTCTGATGGAGTAAATGCCCAGTGCTCCTTCTTTGAATATAATGAGAATGAGCGCTGCCCCTTTGATGTTGGTCCGACCAGCACAACTTGTACATGTTTACGATTTGTACAGAGGAGATTTAGAATTGCTACTTGTTTGTCATCCTCATCGTTCCAGTGGAGGTTGAAATCCCCTAGAAAAATGGTGTTGGGGTTCACAAGATAGTGCACTGTGCTGATCTCCTTTAGGTGTTCCCCGAAAAGCAATTTTTTTCCAGGTGGGTGGTAGAAGAGGTGCAATTTAGTAATCTCCTGCTGAGAGAAGTTCAACCCCCAAGTATTCAGCGGAGGAGAGGCTATCAATTAAATCTTGTGTACCACATGTGTGCAAACAGCAACCAAATATACTTAAAAGTAACCCCTGCAGATGGCATTATTCAGCTCAACAACACACTCACAAAAGTCTATATTTGGCTTAACCAAAACCACCTCAAACTAAACTCTATGAAGACTGAATTTTTCCTCTTCTCTTCCCCACACAGCTTCCCACAGAGACATGAGTGGATTATGCAATTGGACGCTTTCAATGGCAAACTCATAATCCTTGAAACAATAAAATCCCTAGGGATAACCTTGGACAACATTTTTAAAATGCAAGCCCACATCTGTGCTTCCACACACATTGCTCTATACCAACTCAGCCTCCTCAAGAAGATTAAACCATTCATCCCGCCCCACATAACATGAATGCAGTGCAGACCACGATAGTATCTGATCTAGAAAATAAAATCGCTACCCTAATGGTGATACCAAAAACACCCCACCCTCCTAGAGCAAGTCTCAATGCTGCAGCAAGGCCAGTCACAGGACAAGATGCTTCCTTTATTGCTCAAGGTTCCCCAGTCAAAGCCAGAAGCATTCTCAAAATAGCCTGTTTCACGCACAAAACACTAGACTCTGGTATCCCTAAGTACTTAGCGTCCAGTCACACCATCTCCCATGGCAGTTGTTCCCTATGCAACTGTAACTCCTTGCTACTGGAACCACCAAGATTTAACAAAAAAAAGGACATATACTTTCAGACTCAGTGCCCAAAATATAGGACTCCCTTCCACCTGAGATATGTATGAACCCATTTGCTATTATGTTCAAGAAGGAGGTCAAATAGATTCTGAACAGATTCCTGCCATGCCGAGCCTCCTTATACTAGGTGACAGCTGAAGACTCTGAGATCACCATCAGTGTTTTGTAGAGCACACTACTCACCGTAAGGGTCTCAAGGTGCTGGGGGAAGGAGTGTAGCTCTGTTGAGTTATTCGAAGAGCCAGGTCTTGAGGTTTTTCCTGAATTGGTCCAGTGTCGGGCTTCGCTAGAGGTGGAGGGGAAGCTCGTTCCATGTCTTGGCTGCAAGGTTGGAGATGGACCTTCAACCCGCTCTGATCCTGTAGAAGCATGGGTCGGTGGTCATGGGAGGTTGGCTGATCGTAGGTGTCTCTTGGGTGCGTTGAAGGAGAGACGGTTGTTGAGGTATTGAGGGCCGATGTTTTGGAGGGACTTGTATGCGTGTGTGAGCAGCTTGAAAGTTATCCTTCTTTCGACAGGGAGCCAGTGGATGTTGCAGCGGTGTTGTATGCAGCTTGTGGTTGTTTCTTAGAATATCGAGGATTAGTCTGGCTGCGGTTTTCTGGATGGACTGGAGTTTGCAGGGGAATTTCTTGTTGATTCCGGCATGGGGGCGTTGCCTTAGTCCAGTCTGCTGGTGATGAGGGTGTGAGTGACCATTTTCCTGGAGTTGGCGGGTATCCATTTGAATGTTTTACTTAGAATGCGGAGGGTGTTGAAGCAGACGGGGTTTATCTGGCAATCCATTGTAAGCGATAAGTCCAGTAGTCCACGACAAAAAGTCCTTTTTAAAGTCCCCAGTGGCAGGTCTCATAACCCAATTTTTATACAAACGTCCCCCCAATGACAAGAGCGCCTCTGCCCCGACAGACCAACTAAGAAGAGCCAAGACCAGCAATGGGATGCACCACATTTCAGGGAGCCAGTGCAACCATAAGCTCCCTGCAACACAAGCACAAAGTGCAAACATAGGAAGCACAAACATCGAAAGACTTCGCTCTCAATCTTGTTCGGGGCTGTGCTGCCCCTCAGGAAAGAAACACAGACATGCAAGTGACCCAGTCGGTGACAGCACTGTATCAACTCCTAGAAACCTAGAGCAGGTAGTGACAGCCCAAATACACTGTCAGCAACAACCTATCCTGCACTCTCCTGTGCAGCCACGGTTGCTTGTATCCACAGGATCCGGCCCAACTAAAACAGGTGTGTCAGAGCGGCTGCAAAACCTGGGATATCTATCACCGATATTCCTCCAAAACCTGGAATCAAAGATACAAAGTACACTGGAGCTGACCCCAAATCTCTTCAGAAATTCCGACGGTACCCGGCGCTCTCCCTCCCCTACACAAAGTACTCAAAGTCAGAGTCCTTATGATAGTAGTGTTATTTACGATCTAGGAGCAACCCCACCTGGTGAAACAGTTCAAACCATGGCCAGGTCACTGCTCTGGCAATCAAAGAAAATGGAGTTACAAATCCATCTTTTATCCACCATTGCACAACGATTAGTGGAACTGAACAATAAGGTGGACTTCATAGAGAACAAGCTCAGTGAAACCCAGAATAACCGCAATTGTACCTGTTTGTGTGCAGCTCTTATGGACATATGGGCAACTCTGCCAGAAATCCTTAAAGGCTTGGTAGACTCATTAAAAACTCAAACAGGAGGCACGACGGGCCTGATGAATAATAGCAGTCTGTTAGCTGCTTTAAACCCCGACAGCCCTCTGGGCAACTCAGCTGGAAGCAATACGGGTAACCCTCCAACAAAACCCGAGACTCAAGGACTTTTAGTATCCACTAAACCTTTTACCAGTCCATCCAGTTGCAATTCCAGCTCTCGAATCTTAAATCCAGGGAGGGCAACAACTCCAACCAGAAAAGGAAGGAGGAACCTCTTTCAAGGAGGGCTATGAAAAAATTAAAGAAACAAGAAAAAAATTTAAGGCATCAAAAAAACCTGCCCTCCTATTACCAACTTATATTAAAAATTCACAAATTAATAAAGAGAAAATACGGCTCTTTCTGATTTTCACCAAAAATCACGTCCCAAATAATTTAACACTCATAGCACCAGCTTCTTTGGGCACTACAAAAGAGTCTGATAGCCCCGCACAGCCAATTTCCCACATGGGGGTCTTGCACAGTCCATCAGGCCCGGCAACAACAGCACAGCTACCTCATTTACCAAACATCAAGAAGGTACAACAAAGAAGACCAGTAGGTTCAATCAAGGAACAAAGACCCGATACCGGGGACAACACACTTCAGGGATGCATATTCCCGGGCTTGCAGAGACCCAGTGATCAAGCAGCTCAGCCACCCAAAGCCTGATTCAGCAATTAGAACCACGCCAACGCAACCTCTGCTCTAGCCACAACATAAGTATTCTGGAAGCATATCTAAATACCCAGCATAAAGCAAACCAAGTTAGTAAAACTACGCATGAGGTTATTCTCACCCCCAGATACTTCATCAAAGGTCAACATGATATTTTAAATAGGGGCAATTTACTCAGACTATTCAAGCACATTCCGTCACTCACTGAAATACACTCAAACGACCTAGTCTGGGTTAAGTTCCTGAGTCTTTCCAGCGATTCTCATGGGGAATCAACTTCAATAGGGCTGAGTCGCCATGCCCAGGTGGGTCTTACAACAGAAGAAATAGCAAAAATGGCTGACTGGGGCATTGACATAGCATTCCCCATACCCAAGAAATACCCACACGTATTAGCAGTAACATCGCCAACAAAGGAGGTTTACTTGGTGTTAAGGGGGGCAGCGTGAAATCAACCAGGGAAAAGCTCAGCCATGGAACTAAGACCTTATAACGCTTACAAGATAATAAACTCACTCATCAAAGGTCAGTCTACTACAGTGGGACAAAGCACAGTGCAACGCAAGGCACGCAGAACGGACCTGGTGGCCTGTTCCCACTACGGCATTTCTAACAGAATAAATGCGGATTGTTACCTGAACAAGAATAGAACATAGAGTAACAACACACATCTGTCCATCATATCGTGGAACGTCATAGGACTAAAAAGATTGCTTAGCTGCAATGCAGCATGTATGTACCTCCGAGCAAATGACATTCTGTGCCTACAAGAGATGTGGGCCACTGAACCCCTAATTCTCCCAGGCTTTTATGAGTTTCACACTGCAGCGATAAAACGCAACATCTTTGGGAGAGCAGCTCGTGGGCTCTCAATTTTTATCATTCATGCCTGCAAAATAGAGGTAACATCATTAACAACTTACACTTCAACTTGCAAGCAGTACTGATCTGCCGATTTAAAAGTAACAATATCTCAATCCGTCTTTTGATAATTAATTGTTATGTTAACCCTGCCAAACGGCAAAAAAAGCAAGTACTAAAAACTTTACCTACAAAAATGGACCCACTTATAAATAAATATGCCTCACATCTTCCAATCATCGTAGGGGACATGAACACTGGGGAGTTGGATACGTAACAAGGAATCATCCAAACAAAACAGAATTGTCTCCTCTACAACAGCTTCTTTTCTCGTAAAATATGGTTCCTGCCCACTCCACCAAAAAAGCAGTGGACCCTCTCTGGCATCCTTTGCCCACCTTCAGGGATAAGTCAACAATCGATGACATCTTTATCTCTGAGAACCTGCTAACATACTTTAACGACTTTGAAGTGGGAAACAGGGATGAGAGTGATAACAGACCATTGAGGGTATCCCTTGATTTAAATGGGAAATCTGCAATACAACCGGGAACATTGGGTACCTTAACTGGTGAAAAACACAACTAAGTATTGAGCAGAATAAAATGGATCATAAATCTAGGTCTAAAACTCTTGGACTAGATTACACACAAAGAGTTGAGCCAAACATTTAGAAGTTTGGCATCCCCCTTGGAGCTCTGGAAAGCACTACTTGAGGAACTAAAAAACGTTCTCGGAGGGAGGAGCTTGGCGGGCATCCGTGATGGCCGCGTGAGCACAGCGCTCTCCGGACCCCCGCCACTCCCGGCATGATATCCTGAACATATCCTGATTCTTCACGAGGATTTGTATAGAGGACACCGGGCTGATCTTCCTGTGGTTTTTGGAATTTGATTTGGACCAGGGGCGCCGAAGATACGACGACTCAAACTTTCGGGGTCCGCCCTCGAGGTGCGCCCGGGTCTGGGTGAGGCACTGTGGCCGACTCTGAGTTGAACAACAGCGGCAGGGGGATTCGACTCGTGGGTCCCCCTCTTAAGTTTCGGTTTCGTTTCTGCCTCAGACTGGGACATCTGGCAGAGGAGTCTGGCCCTTGCTGGGTCCAGCGCACAAGACTGATTTTGTGCCTTTGGCTAGCTTATTGTCCTTCCGGGCTGGTTCACACCTAGTGGTACCCTCGCCGCTGCCTTTTGGTCTCACCGCCCTACTCTCCTGCGGCCATTCCCATCGGGTCGAGTGTGTCCCTTGTGACGCGGTCTCCAACATGGCGGGCAGAGGGGACCGAGAGACACGAAAGACCAAAACGCCCCTGCGTGGGGGCCCAGTCCAGTCTAACGTTATGGACCGGTACACCCATTCGAAGGGGTCCCCTGGAGCCGCCTTGCCTGGCCCGAGTGCAGTTGACCACCCTGTGGACTCGTCGACTGAGCCGTCCTTGCAGGACATCATGGGCGCCATTTCTGGCATGAAGGAAACAATAGGCCAACAGTATGAAGCTTTGGCCCACAAAACCGACACCGTGGCCATTGATGTGAACTTGATTCGGGCCGACCTATCTAAAACCAATGAGAAGGTGAAGTCATTGGATATCAAGTCATCCAGCCTCACGGCCGACGTCTCGGAGATACAGACGGAGATTGGCAATCTCCGAAGGGTGAACGATTTCATGACCCGGCGCTTGGAGGACTTTGAAAACAGGGCACGTCGTTGTAACGTGCGTGTGGTTGGCGTTCCGGAAAATCCGGACCCGCATTCTGTTGATCTCCTGGTCGAGGACCTGATACAGAACTACCTCTCTCCGTCTGGGTTGAGTAAATTCTTCGCAGTGGAACGTGCCCATCGTGTTCCGGGAGGCCAGGGCAAGCCGGGTGCCCCGCCGAGGCCTATTGTTGCGAAACTCTTTCACTATAGGGACCGGGACGCTATCCTGCAGGCATCGCGTGTGAAGGGCCCGGTGGCCTTTGAGAATGCCACGGTGAACTTCTACCCGGACTTTTCTCAATTGGTGCAGAAACAGCGTATGGGCTTCCGTGGAGTCAAGAAGCGTCTCCGGGACATGGGACTGCGCTACGCTATGCTTTTTCCGACCAGGCTGCGAGTTGAGTACAATGACCGGACCTTTTTCTTTGATCGGCCTGAGTCAGTGAATGACTGGCTAGACTCTCTGCCGGACCGACCTCCTGGGACTGAGCCTGCTGAACACCCGGGTGGTGCCGAGGGTGGTATAGAGAGCTGAACTACTTGTCTATGCCCGGGTTTCCTTGCAGCGTAACTTCTTCTGGGATTTTATGCCTAAGTGCCTCTGTTTTCTGTGTGTTCTCCTCGTTATTTGTCTTGATCCGGGTGGCGGGTGGGACAGGGCCTTTCCTCCTCCGGGGTCTTTTTGTAGAATGGGGGTTCTTGGGCGACAGGCACACTGCATGTTGGGGTGGCTCTTTAGCTTCTTGCAGGGGTGCAGGGTGGGGGGTGTTTTCTTGTTCGTTGGGGGGTGGGTTGCTGGGAAGTTTGATGTTTATGTTTTGTTTTCTCAAGGTGATTTTATTTTGCTAATGATGTTTTCTGTGTCATGCTCATTGGGGGGGGGTTTCGGCATTACCGTGTGGGATGGGGGGTAGCGGGTTGAGGTTTATTTCGTGGAATGTCAATGGTCTGGGGGATCGTATAAAGCGGGGTGTGGTGTTGCGATGTCTACGACGTTTGTCTCCTGATATTGTTTTTCTACAGGAGACCCATCTGGTGGGCAATACATGTCGTGCAATGAATAGGTGGGGCTATCGCCTCGTCGCACATTCGGGGTTTACCACGGGTTCCAGGGGGGTGGGTATCCTTGTTCGGGCTTCCCCCCCCCTGGCAATTGATGATGTGATCCTTGATGATCGGGGGCGTTACGTCGTCCTCGTGGGACGCTATGAGGGTCGGACCCTTTCCCTGTTTGCCGTTTATGTGCCCCCCGGTCTACAGACCTCTACTTTTTCCGATTTGGGTCGAGTGTTGTTGAGCCTCCCTGATAGTACTCTCTTCATAGCAGGGGACTTTAATTCTGTGTTCTCCGGTCTGCATGATCGTCACCCCCCTAGGGACACTCCTTCGGCCCAACAATGGCTGGGTGGGTTTCTGGATACTTTTGGTTTGGTGGATTGTTGGAGACTCATGCACCCTACTCAGCTTCAATACACTTTCCATTCCGGGGCCCATGGGAGTCTGTCTAGACTGGATTATTTCCTGATGCCTGCGGCGCAGTCGCCGGCTGTTCGGGAGATTAGACACCTCCCTCGGGGCATCTCGGACCATTCTCCGCTCTGGCTTTGTTTTGAGGTGGGGGTGGAGGCGGCGGGCCGGGTGGCTCCTATCAATCCATGGTACCTCACCTCCCCCGAGACCCGTGGTCTCTTGATCAAGTCGTTGGACAATTACTTTCTAGACAACGAGGGGTCTGTCTCCTCTGTGGTGTCCCTATGGGAGGCATTTAAGACAGTGATCCGTGGGCAGGCCCTTTCCCTTATTGCTGAATCCAAGAAGGCGAGGAATCGGGAGGTGGTGGACCTTGAGAGGGAAATTGTTGAGATAGAGGCTGACCTGGAGTCGAATGTTACTCCTGGTAAACTCCACGCCCTGGGTCTGAAACAATTTGCTTATAGGTCTCTGGTTACGGACGCGGCTAAAATGATGTTTCGGGAACAACAGGGTCGTTTGTATGATGTGGGGGACAAAGCGGGTAAATTGCTGGCGTGGTTGGACAAGAAGGAGAGGGCGAATCGTGTGGTACCAGTGATTCAGACTTTGAATGGTGTGAGAGTGACTGACCCGGTTGGGATTGTGGAATGTTTTGCGGACTATTTTCATGTGGTTTATTCCCCTGTGTCTGAACGTGATGTTGATGACTCTCGCCTCTTGTTGCGCGATATAGCTCTGCCCTGTGTCTCCGATTTAGACCGAGTCTCTTTGGAGTCCCCTTTCTCTACAGACGAGATAGCGACTGCCATTCGCTCACTCCGTTCGGGCAAGGCTTTGGGCCCGAATGGATTGCCAATTGAGTTGTACAAGCTACGTCCTGATAAGGTGGCGCCCTATCTTCGTACCATGTTTTTGGAGTCCCGGGATCGGGGACTCCCATATGATCAGCGTCTGGCTACGATCGTTGTTATTCCCAAAGAAGGTAAACCCCGGGACCTCTGTTCGTCTTATAGGCCCATTTCCCTGTTGAATGTCGAGCCCAAGGTTCTGGCAAAGCTCCTGGCTACCCGCCTCCTGACGGTTATCAGCAGCTTGATTCATCCGGATCAATCCGGATTTATCCCGCATCGCAACACGGCTCTTAACCTACGTCGTCTCCACGGAGCCATTGCGAGGGCGGGGCTTCTGACGGAGCCAGCCGTTTTGGCTTCGCTGGATGCCTCGATGGCCTTTGATACAGTAGAATGGCCCTATCTTTGGGCGGCTCTAGAGAAATTTGGTTTCGGCCCTGGGTTTATTGGTTGGGTGAAATTGTTATACGCCGAACCCTTGGCACAGGTTGTGGTCAATGGTCGAGTTTCTGTCCCCTTTTGTCTTGGTAGGGGGACCCGACAGGGGTGCCCCTTGTCTCCGTTGCTTTTCGCACTTGCCTTGGAGCCGTTAGCTGCGTGGCTTCGATGGGAACCTTCCCTCAAAGGGATCCGTTGGTCACCAGATTTTGAGGACCGCGTCTCGCTTTACGCGGATGACATTCTTCTCTACCTTACTTCCCCACGCAAATCTTTAAACGTCTTATTTGACGTTCTCACTTCGTTTGGCGCTAACTCTGGTCTGGTTATTAATTGGGCTAAGTCCTGTGTGTATGTTCTCTCGGGTGTTCTGCCCCCATTGCCGGATAGATTTCCTATTCAGGTTGTCCAGTCTGGCTTCAAATATTTGGGGATTTTTATTACACTGGATTCTTCACTTCGGTTCGAGCGTAATCTCCTCCCCCCACTTCTTAGACTGCGACTGGATGTGGCCCGCTGGCGTAAGTTACCCCTGTCTCCTCTGGGCAGGGCGGCCCTTTTTAAAATGATGTCTTTGCCACGATTCTTATACGCCCTTCAGAATTCCTATGACGACGTTCCCGCAGCCTATTTTCGAGAGATTGAGAGTCTCCAAAGGCAACTGATTTGGGACGGGCGTCCACGTATTGCCCTTGCGAAACTTACCATCCCTTGGTATGACGGGGGCATGGCGCTCCCTGATATCAAAAGATATTATTGGGCTACCCAGCTGTCTGCCATTAATCATGCAATGTATTCCCCGGGTCGGGATCCGGCCTTCGAGATGGATAGACTCCAGCTGCCGGGAGGGGATTTTAATAGAGCGCTTTATTCCAGATCAGCCGGGCGCCATCTTACGGGCCCGTTCAGGATCGCAGTCAGTGTGTGGCGCACCGCGAATGTGAGTCTGGGATGGGAGAATCGACTGACAATGGCTACTCCGCTTTATGCTTCCGAACGTTTGGGATGTCTCTGGTCTACTAAGGGCTTTGACCGCTGGGATATGATTGGAATATGTAAAGTGGGTGATGTCTGTGTAAAAGGTGAAGTGAAGTCCTTCGAGGCCCTTCAGGCCGAATATGACTTGAGTGATAGAGAATTCTTTCGATATCTGCAGGTCCGACATGCTCTGGCCTCTGTTCTGACTCCTGGTGTGACCCTGCCCGAGTCCTCCCCCCTCGAGGATCGCATACTGGATGGCCACCTTCCCGATAGCACTATCTCCCTGATTTACAAGAAACTGATTAATAATCGCGCTGACTTACTGGTCCGACTTAGGGAGGTTTGGGTCGGTGACGGGCTGGACTTGGATGACGAAGATTGGCAATCGGCACTCTCTTCTCCGAAAGAGGTCGCCATCCCCGCCCGTCTCTGCTTGGTTCAGCTTAAGATCCTCCACCGGGTGTATGTAACTGGTCCGCGTCTGGTAGTGATGGGTTTTTCCCCGGATGGTTTATGCAAACGTGGTTGTGGGATGAGTGCTACATTTCTGCATATTATTTGGGAGTGCCCTGCGGTGGCGGCCTACTGGACTGATGTGCTTGCGGTGATGACTGTTGTGACTGGAATTGCCCTGCGGCCTGAGGCCCGACGATGTCTGTTGAACGTGTGGGAACCCACCGACTATTCTGTGGCCCAAACTAGATGGGCGACCTTGGGATACATGGTCGCAAAGCGGGACATTGCGCAACTCTGGGGCCCCTCTAAACCTCCCGATGCTTCGGTGTGGGAGGATAACATGGACTGGTCCATGTTCCGCGAGAAGACCGTCTATGTAGCTAGGGGCAGGCCCAGGGCGTGGACGAAGATTTGGGGTCAGTGGAACGACTATCGTGGGAATATTTGTACTCCTCCCTTGGTTGACGCACCCGATGTTACCCTGTCTCCCTAGGCTGATGTTCCCGAAATCTCTCATGCTGTTCTGTGATTTTCCTATCCTCCCCGCGGTTCCCCCCCCCCCACCTTGCCAAGTCCCATTGATTGTGCTTTTGTGTTCCTGATTGGTAGCTTCCCCTCCTCCCTCTGGGCTGACTTTGATTAGTATGCATTCGCCTTTTTGTAGTTCGTTGTTTTTATATGTATAAAAGGGAAAATTGTTGTGTCCTATCCGATATTTTGAGTAACAGTTGGAGTTTGACTTATGCTTGACCACGGGAGAGATCGTATGCTTCTTACGTTGTGCTTTGCTGTTAGCGGCCAGCCCGTGTGGTTGTAGGCCCATCTTTGTAACTCTTATTTGATTGCTCAATAAAAGTTTTTAATCCAAAAAAAAAAAAAATAAATAACTTTCTCGGACGGGTCACTGGTAGCCCTAAAGCACAGGACTCCCAGCTACAAAACCTTTCATTACAACTAAAACCAAGGGCCCTAGCGCAAACCAAGTGGAGTCTTTCAAAGGCCTTGAAGGCGAGAAGAAAAGGAGCTACAAATCCCCACATATTGGAAATAAAAGTGCTTCGCGAGGAACACAGGAAGAAAATATGGGAAATTTGATCAAAGAAAATCGAGGCAGAGTGGCTGAAAATATTTAACCTTTTCAAAGAAAAGGGTCACATCCAACTTTGGAGATATATCAGACAACAGAGCCACACCGATCTGAGCAAGGCAAGGAAAATGGGGTGGCAGCCTCCGAGTGGGTAAAATATGCAAAGCTACTGTATACAACACAGCAGAACATGACTGACACCCAAATACACCCATAAAGATGGCAAAACTCCAGCTATCACCAAGGTTGAGATAACCAAACTGATTAAAAAAATGAGGTCAGACGGCGCGCTGGGTCCCAATGGAGTTCCAGTGGCAGTGTTTAAAGCCACACTCGAATTCTGGGTGGATCAGCTAACTCCACTTTTTAAGTATGCATTTGAAACTGCCACCGTTCCATCATCGAGGAAAGGCTCAATACTCTTCCTAATTCACAAAAAAGGGGACCGCACAAAACCCGAAAATTACCGTCTTGTGGCTCTTTTAGACATAGAAGCTAAAGCATATGCCAGAGTGTTGCTGAAGGAACTAGAAACCTGGGTAAATGATCACAATATTCTTCCATTCTTCCAAACTGGTTTCAGGTCCCAAACGTTACGTTACGTTAAAAATATTTATACCGCGCACGTTCACCAACGGTTTCATGGCGCTCTTGACGTAACAGCAGCTAGGGTAGGGAAGTTACTCAGGTAGTTGTTGAAAATAGAAAAGTTTTGAGGAGCTTGCGGAAATGGTCGTAAGTAGGGCAGAGGCGAAGTGCAGTGGGAAGGGAATTCCAGGTGGTAGGTGCCATGGCGGAGAAACTAAGGCCACCGTGCTTTTTCCGCCTGGATTTGGGAATGACCAGGAGATTGAGGGTGGCGGAGCGGAGGTCTCTATGAGGGACGTACCGTGTCAGACAGGAGGTAATGAATGCTGGGGCTGAGTCAGACAAGGCCTTAAAAATGACACAGCCAAGCTTAAAGAGACAGCGTTTGGTGATGGGAAGCCAGTGAAGACTACGTAGGAGAGGAGTGACATGCTGGTACTTAGGCTGGCGAAAGATAAGGCGAGCTGCCTGATTCTGGACAAGCTGCAGCCGGTGGAGGTGGATAGATGGAATTCCGGCATACAGCGTGTTAGCATAGTCGAGTCTGGAGGTGATCAGTGCTAGGATGACTAGGATCAGAGCATCTCTAGTGAGGAACCTGCTGATCTTACGAATCCGTCTAAGATGAAAAAAACAGGATGAGGTGACTGCATTGATTTGTGGCCTCATAGAGAGGTCCTCCGAAATGATCACCCCCAGACTCTTCACCGAGCCAACCGGGTCAGGTGGAGTACCCAGAGAGGGGGGCCAAAAGCTAGAATTCCACGGATTGGTGGAGCCCCCAACTAGTACCAGCTCAGTTTTTGTTGGGTTTAGTTTTAATTGACTATGAAGCATCCACTCAGCGATGTTGAGCATGGTGGACTGAAAGTTGGAACAGGAGGAAGGGAGGTTAGAAATAGGAAAGCTCCACCATAGACAACATCCTAGCACTGGGACACTTGTCCCTACGTGCGATCCAGCCATCACAACCACCTTTGTTTCGCTGTTTCGTGGATTACAGTGCAGCTTTTGACCGAGTCAACCGCGGGAAGCTATGGGGAAAACTTATCAACTGGGGCATTCCTCAAAAGCTGTTAAAGGCAATAATTGCTCTCTACGAAGATACCTGGGTGCGTATTAAAACCAGCCAAACGTCAGTAACAACGAAGGTTCCAACCAACAATGGCCTCAAACAAGGGTGCATTCTTGCTCCTTTACTTTTCAATATTGACACAGCCGACTTGGGACAAGCCCTGAGGGGGCAAATCTACTCATTCCAAAGCTGGGCAATGTGCGGCTCCAAATTCTCCAATATGCCGATGACCTTGTTATCATGGATCACACTGGGACAGGCCTACAGAAAGCCTTAGAAGCGCTGCACAGATTTAATCAAAGGAATAACCTGCTGGTAAATCAGGAGAAGACCAGGATAATAATCTTTGGGAAGTACCATCGAAAGAAGACAGCTCAATGGGGCCTAGGTGACCTGCAAATTAGAACTTGCAAAAGCTATCTTTATTTGGGTCACAGGCTTTCGGAAGGGGCTAAACCGTCAGCACATTTGAAACATTTAAGAAGCAAGGGGGCCGGTATCATCTGCAGCATCAGAAGTCTCAATCGAAGACTACACAGCCTGTCCGCTGTACCTATCTTGAAAGTCTTAAAAGCAAAAGTAGTGCCCTCCATCAACTACGGCCACCTAATCTTACCAGGTACCCTTACTAACTTTCTCACCAAATCTCAGTATACAAGAAAGTATTAGGCATCCCACGACAGGCTAGGAGAGCAAGAGTAAGGCTGGAGCTGGGTCTTACTCGTCCGGATATTACCTGCTTTGGGGACACTTTAAAATACTTTATTAGCATCCTGCGAGCTCCAGCAACATCTTTGAAAACGCAAATTAAAACAATCTTCGAAGAAAGTGGATCCCCATGACAGGTGCAATTGACAGCAGCCACAAAATTGTTTGAAATTAATGTGCAAAACTTGGACAATTCAAACATTCCAGTAGCTGCATGGAAAAGAGCAGTGAACAGACAGGCTAAGAAAATATCACACGAAAGAGATCTGGAAAGCTTACACCATAAACCCAATTTCTCATCACTGTATGCCTTCGACATAGTGGAAAAACCACAGCCTTATTTCGAGCAAGCACTGACCCAAGCCCGAAAAAATTTCACCTACATGAGACTTCTTGCATTGACCATTGTGGAATTTAATCAAGGTTGGGCCCGGCAGGACAATTTAGCCGCATGTTGACTCTGTAATTACCATCAGGAATCCTGGCTCCATCTGCTGTGCTGTTGTTCCAAGTTAGCTAGCGAGAGGCACGACTAGTTCTTCCTATCTGCAGAGCCCAGGGCCTTGTATGATGCAGAGAAGCCTCAGACTTGTGTTTCTCTTCTAATACAGCTCAAATAGTTGCGCGGCTGGGGAAATTTATAGAATCAATTTGAGCCGCAATGTCGTTGAAAATAGAGCCACAAAAAGTAACCAGTTGGCTAGCAAGCAAGAGAGTCTCAGACAAACCTCCCTTTAAAGTCTAATGTATTTGCACTTGTACTTGATAACCAGATTGTGATATTAGTTTTAAGGTTTTATGCCCTACCAGGTTGTAGTAACATGTGTGGGATTTTAACTCTCTTTCTTTTAATATTGATAGTATATTGTAATGATTTTAAGTATTTGAACAATAAAAGCTTAATCAATGAATCAATTATTCGATAAGTCCAGTATGATGCCAAGGTTACGTGCATGGTCTGTCGGAGTCGGTGGGTTTCCGAGTGCGGGGGGCCACCAGGTGTCGTCCCATGCTGTGGGGCTGGAGCAGAGGATCATGACTTCTGTTTTTTCTGAGTTGAGTTTCAGGCTGCTGGTCTTCATCCAGGTTGTGACGGCTTTCATCCCTTCTTGGAAGTTATGCCTGGTGATGTCGGGTTCCTTGGTGAGGTAGAGGATGAGCTGAGTATCATCTGCATAGGAGACAATGTTGAACCCATGGTGTCTGGTGATGGTTGCAAGGGGGGCCATGTAGACGTTGAAGAGGGTGGGGCTTAGGGAGGATCCTTGGGGTACTCAGCATCTGGTCTCTGTTCTGAGAGGAAGGGTGGGAGTCTTATTCTCTGATTTCTATTGATGAGAATGAGAATGGCGTATCCAGTCTAGCGCCTTTCCTTGAATGCCGGCGTCGTGGAGTCTGGTGGCTAGTGTGCGGTGGGAGACAGTGTCAAAGGCTGCAGAAAGGTCCAGGAGGATGAGGGCTACTGTTTGGCCTTGGTCGAGGAGAGCATGTATGTTATCTGTGGCGGCGAGGAGGGCGGTCTCTGAGCTGTGGTTGTTGCGGAATCCGCACTTGTCTCCTCTTACACGCAATATGAAAGTGACATTGCTCCCCAGCTAAGATCCATGATCGAATCGGAAATTTACTCATCAGTTCTAGTCCAATTTACTAGTACAATAGATAGTGGCCCCAGTATTTAAGGACTGACTAAACTTGAGATAAATTAGAATCATAAAAACATAATAATATTCCGCAACAAGGACTTTCTCAGAAGCAAATGTTATTTAATCACATTGCTACACAAAGTTTACTTGACATATAGACATAAGATAATACTAAATGTACAAACGATGCCCAGCAGGACAGAGAAGTAAGGGGGATGGGTAGGTGAATTGGAGTGAGGATACGTGATCATGGGAAAAACATGGAAATAAGGGTGAAATCGTAAATCAATTTTTGGAACCAGATCAGGCTTTCAAAATCAAGCCAATGATACATGAATTTCCATACAATTTGTACATTTACATAACATTTGCTTCTGAGAAAGTCCTTGTTGCGGAATATTATTATGTTTTTATGATTTTAATTAGTCTCAAGTTTAGTCAGTCAGTCCTTAAATACTGGGGCCACTATCTATTGTACTAGTATTTACCCAGGTATTAACCATTGGGTTTACCCTTTCTATGTAAAACTATTCCAATTTACAGCACAGCCAGGGGCCCAGAACCTATCCAGCTAACAGATTTTGACAGTATTTAACTGGTTTGTATTTTTATATTTTTCCGTAATTTGTTTTGTACATTTTTTTATGCCTTGTACAGTGCTCTAATACCTGTAGGTCATATTTGCACTTTAGTAAATTCTGTAAAATAAATAAAATAAAATGAAATAAAACAAACAAATATCTTCAAGTTGACAAATTCCTTTTCGAAGTAGACTAAAAGCAATGCTAGGGGATCTCGAAGTTTGTGTGCAACGGCAATGACATTTACCATTACACTAATGTTGAGTCAGGGCATGAAGCCACTTTGGTATCAGGCACTTTCAGTATTTTTGTAAGTATTTTGGCTTTGATGTCTATTAAGAAATAGGTCTAATTGATGAGCATTTAGTGGTGGGATGGTTGGATTTTAAAAGTAGTGTAATGGTTGTTTCGCACATACCTTGTGGGAAGGTACCTTCGCCCCGAGTGGTAACAAACAGTGCATGTAATGGTTGAACAAACACTCCTGCATGGCTTTAAAGAACTCAACAGGAATTCATTGAGACCAGAGGTTTTCTAGGGTGCTAGTTTGCTGGTAGTTTCAGACACATCCTCTAAAGTAAATCACATCATCTAGGAAGTTTTGGTCATCGTACAATAAGCAGGGTAGAAGAAGGGTCTGCAGTCAAACCAGGAGGTGACATATGGGTGGTCGCTCCTTCATGTATCTGGCTGCCTTTTACTGGAATTCCTTCTCTTTTTATTTGCACTCTGCTTCTAATTCTATTATACTTCACACGTTTTTGAAAACGTGTTTGTTTCCTCTCTGAATTTTGCAGTATTTGGTTGATGAAGTGTTGTTTGGGTGAGGATGGTTGTCTCTGGAATGATTGTGCATTTTATAAATGTCATAAATAAATAAATGAAGGGCTCTCTGGGGTTAAGTGACAATAGGCCAAGTGGATCGGGCAAGTCTTTATTCGGCTTGGCTCCTTGGGCACAAGTTTAGGCTGGGTCCCCAGCAATTAAATCTCTTCAATTCAATTTCTTCGTTTCAAAAAAAGTTTTTTTATTTCTTGTAATCCTTATTTTATATAACAATCTTTCACATGAGTTTATATCACTCGTGTTGTCATGATTATGATTACTTCATCCTTCTATGCATTTTTTATTTTTACGTTAGAGTGGCCTCCCAATGCATTTCGGCGCAATTGCGCCTTTGTCAAGGGGTCTGTAAATCAAAAAATGAGGTTCATTAGTACCACTGTACTATCGCCCACAACATAGTGCTAATTAATAGCTTCTAACATAATCACTCGTTTTAACATGAAAGTTCACCCATTGTGCAAAACATTATACATTGTAATTTCTGTTTAAACCACATAGCTGTTCTCAAATTATGCGTCCCCTGTGACTCTCGTTACCTTCTAAACATCAAAACAATGCGCATTTCAATGTAACATTACTTAGCCCTCAAGTGGAATAACAAACGATAACGTGAATTCTAAATGTAGTCGTGAGATATTAAATATACAAATATCTAGACCGCTGCCACTCCATTAAATGTTATGGCCTCTCCCGGTGCAAATATTTTCGTTATCAGTACGTGGACTTTCAATGTGCCGCTTACCGTAATTCAAAAGCTCCGTGTCATGGTTCAGTAACTGCTCCGCTGAACTCCGACCATTAGATGCAGAGTCGCGGGCGGGAAAATATTCAAAGGGTGCTTGCGGTGGGCTTCCGCCTACGCCTACATGCTAGGGATGCCGGGAGGTGGATTTCTCCGTAAATTTAAAGAGCCAGTATACTAATGCGCTAAGGTTGCTCGGAGATGTGTTACTCAAAATGTTTAAAGAGCCCGTGTTCCAATACGCTAGAGTCACTAAGATATGTAATTCACCATGTGTTTAAAGGGCCAGGAATTTAATATGCTAATGCCTCTAGTTGCATTCTTCTAGGGATTTAAAAATATTTGGGTACATAGGTGACATAAAACGATTAATACAAAGTGCCATAACAAGAAATTCATAAAGTTCACATCCATCTAATCACAGATAACACAAGAATTCCACTCTTTCATTTAGCCCCCCCGGTTTCAGAGTTCTCAGATGGTAAATCCAGTGGTTCTCTCTTTTCAGTAGTTGTGACTTGTTGTTAATACCATCATGTTTCTCTACAGTTTCAAGAATGCATGCTTTCAATTGAGTTATGTTGTGGTTTGCTTCCATAAAGTGTGTAGCTACCGTAGACTTTAGCATTTTCGTTCTGATGTTACTTTTATGCTCGTTGAGCCTTACTTTTAATTTGCGTTCCGTGTGGCCTACGTAATATAAGTTGCAAGGGCAGCTTAATAAATAGATAACGTTTGTGGTGTCACACGTTCCATTGACTTTCAAATGGACCTTTTCTTTGAGATTGGGGGATAGTAACTGGTTACCTTTCATAATGTTGGGACAATTGTGACAGTTCATGCAGTCTACGGTAGCTACACACTTTATGGAAGCAAACCACAACATAACTCAATTGAAAGCATGCATTCTTGAAACTGTAGAGAAACATGATGGTATTAACAACAAGTCACAACTACTGAAAAGAGAGAACCACTGGATTTACCATCTGAGAACTCTGAAACCGGGGGGGCTAAATGAAAGAGTGGAATTCTTGTGTTATCTGTGATTAGATGGATGTGAACTTTATGAATTTCTTGTTATGGCACTTTGTATTAATCGTTTTATGTCACCTATGTACCCAAATATTTTTAAATCCCTAGAAGAATGCAACTAGAGGCATTAGCATATTAAATTCCTGGCCCTTTAAACACATGGTGAATTACATATCTTAGTGACTCTAGCGTATTGGAACACGGGCTCTTTAAACATTTTGAGTAACACATCTCCGAGCAACCTTAGCGCATTAGTATACTGGCTCTTTAAATTTACGGAGAAATCCACCTCCCGGCATCCCTAGCATGTAGGCGTAGGCGGAAGCCCACCGCAAGCACCCTTTGAATATTTTCCCGCCCGCGACTCTGCATCTAATGGTCGGAGTTCAGCGGAGCAGTTACTGAACCATGACACGGAGCTTTTGAATTACGGTAAGCGGCACATTGAAAGTCCACGTACAGATAACGAAAATATTTGCACCGGGAGAGGCCATAACATTTAATGGAGTGGCAGCGGTCTAGATATTTGTATATTTAATATCTCACGACTACATTTAGAATTCACGTTATCGTTTGTTATTCCACTTGAGGGCTAAGTAATGTTACATTGAAATGCGCATTGTTTTGATGTTTAGAAGGTAACGAGAGTCACAGGGGACGCATAATTTGAGAACAGCTATGTGGTTTAAACAGAAATTACAATGTATAATGTTTTGCACAATGGGTGAACTTTCATGTTAAAACGAGTGATTATGTTAGAAGCTATTAATTAGCACTATGTTGTGGGCGATAGTACAGTGGTACTAATGAACCTCATTTTTTGATTTACAGACCCCTTGACAAAGGCGCAATTGCGCCGAAATGCATTGGGAGGCCACTCTAACGTAAAAATAAAAAATGCATAGAAGGATGAAGTAATCATAATCATGACAACACGAGTGATATAAACTCATGTGAAAGATTGTTATATAAAATAAGGATTACAAGAAATAAAAAAACTTTTTTTGAAACGAAGAAATTGAATTGAAGAGATTTAATTGCTGGGGACCCAGCCTAAACTTGTGCCCAAGGAGCCAAGCCGAATAAAGACTTGCCCGATCTATTTGTTACTCGTTTCTCCTGAGTGGGGAGAAAACCGTGGAGCACAGTAAAACACATCTAAAATGCTTCCAAATTTTCAGCAGTGCTCAGACTAAGTTTCATTTTTAATAGGCCAAGTGGGCCATATCTTTTTTTGAAAAACCAAGCAAATGTTTGAGCTATTAGCTTCAGGTGGGTCAAATGCCTCCTCCGTGTGTCGTCTTCGACCCCTCTGACCAGTCTATTAACATCATCTCTAAAGCCAAACTAGGACAACTTCTCAGTTTGTTGACTTGCTGATATTGTCTGCTTTGTGAGTCTCTCCACAACGTTATAGCTTCATCGAAAATACTTTATTGGCATTGAATTCTGGTGAGTTTCAGTTCCTGAAGGATGCCTTCTGATTCCTCATTGAGAAATCACCCTTCAAGCTCAGGTATAGTTTAACATAAGCGACTAGCTTCCGCTGCAATTTGGCATTTGAGATGAAAGAAGGTCTTCATCGCCATGTCTCTTACTACTGAATTTAAGAGCCTTCCCTTGTATTAAAGAAGATTCCACTGATCCTGTGTTGTCGGTGAAATATTGGAATATTTATTGTATATGCAAGTTAATTGTATAGGTTCGAGTGGGAGGTGGACATTGGTGATGGTCCGCACTGTGCTCTGTAGCTCCACCAAGAAAGACTGAATCTTGGGGCATGACCACCATGTATGTAAAATGGTTTCCCTATCACCGCAGCCCTTAGAACACAAACCAGAACCCCCAAACATCTTGGCAAAGCGGGCAGGTGTTAGGTACCAAAGGGACAGTGTTTTATAGGCATTCTCTTTACAACAGACACAGATCAACGATCGAGCCGTTCTCTGCCAAATGGCCCCCAAGTGTCATCAGATATTTCAGTAGCCAAATCCCTTTCCCACTGTAACATATAGGCATGTTTTTTTAGGGGAGTCAATTGTAGTAGATATCGATAGAGCCACGAGATGCCTTTGCGGCGCATGTTATTCAAGTAAAGGGACTCTATAGGGGAGGCATCCGGACATGCGTGGGATCTGCCTGCCCAATGAAGTGCCTGCATCAATTTCAAGCCCTGTCATCGGGTGGGGGCAGATTTGGCAAACAAGTACTCCCTCAACTGCACATCACCATCGTCAAAGAAGTCCTCCAGAATGGGGGAACACCCCTGATTCCAGCCAAAGGAGAACTCTGTTTTGAAACATAGAGTCCTTTCCACAAAAGGAGCTTTTATGTGCACCTACGACACATGCAATCAAAAATATTATGAGTTCCTGAAATGCAAAGAAAATATAATGCATAGAAACATCTACAAGACCAAGGAGACTCATTAAACAATAGACACTATCTACTAATACATTTTGTGGTTCAGGTGTTAGCGTTAATTGGCTATGAAGTATAACACCATAAACCACATAATTAAAAACACATGATACAGTCTATATACAATGACAACAATAGTTAAAAAGTTGTACGATGATACATGGACAAATATGTACATACAGAATCACGTATATGATGTTAGCACCGTACTTGAAAAGAGATCAGTTCTTCATAATAAAAGCCCTGGACTTTTCCTTATGGGGCACCCTATGTGCAAGAATTTTATCGGACCAAAAACAATCAATCTACTTAAGTCAGACTTAAATATTCTTGATACTTCACTGTAATGCCTAATGTCCATATTCAAACATAGAGGTCTGATCCACCTTCTTCTTGCTATTCTATAAGCCGGGCAGAAGAATAAGACATGATCAATGTTTTCCAGAACATTGTTGCAGGTTTTGCAGAATCCATAATCAATCAAATTGGGCTTCCAGTTGTATATGAAACTGTCAGCGCATAGGTTTCCGATTCTGTATCTGATGTATAAAGTTCTGGCCTGTTTGGGAACTGTCTCATCCATTTACAGCTCTAAGGAGGGACTAGGCTTGATGGCTAGGAAGTTATCTGTAGGACTATCTTGTTTAACAATTCTATGCCATTGTTCTAAAATATGCTTACAATAGGCAGATTTTAAGTAGGGGTTATACCAAATGTTTTCTAGGCCCAACGCTGTAAACCAAGATTTAACATGTCTCAACCTTACAATGCAATGGCCCAAATCGAGCTTTGTGGCCTCAGAAAGGCCCTTTCTGTGAGAAAAAAGCTCTGGAGTTGTCCATAAGATTAGGGGTCTTAATACAGCTATGTCCCCTGTACTTTTGAGAGACAGGTCCATGTAAAGCGGTAGGTCTGGGGTGCTTTGTGACAAACTGAACAAAGACTTAAGGAAGTTTCACCCTCTCCTGGACAGATATTTAACATCCTCTAGTCAGTACTAGTCTCTGCCCCATATAAACATGCTGTTTAGGCCTTAGTTTGATATACTTTGATTGCCAAGGATAGAGTTCTGGAGGTCATAGCTTTAAACTTCTCAATGACTGCAGCAGATCTGTGAAGTAATATTGTGCCACACCTCTGAATATGGGGTTTCCACCTCAGACCATTATGAAATCTAACACTTCTTCTGAAGCTTAATCCCTCTACGTTCCTTATAGGACATATGGGGGATAAGGCTCATGTATTTAGCTTTAGAGATGTTAATCTCTAGACCGCATAATTTGCAGAAGTCTAGGCACTTACCCACTAAGTTCTGAAGACCAATAAGAGTTCTTAAAATAAGAAGTGTGTAGTCCACAAAAAGGATATCATCAGCCCTACTGCAGCAGTAATCAGGGAAAGACAAAAAGCCAGGCCTCACCTAAAGGCTTCCTCACCTTTCACAACGGGGTATGCATTCACATCCACTAAATGGCAGTGCGCATGAAGACTAAGCAGCAGCCCTTTGCTAAACAATAAGCCTGACAGAATATCAAAAGGAGTCCGTCACCCCAGTCCCGTCACTACAGTGTCTAGGTCTCCCCCCTCTAGGTACAGGAATGCAAGCAATACACGTACACTGTCTAGGAGCACAGTCCTGTACAAGGCCATGGACATCCAAAATGGATTCCAATTGCTTTCATTATTCTGGCTCACACACATACACCCTGCATGTACCACACAGGCCACAACACTACCATGCTTAACATGCACTTGAGATGTTATTACAGGAGCACAGAAGCTGAACTTTACTTGAGTGATCCAGTAGTTTTTGACTCCAATGATCCAGATAAAAAGGTCTAGTCACACTACTGATCCTTAAAACATGGTATGCTGTCACCACTGCTCTATATATTCTAATCGCAACGAAAGGACAGTAGTCCTCTGTCTCAAATGAGGGAACACTTGGTGCACCCCTTAGGGTCACAGGACAGGACAAGGACAGTCAAACAGACCGAGGCCTCTGAGCACAAACTAGATTAGCTTGATGTCAAGGACAGAAATAAAAAGTCAAGGTACCAGATACACACAGTCAGGCACTCAGGCCAGGGGAACACACTTGATGACCATGAAGGGGACAGTCTCGTCCCAACGTATGACATACATCATATGTTTACATATATAAACTACACATTTATGTCGATATATCTGGCAATGCATGAGCCAACATTTACAAAATGTCTATGCATTTTTTTTTACTTTCCGTTATCCCTAAAAAGATAAACACAGACTAAGGATTGGATGTTTTGCTTTAAGAAGTTAAGCACATCTGGCGTTCTTCATGTTCGGAACTCAAATTAAAAGCAAAGATGGTGTATCATGCCAATACACTTATTTGTGATACATCGTGAAAAATGCCCCAGGAGACGTGAGTGCAGATTTACATGCAGTTATATCAGAGGACTGTGATCTTGTGTTTTTATCAGTGCTCTTTAATGGCTTCTTGAATATGTTGGCACTGTTCAAAAACCAAAATAAGCCACCTCACAAATAGAAATGTAATGAACACTTCACATGCATTTTACCTATTATAAATTATAGTCAGCTTTCCAGGTTTTAAGAGGCAGCTAACCTTATAAATGACCCAAAATGACAACATTTTAAAACAAAGTGGAGGTAAGCTTTGCTGCTGCATTCAAACAGGGGCCGTGTTTCTATGAGTAGAACAAATGTTTAAAATGATAACGCTTTGGTGCATGTGCTGGTATAGGTGAAAGATCTCTTGCAATTGCAGCCTTTGGTACAACTCCCCAATGCAGCCTTTAGCCACACCAGTTGCCCCTTCTAGCAACTTTAGATATCGGTTCACACTCATGAAACACTTCCAGGAGTTGTTCTGGGATGGGACAATAGTCATCCGATAAGGTGCTACTGTTTTCAGTACCCTGACTGCTATGCTCTTTCTTCTGCATGTAGTGCCTCCAGGCGACAGGTTCAGATATTCTGAGCAGAGCATCACTTCTAAGTAGTGCAGGGTCCCCAATTTGTGACATAGGACTTAGGGGCACCGAAGGTTCGTTAGTCTTTACTTCTGAGGGACGGGTCGGGACCGTGCAGCACAGCTTGGCAGTGCTGCGGGCACACGCATAGTGGGCACCAAAACCAGGTACTTAGTCCAGCTTGAGTTGAGTCTACTACTTGACGGACATGATGGTGGTAACACAAGGAGACTGCCCAACACGCTTCAGCAGTATGGCGGTTCCACCAGCACAACTGCACAGAAAGATCAGCGCTCCCCATGTCGTTAATCATATTTGATGGTGAGTCCCTTCCTCGGTCAGCTCCTCCTGCAGGGTTGATGCTTCCTTCCCTCTCGCACAGGCATGACTCCTTGGATCTCAGTACAAGTTCAACAATTCCTCCTTGAGATTCGACCCTCGTTGATGTTCAGTCCCCGGACACCAGGACTTGGTTGTGCAGTAGTCCTCTGAGAACTCTGTGGAGTATCCCCTTCCTTAGTCAAAGAGAACTTGGAACTGGAACCATTAGCTGGTCAGCAGCTCCCATTTGCACATGATTTCTGCAATTAGAGGGTGGATGTGGATTCCAAAGCTGCCTTTGTTGAACCACTTTCTCTTTCATGTGTCCCAGCAAGGCCATCTTCCTTACCCAGCCTCCATGACCCACCCTTTACAGCGTTCATGGTGGGCAGCCTTCAGTTGGAGCACCCACCACGGACGTACAAAAGAGGTGCGCGGAGGCTGCATCCTGGGGGCCTCATTTATGAAAAGTGACGCATGGCTGCGAGAAAACAGCGATGCGTCACTTTTCATTGCGCCCTCCTTGCGACACCAATGATGCGTCATATTTACAGTATGACGCATCATGGTGCAAGGAGTTACAGATATATCAGTATTTCTTGCGTATCTGTATGGCGCAAAAATGACGCATTGCTGGAGTGTGTCACAAAAGTGACGCAACTCCAGCAATGGGTCATTACACAAGGGCAAGTCCCATGTGAAATGTGCCTGCATCAGTCTTACGCCTACCATGAGGCAGGCGTTAGATATTGACGCATTTGCATCCTAGAAGTGGCACAGTGAAATCTTAATGTCACTTCTATGACCCTTTCTTGCGTCAGAATGCCCCCCCCCCCTTGCATACATTATACCTGGTGCAGGTATAATGTGGCGCAGGGGTTTACAAAGTGATGCATCTACCTAGATGCATCACTTTGTAAATATGGCCCAACAAAGCAAATTTTTTACGCCGCTGGTGCGTCACAAAAAGTGACACACCGCGGCGTAAAAGTGACGCAAGGGCTCATAAATAAGCTCCTGGGTGTTTACAACCACAGCAGACAGAGCCCAGGAAAAGATGCCCCTTCAAAGGAACCCTTCATCCCGGACAACTGAGACTGCACTCCTAACACTTCATCACCTTATCATCTATCCAATGATAGAACAGGAAGACTATTTAATCATTAATAGCCCTCTATAGAAAGTACCTTAACAACTTTTAAGCATCTCTCCTCTTACGTCACTTCAGTGTCTGCTGCTACCCTCTCAGCAATACACTTGGAAAAGCAACCCCACCTCCATTTTGTACACATGCCCATGCCCGGGGCTTCCGAAATGCATGCCGAAGACCTATATCACTGTGGTGACCACTGATGCCAGCCAATAAAAACCTTAATACTGACCTCAGAACCATGAGATACCTACCAAACACCCTCCAGCTCTATAATTGGTTGTACCCAAGTGTCTCCAATGTCGCCTTAAGGCAGACATTTTGGCGCTATACAATAGATGGAAATAAACCTTAATGCTCCAGTGTCATTATTCCAAATTTGGCATGCTACGACAGGAGCGAGCCAAATCTGAAAGGAGCAGCTGAACTTTGCGATATCTGGAGTCTCCTTTGCAGTAACTTAATTCTACTTTCATAAAAAGCATGAAAGTGTTCAGTGATGCCAAGATAAAGACACGGAGCACAGTTCTTAGATGTCATTGAGTCAAGTACAATCTTTCTCTGCGTAGAAATTGTAAGATAGAAAACTGTGATAAACGAAGTGCACGAGCGGGTGGTTGGGGCGCCAGGACTCCCATATGCTAACCACAAAATCCTTTTACTTTGAATTAGGTACAGATGTTGAAGCCAAAAAACTGAGTCTCCCACTGCGGATTTGTATTTATTGCATGAAATATGAGGACATTAAGGAATTCTGTCTTCACAGGATTAACGCTGTTATGTAGAAAAATAAACCACTCTCCCATCCGTTGTGCAACCTGCAGTTTTGGCAGCGAGGTCAGGTGGTGTAAAATAGCTCGCATTTTTAGAAAAATATATTGTAAAAAAACAGCAAAGGCAAGAGTTTATTTACAGACAGTTATTGAAAAATCAGTGGAGTGGGTCAGTGGTGGGGGGCACTTTATTCTCATATATTCTTAATTCTTCAACGTACTTTGTGCGTTTTTAGACTAACACAATTCCCAGATGCTGTTATTCCATACTGTCCTTCAGTTCCCTCGGCGAATACAGTCCAATAAAGTTCAATAAACACAGGAATCCATTCTCATTGACTTTGCAAATTTCCACAAACTAAGACTCCGCCTTGTGCATATGATGAAGCTGGAACTGCAGGGTGGGATAATAAGAGTTACAGACAGTGGTCAACTCTAAAACATAACTGTGAGGAAATAAAAAGCAGTTTTACAACTGCTGAAAACAAAGTGGTATATTTAGAAGCAATGATGCATCGGTATCGTTGCGTCAGATTTATTGCGCCTGCCGCAAATGCACGAACGACACCAATGTATGCACAGTATGTACAATACAGTGCTCCATGGAGCAAGGATTCAGGAATGTGTCAGAATGCATTTTTTGGAGCTAAAGTGACGGATTGCTGGAGTTGCTCGTAAGACTGACGCAACTCCAGTAATGCATCAAATCACAGAGGCAAGCCACATGTTAAAGGTACTGGCGTAACGAAACTCCAACTTTAAGGAGCTCTCCGGGTAGAGTGCTGTGCTGAGGAGGCCCCCTGGAACTTGGGGGCCCCTCGCACCGCAGGGGCTGCAGGTGCCTGTGTTACGCCACTGGTTAAGGGCCGGGAGTCAATCCTTATGGCTGGCTTGAGAAGGCATAGGGTTTTGATGCAGTCAAGTCATAGACTGACACAGTGAAAAGTTGTACATTTCATTGTGTCAGTTCTATGTGGCTTTTGACGTGGGAACGCCTACCCTGCATACATTATACCTGGTGCAGGTATAATGTGACACAGGCCACTACATACTGACGCATTGGGCCCAATACAACAGTTTGTGGAGCACTGATCGCGCCGCTGCTGTGTTAAAAAAAATAAAAAATAAAAAAAAAGACTGCGGTGGTGCTAGATCCTTGTAAATGTGCCTCAAAGTGTCGGGCAGATCAGGAGGCGGGGCTAGAACTGTCCCTCTGCATGTCTGTTTCCGGTCTGGCTAACCTCAGCTCCTCGTGACATCATAATGCATGTACAACAAGAGGGAATATGTACCACTACACGAGCTAGTGGCAAAAGAGATGTTGTGAGCTTGGTATTGGCGCTCATTCTCTAACAACATTTGGTGCTTGCTGGTCATCTTAGCACTTGGCAGCTCTTCGTGCGCTTAGCGTGACAGTCCGGGAAGCGAGCGCTTCATTTTTAAACATTCCTGTTTGTTCTCTCATTATTTTACAGCCTCATTTCTTAGCCCCTGTTTTTAAATCATTAGCGCTTACCTGCACTGTAATTGTATTTACACCGCCGTTTGAGCGGGTCCTTAGTTGCTGCATTCCGCCGATTTCGCAGCCATCTTGGGGGAGGCTGGGACACTCCACGGGCGCCATTTTGGTTAGCGCTTCAGTGTCCCAGGCAGACTAATGAACCGCTACATAATGCGGTCTTTTAGAGGTGAGTCGGCCTCTAACAACATTTGGTGCTTGCTGGTCATCTTAGCACTTGGCAGCTCTTCGTGCGCTTAGCGTGACTGTCTGGGATGGTGCAATGAGCTAAAAAACGGTGTTGGATCTAGCCCTGATCTTTTGACTGGGTGAGAGTACTCTGCTTAATTCAGAGACTCTGTCCATCACCACCCCTTGTTGTAAATAATTTTGTCCACCCCAAGCGTGGAAGGGTATACTCAGATGTGAGTCCCTTGCTCATTGCACCATCAGGATTCAAGCAAGCCGGGCCGAAGACAGCTGAAATGCCAGAAACCGGTCCCCGGAAGCTTGTTTCCTTCCCAGTGTAAGAATTGGCTTTTGTAGTCTGGTCTGCCCTGTTCCCACGATGCACTGGGCCAGGGACAGACTGATTTGCATACAGCCAGGTTCTGAAACTGGGATGGTGCAATGAGCTAAAAAACGGTGTTGGATCTAGCCCTGATCTTTTGACTGGGTGAGAGTACTCTGCTTAATTCAGAGACTCTGTCCATCACCACCCCTTGTTGTAAATAATTTTGTCCACCCTAAGCGTGGAAGGGTATACTCAGATGTGAGTCCCTTGCTCATTGCACCATCAGGATTCAAGCAAGCCGGGCCGAAGACGGCTGAAATGCCAGAAACCGGTCCCCGGAAGCTTGTTTCCTTCCCAATGTAAGAATTGGCTTTTGTAGTCTGGTCTGCCCTGTTCCCATGATGCACTGGGCCAGGGACAGACTGATTTGCATACAGCCAGGTTCTGAAACTGGGATGGTGCAATGAGCTAAAAAACGGTGTTGGATCTAGCCCTGATCTTTTGACTGGGTGAGAGTACTCTGCTTAATTCAGAGACTCTGTCCATCACCACCCCTTGTTGTAAATAATGTCTGGGAAGCGAGCGCTTCATTTTTAAACATTCCTGTTTGTTCTCTCATTATTTTACAGCCTCATTTCTTAGCCCGTGTTTTTAAATCATTAGCGCTTACCTGCACTGTAATTGTATTTACACTGCCGTTTGAGCGGGTCCTTAGTTGCTGCATTCCGCCGATTTCGCAGCCATCTTGGGGGAGGCTGGGACACTCCATGGGCACCATTTTGGTTAGCGCTTCAGAGTCCCAGGCAGACTCACGAACCGCTACATAAACCTGCAATGGAAACACGCAGCGGTGACGCGCAGCGCGTGCGCCGTAATGGCGCCGGAGTTGCGCCAGAGTCAAGCCCGTCTGTGCCCGTCTGTGCCCGTCCGGGCCCAGGCGGGCTCAGGGCCAGGACCTATGTCAAATTCATCAGGGCCCAATATCATCTACACCCGCGATTATCTTTTGGCCATACGTCCCTCAAAAAAGACGACATGTAACTATACTTATAGGGGAGTAAAACCTTTCACCTACTGCGAGGTTTGCCGTTCGCCCCAGCCATCCATAGGAAAGAGCTCCCTGCAAATGGCCTTGTTGAATTGCAGATCTCTCCCGAGGCACTCCTTAGAGATTAATTTCCTCATACAGGATCATAATTTAGACATCCTGTTTTTAACGGAAACATGGCTCACTTCGAACTCAGGGGTGGACATTGTTCGAGCCCTTCCCCCAGGCTTTCTAATATACTCCCAGAACAGGCCAGTAGGTCGAGGAGGTGGCATCGCCATATTATATAGGGATTCATTTGAATGTAGGGCACAGAATAGTGGGGTGCGGGATTGTGAGAGCTGTCAGTTCTCTTTACAGATTTCACCCACGGTCTCTGCGTCAGGTCTCCTGGTGTATCGCCCACCAGGGTGCAGTGGAAATTTTGTCAGCTCCCTTATGGAATCCGTCACGGTTTTGGCATCTACTACTACCAACTTTATGATGCTGGGAGACTTTAATCTCCACTTTAATGATCCAACGGACGTGTTAGCGACAGACCTACAATGTGATTAATTCTGGAGCAACACATAATAAGGGCCATTTGCTTGACCCGATTTTCTCTAATGTGCCCCTTTGTAAGGCCATGCCTCCCCATCCTCTGCCGTGGTCAGACCATTTCTTGGTTCCTTTTACTTGGCAAATGGAGGCCATGACTAGACCCCCTCCTCCTAGTGTTCGCACTCTGGAAAGAGCTTGGTCCAGATTGTCGGTTGAGAATTGGGTCCTTAAACTAGAATGCTCGCGCCCCTCTCTAGTCCCTGACCCGGTACTGGCAGATGCAAAAGGAAAGAATAAAAAACTCCTTGAATTCCACTAGGGAAACTTTCTTAGTGGTTAAGGAACTACTGAAAGTTCCCGAGCCCTCCGCAGCCCATGAAAACCCAGGAGAGAAATGTAAAGACCTGGCAAACTATTTTTATACTAAAATAGAGAACATTCTAAGTGCCCTGCCCCAGATTGACCAGATAACAGAGGCTAGCAGAGAATCAGTCGGAGCCCTCGCACATCTGGAAGCCTTTAGACCAACAACAGTGGAAGAGGTCCTGAAAGTGTTGGTTACTATTAAGAGCGGCTCTCCCAGTGATCCGGTCCCTATGAGGATCCTGAAACAGGTAGGAGCTACTATTGCCAACCCTGTCACCGACTTAATCAACGCTTCCTTTGCTTGCGGTCTGGTGCCACCGAGCTGGAAGGGAGCAGTTGTGAAAGCCCTCTTGAAAAAGCCTCACCTAGATCCATTGGATCTAGCGAATTATAGGCCTATTTCTCTGCTGCCTGGCCTGAGTAAAATCGCGGAAAGGCTGGCGAATCTACATCTATCACACTTTCTTGAGTCCAATGGCCTGCTGAGAAATACGCAAACAGGCTTTCGGCCGGGTCAGGGCACCGACACCGCCCTTCTGGCAGTCGTTGAGGAAGCTAGAAGCATTCTGGATTCGGGAGCATCAGTGGCAGTGATCCTCCTGGATCTCAGTGCGGCTTTCGACACTGTTAACCATCAAGTGTTAATTCAACGGCTGTCAGATGCAGGGGTAACAGGAATGGCTCTGAAATGGCTTAAGTCATTTCTTAACGACCGGACTTACCAAGTATGGGAAGGCAGCGCGCGATCAGCGTCAATCCCCCTCCATTGTGGTGTGCCACAAGGCTCATCCCTAAGCCCCACATTGTTCAATGTGTATATGGCCCCCTTGAAGGATGTGGTTGCCCCATTTGGTATCAAAATCGTGAGCTACGCTGATGATACTCAGTTGGTGGTTGCCCTCTCCCAGATGGCTAAGAGCCCAGACACGCTGCACTCCTGCATGTCCAAAGTCTATACCTGGATGTGTCAATCGGCTTTGAAGCTAAATGGCTCAAAGACCGAAATAATGCTCTTAGGGCTCAAAGGAGCCTCACTTCCTCTGACTAGCTGGCCCAGCTGTTTGGGCGAGCTCCCGAATCCAAAGAAGGAGATCAAGAGTCTTGGAGTGTGGCTGGAGCAAGATCTCTCTTTTAGGACCCAGGCGAAAAAAACGGCGGGAGTGTGTTTCGGTCTTCTCCGCGCAGCTCGGAAAGTTCTGCCCCTCCTCCCACCGCAATCTAGAAAGCTGCTCATTCAGGGGTTGATCGTATCAAGACTAGATTATAGCAATGCTATCTTTCTTGGTGCGCCTGAAGCAACGCTTAATAAACTCCAGCAGATTCAAAATGCTGCCGCCCGGCTCCTCAAAAGCACCCCAATGATGCGGTCAGCTAAACCTGCATTGAAGGCGCTGCATTGGCTCCCAGTGCGTGAAAGGGTCAAATTTAAGTCCCTCTGTATTGCGCATAAAATTTTACAGGTCAAGGGACCTCTCATCCTGAAGAATTTAGTCGTACCCTACAAAGCAAACAGAGCCTTACGCTCAGATCAAAAACATCTGCTTAGAACTCCCAAAGTCAAAAAGGCTCGAACGGGTGGGAGAAGATTCTCAGTGAATATAGCGATTCTCTGGAACTCACTCCCCCTGAGTCTACGTTCGGAGACTTGTCTTCTCCGGTTTCGTAAACTCCTTAAAACGCACCTTTTTCCCAACTAATGCCTTTGTTCACGCTTAACTGCCCCCTTTTCTTTGTTGCTCTGGAATAAGCGCTGGGATGCTTCAGGGTAACTACGCGCTATATAAAACTCGAAATAAATAAATAAAATAAATAAAAATTCAAGGCTTGCAATTGTCATGACTGACAGCACGTTCCTGATTGGTCACTGGAGCAGATAGGGGCATCTTGGATTGTAGTGGGGGCAATGTAGTCAGCCTGTAGGGTTGTAGCAGGTAGTGGTTTAACTTGATATTCAAACAATAGGAGTCAAGAGGGACATAAAGGACTAGATCGCCCTCCACTCAATCAAGCAATACTCAAAAAATTGACCCAGTCCTCAAGGCAAAACAAAAATGTGGAACTGTAAACAACTATAGATTGTCAAAAGAGCATTCTAAATATATCTCTTGTTATAGAAATTATAACTCTGTTTCAGTCCATTGCCGATGCTAAAAGTAAGCCCATCTCTGATAAACAGAAACCCGACCAACACAGTACAAACATCCACTAGAGAGACAACATTTAGAAAAAGGTGTGAATAGCTAGATGACACCTCACGGGCGCACCACCAATGGGACCCCTGGTTGGAACTCACCAGGTTGGCCCTGTTCTCATCATCGGTGTCAAATAGCTTAACGTAAACGTGTCCGAAAACCCAAAGTAAAGAAGAGGACAGTGAATGGTGCAGTGTACACACAACATATATGTGACATAGACTAACAACGTTCAACATATAACGCACACAATACTGCGCAACAAGATACAACTCTATCTTTATTTATATTTTCTTGTTGCATTGCAGTAAACATATATTATAAAAAGGGGGAGTATGAGACGATAGGTAGTATTCATAACTCCCCCTTTTTATAATATATGTTTACTGCAATGCAACAAGAAAATATAAATAAAGATAGAGTTGTATATTGTTGAGCAGTATTGTGTGCGTTATATGTTGAACGTTGTTAGTCTATGTCACATATATGTTGTGTGTACACTGCACCATTCACTGTCCTCTTCTTTACTTTGGGTTTTCGGACACGTTTACGTTAAGCTATTTGACACCGATGATGAGAACAGGGCCAACCTGGTGAGTACCAACCAGGGGTCCCATTGGTGGTGCGCCCGTGAGGTGTCATCTAGCTATTCACACCTTTTTCTAAATGTTGTCTCTCTAGTGGATGTTTGTACTGTGTTGGTCGGGTTTCTGTTTATCAGAGATGGGCTTACTTTTAGCATCGGCAATGGACTGAAACAGAGTTATAATTTCTATAACAAGAGATATATTTAGAATGCTCTTTTGACAATCTATAGTTGTTTACAGTTCCACATTTTTGTTTTGCCTTGAGGACTGGGTCAATTTTTTGAGTATTGAGTGGTTTAACTTGAGCCAGCTGTCAGGAGTGCACATGGCAGCCTGGGGTACATGAAATGGAACATATATGTATGTATATATATGTATATATATGTGTGATTGTTTTGTTAATGACAGCTGGTGGAATTGTTTTGGAGGTGGGCAGTGTTTTTTCTCGTTTGTTTCCACTTTCCTCTTTGTACTGAGTCAGGTGTTTTTCTTAGACTGTAATCTCTGTGTATTCTAACTTGTGTCTAGAATCCAGGAGGCAGTCAGGAAAGAAAGTGAAAAGCCAATGTGTTATGTTGTAGCTGGAGAAGCCGTGGGCTGACAGACTTGGCAGCGTGTACCACCAGCCATTTCAGAAGTGTTATAAAAAATACATGGCAACACAAATTCAGCCATTGTACTCCTAACTGCTGCTTGGATAGAGCTGTGCACACCGCCTGAGGGGGGATCACTGGCTAATCGCTTCACTGGTGACTCAGCCAGTGCCCGCTTGCTTATGTTTCCTGGAAAAGTGGAGTTTCTGGTTGAGGGAAGAGGGTGGGTGCAGAGCAGAGCTGCGCCTGCCAGGGGTATAGAGTGTCCCCAGAAGAACAAGACAGAATTAAGGGGGCTCTTCCTGTGTGACTAGCAGTTAGAGAGTTTTTCACCTATGCCTAGTAGCAAAGTAGGCATGCCACACACACATGTAACAACCCTGCATTGCAGTTGAGGATTTCAGATTGCACACACTTGTGTAGAGGAGGACTTTGTCTTTTTTTTTTTAAGTGTGTATTTAGGTGAGTGGAGCACCATACTAAAAATCTGACCAAATCAGCTGAAATTAGCACTGCATGTGTTATTTGGTGTCAACAAGTATCATAATTCAATCATCTCGTCTGTGTGGGGTTTGCCTGGTCTCTTCCTTGCCCTACCATAGCAGACAGCTATGCATTGCATGAGCCAGAAGTATCATATGAATCCTGGAAAGAAGTGAACACAGGGCACCTCCTGATTCAAGCAGTCGAGAGAGGAGAGGAAGAGGAGGAGCGACGTGAGAAACTGCAGCTGAGCGGGGCTAGAGAGCGGAGCGGAGCAGCGCGTTTATCCGTACCCGAAGCCATAGCCGTAGCCGCAGTGGCCGCAGTCCCGCAGCGCCGAGGGGCAGAGAAGGCAGCAGCAGGAAAACGGCGGTGGGAGAGGCGGCTGTAAGCGGCGTGCATCGGGGGCCGAGCACAGGGGCCGCTCCTGCATACCCCGCGCTTGTGGCAGCCGTCTCAGCTGTATCGACTACAGCAGCGGCAAGCGGTGAACGCCTGTGTTGAGCGCAGGGGGGCCTTTCCTGCGCACCCCGTGATAGCATCTAGCATCTTCACTGCATCTTTACTGCACTGGCACCAGCGGCCCCAGCGTGGTACAATAGCGGCTGCAACAACGGTCGCTTGGTGGGTTTGGTGTTGGTGCCCAGAGCCTGAAAACATGGAAGAGCATGACGAGGAGTGCAGTATTTGACTACTGTTTGCGAGGGAAAAGGTGACAAGGAGTCAAGTGGCGTCCCTACTGTGTGGTTTTGTTTTCCAGGCGAGTGCAGTTAAGCAAGGTGAGTCAGCCCGTCGCACTGCCTTCCCACTGCCTCCCCCATTTCGCCACACCATCCATGCCACAGCAGCCCTCGTTGACATCCCCGCCCTCAACATGGAAGCACAGCAGCAGTAGCATATTCTCCCTGATAGCGCTACCCACCTCCCCCCTTGACTGTAGAGAAACGCTAAAGAAGGAGGAGGGGGAGTAGTGACCAAGGGGCTGTAAAGGACTGTGGGCATCAAGGATAGCTGCAACAAGGGTCACTAATAACAGCTTTTCCTCGACCCAACTAAGCCTCCAACGACCTAATTAATTTATTACGCATCCTGCACCAGTCCTTCTACTACTTTCCAAGTCTGATTCCTGATTCCGGGTCTTCTAGAGAGCCTGCTGTTCGCTCTGTGCAGTCGGAGCTGTTGCCGTGAGGGGAGGTGTGGAGCCGCCCTGCCGCCCTACCATTCTGCCATATCGCCGCTTCTGCTGCCGCTTCTGTAGACCCGGTTGCCAGACGAGGGTCGGAGTGCTGCTGAATTGCCCGGGCGGAGGGAGCATAGGCGGCAGTTTAGCGGAGAAGCCCAGTGTGGTGTGACACCGCACCACAATTTTGCAGCAGAGGGCGCCAGACGCAACGAGCCACAAACGACGAGCAGTTACGAGGAGAAGGAGGCAAGAGGTGAGGGGCGAGAAAAGCTCCGTGAGAAAACCCCCGGCGGTCTGCAGCCTGCGGTGGTTCTGAGACCCGGTTTTGCGAACCGTAGAAACTTGGGGACTCGGAAAGGATGACAAAAAAAAGAGAAGAAAAAAGCAGCCAGCAATCTGAAAACGGCCATACAAAGTCACCAGACCTGTGTAAGGCTGCACCGAGAAACTTGAGGAGCGCAAAGCCCGCAGCTCAGGACAAGAAGTCCTTTTTTTTAAAATCGCCAACAAGAGGACTCATCACACAATTCTTGGCAAAACCTACGCCCAACCCAGAGAGCACACCACAGAAGGCAGCGCAACAACAACTTAAGAGCAGTGAGGAGTTGGGCAACAGCCCAGGGAGCCAGCTCCTTCTAACCCTGCCAAATACTCAAATACAAAGCGCAATTACAGGGGGCTCAAGCCCAGAAAGAAGATGCTCTCGTTCCTGCTCAGGGTTGGGACATCCATCTGGAACAAAAATCAGACACACAAGACACTCAGTAAGCGTCTGCATCGCACGTGACAGTAGAAAGACAGATCAAGTTACAACAGCCCTAATACACTGTCAGGATCAATCAACGGCGAATTCTCCGGAGTTGAGGGAATCACCAAGAATCAGAGACTCTGGTCTAACAAACATAGGAGTGTCAGAGCAGTCCCAAAACGTGGGATATCTATCCCCAATATTCCTTCAAAACCTGGAATCTAAGATACAAAGAACATTAGCTCTGACCCCAACCTGCTATAGAAGCTGCCATGAGAACCGAGGCACACCTTCTTCTTCGCCATGCTCCCAAAGTCAACAGTTACAGGAGAGTAGCGTCACTCTTGAACAAGGAGCACCCCCTTCTGGAGAAACAGTGCAAAATATGGCCAGATCTCTGCTCTGGCAATCAAAGAAAATGGAGCTACAAATTGATCTCTTAGCAACCATTGCGCAACGCCTAGCGGAGCTGTACAACAAGGCGAACATACTGGAGCAAAAGCTTATTGATATCCAGATCAATTGTAGAGGCACTTGCACGTGTGCAGCCCTCATGGACACATGGGCAACACTGCCAGAAATTCTTAAAGGTATGGTAGAAGCACTAAAAACGCAATCAGAATCTCCAAGCAATAAGTACAGCTCTAGTCCTGCTCTAATTTTAGAAAACCAGTCAGGTATAGCAGGCAGAGGCAACCCTGTGGATTCAACAACAATCTCCGAGGCACAAGACGTTCCGACACTAAACAAATCCTTTAGTGGACCTTCCAGCTGCCACTCCAACAGCAGTAATCTGTCCCCGGGAAAGCTTCAGAAGACAATAATGTCAACCAGACAAGGATGGAGAACCAGTTGTCAAGGAGGGCCAAGAAAAAGCTAAGGAAACAGGAAAAAAAGCTAAGACAGCAAAAAAACGAGCCATTTTTTTACCAACTCACTTTCAAACATCACAAGGTACCACAGAGACAAGACGTCTCTTCCCGATCTTTATAAAAAATCAATCCGCAAAGAATCCAACAGGCACAGTTCCACCTTCCCCGGGGAAGGCAGAAGAGAGGGATAGATCCAAACAGTCAAACCCTCACTCAAAGGACACTGAAAGCCCAACAAGCACGGTAATTAGAGTCCTATCATCCCCAGACAGGAACAACAAAAAGAGAGAGCAAAGAAGTTCTGAGGACGCACGAAAGGTCCTAGCTTCTGGGCCTGAGACTTGCATCAATAAGGGACACCTTGCCCCAAGTGGGCAGAAAATGTGCAAACAATCAGAACAGCCGACTCAAAGTTTGGTACAGCAGCAGGCCTTAGGCCAATGGACCCTAGGCACTAGACACAGTGCAAGCAACAGTGAAGGAGAACCATATGCCCAGAGCTATACAAATCAATGTAGTAAACTAACGCACGAGGTGATCCTAACCCCTAGATACCAAATCAAAGGCAAGCATGACATTCTAAACAGGGGCAATATATTCAGACTCTTCAAGCACATTCCGTCTCTCATGGAAATACAATCAAAAGACCTAGTTTGGGTTAAATTCATAAGTTTAACCAGCTATTCTCATGGTGAATCAACCTCAATCGGACTAAGCCGACACGCCCAAGTGGGGCTCACAATGGAGGAAACAGCAAAAATGGCTGACTGGGGGATTGATATAGCATTCCCCATTCCGGAGAAATACCCACATGTATTAGCAGAAAATTCGCCAACAAAGGAGATTTTTTCGGTATTAAAGGGGACGGCAGTCAAACAATCAGGGATAAGCGTGGCAAGGGAACAGAGTCTCCTCAATGCTTATAAGATAATAAGCTCAGCAGAGCAAAGGGCAGTGTTCCACATTGTTCCAAATCACTCTGCAAGTCAAAACATGCCGAGGGGTCCGGAAGACGTGAGCCCGCGACGGCATACCCAACAGTATTAAGGGTCAAGGCAATTTGAATAAGAACCGAAAAGGGGGGAATAACACGCGCCTGTCAATTGTATCATGGAACGTCGCAGGGCTAAAAAGAATGCTCAATTGCAAGGCAGCATGCTCATACCTACGAGAAAACGACATACTTTGTCTACAAGAGACTTGGGCCACTGAACCTCTAATTTTCTCAGGTTTCTATGAAGTTCACACTGCTGCAATAAAAAGTAATATTTTTGGGAGAGCAGCAGGAGGGCTCTCAATTTACATCAATCACAACCGCAAATTAGAGGTAAACTTAATAGAAACTAACTCCGCTAATCTCCAAGCAGTTCTGATTTCCGGCCTTAAAAGCAATAACAGCGCAATTCGTCTGCTGATAATCAACTGTTATATAAACCCCGCCACAAAGCAAAAAAAGCAAGTCATAAAACTATTATCTGAAAAAATGGACAGTTTCATAAACAAACATTCTTCCCATCTCCCAATTATCGCAGGGGACATGAACATCAGGGGCCTAGGAGAAGATATAAGATACAGACCTAGTGCAACTGAAGTGGTGCCCCTACATCGGCTGTTGAATGAGCATAACATGGTCTCCACTCAGGTTCCCAAGAAGGCAGTGGACTCTCAATGGCTGCCTCTGCCCACATTCAAGAACAAGTCAACAATTGACTACATCTTTATCGCTGAGAAATTGGTAACTTACTTTAAAGACTTCGAGGTGGAAGATAGAGAGGAAAGTGACCATAAGCCACTGAGGGTCACACTTGACATAAAGGGGAAAATTGCAAAACACCCCGGAACTTTGGGAACCTCAACCGAGGAAGAGTATCATACGTTATTGAACAGAATAAAATGGAGCACAAAACTAAGTCCAGTTATTATGGAATGGGTCACCCATAAAGAGCAGTGCCAACCTTTGGCTCCCTTCCTGGAGCACTGGAGGGATCTACTGGAGGAACTAAAATTGGTTTTAGGACAGAACAGGGGTAACCGGAATGCTCAAGGTCTACACCCGCAAAATCACCCACTGCAATTAAACCCCAGGGACTTAGATCAAACAAAACGAAGACTAACAAAGGCATTGAAGGCGAGAAGAAAAGGAGAGACAACTCACCTCAGTGTGGAAATAAAAGTGCTACGAAGTGAACATAAAAAAAAAATATGGGAACTCCGGAGAAAGAAAATTGAGGCGGAGTGGTTGAAAATATTTAACATGCTCAAAGAAAAAGGCCAGTCTCGACTTTGGAGATACATTAGCAAACTAAACCACAATGGCCAAAGCAAAGAAAATGGGGTGGCAGCAGCGGAGTGGGTCAAGTATGCACTACAATTGTACACAACGGACCTGGAAAGGAAGGTTAATCAAGAACAACAAAATCCACAAGACAAAGAAGACACGTGCTTGTTTACCAACACAAAAGAGATAACCATCCTGATCAAGAAAATGAGGTCAGATGGTGCACCAGGCCCCAATGGTGTGCCAGCGGCAGTATTCAAAGTGGCATACAGATTCTGGGCAGATCAGCTAACCCCTCTCTTCAAGCATGCCTTTGAAACGGCCTCTACTCCATCATCATGGAAAGGTTCAATTCTATTTCCTATATACAAAAAAGGAGACCGCACAAAACCAGAAAATTATCGGCTAGTGGCCCTGTTAGATATTGAGGCAAAGGCATATGCTAGAGTGTTGCTGAAGGAACTGGAAAGCTGGACAGAAGAGAACAACATCCTTCCCTTTTTCCAAACAGGATTTAGACCACAATGTTCCACAGTAGACGGGCGATCCAGCCCGCTCAGCCCCCTTTGTTTTGCTGTTTTGTAGATTATAGCGCAGCATTCGACCGGGTAGACCGTGGCACACTATGGAGAAAACTTACCAACTGGGGTATACCTCAAAAGCTGCTAAAGGCAATAAGATCTCTATATGAAGGGACCTGGGTAAGGATCAAGACTAGTCAAACGTCACTGACCAATAAGGTCCACACCAACAGCGGCCTTAAACAAGGGTGCGTTCTTGCACCGCTCCTTTTCAACATCTATACATCCGACCTGGGTCAAGCACTGGAGGGGGCAAACTTAGTCATCCCGAAGATGGGGAACGTGAGGCTGCAAATTCTTTAATATGCCGACGATCTTGTAATTTTGGATCATACCAGGATTGGCTTGCAAAAAGCCTTAGATGCGCTATACAGCTTCAATCAAAAGAACAACCTACTGGTAAACCAGGACAAGACCAAAATCCTCATCTTTGGAAAGTACCATCGAAAACAGACAGCTCAACGGCGCCTAGGGGATCAGCAAATTAGATCTTGCAAAAATGACAACTACCTGGGTCTCAGGCTCACGGAAGGGGCAAAATCAACTGCTCATCTGAAATATCTAAGAATTAAAGATGCTGGGATTATTTGCAGCTTGAGAAATCTCAATCGAAAATTACATAGCCCACTCACGGAACTCATTCTGAAAGTTCTAAAAGCAAAAACAGTGCCCTCAATTAATTAAGGCCACCTAACCTTTCCCGGCGCCTTTGAGAATTTCTACATGAGCTTTCAATCTTCCATATACAAGAAAGTGCTGGCAATCCCACGACAGGCCAGGAGAGCCAGAGTAAGGCTGGAGCTGGGACTTTCTCGCCCAGACATCTCTTGCCAGGGGGATACAATAAAATACTACATCAGCACTTTGAGAGCTCCAGCAACAGCCTTGAAAGCTCAAATTAAATCAATCTTTGAAGAAAAGGGTTCACCATGGCAAGCACAATTGACAGGAGCTAATCAATCACTGGAAATAGAGGAGCAAAACCTGGTCAATAATAATATTTCAATTGCCGCATGGAAAAAAGCAGTGAACAGACAGGTGAAGCACATTTCATTTACAAGAGATCTGGAAAGTCTGCATCACCATCCTAATCTTTCCACACTGGACGCCTCTTACAAAGTGGGAAAAGCACAGCCTTATTTTGAGCAAGCACTATCAAATCAAGTTCGAAAAAAGATCACTTATATGAGGCTCTTGGCATTACCCATTGTGGAGTTCAATCAAAGCTGGGCCCGTGCGGACAAATTAATAGCATGCAGACTTTGTGACTACCATCAGGAATCCTGGTATCATTTGCTGTGTTGCTGCCCAAAGCTAGCCAGTGAGAGGCATCGCTTGGTCATCCCAATCTGCAGAGCTCAGGGCCTCAAGCGATGCAGCGAAATCTCGGACTTGTGCTTTTCGTCCACAGAAAGTCAAATAGCAGCACGGCTGGGGAAATTTACAGACCTAATCCGTGCAGGACTAACCGCAAATGCTGAGCCGCAGAAATAAATCTACAGGTCTGGAAACAGCGGAGAGATGGACAAACCTCTGTCTTATAAATGAACACTCTTTGCACTAAAATAGTATTACTAGAACATGACACTGTAACGAATGTTTTAGGTCAAATTAGATTGTGGCAATAATCAGGAGTTTTAACTTATTTGGTTTTTAGATAATTATTTTAGAATGTTAGCATATTGTAATGATTTTAATTAATCGAACAATAAAGTTTTTTTCAATTTTCAATTTCAATTTCATAGCAGACAGCTGATGGATACTTTTAACTGCAGATTCCTCATCGCAAGACCCACCACAGGCACCAGACATTCACCCGGAAAGCTCTGCATGAGCTCCTATAGACCATCAGCTGCCATCATAGGCCTCCACCACAACTCTGTTCCCCCATCAGGAGATTACCACATACAGCCATTGAGGCACCCCCACAGCCAGAGGCACCCCGTACCCACCTCCACACTGCCATCTGTTCTTTTTTCCCATACTCCTCAATACAAATACAGCTTCAGTCGAACCGATTTAAGTACTTTTTAACTAAGCCCATTTGCTTTCTCAAAATTATTTTTGCAGTGTGCATGAACGTCACCCCTCAAAATGACAATCTTGAAACTTTACATCACAACAAGATGATGGAAGGAGTGCTGAAACTTTTCAAGAACTCACCCCTAGTCATAGATCTGGATTGAATCCATCCCTCTTTTGCTCACTATGCCGCCCCAGTTTGGATCCAGCCATATGCAAGTCGTTCTAGACCCTGCTCCTCATGGGAACAGTCCAACCCAAACTGCCTGGCCAGGTCCTCCGCAGACCGGAAAGAAGCATCCTGGGAGAAGATTTTGGGGTATGACCCCTCATCAGCCAGCCTAGCTTGAATCCAGTGGCAAAGCGAGCAAGGGACCCACATCTGGGCATACCCATGGCCACCTAGGGGGAACACATCAAACACAACAACATGATGGACAGAGTGCTGAAACTTCATCCTTCTTTTGCACACTATGCCACCCTAGTTTAGACTCAGCCATATGCAAACCAGCCTTGACGCTGCCCCTCATGGGCACAGTCCAGCTCAAACAGCCAGGCCAGGTCCTTCCTGTACTGGAAACAAGCATCCTGAGACCGGTTTCAGGATATTACCAATCAGTAGCCAGGCTAGCTTGAATTCAGTGGCAAAGTGAACAAGGAACCCACGGGTGGGTATACCCATGGCCACTTAGGGCGAACACAACAAAAACAACAAGATGATGGATAGAGTGCTGAATTTAGGCCCAGATCTCTGTACGGGGGTGAATGCTTGACATTGTTTAGCATTCTTTCCATCACTTTTTTCATGTGTCACCTGAGTGGGATGGGTATACCCAGACGTGAGTCCTGTGCTCTTCATGCCACTGGAGTACAGCTATCCTGGTTGATGAGGGCTGAAAGGCCGAAACCGGTCCCAGGGTGCTTGTTTCCAGTGCAGGGAGGACCTGGCCTGGCAGTTCAGGTGGGACCGTTCTAATGGGGAACAGGGTTAAGACTGATTTGCATATGGCTGTGTTTTAACTGGAATGTCATGAGGAGCAAAAAAACGATGTATTTAGGCACAGGCCTCGGTACTGAGGTGAATGTTTGACATTGTTCGCCATTCTGTCCATCAATTGTTCTTTTTACATTTGTCACCTTGAGTGGGACGGGTATGCCCAGACATGGGTCCTGTGCTCTCCATGCCACTGGAGTCAAACCTGGCTCCTGAGGGCTGGTATCCCAAAACCGCTCCCAGGATGCTTGTTTCCGGTCCAGGGAGGACCTGGCCTGGCAGTTCGGGCTGGACTATTCCCATTGGGAACAGGGTCAAGACTGATCTGCATATGGCTGGGTTTAAACAGAAATTACATAGGGAGCAAAAAAACAATGGGTTTAGACTCAGATCTCTATACTGGGGTGAATGTTTGACATAGTTCAGCATTCTTCCATCAATTATTCTTTTTGCATTTCACTTGAAACTTTGTCACATGTGCTGGAAACGGATGTTGGTTATTAACCTGCACAATGTCTGCCAGTGGTGCAAAACCTCATAACACAACTCCATGTCCTGTGACAAATGTTCCCTTGTGCACCCCGCAACCATGAGGGAATGGAAAGTCAAGTTTTGCGTCACTGAACACAAGAAACTGGATTGATCCCACACTAGATGGGCTTGCTTCCTCTGTCAGAGAGTCCCCATGTCAAGTAAGTCGAAGTCAAAAGACAAGACAAGTAAAAAACATAGGTAGAGCAAATGAGACTCTTTGCTCGAGTGAAAGGCCCTGCAGTCAGTGTTCTAGAAACCAGACTTTGTCCTTGTTTTCTTCTTCAGACCTGATGCTGAATCTGGAGCTGATGAGTCCTGAGATCCCCGGACCATCCTTGAGGCCTTTCCGGAGACCATGCTGTATATCTTTACATTCATTCCATCTCCCTCTGGCATGCCTTCTGGCCCAATGGATTAAGAGGGGTCTATAGTCTAACATCAACCAGTAAGACCTTCCCCAGTGATGAGTGACCTTGGGCAGTGTTAGCCTGTACTACTTGCAGCTCCAAGCCATGCCTCTACTCCTCTTCTGCAGGTCATGCCAGTTACACGTCCATCCGCACTGCCGTCAGATCCCATAGTGCCAAGCCCAGATCCATTTTTGGCTCCGTCCCAGATTCTTATCCAACCTTGGCCAGAGTATGCTCTATGTACCATAACCAAGACACAGCCAAAAATAGAGGCTGACTCTGCTCCAGGTCCTATGTCTCAGCAGAAGTACTTCCAGAAGATAGAGGCTATTTTTGTGTCAGACTCTGATACTATACAAGAGCTTCAGCATTAGGATGATGTGGAGGCAGATAATTTACTCACGCCACATTATACCAATGATTTGTCCCCTTACTCACAGAATGACGGTGGCCTAGATACCTCCCATGAACACCCTTCCTGTACAGATTCATCCTTGCTGCCCCCAATTAAAGAGAATGCAACTTTTGCAGTGGTGGTTCAGAGGCTAACAGGTGGTATGGACCTGCCACTTGCCCACTGAAGAGACTAAGGCCTGACAGATTCTACAATTTGGAACTTCCACCTCAGAGTCTCTGTTGTTATTTAATAAAGCTTTGGTGAAATAAATCATGGCAGCCTGGTAAAAACAATTTTCTGTTCCAGCAGTGATCCACCCCTTTGCTAGGTACCGTAGACCCTAAATTCCTAACACAACATTTTACTTCGGAGTGCATCGGGGTTCATGTCTTCACATGTAATGTTATTCTTAACTCTTTTCCTTCCACTGCGCCAGATAGGAAATCAAAAATTATTGAATGCAATGGGCAATAAAGTTTTTTTTGGGCACTGGCACTGAGCTCATTGAATGTATTCTCGCTTTTGGGATACTACCACTTATCCTTCTGGGAAACGGTGAGCAAATGTTTTCCCATGTTGTTGAAGGGACACGTGTAATACGTTTGTGCAAGATGGAAAAGACGCAACCAAACAGATTTTGGTTCACTGATTCAGTAGCTTGTGTCATGGGCACCAGTGTCATTATTAGACGTACCACCTAGATGCGTTCCACCAGAGTTTTGGGAGACATTCTGCCATAGATGGAGATGTCCTTTCATGGGGCAGACTATTTAGGAAGAAGGCCGAAGAGATCTTGGAACATTTCAAACATAGCGTGGCTATGGTTCATTTTGTGAGGTTGTTATCCTCAGTCCACTAGTTCCATCAGCAGTATAGGACGTTCACAGATTACTCCACAGGCCTGCACTAACCTTCTAAGCCTAGCCCGCAGAAAGAGAAGGCTTCTACGGTCAGAGGCAGTGCCAAAGCACGAAAAAGCAGCAGCAACAATCCATTGCCTTGTCTTCTCCAGACAACGCTTTCAAACTCTTCAGTTTGTCTTTCAGCAGGCATTCGGATATGCTAGTGAGTTCAATCCAAGATTGTCTATCCTGCTGGCACTCAATGAGGCCGAACACACAGCGACCGACTTCTCCACCTGCATGACTCCAGTTCTTGGATGGATGAGAACCAATTGCCTGAAGCTCAAAACCGACAAAACAGAAGTGGCAATCTTTGGTAAAAACATTTCGCTGTGGGACTCCACCTGGTGGCCCGCAGAACACGTCCACCTTTCCCAGCTATCCACACCAAGAGCCTCCGAATAGTCATCGACCGACAACTCACCATGACCGACAAAGCAAATGCAATCTCCACATCCTGCTTCTATACACTCAAGATGCTAAGGGAGATCTTCAAAGGGCTCCCCACCAACACTCACAGATCTGTCACACAATCAAAGCATTATTCAACATTGGCCTTACATGCCTCAACAACTTTCTCAAAGTAAACAGTCACCTCTGCTCAGCCAGTTTCCTACTTGCACCCCCCCCGCATACATAAAACCATAACTAGAGGTCGTGTTTTATCTTATCTCACTCTTAAAGACTTGAACCACTTGCCCTTGCACATCAGAGCCACCTCCTCAGTTCTTGAATTCTGCAAGAAACTGAAGACTTGGTTCATCACTCAGGCCATGCCCGTCTTCATCTGCCTGCTTTTTCAGCACCGGATACCCTCCTGGGTAAATCACACTTTACAAGTATGCATAACATATCTGGACCGTTCTGTGGAATTTGGAGCTACAAGGTACCCAGTATCCGTGATGCATTTCGGACATGATCTGTCTCAGGACTTCGGTTGAGAAGTCATGAGGATGGAAAGCCATTCCACTTGCCATTCCTAGAGGTCATTGTCATAACGGCTGTATCAGTAATGAAGGGAATAGTCATTTGAATGATGTGGAGATCATAGGGTCATCTCCAATGGAGCAGCACACAACATATATTTTCTGGAGCTGTGCGCCATCCTTGGTAGACCTTTTTGCCACAACAAACACTCAGTGTCCAATGTTTTCCTCTCAAATTTTTTTTCTGAGGTTTCTAGGGTACACGTTCCATTTCCAACAGGATCTCTGCCTCTGACCACACTTATGCTGAAGAAAATCAGGTGGGACCAAGCACCGTTCAGTTTGATATCAGCAGTGGTCTCCACTGCTGGTTTCGTCACTCTGAGCATGCCACGTAAGGTCTTCAAGTGGCTACCCCATCACACAAGATGCACCATGACACAGGTCCTCATTGCCAGCCAACTGGACTACGGCAACACCCTCTATATAGGAATAGTCCCACACCTCCCACAGAGTCTTCAGACCATACAGAACACCGCAGCCAGACTCCAGGTATGCCCAGACATGGGTCCTGGGCTCACTGAGCCACTGGAATCAAGCTCTCGTGGCTGAAGAGGGGTGAAACCCCGAAACCGGTCCTAGGATGCTTGTTTCGGTCCAGCGAGGATCTGGCTTAGCAGTTCGGGCAGGACTGTTCCCATGAGGCACAGGGTCAAGACTGATTTGCATATGGCCAGGTCTAAACTGGGGTGGCATGGTGAGCAAAAGAATGATGGATTTAACCCAGATCTCTTGACTGGGGGTAAATGTTTTGATTTGTTCTGCATTCCGTCCATCAATTGTGTGTCTTTTGCCAAACTCATTGTCAACCTTCCCCAATAAACCCACATCACACGCCACCTCAGGCAACTCCACTCGCTCCCCGTACAAATGAGATACCAATTCAAGGAGCTGACCCACGCACACAAGGCTCTACACAACCAAGGCACCGCATACATTAACCACCACCTGAATTTCTACCAACTGCCGAGAAAACTATGCTCCGCCTCTCTTTCATTTGCCCGTACTCCCCGCATCTACTGTAGCATAAGTGGAGGTGCTTCTTCTCCCACATCGCAGCAAAGACCTGGACCAGCCCCCCACCCCTCGTCCATCACTTCACTTCTGGAATTTAGAATGGCCCTCAAGACCTGGCTGTTCGAATAAGCCTCCGGGACCTGCAAGCACCTGGATATCCTATCAGGTGATTAGTCATGCTTTATTTTGCTAATTTAGAATTGGTGTTAAACAACTGTTTGCACAGTATTTGACCTACCACTCACACACAGGGTGATAGGTAACTGACCAAAACTAGAGCTATTCATATGGGACAGCACTTTCAGCTAGAATAAGATCATATGCACCATGTGGTTAGGGAAGCTATTTGCAACCAGGACAGGTACCCAAAATCCATAATGATATGGGAATAAAACGTCTCCTGAATTTAAAGTGTGATGGATATGTTTTTGGCTCCTGTGTAACAGAACTTGTATATTAACCCGTTCTCTTCCTTGTTGACATGCCTTTTCGTTTCTTAGGTACCCTCCACCAACAGAATACTGATTCAGGTGAGAGCCTTAGGCCTCAAGTGTGTGCATGGAATCCCTGTAGCCCTCATGAAGACTCCAGACCCGGTTGGGTTCTTGGTATGGGCCAAAACATGTTGGCATAGATACACGGGGTTAACTGAGAGATTCTAACTCAATAGAAACCCTATAACACTTTTTATCCATACCCCCGGTACCCTACCAATAAAGAATTTGTTTGGGTATTCCACAAGGTATTTTTAACTCTCTCTCTTTATCTGGATCCCTGCTTATCCAGTAAGACCTTATCTAAGAACTCGCAGCTTTTTAGTTGAGTCCGCCCTGGTGGTGTGGATAGGCTCCAATGATGAAGCATGTCACATTAAGGCGAGTGAGGCGTCTAGTCGATATCTTGGCAGGCCTAGAAAATAGCTTCCTTTTCGGACTCCATCCATCTCCTTCTTCTTCCTCTGGCCCAAATGCCAGACTGTGAGACTAATGATTATTTAGGAGACTGCAACTGGGTATGTAGTCTCTTCCTCTCTTTATGTCAGAGCAGGGCTTCACTAGTGCCAACTGTGGACTCCTACCCTGCTGGAGTAGGGTCTCCTTTGCTCAATGGAACTTTGGCTAAAAGTTGCCCGCCTTTCCTACACCATCTTCTTTTTCTTTTCTTCTGGGGCGTACTTGTACTAATTGTAGTTTCAGGACTTCCAAAATCCTTGGGAGAGGACTGGAACAAGAACATTTTCTCCTTTGGAGGTCATTTCCAAGGAGATAATCGAGGGGAGGTCTGAAAGGACTACCACCCGTCTCCAACTAAGGGACCAAGCTATTTCTAGGGATACTAAAGACTCAGACCAGGCAGTAACCTTTCCTGGACTAGCCCTTACTCTTCTAGTCTCACCAGGGATATACTGGTCTGAGGATACCAACCTGTCATGTACAATGGTGTGACCTGCACAGATCTCTCTCAAAGCAGTGGCTGGGATTCAGTAGGTTTGCTTCCCTGTGGAATCACCAATTCACCTTCTGGCCCCACTACCCAGTTTACAGCTACAAGGATGTCCTCATCCGAGGAATCACCCTCAGAGGCTACACTGGCAATCCCTGGAGGTATACTAGCGGGTCTTGGTTTGGTGCCCTGTCTGTTTACAGTCAAAGCACCAAGCCTTTTTGGGATCACAGGTCTTGCCCTGGGACCCATTTTTGTTTTGAGGGATCTCTTGTGGCCCAACCTCGTATTTTTGGAGTGGTCCCCCTTTTTCTACAAGGGGAGGGGGGCTTCACAACCCAACGCCTTTCTTTTAGTAACCCCTTTCTTTTGGTTTCCCCTTTCCATTACCCTTTTTGTATACTCTTGTCTTGATCCAATGGTTAACCTTCTTCTCAAACTCCTAGGGAGAGACCAAGCCCATCAGGTATTGATGCAACGTTTCAGAAGTACAGTTACTTAAAAGATGTTCCTTCATAAGCAAATTATAAAAGCCATGATAGTCTTGCACCTGACTTCCCTTTACCCAATCACCTAATGTTTTAACTGAAAAGTCTACAAAATCAACCCAGAACTGACTCGAGGTTTTCTGAGTCCCCTTGAACTTAATTCTATACTTCTCAGTGGCGAGTCCAAATATCTCAATGAGGGTTCCCTTAATGGTGTCACAGGACTAGGCATCTGTCTCATCAAGTGTCAGGAATCTATCCCTTCACTTTCCTGAAAACAGTTCCCAGAGTAGAGAGCCCCAATACTTTTGAATTTCCTCATCTTACAGGCCCTTTCAAAGGCTGTAAGCCGTTTTGTGATATCGCCTTCTCTATATTTAAGGAATATCCCTTTGGGGATGTTAGGGTCAAAAGCGACTTCTTTCTCCCTATTTAAGTTGTTGCTGCCACCAGTGATGAATCCTAGGCCTGCCTCAATTCTTTCTTTTTCTAAAGCGAAGACTTTTGCTTTTAGATCTAGTCTCCTAGCTAATTTGTGAATGTCAGATTCTCTTAAACTTCATATGGGGCACTACTAGAGTTACTCTCAAAACTGTCAGTAGGGGCATTGGAACCTTCCTCATCCTCACTTGCATCTCCATTCCCTCCATCTTCAGGGTTTTTTTCAGTTGTCATGGCTCCATAATCCTCAGCAAGCAGGGTCTGTAAACAAGCCTCGTTAGGTTTAGACCCTATGGCAAGGTTCATTGTTTTGCATAAGTCCTTAAGTTGAGCCAACTTAAGTTTTTTGTAAGGAGCTGAGTTGAGCACCTGGCTATTACCCTCTGTCTCAGAGATGGTTTTAAAGTAGTTGGGACCTTTTTAAATTGCAAAAAAGATTATGTACGCTTTTAAGGCCTAACTACTAATATACTTTATACATTTCTAATACCTAGGACTGGGAGACTTACCCAAGGTACCACAAGTTCAAACTCAAAATTTGGCAAAAAGCGAGAAATATTTTCGGCAACTAAAGTGAATTGAGGATTTAGTGGAATCACAATACTGAGAGTGGCACATCAAATGCAAAGTCCTGTATCCCACCACTGAATCGTCAATGTAGGAAGCTGGCTCTTTATATAGTGGACCAAAATGAGGTCCACTGTGTAAAGAGTCCAGGCAAACCCCAATAGGCTGAGAGAAGCACAAATGATAACCTAAATGTTCTCTTTTGTGGTAGTGTGGGCGAGCAGGCAGGCTGATCAGAGGGTAGTGCCAAAGATTTATTGCGTGCACAAAGAGAGTAAGTGAGACACACATTGAAAGAAATCCAAAACCAATTTACAAAAAGAACACTTCTTATTATATGAATTTAGATACCAAGGTCATCCGAATCAGGCAAGTACTTTTTGAGTTATGAATCTTCCTATGTTTGAAAACTTGTCAGCAACTTACCAGATACTTCTCCTGGACATAAGGTGACTAGGGGTCAATGTCCAAGGCCCACACCGACAGGTCACCGGGGGGGGGGTTCTGGGGCGTACGGGTGCAGAGGTGCATTACGGCGTCTGTGCCCCTTTCGCTTCAATGGGGAACGATCTGGTCAGAAATATGCTGTGAGCTCGGACAGGGGGTCAGTCCGGGTGAACCCACAGGGGGCCTTAGTCCTTGAGATGCTCGGGTGTGTAGGGACACTGATGGTCCAGTTCTTGGGGTATAGGGTTCGGGTGCAGTGGTGTCTTTTGCCTTCTGGCCGTGTGCTGGAGTCACTTGCAGTTGGAAGAGGCCTGAAAAAGGAGGCTTCAGGCAGCGACTAGAAGTCCAGTCTGGCCAGACCCAAGGATGGGCTCTGCTCTTGTGGGTCTCACGACCCTGTGGCCACCATCACCTCCCTTGGACTCGGGCTGTGGGGCGCATGTGCAAGGGTGCTTTGAGGTGGCAGCAGTTGGGGACTTACACTTTATCTTTGGTTTCTGCCGAAGGGGTGGGTAAACAGGACAGCTGGCCACTCTCGTTGTGGGTCTCACAGTCCCTGAAATCCCACGATGTGCAGGTCGGTTTTCCTGTGTTGGTGTCCGTTCTGGACACAAGCATTGGTTGCTGCAAGGGCTGGTATGCCAGGTATTGGTGTTGTGCTGCTCTGGTTGGTCTGGTCCATCCTCCCTTGTGATTTGGTGGAGTAGTGTGGCTCACTGGTTAGAGGCAGCAGGCCTGAGAGCAGAAGTCAGCCCGGGACCAGGGTTCAATTCCCGACGCGGCAGGGTCGTGGACCTTGGTCAGCGGACTCGATAATTCTCGCTTCGGTGCTTACTCTAATCAGGAGTTCCACTCGGCAACTCTGGGCATTAGCTTGCCTAATCTCCACAACGGCCCCACCAATTCCGGGGATGCCTGGCTCCACCTTGGGGACTCCCAGCAAGGGACCATCCCACAGGGAAAGCCAGGACGGGTTCCCCAGAGTTATACAGCGCCGGGACGCCCCGTTGCTGGGGCAGCTGTGCGCTTTACAAGTATACTACATTTACATTTACATTTGTGATTGTATTTGTAGAGCGCAACGGTCGCTCCGAAAGGAGCATCTTTGCGTTATTTCTGGGGGTATGCAGTATTTACGTAAGCATGATTAGATGGCTGTCATGACATAGTCACCTGGAAGATTAAAAATCCAGGTTTTCAGTTGCTTCCTGAACTTGGATTCTAGAGTTAGGGATCTAAGGGTTTTAGGCATGGAGTTCCAGGCTCTAGAGGACAGATAAGTCAAGGTTTTGAGATTGAACCTAGCTATCTTTATTTGGTTGTCGTTAGAGGAACGTAGAGTCCTGGGGGGGTTGTAGTGGGGGTAGCGCCTGGTGAGGTATTTAGGGCCTGTGCAGTGGAATGCCCGAAAGGCGATGATTAGAATTTTAAAGAATATTCTTTTGTGCAAAAGTAGCCAGTGAAGAGTTTTTATGGCCTCAGAAGCAGAGGATTTCCTGGGCAATTTTAGAACTAATCTGGCTGCTGCATATTGTACACTTTGCAGTCTTTTTAGTGTAGATTTTTTAACTCCTGCCATCAGACTATTGCAGTAGTCTAAGCGGGAGAGGATTAGGGCCACAGCTACCGTCTTTCTTGAGTCTGTGGGCAGGAAGTCGAAGAATTTTTTAAGGGATTTAATGATGCCGAAGCAGCTTCCGGCAACCTTCCGGACGTGTTGGTCAAAGGACAGCTCAGTGTCGAACAGGACTCCGAGGTTCCTTGCTGTTGTAACGGTATGGGGAGGAGCAGTGGAGCCCTCCGGCCACCAACGGTTGGGACAGAAATTGACATTTTTTCCCATTGGGAGGATTTCGGTCTTGCTGGCGTTACATTTGAGGTGATTTACTTCCATCCAGAGGAAAACTTCCTTTAGACAGCTTTTGAGATTCAGTTCGGCATTTATAGAGTTGTCCTCTAGTGGCACGATGAGTTGGGTGTCTTCGGTGTACGAAGTTACTAATATGCCAAATGATTCAATCAGAGAGATGAGTGGGATTAGGTAAATGTTAAATAGTAGAGGACTCAGAATGGATCCCTGAGGGACTCCAGAGCGGACTTTCTTCTCTTTGGAAAGGAAGGGGCCCAGGGCAATGGTTTGGGATCTGTCTGTTAGGAAGGATGTTATCCACGCGAGAGCCACGTCTGAGATACCTATGTCCTTTAGTCTGCCTAGAAGTATGGAATGGGAGATGGTATCGAACGCCGCAGTGAGGTCCAGTAGAATCAGCACGGAGTTCTTTCTTTGGTCTTGAAGCAGCTTTATGGAGTCTGTCAGTTCAATTAGTGCTGTTTCTGTGGAGTGATGAGGGCGAAACCCTGATTGTTGGGGGTGGAGGATGTTGTAAGTTTCTATGTGGCTTTTCAATTCTCTGTAAACCAATTGTTCGGTGATTTTACCCAAGACCAGGAGGAGAGATATCGGGCGTAGATTAGAGGTCTGAGGGTGATTTATTATGTTTTTTCATCAGTGGTTTAACAATTCCCTGTTTCCATTTTCGTGGCACAATGCCTGAGTTGAGGGAGGAGTTCACGATATTGTTTATAATACGATTCACCACATCAATTAGCTGATGTAGGATTCTGGGGGGGCAGGGGTCTGAGGGTGCGCCTGATTGAAGGGAGGATGGATCTGAGCTGTGGAAGTATGGTGATCTCTTCCTGGGCAGCTGCAGTATCGGTAGTCCTGGTAAATGGCAGGACAGTGAACCTGACCTTGCTTCTTTGGTGCCTGCGTCTGCCCTTCAGGTTTCTTAGAGTCTGCACAATGGCAGGATGAGTTCCTTGCTCCACATGGGTTGGATGCAGCAGGAAGGCTGGCAGGGTTGGCGCAAAGTCTGTTCTCAGGTCAGCAGTATTCTTTGTCCACTTCTTTGTGCCAGTCGAATTCTAAAGTCCTGGCACCAGGAGTGCCACCTATAAACTGCAATTAGGGGCATTACAGGCAGTGTCAGGTAGTAGGCAATGAGCTTCCTACCTTTAGTGAAACTACACCCTCTCTATGCCCACTTCCTGTGGGAAGTGAGTATAACCTTGACCCAGAGGACCCAATTACACCAAAAACCAAAATGTTTGAATTTTCCTGGTCGTTTGGTACTATCATGAGGGTGAACAAGACTCCTGACTAGCTGATTTTCCCTCCTGGCCTGGTGCCAAATGGGCCCTGGGGAGGGGTGATATTTTCCCTGCCTGTTGGAAGCCAGGGTTGCATATCAAAGGTGGTGGAGTCCTTTGAAGCCTCCTGCCTTGATATATGGATTCACTAGCGATCCTGCTTGGGGGAGGTGATAACACCTCTTTTCAGAGCAGGCATCGTTTCGGACCTCAGATGGTGTGGGCTCTCACCTCAGGGGTCAGAAATCTGTGGTGGCAGACTGGCCAGGAACAGCCACCCAATACAATGCAGGTCTGTAGGTTTTCAGGGGCACCTCTAAAATACTCTTTGGGTGCTTGTATTAATAAATCCACCACTGGAATCAGTTGACACCAAACACCATAGGTTTTAGTGAAGCCATTATGTAGCTAGAAAACTCGTTTTGACCAATGCCCAATACATACCTGAAGATGGCTTCCCTGTGTGCCTGTACTATCAGTAATTAAACTGGCCAGCACAGGGGCATATCTGCACATGCAGATATGTCCTCACAAGTATTATAATGCACCCTGCCTTTGGGCTGTAAGGCCTGCTGTAGGGGTGACTTACTAATATTACATGCAGTGCTAGAGAACACTAGCACCGGGGACCTGGTTAGCAGGTACCCTGTGCACTCCAGTCAAAGTTGCACCAAATATCAGGCAAAAAGTGGGGAGACTACTGCAACAAAACCCCAATTTCCTACACAGATGAAGAATGTGCATATAAAGACCCCCAAAATGTGAAGGAATTTTAAAATGGAGCTCTAAAAATTAGCAATGAACAATGAGTGGTCTCAACTGAACTTAGAAAAGCTTCAAACTTCCTATTAAAATATTAATGTGTTTATATTTATTTGTGAATTAAACAAAATATTTAATCAGTTGTGTACTTGTTTGATTAATGCATCTTTCGGTATAATTTGTGTATGGTTTTGAGGTTCAAATCACTGAAAATATTTAGGCCGGGGTCCTCGGCTACAAGTAACGACTCATTGGGGTTCCCCGGATTCCAATAATAAAGTGAGGGTCCTTAGGTTCCAGTAATGATTACGGTCGGTGGGTGGGATCTACAGAAGTGAAAAGGATAAGTGCCATAGCATTAGAGTACTTCTAATAAGCATCAATGTATATCACTGTTTGGAGGATCATGTCTATCCTGAATAGCCAGAGAGTACCAAGTATTAATAGCTGTATTTTAAACAGGCTATACGATGCCTGGGTTACTACTTGTACTAAATATTAATCCCTGGAGTGTTTGACCTGGGCGAGGACCTGAAGCAAATAAGTGAGAATGCTGATGGAGGCTGTTACTCCTAGGAGTGGAATTAATGAATAGCTGAAAAATAGAGAAAAAAACAGGACCCGAGAACGTTTGAAAGTTTACACAGCCTTAATAGGCCTATTTTAGACAATGCATAAAATTAACAAGCTTTTTGACATTGTTGGCAATGCCAATAGCCTTCCTAGGAATGATCTTCCAGCAGCATATGAGCAACAATGCTTTTTAGCATTTGATACTACCACTGTGTGCTGCATTAGTTGCTGCAGTGCTTGAAAAACGCATGGTCCACCATTTACAGCAACAGCAAGTGTTACAGCATTTTAGGACGACATTTTGGTGTTAGGAACATAACATCATATGTAAAGTATCGTGTATAAGAGTGATTTTGCAAATTGTTAACCGCAAGATTTTAACAAGAGAAGTTCAACATTTAGGTCACAAATTACCCACTAATAAAAGCAAGTCTAAAGAGGTTTATTACTGTCAAAACATTAAGCCACATCCATAAAGAAGAGAAAACTTTTTTATTTTTTATTTTTAACTGTGTGGGTGCTCCTCATTGTTTACATCTGGCTTTTCAATTCTCACTCAACTGATGAGAGCCTTACCTGATGAAGAGAAGATGAAATACGTAAACAAGTCTTTTGTGAAAGCTAAAAATGTCAGCGAAAGTCCCTGTACTGAAAACGTTTAGGCAATGGGATTGAGTGTGTGCTTACATTAGGCACTAGTGGGTTCGTCATTGGAGCATTGCAGCCACAACTCAGGAGTGGCTCTAGGCTCATGGCGGCCCTGGTCAGGGTGAGTAGGTAGGGGGGCCCCGGAAGAGGGGGTTCGGGCGGGGCCCCCCAGAGCTCAGGAAGGTTTTTTAATAAAACGTCCAGAAAAGGCGTTAATGACCAGTACCTGCGGCTGCTCCTACCCTTCCGAATTAGTCTATGAACGATAAAATTTAGGAGGAGGAGTGTATGACACACGGCTATATATTGGCGTGGCGGCCCCGGAGGCCGTGGCTTATATACGCCTGTACCAGCGGGCCAGCAGTGGGTAGGGGGAAAAAAGAAGCCAACCAGGAGGAACGCAGGCGCGGAGGCCAGTGAAGAGTGGGGGAACCGGGGTCAGGGTGTTTGGAAGTGGAACAGAGCCGGAGACCGCCAAATGTCTGCCAGGGGCCTCCACGCAAATATGTATCCATCCTCAGAGGATTAATATATGAAGGATATATATTGGCGTGGCGGCCCCTGGGGTTTGGTGGCCCTGTGCAGGTGCACATGCCTAAGGCCGCCCCGGCACAACTGGTAACAGAAGAAGAAAGAACTGTTGTCTTCGCATCCACACTGACCTTGTGGGATGTGGAATATTTTAAAACGTTACCCTGGAGTAGAGCAACAAGTGTGATTCCATCTATCTTGTTACTTTCCAAGATAACAACCATTAGCTTGTGACCACAGATGGCTTCAGTGAGACGGTGTAGGATACTGGCAAAATAGGATGCGTATACTTTTTAAATTAATTACATTATCATTAGAAGGAAGAGCTGTGTGGATAGTTTATCTAGATTTTTAGTGGAGAGATTAAACAAGCAGGAAAGACACTGTGGCCAAGGGGGAAGTACTTTTTGACCAAGGTCAATGATGTTCCAAATGTGGTAGGGTGTGGGCATTTGTGAAAAGGGCTTAGTTGAAGATCAAAATGTAAAAAATAAAATTAAAATAAAAGAATTGGAACAGCGGTTGTACTTTTTCTGAAAGAATAAAGAAGGTTTTGTGAAGATATTTTTTGTTGAGACAGGATAGGTTTGTGTGTAGAAGTTCTTTGAGATCAAAGAAGTTAACCGTGGCAATTTAGGGGTAACAACTGAGAAACTGGTAATGACAATTCACTTGTGGCACACTTCAAAAACATGATAAACATAAAAGGCTGTGCATTTAATGTGGTCATTCTGACAAGAAGGGAAGTGCAGAGCTTAGCTCTGGACTCCATTTTATTTCAAGTATTTTAAAACATCTACTCAAAAGTCTTTCAGAGACATCTGATATCGTAGGGTTCAGTAAAACATATGTAGTAATCCTTGTAGATTCTGGGTCCAAATGTAGAGGGGAGTTTAATTGTTCTTAAAAGTGCCCACCACAGACTATATTCTGGAATTTAACAGGTGTATTTTCAAAGAGAATGGTGTGAAATTTACCTCATTTAAAAGTAAATTGTTTCTAAATTAAAGTCGGATATGGGGGGGGGGGGTCACTGTGTTTCTCTGCCACCAGCAATGTAATAGGATGTGTGAAGAAGATTGTGTGTGAAGTACCACATACAGTGGTACAATACGTTTTTGATGTTTGTGGTCTTTTGAGGGACAACCCGTGGTTGGTGCCTTTGTAATCAACACAATACGTATAGATTTTCTCCATTTCAGATGTTTTTAATCCTGGGTGGATACGAAAGCAATCATACATGTAGTATGAAGCAGAATGTATTTTTCTAATAAGAAAAACACTGAAGAAAATGGAGGAAAAGTGTTTTGGTAATAGTAATACAGTACACTGAATCTAGTGTTCATGTTAGCAATTTTTGAAGCCTCTGAAAACTTCTGTGGGTTCAAATGGATTGCCTACGTTCTATAAACTATGCAAAGTAATAAAGGTGTACATCTGCAGGGCAGATACAGTATGATGATTGTTGAATTTACTGTGGGTAGTGAAGGACAGAGAACACAAAATTAAATTGAGTTCAATGGAGTAGTACACAGAGTATACTAAGAATGTGTTCAGACGAGCAGATTCTTGTATCCCTACTCAGGGTAATGCGTGAATATCATTTTTTAAACTGATGAAAATTTATTAATTTCTGTAATACCGTGTAATGGTGTATGTTTTTATGAATTTTTTATTACGAATTTACGATATACAATGAGTAATCAGCAAGTTCTGCTGTTTTTTTAACAAAAATAACAACAATTCTAATAAATTGATAACATTTTAACACTCATATCCATTGAATAAATTAATGTTGATTACCGCTGTTTTATATAAGCCTGTAAATTTGGTAACCCACGCATAGACCAGACCCACCTTTTTTGACCCACATTCTGTCTTGAGATAGAGGCCCATTAGGACCACATCCTTTGTGTAAAATGCTGGAAAAGGAAACTTGTTATTTTTGATTATTGACCCATTCCTTTTCCGGGTGAAAGGGTAACACCCTCCTTATTGTAGATGTTACCAGTTCTGCATTTCAGGGATCTCCTTTGGGTGCTTCCATTTCTGCTGCAAGGTTGCGGTTTCATTTATTTAACTTGTGTTGTTTCCCCAAATGTTCCCCGAGCTCTCCAACAGTTCGACCTACTCTACTTCGGCACATCTGGTTTGTTGTGGTCTCTTCAGTTATCTTTTATCGTCTCATATTTACACACATCCATTTCAAAACTGCGGAAATATCAAAACATTCAGTATTGGTAGTCAGAGATGAACACGTGGACGGAGTTTTTAACATTTTTTTTAATGTGGTATATTAACCGTGGCAGTTAAATAGCTTATACTCCCTTAGTGTCTATGGCCCTCGCCCAGTGGCCAAGTGTAGAACCGCAAAAGCCCACTGGAGTTGATTTAGGGTCGCTACAAACACGGTCAAACAATTTGAGTCTAGTCAGTTTTTGGGAATGGCGTTTACTCTGAGCAGACTGAAGAGTTAAATGGATTTATTTGTGTCAACACTTCTTGCTGCATCATGATTAATACCTTTAATCTAGAGTGAATTGCTAAGCCTTCTAGTTTCTTGATTTTATTTCAGGGCAGGAGTCTCAGCTACAAATACACCTGGCCCAGGTTTCATTCTTTGAGAGAAATATTGCTGTAATGTCTTGAAGTGAAATATTGTAGCCCATCCATACTCCTTGATTTAACTATCTGTCCTCATTCGAGCTTTTGTCCTCCTAATTTCATCCATCCATCCATTCTCAGACACAGACAGACAGAACGGCCATCAGCCTCCGGACCCCCCACCAACAGCCCACTTTTGCTATTGGTTTAATTCACATGCCTCGGCCCTATTTATGCACATAAAATGAGTGAAGATTTTTTTTAATCACTAACCTGACAAAACCCTGGACTAAGGCTGTTCTGTAGATGGTAGGCCATCTTGCAAACATGCCAGTTAGGATTATGATTTCTGAGAGGAAACCACATTAGTATGGGCACATTTACCATAAAGTTAAATACTTAGTTGTTACCCACAGGTATACACAGCTAAACAGGGAAACGTTCGGAGAAAAAAAAAAAAAAAAGACCTACTGGCAATACTAAAGCATTTATATTTTATACGATACAGTAAAAGAATCTCAGAACCCTCATGTTTATGTTAGACAACAGTTTATTTACAAATTCTTGCAACTAAACATTTTATTTCAAGTCTCCGTAATGTAAAGTTTACCCCTGACTTTACTAAAATAAAAATAAAAATATACATAACAAAAGAATAACAGTGATGATTGTTGGTTGCGATTTTGGGTGTAAATTGGCAGATTCTGCCAAAAGGTTTTAGGAAAGAGCCAATGTGAATATGCAGACGTGTTAAACACAATTGTTGTGAGGTGCATCTTGTTGCGAAATCTTCCTTCCACAGTTAGGACCGAGATGCCAAACACTGGTTCACGACTTCCAACAAATGGGCATTTTCCAAAGCTGCAGCGACCCGCTCCTTGTCAGCCAGCTGTTTATTCACTGTAAGAAGGGATGAAAATAAAACAATACACTAAATTCTTGCTATCAAACAACTGGGAATCTGGTCAAAACCAGGAAACATGGGTTAAAAAGCCTTTCTAACGTTGGGTCGTACTCACATGTGCAAGTAACAATATATACAAAACAAAGAGAACAAAAGTTTTATTTGTATCTATGTCGACAAACAATGCACTCTCTTCTGCTTACAAGTGACACTATTAAACATTTATAATGGTAGCAATAGTCAAGTTATTTAGATACACACCATTTGCAATAAGCATAATTTGCCTAATTATTTTTTATAATGATTAATCCAGCAGTCTCTTTTAAGTAATTTAAACGGATGTGTCAACATTACCCATTTTAATGGTATTCAATGTATCAACCTTGGAAGGATAAAAGAGTTGAGCCTATAGAAATCTAAAAACTTGATCTGCAGACCACAACAGAGGTCAGCTGTGAATGCAAGTACTACAGAAACCTGCATGTATACATTACGCAAATATTACCAGATTGGCCCAGCCATTTATGCTTTTGAAGAAAACAAATTAGTAGTTTTAAAAAAATAGGTCACAAATTTTGTAAAGCGCCTGGATACTCAGGAGATGCGATAGGTTCCATTAAATAATAAGCGTGAGCTGACCATATGATCTTGAAAGTGAGCATAAATGCTGTGTCTGATTAAATTGTTTTTATACAGACCATACACCAATGTAAGCATTATTACGCAATTTCAAATGTCTATCTTATACACCAAACAAATCACATTGATAATTCAACTGAAGTCGTACACAACCCGTAACAGCATATTTCACAATTTTGGAGCAGTGATAAAGGCGAGTGCCCACAAAGGAGTGGTGGGGGTGGGGCTGAAAGAAGGATCAATTAAAACATATACCAGCTCTGCAACATGTGGACAATAACAGGGTTTTGGCCCCTATTGCCCCAACCCAGTGTCCTATGACACACACACACCCACCCACCCCTGCTTTTATAGGCTTCGTCAATCGAGGCATTCCATACACCTCCTTAGTACCAATATCATACATAGGCCCTCAATTTGTTCAATTACATAGTACCACCCGAACTAAGCCCATCACAAGAACAAAGTCAGGTCTGCAATTGAACACTCAAATGTGTGGAGTCATCCTGGCTGACTAATAACCTTTTGAGGTCACACTAATGGCAGACTGTATGCTAAACCAATGCCAATAACAGTCTTTAATGTTTCATGATATAAACAATGTTGGTACTATTCACATTGCTTCCCTGTAAAAAAGTAAACTAAATTAGATGGTGTCAACGTTGCAAATTCCAGTCAAAATGAAATCTCCATTGCTAAATTACTTGTAACTTCCTAGATGTATTAACAAACTGCACAGGATATTTAAATTCCTGTCTTTCGATTGTGCAAATGAAGCAGATTATTCAATTGCAGGGTTGTTGACTAAACTCTTTAGGGAAAATGTTATTTGCCTGAAACAATCGGTTTGTGGCGTGATTTGTTGTAGGTTCGAGATGCTATGCACACTCTTCTCTTGCCTTCTAGCTTTGTGCCTGGAAAATTACAACTTGTTTTCCTCAAAATCTATATTTTGGCACCAAACAAAACTCCTCCATACAAGCCCATAATATATTTCGAGGCAGACTTCACCTCACTATATTTTCTTCGCTGGTCTGACATTTGTGTGCCTTCCTTTGAAATCTGTATGCATGGGTTATCTTTGGCTTGCTCTTCCCAGGATGATCGCCATGAATCTACCACACAAAGAGCTCCAAACAAGTGAATGCGGGTATTTAAGATTTTCTATTTGCAGCATGTATCAATTTTCAGTTCCAGAAGGTGGTGGTCGGAGAGTGAAAGCGGAGGAATGGAACAGGAGAGTTCGGAATACACTACAGACTCTTCCAGGTTGAATATCCACTCAGTAGTGTTTAGTGTAGACTTGTAAAGAGGACAGGGTTACCTCTCTGCATACACATAAGGAGTACAATACCTAAAGAAGCCATAGTGGACCATAGATTGTGGTCTAAGTGTCCCCTGAAGTTGTCATTTTAAATGTGAGCAACAAATATCTCTCCAACTTGCTACCCATAATGCCAATCCTGATTTGATTGACAGTGCATCAAAACAAACAACTTGTTTGTATAGAGGAAGGGCTTTGTGAAAAATCTAATGCAGGATTCCTCTTCTTATGCATGTGTTCCAAAGGCAAATGCATATCAGTGAATAAGAAAGGCAACTCGATTGTTTGATTAACATGAAAATGTGAAACAACTTTTGACAAAAGCCTTCAAAATACACACATTAAATGTCTGTCTACGTATTTGTAAATAAAATGAGGACTGTGGGATAGAAGATTATTTATGCTCACCCTGGACTGTTTGTTGCGCCTCTGAATTGTTTTACTGCACTTTCTGAAAGCCAGACGATAAAATAAAGAGTCAAGTCAAGTCAAGTCAAATAATTTATTTAGCGTGCTACATACCCAGAGGGTCTCAAGGCGCTAGAAGAAGGGTGGGGAATTACTTGTCGAATATCCAAGTTTTAAGTTGCTCCAGCGGCCAGCACGGGTGGCGACGTCAAAACTGAAACATGACATTTTGTCTTATCTTACCTATTGTCCCTGCAGGTAATGTCTGATCATCCTTCTGAGACAACTTGGACTGTGCTCTTGTTTGGGTGCATGCCACCTTTCAAATGACTAAGACGCATTGCATCGTTCAGTACTCCAGCGTGGTTGATTAGGATACAAGTTTATACATGTAGGAGTGATTTGTCCAAATAACCATGTATTAACCTGAAACAAATAAATCACCTACCTCGTTGCTGTCTGTTCAGCAAGCCGGCACTGCACTCTTACTTTAATTATTATTTATACCATAATTGTCAGGGTGTATTCTTAGAGCTTAAATTGAAAATTACGTTATTATTGCATTATGAAGTAGCTGCTTGTATTACGCTGACTTCGTACTGCACCTAATGATTTTGCCTGTTTATTAAAGTCTGCAAATAGAGATTTGTGTTTGTTAATCCTTTTAAATCCGCTTTATTGATTAATTTACTTGTTTGAGCGATTAAACAACCATCTTCATTGGGGGTTTCAAAATTACATTTCACTTAACATCCAATCACAGCCTTCCGAGGAATTGGTGTCATCAAGTGTGCCTATGTAAGAGTATCCGAAGATAAGTCATCATAGTAGACCGTAGATGATGATCCTTTTCCCAGGAGGATTTAAGGCGTGTGTTTCTATGTATGCAATTAGGTTTTATTTGTACAAAACGAAACTAGCCAAAAGGCTGTGCATCACTGTCTGTGGTCAGAGGCAAGGATACAGCCAATGAGTCATTGGCGACTTAGCTGGTTTCTGGGAGCAGAATTGCACTGTCACTTCATCTTGATGTAGTGTTTTTTAAACGTTGCGTCTTTAACACCTTGGCTGCTATGACTTTTCCCCTCCTGTGCTGAATAAGATGTAAATCCCATTGTTCATGACGAGCTCAGCTCGTCATAAGCACAGCTCCAGTGTGCCTCCAGCTGAACTCGTCATGAGCAGCGAAGGGGTTAATGCTTTCCTAAACTGGAGCAAGGTTGGGCATTCTTGATGGATCCAGGTATGTTGTTCCCGATCCTGGGTGCATAAATGGCAAAAGACCTGTTGCCTTGTTTTTTCTTCTCATGTTACCCTTCTTTGTCTGCAGTCTGCCAGTCAGATTTGGGGGAGTGCGACAGGCAGTGCTTAATTTGGGCCAGTGGGTTCCAGTGCTCGGCACCGGCACTTACCTGCCAACACCAGTGCTTGTGACAGTCTATCACATGGTGGCGCTGATTATAAATTCAATATATATTAAAAATGACTATTACCTACCACACCAAGCCATTCTTAAATGTTTGGGGCCTAGAATAGTCTGAATTGTCACACTTGTAAAAGTGTGATGTTAGTAATTGTGTTGGTACTGGCAGGGGCAATGAGTGGTGCAAGATTCAGTGGCCTCATGATGAGGCGCCTGGCACTCATTTTATTAATTTATTTGTTTGTTTGTTTTTTTACACAAATTAAGCACAGGGCAGGTCACAATGTAAATGATGGGGCTGGTGTTGAAGATGGTGCAAGAGCCAATACAGTTACATCATGATGGATGTGATGTAATCATGTTTCTTCAGGCCCTGGATGAGATGTGCTGTGGCATGTTGGATCCGTGCGGGGAGGGGGTGGGCAAGAGGGGGTGCTAGTGTGAAGCTATGGAGGATGAGGCTTGCACCATTTCTATGTGAGGGCACGTGGGCTTAAACAGCAGTTCTGAAATTACTTTTTGGGAGGAACAGATACGCTTTATTTAATAACATGTATAAGGCTGACTTTGCTTGCTTGGCAGTGTGTTTCTGGAGGGTGTGGTTGGTGTCTGGTGAATTGAAGTGATATTCCAATGGGTGAAAGTGGGGTTTAAAGCTGCCAAGGTACATGCCAGAGAGCCAGGTTTGGACTATTTGTTGTCTGTCGTTCTCAACAAATAAAAGGAATTCTGTCTTTGAGGTTGAGCTTTCATGTCCACGCAAACACTGCTGTTCTGTGTTTGACCAACAAGGCCATTTACATAAAATTCCAAGCTGTATTATTCTTGCCATTCTTCCAGAATATAAGTGCAAGCAGCTAAGGTACTTCAGCATAGGACAAAAGCCATTTATCTATCCAGGCACAATATTACAGCTTTGTCCATTTCTATCACGGCGTGGATAGCACTGTGCTAATCCTACGCTTAAAGACTTTGATAGAAAAGCAGACATTTGAGGTGAACAGATCTAGAGTATCCCTGGTGTTGAGAGTGCTCCATACAGGAGCTGCTTTCCACCTAAACTTGAGAACTACCCAGAGTTCTCTGATGCACAAGTTACTACTTGTGTAACGATATATCTGTAAGAGACATTAGTTAGTGAATAGATTCCTTACCTTAGAATATATTCCTTACCATAGAATATCCTCAGCCGTCAGACTGGATCCGGAAATTTTTGCGTAGCAATACCCCTGTGCGCCGGCAGACATCGTCCGCGGCCCCGCGTCCGTCGTCGGCATCGTTTGCGCCGGAATGACGTCGTCTGAGTACTTAGACGCCGCGCTGACGTCAGTTCTGATACACAGCTTTTCCGCGCCAGATACGCAGAGCCATGATAGAACCAACACTGGTGCCATGAAACTAGGGCCCTGAAAGGGGATGACCTTAACCCTAGATATCGGTTCACAGAACGGGGAGGATGGGTGGGTCGGTAAGGAATCTATCACTAACTAATGTCTCTTACAGATAGATCGTTACACAAGTAGTAACTTGTGCATCTGAAAGAGACACGTTAGTGATTGATTCCTTACCTTAGAATAGATACCCCAGCAATACCAACCCCGGTGGTGGGTCTGGGAACCAATAATCACACCAGAAAGTCCTGGAGGACGGAACGGCCAAAGAAGCCATCCCTCCGGACTTGGCTGTCCAGGCAATAGTGTCTTGCAAATGTGTGCAGAGAGGCCCACGTAGCTGCCTGGCAAATGTCCTGCAAGGGCACTCCTCGGCCCAGGGCAGTGGTAGTCACCGTGGCCCGAGTGGATTGAGCCCTCAGTCCAACAGGGGGCTCCTTCTTAGCCAAGGAGTAACACGCCTGGATACACAAGATGATCCACCGAGAGATGGTCTGCTTGTGCACCGCCTTTCCCTTCTTAGCGCCCACGTAACCAACAAAGAGTTGGTCATCCACCCGGAACTGGCGTGTGCAATCCAGATAGTAAGAGAGCGCACGTTTTGGGTCCAGACGGTGGAGCCTCTCTTCCTCTTTCGAGGGATGCGGAGGCGGAAAGAAGGTGGGCAGGGTAATGGACTGGCCGATGTGGAAGTCCGTGACAACCTTGGGCAGGAAAGAGGGTCTCGTCCACAACACAACCTTGTCTGGATGGACAGAGAGGAAAGGAGGTGTAGAAGAAAGAGCCTGGAGCTCACTCACTCTCCTGGCAGAGGTGATGGCAACCAGGAAAGCAGTCTTCAAAGTAAGAAGACGGAGAGGACAGTTATGGAGCGGCTCATAGGGAGCACACATTAGGTAAGTAAGTACAAGGTTCAAGTCCCACTGGGGCATCACGAAAGGAACAGGACGAAACATGTGTGTGATGCCCTTCAAAAACCTATTTACAATTGGGGACTTGAACAAGGAAGGCTGATCAGGTAGCCTTAAGAAGGCGGAAAGGGCAGAAAGGTACCTCTTGATAGTGCCCAGAGCAGAGCCCTGCTGGGCAAGAGAAAGAAGGAAGAGGAGAACCTCAGAAAGGGGTGAAGAGAGTGGATCCACAGCCTTTGCTGTGCACCATGCCACAAATCTGTTCCACCTGCAGGCGTATACCGACTTTGTGGAGGGACGCCTGGCTGCCAGAATGACATTACAGACTTCAGGAGGCAAGTCAAATGGCCTCAACTGTCGCCGCTCAATCTCCAAGCTTGTAGGTGGAGACTGGACAGGTTCGGGTGGAGGACCGGCCCCTGCTGCTGCGACAGAAGGTCCTCCCAAAGAGGCAGACGAATCGGGGGACCGACTGACATGCTGAGTAGCTCGGGATACTAGTATCTTCGTGCCCAGTCCGGAGCCACAAGGATAACCTGGGCCCGGTCGCGCCTGATCTTCTTCAGCACTCTGGGCAGAAGTGGTATAGGCGGAAAGGCGTACAATAGACCACAACTCCACTCGCGACGAAAAGTGTCTCCGAGCGAGTGCCGCCTTGGAAATTCCAACGCGCAGAACTGATGACATTGCGCGTTCTCTTCTGTGGCGAATAGATCTAACCAAGGCTCTCCCCACTGCTGAAAGAGACCTTGCGCCTCGTCCGAGTTCAGACGCCATTCGTGACCCATCATGCACCGACGGCTGAGTTTGTCCGCCCTGGCGTTCAGAGAACCTACCAGGTGTTGAACCACCAGGGACACGCCCTGATGTTCCAGCCACTGCCAGAGACGCAGAGCCTCCTGGCATAGGGTCCACGACCCCAACCCGCCCTGTTTGTTGCAGTACAACATGGCGGTGGTGTTGTCCGTGAACACCTGCACTACACTCCCCCGGACAGAGGGGAGGAATGCCTTCAGTGCAAGTCGGATCGCCCGCAGCTCCAGAAGGTTGATGTTGAGCTGGGACTCCGCCGGAGACCAGAGGCCTCTGATCTCCGCCTCTCCCATGTGGCCCCCCCAGCCCAGGAGGGACACGTCCGTCACAACCACGTGCTCCGGGTGGGGTAGGGATAGGGATCTGCCACTGACCCAATCGCGGTCCGTGAGCCACCACTGCAACTGTCTTGCAGTGCCCTCCGAGATCAAGACATCGTCGGACAAGTTGCCCTGATGCTGGGCTCTCTGAAACTTCAGGTCCCACTGCAGAGCCCGCATCCGCCACCGGGCGTGATGCACCAGAAGGATGCAGGAGGCCATCAGCCCCAGATGCCGCAGCGTCAACCTGAACGAGACTCGGGATAAAGGCTGAAAGAGCCTGAATATCCCGAACCCGCTGTTCGGGAGGATAAACCCGAAACTGCGCCGAGTCTAGAACCGCTCCGATGAAGAGGAGCTTCTGAGAGGGGCACAGGTGTGACTTCGGCACATTGATGGAGAACCGCAGCAGGTGCAGGAGATCGGCCGTAGTCTGGAGGTGGCTGACGACTGTCTGGGGCGAGCCCGCCTTCAACAACCAGTCGTCGAGGTAGGGAAGACTGACACCCCTAACCTGCGCAGATGAGCTGCGACCACCGCCATCACTTTCGTGAACACCCGTGGGGCGCTGGTAAGGCCGAAGGGGAGCACGGTAAACTGAAAGTGCTCGTGGCCTACCGTGAACCGCAGGTAACGCTAGTGGGCCGGCAGGACGGGGATGTGAAAATAAGCGTCCTGCAAGTCCAACGCTACCATCCAGTGTCCGGGGTCCAGGGCAGCTAAGACCTGAGCCAAAGTCAGCATCTTGAACTTCTCCTTCCGGAGGAAGCCGTTGACATTCCGTAGGTCCAAGATAGGGCGTAGGCCCCCTTTGCCCTTCTTGGGTACCAGAAAGTAGTGGGAGTAACAACCACACCCTACTTCTGGCCCAGGAACGCGCTCGATGGCCCCCTTGGCCAAGAGGGCCGTGACTTCCTCTTGCAGAAATTGCAAGTGATCCCCCCGACACGCGGTGAAATTGCGGTGGCATGGCTGGAGTTCAAGTTCAAGTTCGGGTATTTGTATAGCGCACTGCTCACCCAGAGGGTTTTAAGGCGCTTGGGTAGGGGTTCATTATTTGTCGAATAGCCAGGTTTTAAGTTCCTTTCTGAAGGAGAAGTGGTTCTGAGTAAGGCGGAGGTGAGTGGGGAGTGAGTTCCAGGTCTTGGCGGCAAGGAAGGAGAAGGATCTGCCACCCATGGTGGATTTTCGGATGCGCGGGACGGCGGCGAGGGCTTGGTTGGACGATCTTAGTTGGCGGGAGGGTTTGTAGAAGGACAGTCGAGTGTTGAGGCATTCGGGTCCTAGATTGTAAAGGGCTTTGTGTGCGTGGGTGAGAAGGCGGAATGTAATTCTTTTGTTGACGGGAAGCCAGTGGAGGTCTTTTAGGTGTCCGGTGATGTGATCTTGGCGAGGGATGTCTAGAATGAGTCTCGCTGACGCGTTTTGGATGCGTTGGAGTTTTTTCTGTAATTTTGCTGTGATTCCGGCGTATAGTGTGTTGCCATAGTCCAGTCGACTCGTGACCAGTGTGTGGGTGACAGTCTTTCTTGTCTCGAGGGGGATCCAACGGAAGATCTTTTTGAGAATGCGAAGTACGTTGAAGCAGGATGATGAGACTGCGTTGACTTGTCTGGACATCGAGAGAGAGGAGTCTAGGATGAAGCCAAGGTTACGTGCATGGTCTGTGGGTGTGGGTGCTGTGCCCAGAGCGGAAGGCCACCAAGAGTCGTCCCAGGAAGAGGGGGAAGATCCTAGGATGAGCACCTCCGTTTTGTCTGAATTGAGTTTAAGGCGGCTCTGTTTCATCCATTCGGCTACTTCTTTCATGCCATCATGAAGGTTGGTTTTGGCGGTGTTAGGGTCTTTGGTGAGGGAAAGGATTAACTGGGTGTCGTCGGCGTAAGAGATGATGTTAAGGTTGTGTTGATGCGCGATGGAGGCGAGTGGACTCATGTACACGTTGAAGAGGGTGGGACTGAGTGAAGATCCTTGTGGTACTCCACAGATGACTTCAGTGGCCTCAGAGTTGAATGGGGGAAAGTCGGACTTTTTGAGTTCTCCCAGCGAGGAATGAGGTGATCCAGTTCAAGGCTTTTCCTTGTATTCCGATGTTGCCGAGGCGCTGTATAAGGGTGCTGTGGCAGACTGTGTCGAAAGCGGCGGAGAGGTCGAGTAGAATGAGGGCCACAGTTTCACCGTTGTCCAGTAGTGCTCAGATGTCGTCTGTTGCTGCAATGAGGGCGGTTTCGTGCTGTGTTTAGCTCGGAATCCGGATTGAGATGGATCGAGGGAGTTGTTGGATTCAAGGAAGGTGGCGAGCTGGCTGTTGACTGCTTTCTCAATGACTTTGGCCGGGAAAGGGAGGAGGGATATGGGTCGGTAGTTTTTAAGTTCAGAGGGGTCTGCTGTGGGTTTCTTCAGAAGGGCGCTGAGTTCGGCGTGTTTCCAGCTTTCTGGAAAGGTGGCAGAGTTGAAAGAGCAGTTGATGACATCACGGAGATGGGGTGCGATGATGGAGTTCGCTTTGTTGAAGATGTGGTGGGGGCAGGGGTCGGTTGGCGAGCCAGAGTGGATGGAGTTCATTAGGCGGATGGTGTCTTCAGTGGTGATTGGGTTCCAGGCGGTGAGGTTGTTAGTTGGCGGAGTAGGATCTGAGGGTGGTGGGGGGGTTGGAAGCTGGGAGTATTCTCGAAGCTGTTGTGGATGTCGGCAATTTTGTTGTAGAAGGAGGATAGCGTGTTGCAGAGGTCTTGGGAGGGAGTGATGTCGTTAAATGCTGCGGTGGGGTTGGTGAATTCTTTGACGATGTTGAAAAGTTCCTTGCTGTTGTGATTGTTGTTGTCAAGACGATCCTTGAGTGCTGATTTCTTAGCGGATCGAATCAGTTGGTGGTGTTTGCGGGTGGCAGCCTTGAGGATGGACATGTTGTCGGAGGCTGGGTTATTTCTCCATGTTTTCTCCAGGGAGCGGCATAGCTTCTTAGATTTTTTAAGGTCGTCATTGAACCAGGGAGCCTTTTTGCAGTCTGATTTGATCTGGTGTTTTTTCAGGGGTGCTAATTCGTCAGCACTGTGGGTGATCCATTGCTTGAGATTGGTGGCCGCTTGGTTTGGGTCTAACGAGAGGGTAGGAGGGTTTTTGTTGAGTGATGTGAGGAGTTGGTCGGAGGTGATTTTGTTCCAGTTTCTCCGAGGAATAGGTTGTGGGCGGTTGTGGGTCAGTGTGGTTTTGTAGCTGAAGTGAACACAGCTGTGGTCCGTCCAATGGAGAGCTGTGGTGCGATCGAAGGAGATATGTTTGCTGGAGGAGAAGATAGGGTCGAGCGTGTGTCCGGCAACATGGGTGGGGGTGTCACAAGTTGTTTGAGTCAGAGATTGGCCAGGTTGTCCAGGAGGGTGGAGGTGTTGCTGTCGTGTTTGTTTTCAAGGTGATAGTTGAAGTCTCCTAGAAGAATGTAGTTCTCGGAGGCGAGGGCATGTGGGTAGATGAAGTCAGTGATGTCATCGCTGAATTGACTGCGGGTACCTGGAGGCCTGTAGATGAGGGTGCCTCTAAGAGTGGTCCTAGGGTCGGTGTGGATCTGAAAGTGGAGATATTCGGCGGTTGCTGTCGATCTGGGCACCACTGCAACGGTGTTATGCTAACGCTGGCAAAAAGGTCATATTTGCCCCGGCGGCTGGGCGTGCAGAGCGCGTGAAGGCTGATAAGGTATTTACTGTGCCCCAATACTTCTGCTGGATAAGTTACTTATTCTGCCCCACTTATTGATTCATCCTGTAAAAACATACTGTCTTCAAAATGGCCGGGGCCATAAACTGAACACTCTACCCCCGCCTGAACACACGAGGCCCCTCAGCAGCCCCTCGTCAGATAACAAATCAGAGATAAGACTCCCCTTGGTATGCAGGACCCAGAGCCAGCCGGAATTGAATCTGAAACTGCTCTGCTCGGCTATCAAAACAGCAACAACTAAAAGAGGACTAATGTTTACATCCTCCTCACTTGGTGGCCATCTTTAAAACTACTCTTGCTCTCTTTGGCGGCCATCATGGACTAGTCCTTCTGACTAATATTTACTATCGGTACCAAGGTCTCCACTTAGCCCTGTATTTAAATCTATGTGTTCTTAAGTGTCTGTCTTTTACTGCGGTATTTATCACTATTGTATCTTACACTCTATGTAACCTAGAGCTCATAATGTGCTTAGGTATCCGCCTTTTACTGCAGTATTATACTACTACTGGTACCCTACATCTTAGGCAACATACACCCATCTTCACTTTTACTCACTGACAGTGCACTGATTCCTACCTCATATTCTACTGTCGTATTTGTTATTGCTGTAACTTGTTTGCACATATATTGGACTCAATAATTCATTAATATTTTAGCGCTATTCGCATACTGTATATGTGGTAAGCTGCTCCTATCTCACCTTTATCCCTATCACTCACTGTTCGCTACCTCATTTAAGTGTTGGTCCATCGCTGTAAGTTACCTCACGATGTTGCACTGATTTTATTACTACCTCATTCACTTCGTCTAGTCATATAAGCTGCACCCAGCCACCTTCTACACCTCGACTACACCACTGTTACCTCGTGCATTCTGATGTGTAAATCTGATTACACCTAAACGGTTCTACCTCTCATATTCTGTACATGGTGTAAGCTGACTGCTACCTCGCATATAGGATACATGATGTAAGCTGCACCTACACACTGTTGTTCTTGATTCACTGACTTCTACCTCCTACTCATTGGTCACTCTCAAGTATCACTCCTCTGCATTGTAACTAGCAGCTGACAGTTTTTGTTGTCGTCCTATCTCCCACACCCAACATCACAGCCGTTCTAAAATGGAGCTCAACGGCACGCACACTTTTAGAATTATCTACCCTCCAACACTCACCAAAAAAGCCACTAAACGTTTTAAACATAACTTCCTGAGATCGCACCCTGAAACACCCTTTGCCGACACCTACTTCTCGCCGGGCAATGGAGCCCTGAATACTGATATCATCTTCCACACCTCACGCAGAGCCCAATGGAGAAAAGCGTTCCTATCCCTACTCACCGTCTCCACCACCAGGAAAACAACTCATGGCCTAACTCTCTCTATCACACCTTCCCACCTCTTCCCTGGCAGGACTACCATTACTATCTACAATAACGGGATTGTCCTAATTCAATCCACGGATAAGAACCTGGAACTACTAGACAACCTGTTCCCCAAGTTCAAAGAACACCTTTCTAAGCTGCGGACCCCCCCCCAGAACTCCACCGGCACTACCACCCCTGACGTCGCAGTCCCCACCTACAACACCTACACCCCTAGCACCCCAGTAAATGACCCACCTGCGGTTAACGCCCCACACTCCCCAAGAACAGTCACAAAGGTCTCCACCTCATATACTAGCCGCCCCTCTAACAGGACCCCTCGTACCCCCACTCATACCCCCTCCATCCCTCTCCCCCCTGACATAACAACTCCCACTCACAACACGCCACCATCTGAACACACCATCGTTCGGAGTCTATCCACCCCCTCCTCCCTTCCCCCCCCACAGCAGACCCCTCTCCCTCCCCAGCTCCCTCCCCACTCCCACCCACGAATCTCTCACACCTGACACAATAACTCTCACCCACACACCACCATCTGTACACACCGCCATTTGGAGTTTATCCACCCCACTCCCATCCCCCCCACGGCGGACACCAATCCCTCCCCAGCTCCTTCCCCACTCCCACCCAAGACACTCTCACCCTCCCAACAAATGATACAGAACATACCGCCTCCCTTACCTTAGCATCCCCCTCTCTCCCACCTCCTATTCTCAGCCCCCACTACCCTCCTGTCTCCCCCCACTGTCTTCAGCCTTCACTCACTCTTCCACTCACCGACACCGTCTCCCACTGACGTCACTACCTATGCCTCCCACCTACCGCCCACTTCACCTACTTCACCCACACCCCACGCCCACAAAAAGGCCCCCACTTTGAATGCCATCCCACTCTTTAGCACCGCAGAACCCTCCAACAACGCTAGTATATCCACCCCCTCGATACCCTGCCCGCTTTCCAGCTCACTACTCAATGATTCACCGATGGCTCTCCCCACAAACCCCATCCCCAATCCACCTCCTGACCAGACCTTATCCACCCTCCAGCAAGTCAAAGAGGATATTCTACAAATCAAAAAAGATGTCCACGCAATCAAAGAGCTTCTCTCCTCACAGCCCAGTCTACCTCCCACCATCCCTCTACCCTACAAACGACGCACCCTCCCTACATACCTTCGCCTCCAACGACACCCGCGCTGGCCGACTATCCCCGTTCGCATTAACGCCCCCCGCCCCCGGCGTGTCCTCAACCCATTGTCGGACCGTGACTTATGCTCTCTACTACGCTCTTATGGCCCAGGTCCGGTAAAACACATACCCAACTCACACATCCCCATACCCACAATTCCTACAAACCCTCTGAGGCTCCCAACACTCAACAACAGAGGTTCCGTCCCTAACAACCTCAGAAAAGTTCCCCTCACATTAGAAAGCTCGACCACCCTTCACTCTCCCAAACTCAAATGCATCTTACTCAATTGCAGATCGGCCCAGAGACACTCCTCCGACATCGCTGATCTCGTCTCAGCTAGGGATCTGGACCTGGCCATTCTAACGGAAACGTGGCTTACTGAAGCCTCTACCCCGATTATGGACATACTAGTCCCCCCCAATTATCACATCATTAGGCTGGACAGGTCTCCTGGCAAGACGGGCGGGGGAATTGCATGCATTTTTAGGAGCAACCTCTCCGTTACTAAAATCACCCCCCCCTCCTTCTCCTCCTGTGAACTCCTCTGCCTCGACATCACCAGCGATGGCAAACAAGCATGTGCTTTACATCTCATCTATCACACGCCTGGTGACAATCTCATATTCACCCAACAACTCATGGACATGATCACTTCCAATGCCGGTCGGCAGACAACCCAAGTCTACCTGGGGGACTTCAATCTCCACTGGAACGATCAGAAAGACACAGTGGTGAATAGTCTCAAAACTTTCCTTAATGCGCTTGACCTCACCCAAATATGCGATAGACCAACACACGACAAAGGCTCGATACTCGATCTCATCATTGCCAAAGAGAACTCAACACAACTGGAGGCGATTCAACCCTGCGACTGGTCTGATCACCACATTATCACCTTCTTTATCAATGAAAAAGTTAAACCTATCTCAGTTCAACCAATCAAAACCAAAACATGGAAAAGGGACTTGAAGAACCGTAACCCCTCTACCCTGCCTCCCCACATTGGCAATCTCCTCCTTCCCCCTTCAGGTGCCTCGGATGTTCAATCATTGATGGACCACTACCTTGACTCTATGACGACAGTAGTCAATGAAGTCGCCCCACTGCAACTGAAGAGAGTCTCCACCAAAACTTCTAACCCCTGGTATGATGATAGACTCAATGACGACAGGCGTTCTATGCGAATGGCAGAGCGCACCTGGAGATCGGACCCTTCAGCACTACATCTCAAAAGGCTTAAGAACAAGAGAAACACCTACTTCAGGAAAATAAAGCGCACAAAGGCGGACTTCTTTAGCCGCCAGCTGGACCAAGCAAAAAACAGGCCAAGAAAGCTGTTCGAACTAATCAAGACCCAAACAAAGACTCAACCCCTACAATCAAACAGCACAACAAGCGACACCCCACACTGTGAAGCCTTCTCTGCTTTCTTTAAGCTAAAGACTGACAACATAAGAAATAACCTCATCATGGATGTAAGTCGATTCCCTAACGCCACCAGAATGTCTTACACTCAACCTAAAAACAAGGCATCTTGGCTGCACTTCGATACCTACTCGGAAGAAGCAATACGCAAACTGCTCTGCACCTTGAAGCCCTCTAATCACCTCACTGACCCTCTACCTGCCAATGCTGTAAAAGACTTCATCCCCTTGCTCCTCCCTCTCTGGACCAAAATCATCAACAGCTCCCTGCAACAAGGCCTCATCCCGGACTCCCTCAAGGTGGGGCAAGTCACGCCTATACTCCAGAAACTTACAGCTGATCCGTCTGACCTAAACAATTACCGGCCCATCACCAATATCCCCACCCTGGTCAAACTGCTGGAAAAATGTGTCCAACTACCACTAACTAAACACATTGACCAATTTGACCTCCTCAACCCTCACCACTCATGCTTCCGAGCGAAACATAGCACAGAAACAGCTATGACACACATAATTGATGACGCCCTCCAAATTCTTGATCGTAATGAGTCCTGCCCCCTCATCCTTCTTGACCTCTCGTCAGCATTTGACACGGTCAAACACGAGAACTTGCTGGAGCTGCTAAGCACTAGAATGGGACTATCGGGAACTGTTCTCAAATGGTTTTCGTCCTTCCTTCACAACCGGTCACAGAAGTTCAAGATCGACAATGTGCTTTCCACACCTGTGCCTGCAGATCTAGGTTGGATCCTCCCTCTCCCCCACACTGTTCAACCTCGTCATGGAACCGCTCGCCACCTTGCTCCAAGCTTCCAATGTCCAATTCCACATGTACGCCGACGACACACAACTCTACCTAAAGCTACAATCCCCGGAAGATATCAAACATCTGAACTCCACGCTTAATAACACTCAATCTTGGCTGGCAGATAATCACCTCAAACTAAATGCTCTGAAAACCGAGTTCCTACTCATCTCACCCCCGGCGAAAATTTCCATCACCCAAACATGGCTCAATAACCTAACAGCACTCAATGTCCAACCTACCATCGTGGACTCGGCGAAATCCCTAGGCATCACACTCGACGCCAAGCTCAACATGCAGCAGCACGTTAGCAAAGCCACAAAAGCAGCTAATTTCCAAATCAACACATTGAGGAAAATTAAACCTTTCCTCCCTGCCGAAGACTTCCAAACTGCTGTACAATCTCTAGTCATCCCTCGAATAGACTACGGAATTGTGACCCTCAGCGGACTCCCGCTATCCACAACTGCACCCTTAAGAGCCTCCCTGAACGCTGCAGCAAGACTCATTACTGGCTCAAGAAAACATTCGCATATATCCCCAGACTTAAAGTCTCTAAAATGGCTGCCTTTTGAAGCCAGAATACAGCTAAAAATTGCAGTTATGACACACGCGGCCGTGCACCACAAGGCACCCAACTACCTCGCTCAAAAGTTGTCTATCTCAGGAGGCTCGAGGTCCAATAGAAGTACAAAAAACCTACTCCTGAAACCGCGTAGATTCCGGAAAGAGAAAACATACAAGCGCTCCTTCTCTGGAATGGCACCCAGGATCTGGAACGCGCTCCCGCCTGAAACTAGGCTGATCTCCTCCACTGCACTCTTTAAGAAAGAGGTGAAAACCATCCTTCTGGCCAAGATCTCCTGAACATGAGTGGTGCTGTATCAGAGACTCTGCATTGCTCTGTATCACTGTTCACCTTGTCCTCTGGCACCTTACCTCTAACTTGATGTTGTCACTACCAATATATGACACACGTTGATTCACTCTCCAGATGCCCCCACTCAGTGTTCTCGCTTCACTAAGACTGTGGTATAAGCCATCCACACACCCAAGGTGCACCTCTATAGTGGGATCAATGACTTGTACCGTCTTATATTACTTGTTTACCTGATTGTATATTGATATGTTTTATGTACGTTACTATTATCCCACCATGTTATTGACTACCATACTACTCCCATTATCTCTGTTCACTCCTACTGCCCTTACCCTGTCATTGTGAAGCGCTCTGATATCTGTAAGGATCTTGTTTGCGCTATATAAAACTTTGAATAAATAAATAAATAAATCCTCGGAGCTGGTCGTGATTTTGATGGTGTTCTTGTGGATGATGGCGATGCCTCCTCCTGTTTGATTGGTGCGGTCTTTACGGGTGATCTTGTAAGCGTCCGGTATGGCTATGGCGATGTCGGGTGCTGATGATGTGTTCATCCATGTTTCTGTGAGGAAGGCGATGTCCGGTGATGCAGTGTCGAGTAGGTCCCAGAGTTCCGTTGCGTGTTTGTGGACCGAGCGGGTGTTGAGCAGGATGCACCTCAGGCGGTTAGAGTCGGAGCTGTGTGTGGAGGGGTTGGATTTGGTGAGGGTCCTGGTGCAGTTGAATTTGCAGGAGAAGCAGGCGAAAGGTCCGTGGGAACGACCTGGGGCGGCTTCGCAGCATTGTGGTGTTCGTCCGGGGTTGAGGGCGAGGAGAGTTGCGGCGTCATATGTGACTCTAGAGGGTTGGGGGCGGCGGGAGCCAGGGGGACAGGCGCTGGGCGCGGTCCAGGCGCGGACGGGCGTAGACGGGCTTACCTTTGGCGCACCTTCGGCGCGCATGGGGCGCGATCGCTGCGAGATCGCTGCGCGACAATGCAACTGACATATATGGATAAGGGGAGGGGCGAGGGAGGAGCAGCTGGGAGGCGGGTGCGTGGTGGAGGGGGCGGGCTCCGGGCACAACAACAATAATGCTAATGGCGGCTAAAACGGAAGTGCAGACCGGGATTGGGGGAAGTGAATACATTATTTACGCGGTGGGCAGCACAGCAATAAATACACAAACGATGCGGCAATGCGAGCTAAGCAACACAGGCACTCAGAATTAATGAAACAATGCAGGCACTGTCGAGCAAACAAACAGGCACGTGAAAATAAAGAAATAATGAAATAATACTGCAGGCACGGTCAAGTGCTAATTAAGATCAGCAGCGCAGCGCTAACGATACCAGGCAGAGTAGGCAGGAGCGAGCAAGGGCAGTAGGGAGCGACCGCTTCTGACGGTTGGAGGGGTCGCCTCGAAGGGGAGGGAGTAGTTCCTTCGGACGATTTGCAGCACCCACCTGTCCGACGTGACAGTGCGCCAGTGGAAGAGGTGATGGCGAACCCTGCCCCCCACTGAGTCACATGGGCCTCGTCGTTGTCCCCGACCACCGCTACAGCGATTTCCACGGCCACTACCGCGCTGTTGAACATTCTGCAGTGCGTGGCTGGCAGCACGTGTGGGGGCGCCCCTTCCGTGGCCACGAAAGGAGCGAAAGGCACCCGATTGCTGGCGTGGGGCCGAGAGGCCCAAGGACTTGGCCGTAGCCCTGGAATCCTTAAAACGCTCAAGCGCATGGTCTGCCTTGTCGCCAAAGAGGCGACGGCCATCGAACGACATGTCCAGAAGAGTGGCCTGGACATCGGCCGAAAAGTTGGCGGACCTCAACCAGGTGTGGCGTCCAACCGCCACCGTCGTTGCCATCGCCCTGCCCAGTGAGTCCGTGGTATCCAGCCCACACCGGATGGAATATCGCGCTGCATCTCGACCCTCCGCAAGGGCTTGGGTGAGTTTTGCCCGGACCTCCTCCGGACATTGTGGCAGCACGTCCGCGACCGTGTCCCACAGGGTGTGGGTGTAGCGGTCCAAGAGGCATGCGGTATTGACTGACGCAGTCCCAAACTCAGGGACGAGAACACCTTCTTCCCGAATTGTTCATACCTCTTGGATTCCCGATCGGGCGGAGCCGCCGGGAATGCGGTCTGGGAAGTGGAGGCCTGGATGACCAGGCTCTCGGGGGTGGGATGGGTGGACAAAAAGCAAGGGTCGCCCGGGGCCGGGCGGTAGCGTCTTTCCAAGCCCGCCACAAGTACGCCTGTGGATAGGAACGTGGCCAAAGTGCCCACAAGAACGTCACACAAGGCCTCATTAAACGGCAGCAGAGGCTCAGTGGAGCTTGCCTGCGGTTTAAGGACCACAGTGAGGAGGTTAGTCCTCACGGCCGCGACGGGGAGCTCAAGGTGTAAGGCCTTGGCCGCCCGCGTCAACACTACACTGTAAGCAGCCCCCTCCTCCGTAGCCACGGTGGGAGGGGAGACAAATCCAGTGTCTGGCCAAGTGTCAAGTCCACTGGCCTCCCCAAGCTCATATGTCCAGTCCTGTTGAGACTGGCACTCCTGTGCCAGAGGGTCCACAGACCCCTCCCAATCACCCTCGTCACCCATCTCCTGCAGTTCAGGGTCAACAGATGTGGCGGGTTCGTGGAAATATAAATCTCCAAACGACGTCGAGAGCGGCGCGAACCGGACCAAGGGTAGGATCGGGGACGGCGTCCATAGTAGGCGCCGGGGGCGACACCCGCAGGGCCGGTAAGGTCGACCGGCGACGACCCGGATCCGGAAGCGGATCCAGTGAGGGCTTGCGGCGCCGGGACCGAAGTCGCTGGCGGCGCCGAAGCACCCGACGGCGTCGGAGCTGAAGCACCCGACCCGCTAGGCCCTCCAGCCGGGGCCGTTGGGCCCGGAGACGCCACGGAACCCGGCTGAGGGGGGAGGGACCTCATGGCCATGAGGTACCGCTCAACCTCCTCTGGCGTCGCATCATACCCATGGACCCGAAGGTGTGGGGCAGGCGGCGACGTCCGTGATACCGTCGGAGCCGCGTGGGTGGTGTCACCCCGCACCCCCGGCCGCATCGCGCGAGCGTCGGGGTGGGTCGGAGGAACGATGCCGTCTCTCCGACCTCATGCCATCTTACCTGAGGACTTGGATCCTGACGACCGATGTCCACTCCCGGAGCTGCGAGGGCTCCGACCCCGCGACCGGTCCCTCGACCTCCTGTGGGACCGGGACCTGGAGCGGCGCGGGCCGACTGCCGGGGCTCAAGTCGCTTGCGGGACCGCTCCCGCCTAGCTTTAGACGTCAGGGCCCGGCAGTCGGAGCAGGTGCGGTCGTCGTGGTCGAGGCCTAACTTGAAACACCGGCGATAGGGGTCGGTAACCGACATTAGTCGCACTTGGCACAGGGTTTAAACCCTGGCATCCCTACCGGCACCGTCTGAGTCGAAGACTCGAGTAGAGAAATGATCAAAAAGATCATAAAGTTTAGTCAAAAAAAGACTAAGGGGTAGAACTTCTCCATATCTGCGCTATCACGCGCGGAAAAAAGAAGAACTGACGTCAGCGCGCGAGGGCGGCGTCTAAGTACTCCGACGATGTCATTCCGGCGCTAACGACGCCGACGACGGACGTGGAGCCGTGGACGCCTGCCGGCGCGCAGGGGTATTGCTACGCAAAAATGTCCGGATCCAGTCTGACGCCTGGGGATATTCTAAGGTAAGGAATCTATTCTAAGGTAAGGAATCTATCACCAACGTGTCTCTTTCAGATTCAGATATATATATATATATCCAGCTCCTTTACACCAGTAACACGAGTCACTCACACAGCGGGTGCTTAAAACGCGGCGGTGTCCCGCGATATAAATGATAGCTCCAAAGTCCTTCGAGAAATACCCAGCCGGCAATGAGCGTTCTGAGGTTGACACTGACGAAGGGAACTTGCTTTCCTGAAACGCGTTTGTTTAATAAATAATCCGTGCTGTTAAGCTGTTTGAATCCCGTGAGTGCTATTTTTCTTCGTTTGGCCCGGCTGGGTATTTCTCGAAGGACTTTGGAGCTAATAAATATATATATATATATATATATATATATATATATATATATATATATATATATATATATATATATATCAACAAAATCTCCCCACACGGAAAGAAACTGAGCCGCACACAGAACTTCATCTGTAGCCGTTTTAATTGATGGATGACAACAGGAATGGACTTAATTCTGACGCGTTTCGTTTCCCCATGGAAACTTTTTCGAAGAGGAGTCCTGCACCAAGAAACACAGCCCGATGTTTTGACCTTTATTTCACTTCCTCCGATGGCACCTTTTAATGGAATCACTTCCTTTCCATACTGCATTGTGGGGCCTGTGGTTCAGACGGCCGTTCGTATTTACAACCCTCCAGTGGGCGGTGCGTTTATTAACCTGTTGATGTAAAATTCATTGTGAGCATAATTATCCATCTTTGTCAGCCAAAAGTTCCCCCATGTCAGCCTACTTTCAAAGCTGACTCGGGCCAATACCGAGGTCCAGTCCTCGGCGGCACCTCTCTCCAAGAATCGTTTTACTGAGTTCAACATTTTGGTTCAAGTTTGGAGAGTGTTGGCGCTCCTATGATGGTGCGTTGCTCTTCGGCGGAACCAAGCCGATATTCATGTCAACAAAATCTCTCCACACGGAAAGAAACTGAGCCGCACACGGAACTTCACCTGTAGCCGTTTTAATTGATGGATGACAACAGGAATGGACTTAATTCTGACGCGTTTCGTTTCCCCATGGAAACTTTTTCGAAGATGAGTCCTGCACCAAGAAACACGCCGTATGTTTCACAGCCCGATGTTTTGACCTTTATTTCACTTCCTCCGATGGCACCTTTTAATGGAATCACTTCCTTTCCATATATATATATATATATATATATATATATATATATATATATATATATATATATATATATATATATATATAATTCAGTACTTCCAAGCCTAACCAAAAAGAATCTTTAAAAGCATGCAAACATCAAGGTGAACAAGCCTGCACGTTGAATGCTTACCAAATCTGTCCTTAAAATGAGTTCTTCCCATACCATTAAACACATCGTACATGCTGCGGTGAAAACCCTGTTCCACAGACACCAGCGATGATTTTGTATAACTAGGGAAACAGGATCTTTTTCCGCAAATTAATCTGTCACAGCAAAAATTTGAATTTGTTGACATTTGTATAGGGCGATTTCAGGAATACATAACAATATACTATTGCAATAGTTGACCTTAAAAAGTAGGCATGCTGACATGATCTTCTCATGCGCTTTGGTATGAAATGAAGAATTGTTCGCAGGAGGTACAGTGCATGGAAGCCCAAGGAGGACACTACAGTCACTTGTGCCTTGAACGAGAACCTTTTATCAACTGAAATACTCCTATATTTTGTCCTTATCTTCAGGGATAGGTGGAGAATAAAGATGTCTGGTGATCCAGAAGATATCGCTCTGAAACTTTGAGATGATGCACCCTTGAGAACTAATTTAAACCAGACATGATCATGTTGGACGCATTTGTACAAAGAGAAACCACTTTAGGCACCTAAAGGGTGGGCTGAAACATTAGTAAAAATTCACCCTTAAGAATTTGATAAACACGGACATTGAATGTTCAACATTACTGGCTTCCTTGAGTAACGTTTTCTTACCAATGTGTCTGCGTACGCCCCACTGCCCTTTCTGTGGGCAATGAAGTTTCTTTTTCTTCCCAGTTCTGAAGGAAGATTTTTCATTAATGAAGCTATTTTATTTGGTCTCTGCCAAATAATTCACAAAACATTCTGCAGCCCCAAGACAGGAGTTAAAAATAGTCTTTCATGCAGAGGGAAAATGCCAGTCTGGTGGACTTGAGGGATAAGACTTCAAAACCAAACACTGAGTCTCAGCCGATCCCAAGAGTCAAGCAACAACTTGCTCATGTTCATCTTCACGGAAATCTCATAGCCTTTTTCGTAATCCGAAGGAGGCCCGAAATGCTGTGCTTTTGCCAACAATTTAAAAAAAAGTGAAAATCCAATAAGGTCAGAATTGAGCTCCTATAAATACGCTATGCTAAGAATACGCAGCATCCTGGTTCTATAACAGACGGCCAGGTTGTTTTACGCCCTCGCCATCGTCCCATGAATTCGCAAAACCACCTCCGGAGGAAGATCATTCTCCTACCTGGCAGCGAAGACCTGGAACTCCCTCCCCACTCACCTACGACTGACCCAGGACCATCTCAGCTTCAGGAAGCACCTCAAGACCTGGCTCTTCGAGAAGTAGCAGCAAGCGCCCCCCGCGCCTTGAGTAGCGTGCCCTATAAATGCTTTGATTGATTGATTGATTGGTTGTGGCAAGACTCTTCTCAGGGTTACCACAAGCTTTTTGGATATTCAAGGTTCTTAGTGGTCCAGATGTTTTCTCTAATGTATTTTGATGGAGCACAGAATACTTATTGTGAAGGGCAATAACATAAGCACGGATAACATGAAAGACGAGGAGCAATTTTCATCTCCTTCACTCGAAGTTGTGAGATGTAGGAGTTCCTTCATCACTTCAAATTAGCTACATCGTTTTGAATAATGTTCCCATCTCTCTTTTGTGTGGTCATGTGAATGAATGTGTCTTTATATTTCTTTATGCTTAAAAAAACATTCTGGCGAGGAGATGGAGACTTACTCTAAGTTTATGAATCTGGGAATATACTACTTCTGTACACTTTCCCATTCTTATGGGAGAATGCATAAAATAATTTTATTAGAATAACTTTCAGCTGATGAGAGCTACTCCAGTTAGATTGTACTTTTCTGGACTGAAATTCTTTTTTTTTTTTCAAATCATTTTTATTGAAGTAAAAAACAAAAGTAAAGAACAATACAGTAAGTCTTCCGTTACAGAAATGATTCGATGAGGTTATTAAGGAACAATTACACAAATCTAAATAAAATCAAATCACATGTTGCTTGCATAGTCGACATATAGACACATACATAATGCATGGGAGCAGAGGCTGAAGTCATTAGGGATATCGCTACAGGTGCACTTAAATGTTGTATCTAAATCATCAAAAGGGCCTGACCCTTGATCACACTCTAACAAAAGCTGTACTGAGTACATGTTAGCCCATATTATCTCAAGGTGGATCATAGTGAAAGGAAGATATATCCAATGATTTCCATAATTTCTTATTAGAAGGCCTCCATGTAGACTCTTGCAGTGCCGGGTTATTAGCACCTCTCAGAAATGAAAGCCATTCCTGCCACATTTTGAAGTTTACCTCTGCTGCATTCTTCCATTTGCATAGAATCACTTTACATGCAAGCGTTAGCATTAAGTCTAAAAGCTGACGATCCTGATCAGATGGTAACTGTGGCTCAAGCGCTCCCAGAATGACATAAACAAATTCCTTTGCAGGTCTTATTTTAAAAACGTGGTTAATGCAGTCCAATATTTTCCCCCAATATATTTTTAGAGAAGGGCAATTGAATAGCATATGTGCGAGGTCACCAGAGCCTGAATGACAGTTCCAACATGTAGGTGTATCCCTTAGGTTACATTTAAAAAGCTTTTCCGGGGTCCAGAATGCCCTATTTATAAGCATATATTTTGTCTGAAATAGGATGGGAGACACTTTGTGGGCTAGAGCAGTATTATGTATCACTTCCAAGTCAAACCCTATTCCGGTAAGATTGTGTTCAGCTTCCCATTTCAATTCTACCTGTCTGTGGGCTTTCTTAGGTAAGGGCAGTAACAGTTTATACACCTTAGAGACGAAGTGTCCCGCAGACATAAGTCGTGGGAGATGAGCTATTAGCCACGGTGTGTGGGGCGAGAAATTACGAGCTGTCAATATCGCCTTGATTTTTAGAAATTCGTAGAAATCCATAGGAGTGAGGTCATATTTCCTTTGTAAAATCGAGAAATCTGGACTGAAATTCAATACCCATTTTCTCATTTGTTGCTACCTCAAAACTGTTTCACTCCTTGATGTATCCTTGGAAAATTAACAACTATTTTTCAACAAGTAAAGGGATGGCTAACTTGTCGGGACAAATTCCACAATGAACCTTGATTGTTAGTTAGTCTATTGTTGGTTACCATTTCATTATTAATTCTCAAATGGAAAGGTGCAGTGCATGATGCCAATGAATAGGAAAGTCTTCTGTAGGAATACTTTGGTATCTCTATGATGGTTACTTAACATTGCATTTTGTGGAGCACTGGAGGTAGGAAATCGAGGAGTGGTCTTTTTCGATGGGGGTAAATTTGTAGTTGGTTTTGTCTACTCGAAATGACAACTTCACACTGAGGAACTTTACTTGGACAGGCTCTGTGCAGCTGGCTGTCAACATTCTAAATATATTATCTTAAACCCTTGCCTGCGGGGCTAATTCCCCCGCTGTGGTGGGGTTGGGGGGGGGGCGGGGTGGGGGCACGCACAGCGCCCCGGTGCTCATGATGAGCCACAGTGCTAGTGTGCTCATGACGAGCTGAGCTCGTCACGGCCACACCCGTTTTTAAGAACGTTCAGCACAGCGGGGGAATTAGCCCCACGTGCGAGCGCTCGGACCGTTATGACGAGCTCAGCTTGTCATGAGCACACCAGCACCGTGGCTCATGACGAGCTGAGCTCGTCATGAGCGTGGGAGGGGTTAAAGGGGGAGGGTGACATTTTGGAACTATGGGGCATTAGATGGCTCACAAGTCATTTGGGTGCACCATATATATATATATATATATATAAAGGCTCTTTGAATCTTAAATGAGAGTACACAAAATGCCCTTCCTGAACACAAAATAAGTAGAATCCCCTCAGTTTAATATTCCAGCAAGTGGCAGAAATCAAGTGCAAAATCACTAGAATTCCGCTTTGTCAGCAAAGCCATATCACATGTGCAGAGAACCTCGCACCTCTCCTGGACTACTAAACAATTCTATAAAGTAGGTAGAATTTCAGCCAATCTAAACACTCTGCGACTGGCCACAAAGCAATGTCAATTCTGACTGGCACCGCAGACCTCCAGCAGGTGTCATACAACCTTACGGTCCATCCTGCAATCAATTAGTTGGTTCTAGTTAGGGCTGCTAGAATTTGTTACAATGCCACAATACTAAGGCAGTGCAACGTTAGAGGAGACTGTAGAACAAAGACCAATCTCTGAATGATACTAAACAATTGCAGACACGTTCCAGGGGCTAATGCCAGGCTGGATAATAATGATTTAAAGTGATATCGCCTTAAGAGCGTTCATTATTCCTAACATTTGCCAGCAGCAACGAGCTGGAAGAGTATCCTTAAGTCTTGACTGAGGTAAAAATCTTTCCTATGGGGCTGGGTGGAGATGCAGAACACCTTTTCTAATTTTTCTAGTTTAATGCACTTGCATTATTATGTTCACAAATCATTGCAGATTACCATATCTGAGAGGGTTGAGGGATAATTTTATTCAGGAAGAACTGCGTCGGACAGTCAGTATCTATTCTCATAATTTCACTACTGCATCTACTCCGTGCCTAAATGTTTTGCATTCATCTCATGTACTATTTAGATCTTCCTCTCAAACATCTCCATCTGTCCCACAACCCTTCTCACAAACAAGAAACTATAACCAAAAAGCAAAACAGACTGATACCACCACCCTGATAAGCACGGACCATAATTATGTGAGGGGCAAAATAAGCAAAGCAATTTATAGCACTACCAATTGGGATGTCTATTCATAGGGAAAGATGGGGAGTTTCTCAAGACAAACGCTGATCACAAATCAGGGTTTGAGAGTTGGCCTACACGGAAGACTAAAGGTAATACATAGACTAAGCTGCCGGGCCGAAACCATACAAGTCAGTGAGAGGTGTAAAATATTATTCAATGCCATTTCTGAGAGAGGAGAGAGCTCCTGACTCACACAGGGCACCACCTCTCGAGGACCATAAATATCCCCACTCAGCGATGGAACAACATCACTCAACTCAAGATCTAGAATTCCTGTTCAGTTAAAATAATCTTTCTACTTGACCTGTGTTTATTACCTTACGAATACAGAATTTTCAATATATACAAAAGCAAACAAAATACAGCTAATTCTCCCTCAACCAGCGGTTCGGCACTGCTGCAGTAAAATCTCCACAAACACATGCACACATTGAGAACTTGTAGGTTTCCGTCAAAACACTGTTTATGTCCAGATAATTCTGGTTCAGTGGGCTTCAGAATGGAATAGAATGCTCCACAAAGTTCATTAATAACTAATGCAGGAGATAAATGGCTTTGTTTGGTTGTAACATTGCTCTCACTAAGTGATAGTGCTTTTCAGCCATTTATTTTACTTATCTGAAATTCACTTTTTGGAACACCTTAACGCTGAGAACTACAGTGAATTCAATTAAGGCAGACAATCAACAGAAAAGGTAAGTTTTAAAACCATCTAACTTTTAGGAAGACTGTTGAGTTTCCAAATTGTCCTATATACTGCTGAAACAACGGATGCACTAAGACTTCATAATAGGGAAAAATGTATATGGGATGGCGAATAATTCCGCTCCGCTGGCGGAGTTTGCTGAGTTTTGCCCACTCCACGTTCTGCTTGAATGCAAAGCTCCATCAAAACCCCACCACCGCTGCACAGAAGAGATTTTTCTCGCGCACAGCTCGCCAACGTTAAGTTGGCGAGCGAGAATTTGCATTTCCTAGCGCAATTGTCGGGTGCTAGAATGCCTCCCGTAGAGATTTCTCAACTCGGGTGTTCGCGAGCATTTGCATTGGGAGGAATGCCACTGGAGTATAAAATCTACTCAAGCAGCAAAAAGAAGCAGCGTGCTGTGTGGAGCAGTTTGCGCTAATTTTACAGCGAGGTACAACCTCCTGGCGCTAAAGATTAGAGCAAGCACCGCAGCATGCCATATTCTGCCTGCTCGTGGAACTTAACGTAATTATGTAACTCAACGAGTTCCGCCCTCCCCTAAAAATTTATAACATAGAAGGTATCAATGAGCTACTGTGCCTGTCGCTAGCCTAGAGGAACCTTTTCCTATAGATGCTAGGGCTGAAGCAGACAGCTTGGATCCTACCACAGTAGTTTAAAACAACATGAAGGCTCTGGACTGATGACGGTTGTGGAATACAGCACACAGCCTTTCAGCCACCTGACCCAATAAGCCATGAACAGGATCACTACATTAATGTGTAAATAGTACGGGTACATGATCTTTTAAAGTAGAAATGTCAGCCAATTATTAAAATATTCCTTCTAGAGCCCAATTTTGGACACCTTGATTGATGCACATAATATTTGCGATTAGAAGCAGTGCTATTCACCTAAAAAGCAATAAACTATTACAAAGTTTAAAATATTTAGCACAAAGCCATCAGAGTTGAAAACATGATAGTAAAAGACTTAGGGTCATATGTTACAACATTCCGTTTTGCGATTCCTAAATAGCGATTTTTAAGGAATCGCTATTTAGAAATCGCAAATTGGTATGTATGTAGGAAATCGCTTCTTTTTAGCGATTCTTTAAAATTCCTTAATTGCGATTAGCAAATTGCTAATCGCAATTAAGGAATAATTTCCCATTCATTTCTATGGGCCAGGAGGCCTATAGGAATGAGGCCCATAGGAATGAACGGGAAATTTGTGAATCGCAATTTGCTAATCGCAAATTGTGAATATTTTCAAGGGTGCAGGGGTGTCTCAAGAACACCCTGCTGCACCCCTGAAAATGACATGTGTGCGCAGATGGCGCACATACATGCCCTAAGGGAATGTATGAGCGTCACATGGCACCTTTTGATTTAAAAAAAAAATGCTTTTTTTTAAAGAATTCGTAACTTACCACCAACTAGAAGTTGGTGGTAATTTGCGAATCCTTAATGGCATTTTGGAATGTTTTTTTCCTTGATACATTGCATTTAAGGAATCGCAAAATTTGCAATTCCTTAAATGCAATCGCAAAATAAGGAATGGCAAATTTAGCGATTCCTTATTTTGCACCAAAAATGTTTCATACATACCATTTAGCGAAAATGGGTTCGCAAACGCCGGAATTCTGCGAATTTCGGCGTTTGCGAACCCATTTTGCCTTGATACATATGGCCCTAAGATCGCTCGCAGTAAGTTAGCCTGCAGATTACTAGCGAATATTGCATGTTTTAGGCCATAAAAGCTTGTATTCCAGTATAAGTGGAGCGATCATTTATTTCCCCTTAGGTTGCTATCTTCGTAAAAGAAGAACGTCTATGCTATTGCTATTCTATGACGGACACAGGTTTCATCTTTGTAAAACAAAGAGTTTTGGAGCCCTCATGAGCACAGATGTACGATGAGCAGAGTTTTGCTGAAACAGAAGTGTGAGATTTTCAAAATGGAAGCTACTGTTGGTTTCGGTTTAGCTGTATAACAAGTCTCCAACTAGTTTTAGCCACACGCCGGCTGCCTACCTGCATGTTCTGAAGCATGAGTTCCCGGTGTTATGTGAACGTCCACCTGGAATTCAAACAGAAAGCACAAGTATATAAAGAAACTCAAATTACAAAAACAGTAATAAAACTGAACATTTTTACATAAAATTGGACTGCAATCTGAGGAGTAACTGTAAAATACATAGCTCCGGAAGCAAAACGCACATTATTCTTCCCAAACACGGGATTCATCATCCCAGAACAGCAAGAAAGGCCATCTAAAACACAATTTCCTCAAATAGGAAGTTGTTCAGTTGCCGGTGTAAACTGCAGCAAGTTAACGCCTGCTGTTGAAGAAATGTTGTCTTCTGCTGCCCTCTACAGTACACTCTTATACTCGCGTTCTTCTCGGATAGCAAGCGTGCGTTTAAATGTACTGGCTCTTAATGGTATATGTAACCTCAGAGACTTCTAACGTTAGCGCCTCAGGGATTGCCCTTGAGCCCATTTGCATGTGCTCCGGGGATCATATCTGATCCTGAAGTAGTTCAACATTCATGCTGCCCCAATTGCCCCACTGATTTTTTCTTTATTTACCTTTGTGGACGAGACAGCTGATTATGCAGCTTGTATGGCCCACTCCTGCACCCTGGCTGCCCAGTACAGTTGTTTCACTGCAGTGTTATCATTCGGACCATGGATGTGCTGCAACCCAATTCTGAAACCGAGGTCCTATACCTAGGCAAGTAGCCCAGGACAGGCTTTTGATTGGTGGCGGTGTATTCTTGGTCCTACCCTTTTGAATCTGAAGACATTTGAGAGTTACAACACAATTCCCCCTTATTTAACTAGCAAATGGCGAGATGCTCGGGTAGTAATTTCCTCACATCTCAGCAATGGCAAGGCCATTCTTTGGAGACAGAGAACATTTCTAAACAGGGGGTAGTTAAAAATGCTCCCAGTTCGCACGTTTTTAAATCTGCATCTCTGGGCTCCTATCAAAGCTCACCTTGGATCCCTCCAATGGGTACCTGCCTACACACGATCTTCAAGAACTTGCGAATAGTTCACAACGCTGTTGTGGTTACTGGATGTTTTTTATCTCAGACTCCAGTTCCAAACCGATATGAGACATCCTGCTTCAAGGTCATCGTTCCATGTCCCCCAATCAATCTTTCTTTCTAGAAATACTTTTTAGGTCTCGCCTCTCAATGCGCATGCGCCTTGAGCGGAGCGAGACTATAGGGGCTTAAACAGACTTTACCTAGACTGGCGATTTGGTGCTGTGCCCGTGCGCTTTTAGGTCAATGCGCAAGCGCATGGACCTAAAATGCGCGTGCACAGCATCAAATCGCCAGCCATCTGTTCCCCAGCTTGCCGCCTCCGCTCCTGCTCTCTCCTGGCTGCTCCTCCCCTAATTATTCACGGCCGGCCGGCCGTACTTTCACGTGCCTCGTTTTATCTCGCTTGTTGCCTTTCTTTACGGGTCGAAGAGCGTTTTAGAACTCGTGACATTAGAGTAATTCAACTACTTGCCACATTTTAACTTTTACCTACTTGACACCGTGCTTTGTGACACGCACACTATCAAACGCTAAAGTTTCTATTTTTTCTTTCCCCCTCTTTACACCTCAAATGCAAATGTATTTTTTCTTTATTTTTAGTTGCAAAATGTTCTCCTAATTCAGGCTCCCTTAATAAAATATTATTTTCTATATATTAATGTAATGTGTTGTGCCACGTGAAACCCCCTACCAGACCCCACTTAAGCCACTTCACTCTGCATTTTGGGACATGTAGTTTGTCGCAATACTTTTAATCTTTAGTCGCAAAGTGGCAACGTCTTGGAGTAAAACATATGCTGGCAGGTTTCCCACTAGAAAACTGGCCACGTGGCTGCTGTATCATTCGACAAGATGCCTTTTAAATCTATTATACGGTTAGTGAGAAAGCTGTGTATGCAGATAACGCTAGTAAACATCTTTACCCTCGAATTAAATACAATGACTAACGTTTCCTAACCATAACAAAGACGTGTTTAATGGTGTATAAATGTCAATCGCGTGACATGTTGTGGTAGCTTTAGAGTCCGTTTTTTTTTTTTATCAACAATTATTTCTGGGACTTTCAATAGCTCCTGTATGCATATTGATGTTGCATTAAAAAGCAAAAACTGGCATTTTCATATATATTCAATTAAGGCCCAGTGTACCTGTGACATGTGCGGGCGACTTATTTCTCAGTGTTTAAGGTCTGATTTGATTGTGTTCTCCGCAGTTTACCCAGCCCCCCGTCTTTGTTATTAAATGTTTTCGCTTCATACACGGCCAGGCATAGCTTTCTTGAAAATCGCCGCCCACCGGGTTTTTTTGGCAGCCCTTTAACTCTCGCAGGAAACGGCTTGTCAGCAAAAGGGCGGAGCCGAGAAAAACAGCTTGAGTCGGAAGCACGCTTCAGCAACAGCGCTGGTTAGGAAAGCAGCACATTTTACACCCACATTTATTCTGAGATACTTAGTTAACACTTCTTGTAAAGTGCCTACAAAGTATATGTACAGATCTCGGTCAGGTCCCCGTGAAAGAGAGTGAGTGGCAAGACCGTTCTCAATATTTATTTTATATCTGTTCGTTGACTCTTTTGTAGGGCAAAAAAAAATGAAGCTTGTAGACTGCTTAGACTAAAATGTCAACATTGTAGGATGACGAGATTAAATACACTACAAATAGTGACGCTTCACTAACATAGAAGTAGGACTACAAGTTTACCCAGTGGCACAGAATGAATTATCGAGTTCGCCAACAAAGTATTAGCCCTGTTAAATATTATATATTTTTTAAGGTCCGTAACTAATCATAATCACAGTGGAGACTCCACATTAAACACTGCAAACATTCAAGGAACTGCATCTTTTTCTTGCTGTGCGGACCACTGAAGGCTCTTGTTTTTCATCTGCTACGGTTTTTGATCTGAAACTGATTCATAAATGCAGTTTGTTTGCTGGACTGTTGCACACATGCTATGTGGGAGATCTTGGGCGCAGTTTAGGAATACCTTAAGCCCTCTTTGGCCCAGACAATACATGATGGCCAATGCGGCTGAATAAGTTATCTGCGCAGGTCTGGGTTGTATGTGGAGAGCAGTGTTGTTTGTCGGCATGCGTTGAGGCATTCCACAGGATTCTCCAAAAACGTGCAGGCCCTCAAGGATATGCCTTTGATGGGTCCCCAGCTTGGCGCCTCCGCTCCTGCTCTCACCTGGCTGCTCCTCCCCTAATTATTCACGGCCGGCTGGCCGTGTCTCGTTTTATTTATTTTTTGCTTGTTTTTCTTGTTTCCCTTATTGTGCTTGTGGCCCGAGACAACCTGACACATTTACAGCCATGTTTATTTCAGTGTGTATAGGAGAGGAAGGGGAAGCTTTCCCCAACAGCTGAGGTACTGTACTGACTTTGTTAGGCTACTAGGGTGAATTAAGTGTTGTAAATATTTAAACAAATTAGAATAATTAGCCAGCATGAAATGTGTTCACATGTCGCATGGCAGTGCGTTTTCACAAAACTAAACGTTTGTATTTACAAGCCTGTTTCTTTTTATAGTCATGTAAATACAACACCGTACAAATGCTATAGGTGTCACCTTTGCGAAAAGTTAAAACTATTGGCATTGTAAATGACAAAGCTATTACTTTTGCTATTTACAAGACCAACACATAAATGTCATTTACAAAACCAATAGCTCCAACTTTTCTAATGCGAGACCTATTGCATTTCCAATGTTTGTTTAAATTGGGCAGCATTCTGGAACAGACTTGAGACAGGTTTCAACAATCAATCTTTATGTAGGTAGTTGAAAACCTACATTTCTAGAAACATTCTCTAGCTTTCACCTTGCAAGTCCTTCTCTTCAGGTTCAGCTATGATACCTACTGGCAGATTAATATTATTTATAGGCTTATATAGCGCTAGACTCGACTCCCGAAGGAGTATCTCTGCGCTCAGTTCACCCTACAAACAGAAAAACAATGCTCTCAAGATCTTAAAGAGAAAGCGGCGCTATATTTGAAACAGAAAAGTCTTCAGCAATTTCCTGAAGACTAGATGATTAGTACAAAGCCTGAGGGTAGGAGGCAGATTGTTCCAAAGACTAGGACCCAAGAATGAGAGAGCCCTTCCGCCTAGTCTCGCCCTTCTGATAGGGGGAATTTGTAGAAGAGATTGGTTGCTGGAGCGCAGGGTACGTACAGGATTGTAGGGGACAAACTTCTCAGCCAGATACAGAGGGCCTAAACCATGAATACCCTTGTGGATGATACAACAGGTTTTGAATTTAACCCGTTGTCGGATCGGTAGACAATGAAGCTTTTCTAAAAGGGGTCGAGAGGGGGTTCTGGGCGGAGCATTTAAAACTAGCCTTGCGGCGGTATTCTGAGCCACCTTGAGTCTACTTAGCAAGTTGTCATTTGCTGATATTAGTAGCCCATTACAGTAATCCAGGCTGCTGAGCACTAGAGCCTGAACAAGAGTCTTTCTAGACGAGTCTGGCAGTAATGGAAACACTCTTCTAAGTAGTCCGATTGCATTAAAACAAGACCCAGCTGTTTGATTGACATGCTCCTTTAAGGACAGCCCTTGGTCCAACCGAACACCCAAGTTTTTTACTACCTGCTTAGGACTGGGAACAGGGCCCAGATCTAATGGCCACCAGTCCGGCGACCACAGTAATGGGGCTTCCCCAAACAGCATAACCTCAGTTTTTCCTACATTACACTGCAGGAAATTCGAGGCCATCCATCGAGACACAGCCCTCATACCTTCTGAGAAGGAGTGCTTAACTGCCGCAGTCAGGGTCTGGAAAGGGAAGAGCAGCTGAGTATCGTCAGCGTACGACACCGGAATGAATCCGTAAGATCTCGTAAGGTCAGCCAGGGGGGCCACATACACGTCAAAAAGCGTGGGACTTAAACACGAGCCCTGTGGCACCCCTTTGGTGAGCTCCACAGGTGCCGAGCGAAGGAACCCAAACTGACACTCTGCGAGCGGCCAGATATAAAACTCTTCAACCAGGACAGGGCCGTACCCCTAACCCCTACCTCCTGCAAACGACTGAGAAAGATTTTGTGCGATATCGTGTCGAAAGCTGCGGACAGGTCCAACAGATGCCCATTTTATTCATCCACTTATTCATTCAGGTCTTACGCATGAAAAAAGATGGTACTGACAATCTTTGGGACCATTTAAGTTCCAATAAAATATGTAAACATTTTCAACTGAATGCAAGGTAGAATGTACCTAATAGTAATACCATTTTGTATCAGGGAGTAGATAGCATCCTTCTCTGTGGTGAGGAGGGTGCTGTCTATAATTTATAAGCTAGCTGCTTCTGTGCTGCAGCATGATCAAGCAGAATTGGTAATCAAGCATGAGATGGCTGCAGTGGATGTGTTCTAGGAGCGGTGTGTAGGCTGCTTTATTGATTAGTATTAATGGATTAGTCATTGGCGAGGTAATCAGATTCTACTGCAGGTTTCTGCAAGGAAAGAAGTATCAGCCTTTCATAAGAGCTTTTGGAAACACACCTGGACATTAACAATGTTGAGTAACAATGAGAGGACTTTGATGAACAATGAGAATAAAATATTGGGCCCGATTCACAAAGAAAGGTGGACAACTACAGGGAGAAATCTCTGGCTGGACATAATTTTCCAACTTTCTGGAATTCACAAACGTTCACAGAAATACGCATGTTAAGCTGCACCAGGCGCAGGTTTCCAGGCGTGCTTTTCAGAAGATCATACCATATTCCCACCAGAAGCTTATTCCCACTGTAAGTGTTCTATGGTGGAGAACTCTGCACAGTGGAAATTAGAGCGTCTGCGACAACACGTTTTTGTTCCCCATGTTATGTTATTGCTTTTTGTTGTGCACACAGCTACTCCAGCTAAGGAGCGTCCTGGCGCATTTGACAAGGAAGTGCATAAAAAACATAACAGAGCTAAAAAGGGAACCAGAGGGAACCACCCTAAAGTACATAACCCATGGAAAATATTTTTCATGATGGGGAAAGCCGCTCTTCTACACTCCCATCAACCTTAGGGGAGCTTCATTCCCATTGTAGAAAGGCATTAACACCAGCAGTTGGAGTACAAATCCTACGGTCTCCAGGAAGGGTATTAAGAGGAGTTTGTGATTGCTCACAAAAGTAAGCTTGTGGGTGTTTAGACTTATGAAGTGTAACCATACCTTAGAACACACATTTTCCCACTTCCTGAGTGGAATAAACAATTGTGGCAGAGATCTGCGCACACGTAGATGTGTTTAATCCTGTCAGGCGTAACTCCGGTACATTTGGTAACAAAACCTATGCTTACAACCAAATCTAACTTTGAGAATTGTGTCAATCATCTTCACAGTAGGACACTTTGAGGGATTTAGTCAGAGTAAGGTGTTTGAAGGATGACAACTGGGGATGCAGAGCATAGGGGCGGGTGCAGGAAGAAAAACAGTTTTAGTATGGTGTGTGGTAAATGCTGAAGAATGAACATACAAACAATAAGCAAGTCAAAATCAACACGCATTTCAATGCTTATAGAACTACCACATGTCGTCACCACATACTCTTGCTGTGAAAAACTATAGTCTACTTGAATTCTGTATCAAAGATAACTAATATCTTATTGAAACTCTCTTAATTTATGCGTCGTATTTGTGATGATATATATACACACAATGAGCTACGAGAAGTTCTAGATAAAGTTTATTTCCACCAACACCACAAATGTAAAATATTCACCATACTCCTTGTGTTAGTTCAAGTTCAAAGTTTGTTTTCATCAACAATACGGCTTAACATGTTTTCTTTACGCCATAGTAAATTAAATCCCAGTTTCAACACGTTGAAATTAGTTAATGGAGTGGAGAAGTGTGGTTCACTGGTTGGAAGCGGCAGACCCTGAAGCAGAACTCAGGCCCGGGACCAGGGTTCAATTCCCAACGCGGCAGGGTCTTGGGCTCAAAGTCCGCGGACTCGATAATTCTCGCCTCGGTGCCTACTCTAATCATGGGTCCCACTCTGCAACTCTGGGCAATAGCTCTCTTAATCCCCACAACGGCCCCAACAGCGCTGGGATGCCTGGTTTCACCTTGGGGGTGCCCTGGAGGGGGCATCTCACAGGGAAAGCCAGGAAGGGTTCCACAGCGGTATACAGCGCCAGGATGCCCCGAGATGGGGCGGCAGTGCGCTTTACAAATATACACACATTTACATTTAAAGTTCAAATTTTTATTTATCAACAATATGATTTCAGGATACTTCTCTGTGATCCAATAGTCATAGTTACAAACTCTCCTCAATAGAAAACGAGATTCTAGTAAATGGGACTCAACATCCAAGCAGTAAATCGTGGCTGCAGCAACATTGCAGCGTTATTGTCTATGCGGTCAATTAAATAGGAAGCAATACCCAATAACTTAAGATGACTGATGTCTCTCTGGATAATCCAAGAGTCCTGCCTGCTGGGAATTGTAGTTCCCAGCTATTGTGCTGCAGCACAGCATGTTCTCCATTAGCAAGACACTACAATCCACGATGGCACAAGAACTCTGTGATGGCCACTGATCTTCCAGACTACAAGAAATCAACAGGCTCGAACCGCCGTCTCTTATAATTTTTCCATCCACAATTCTGTTACCGCATATTCACTTACTGAATTCAATTTCACTAGCATACGATGTGAAGTAAGACAGGCCTTTGCAGAGCAAGGTTTTAACAAAAATATGAAAAACCGAGTGGATATTCATAAATTGAGGCACCTTGAATTTAACAGCAACTGGATTCACATTTGGTTAGATCACAAATGAGCCCACAAGCTTGGGTTAAAATCTACAGGATTTTTTCAAGTGCAAATTTTTTCGCAAGCAACAAAACCAACTCACTTACACCACACCGAGAGGCAGATATTCTCCAATGATCTGCATAAAATGTATATGCCTCTTCATTTTTTCCAAAGCTAATTATTATTCATATTTCTGAATGCCAATTAACTTGGCTAAATATTCTTGCACAGATTGAACAAATATAGACAAAATGATTGAGAGGAAATATCAGAGGAATCATGACCCAAGTACAAAAGAAAGGTTAATAGAATATGTAAGCTCTGGGTTGTCGGTTAACTCTGCCAACCACATAGTTTTTATTCAATCTTTCCGCAGGTCAGTTTGTTTCAAGATATTAACCAGTGGTCAGGTGAACTTTCTTGTCTACTTCCTTACATAAAGCATACCAGACTCTTAAAATAAACTGATCCGCTCGATTAGTAATTAGTACCTGTGGAACACCATGCAAACAAATATGTAGTGAAAAGAAACTGTGCCAACTACTTGGATTTACATCAACGAAGAAAATAAATAAAATGCTCCATCTTATTCAAATGATCGACAACCACTAAAATTACTGTACAACCATGGACTGTAGAGCAAGTTAAAAACATAGACACCAATATGTCAGGATCTAGGAGAAACACAAGGGTCTAAAAAAAAAACTAAAGGCTTACCAAGTTATCTTTTGATTTGGGCACAGATTGAAAATGTTAGTACAGAACGATTAATATCAGAAAATTATTCCGGCCAACAAACATATGTTTAATGCTGACAAAGTCTTAGCAATTTTAAGATGCCCAGCCATCTCAGAACCAAATCTCCTGTAGACAATCCATAGCCCGTTGTCTTAAATGATCTAATACCCAGCCCTTTCGTGATATCCCAAGCATTCGTTTTCATGTCTAATCGCTTGTTTTCTTTAAAAAGCTTGCCTCATCTACAGACTGACTTTCTGCATGTTCCTAAGTCAGAAAAAAATCTATATTATTCCAAGCAATGGAATGAGCAGTCATCCCCTTTTGGGGTGAAATTAATGGTGGATCTTTGGTCACCTGATGTACAATCACGGTATATAATTTAGTACAAAATCATATTAAGAGAGAAACGGAGTACATCTGAGTTGCCTAGGAATAAGTGCTTGGGTTGCCTTCAAAAATTATAAATATCATTTATCTGTTTGTACCTCTATAGCGTGTTTTACCCTAACAAATCCTCCCTTTATTCTTCGAAAGATCTTGTGGGCCAAAAGTTCCATATCTGTAATGGTTTAATTCCACTCTGTTGGTGAAACGTTCTTGGAAAAATAAGCTATTGCATACACCTGGGCAGTCTTTGTATATCACGGAGACAAAACACCTCACACTGCACAAGATACATCTGTCTCACCAATGAATGTCCACCCCACGATGGGATGGGAAGTTGCAACAATGAGGCACTAGAAAAAGCATTCCTTAAAAACACAAAATACTTGATCTGCTTTATTGATCAGACAAAGGCTACTTCCTTCCTTAGTAACTTGGTCTTACTAGTTCTAGAAATTATTGAATGTACTATAATAGTTGGCAAACACCAACATTTCTAAATTTTCCTAACAAAAGTAGGTGTGGCATTTTCATCTGTAAGCCTTCGGGTGGAAAGGGAAACAAGTTAACTTTTCTTTCTTAATGCTCTTTCTGGTTAATACCCTAAGTAACGTGTTCTATTGATGCATACTTCTAACCAAAGGCACCTTGCCTTTAAAACAGACACCACAACATTATCTCAAAAGGGGGAGGGTCTAGAGAACTGACTCAAATTAGGAAGCCTGGCAGGACAAGCAGAAAAAATGGTCAAAGCATTAGTCTTTCATGAAAGTGTGCACTGGAGCCCATGCCACAGCTTGGCAGACTTCCTGAACGAGTATTCCCTTTGCAAATGCAGCCGTAATGGCCCTGGCGGAATGAGCCTGCAGGCCTTCATTTTGTTTTTAGCTAGCGTGTAGCAGATTTTAACCACTTCGACGCTAATGACAAAGCCAGCTCGTCATGGGCGTTACCTGCCCTGCGCTCATGACGAGCTGGCTTTGTCACAAACAAGCCATTTGCTCCTCTTTCAGCGCAGGGCAGGTAAACGCGGTAGCGCTGAAGGTGTTAATTCAGTACACTAAACATCTGGAAACTGCCTTGCCTTTCATGGCTTCACTGAACCCCACAACCGATTGCTCACATGATTACCTATTGCACAGTGATGGTAGAAACGTGAAGCACAATTATGGCCAAGCTGATGGAGCCTCGCATCTTCTTTCGAGAGGTATGATGGAGTGAAAAATGTTGTCAGGGTGATCAACTGACTGACCTGGTATGAAGGCATACTGAGTCCTCAGCATCAATTTGTCCAGTGGAAAAAAAAATTGGTGTATGTAGCAGAGGGTGCATGTGTCACACAGAAGTGATGGTGATAAAGACGGTCTTGATTGTCAGAAGCCATAGGGAGTAACAATACAAAGTTTGGTCTGCAGAGGGCCGAGGTGTTGGACCCCACACCAGGCCACAAACATTGCCCATAATGCAGCGTAGACGGATTTCATGGACTGGCATCTGGCTGCAAGAATTAAAAAGGCCATGTCAGGTTGCAAGTCAAAAGAAGTCAACCGTCGCTTCTTAACGTGGACGCATGAAGATGGAGATGTCCTGCATAGAAAGGAGGGTGTGGGAACCTCCCCATGTTGCTGAGGCAGCAGATCCTCCAGACGTGGCAACTGAATGAGAGGGCAAATGCCCAGGTTCATGAGTTCTTGGTACACTGTTGTGGCCCTGTCTGGGCAATTATGACATCAGTACCTTGTAGGCACGCTAGTGGGGTCAGCGGTACAGTTAATGACATATGTTTCAAGCGTCAATGTTCCACCTCCCCAGAATACTCAACAATTTTAGGACACTCTGGTGATGATATGTAGCTTCCTATGCACCACAATTGGGGCATCGGCTTGAAACGTCAGGGTTTAAGTGGTGCAACGCTGCAGGTGTCATGTATGTGCAGTGCACATAGTGGAAATGGAGTAAGCAAAATCTAGCATTGCTCACTACTTCTTTTATCAGCAGTAGAGTTTTCTCAATTGCCTGTCCGAAAAGGCTGGGTTGCTGTCTGCATCCCAGTTCACATGTGAGTGCAGAGGTGTTTGTGTGTGATTTATTAGATGGCTGCAAATAGCTGTGTGATGATTCTGCAGTCTGCCTGGATCACTAGGTCCAGTGTGGCAGATCATGTCAGGTCCATCAGAGTACCCCACCCCCAAAGCTTGCACATCACACCTTTCATGGCGTTATATAGTATCGCTCATGAGACTCCTAAAATGTGCCATGGCAGTTTTGAATGAGGTTATTGCTTTGGTCTCCCACATGTCTGCAAGTATGAGGCAACCTCCCCTATTCCATTCAGACATTGTCCATGTTGCAGTCCAGAAGGACAAATTCCAGCATCCACCTTCACGATGGTTCTGCAGCATGTGGTTGCCCCATCACCTGTAGCATGTCTGCCATAGAGGTGCCGTGCCCCGTAATATAGGTGTACCTCGTTCAGGGCATACGGCAACATAAGGTGCTGTCTCCCAGCGCAGCCCTGCAAAAGCCTCCCATTGGTGCTGGCAGCCAGAAGCAAATTGCTGCTGCCGGGCCAGGTAATATGCCTCCACCCCTGGAAACTGTATTCCCTCTCCTCGTACGTGTATACTCGTGTGTCCATTTTATCCTGCGCCTTTTCTTGCCCCCTATAATTGTGTTTATAAGGTAGTGGAACCTCAATGTATTTTTGGGGTAACGTCTAGAGGCTGCATTAAACAAGCACTTGCAATGCAATTGGTCTCGCCTTTGGGAGCTTATATGTATTTAGCTATGGAGCACATTAGCCTGGGTGCTGAAACATCTACTGTTCTTTAACATGGAGGGAGAGTAAGCACCAAACTGCGTGACACACCAGGTGTGGGAATACATGGAGAGAAATATTGCCTTTAAGCTGGAAATGGTATAGTCCAAAGCTCTGTTTTTAATATAAAATCAGGGCATTCAGTGGTCATATCACTGAAAATACAAGATTTGAAAACAATATTGTCAACAGGTGCTCGTGGAAGAGAATTTCTATGGACTGGAATCTAGAGAATGCTAAAGTGATTCTGGTATTTTACTGACCTCTGCTGGTCGGTTTCTATCAATAAAGTTAAATAGAGGCAGTTGCCAGAAAAAAAAAAGTCCCTGAGCAGAACGCAAATCTGATATTCTACTGACCTCTTCTGGTCATTTTCTATCAAGACAGTTAAATAGAGGCAGTTGACCAGAAAAAAAAGTCCCTAAGCGGAAGCAGACAAGTCCTAGGGCTGATCTCCAGAGGCCACAAAGTACATACACATACAAGTATATACTAAAGTATATACAAGATGTCTTGAATGCCCGACCTAAAAAGGTGGAAAAACAGAGGTAATAATAATTTGAGACTCCAATGCGCCCAGCCAATGACAAGGGGAGTGAAGTCCAGAATTTCATTGCACCTTGGATCAGCCTATGTGTGTTCAGTTCGTGCCAGGTGCACTCTGAGGTAGCGACAACCCCCAGATATCCGAATGGCTGTTTCCCACGGAATGTCCAAGGGAGAGAACAGTTCTCTAGGTATCGTTAAGAGACCAGCTATTGGATACAACCACTTCTGTGTGTTGATGCGCAGTCCTGACTGTCGACCAAAGTCGTCCATTATAGCAAGTAGGCATGGCAAAAGATCCACAGGGTTACACAGCTACACAAGCAGACTGTCTGTGTATAAGGATAATAAGTGTTTCACAGTTCCCACTTCAATGTCCCAGTCTGTCAGAGATCCTGAGCAGACAGGCCAGTGGTTTGGCCACCAACACGTTGAGAAGAGGGTAAAGCAGGCATCCCTACTGCATGCTGTGCTTCAACTCTTATTCCGCCAATATGAACCAATTTGTTTTCACTTTGGCGACAGGGTTAGTGTACAAGTAGCTCCGACATGGCTATGAACGCTGGGCCAACATGTATGGCTTAGTGTTGCAAGAATTTAATGTCAGGACAGTGTGCCAAATGCTTTTTCTACATCCTGGGACACAAAGGCCATGGGCTCACTCATCTTGTATTTCATCAAAAAACATGACTTAGTCTTTGAAGGTTAAGTGACGCGCGCCTATCTGGTATAAAACCGCATTGGTCGTTGCCAAAGTAGTGTGCCTATTACATGTTGTAGTCATCAGGCCAGAGTTTTATCCAATATTTTTTTAATGGTATATAGCCGCAAAAGCGGTTGATACGCTTTTCAATCTAGTGGATCGTTTCCTGGTTTTAGGAAGACTACCATCTCAGCCTCATTAACAGAGCATGGGAAAGAGCCCCTTTCCATCACTTCCTGATGCATCTGTAGTAGTTTATTTTTTCAGCAAGCTGATAACTGTATATACGTTACTATTCCACTGGCAGCCCGTCTGGCCCCAGGGTTTCATTGGCGTTCAGTTCTTTCATGGTTTCTTTGAGTTAATCTATAGTAAGCTGCTCCTTTAACTGCATTCTCTGCTCTTGCGACAATCTGTGCAGACCCTCTACCTCCAGTTTAGATATGTAGTCTCTGGGTTTATAGGTTGTGGATTTGTATAAAATCGCTGACTGTATGCATGGAAGGTATTGTTTATTCTCTCCTGTCTATCTTCAATCATGTCATTATTGCCTCCAATGGCTGTAATGCATGCTGGTGTATTTTCCCTTCTTAATAGCCAGGTTGTAATCATAATAGCCAGGATAATCTTAATAGCCAGGATAGTAATCTACCTGCCTTAGCTCCTTCGCTATGTAGCCCCTGGTGGAATGTACGGTTCTGTAGCAGTTCCATCTCTATTTTTTTCTTTGTATATCTGCGCATATGGTTTCTAACCGAGCGATGGCCTAGGGGTCTCCCTGGTAGTGTCTAGTTGGTCCCGCATACGCCAAAGGCCTCCATCCTTCATCAGCCCAAGAAAGTAGCAGGAGTATTGCCCCCTCACCTCTATCAAAGTTCAGCACTTGTTCAATGGCAGTCCCTTTGAACAATTTGTAAAAACCTATCAGTTTGACCTTTAATGCCATATCCTGCCCCCATCCCGCTGATCATGGACTTGGGAGAGTAAATCAAAGCTGTTTGGGAACAGCTGCAGTAAGGGGAAGAGTAGAGCAGAAGAACTGCTATACCTGCTAGAGTAAACAGCCTTAGCCTTCACCACACCTGCTGCCCCGAAAAGGCAGAGTTTGCTGTAGCACTGACTGAGAAGGTGAATGCTGGGATGCCTGAACCAAAAGTTTTTAGGTGTAAGGTGTTTAATCAAAAATGTTAGGATCTCCAAGGGCTTGTTTGTGCCACCTGCTCAAAGGTTGGCTGACGAGAAGGGCCAAGTAAGGCTTAGGCCGAGTGGCCCTCAGAAAGTACATTAAACAGTAGTATTGCCTCAGATGAAGCCGGGCCAGACTAAATAATTACTGCCATGAAACTAGCTTTAGTTGCCAGAGTAGGCAATTGCAAATCTAGCACTGCTGCTGCTCTTCGACTACTACAGCTAAAGCATTGTCTTCAACTGGTGGATAAGATGGATACTAGAGCCCTAAGCCTGAACCATTGTAAACAGCCAAAAAAGGGCTTAGCATGGGGGCAGAGGTGGGGGGCGGGTGGAGGCCCAGAAGCTAAGGAGTTAATAACTAATATCCCAACAAAGTCAAGAAGCCATAAAAATGGGCATGTGCATAATTGATACCACAATCAAAAACGAGCAGCAGCCATGGGAACTTAAAATCTCCCACCAACTATGTCCTTTGAGACACAAAGGGCCTCGGTACATAAGTGCTCTCAACAAGAAAACTGAGTTTGGTCCCCCATTGTGTAGGGCACATCCGTATTACGCAAGTGATCACAGACGCTTTGATCACCACCTTCTAGAAAACACTGAACACAAGTGCACATTTTTGGCCAGTTCAATATAAATTGGCAATTTTTCATCATAAATAGGGGGGATATGCCATTTGGAAATGAGGGAATGGCTTAGCAACTTCTTCTGTGCTACATTACAGATGCACCAACAAAAATGCACAAGAGACGCACACAAACTCTGCACCATCTGAAAGAGAGCAAATGGCGAGTGCCGCCTTCACTCCTATTGCCTTTCGTGAGGGGGCATACGATGACTTAGGAAACACCATCAGCAAACCCGTTCTGACACGGGTGTCCATTCCAGACTATACCATCCACTAGGTGTGGCCTTGTCCCCTTCTAAATCAAGCCTGGTTGCGCCTTCAAAAATACAGACACTGTGATGGTAATCATGTGGTCAGTGTTTCTGCAGAAGCACTCTGTACTCTACATGCGTAGGGGACCCTGAAGGCACTAACCAGACATGTCCCCCTTGCTCGAGAATGTCAAGTCAAGCACCCAGTTATATACAATGCGAATTATTGGGTAGTTGCACCATATTAACGAAAGCACTGCAATGCCATACCAATGGAAGACAGTGACAGTTCTCCGTATAACCTGTCCTGCAACAGGGAGACCAGCAAGTTCATTACAATAAAAGATGCCAGTGAGCCATACAATTTATATCATCACGCATACTCAACAGTCAATTAATGTGTTTTTAAAAAAACTCACCTTGAACCTCTCTGGGAGCGATCTCAAAAGTTTCACTTTAATGGACAGACCTATTAATGTCGCCATGCTGCAGTGAGGGATGGTGGGAGTAAAAGCCACCGATACCGAATTTTCATCGTCAGTCACCTGCCAGAGAGGTAAAGATAAGCAGAGATGTTCGCCACAAGAGATCAACATTTAAGACTAAAACACCAACAAAAGATTCTTAACATGGATGTGTGGTTGTTGAAATAAAGAAGTTCCCTAAACATATGGGTAAAAAACACAAATCTGAGGAGCTACCCTCCTGGGTGCCAGGGAGAGGTGGAGAAGCTGTGACGGCCCCAAAGAGTTTGGTAAGTTTTGGTGACCTGCAAGGATTTCATTTTATTTTTTTATGAAACACTGGTAATGCAGTCAGGGCTAAAAAAATAAAATAAAATCTAAATGTAGTGCTTATATAGCGCACGAATCACCCCCGAAGGGGTCTCAAGGCGCTGTACACATACCGCTGTGGAACCCTTCCTGGCCTTTCCCTGTGAAGTGCCCACTCCTGGGCACCCCCAAGGTGAAGCCAGGCATCCCAGCGCTGTTGGGGCCGTTGTGGAGATTAAGCAAGCTATTGCCCAGAGTCGCAGAGTGGGACCCATGATTAGAATAGGCACCAAGGCAAGAATTATCAGCTCCGGGGAAATTGAGCCCAAGACCCACCGAGGCGGGAATCGAACCCGGGTCCCGGGCCAGACCTCTGCATCAGGGTCTGCCGCTCGAACCATTGAGCCACACTTCTCCACTCAAAGATACTTAGGTAGTTCTGTTCAGCATTTGCGCTATGGATACTCTAATCAGTTCAGCTACTGGGACACATCTAAAACATGAACTCTCTCTCTCATTCTTTTCAACAAGATTATCATTCACCAGCTAATATAGGAACCTCACAATGAAGGCCAAGAACACACTTTATTTAAGTAGAGAGGCACAAGGAGTTGCAACCCATTATGTGGTTAAGATTGATCTGATCTCAGTTTTTATGAATTTGAAAGGCATATTCCATCTGACATTCCCTTCCTCCCTCCCGGCACATTATTTGGAGACAAAGAAGTGTTTATATACTGATGGTTTCCTGCATGATAAGGTAGCGTGTCTCTCAATTCAACAGAGAAAATGCATCCTCTTTTGCTGTGCTCCACTAAGAGAAATAAGCAAAATATATATTGGTAATGCATTCCAAAGCCTCACTCCCTGGATCTCTGTGACCTGCCTCCAAATGCCTCGTCTGTCTTGATCAGCTCAACCTTGGGTGGTCTAAGTAGGCATGTTAACTGGTAAAGAAAAATCCAGTGTAATGAGAGGTCGGTGGAAATTTTGCCTCACATTCTGCTTTTTTTTTTTGCAATGTTGACGACTGTCATTCCAACACATCAACTCTGGCACCTTCAGCTCTACGCCTTCACTCTGGAATGGAGAGAAGGACAGGAGAAGAGAAGTGTTGGGAGACAAAGCACAGAGATAAGCAAGAAGGTAGGAAGGGATAAATATAATAGAAAACCACAGATGCTAGAAATACTTCTGGTCTCCCGGTCAATACACACTTGTAGCAGACTGGTGGAAGAGGGCAGCAACAGATAAATGAGAAGGAATGGGGGTGGGCATAGGTGCCTTATTCATAAAGGATAGCTATTTACCTTATCAATGAGTATCATTCAGGTTTATCTCGTTTTTAATCACTTACTCAGAGAAAAAGAGGACAGAGTGGTGTAAGTGAAGAGCGTAGTAGAACAAGATGTAGACATGACGGGAGACCAGAACCGGAAGGGGCAGTGCGGATACCTCCACGTCTACTTTCAGTCTATTTAACTTAACAGAAATCCTTCTTGTGTTGTTGTTTTGGCCCAGAAATAAACAAACAATCTGTTTGGTGAAGGTGAGAGACTGTATACAGATCGTTATCTAAACCACATATTACATTCTCAATGTAACATTGCAGTCTTGGGCTCTAACTAGCGAAAATAGTTCTTAAAAAATAATAGAGGAAGTGTTATGATGGATAAGGGGCAGGAATGGAAGGGAAGTGGACGAACACAGTCAGCCACTTCACCTCGCCAAGATAAAGGATAGATGCTTGTTGGGTCTCCTACATTTCTCCCAACGTGAGGTGGGTTCTTGAGAGATGAAGACAGTAAGGTAGAGCAGTGGGACAAGACCCCTCACAGACAGAGGGTGCAGTAGAAGTCAGGTAGTTGTGAAGGCACACTGCGGTCCGAATATCCTGCAGGGGATGTCGATATTATTAATATTAACGAGGCAACCTCCACAGAGCCCTGTGCTGCTGCCTTGGTTTTAAAACATACATGTCATAAGCCAGCTGCCAAGCTGATCATGTTTACCAGAAAAGACATGGGACAAACCTATATTTAGGGAACAGAGGGAGTATGAGACTTACACTTTAAGAGTGTATTTTCAATTGCCTAGAAATCGAATGAACATTAAAAGCATTATTCAATGTGTCAGGACTGCCTATTAGCACAGAAGAACTAAAACAGAATGCCACCTTTAGATACAAAGATTGACCCTATTAGGAGGTCTATGTAAATTGATTGTTAATAGAATTCATCAAAATAAAATTTTACTTAAGACTATTTTATTGAGGATTGCATACATCGCAAACGAAGCACATGATGATCAGCAATTCAGCTCTCACAGTGCACTTAAGACACTCCCAAATAGTAAAACAAAAAATTCTAATCAGTCAGGGAAATCAATGAGTGTAAAGGTAATAATGATTTCAGAAGAAGTGTTGATTCTGAACGAGGTTGCAACATTGTTCTGCTTTATATGGAGATTATATCAGTAAGCAGAAAATGGTCTATGTAAACTTTCCACACATTGGGGTCGATTAGGATGGCAGACGGATTGCCCCCGCCGGGCTGGCGGCACCCACCGCCGGCCCAGCGGGGGCAATCCGTCCGCCATCCTCAGTGAAATGACCCACCGCCACATTAGGATGGCTGGGGGATCCGCGGCGGACGGGAAGACCGTCCGCCGCTTTTCCGCTGCGGTCGCCTTGCGACCGTGGCGGAAAAGGTCTAATATGGTGGCGGTGTCTATCAGACACCGCCAGCCATATTAGGATGGCCTTTGAGGAATGCCTTTCCGTGGCGGGGCATACGGTCTTTGCTTTGGTGGCCCGTTGCGGGCCCCCAGGGTGAAGGGGGGGTGCACATTGGGGGTACGTACCCCCCTGCGTTTCCAAGTACAACATGGCAGGCACCGCACGGTGCCTGTCATGTTGTGCTTTGAAACGCACAACATGCATTTTTAGCATTGCGGCGGGCGGTGCTGAAAGCACCGCCCGCCGCAATGTTAAAAATGCGGGATGCACCCTAATACGACGCACGGGACCTCCTCCATTATGGCGGACGGGCCCTTGCCACAACAGGATGGTGGACGGACAAAGTCCGTCCACCATCCTAATCGACCCCTAAGTATCGAAAATGGAGGTTACAACAAAAAATAACCCCTCCACCCCCCAAAAAAAACCACAAAAAAAACGAACCCAATAGCTTTGATCTCCATCTTCCTTGTTTACAAATATTTTGGGGAAAACAGGATAGGATAAAGCGAAGTAGAGGCAAAGAACTTCTCTGGATAACTATGCAGTTCAGGAAAACATGTAAAAGTCTGAAGAGACTGAGGAAAAAATAAAAATAAAATCCCACTTACTTTGACCCGAACTTGTTCTACGACATTCAGTTCTTCTAAACTCAGGGGATGCTCCGGATCATTGATTGAACGAATAAGATGTAGAAATGTTAAGGAAAAAGATCCACCATGTAGACAGAGCTTTACCAAATTCACAGAAGAGCAAAGTTCCTCAATTAATGTTGATTTAAACCTATTTCCCCGCAACAAAAACACATGCATGACCCATAAGAAAAAGTTCCATGTAACATCATTTTTACTTAGGCTACCAAAATTAACAAAAGGTTTCCTGAGAACCCAAATTCATCATCTTATGCAAGTATAGATAGGGCATGATTTACAACGGTGTTCCTTTTTCCCAGATGTAAGAACTTTTTAAGACTACAGTAGATCATGGAAAACTTTGTACATCAGGTCTGACTATCTTAAAACGGTTTTAAGCCAGGTAATGTAGCTATAAAACTAACTTAATCCAAGTTGAACCACCCACAAACCAGGCCACATTCCTGGTTTTAGAGTCTTGGGAATACTTTAAGACCAAAACCTTTCTTTGTGAAGAAGGCTCTTTTTTCACCAATCCTCTTCTGCTACACACCACCTTCCATGGCTATACCCTCTCTTAGTATGGCTTCTCTTTGTGAGAGATGACACCAAAATCGCAACTCTTACCACACACTGAACCTCTGCAGCATCATCTAATTACCAACTATTTAGCATTGGGTGGCTTTGTGGTTCCTGTAACTAAACCCCATCAATACATACAGCATCGAAACTCCGCCCCCTCCTTACAAGTCATATGTTCCTCTTTACCCACACCATAGGAATTCACTTTAACAGCGAGATGCACAGCTGCTCATTTGTAACAAAGGTTTTCTGTGCAGTCTACTAAAACGTCTTAGCATCTGTACACACTCCCCATAACTCTGCCCTAACTGATGCACCGATTATGGCCAAAAGTGGCGATTAGAAACTCCCTGTCTCGGGTTTGGTGTTCTGAGGCTGACTGCTGGCAGGTTTGCTTTAGTCAAACAGTCAAGGGGGAAAAGAGGGATTATAGTCTGACAAGAGCAAATCAAAAAGTTTTTTTCTGTATTCCTGAAAAATATGGTTAAATTCGGCATTAGTGCATTCTTCCCACTTTCTAACGTTTGACACTTGGAAAACAAAATTAGCTTGTGCCATAACCGTGATACTTAAACACTTTTGCTGCCAGGGCTGAATAATACCTATTTAACACTGAGAAGGTAAGGCAATAGAAAGGGAAGTGCTCTTGCTGCTACCACTTCAAATGCAAAAAAACAATTTGACAATGAAGGAGGTAAACTCAATCCCGGATCTCACTACTTTTCTCCAAATCACTGGACTCGATTTTTAGGTTTTGCCTGCAAGTGCGCACGTAGTGCGCATGCGCTAAAAAACCTCTTGAGTTGTATGTCGGATCGATGACCCGCCTCTGTCTCTCATTGGCTAGCTCCATAAATGGAGGCTAGCCATTGGGAGACAGAGGCTGTCAATCACGCTTTCTCGGGGAAAACGCGATTTGGGGGCGTTTCTCGGGCTTTTTTTAAGTCCCGCCCCTTTGTCCCGGGCCGCGCTGTGATTGGCTGCCGGCCCGGGACACCCCCGTGACACGATGGTTGGTGCTGCAAGACTGTTTTTTTTTTACTTCTCTCCATTAAGTGAGGCTTTGCGAGGGGTCGAGGGTGCGCTCTGATTCGTTTTTGGACGCCGAACTGTAAGTTTTTCACTGTTTTGAGAATATTGCAGTTGTTTTAAAATAGCTTTCCAACACGTCATAGTGACAAACAGTTCAGTGCTTGCTTATGTTGTAGCTTTGCTACACTCGGGAGTTTGGAAGCTACCAGTTTGTCGCAGCAATTCATTGAGCGTTTTGGTTAAAGATACTTTTGCTGGAGCTCACTATTCTCTGACACCTCGTCGGACTCCATGCGTATGTGCGGCCTGTGGGCAGAGCCAATTCAGCTCTTCCTCACACTGACGTTGATACAATGAGTTCTAAAGAAGTCGCTTAATAAAACACCCTCATGTTAAAGCTGCAAGGGAAGGTTAACTTGGAAGGCAGCAAATGAATCGAATAGGCGATGACGTCCACAGCAGGTGCCTAATTAGAAAAAAAACACGTGGTGGAAAAGCGCGTTGAGAGATTTCGTTAGGCATCCCTGGAAAATGGAATTTTTTTGGGAGATGTCCACTAGACATTTTGTAATCCGTGCGATGGCTCTAGTGCGCCATCCTAAAATGTTTGAAACTTACACTAGGAGGACTTATTTCAGATTGTGTAAACTCCAAACATCTGTGGTGCACAGAGGAATAACATATTTTCAAACTGAAATTGCCCAAAATATTTCGAACTGGATTACCTTTGCTATCAATTATTATTAATAATTTCTAATGTCAGTTGGCCAGCAGCATCTCGGATTTACATTAAGCCAGCGATATGCAAATGTAGACGTTAGTTATAAGGGCACGAGACGCCCTGGAGTAACAAAATTAATCGGGCACGGCCTGCTGCTGAGTGTGAATAGTGGCCCCTCAATATCCGATATCTCACAGTTATTAATTGGAATAAAGCTGACGGGGTGCCCCTTGAAGGAGCCGGGAAGGGGGAACTTCCATCTCCAGACTGGCAGCCATGGCCGCCCTTTGCGCGGGGAAGATCGCCATCTAGCGTCGAGACAGGAGAAGTCCACAGGCTTGCAACCAAGTAAAGTTTGTAGAGATGCTGGTTATTACAGGAGCGTCGCTTCGAAATGGAAGGGCGATCTGCTTTGTAAACCTAAACATCTTGTTGGCGCGCGAGGATAGGCGCGCCAATGTAAGTGACTTGTATACTCAACTCTACTATTTTCTGCTGGGGGTTTTCTAAGGTAAATATAAAAGCTTTTCCTTCCGTAAACTACAACTGTGAGCAGCCTGAAAAGCTTTTCTTTCACCCCAAGGGCATGCAGGCACCCACGGTCACCCTTGGTTTCCAGGTCACATTGCTGTCTCCTTGAGCTTCTGTAAAGGCCGCGAACTGTAAACAGATGGAAGCATCAGCTCAGCTCCTATATTCTTGGGCCGGACACCATGAGCAATCGTTTCTCTTCCTCTGGCGCCGATATCTGGGACTCAAACTGCAGGTTTTATACACATTCACAGTTGCTTTTACAGTAGCAAGAAAGGCATACAAGGATGAAAGGGCTGACTGGAATGCTATGATTGGGACTGGATCATTGCGGAACACAGCATAAATCCTCCAGGACAGCTCCACAAAAACGCTGTTACAATTGTGAGTTAGTCAGGTACCTCATGCCTTTGCATAACAAGCATTTGCAATGCAACAGGTCTCGCATTTGCAACAGTTTGAGCTATTGACATTGTATATGACAATGCATTTTCTTTCTGTTCAGAAAACCTACATAGTGCATGTTTACGCACAGCTTGCAAGTTTTCAAAACACAAACAATAGGCATTCTTATTTACGCCAATAGCTCAAACACTCGCAAATGCAAGACCTATTGCATTGCAAATGCTTATTTGCTTACTGATTCCGACGGGAAGATTCAAGGATAATCTACAGGATTCCTACCTTCAGGTGAAATTATTATCCAGAACCTGCTTACTAATATTGTTATTTCTCTCCTGAAGATGGAAGTAGTTATTTTTTGTAGAGATGACAAACTGAGAAGTCTATGCTGACAGTAAAAAAGCTTAGCATCACTTAATCAAAGGTATGGTTTTTAGGTCTCGCCTGGGCAGCGCATGCGCTGCGAGCCATGCTGTATTGGAGTATGTACTTGAAGCCCCGCCCACTCTCCGCCCATATTTACCATTAGTTTGTGTCATTGTCCTTCGTAAATGCTGGCTTCTGGTTTGTCATAGGCTTCTTAGTCCCACATTAGTACCACCTTGTCTTCATTTGTAACCTCCAATGATGACTGGCCCTATTACTTTGGTTGTTAGACCGTACGTCGTCTTTAGTCTGCAAGCACTATTTTCTCTAATGAGTTTCTCTTACTGCCAGAGGGCAGGAAGGGTCTCTCATGCGCAGTTGTGACCACCGGCTTGATTAACTCTTAGCAAACTGGGAGCTCTTCAAGGACCATGTGAGACAGAAGGGGGCAACTCAGTGATGCCTTTAGGGAGGTCAAAGGTGCATGATGTACATTCTGTAATAGGCCTTGCATTTGCAAGAGTTTAAGCTATTGGCATTGTAAATGACAATGCCTTTTATTTATGTTTTAAAAACCGAAACATAAATAAAAGGTTTTTTTCATTTACAATACCAATAGCTCAGACTCGTGTAAATGCAAGACACTTTGCAATGCAGAGGCTTGTTATCACTTGCCATGAGCTCGTTGCCCATGGCAAGTAATAACGATGCCTTTTATTTATGGTTTAAAAACCAAAACTAAAATAAAAGGTATTGTCATTTACAATGCCAATAGCTCAAACTCGTGTCAATGCAAAACCTATTGCATTGCAGATGCTTGTTTTTTAATTGCAGACAATGAAACATGAAAAAACCCATTAAAGCCCAATTCACAAATGAACTGTATACAAATGAGAGTAGCATAAAGATATTCCAATGATAAATGGTTTCCTCATTGCCTGATCACTTACAATTCACTTTAACACCCACTTCATCCAGCAAGTATCAAACCAATTGCAAAAACCATCCTTGCTCATTCTTCACATCTAAGCAACACTCCAAAAGGTACTCAATATTAAACCTGATCGATCCGCCTCCTTAGACATGCTGGTCAGCCACAGCTTTCATTAAGTGTTCTACTCTGCACATATTGGGCTCAATTCCCTTGTGTCCTCATATTGAACACCCAGGTCCTAAGATCTTGTCTCTATGTGCGCCCTAAGTCCCCTCGTTTTCTTCGTAATTGCCATCTCTTTGGTATAATATTTCATCCTTTGTATACCCTTACCACCCATTTATGGATGCAACTCATACCTTGATTTCACTCACACACACTTCTTGCATCAACTGTTTATGAAGCCTACAAGTGGTCTTGCTTGCGCTGCTTCATTCCAGCTAGTTGCTAATTATTGATTTTCGCAGCTTAGTCTCGTTGAGTGCCTGATCCATATCCTTATGCTATTTGTTCCAGATACTGTTGCAGTTGACAAATTTAGTGATAGGTGTGACAGGTGGGAAGGGTTTTACCTGATTTACATAGCGCGCTGCTGCTGGCGCTTCATTTGGCGTATTGTGCTGTGTTTATTTTAAAGATTTATCGCTTTTACTTAATTTTGACAATTTCAGTTATTTGCCCCTGTTTTTATCACTACCTTAGCGCCTTCTGACTTGCACCGTAATTGTGCCCCCCACCGCTTGTAGAGCGGAGTTATTCACTTTATCTTGCCGCTTTTGGCGCCTGGCCGCCATATTGGGGCTGCTGCTCCTCAGCGCGACATCCGCCTGAGCGGTCTAGTGCTCCGCAGTGCAGGTGAGGCTCTACTTAAGGCGAGCTCGGTGTGTTGCTCGGCCTTGGGAAGGGTTTTACCTGATTTACATAGCGCGCTGCTGCTGGTGCTTCATTTGGCGTATTGTGCTGTGTTTATTTTAAAGATTTATCGCTTTTACTTAATTTTGGCAATTTCAGTTATTTGCCCCTGTTTTTATCACTACCTTAGCGCCTTCTGACTTGCACCGTAATTGTGCCCCCCACCGCTTGTAGAGCGGAGTTATTCACTTTATCTTGCCGCTTCCGGCGCCTGGCCGCCATATTGGGGCTGCTGCTCCTTAGCACGACATCCGCCTGAGCGGTCTAGTGCTCCGCAGTGCAGGTGAGGCTCTACTTAATGCTCGCTATGCCCGCGCAGCGGTAGCGCCTGACTCTCGCCTGAGTCTAGCCAGAGTCTGCCCGTCTGCGCTAAGGAAGTGCGGGGTGCGGCAGAACTCTATCGCCATTGTTCTAAGGCCATGGCGCCCTCTACTATCAGGTACTGTAGTGCAGATTTGTTAGCCTTTCGTGACCGTCTCCCTATTGGTCCTTTACCGCTTGTTGCGCCATTATGTGGTCCTTATCATTGTACTTGTTGTTGCTGGTGTCTGCCGGCACCTTCTTGCATTCGTTCTATCGACGTTTCATCTCGGCAGACTCACGTGTCTGGGGTGAACACTATTACTATTTACAACCTGAATGTTAGATCCTTGGTCAAGCACCATGCGGAGATCTTTGATTTGCTTACCAATGATTCTCCGGATGTGTTGTTTATGACCGAGACTTGGTTACAAGATGCGGATACCGCGATACTAAACCTTGCTCTCCCCCCTGAGTATACCATAGCCACTCTTAATCGTGGAGCGCGTGGGGGTGGAATTGCTATGGCATTGAAACGCCGCTTTTCCTTTGAATGGAAAGAATTGAAAATCTCAGGTTGTGAATGTGCCCGGTTCAGAATTTCCATTACTCACTGTTTTTGCCTCACAGGAGTCTTAATATATCGGCCTCCGGGCTGCGATGCCGCCTTTAGGGCCGCTCTCCCGGATGTCATCAGTTCTGAGGCTCTTGGCTGTGCTAATTTCAATGTGCTAGGCGATCTCAACGTGCACTTTGATTGCACACTTTTACCCTCTATTCGAAGCTGCTTGGCTGATATGGAAGCCTTACAGCTTTCGCAGAGGGTATCGTCCCCCACGCATCAGGGTGGGCATTTATTGGACCCTCTGTTCTCTAACTTAGAGGACATAATTATAAGCCAACCAACCCAGTTAATTTGGACGGACCACATGTTGGTGAAGGCTGTCATTCCTATGTCAGACCCTCTGCTCATATCGCAGAATAAATCTATCCCTAAACGCCAGTGGTACAAATTAAAGTTAGAAGATTTCTACCTTTTACTGGAAAAGTCACCTTTGCCTTCTTTCTCTGAGGTTAACTCTGGCTATGATTTATTCTGCAGTTGGATCTCCTTGGCCTTGGACTTGCTAATTCCTCTGGTTCGATCGAACGGTCGGACGAAATATCATAGTCCTTGGTATGATGAGACTTTCGCGTCTCTCAAGAGAGATTGTAGGAAAGCAGAAAGGCGATGGAGGAAAACCTATACCCCCACGCTCAAGATCTGTTACCTTACTTTAACTAAGGCATACCATAGGGCGATTTGTCGAGCCCGAGCCACATTTTATGCAGAGGAGTTTCGGAATAGCCTTAATCCCTCTAAATTGATTTTTAAGGTCCTAAAGGACCTTATGATGAAGAGGGCATCTGCAGCTGAAATTTGTACCGACTCCCACTGCGAGAGCTTAGCTGCCTTTTTTATTCATAAGGTTCAGGCAATCTACCGCTCCTTTCCTACGGGGACGCAACAGCCGATCTTAGATGGCTGCCCGAGGGATGACGGTGTGACGATGGACCTGCTGGCCCCCCTCTCTGATGAGGGGTTTGATTTATTGAGCCAAAAAATTAAATCTGGCTCCCCAATGGACCCGCTTAAGCCGGCCCAGTTTAAAAACATGCAGGCTTTATGTCGCACACCTATGTTAGCCCTTATCAATCTATCATTGTCCTCAGGAATTGTGCCCACTAGGTGGAAGCATGCGGTAGTAACACCTATCCTAAAAAAGCCCTCTTTAGATCCGGTCAAACCAGAGAATTATCGCCCCATCTCACTGCTGCCGTGGGCCGCCAAAGTCACCGAGGCCCACGTGAATGGGATCCTGGCTGATCATCTCGCCAAAGCTAATATCTTGGATCCCACCCAAAACGGATTTCGCACAGGTCACAGCACGGAGACTGCCTTGTTGTTTATGACCGAACATCTGCGCTCCGTGTTGGATGGTGGACGAACAGCGGCACTCTTGTTGTTAGACTTGAGTGCCGCGTTCGATACTGTATCCCACGAGATCCTGTTACGGCGGTTGGAGGAAGTGGGCGTTAGGGGATCCGCTCTTTGTTGGTTCCACTCATTCCTCTCAGATAGATCGTTCCAGGTTGCTATCCCTCCCGGGAAATCCACCTCTTACCCGCTCACTTTGGGGGTCCCACAGGGATCAGCGCTGAGCCCCACTTTATTTAATATCTACGTTAGACCGCTGGCTGATGTAGTCAAACGCTGGGGCCTGACAATGGTCTCCTACGCGGATGACACACAGCTGGCGGTCACGTTAAGTGGGGACTCAGCAGGGGAGGCCCTCAAGTTCTGTGAGGGGCTTCGTGCTGTGGCCAATTGGATGAATCAGAACTGTCTCCAATTGAACACTATGAAAACAGAGGTCATGGTGTTTGGTAAGCAACCTGGATGGTGGAATGATCGCTGGTGGCCTTCTGAGCTTGGAATAATCCCAAATCCCATTACAGAGATAAAAAACCTTGGAGTCTGGTTGGACCCCTCCTTGAGCTTTACGTGTCATACTGAGAGGGTAGCTGCTACCTGTTTTGGCGTTATTAGAGGCATTAGGCCGGTATTGAAATTTTTTGATGCCCCCACCAGACAGCTCGTGGTCCAGGCCTCAGTGCTATCCAGGTTAGACTACGCCAGTGCTCTGCTAGCAGGGACCAACCAGGCGGAATTAAAACGGCTGCAGCGAGTACAAAACGCCGCGGCAAGAGCGGTAGTCGGCCTGCCTAGGAGATGTTCGGTCTCAAGAACATTGCAGGCGCTCCACTGGCTTCCAGTAGCCAGGAGGATTGAGTTCAAGGTGCTCTGCCTGGCTTTTAAAATTTTAAAAGGTACAGCCCCACCCATTTTGGAGAATCTTCTGACCCCATATGTTCCCTCCCGACCCCTGAGATCGATGGGTCAGAATTTGTCTGCGGTCCCACGTTTTCTGTTGAGCAGGACTGGCGGCCGCTCCTTCCGAGTGGTAGCCGCAAAACTCTGGAACTCTCTTCCTGCGGAAATTCGAGCACTGGAAGATCTTTTCCAGTTTAGACGTGCGATAAAAACAGTACTTTTTAATAAAAACTTCTGATTCGGCAGCTATATGTAATGTTGTGTTTACCTTCCTGGGCGCCAGGACGCCCCTTTGCTGGGGCAGCTGTGCGCGATATAAAAGTAATTAACATAACATAACATAACATTCCTTGGTGCATCAGTGAAGTCATACCTTAGAAGGGCATGTGTAGAATGTTTGGCTGCGGAAAACAAATGCACCAGGATATTATAAAAACATCCAAATAAAATAATGATTCCTACAAACTAAAGAATCAATTAAATGAAACCAGTATCACAATAAAATGTTCACAACATTAGCAAGCTTCGCGAAAAACATTGTGTACCAGCTACATGTTTTAAAGTTATACTGTGTCCATCAAAAACTGTAATATGTCAGATTGTGACCATCAGATAAGTGTGTACATTGCCTACATCACACAATATAAATGCTCAGCAGACACCCAAATACCTATATACATTTATATGTTAAAAAGGATAGGTCTGTCCAGATTGCTACGTGGCAAGGTGACGAACATAAAACAAAATAAAAATGTATTTGCTCAGAAGTAATGCTGTACGTATGTGAGCCTAAAAAACCATTTGAACTGTAGGGGGAAGAGCAATGTATGTACAAATATCTAGGGAAAAGAGCAAATTGATTAAATATTTAGTTTTAATAGACAACTCACTTGTAAGATTTTATTGGCCTCCCTTAATTACTTTTCCATGCTTGCTTCGAAGTTTCCTCCTCAGTGGTAAAATCGTTTTAATAAATTATACCTTGCAGTTCGCACATATCACAAACAAGTATTAGAGTACTTGAATATTAGGTTTATGATTACCCAAATCAAGGGACCTCATTTTAACAATGTTCGTAGAATGTAAAGTCAAAACAATTGTGGCAATATTCAAACCTGCGAGATCCTTCAAGGGAGGTGCCTGCTGATGTCTAATTTGCAACATGTCTTGATCTTATATGTAAAGAGTAAAATGTTAATTATGTATGAACAATATCCAACATTCTTGTTTGCATTTTTTAAGTTGGGTTGTCTTGTATAAATATCTAGCATACTCTTCCTGATATAGGTTATAACTGGCCTAACTCCTTAGAATTTCACCCTCGATGGTGCGGACACTTCCTCTATACCTCAATTCATCTTCCTCCTTTTCAACCTTAATTTACAACTCATCTTGCACAAGTAGGAATAAAAACTAGTATTCTATGCAGATCGGATTGTGCATTGAAAAATATTCTGATCAATCTCATGATGGGTTTGTGCGTTTTTTTTCCCCAACTTAGTGGCAGATTGTTTTTTTTTTTTACTGAGGTTCTGAGCGTGGTCTGTAGGGGTGGGTGGGCTCCCGAGGGCAGAGGGCCACCAGGTGTCCCAGGCAGAGGTGCAGGGACTGAGTACGAGGACCTCTGTCTTCTCTGAGTTTAGCTTCAAGCAGCTGTTCTTCATCCAGGCTGCCACGTTCTTCATACCTTCCTGGAAACAGTCTTGTGTCTTCGGGATTCTTCGTGAGAGAGAGTGCGATGAGAAACGGTGTGGAAGGCTGCGGAGAGGTCTAAAAGGATGAGGGCTGCGGTGTGTCAAATTCTTCAGGTTCTTTGCTGGACCAAATCTCTCCCACTTTATGGAAAGACACAGTGGATGAATTGTACCACGACCTGTTAAAAGTGTGTAATCAATCCCTTTCCATGGTACCGTCCACGTGAAAAAAGCTCTAGTCACCCCTCTACTGAAAAAGCCATTGCCGGATGCCAAGGGCCCCAGTAACTGCTATTAGTCGATTGAAGGGGATAGGGGTGGAAGGTACCTTCCTGAAATGGGTCAAGTCATATTTGTCGGACAGATTCCAAGCAATCTCCTTGCCTCCTTTTCGGTCAGAATTCAAGGCAATTGTGCATCGGGTACCTCAGGACTCTGCTTAGAGCCCGATTCTTTTTTATGTCGATCTACACCCACTGCTGACAATGATTATATAATTTGGATGTCATTTATAAATTATGCAGATGATCACCTAGCTAATACTAGAACTGGATAACAACATAACTCAGACAGACTATATTCCTGCTTAATGGAGATGGCAATCTGGCTCATAGGAGTACAAAAGGGGGTGGTGATGGACGGAGCATCTGAATCAATCAAACACTCACACCCAGTCAAAAAATCTGGGTTTAATCCATCACCGTTCTTTAGCCCACTCTGCCACCCCAGTTCAGACATAGCTATATGCAAATCAGTCTGACCCTGTGCCTCATGGGAACAGTCCAGCCCGAACTGCCAAGCCATGTCTTCCTGGACCGGAAACAAGCTTCCGAAGACCGGTTTCTGGCATTCCAGCCGTCTTCAGCCCGGCTTGCTTGAATCCAGTGGCAAAGTGAGCAAGGAACTCACGTCTGAGCATACCCTGCCACACTTATGGCAGCCAAAAGCAGTACAAAAGGGGGTGGTGATGGACGGAGCATCTGAATCAATCAAACACTCACACCCAGTCAAAAGATCTGGGTTTAATCATGTACCGCTTTTGGCCGCCATAAGTGTGGCAGGGTATGCTCAGACGTGAGTCCCTTGCTCACTTTGCCACTGGATTCAAGCAAGCCGGGCTGAAGACGGCTGGAATGCCAGAAACCGGTCCTCAGAAGCTTGTTTCCGATCCAGGGAAGGCATGGCTAGGCAGTTTGGGCTGGACTGTTCCCATGAGGCACAGGGTCAGACTGATTTGCATATAGCATGTCTGAACTGGGGTGGCAGAGTGGGCTAAAGAACGGTGATGGATCAAACCCAGATCTTTTGACTGGGTGTGAGTGTTTGATTGGTTCAGATGCTCCGTCCATCACCACCCCCTTTTGTACCGAATCTGGCTCATAGGAACATTAAAATTTACTGTAAGTAAAACAGAGTTTATATGCTGCTCCCCTTTCGGAGTGCCACATTCTTTTCCAGATAGTTTTGACCCTGGACCACTACTGAGGATCTTACTAAAGCTCAGACGGTTTGAAACCTGGGGGTTCATATGGATGAGAAACTAACTATGGAAACCCACAAACAAATCAGCGGCTACGTGCCATGGACTGTTGAGGAATTCAAGAAAAATCGTTCCATTTTTACCACAGCGAACTAGAAAACTGGTGGTGCAATGTACAAATCTAAGCAGAATTGACTATTCCAATACTCTGCTCCTGGGAGCTCAAGACTATTTACTCAAAAGGCTAGACATGGTACAGGTGCTGGTGGCCAAATTGTCTCAGAACAAATCTAGACCCAACTCTGCCTCAGGTACTCTGAAGGAGCTCCACTGGTTACCAGCCAGAGAAAGAACGACTTTTAAAGCTATGTGCTTGGTTCATTAAGCCGTGAATGGCACAGGGTCAATGTTAATGCAAAAGAAACTGTGTTCTTGTAGACCTCAACGACCTTTATGATCTTCATCAGGCAGGCTTGTGTGTGCGCCAAGCTTTAAGAAAGCATGGTCTGGCGGAAGGTCCTTCCAAATCAGGGCAGCTCAGCTGTGGAACAGTCTGGCAAGCTCCCTTAGAGCCAATAAAAAATTATGAGCTTTAGGAAGAACCGTTAAAACGTGGCACTTCCCCAGTGGAGGTTTTCTAAACCAGCACCTCCCTCTGTTCGCAGTTTCTAGTTAGGAAGGTTGCTATGTGTTTAGGTGGTTTGCTGGTGCCATGATGCCTGTGAGGTGAACAATGCACTTTACAAACTTTTAATAATAACATGAAAATACTGCAAATTACAATATGATTTGGAGAACCTGCAAACTAAGAAAATATAATTAAGTGAGGTAACTAGTATAGACATATAAACAAGAAATGTTCAAAGTCTGATATAAATTACATATTTTGGAATTTCAGTCAAGGATGGCAAAAAGGAAGGTAATTGCACAACTAAGTAGAGTAACATTAAATCGAAATAAACAAGAGTAGGCAATTTACAAATGTCTTAGTTAGGCCTAGTTAATAGTATAAGCCGGTCAATTTTACCCCAATTTTGTTTCATAAAGAAATTGGTGACATTACCTATTGTACATAAATACTTTGTTACGCTGAAGATGAAAAATATTTTTTGTAACTGAATGACAAAAGAGTCAGTGGATGATATGTAAGAACTGACCAGATGGAAACCAAAAGGTGGCTGGGAAAGACTGAATCCAAATCAAAAAAGACCCTTCTACTATTAAATGGATTGTACCATTTAATCACTGGTGCTAATGATACAAAATAAATAAAAAAAAAAAATAAAAAAAAAGAAGAAGAAGAAGAAGAACTCGCGTAGAATTAACTCGAGGAAGAGAATCTAAGGGATAACTCCATCCGGTTGGGCACTCATGCTTTTTAAAGAATTAGTGAAAAGTGCAGCCCAAATTTTGACTAATATAACAGAGATCTTAAAAAGTTTAAATCTGGTGCAATATTTACCAATATAAGAAAAAACACCACTTACCAAATGTCTTAAAGAGCAAGGATAATGGAACATAGAAAAGGAAGCAAGAATTAACTAAGGTGGAATAGTATGTGCAGATGAAAGCTTCATCCATCTAGAGATGACTTTGCAAAAAAGAATTAACACCCATGCAAGTTTACTCTGTTGTTGTTCAGAAACCGAAATCCATCATACAGCAAGAAAATACAATAGTAACAAGTGTGCAGGAACAAGTGATTAAACGTGTCACAATAAATCTGATTCCGTACACAAATCAGAAGACGCAATCACTTAATGGAATAAAAAGGTGGGAAGGGAACTAAGTGTTAAACTATGGGGAAGAGCTTTGATCTAATGTTATAATAAAATATGTTTTTCTCCCTTTCTACTATAGAAACAGTACCTCCTTGCATCAGTGATAATAAAATGTACACCTTTTCAGTGTAACATAAATCAATATTTTACAATGTTTCAGTAATACCTGGATATCAAGAGAGAGAGTCCCCCACTATCACCAGGGAACAGGGTACAGTGACACCAGTCAGAGAGAAATCCCTGGGTAAACACTATCGTAGAGATTCACTACCTTTTCACACACGGTCAGTCTATGCATTCATACATTCCTGCTTCTGCAGGCCAGTCACTCACGGTACCAGTAAATAGTTAATTTCCACACTAAAATTGAACGTTCACAATCTTTTTAATAAAAATTAGAGTTTACACAGTAATGACTTAAAATTTCAAAGAAAAATCTTTGAATATATACCATAAAACACAAATAATCATAAAAATTCATTAAACATTTTCATTGTAGACATTTAGACAAGTACAAATTCCATTATCTACCTTAGTACATGTGAAGCAAAGACAATATAACAATCAGAGATATAACACAAGAAAAACCCCTATATCACGTGGCCTTTGAATTTCCTTGCCACAATAATAACTACTTGGATCTAGTTATTATTGTGGCAAGGAAATTCAATTGTTATATTTGTTTTATTGTCTTTGCTTCACAAGATTTTTCTTTGAAATTATAAGTCATTACTGTGTAAACTCTAATTTTTATTAAAAAGATTGTGAACGTTCAATTTTAGTGTGGAAATTAACTATTTACTGGTACCGTGAGTGACTGGCCTGCAGAAGCAGGAATGTATGAATGCATAGACTGACAGTGTGTGAAAAGGTAGTGAATCTCTACGATAGTGTTTACCCAGGGATTTCTCTCTGATCAGTAATACCTGGGCTAACATTTCTCAACATAAGCTAAGAAATATGAAGCCAGCCATTTACTAGAAGTCAATAGTGGGTAAGAGGTGTTAAATATTTGTTGGCTGGAAACCTGTGAAGGCAATGATCATCTTTCCCATGCTGGAGATACACATTTATTTACTTTAATTAAGGTTGCTCAACAAGTAATAGTGAGGCACTCAATAAGTACTTATCAGTCTAATAGAAGGACATGTGTGGGTGAGTGTCAACTTCAATGCAATAGAAGACTACAATTAAAAATATATATGTTCAATAAGAATATATATATGTCATGAAGATGTGGCATGAAAGCACCTCCCCGAATGTAAACTCAGTAGGCGAATGACTAAGAGAAAGAACTCTAAATAGTCTTATATAAATTAGGACATTAATGCCAACATACCATGCAGACCATGGTAAAATACTAGAGGACATTAAAAAAAAATTACAAATAAGTATACAGAAGCACCCAAATTAAGGAAACAATTCAGGAGAAGACCAATGTAAAATGTACAGTACTGTAGGGCAAAGGAAAATATTAAGGATCTACTATTATACTCTGGCAAACTTGCATGTAATTAGAAGTGGGTGAGAGATAACGAAAATTTGGTCTAGACTCTATATGTTGTGTAGCGGTTTCTGGATAACTTAATAACCTTACCAGTAAGATACATCCCTCTCATACATTTTTTTCTAGCGCTCGAGTCAAAACCTACAACCACAACTCTTAACCATCAATGCAGTCTTTCATACATTACTACTCACATCGTGCGCCTTAAGTGATATTATGTCTGACATGACATATATTGCAGACTACCATGGGTGGGAGGATCAAACCCTCCACAAGCCATTAAATGATGAATAAAGATATAATCAAGTCCATGAATCAGCCTCTAAAAGCACTGTCTGTGTATTTTAGTACTTCACAAACAGCACTCTTTAGAAAATAGCGTGATCGATGTCCACAAAAGTAACTATGCAGCGTGACGGTGGTTCTTTTTTAATACATTTAGTCAGAAGTCTAAAACCAAACCTCAAACATTTGTCTCTTGGAATGAGGAACACTTGGATTTTTAAATAGGCAACCAGAAATGCATCCATTCCAAAGTCTGTTGAGGTAGACAGTGATGTATGCATTGGGACAGTGTTGAAAAATAAAATGCTTTAAATTTGCTGTATTTTTCAGAGACTACTCTGAAAGATGCATATCCCCACACATTACTTATGTGGTCATTACCAACACAGCCAAGTTTAAAAATTTGATGCTTAATTTAGTAAAGTTTGTATCACTAAGAAGTAGTGCTCAAAGGAAACTGTGTACCCAGCCAAACAAAAAAGAGAAAATACAAAGATACCGTAAAATCTGTACAGGTGATATATGCCATTGTAAATACAGTCTCAGGAGATACAATGTCAGCCAAATCAAAATATCCGTGGCACTCAATTTGCAATCAGAGTGCCTCTGAAAGGGATTATTTATGCAAGTGGTAGAGAGGAAGATCACTTATGACTGGGGGCACACTTATTTTGCCTGGCTGTGTACCCAGTGTCCTGTCTCTTAAAACATTCAAGTTTTGGACAAGGACGGGGCATGTTTTTAATCAAACAGTGCTGCTAAGATGAGAACGCTTAACCTCTTCCATCTTTGACATTCACTATCTGACTAGCAAGATAGATGCAGAAAACGTAAAAGTGTAACAAAGCATAAGTGGGACAAAAATAAAGAAACAGTCAGATGGGTAAGCAGACAATGAGAGTCCTGAGTCACTGTTCAATTCTGAATAATAGGAATCTTTAGGTTTATGACCGCTCATTATCAATCAATCAATCAATCAATCAATCAGAGCATTTGTATAGCGCACTACTCACCCGGAGGGTCTCAAGGCGCTGGGGGGAGGGGGTCCGCTACTGCTCGAACAGCCAGGTCTTGAGCTGCTTCCTGAAGGCGAGGTGGTCCTGGGTGAGGCGGAGGTGGGTCGGAAGGGAGTTCCAAGTCTTGGCGGCCAGGTAGGAGAAGGACCTTCCTCCTGTGGTGGCTCTTCGGATGCGGGGGACGGCGGCGAGGGCGTGGCTGGTCGATCGAAGCTTGCGTTTGGGAGCGTAGAAGTTGAGACGGCTGTTGAGGTATCCTGGTCCTTGGTTGTGTAGGGCTTTGTGTGCGTGGGTGAGGAGCCGGAAGGTGATTCTCTTGTTGACCGGGAGCCAGTGCAGGTCTCTCAGGTGTCCGGAGATGTGGCTGCGGCGGGGGATGTCCAGGATGAGTCGTGCTGAGGTGTTCTGGATCCGCTGGAGTCTCTTCTGGAGTTTGGCGGTGGTTCCGGCGTAGAGGGAGTTGCCGTAGTCCAGACGGCTGGTGACGAGGGCCTGGGTGACCGTCTTCCTGGTCTCGGTGGGGATCCAACGGAAGATCTTACGTAGCATGCGCAGGATGTTGAAGCATGACGAGGAGACGGCGTTGACTTGTCTGGTCATGGAGAGGGAGGAGTCCAGGATGAAGCCCAGGTTGCGTGCGTGGTCTGTGGGTTTGGGTGCGCTGCCCAGGGCGGGGGGCCACCAGGAGTCGTCCCAGGCAGAGGGTGAGGATCCCAGGATGAGGACTTCCGTCTTGTCCGAGTTCAGTTTCAGGCGGCTGTTCAACATCCATGTGGCAACGTCTGTCATCCCTTCGTGCAGGTTGGCTCTGGCGGTGGCGGGGTCGTTAGTGAGGGAGAGGATCAGCTGGGTGTCGTCGAGGTAGGAGATGATGTTCAGGTTGTGCTGGCGTGCGATGGCTGCGAGGGGGCTCATGTAGACGTTGAAGAGTGTTGGGCTGAGCGAGGAGCCTTGAGGAACGCCGCAGATGACTTCGGTGGCCTCTGAACTGAACGGGGGGAGGCGGACTCTCTGTGTCCTTCCGGCGAGGAAGGAGGTGATCCACTCCAGTGCCTTCTCCTGGATTCCGACGTTGCTGAGGCGCTGTACTAGGGTACGGTGGCAGACAGTGTCGAAGGCCACGGAGAGGTCCAGGAGGATGAGGGCCGCTGTTTCTCTGTTGTCGAGCAGGGCTCGGATGTCATCTGTAGCTGCGATCAGGGCGGTCTCGGTGCTGTGGTTGGCCCGGAAGCCAGACTGCGAGAGGTCGAGGGAGCCGTTCGTCTCGAGGAAGGCGGCCAGTTGCTTGTTGACGGTCTTCTCGATGACTTTGGCCGGAAACGGGAGCAGCGAGATGGGGCGGTAGTTCTTGAGGTCGGTAGGGTCTGCTGATGGTTTCTTGAGTAGAGCGCCGAGTTCGGCGTGCTTCCAGCTCTCCGGGAAGGTGGCGATGTCGAAGGAGGTGTTGATGATGTCCCGCAGGTGGGGTGCGATGACAGCGTCGGCCTTGTTGAAGACGTGGTGAGGGCAGGGGTCTGTCGGAGATCCGGAGTGGATGGAGTTCATCGTGCGGATGGTGTCTTCGGTGCTGATCGGGGTCCAGGCGCGGAGGGTGGTGGAGGGGGGCGGTGGTTCGGTCGTGGCGTGCGTCGGTTGAGTGCTGAAGCTGTTGTGTATGTCTGCGATCTTGTTGTGGAAGTAGGAGGCGAGGGAGTTGCAGAGGTCTTGCGAAGGGGCGATGTCATTACAAGCCTTGCTCACAGATCACATACCCCTCACAACCGCGGGCCAATGAAGAATTGGTTTTGATTATCTAGGTGAACACAGCATGAATACTGCTTCAGTTGCTTATTTCTGCTAGACAGCAAACGGATATCTTTTTGTTTATATATGTAAAGGAGGGAAACTGAAGTGGAGGGGCAATGTGCATTGTTTACGTTAAGTCATTTACACAAGAGTGGCTGTATTATCTATATATTTGCTGCACAATAAGAGGAGGGTTTAACTGTTACTGGTGCTGAGTAAGCCCAGGTTTTGTATTATAATTAGAATGGTTTCAGTAGGTTTGGGAAGGAAAGCCCCTTTGATATTGTAGCAAAAACAGATACCCATGATGATACACGGGAAGCACAGTATATGTCATGCTGTAGGGAAACTGAATTTTCCACTATATGGGAGCAATCATTCATGTGGTTGTTTTATCTGGGAGTATACTCAACTGCAATATGTCTTCAGATGGTGGAAGTGTTGTTTTGGGATGGCATGTCAAATATTGTTTGATTGGATTGCTTGTGTTAACGTCAGATGCTAGGGTGCAGGGCTGTACTGATGTGCTTCTATCTTTGTTTTTCTATGTATGTTCCAGCGAAAGAGTTCTGTTGTTGCAATGCACTCATCTTTCAGGAAGGATGGGAAATCATATAAAGGGTGGATGTAGTTGATACATGTGGGGGACCGCAGGTGGGAAGTGTAGGCTTGCTTGTATGCTGCAAACTGAAAGTATGACTTATGAAGATGCCATGTTTCTATTCTTTTTTCTCCCCACTACTGTGGAAAGAACACGTTAATGTTCTCATCTAAAGAACTCCATTACCACACGGACCTACTATGTTCTACAAAGAAACCTTCACAAATAAGTCATGGATTGCTTACTAAGACTAAAGACCACCAACTAGAAAACCATGCCAACCTATGTTTATAACATTATGTAACTTTCATGTACAGAAAAAAGGCATTAAGATACAATACTATACTTTATGGTTAAAATCGGTGATGTTAGCGATGAACATATGCTGCAAATTTAAACTGCTAAAATAAAATATAGAAGCAGAACAACATAAACAAGCATTTACAAGGCAACGGTTTCACCTTTGTAAAAGTTAGAGCTATTGGCATTGTAAATGACAGATTTTTTATTTATGTGTTGGTTTTGACAACCTATAAATAAATGGCATTGTCATTTACAATGCCAATAGCTGGAAACAATTGTTTGTTAAATCTTGCCAATTATCAAGCCGATAATGTGTGGGCATCCCAAGGCATCTTCACCATCAATCAACCAGGATCAAATAAACATCTGCAAACAGTTGCGAACCTTCAATACACATACACAGGGTGTGATGTTTTACCTGGAGAGTTTGGCTGCTGAAAATAACTAGATTCTCTGGATGAAACTATGAGAAAAACATTTGGGAATCGATGCAGGAAACACTTATTACACGTATCTGGAATATTTCCTACCCCTAGAGTTACCAACGTCCAACATATAGGTAGCTCCACGGCAGGGGGAAATATTAGGCTGAAAACCACCCAACTGGGATTCCCGCATTAAGTAACATTCCAGAACTTCTTCTATTCAGAAAAATGATGTCAAACTGGTTATTTAAAAAACAGTTGCTTGCAGTGTTTAATTTTTGCCAGGTTTAATTAGTTCTCCAACATTTTTGAAATTTTGATTTTTCTAAATACGATTTGTTGTCCTATTTCTCTAGCTTTGAATTCGTCTAGCTGTGCCCCGCAATGTGTCGAGTATAAGAAATTCTAAAGCAAACAGTGTGAAGTAATTACTGGAAAGGTATTGAGTGCAAGAGCTAATATATAAAGCGGTGCAGTGCCACATTCCCCTCACCCTCAGCGCCGCAGCCCCACTATTCAGCAGTGTCAGTCCCTGGCTTTCACTCTCTAGCACGGCCAGAGATTTACCCTCACAGCAGTGTGCCAGGCTGACTCTTCCAGCACCCTCCAGAGCCCCCTGCCCACTGCCCTGGGTTATCTGCGCTGCAGGTCTCCTGCCTGAGTCCTCAGCAGACCCCAGCATCACTCACTCAGCTGTACCCCATTCTCTCTCAGCAGTCACTCTCTCTCCCAGAAGTCCCCCAAACTTAGTGCGCCAGCAGGGCCAAGAGCTCGCTCCCCAGCAACCTGAGTCCCCCGGCAGTGCATTATTCTCACTGACCCAGCAGTGCCCGCAGTCTCACTCTGCAGTGCACCTCCACCCTCTCTGTCCGAGCAGGGACCACAGCCTACCCCCACCTCAGAGCAGTGCCACTTTAATGCACGCTGCAGTGTCCTTATTTGCCTTTACGCTTACTCTGAGGACGGTGCTCTATCACTACACGCCCCCTACAATATCTGTGCCCCAGCCTCCTGATCATAATGTGTTCCGAGCCGGTCACTCCGCAAAACTGCTACACCAGACACCTCAGCCTGACTTTGCAGCTCGAGGAGCAAGCCTTTTTCATCAGAGAATCAAGTCCTGCGTCATCTGTGGCTGCGGGTGCCTGGAAGGTCACCCAGGACGGGAAAGGACGCTGAAGGAAGAAATTGCACGGGAGCCACAAGAACATATTCAGTTTAAACACCGCGTTGCTGTCTGCGGTTAGTTCACCCACTTGTAAGCTGAACACCGGACAGTGCACCATGCCTAGAAATAGAAATACTCTAACCCTCACTCACCCGGTGCCCTCGCCGCCATCTTCGCCCAGTAAAACCTGCAGGAACTGCAGTTGAGGCCGAGACGTAATAGTGTGGAACGTCATTTCCGCCGAAGTAAGCCACCGGAGAAAGAGCACTAGAATGTCAACGGGTGAATGGTGTTAACATGCTGGCTGGCGGTCATCTTACGAAGGGAACGCTTTGGCGTTTCTGAGCCCATAGGTTGGTGAACTCCTTTTTTCATTGATGAGCCACTTACTCTATAAACAACGGGGCTCTGCTTTGAAATAATGTTTAAAACGCCATTATGAGCAGCCAGGATTACGACATTCACCCATCACCAAAATACACGACGGTTTGAGTGAGGTGCAGGATGTTAAACTCGGGTGTAAGGGAACGTACGTAAGCAAGGTGAAAGTGAAGCAGAGCGAACAACTTTACGGAAGGTGGGGCTACATCTATAGAACGATCTAGAAAATATTAGAATTTGCGAGAAGGATCAGGGTCGGAAACTAAAACTAGGCTTAACAAACATGTGTAAACCGACCAACGTTTTCATTATCTCACGGCCCTCCCGGCCATTGTGTCGGGTGTTATAGCGGACCACGCCATGAAGGCTACTGCCCGGCCGCCATCTTCAGAGAACTGACCAAAAGAAACCTAAAAAAATAAAATAAAATAAACCACCGCCCACCGCCGCATGACGTACGAAAAGGGGTGGTATAAGTAAAAATCCCGAGTGCGCCCACGAATCTGCTCCGGCAATGACGGACAGATCGCTCTTCCAATGGCTAGCCTCCATTGATGGAGCGAGCCAATGGAAGAGCAGGCGGGACAAAGCCCCCGTACTGTTCTGACATTAGATTTCACCTGCGCGAACGCTGCTGCGCGGCGGATCACCAGGCGAAACCTAAAAAGGTTATGCTGACCATGAATAAGGTTACCAGACCACGCCATGTCATCAGGAACAGCCTGTTCCAGCCCAGAGAATTTACCAGTGCATTCTAGGGGTGGAGGTCTTGGGTCAGGGAAACGGACCTGAAGCTTTAAAATGACAATGTGTTGTAAGCTCAGATATAGAATTTTGTGAAATTACATTAAACCATTTGGTAGCCATGCATAAAACATTCAATTTCCCTAAAAATCTCCTATTTGTTTTCTCTTTAAATATTAAAAAGAAATAAGTAGCACAAACAAAAGGATTAAGGGAACCAAGTGCAGTATATTGACAGTTTACAGAACCACCTTTCACATTGCATCAAAAATTTGAGCATCAGTGTAACCCCTGAACAAAAACAATGTTTCAAAAGCTTCTCATTGGGCTCGCCACCTTTACATCCAACGTTTATCGCTTCACGAGGGAACAGATAAGGCTAAATGTATATATCAAACGCTCCCCCAGCACTGATCACTTCACCCAAGAGTTAGAGGTGGGCGATAAACTGGCAGCTCAAACCAGGCTCCAGACAAATGCGTAGCACGGCTCAGCATGAGGTATGCAATGTATTTATTTATACTGTGTTTTTCTGTATGGCTGCTTCACCAAATGATATCAGCGCACTTTACATTATAACAACATTTACATATTACTTGACAGAATGCTTGTACAAGTAACATAAGACTTCACTGGAAGATTAAACATGAGCCGAGTCTTCCTGTGGTTTCTGTCACCCGCCCTCACCATTATCTAGAAATTCTTTTTTTTTTAAATTAATTTTGGAATCCGAAATTCCATAAACCAGTCTAATGAAGTCGCTCCCAAAGGATTAACCTTAAACAGGAGAAAGTGCTATCCATCCAGAGGCTGGACTGCACAACCAGGAAACTCTGGAAAAATCCTACCGTCCCTTCTAGACATACTATGTGATCCTAGATATTAACGTATTCACCTTTGCCGTTATCATTACGTTTGAGAGCACTTTGAAATACATTAGTTCACTGTGCCTGGAGATCAAAAACCTCACTGGTTATATTGTAACTATATTTATCTCCATTAAAAGTCAAAGGAACACATAGGGTGAACTGGACTACAAACTCTTCTTTTGGTTCTCTATGAATAAATGCCACTCAATGCATCGATAGCATGCTTTAAAGTTGAAATATTTCTGCATGTTAAAGTACACTTTTTAAGTTTGCAAAGTCTATAATATTTTTATGATATTTGTTGCACGTGCCAAAAATGTTGACGGCTCGTGCCCTTACAGGAAAGAAAAAAAAGGTTTGGCTAAACTCTCCCTCTTAATTTGCAGACTCTCCCACCTCTACCAGGAGCGTGCAAACTCCTTTGAAGCATTGGAATGGTGCGAAGGCTCCCACGCACCCCTGATCCTACAGGCGGCACAGGATATCGAAGATCTCTCGCTCGTCTATCTGGTCCGGCAGGTCCTCGTCCTGCTCGCGGGCAGTGAGCGGCCTGTCGCCCTGGCGCTGGTAGATGAGCGGGTTGGCGTTTTCCAGTTGATTCCCCCCGGTCATGCTGCAGGAAGAAAGCAACTCCGATGCTAGAAGTAATGTGCCGAATCCTCACCGGAAGTTGAGACCTACATCCCGGATGAGAAAGTACTCCAGGAAGCCCCAGTAACGAAGGGCCGGGCAAAACTAACTGGACGGCCATCTTTAAACAGTGGCACTTTCAAAGTAAAGGTGCGTCTGAACTGAGAGAATTCTAAACTTATTTACACAGTTTTTTTATATTTCAGTATTCACTGTTTAAAATTATGAATGTATTAATATTTTAAACAAAAACGATGAAAGTCGCATATGTGAGTAAATCTGGGATAAGTTAAAAACGATTTCAGTTTTTTTCCGGAACAAAGCTGCGAAATTTTCAGGTTCATGTGTGACTAGAATTTTAATTAGAATACTGGGAATTGTAGTCCCCCTTTTATACTGCGTAAATTAGTCCGCAAGTTCCAGAATTCGAAGGAAAAATATGACTGGCCTAATTAGTTACACATGGACCTGGGAATCTTGGCAGCTATGTGGTTTCAAGTTTGTTTTATTAAGTGCACAGTTAGTTAAAGCCTTTCCAGGAAGTGCCATTATTTAAAAGACTACATAAGAAGTAGAATAAAAAGATAGTTATAAAAGACGATTCTTTAAAGTACCCAGGTGCTAAGAGTCTGTAAATCATTTTGAGGCTTCCCGACCTTTTAATAGATCTCAGCTACTGCTGCTCCAGGCTGCTACTATTCACTGCTGCACTGATAACGCGAGGTACTTATTCTGAGATTCTGCTTTCTGCAGTAGTCAGGACTGCCAATGTGCTTAAAGTTTTCTGGACTAGCCTAACCAGATATTTCGTGAGCCTGCAGCTAAGATGTATGTCCATCCCATTGAAACAGGCTAGAATTACTGGCCTGCAACGGCGCAAGCCCCACTGGTTCCAAGCAGGCCGTAGAATGCTTTTCCTCTCTTCCATGTTTGCTTTGTAAATGCAGATCTGGTGGACCAGTGTCTCAGGGACGTTTCAACATATCCGGCACAGCTGTGTCATGTTTGCACGCTTCCATGGGGGCAGATGATGGTGTGATGGCAAGCAGCCCATTCAGTACCTCATGTAAGCTGTTTTGAACTGTGCTTTGGTGGCTATGGCCAAGTATGGCTTAGGTGTTAGTTTGATATAGGAGGCCAGTGTCAGTCTCTTAGCGAATGTCTCAACCTGCAGCAAATGAGCTTTAACACATTTGGTGGCCTTGGTCTTAGTTTGAAGATCAGTGGCAAAGGACTCTCATTGATCAGTTTGGCCTTGTGATGCCAGAGAGCTTTCAAGATAGTCTCTGGCTGGAGAGTGGGCTCTTCCGTTCATTTTGTTCCAAAGGAGAGAACATAGTGTTGCAGTGCTAGCCTCCTTTAGCTTGTAGCAGAGTTTAATAAAAGCCCTCTCCCTTGTAATCGCTTGTTTGACTAGGCCAAATTCGAGGTGTAGCTGGGCTGAGGGGGGGAGAGTATGCTGGCATGGACGGCACAGCTTTGAAGAGCCTGGTGGTGACTTTGTCCAGGTGAGCACCTTCTCTACTCCTGAGGATTTCACTTCCATAGGCGATGGAGGGAATTAGTTTTGCCTAGATTATTTTCAACAGAGGTTCATAATTGGAAGATCCTCTGGCTGCTTTGATGCTTTTAAAAGCAACTGTGAGGGTGACTGATTTCTGGTGAAAGAGCTCCTGGTGCTGTTTAAAGGAGTCTTTGCTGTCCACAAGAATGCCCAGGTACTTGCATTCTTGCACCTCTTCGATTTTATCACCACCTAGGTACCACCGATTTTTGCATAACTTTGTTTTTCCCAGGGTCATTGTTTTTGACTTTTCTAAGTTGATGGTCACAGCATTGACGTCTGAGTATTAGGCTGTGGCCTCCAGAAACCTTCGGAGGCCAATTTTTTATTAATCTAAGTAGTACCAAGTCATCAGCGAACATTAAGCATGGTAGTAGTGTTAGAATTCACTTGTGCTAGGCTGGGTGGCAGTTCTGCTAGAAAAAGGTTGAAGTGGGTAGGGTCTAACACGTACCCTTGTCGTAGTCCCTGATAGGTTGGAATATCCCTTGAAAAATTAGCACCATCGCCAAGCTTGATCCTCACCCAGGTGTTGGTATGAAGAAAAATTGGCAGCTATTTATAAAGTATGGTTTATGTAAAGTTTTGAACAGACACTGAAGCAAGTACCGATGCAGGAACAGCTGCAGCAAAATCGATGGAAAAGAGACTGGTCACATACATGGCAACAGAGCCAAGTCAGGCGGGACACTTCCAGTTTTTCAAGCCAAGAATGGCTTTATTGTAGCTGTCTACTGCCTGAAAGTGCATCTGCTTCAATAGAAGTCAACGGGGAATATATAGTTTTTCAAACTCTCTTATGCTCTTAGTCTAAAATGTTTGCATGTATGCGGTCACAGGAGGTTCTCAGCTACCTTCCTTTCAAGGTTGGCTAAATCTTAGGTACAAATTTGCTGGAGAGCTCCCAAGTTTCCATGTTCCACTATCTGGCAGTTGCTCATCTAGTCAATTTTTTCCTCTTTCCGTTCTCAAACTTGTAGTGGTGTCATACATGCCAAAAGACCGGATTCGAGCAGGAGAATCCCAATTTATTTTTTAAGCCAAAAACTGTTTTTTTTAATCTGTCTAATGTCTGATATTGCCTCTGCTTGAAGAGAAGTCAACAGGAAAGACACATCCCCCCGATTTTCTTTCAAAATCTCCCACTATCATTTTCTAAAATGTTGGCATGTATTTGCTGTTGATTCCAATATAAAATCAAGACTACAAGTCTTAAAATGCACAGAAAACGCAATGGATTGGGCGAGCTCCTCGCACATGGATTTGGGTAACTTGAGAACTTTATTACTGTTGCAGGAGTTTTAAAATTGTCACTGCACTTTCATGCTATCCAACACCCTCTAATAAAAAAGAGAAATGTTCAGATTTTAAAACTACTGATAACATAATAGTGAGGTAACCAGAAAATGACAGGCCGTTGGACCGATGATGACATCGTAGAAAATCATATAACTTTATACAAGACAATGTTTTGGCCCAGAAGTACTCGTGGGAAATAAATGACCCGATAACTTACAAGTAATTTTCATTATTCCTAATCCTACTCATCACGTCATTACTTCTTGAGGTGACACCCATCTCCAAAGATAGTAAATCAGACAGGGATGCTAAATTTAAGTCCCACACACCCTCAGCTGGTTCTATATAAGGAAATAGAATTCCCAGCATCTTCATGTATTCCCTGGTTCTACCAAAGAACTGGAAATTAGAAAGGTGGGTTTTATATATTGACTGGAATGAGGATGATTATGACTAAGAGTAATGAAGATTACCTGTAAATAATTAGGCCATTACCTCTAAGTCCCTCGTCCTTGTCCTAGTAATTATTTCAGGAGGTATACCAATGCAAAACTGGCCTTTGATTTCAAAAGAAAATGCACACTATATAATGCAACACCGTCCTGACCTATAGAATTCAATGCATAGATGTGAACCGAAAACCCACATCCAATACAATTTCATACACATCATGCAAGAACACACTTATATTGTTGCAGAAAGCAAAACATCAGAACCAACGTTTTTGCTTGTATTATCAACACTTTTAAGACGATAATGTCTAATGAATGTGTTATCCAATGACCAAGTTCCAGCAGTATACCCCTCATGCAGAGGAATTAGCTGAATCTCAACCCAAGACTGAGACTCCTGTTGTTGATTCTGCCTGCACGCTGGAGCTGGTCCCTTCCTCTTATTTTGCATATTCCAAAATGATAATCTCTTTAAACTATCTACTCGAGGTTATTTTTGAAGCTTTGATTACCTCTACCAGCATTACCATAAGTGTCAAATAGATTGTCTGATTTCCTAAATGTGCTGGATCTATCAAGATAAATGAATAATACCCTTTTAACATTCACACATTGAAACAATCTATCCTTCTCTGTAGAAGGAGAAGGAAAGAATGAAGATAGAACAATCTCTTGGGAAATATGGTAATGTAAGTTAAGTTTGGGAAGAAGATGATCAGGCCCTAAAATTCCAAAAAGCGTAGCTAGCGTTGATAAAGTGGACAATACAGGAAAGCTAGCAGCTCACCCAATCTACAAGCAGAAGTAATTGCCACTAAAAAGGCAACTTTGTTAGAAAGAAATTTCAAATCTGTAGAAAATAAGGATTGAAAGAGAGAATGTTGTAAAGCTGGAAGAACAAATGAAAGATCCCAAGGAGGTGTTCTATAGGGAGAAAGGAGCCTAGAAATAGAAAACTTCCTAAACAGGCGTACCACCAAAGAATTAGCCTTTCAAAAGGCGTGTTGAGTTATCATAAATTAATGGAGACGACTCAGGTAAAGGTAAAGAGTTTATTTTGGAACGGCAATCTCTCACCGACGGCACCGGCCCTGCTAGTAAGAGGATCTCCAGCAACTACCAAACTCCATCAGATCAAATCCTGTCACCACCACGTCAGTGCATCTAAGAGCTCAGAGGTAAAATTATGTAAGGACACATGCAAGGCATACACCCCCCCTCAAATAATAAAAACAAAGCAGGACTTGCATGTAAAGTAGTATTGCAACACAAAACACATGAATGTGGAAAGTGGGGAAACAACCCAACACAAAGCTATTATAGAGGAAAGTGGGGGGAGAATGGCACTACAGTCCCTGCTGAGCAACAGCTTTGTAGCAGATAACAAAAGACACAAAATAACAATTGAAAGACAACAGAAAGAAGAAATCCAGGCACCCCCATACATGTTTCGGTAGTTCGATCTTCTGTTGAACCGGTAAGCTTTTCTTGACACATCTTACTGGCATTTGACTGCTCCACGTGGGAATTACTTTCTTGTGCATCATGTGACTCATCACCTTTATAAAATTGGTCAACATATGTGTAGACTCTAACAAAATCCCATGCTGTGTAGGAGTCCATCACATAATCATGGATAACCCCAGAGTTAGTATCATATCCCCGCACTCACCAACCATGCACGAAACCTAGGGGTCATCCTCGACTGCACACTCTCCATGACAAAGCAGGTCAACGCCGTCTCCTCCTCCTGCTTCAACACCCTTCGTTTGCTTCGCAGGATCTTCAAGTGGATCCCCACCGAAACTAGAAGGACGGTCAACCAGGCACTCATCAGCAGTAGACTGGACTACGGCAACGCACTCTACGCAGGAGCCCCGGCCGCACTCCTGAAACGACTCCAACGCATCCAGAACGCCTCCGCACGCCTGATCCTCGACATCCCCAGCCACAGCCACATCACACCCCACCTGAAGGACCTGCACTGGCTCCCCATCAACAAGAGGATAACCTTCAAGCTCCTCACCTATGCACACAAGGCACTCCACGACACCGGACCAGCGCACCTCAACAGCCGACTCAGCCGCTACACCACAGCCCGCCAGCTCCGCTCCGCAGACCGCATCCTCGCCACCGTCCCCCACATCTGAAGAGTGACCACCGGCGGCAGATCATTCTTCCACCTCATCGCCAAGACATGGAACACCCTCCCCATCCGCCTACGGCAGACCGAAGACCTCCTGACCTTCAAGAGACTCCTCAAGACCTGGCTCTTCGAACAGTAGCAGCGTCCCCCCCCCCCTCCCAGCACCTTGAGACCCTCACCGGTATGTAGTGTGCTTTACAAATGCTATGATTGATTGATTGATCTGCCTTCCATGACTGTCCCACCATCTGCACTGCAGGAATAGCACCTTGTACAGGGTGATGAAAAAGAGGTGCTGTATGTCCATGCATGCACTTAGTCATCAAATCACCACACAAAAAACTTGCATCAACAGTACACATTTTTTCAGATTGGCATCTTGCTCATACTCCACCACCAACCATTTTGGACTCACTGATCCCTTGCTTACTTTGGTAATGCCAGTAACAGGAAAGAGCTTAGACTAGCTCTTTCGAACATTCCCAGGGTGGTGGATTTTCACTGGGTCACCTACACTGAAGTCACACACCGTTTCTTGTTTAACACAGTTGTATTTGCATTAAATTTTACTCTGCACCTCTTCTATTCTTTTCCTCACAAAAGGCATATCAATCACGTCTTTTTCTTGGCAGCACTCAACAAAATAACTGGGAACGAACTTAGTGAGAGGCTCCTTGAGATGCAGAAGTCTAAATGGAATTACTCATGTTGTGGGATGCCGTGTTACATTGCAATTTCAAAACATATCCCTTGGAGCCTTTTCTGCATTCAGTTTCAAAGACAACATGAACTGAATGCTATCATTGGAGAAACTATTTGCCCATTCTACAAATCTGTTACTATGAGGGTTATTCACAGCAGCAGCCTCGTGCTTTATTCCGGCACCAGACAGGAATTCTTGAATTTCATGTGAAATCTATTTGACACTGAAAGTAACGTTCTCGGGTGCCCTTCTATGGCGAATGTGTTCTCCAAGTACTTGACAATGCTATTGGTGGCCGGATTCCTCAATGTGGTGTAGTACATCCACTTGGAATGATAATGACAATTATCAATCTCATGTCAGAGAAACAACACCAAAAAGGCGCGTCAAAGTCAATTATTACTTTTTCCAATGCCTTATAAGGAAATCCAACTAAGATCGAAGGTTGATTGTGTGTAGCCAACTTTTTATCTGCTTTGTGACAACAAAAACATGATTCTCTAAAGAGCTCAACAGTGTGATCCAGGGTCAGTCATCAGTACATCTTTCTGTCTCTTTTTTGTGACAATCATACCCTAGTGTCCCTGATGAAGGGAAGTGATTAACCTGGTTTTAACTCAACAGGAGGAATGACATATCCACTTTTGAGGATTAGCTCTCCCGCAATACTTAACTTGTCATGACCCTAGACAAAGTTGGTAATTCACCCTAAAGACATCTTAATTAGGCCATCCCATAACAATTTCTTGCTTGGCTTCACATAATACTATCAGCGTGCATTGCACATATCCACTCAACTTACACACTGCCTTCCATATACTTGTCACCTTAGCCAAACACCAAGGGAAACCTTGCTAGGAACTACGCTCTTGCATGGTTCTTGTCTGAAATGTGCTGCAAGTCAGAATAAAACATTTTAGACAGTACCTGATCAATCTCGGCAGTGCATTCCCTATGCCATTTCATCTGGCGGATATATCAACAGTTTGTGTTCAGTGCACAACAGAGGTTCTGTAGCCCAGATGCATGGAAGAGCCTCTCTCTCTATTATACTGTAGTGCACTTGGGAGTTTCTCAAAGACCTCAAACTGTCATGCCATGGCTTTCTAGAATTGTGACCACTTAATCGAGTATGTGGCTATGTTCCTTGTTTGTATCGGCAAATAACAAAATATTGTCCTAAAAGGCATATACGCTTCTCAAACCTCTGAACAAGTGATACACCAGCTTTTGAAAAACAGATGCCTCTGAGGCTAGGCCAATGGACATCCATAGACACAGGTAGCCATCGAAAGGAGTAATACATGCGCTTAGAAATCTCGACTAATCAGTGTTAGACCTGTCAGCCTTAGAGTGGTCTCCCCTACATTTTTTTGTTGCCCTTTTTGCCTCCCCTTTTTATCCTATATTTCGTTGGACTTAGGACTCTGGGCGCCTCACCACTGCTAAACAGTGCTGAGGTGCGGGTGCTCTCCCCTAAAACATTGTGAGGCTGGCATATCTGCCACAAGCCCCTGCTACTGCAGTAAGGCTAATCCTCCATAGGCTAATATTGGGAACCTCTCCTTATGGGATAACTTCTGACAGGAACCTAATAAGTCTGTCATGTTTGGTCTTGTTGGACTCGGGGCGGGGAACCCTTTCCAATGATATATAGGGTTTGGGCATTCCTTCGCTAGGGATCCCACTTTTATAAAGGGGACCTTTTCCTGCCTACACTTAGATAAGGCTCTGCAGACTCCCCCCTCCCCTCTGCATACTGATAGCCTGCCTGGGTTGGGAGTTGAGAGTGGTGATTCACACCTTCTTCCGTGGGATGAGCTGTGATGGGCTGCCCACTGTAGCCTTAACGTCCTGTCTCTCGTCACTGTGACAGCTAGGTCAGGGAAGGCAGGGAACATACCAGAACTCCCTGGACTCTTCCAGAAGCCCCTGCCCCCAGACCTTTCCAGAGACTTCCGCCACTTTCTAACCCCTGGACTGTAGAATATATAAGGGAGGGTCCTGGCCTCACATTCTTGTTACATTGCTGGACCTGGAAGAATCCCTGCTGGAGTGAGGACTGCTGCGCAGGAGGATTGCCATTGGGAAGGAGGCTGACTGCTCCAAGGAACTGCTGCCCCACAACCTGCTGAGCTGCCCTACTGCCTGCTGATCCTGCCCTGCAAGAGGAGACTGAAGAAAACACCACCAGAGTGTGTCCACCATATTCACAAGAACTGCCTCTTTGGGACTGTACCCTCTTTAACTTACAGAGAACTATCTTTCTTGGGACACATCGTTTTAAGGACTGCCTTTTGGGGAAAACAACTCTCATAAGGACTTGTCCCTGCATCTCTGTGCCTGCAGACAGCATCACTGGCCCTGGGACCTTTAAAGACTGCCTCTGCCGCCCAGGGGGTGTGGAATCCTTTTCTCTAGCACCCCCAAAGACACCGCCGCTGCCCGGGACCGAACTGTGCCACGTAGCGCTGTGAAGGGACTGAAGCGCTGAAGACCTGGTGCCCTCAGGAACCCCTAAGGCGTGGTATAGCGCTATGAAGTAAAAGCGCCACGATTCCGTCCCCACTGCCACCACCTGGACCCCTGGGCAAAGTGTAGAGTGTGAGCGCTGTGGCAACGGGAGCGCTGCGCTCTGGAATTAGAGGATACTTTAGGAAACTGCCTCCCGATCGTCACCGCCGCAGCCTGGGCGGAAAGTGCACCAGGACCGCTCTGAACACTTTGCTTTCTCTCCGTGATCACCGCCGTGCTTCGGGAGCCCGGGGCGAGTCATCCCAGGCATCAGGAAAAGCCGCGCTGGGATTGGTGCGACGTCAGCCCCAGGCCGCGCTGTGATTGGCCCTGAGCCTCCGGGATTCCCTGCTCGTCATAGAAGGGCCGCGCTTGGATTGGTGGTTGCCCCGAGGGCTTCCCCAGCGCCGGCCAGAACAGGGAGAGTTGCACCGAGGACCGGAGGAGAACCGAACTGCCGCCAGCCCCCATCCGGCTCCCAGGTAAAGCACGTGTATGTGCCGAGCCTCCCACGCCTATCATTGTCTTGGGCGGGAGGCCTCTTGGGGAAGCTGCTCCACTGGGAAGCGGGATGCGGGGGCTGTATAGCTTGCTAGCGGGCCTCCCAGGACTGTCCTGAAAACTGGATTGTGATCATTAGAGTGAACGCGGGCCAAGGTTGCGAACTTGCTTTGTGTTGGGGGCATCTACCAAGTACCTCAGACAGTGCGATCCCCTCATTGGGGACCACATCCTCACTGAGAGCATTAACGCCGGGAAGCTAAATCCCGTGGGGCCAAGACTAATGTGCTGACTTCAGTAACTGGGAACCCCTAAATTGTGTTTTTAATGATTGTTGGCCCACCAAAGCCCTGCCAGAGAGTGCCATATTATTTCCCACACCGAGGACACTGGGAGAAAGACAGTACCTGTAGGAGCCCTTGGCACCCCTGAGCTTTTGGGATGCATTTTGATTAATGATTGACCTTGCCTGGGAACAGGATTCGTGATTCTTGATGATTGATCTTGCCTGGGAAGTGGATTTGTTTCTATTAATTATTGACTTTGCCCGGAAGCTGGATTTATTTGATGCTTGACTTACTTTATATGCATCTGGAGTACCCTGATTATTGAACGTGTCATTCTTGGATCTTGCATAATTCTTAGATAAAGATCTTTATATTTTTATATAAAAATTGGTGTAGTGTCTCTTTCTTTTGTGCGTGTTTTACTGGAAACTGTGGGTGTGTTGCACAAGTACTTTACACATTACCTCTGAAGATACGCCTTTGCTGCTCTGCGGCAAGCTACCAGGTCGGAAGCGGTGGTCCCTACTTGGACTAGGGTGCATACCCCTGCCAACTAGAGACCCCGGTTCTAACAATCAGATAAAGTGATTTGATGGTACACTGCTCTCAAACAGATGGCTAACAAGTGATGCACACCTCCGAACAGACCTTGTATCACCACAATTATAGGCAAAGGGTGACAATCGATTATAGTATTTTCATTCAACATTTTTAATTCAGTGCATTAGTGGATTTCCCCATTTGTTTGCCACTACTACTGAGGCAATTCACTTGGATGAGCCAACAGATTTGATCACCTTATTAGGGACCACCTGGCTCAGATACTTCTGTAATTACTCCTTGATGCTTAGAGGTACTTGTAAATAACTGGGCCGGCTCCTTTTTTTGAAGTCAATGGAGTGTTCAAACCTCTTCACACAGTCAAATTAGTTTTTGAAGACATCTTGTTGTATATCCCTTTTTTTCCAACTGTACCAATGCTATGGAACATGAAGTCCCAGGGTTTAAAATCATTCCAAATGCTCCTGGGGTCTCCAACCCAGTGCACCATACCCCTTTTGGCTACTTACACTTTGGTATGCACCTCTCTATCCTTATATTTCACAGTTTCCCAAAAATATCAAAGCATTTCAATCTAAAGAGAACAACTGACCATCAGACCAATTTTGAAGGTACGTTGATCAGAAATTATGGAAATTGGGGAACCTGCCAGCCGCGGCCCATGGAGGGATTTGCGTTGGGGCGAAAGGCGGGGCGGGGGAGGGGCCACCCTGCCCCTCCTCCGCCCCACCTTTCGCCCCACCGCAACTCCCTCCACGGGCCGCGGCTGGAACCTGCATTTAATATAGCTTTCAAAGAAACCTTCCCAATGTCAAATATGCAAGTGGGTCACCCTTGTTAGAAGGCTCTTGTACTGGGTCAGAATCTATAGATAGGACCAAATTACAACTTTGCATGTCATCTTCTACACTCCGGTCCTGTGTCCTGAGCTTTCTTTTGCCTATTTTTATAAACTCTAACAAAGTGACCCACTTTGTCACAGTTGTTACATTTCCTTTTGGATGCTGGACAACTACCAGAGTTTGGTAAATGATAACATCAACCAAATTTGAAACAAAAGGTTTGTTTAGAGTTCTAGTAGTCTAACCTTTTACTCTCCTATCTGGCAGTATCCATTTTAGATGTTGAAAATGAAATAACATTATTAGATGTCAAATCACATGATGAAGTAGTGGCATTCAAGTGCATCCAGAGGCCAGAGCAGAGTGTGCAGTGCCTTTAGTTATGTCTATGCTCTCAGCCAAACTTGGATTTTTGAAACACAGCAGCTGCTCTCGCGTCTTTTTGTCATGGCAGTCGGTTCACTATAATCTGATCCCTCAAGTACTGTTCTAGTGTTGCATCAAAAAACCAGTGGAAGCAAGTATGGAGCAGCTCAGTCTCATAGCTGCCAGTTCATTCATTATCCAGTGGTCTCCCAGTATAGAATCAATGCTTCACTATTACAGTGTTAGGATTATCTGAAAAGTAGAGGTTCGGTCTCTCTACGGCTTCAATTTATTCATTCCAATACCCAAAATGAGAATTTTCCAGAATGATTTCTGGAAGATGCCAACATTCTTTGCTCCTGTGATTCTAAGCAATTGCATAAGATGGCCAGTCTTTCCAAGTCACATTTCTTGGCATTTATTACATACTAAATGCTTCTCAAATGCTCAATTATTTTGAAGTTGTACCTTAGTGTGATCTCCGTTTGCTTTCCAGAGTCACTGGAAGTGTATGCTTGTGAATGTTAAACAAATATTTCTTAAGAGCAGTGACAGTATGAGAATACTGCTTGGAGTTGCTTGGCCTTTCCATCAGTTGTGACCCCAGTGTTAGTTCCTTTCTCTCAGGGTTTGCAGAATCACAAAGGGCCATATGCACAAAACCATTTTTGGGGTCGTGTACAACCCCATTTTCAGAAACGTGCCATTTCTAACTGCAAAAATGCTTTTTTATATGTACAAAGCACAAATTGTGATTTTGTAACATGTTACCCAATCGCAATTTGTGTTTTATGATTCGGTATTTGGAAGGGGTGTTTTTAGGATGTCTCTTCCAACAGAATTGCAGTGGTATGTATGAATGTTTTGCAACCAAATAACTATTCATAATTCATATTTTATTAACACCTCAAAGCAAGTGGTAACCATTCACAAATGGGAAGGGGTCCACAATGAACCCCTTCCCCATTGTAATTGTTAAGCAAATATTTTTTAAGAGCACTACTCAAAAACAGGCTGTATTTAAAAAAAAAAAAGGTTGCAGTCACAGACATGGTGATCTGTTGACCCCAGCAGGTCACCATCTCTATGATGGCTGAAATTTCTAATGGGTCGCAAAATGCAAGCTACCTCATTAATATTCATAAGGTAGGATTTGCAACCCACTAGGAATTGCTATCTCAGTTTTGTACATTTTCGTATATTAGGAATTATGATTTCCAAGAAGAGGGGCACAATTATCTATATCTGGGGTCTGTCAAAATTCTATTTCTTATCAATTATTTTGGACTCCCATTGATGTATACTTATCGCATTAATTTTAGTACTTGCTTTTTTCTATGATGATATGCTTGTGTATATATTGTTCTTGTATAAGTAGCTCGCTTCATTATCTACTAACTATATAGTAGTATATGTTTTCCTTCCCTTCCCTTTCCCTTTTTATAAGTTTTCATTGCATATTTCTATCTGCATATTTTGACATGCAATTTTCATGTATTTTGAAAATATCTGAACTTAAAAAAAAAAGGAATTATGATTTCCTATTTGCGTTTCGGTAAGAATCACAATTAGGAAATTAGAATCCCTTAATTTTGTACATACGCCCCAAAGTCTCAGATGGGTGTTGCACTGAATCATGTGCTGCTTCTAAATTACGTTCTTTATTCATGTTTAATGTTTGAGCGCCATCCTGTGGCTTAATGCACTCAAGTTTCTCTGATTAAGGCAGGTTTATTAGAGTTTATTCGGAGTAGTGACGCCAGCCGTGGCAGTACCCAGATCCCCATCAGGCGAACAGCGCCCATAGGGCTGAAAGGGCTTTAGCACACATGCCAACCCTCCCGATTCAGGCGGGAGACTACCGATTTCAAGGCTAGTCTCGCGGTTTCCGATTACTGCATGCAGACACCTGATTCAAAGCTTTGTCAAACTGCCAAAAATCAAATATTGATACCTGTCACGCACTCTCCAATCTCCCCCTCCAAAAATTACCTCTGACATCAAAGGTTAACGTTTTGTCCTTAATACTTGGAGGGGTAGATTAGAGCATGTGACAGGCCTCAACATTTTATATTTGACAGGTTTACATTGAACAAAGTTTACAACTTCAATAGACCAGATTCAGACAGATTGCCTCTGCTTCAATATGTCAGTGGAGAAAATACATTCTCCCTACTATTTGTTTAATTAAATCTCCCACTTGACTGTTCTAAAATGTTGGCTTGTGTGCTTTAGCCTCCTCCTCCTTCCTAACAGCCCGAGCTGAGAGAGCTTCCCAGACAAGCACACAGTTCTTGAGGTGTGCTGGGCTGGCTGGACAATGTCTGGAGTCTTATCTCAGCCTTACCGAAGCATTTTACAGGTCTTTAAAAGACCATTTGCTTGTTAACGAGGCTTTGTTGTTTTTTCATAGGTTTCTGAAGCACTTGTGCCTCCACTCTTCATATTCCTTAAATGTGCAAATTACTTTTGCTGCCACAGTGTGGGAATGCCTTACCTGAAAAGTAACGTTAGACTTTGTTTTTTTGCTATTTTATATAGCGCAAATTCGACCTGAAGGAATTGAGGCACTTTACATGAGCACCAGTTATGTTACACAAGGACACATTCATGTTGGTAGGCACAGGGAGATTAAGGGATTTGCTCAGAATCACAGGATGTTGAGCTGAAGCCAAGACTCGAATCTGGTTCCCTACCTCAAAGTCAGCAGCGCTGGCAGTTGTGCCACATCCTTTCTAATTTCAAGGCATATCAATAGCATGAAAGTTTGTTGAGGACCCACAAGTTATTTATTTCCTCCACCCTCAATCCTTGATCGATGCCATAATGGAAATTATATCTGAGATCCCGCTTGCTAGCATGGATAGCAAACATGCTGAGTTACTCAGAACTCAGAGTGCCTGGCTTGCATTCAGACAACTCACTAATCATTCACAATGCACACCTTGGACTCACAGCGATCACACTGTATTTACACTGATCACCATGTACTCACGCCCTTCACCCTAACGCTCAGCCTGCACTCACTTGACACACCACACACCTGTCACTTTCAGCCTGCAGTGGCACCACTCACAGCAATCACACTGTACTTACCTCACTCTCCATGTACTCAGGTCATTCACCCTGCACACGTTGTGCCCCCTGCACTTACATGACACACCTCTCACGTGTCACTCCTACAGCTCACATTGCAGTCTCATCACGAACCCTGCACTCAGTCTCAAACAAGCATATCAGTCACATTGCATTCATTCTCCCAACTATCCACTTTCAACTTTACCCAAACTCAAATAGGCACATCACTCACCCTGCACTCACATCATTCACCCTGCACTCACTCCTCCCACCCTACTTTCCTATGGGAACATCGCTCATCCTGCACTTCGGTCACTCACATAGCTCACCCTTCACTCACATGGGCACACCACTCAACCTCCATTCACACCACTCAAACAGGCACAGCACTCACCCCGGACTCATGCCACTCACCCTGCACTCCAGTCTTTCACCCTTCACTCATATAGGCACACAGCTCAACCTGCACTCACACAGGCATTCCATCCACCCATCACTCATACAGCTCACACTGCTTGCACACAGGCACACACATGTGCCAGAACTCACAGGGACACATTGTAGGAAGGTGGATATCTGACTATGGTTCCCCCCAACTTTTTGCCTAGTGTTTTGCTGGTTTTTGACTTAGTTGGCCTGGGATCCTGCTATTCAGGACCCCAGGCTTCCTGCTCTCTCTGTTAAAATGGACTCCATGTACCTTAGGTACATATCTAATTGGATAATGGGTCACCTTATCAGTCCCTGTACAGTGTACCTTAGGTACCGAGGGCATAGGTGTACCCAGGGCCTACCAGGGGCTGAAGCATGTATTATGCCACCCCTGGCTGGCCATCTAAACAGACACAACTGGCTGGTACGACAGCTGGGGCAAGATGGTGTAATCACCCTTTGCTGTAGATATAGTATACCTATATCTAACCCCAAAATGGACACATATACTCCTATCAGTCACTCCTATGGCAGGCCTTATCAATCCTGAAGGCAGAGTGCTTGGAATTATGTGAGATGGTGCTCTAGCATGAGCTGAGCCTGTCTGCAGCTTGTGGAACCAAGTCCCTATAGCTGTTCCATGATAACACTATACCATATACTCTTAAGTGCATTATAATCCTCGCGGTTATTTCTAACGTTGGTATAGCATTATCAAAACATGTCGAGTAAGGTGTCATACGAATTGGAATACTACCCCCTCGCCAGTTCTGGCGACGGGGGTAGCATTCCACCCTTTTAGAGGGACACAACATGTATGTAACTGTGAAGCCCGGTTAAAGTTAAGCAGAGCCTCAGCATCACAAAATGGATGCTGCCACCGCAGACACAAGTCTGACCTCCTGCTGCTGGGAGTCCTTCCAGCGAGGGAGGCCTGGACAAAGGGTTTCCTGCCTTGGGAGGTGCTAGCACCACTCCAGACAGGATTTTGTGTATTAGGTAGGACAGGCCTGAAAGGAATGAGACATGCCTGGGGCACACAAGGTGCCCTGTGCATACACCGGTTCAAACCAGTTGCTGGGGCACTCCAGCCCCAGCTCTGGCGCGAAACCGGACAAAGGATAGGGGGTGTAACCACCCCCCTTCCTGGTCCCACCCATGGGAGGGACCTAGTCACTAGTGCAGCCCCCTTTAGCAGGATAAAGGTAGGAGCTGGTCCCATTCCAAGTTAGATTAATCCTGACAACTTTACAAGAAGAAACTCTGGACTTCGACGTTCTGCTCCACAGAAGACTGAAGAATATCCCTTGTGGGCAAGGAGTGTCCACCCTGCAACTGCAGGCACCATCAAGCGTCCTAGCGGTTCACTTTGTCATCTGTACTGCCGGATCCAGACTTCAGAGCCCGACGAGACCCGGACTTCCAGACCTCTCCGACCTCTACCTACATCTGCAGCACAGCTGAGATCCGTGGGTGCGACGAGACACGTGAGACCGGCCATCTTGAAGAAACTGCACTTCGCTTCCAGCACGACTTCAGAGGCATCCTCGAGAAAGTGCTTTGGGGATTGAGAAGCCCCAGCCCCGAGCAGCTCCTGCACCGAAGACCAGCCCTCCAGCATCCATGAGATCTGCGTGGGGCCCTTTTGCTTGGTTGCTGCTCGACGCGTTGTCTGGTCACTTGCCGGCTGGCTAGTGACCTCCTAGACGACGATCCAAGAAATCTACACTGCTGGTCTGGTTGCTCCAGACTGGCCCTGGCTCCCTTCCAAAAGAGGGGCACCCCGGACCCTCCTGGTCCACTCCAGATGCCGTTTCCACTCACCGCGTGGGTTGCCTTTGCCAAGGCCTGTTGACTCCAAATCCGGGTCCGGCACCGCCGACAGCGAGAGCCTGCGTGGGACAGCTCGTGCCTCCATCCTGGTCGTCGAAGGCACCTCCTGGTCCACGTGGCTGCAGAGACAAGCGTCCACTCTTCACCTGATCGCGACAACAGCATCTGGTTCCCTCCTGGTTCCACACCGGTCACTGGCTAGTGACTTTCAACACTGTCCCCTCTGCTTTCAGGTCTTCATCTTCCTCGATCCACCCGTGGATCGCACCGGACATCTTCCTCCTGGTCGCCTGCAGCATCTTTCTTCAAGGCTCCATAGACTTCGACGCGGAAACCCGACACACTTTGACACCTATGCACCCGCAGCCCGTGGGTGAGGTAACAAGGGCATTTCGGTGCTCAAGGGTAGATTGACTCTCCTAGTATCCAGGTATCCTGTCGTTTCAGTCTTAACTAGTAGGAACTGTCTTTTACTTACCTTTTCGTAATTTGTTCTGCCCATTGACTTTGTTCCGCATCCCGCGTGTGAGTTCACACTCTGCACACGTGTCCCGTGGGCCTCCCTTTACTTACCTAAGGTTAGGGTAGGGTAGTCCCAGCGAACCTACAGCCTCTGGGCATCTTCATTTCCTAAATCGTTCTATTTATACCATTTACTTAGTATATGGTTTGCCGTGCCCCTAGGGCACCATTGTAATTTTGTGCAACTTATCGTATTTTTCCTAAGAGATTGTCATGTGCTTAGCCCTCTGATCTCGTAAAGAGTTCAGAGGTGTTTGTTATTAATAAATATATTGTTTATTTTCATAACAACCTGTGTGGTGTCCTTTCATCGGGTATTCAAGGGGTTATATGTGGTAAAACAGCTGGCTTCACATGCCAAAAGAGTTTAGCCTAAGACTGCTCTGTCCATGCTACCATTAGGATAGCTGGTCTATAAGGTTGACTTACAACCAATCACCATAAGGGTTGTTTGGACTGATACAAGGTGATCACTAGAACTAGTGAGCATCATATATCATGCCAACTTCTCACACACATCACTCACTCTGCACTAACTTCTCTCACCATGTGATTACCAGTCACTCCCACAACTCACCATGAACTCCTGCTGGTCAACCTGCCCTCACACAGGCACACTGGTCACCCAGCACACACACAGCCACACATCACCCACTGTGCATTTACACCACTCGCACCTCCTGTCCTGCACTCATTCCTCTCACTTTGTATACACTACTCCCACCGACACTCACATGGGCCTTTCTCTCACTGTGCACTCATATAGCTCACAGTGCACTCACATTGGCACACCTTTCACCCTACTTGCGCAACACTCAACCTGCATTCACTCCCACTATTCACATCACCCAACACTTACATGAGCAGACCTGTTATGCTGCACACATAACAAACATGTGCAAAGCCCCTTGTTGTATACAGTATGTCTTGCAAGAGAGAGTGCATGCACAAGCAGCACGTGCCCTTTTACAACCAGATACCTAGTCATTTGCATCTGTAACTACATGGCCAGTTCAAGAGGGGAGAATGGACTGAGGATGTGGGATGGCGAAATTAGGGAGTTCAGGGCTGAGGCTTTGAGGTATGGTAAGGGATTGAGGATCAGTCTGAGGCTGTGGGGATAAGCTGGGAGCAAGTGTTTATTTGGTACAGGAGGGGAAAGTAGGCGAAAGCTGGAGAAGGGAAAGAAGACACAACAGGCTAAGGATGAGACAATGAGACAGAGGGTGTGAGCTGGTGAGGGAACAGAGTGGGGACTTAGACCAATGGTGCATTGCAGGTGGGAGAAGTAGCACTGGCTCTGAGTTAATATTTAATCCTTCACCTCAGCTCCCGTGGCCTGCATAGGGGCCTGGTGTTTTCGCTACTGCTGAAGCCATGACATAGATCTGCGTTGGACCCATTGGCCTGCATGACATAGTGCTCTTTGGATGTAGGTACCTCACTGGAGAACTGTCTGAGGCTGTGCGCACCGGCACCAGCTTCTGTAGGACACTTGGGCTCAAGTACTAACAATATTTCAGCTGAGAGGCTGGGGCTTGTGAAAGCAACCCAAAGCTTGGGCTCTGCATGGGAACACAGGCAGCAGCATTGAGGTTTTCTGTTCATCTTCTCAGTTTAGACAAGCTCAGTTGCTGCCAGTCGCGTAACATAAGCCCCGCAACCCCCGCGGTGCGGGGGCCTCGAGCTCCAGGGTGCCCCCTCAGCGAAAATGGTAGGTGGTGGCCTGGATCCTACCCTGGGTACTTTGCAAGGGGTCCCCCTCAAATTTTGTTACGCCACTGCTACTCCAAAGCATGACCAAAGGGTTGCAGGTGATGCTATAGCATTGACCAATTACCCCTCGGAGCTATCACTGTGCTAGACAGTCCATTTTTAGCGAGCTTAAGTGTTTTAGAGGGGTTTTGAACGTTTGACAGTTAAGTTAACCCTTGATCTCTAGCATCTGCATTGTGATTTCACCACCTCACTGCTTATTTGTTGATTGGTTAAAAAAATTAGGCCGAAAATCACAAAGTGAATGTAAAAAAAAACTTTTTACATAGTTGCTCATTGTACTGTGTGACACCTTCTGCCACTCCTAGGCTTTCCATTCACCACAATGGTTCATTCTGCAATGAGTGTTTATTTTAATTTTTTAATTTTTTTTTACATTGTACGATGGGTCTGAAAATCCCAACATGCAAAGTGTTACTGGATAAAAACCATGTTTGACATGGAGTCAAGCATTTCATAAGATCAATTGGATGCTGTGAAATACATTTTTAAAAAGTGGAATAATTTGTTTCCAATAGTGTAACTACTTGTATAATGCTGTGATGGCGCTTTTAAAAAAAGCGCATTACAGCACTATACAAGTATCTTAACTTTTCACTATCGTTTCGAGTTACGTCATGGGTTGCCATAACATAACGCCTTATCCAGAAGCTGTACAGTGTTTTTTCAATCCTCTTAGTTTTATTCAAAATCACAGTTTCCATTTCTTTACTTTCATGCATTTGTGGCCAATAATCTAACACAGTTCGTATCTAAACCCATTGTGCCTTAGACTTTCATTGAAATCTTTGTAAGTGAATGACATTGACTACGTGGAGCTAGGTAGTGCACAGTGCACAATTGTCATGTCAGAATAAGTATTAGAATTACCAGTAGGTAGCAGGGAAAGCTGACTGGAGCCAAGATACCTGATACCTGCCTTGCTTCAGAGGAACCTGCCCTATGTCCTGTAGAGAGACCTAAACATGAGACAGGAGATCTGAACAAGGAGAGCTGACGATGGGCCTATAGATCCCAATGACAGACCCACTGGAAGAGTTCACAGGTAAAAGGGTCCTCTAACCACAGTATCTGAAGTGGTAGTACCATAGGAAATCCTGATGCCTTGGCAGCATGGTCAAATGCCTCAGGACTTTCCCTTGATGTATGCCTGACACACCTGTATTACTTCAACCCTTTAAATGATTTTAAAGCCCATGCTTCCCTCTCCATTGCTCAGACCCCCAGGATATTGCGGCATAGATTTGCAAATTTAGCGGCACAAAAATGGAAATTTAGCGGCACAAAAATGGAAATTTAGCGGCATTTTTGCGGCCCTTCATTTTACTTGAAATCATTCCTTTTCAGCCTTAAATCAATGCCAACTGATTTAGCAGAGTTTTCCACTGTGAAATAGGCATGTTTAAAATTTTTGTTGCTCTACAGAAGCACAGCTCCAATATGCACCTCGTGAGAGAGGTCCCTATTTCTCCCTGGGGTGTTCTAGCACCCTTGTATTCACCCCTGCCGAGGCACCGCTGCCTCCTGGACCCTTCCAGAATGTGCTACACCTGTGGGCCACGAGGAGTGTTTGCCTCAGGGACAGAGTGAGTTTTCTTCTATACCAATCTGCACGTCTCCATCTGCACATGACTTAGGTTTGGCATGAAGTCCACAATTAAGTAACTGTATCTGAATCGTTTTTGGCCACTATAGGTGTGGCAGGGTATACTCAGACATGAGTCCCTTGCTCACTGCTCCATCAGGATTCAAGCAAGCCGGGCCGACGAGGCTGAAATGCCAGAAACCGGTCCCCGGTAGCTTGTATCCTTTCTGGTGAAGAATTGGCTTGGTAGTTTGGTCTGCCCTGTTCCCATGATGCACTGGGCCAGGGACAGACTAATTTGCATATAGCCAGGTTCTGAGCTGGGATGGGGCAGTGAGCTAAATAACGGTGATGGATCAAGCCCTGATCTTTGGACTGGGTAAGAGTGGTCTGCTTAATTCAGACACTCTGTTCATCACCACCCCCTTTTCTGAATCACAATTAAGTAACAGCAGAGGGGTGTGTGCAGGGTTTTAAGTAGGATGAAAAAACTGGGGGTCTCCCACAGGGGCGTGGCCGATGTAATTAAGGGCCTGGCTTAAAACACTTATGCTAAAAATCTGAACTTAGTATAGTGTGCTGCCCCAAATGGTATTTTGCTGCTTCTGTCCATTCATCCAGATATATAACACAAAGTGGCCATGTAATTGATGACCTGCATATGTCTGCACTCCAGCGCTCCCTTCTGATAGTTATTCTGCCGCAGAAGGCTCCCATGGCTGGAAACTGACTTGCTCTCTCATTAATCGAAATGGGAATTTGTAATACAAACGGCGCTTGGCCAGAAGGAAGCAGAAATTGGACGGCGGCAAGTAGTGACGTGTGCGCGCACAGTCAATTAAAGGGCATTGTTTGTTTTGCTGTCTCCTGGTAGACACTTTTTTGTAAATATCGCAGCCAAAATTGTATATATTGCGGCCATTGTGCTAGTCAGATGATTTCGCGATTTTTGCCTGAATCGTGTAATGTTGGAGGGTCTGATAAATATATGAGAGAAAGAGGCAACCCGACCATGTGAGCTGTGGTATGCAACCCTGACACCCAGCTCTACCCATGCAGCTGAAAAGTATTGAAGTCGCTCACCCCAACTATGATGGGAAAGGGAGAACCCCTCACCTGTTCCACTTACAGTGCCAACATCGTCCCCAAAGCAAGGGTTTACGTGGGGGTGGGAGAGAGGTATTTCTCCCTGTGCCTAAAAATGAATGTGTCTTTCTGTAATGCAACATGTGCTCATGTAACGGGCTTGGATACCTTCGTGTTGAGTTTGCCCTATATGAAACTGCAACAACAAAAAAAGACAGTCAATGAAATTCAAACGAAACAGGAAATTTTTTTTTCATTGTTATTGATATCCTAGTAATCTAGCTTGCAAGATGCCAATTAATTTTTAAACGCATGGATACTATCCACGTTTTGTTACATAGCCTTTGATAGGGGCATGAATATTCAAGGGCATTTATTAGCAGGTTTGAGAAGTCACATCAAACGAACTTATGAACTGCTAAACATGGAACCAGCAAGCTGCCACAGACAAGTATGGCAGACTGACCCGAGCCTTGTGAATCGGAACGTTGCTTTGACCCTTGTGCCTTTTTAATTTTGAAATAAAATTATTTAAGTGGTTTCCTCTGGTGTAGAAAGGAAAATGTATGTGCATACAGTAAGTATGCTGTCGAGGTAATGCGGACGGCCGCAGCTAATCCTGCAAACTGCAGGAAGCTTGAACACAACTAAATCATGCCAATTCGGCCAGACACAAAAGGCTTCCTTATACATATATGAATATAAAACTACAAATCATAAAGGTTGGTTTGTGTTCTTGACACTACCGCAATTAGGACTAATTAGGTAGATTTTCTTATGGTTTTCTGCAAATGGTCATCCTAATGAGCTATGGAAGCAAAATTCAGTAATGGCAAAAGATGGCGAATAGCACCACATAGCAGTTTGTGTGTGAAGATTAACTATTTAGCATTCATCTTTTTTGGCTCTACTGATTTATTTGGTTCGACTTGAAACATAAGTTGTTGTGCACGTGAAAAAGTGCAGCTGCCAAAATATTAACCAGCTGAGGACTAGTATCGGCGTTAATTTCACTCTAATAAACGACTCCCCGATGCTCTTTAGAAGTCTGTAATCTAGAAAGGGAGCTGGTGACCTATGACGGATAGAACAGGATTGTGTTTGTAAGCATTGACTATAACTGTCGAATTAATTTTCTGCAGGTCAGATGACCGGATTAGTTAAAGGCCGCAATGTGGGAGAGAATCGAGACAGGGGAGTGACAGTTTAGAGCGGTTTCTAAGAACTCCAGTGGCCTACGTAGGTGGATCAGCAGGATGGCTGCGCCAGCGCCCCCATTACCCCCGCAGTTCAAGAGTTTACAACATCACCTACGGACAGCGCAGGAACACGAGAAGCGCGACCCGGTGTTAGCCTATTACTGTCGTCGCCGATAACCTCCAAAGCAGGGATCGAAAAAGTACACTTCTTTCATGTTGGCAACATTATTTACAGGTGTAAAGAATTGTTAATATCCCCTTTCAGCACTGACAAAATAAAATGAACAATTCTGTTAAAAAAAAAAAAAGGCCGCAATGTGGTTTCAATAAAAATAGCTTCAGAAGGGCCCACTGACAAGACTGTATTTTCCGCGTATGCCGGCCGCAGTAAGAAGCAGGCAAGTATTACAGTGTAGGAGCCACGTAGTGACGTATGCGCTATGCGCGTACAGCCAATAAGATGTTATCATTTCTTTTGCTGTCTGCCGGAGACCTTTTTCGCGGCCGAAAGGGTAAATATCGCGGGAATCGCGCTCCTCTGCTGATTTCGCGATTATTTTGCAAATCGCGAAATCGCGAAATGCTGGAGGGTCTGATTGCTCAACCACAATGCAGCAGTTCTGCACAGTTCACTAGAAAACAAATTATGAAAACAACCACCAGTTATTCACCTTTAACCTCCTGACCACACAGGACTTCATTATGGCTGCAAATGCTTGTAGACCAGCACGATCACTGGTAGACCCATGTCCAGCTCATATATGTAAGAATATCCTCATTAATAACTCTGCAACTGATCTATCCAGAATTATCAATAACTCCCTGGATAAAGGCCTCTACTTAAAAGAACTCCCTAAAACAAAGAAGCCTTCAAACAAGGTCTCCTTCTAAGGTCCAGACAATACCAACAGTGGCGGCTGGTGAACTTTGAAAGTGGTGAAGCAAAAATATATCACTGTATATTATCAAAGGAGTGTGCGAAGGGAGCAAGCCTGATTCCCAGTGGGAATTGGCAGGAAGTTCTAACACTGAAAACATTTTTTTAAATAGTGTGATATTGATTTAATTGTCATCGAATACATTCTTCAATGTAATTATTTTATAGCACTACTCATCTAGGTGTAGGGCAGCGTTCTTCAATCTGTGGGGCGCGCCCCCCTGGGGGGGCACGACACCATCAAGGGGGGGGGGGGGGTGCGCTCTGCACAGTAAAATCCTACCTTTGTTTATCCTGTACTGTGCTACAATCGAAAGTTGTAGCACTCCGGAGCAGCAGCAGCAAATCAGCAGATAGGAACGTCACCACTGACGTTCCACCAATAATGGGACAGCAGCAGAGATTGCAGGAAGTGCCGCGAAATTCGCGTGCATAAAGTTCCTGCATTCCACTGCTTGCTGCCTTTTCTTCTTTGTATCCTGGGTTTTACCATCGCCTGGCTATGAAGGACTTGGCTGAAATTAAATCTACATCAGTTAAGAGGGCTTTTTGGAAGGGAGGTGGGGGGCGGGTTGGAGAGGAATTGGCCGAGGCTTTGGCAGTAACGGAGGGTTGGAGGGAGGGGAGGGGGAGAGAGGGAAATCGATGGCGCACGACATACTCATTCTTTTTGTAATTCCACGAGCGTCCTAGAGCAGTCTAATCATCTTCCAGATCGTATTATTTAGACTAGCAAAGCTTGATTCCGATAAAACTACCAAAGTCACAGAAGGTGAAATAACTTTTCAGAACCAGAACCGAGGCCTTGCTCACTCTGCCCCAACAATCTCTTTTCCAATGAAGTTGTTCATTTCTAATGCTTTAGCTGCAGTGGGAGGCAAGGAGTCTCCTTTGCTAAAACCAAAAGCGAAGGAACGGACAGTCCAATGTGGACTGTCTGTTCCTTTGTGTTTAGTTTCATAGCAGAGGAGACTCCTTGCCTCCCACTGCAGCAGAATAATTTCAGCCTTAGGAATTTAACCCCCTCCTCTTCCCAGAAAAGACACCACATTTCTTTTAAAATGACACAGGCAGGCGCACAACGTCCCCAGCAGGCTAAAATGGTTTCAAGTTGGCAAAAGAAAATGCCATGTATAGTTTAAAGAGCCTGCAAATTGATTGTGCTTGTCTTGACACTAAATACAGGTTATAAATAAAGATGTTTGTATTAATTTTTAATATGACTTTTTTCTGTCTTTGTTCCCTTTAATTATCAGTCAAGGATCATTCAGACAGCCCTAGAACAAAATGAAAAGTGTTTTCTATTTATATTTGCCGTTCAAAGTACGCAAAGATGTACTGAAAATACAGGCTTGAGGTGGCTGCTTATTTGTGTACCCTATCCATAACATGCTGAGTTACCTCAAGTGTCTGGGAATGCACCCTGCGTTCAGACAACTCTCTCCTCATTCTCGCCCTTCACTTTCAAGCTCACCCTGCACTCACAGCGATCACAATGCACTCACTTTGATCACCATGCACTCACAGCATTTACCAGCTCGACCTGCACTCACAGCATTCACCAGCTCAACCTGCACTCACAGTGATCACTCTGCACTCACAGTGCACTTGCGCAGTTCACCCTGTACCTCACCCTGCAGTCACACGAGCACACTACTCAACCTGCACTCATGTGACACTTCACTCACCTGTCCCCCTCACTGCTCAATCTGCAGTGTCACTCAAGCAAGCCCATCACTAACCATACATTCATTCGTCCCACTCTGCACTTACATCCGCACCTCAATTCATATGGTCACCTCACTCACCCTGCAGTCACTCCTCTTACTTCACTCTCACACTGATGCATCGCTCACTGTGCACTCCCATGCGCACTCCTGCCACCCAATCAGCGCAGAGGGATAATGTGCCTGCTACAAAGAAAGTGTACCTTGAAGCTCAAAGAACCGAGTCTGAGTAAACTATTAGTAGGGCTATAAAAAATGAAATGTGTATCCAAAAGGTGCTATAGAGAATGAGGTGCACTGTTGGTGAGTGGTAGTGATGGAATTCATGGAGAAGGAGGAAATGGGGGAGGGGGTGCCAAAAATACTATTGCACTGTGTGCGACCAGTGCTATGGCCATACCTGGCTGAGAGTGTTAGTCCCCTGCATATTTTAGGGGGCCCCTTGATAGAGACAGCTCTGTTGTTTTTGCCCTGATGGCCTGGAATAATTCCCAAACAGATTCTTGTAAATACTGTTTTTTCCCATTTCTTTTGAATGTGATTGATGTGGGAGAGCCTTACTATTTACAGAGAAATGTCTTTGTTTCATGCAACAACCATAAAAAAGTTTTTTTTACATAAAAACGGGCCCTCACAATAGAGAAATTGGAGTGTTTCACATATATTATTCGCTGTAAAATTAGTGGATGTGGAGCACAGCTTGAGAATGGCAATAGAAAAAATCTATCCACGAAAAATAGGCACACCTGTCACATTAATGTTGGTGGTGTTATTATCAATCTAGGTCTTGTGTAAAATAAAGCATCCTTGTAAAAACAATATGTGCACATTTTATCTTGGAAAATAGTTTTTGAGTTTTGTAAAAAGCCTCTGTCATTTAACCACACCCACTCAAAAACCTGCAGTTTACTAGACACTCCTATTGTGTTGAACATTGTTTGTCAGATATGGCCCGGGATATGCGTGTGGCGGTCGAATATGTAGTGTGCCAGATTCCAGAAATTTCTGTCAGGTGGTGGAGGGGGGGGGGGGCAACATCTAAAAAAATTCAGATGGGGGGGCTCAACCTACTAAAGTTTGAAGACCTCTGGTGTAGGGTTTCATCACTCAGACAGGCACAATAAATCATACAAGTGTTTAAATCAATGTACAGGAAATGTTACACAAGACATTGAGTCTTATAGGGTGTAGGAATCTTATATCATCCAAACATCTAGATGTTCTATGTTAAGAGTGAATGGCTGAGAGGACTATATTGTTAGAATATAAAACGTAATGCAGTTGATTGTAATTGTCTGTACCAACAAGACTGTATCACTTCCCAAAGGAACTCTACTTTACAATCTTAGAATAACAACAGAATGAGAAAAAATAAGAATGTAAACCCATGACTACAGTTTGCATGCAGCACCTTCATGCCAGTATATTGAACACTGTGCAATATTAGAATATTTCAGCTTAAGAACTGGAAGTAACAAAAAGGCCTCAGTGCCAGAAACAGTAGCCCACTTACCTAGCTAAAGGTTCTGTTATCTGCATGTTATACAGTGTGCCTTGCAGCACGCACATTAATCCTCTATACTACATTATGAGTCAAAACTGTGACTGGGCAAAACAAAGAACTCTCCCAGAGCTGTGTTAATCACTAGAGTCATCATTTCTAGCATAATCTCCTCAAAATTGCTGGGCGGACACAGATCTCTGCATCAGGTGTCTTACCCCTGTAAGAAAGTTTGAAATACAGCCTCTTTGTGACCAGTTGGGTAATCTAGAACAGATTTACCACCAACTATGTGCTTGGACCCAATTTCATTGTATCAGATTTATTTTGAATTACACTTGTACATTAACTGTCAGACTGGTTTTCAAGCTCTGGCCCTTATGACTTAACCCCCCTTTCCTTTGCCACACATTAGAGTATTTATTTTCTCCAAATTCAACACTTCCACTCCCTGATAATTAAAGCAAACAAAGGTAGAACAATGAGTACAGAATATCTTTGTAAAATGTGTACAGAAGCGCGATTGTCATGTAAGATGTAAACTTATAGAAAACATTTTTAAATGAGGTATTCCTTTCCATAGTTTACTTCGGGTTTCTGCACGTCTTGAATGGCTCCATTCCATCTTTTCATTGCAGCGCCAGAAACATTCTGATCACAGCCTCATCAGGAATCAGGTTAGAGCTGAGTGTTAACCCTCTTTTCACTCCTGCTCCATTCTGACTCCTTATCGAGCTTGGGGCGATTTGGTCTCACCGCCTGTGCATGCATTAATTCTTAGACAAGCTGCGCTGAAAGGAGCATGCGCAGCATGTCTACGGGTTGCGAATGGTTGAAGAGGGCTGAAATGAAAAGCGCTCTTTCCACATGCGCAATACATGGAGCTGATGCACACTCCCTGCCCTGTGTTGCTCCTCTGTGCACTTCCGTTGACACCTTCACAGAAATGATGGGTGGTCACCACCGTTGTGCCCCCTATGGACCAGCCGCCACTGAATAACAAACTGTTTCTAGGCAAAAAGATTGAAAGATCGGCATCAAGACAAATAGCTCCATTCATCGAAGTAAGTAACCTTCTCCTAGATTACCAAAACAGATGCCCGTGTGGTACCAAGGCTGCACTGATTTCGCACAGGATAATTAAACATGGCAATCGATTTAACCACATCGATGCTATGCATTTTCCCGCTGTGTGCTGGAAACAACAAAAACACATGTTACATGACGAGCTGGGCTCGTCATCAGCGTAGCAGGAGGCTACCTCATGACGAGCCCAGCTCGTCATGAGTGTGGAAGGGGTTAAATGGAGTACCTCTCCCTTGCCTTTGATTCTGTCCATCTCTATATGGACTTGGAATTGGACAAATCTTCTTAAAACATAACTTTGTATCTGTAGTTAGCTTGATCTCTGCCATTGAGACTGGCACCACTGCTCATTATTCTCCTTGCAAGTCAACTTTTGTTCCTGCTCGTCAATAAGGGCCTGGTGCAATCCTACCTGGATGTGGCTCAACATGCTTACATATATGGGAACTGCTCAATGTGGCATGCTAACAATAACCATTGGATTTCTTTTATTGTAGCACATGTGTGTGGCAGTGCATTTACATACAGTAATATTACCAATTCAATGGTACAATTAGCTGCGGAAGAAGGAATGGTATTTGTTGAATTAAACCTGTGAAATACCAGTTACTCACCCCAATGTAACATATGGTATCCCGCAAAACAGTCCTTAATTCATAAAATAATAAAGGCCGGGGCACAAAGTTTTGCTCATGAGCCTGTGCCTGGCAATTTCAAGCGTCAGGAGAGCCGAATACCAAGACTGCCTAGATGTGATTCCACTATGTGCCACTTTCATCCAAAAGCTGGTACTCCCTGTCCCTTTATCTCACTCTTGCAGTTTCTTTTTCTTTTTTGGTTTCTCACTTTGTCATAATATTTCCATCTTTCTCTTTCTCCTTTCCCCCTTTTGTGTTTTTCTCTCTCTTGTTCTGGAACAAAGCCTGATGAGGAAAAATTAGCGCAGGACACTAACAATTAGTGCAAGTGGGCTCCACCTGCACCACTGGCTCAAATTAGCCACTGCCACTAAGCCTAATATTTTGAGACCTGTACATAAGGACAGCCTCACCCATGAATATTTTGAAAAATCTAATTGGGTAAACTAAATTGTACCTACAGCCATTATTGGGGCAGGAGCATATTTCTGGATTTGCAATTATAAATATTTCACAAGCAAATTGTCCTGCACAGATGGAATCAGGGATTTGGCAAAAAGGGTATGGTCTTGAAATAACTTTGCGAAAATATGTCGTATGTGCGTTGTATTCAAATTTATAAAAGCAGTTTCTTAGTTGTCAGTGCACTCAAACTGTTTTCCAAAGATCACTGTGAGTAGCCTAAGAACAGTGTCAAATCTACAAAAACATGCTCCTAATAATATCACGTTTGTCCAATATGTTTAAATTGCACAGTTTGTCACTTGTTTTTTTCATATTGGCTGTGAGGATAGCTCCAACACTACTTCTGGAGATGTTTGTCCTGCCCCATTGTTGGACATATAAGTCCCCCACCCAAAGTTTGGTTCTAGTTGCACCCCTGACCCACACCAATTGTTAAACGCTATCAGATCGAATCCTGTCACCCCCACATCAGCACCAACAAGGTGTCATCAAACACAGGTAATGCCTTAATTGCAATCCACTTTAATAGGAGATATATTTTTTTATCCTCCTATACATAAGCATAGAACCATAGTTCGAGTGGAGCTCTCCACATGGTAAAGAATAAGGAAAAATGTAAAAAAAGTTTATTTAACTCGAATATAAATATGAAAAATATTTTTATGTTAAATACTAATATAAATTCATTTTAGATATTAATCTTAAATGTAAAACAAAAAAAGCTACAGAACTATTAACTTAATTTTGCATTTCATCTTTAATTATGGAACTGTATCCAATTAAGTAGGTATAATTTTTCGGAAGTTTAAATGAAAAACATGAATTCCCACCTAAAGAAAAAGAAGTACATTTTTTATTATGCATTAATAATTATTTAAAGTAATGTATAAGTATTTCAAACTAATTTAGTAATAATATATATAGTATTGTTCCATTAGTTTTCTAATTAAAAAATAAGGTAGTCAAATATTTTGGAAATAAATAATTAAGATGTACTTTATTAAATACTTTAGAAACATTAAATTATACTTTGATATATTTGTAACTATTTTAAATGTTTTTATTTAATTTAAAATGATTCCTGCGAGATTTTATTTTAATTCCCTACCCCCATTTCTTTCAATGGGAAGGTGTTGTTGTACCAGTGGCCTGCCATTTGTGCTGCTGGACTTGCTATTGGTTTTCTTTTTTTATAAGTAGAAACTTTTTTTTTTTTTTTTAACTTTATTTATTACGTTTTTCTTCAGTTACAATACAGGGCATTCTCACAAGCTAACGTTCAAGCATTCAGTACATCGTAAAAAACTGTGTATGGTAGGAATAACGGTGACATACCAGCCAGTTCTTGTGTGAGGAATGTACATCTGGATACATAATCATAGCGGGACATACAGCCTTAACAATCAAGTAGATCCTGCGATTAATGTAAGTTCGTGCTTATATCATCACCCCATCCTCCGCTGAGTAGTATTGACAATGCACCCGTCATAGTGCAATTATGTACAGCTTTCCTTCACAATAGCGATTGTAGTGCCAAGCAATTATTAACAAATAACATGTTTTATAGCATAGCGGTTTACGTATATTGTATTTTTAGAACTTATCAGCATTGACAATACTTGCCTGGTTCTCGTCATGTGAGACATTGCCATGTTGCGCAAGATATCCCCGCAAGAAATCCCATACATCCTTAGGCTTGCAACGTGCTGGCACCGTTTCCGCATAGATCAGATTTTGATCTTGACTGTATATAAGGTCATTCAGCCATTCCTTAAATTTGGGGGCTCTCCCCCTTCCCCATCTACATGCTACCCTGCATTTCGCTAGCAGTAAGGCAATATTTACAAATTTTCTAACAGATTTTGGTATCTCCATCGTATATCCTAGTAACATAATGAGTGGATCTCTATCTATCGTACCCCCTATCATCTCTTGGAGCGCCGTATGGACCTTCGTCCAGTATTCAGAAATTCTCGGGCACTCCCATGCTAGATGCAGGAAACCCGCACCATCCATACCACATCTGTCGCACCTGTCATCGTCAGCGAGGTGAAATCTAATTTTTTTAGCTGGTGTATAATATAGTCTCTGTAAGAATTTGTAGTGTATAATCCTAAGTCTACAGCTAGAGGAGATGTTGGCAGTGATATCACAATAGTAAGCCCACTGATGATCCTCAATGTCTACTCCCATATCCTCGCTCCAGTGTGAGCGAGCTTTACACTGTGTTGTCGCAGTTTGTTTCCTTATGTTCCTATATATATGGGATACCATGTGACTTCCATCTGTCGACGTCAATACATCGTGCAGAGGTAGCGCTGGGTCAGGCTCCTCTGGTAACTGTGGCAGTATGCTTCTTAATCCCTGTCGCAGTTTAATATAGTAAAATAGGTCAAGAGGCTTGGGCTGGGCATCATGAAATACCTGATCCCTACTTTTAAATTGACCATTCAGGAAGAGGTCACCCCATTTTTGAATGCCAAGCCGACGGCACATGATTTGAAACCCTCCTTCCTGCAGTAATGTCAGTTGGGGATGATATACAAGAGGTATTCCGGTGAGTAGAGGATCGGGAGCTGAAGCAGTTTACGAATCCTCCGCCAAGCGTCTACTGTGCACGTCACCGTCGTGAAGGGTGTTTCTATGGCTCCTACAGGGGCATGTATAACTCCTTTCAGGGGTAAGGGCCGTGCTATCCAATCCTCAGCTGCCAGCTGCGGCATGAAAGGGGTCGGTGCGAACCAATGGTATGCGTATTGTGCCTGCGCGCTCAGATAATACACTAGGAAGTCAGGCACGTCAAACCCTCCATTAGCATATGGTTGAGTAATTACAGACCACGCTAGCCTCGGTTGCTTGCCTCCCCAGAACAGTCTGAGCAGTTCCGATCGAAGTGTTTTGAAGAAATATTTACCCGGGTAGTAAGGAATATTTTGAAAGAGGTATAAAAACCGTGGGAGAATAACCATTTTTATGAGGGACGCCCTCCCCGCCATAGATAGCGGTAGCGACAGCCATCGAGTGACATCATCAGCCAGTTTCATGATAGTAGTACCATAGTTTAGCCTTATGGTTTCTTCCTTGTCAATGGTTAGTTGTATGCCCAGATAGCGAAGATCCGAACTGCACCAATCTAATTGAAATCGGGTCACCGCCGGAGTAAGTGGAAAGAACTGTGATTTCTTCCAGTTAATTTGTACACCTGACACGTGTCCAAATACTATGAACTCTCTCAGCAATGGATTGAGGTTGGTTTGGGGATCAGTTACATAGAGCGTCAAGTCATCCGCATAAAGGGATACGTCAATCTGCCGCTGGAAACATCTAAACGCGCTATGCTTATAGAGTTGCCGAATAAGGCATGCCAAGGGCTCAATCACAATGGCGAAAAGCAGAGGGGAGAGCGGACATCCCTGTCTGGTACCCCTAGTGATAGAGATCGGGTCAGATAGTGCGCCATTGATAAGCACTCTCGCCGTTGGTGTATTTTAAAGCAATCCGATCCAGTCTACAAACATTTTAGGAAAGCCCATCCTGTTCAATACCGTTAACATATAGTCCCATTCGACTGAATCAAATGCTTTTGTAGCATCCAAAAAGATGGCAGCACCGGGACTTCTGGCGCAATAGTTCGTATTAGTGAAAAGAGGGTACGTAAATTATGACTGGTGGACCTTCCAGGCACAAACCCAGCCTGGTCTGGGAGAACTATCTTGGTCATCAAAAGGGATAATCGAGTCGCCAGTATTTTGGCCAAGATCTTAGCGTCACAATTTATAAGGGAAAGCGGTCGGTAGGAATCACAATCCGAGGGGTCCTTCCCTGGATTTATCAGGGAGGTAATGACTACCTCTCGCATTGAGCGTGGCAGTATTCCAACCTCCAGCGCACTCTCGAAAACCTCCTTCAAAACTGGGGCCATCATGTCCACATAACATTAATAAAATTCGGCTGGGAGGCCGTCCAAACCGGGGGCCTTACCATTCTTTAACGACATGATGGCATCCCGAACTTCGTCGAGCTCCAGGGGGGCACTAAGAAACTGTCCGTGTATGTCGCTAAGCCAGCACAATGCCACTTCACTTAGAAAGTTATCAAACATCGCTTCCCCAGATCGTTTCGTGTGGTATAATTCTTTGCAATGTGTTGTAAAGAGGTGCATTATGCTCTTAGTGTCCCGACACTTCTGACCTTCCGGTGTGAGCATCTCAAGTATGTGTGTGTTATAACGGGGATTTTGTCTAAGGCTTGCAAGTGTTCATCCTGGTCTTTCACCCTCGCAATATCTCCTGGCAACATAGTGTTTACCCCTGAATTTAACTTCTCTAGCTGCCTCAGTTTCATACTGTGTAAGTTTATCTCGGAATTCACTATGGGACCTCCTCCCTGTTTCCCGCTTCATTTTCATTTCCAATTCCTTCAGTTCCTGTTCGAGTTTCGTGATAGTGCCTCGAATATCCCTCAAAACACCACAGCTTTTAGAGATGCAGTAACCCCTGACCGTAACTTTAAACACTTCCCATATCGTTTATACGTCCTCTACAGATCCCTTGTTTCTAGGAAAAAATTCTATTATCTCATCACCTAGTTCCGATTTAAAGACCTCGTCTAGTAGTGCTGTAGGTTGAAAACGCCAAGGGGGTTTCGGTCTGTCAAACCCAGGTATGCTGATTTGGATCAGTAATGGGCAATGATCCGATAATGTCCTCGGCAGGTGACATACCTTGCCTAAGTCCACACTCAACCCCCGAGACACCAGACAATAATCTAGCCTAGCCCATGTGTTAGAGTGTGCAGTGAAGTGCGTGCCTTCCCTTTGCGTGGCATGGGTGAACCTCCAGCTGTCCATTAGCCCCCCTTCCGCCATTATGCCTCTCAACATCTCACTTGCTCGTCTATTATATTGGGGACTGCCATCTGATCTATCCATTCCTGGGACAAGAGCCACATTAAAGTCTCCTCCCCATATTACATGCATGGAGCCTATATCGATCACTTTTCCCCAAAGCTGGGCAAAGAAATCGGGAGTATCAGTGTTGGGAGCATAGCAATTCACTATGGTGATAGTATCCAGGCCAAGCCTGCCCCACATGAGTACAAATCTACCCTCAGAATCCAATAAATCTCCAAGCAGTACGAAGGGCACTGTCTTCCTGACTAATATAGCCGTCCCTCTAGTGTGAGCAGAATAGGACGAGAAACGTCGGATCGCTGCCCACTTACTAGCAAATGTATGTTTGGTTCGGGGGCTGAGGTGTGTCTCCTGCAGTAGGGCGATGTGTATTTGGTGTCTATCCAAGTAAGCTAACACATTCCTACCCTTTCTGGCATCCTTCAGGCCCCGTATATTCCAAGTCATAACAGAAATCCTTGACATCAGCCCGTTAGTCATTATCACAGCAATCAGCGTTGTCACATATTAGAAGGATAGCGTATTCCAGCACCACAGTTGCCTGAACCCTCATCAGTCCGTAGATCATCACCTGCATCTTATACCTTCTCAGAGAACAATGCCCATAGAACAACCTGCCTCCTATCCTCTTGAATCTAGGAGCAAGGTAACATCTCCTGTTTCCAACCAAAGTGGAGATGTCCATAAAAGTCCCCCCTGCCCTCCCTCACCCTCCCCCTCCCCCTCCCGTACATAGAAAATAACATCTAACGGTAAATATGCAACTAAAGGTTGTGTAAGAACACAGTTCCATCTTTCCCCCTGCTCACCACCCCCTCCCACTGAAGCCTCCCCAACTTGCCAGCTACCTTATCCCGCCCCCCACCCCATTTTCCCATGAACAACATAACCGTCAATAGAAAAACAGTAGCGTACTTAGGGGAACACCCTAGGGGGGTCATGTCTAGGTGGTCGCACTTCCACCCTCCCCTCCCTCCCGCGCCTCTATCCTTAACGTCCCGTAGGCAACGGTCGAGGAGGGGTGGTGGGGCCTGGAATACATTACCACTGGAATTCTCGAACCCAGTCTGCACATTAAGCAATCAGCGTCCCCATTCTCGTTATACTGTGTGGGATAACAACACCTGACCTCAGCGGTCGATCATAGCACCAGGCAGTCCACGTGTAGAATGTCTCATGCGTCCTCCTCGTTCTCATTCAGGCTGTCAGGGTCTGCCGGTCGCCGTCCAGACGGTCTACGTTGCTCTTTCTTTAGTGCTCTTAGGTAGTCTTCCACCTGCTGTGGTTTAGTGAAGAAGCGCTGCCTGCCCTGGTACGTCACCCTAAGCCGGGCCGGGTATAACAGGGCATAATCTATTTCTGCATCACGTAATTTCTTTTTCACTGCGATGAATTTCCGTCTTTCCTCCTGAACCATTGGGGTAAAGTCTGGATAAATGGAGAAGGCAACGCCATCATAGGACAGAGTTCTTTTGGTACGGGCCACCCGCAAGACCATATCGCGATCACGATAGTTTAATAAACGAGCAATTATGGGGCGCGGTGGGGCTCCAGGCTTGGGCTGTGGTCCGAGGGAGCGATGCGCTCGCTCCACTATGAACTGCGCGGAAAGTGTGTCTGCCCCGATGGTTGCCGTCAGCATTTTTTCTATGTAATCCTCCATACGCCCCGTATTGGTGGATTCTGGAACGCCCGTGACGCGTATGTTATTGCGCCGGCTGCGGGCTTCCAATTCCTCGTTCTTCGCAGCGATAGTACGCAGGAGATTGTCCATTCTTGCAAGTTGCGTGGTATGGCCTGCTGTGATGTCGTCGTTTGCTGAGATGCGCCGTTCCGTCTCCGCTATCCTGTCTTCATGCTGATCCATCTTATGGACAATGGCATCCATCCTGGTCGACATCTTGTCCACTTTGTCCACTACAGTGGCAAATCCTTGTCGAAGTTCTTGCAGGAGCTGTTGGACATTAATGTCAGCAGTATCTGATCCGCCCGCCGCCTGATCCATCCCCGCTGGTACGCCTTTCTCCACAGTGGTGGACGGTCCCTTTTTAGCAGGATCAAAGGTCAGTTTGGGTTGGCAGGGGTCTGTCTTCCCCATCTCTGCTCCTATCCAGTAGCTCCCACCTCTACCTGCCAGGTGTCAGGGGCCGCGATGCAGTTCAAAAACTCCCAAGGAAGGGTCAGGCCTTCGGCCGGTGCATCCACTGGCTAGCCGCCGCAGTTCTTATAACACTCAGGGATCTCGGTGTCTTCCAGTAGGGGGGGACAAACAGCGCTGAGACCTCCTGCCGTCGCCCGGCAGTTCCCTGCATCAGTCCGCCATGTTGCGCGCTTCACGAGTCACCATAACAGGCGTACATCGAGGGTTGAATCTGCACTGGAAACCCCAAGCGGTATGGCTCGCTGCGCCTCACCCTACAGCGTCGCGGGTTCCTCCCGGTCCGGGATTTGCATCGGTGGTAGCCGTGACCGCGAGGCTGCCTCAGGTATTCTTGAGCTCTTGGGTCAGAGGCGCGGCCTATCGCACACTATGAGTCCGCGACTTTTCCTAGTCGCCGCTGCCGCCTCTAGTGCTCCCTGCAGTCCAGCGGCAGGGCAGGGGAAATTTTCAAATCGCCATAAATATAGTTGCAGACGTCCGTTCGGCAAAAAATTTCACCGAGTGCTGGGGAACCTGTTATGTCTCTATAGGGATGATTCCAGCTAGATACGTAGCCAGTAATTAAGGATAAACGGAGGATAACGATCCAGGCTACAGGAGCCTCACCCAAGGGCGGCAATTCTGTCGTGCGCCCTCTAGCGCCCCCTTTTTTAAGTAGAAACTTACACTGAGATTTTTTTAATAATGTGTAATTACTCAAAAGTGTAAGTTACCTTTGTGAATCATCAGGCCCTCCACGTTGACTTGGCGTTCAAGAAAACAGCATTCAGGATAAGAGTTTTGATGCACAATGAACATTCCTACATAATTCATAGACTGCATGGTTGAAGGTGCCTAGGAAGAGAGAGAGGGATTCAGAGGTGGAATAAAGAATCTGGGGTGGGAAAAGGGGAGGGGCATACAAAGAAAGAGGGAGAGTTTGGGAGCGATTGAAACCACAAGCAGTCTTGGAAAATAAAGTTAAAACAAGCCCTGCACTGCAGAACGCTGTGACATTTGGTGTGTGTGTGGAGGGTTCGTGGTTGGTTGATGGCAACCCACTCAGCTGCGACAGCAGTCCCACGCCTGTACTACGCCTGTGGAAAACAACACCAGAATAGTTAATGAAAGGTACAACCTGCTAGCATCAATGAGAAGCAGCTGCGGCCCATGCAGGTTAGAGTGGTGGGCCGGGTGGCCGGGTGGCGGGGGAGGGGGAATTTCCAAAATTAATTATTTATGTAATTTTCCCTCGTGGTTGTCTGTCGAATCCCCCCTCAACCCGGCTGTACCACTCTTACCTGTACGAGCCACTCCTGATGAGGAGGAAACAAAAGTATTCAGGGAACAGAAAGATTTGAGTGTCCCAGGAGAGGACAGATCAAAGATTATTTCCCTTAAACCATCATGAGACATTTGACCCAAAACCACTGTTCATTGTCATGTGCTTCCTGACTCCCTTTTTTACTTTCATCCAACTTAACCACATTTTATGCTCTAACCCTACCTTATATGTAATTACAAGGTATAACTGATTCCCGACATCTGCGTTAAAGCAATACAAATACTATGTGACTTCACTAGTTGACACTGCATAGGTTAGTTAGGAATGCCGGGTGACACCTGCAATTTGTGGGTGACTTGATGGGCCTGTTATTGACAGTGGATTCAGGAGACCAAGGTAAATTGCATCATTTTCAATTGGCTACTGTAGGAGATCCTGGAACAGTCAATGTACCATGTTCTGCCTGAGGTTCAATATTTGCCAACATTAGGAGTGCTTAGAAACAGTCTAAAGGGTATTATTAGGGTACCAGGATATTTGAATTATGTTTTCAAATGCCAGTCTATCAAGCAGAGGGAAAAAGCGCCTCTCAGATATGCCCTAAAGGTTGGTGTTCATAAATGAACAAATCAGTAGACATTTAAATTTAATGTTCAAATATAGTCTGCTCAAAAGGAGGCAAAGATGTTTGGTGTTTCAGTGGATTTTTGTCTTACATACATCAATAAACCAACATTAATTTTAAAGTAGTGGTGTATTTTCCTTCCTTAAATAATGAAATTGACTCGTTCTTACCAGGGTCCGAGTGACTAGTTGGATGCCTCAGATTGGCAATTCTGTGTCTCTTAAAATGTAAAACCGGATTTAGAGTTTGGCAGATGGGTTACTCCGCCACAAACACAAACATGAGCTTTCTCCCAGGGTATGGGAATACATTTTGCTATTTTCTTGTCCCTCACTTCCATGTTTTTCTTGGCGGTGATGGACGAGAAACAAAGGCAGTACACCATCATCCCTAAATACTCCGGACGGTGTAATGTCCTTCCTCTGATGACCTGATAGAGCCAATGGGGGTTCTGTAGATTGAATATTTAAGGTCCACCCATCTCTAAATGAGGCAAATGGACCGACGGTTTGGCCAATTGGGTACTCAGCCTAATTTGTGATGGACTACCCTGCCTGCCAAACTCTAAATCTGGCACTTAGTGCTTAAGTAATCAGGACTTAAATCCTGGTTTCCAGACTTTAAGGAATTTGTGGGATCTTGGGCATATCCCTACAAATAATCATGCCCTAATAGTTTCATTATGAGAAATGAAGGTACAATTAGAGGCGCTCAATTCACACATGGAAGTTATTCTAGAAAATCACAACGGTGATAAGTTAGAGAGAAGGAAAATGTGTGAGAAAAGGTAGAAGCATATTGGAATACTTTAAAGCAAATCAGGGATCTTACTCCATTTACCTGCTTCCACTAGCCCTGTTGAACCTGTTATCAAATGAATTGTGCTACTACCAATGTTCGAACCTCGCCTCATGAAAGTCAGTGATGGAATTGTCCCCATGACTGTCGTTGCATGCCCCACACACATTTTCAGTTTCCTTCATGTGATTCTCATGTATGGCCCTCCTTACTGGATTAAATAAACTACAGATTGGTGACAAATCATACATCTGTCCCTCAGAACGACTGATAAGAATCAAGAAGGAATAGCAGGGAACATGAGAAGCGCCTGGCAGGTCAGAGTATTGCAGCACCCTAGTGTGCACATCAGAGCCAGGCACAAGGTATGTTCCCTTAGTTAGAAAGCAGCAGCAGTGGTTCCTGGTGACCACAGAAGGCAGTAGAGAGCAAATGCCCTGCTGGGAAAAAAATAGGTCGTGAACCTGAAAATTCACATGCACTGAGTCCAGATGGTACCAGTGTCAGCCAGTTTAGACTGATTTGATAACTTGTCTGAAGACATCGGCATCTGCGTTGACAAAAGGAAAGATGAGCTGAAGTGACATCATCAGCCAATTCTGTTAAAGGAAATGTGCTCCAACAAACACAAGGTACTGTAAGGAAGAAATCACAGACTGCAAACTTATGTACAGATAGTTCATTTGAGGAACAATACTTGATCAAAACCAACAGTGATAAGCACACCATTGAGAAGCTGGCACATGCCATAAGTGCAATGGACATGCCCACATCGAAATGTTTGGCGCAAAGTTACTGATTAACTGTGCACTCACTGCATCCACTGGTTTGCTAATTTATGCACACCAAACTGTTTGGCGCAGATTTACTAGTTACCTATGCACATATCATTCGGATATTGGTTTTATTCAATAGGGACTAGTAGGATTGACAAATGTATTTTTCCTGGAGACAAGAGGTCCCCTTTCGGGAAACTGGCACTGTCTCTTACGAAGTATAATTTGTTTACAATTTCTAGGAGAGGGTAATTGCATAATGCAGAATGTGACTGTGGCATCTTGACTATGCAGCCTGTTGCTAGGTAGGCACATGCAATAGAATGCTCTGAACAGATTCTGTACTTGTTATGTTTGGAGTATCTAGTCAGTTGATCTTGGACTGTACTGCTGGTGACTGCTTATCCTATGGATGGGATCCTTACTATAATAAATACTTAATTCAACTATAATATACCCTTGGACTTCATTACATTTGGCGACGAGGATGGGATTTATGAAGAATTGAGCTATGTTAGATAAACATTACCTTCCGAAAGTGTCTACTATCTTAGAGAGATATCATTTTGGTCGCAGATTACAACTTGAGGAGGAAAGCATAGAGAATTACATAACTGCGCTAAGAAAATTAGCTTCATCTTGCAAGTTTGCTGCCTCTACTGACGAAAGAATAAGGGATCAGTTCATGCTAGGTTGTAGCATTGAACGTGTTAGAGAAGAACTATGGCAAAAAGATTAACCTGATTTAGATGATGTGATCACCATAGCCAAAAGGATTGAACATTCTATTAAATGTGTAGAAGTCATAAAAAAGAATGGGGAAAGTAAGAATAATAGCACTGTTAATCTTGTCAAGACTCCGAGTACAACTAGAGAAAATGCTAGCCAGAAAAGTAATACGAGGGATGTAACTACCAACAAAACCCTCAATACTAGACCAGATAAAAGGTTTGATTTTACACAAGTGAAATGTTATAGATGTGGCAAAATGGGTCATTTTGCAAACGATAGACAATGCCCTGGATGGAAAGCTACCTGTAGCAAATGCAAAAGAAAAGGACATTTTACTATTGTTTGCAAGGGAAAAGATTACAAAAGCAAAGTCAATGAAATTTATTATGATTTTGATGACACAAATGATTGTTATGAAATTGATGAGAATGTTGATTGTGGTCAAGTTTTGGTTCAAGTAGTTTTTGGTCCACAACCAAAGAATTGTCCTATTGATGAGATTTTGGTCAATGGTCATCCGGTAAAAGTATTATTTGATTCAGGTGCCAAGATCACTATTGTTGCAAAAGAATTTTATCTCAGGTATTTACAAGGTAAAATTAAAATGTTTCGTCCAGATATAAAACCACTTGCATATGGTAGGAAGCCTATAGAGATTTTAGGATTCTTCTTAGGAAACATTAATTATAAAGGGAGACTTACCAACTCGAAAATCTATATTTCAAAAAAGGGGGACAATATCTTGAGTTGGTTTGTTCAAAAGGATTTAGGAGTAATGCTAGATCCCAATTCCTCTCCCCCCATCATCTTAAAAGAGTTTCCCTTTGTTAACACTGATTCAATCACCATAAACCAAAATTGTGATGAGTCCTTTTCAGATAAATTAAGAAAGGATTTTCCTACTGTCTTTACTGAAAAGTTGGGTTGTTTGAAAAACTATGATCATCACATTAAGTTGAGGAAGGACGCCATACCTGTTTGTTGTAAAGTACGTACTGTTCCCATTACTGTCAGGGATCAAGTTAAAATGGAATTGGAAAAATTGGTTAAAGAGGGCATCATAGAAGAAGTAGAAGCAACCCAATGGGTCGCTCCAATTGTGGCCGCCAAGAAATCGGATGGCTCTCTTCGTTTGTGCATAGACCTTAGAGAGTTAAACAAAAATGTGGTAGTAGATCACTACCCTTTACCCAAAATTGCAGACATGTTAATGTTATTAAAAGGGGCAAAGGTCTTTAGTACGGTAGATCTAAGATCCGCCTATCACCAGATAAAGCTTGATGAAGACTCAAAAGATTTGACTGCATTTGTAACACCGTTTGGCACTTTTCGCTTTGTGAGACTTCCTTTTGGGCTAGTATCAGCTGCCTCAGTTTTTCAAAGAGCTTTGGAGGGTGTCTTGAAAGGTTTGGAAGGTGTGAGGGTGTATCAAGATGACATCCTGATCTTTGGAAGATGTGAGAAAGAGCACGATCTGAGACTGATTGGAGTTTTACAACGTTTGTGTGAAGCCGGTCTAACAGTGAAATTAGAAAAGTGTAAATTCAAGAGAGACTCCATAGATTATTTAGGACACACAATCTCAGAAGGTGGCATTTCACCAAAAGCTGGTCTAATTAACACTATGATGAAGATGTCTTCCCCTAAAAACAAGGAGGAATTGATTAGTTTTTTAGGTATGGCTGAGTACTATAACAAATTTATATGTGGTTTTGCTTCACTCTGTGCTAACATGAGATTGTTATTAAAAAAGGGATCTGACTTTGTATGGAGTGATGATTGTGAAAAAGAATTCATTACGCTTAAAGAAAAGTTGAACAATGCTCCCAAATTAAATAGTTTTGATCCTGAGAAGAAATCGGTTCTAATAACAGATGCAAGTCTAAAAGGATTAGGAGCGGTTTTAACACAAAAGATTGAAGGGAATGAGGTAGTCATCTTGTTTTTGTCAAGGAGTTTAAGAGGTCCAGAGCTAAGATATTCTGTAGTAGAGCGTGAAGCACTAGCGGTTTTTTGGGCAATAAAGAAATTAAAGAATTTTTTGTGGGGAAGTACTTTTGAAGTAAGGACTGACCACAAACCATTATGCGAAATCTTAAAAACCAAAGGAATAGATGCTGTTTCCAGTAGAATCACAAGATGGGTTGTAGGTTTACAAGATTACAACTTTGAAGTTAGATACTTACCAGGGGTCGAGAATAAGGTGGCTGATGCATTATCTCGTCTTGTCTCTCAAGAAAATATAGATCTAGAAAATGATTTGGAAGGTGAAGATGAAATGGTTTGTACAGTTAGTGAGAGTGTCATTGATAAGTGTAAATGGTTAGAGGCTTCACGAGAAGATTTGACCCTAATGGAAATTTTGAAATTGATCAAGATTGGATGGAAGGTTAAACCAAAAGGTGATGACATATTGGAGAAATTCTGGCATGTTAAGGATCAATTATCTGAATATGATGGGTTACTGGTAAGAGGTACTAGGTTGGTTCCTCCGGCTTCCATTAGAAGTGAGCTCATTTCGTTGGCTCATTGTGGACATATGGGCATTTCAAAGACAAAGGAAAATCTGAGGATGTCATACTGGTGGCCCAGCATGGATTTAGAAATCGAAAGGAAAGTTAGAGATTGCATGGAGTGTGCTTTGAGTGAGAAAGTAGCAAAACCCAGAACCCAGCCCATGGTTATTAGAACACTTCCAAACAATCCGTGGGAAGAAGTTGGCCTGGACATCCTTGGTCCTATATACTCTGCAGGATCTGAATGGTATGTTCTAGTTTTAATAGATTTCTTTTCTAGGTGGCCTGAGATTGCCATCACTCGTGGCATAGAATCCAAACATGTGATACTATTTTTGGAGAAACTTTTTGCTAGGGAAGGTATTCCCAGCATCATTTTGACAGACAATGGAACACAACTTGTCTCTAAGGAGATGGAGTTATTCTTGTCTAAACATGGTGTTAAACATAAAAAATCTTCTCTATACCACCCAGAGACGAATGGCACCGTGGAGAGATTTAACCGTGTGCTCAAAGAGACAATTAGGATGTCTAAATCTGCAGGTTCAGATTGGAAATCAGATATTTTTGAAAAGGTTAAGCTTTACAGGTTATCACCACATGCCACTACGGGAAAAACACCCTTTGAACTTTTCAGATGTAGGCGTCCCAATTCTTTGGTTACCCCACCTTGGGTTAATGATTTACATCTGAAAGGTTCAACTGATACTGAGGAGTGGAAAGCAGCTCAGGAAAGAAAACTACAAGATAGGAAAAGGATTCATGATTTAAGAAATTCTGTGAAAAACACGGTAGTACATGTGGGTGATTGGGTACTTATAAAAAATCCGTGTAAAAAGAACAAGATGTTATCTGCTTCATTTTTGAAACCTATTCAAGTCATTAAAGTTTTAGGCAATGCTGTCAAAACATCTGATCATCGCATTTGGAACTTGAACAGGGTTGTAGTGATCAGGAAAGACTTTGTTGACAATTCCAAATCCCCTGTGTCAAGTTCTTCACCTGCAGGTACATCATCTCATCACCCCGTCAGTGGTCCTCTCATCTCAAAGAAACCTTCAACAACTACTTCTTCTCATCGGGCTGTGGTTGGTCCTGTCATCGCGAAGAAGTCTTCAAGAATTACACGAACACCTACTCGTTTTAATGACTTTGTAAAATAATTTTAATGACTTTGTAAAATAATAATTTCTGTTTAATCTTATTTGTTATAAGGAAGGAGATGTGTGGCATCTTGACTATGCAGCCTGTTGCTAGGTAGGCACATGCAATAGAATGCTCTGAACAGATTCTGTACTTGTTATGTTTGGAGTATCTAGTCAGTTGATCTTGGACTGTACTGCTGGTGACTGCTTATCCTATGGATGGGATCCTTACTATAATAAATACTTAATTCAACTATAATATACCCTTGGACTTCATTACAGTGACTTTACCATCTTTTTTCCTGTTTCAGCAAGGGCAACCCACAATACTACAGGGCAAATGGAAGAAGGTTTTCTTCAACTATGCAATTGCATTTGGCACCAGTCTTAGTGCGGAGAGGAAGGATTTGGTACTACTCAACAGTCTTGGTGTAAAGCGGAAAGAGGATGTGGAACATTTACCAGAAATGGAACAAGAAGTGTCACATAATCTTATGAATTTGAGATCAACGTTATACAAGCATTGACACTGCCAATAGGTCTGGCTCATAAACAAACAAAGTCAGTGATGGGCTAAGGCATTAAATTAGTTATCATACATGCTTTATGCCAACCATACTTACTTTACATATCTATTTATACATCCAGAGACTCATTCTTGCATTCACTGTACATTCAACAGCATATGCATGATGAACATATGCTCTGAAAGACAAATAAAATTAAACAAAGCAGCGGGTGGCCGTCTGGCAACAGTATTGTATATAGTGTACCCTTGTCTCAAAATTCCAGCATGGCCGCCTGTTGTAAAACCATGATGCACTAGGGACAGTACCGTTGCGTGATATTTGACCGGTTTTGAGACAGTGGCCTCGTGGTATGTGGAGCACTGCAGGTAAAATGAGCAAGTGGCCTGTTGGCACTGTCTTGTGAGCTGCAGTATACTCAACAAACACAATTAAAAAAGGAACATGGATATAAATGAAATGAGAGATATAAAAGAAGAAAATGAAACACTAAAGGATTGGCTCCTCTGCCCTGGCTCAGGAGTGCAGTAATTTTCAGGTGGATCACACAAAATGCCGTCACTCACAGGGCTAGAGAGCCAATGGCTTAAGTAGGCTGGCCTATTGCTCCATACTGTATACTGTCATGGACGAAAGCAGAGTGTAAAAGGATTGAACCAAAGCATCTCCATTTTTATTTAGAAGCTACTTGAGGGGTAACTGTGTAACCTGGTCCTATATTGCCATAAAGGGGTTCTAGTATCATTATAAAAGACTCATGGTGGCCAGACGCTCTGGGGCCTCACCCCACCACGATGGGCCACGCGTGCAACCTCGGCGGGAAACATTGGTTACATTGCGGTGTTTACACCGCAATACCTTTACAACGAGGGTATTACAACGAAAGTCATTACAATAACTTGCAGTAGATGGTGCTCTAACCTAAGGAATAGTATTATTTACTATTTCTATTTACTATACTCCCAGCAGTGGAGTTCAAGAAGGCTGTAGGTGAAGTCTTTGTGTCCCTGAGACTTTAGCACAGGATGCAAGCACACATAAGCCCATGAAGATTCTTCTCAAGCAGGTTTCACAGCAAAGTCCAGTCTTTGTCCTCTCCTTAACAGAAGCAGCAACTGCAGGCCAATCCAGCAATGCAACACACAGCAAAGAGGCAATATTCCTCCTTACAGCTCTTCAGCTCTTCTTCCTTGGCAGAGGTTTCTCTTGATTCCAGAAGTAATCTAAAGTTCAGTGGTTTTAGGTCTTCTACTTATATCCCTTTTCCTCCTTGGAGTCTTTGTTCAGAAAGTCTCTCTTGCTCAGTAAAACCAGTTCTATCTTCTATGGTTCAGCTTCACTACAGGAGGAGGTGGCAGCATTGTGCAGAGCAGATACAGCCTATTCAGATAATTGCAAAGGTTTAAGAGGAGCATACCAAAACATTAAACCTTTTTATGTCCAATAGGATAATTTTTCACAAAAGAAGAAATAAGGGTTATAATTGTAGCACAGCACATGAAACAGATATCACGAAACAGAGTCCTTACCCCAAAATTAATCTTTTATTCTCTTTTCTTAAACTGTAAAATCAAGGACACAAACACATCTAAGGACACAGCCAATGTGTTTCATCCCTAAACATAGGGAATTCTTTAGGGCAGAAAATAGTTGAAAATACTTCCACAAAAAGTCGCATGGATGGTCAGAAAGCTTCCCTGTTATATTCTCTAAAACAGTGTCCCCTACAGTCTTTACTTACAGCTTCTATATAGGTTCAACCATCAATTTCTCATTTTCACACATACTACTGTGGGGTCACGTTATGCTGTGACAAATGTGAGTCTTCGCATCTAAACCATGCAGAGACACATGAATCTCTTCTGAAAACTAGGGCTGAATAAGAAACTTTGTTACAACCTGAGGAGAAAATAAGAATTTGATGGTCTTATAAGACAACAGTAGTCTAATCAACCTCACACAGTTCTCACTATTCTCATACATCCCAACTGTTCTTCAAGTGTACCATCATGGAGGAACAAATGGGCCTTGGGTAAAAAGATGAAATGGCATCCCTTATCCTAGAGGCCCCCTCACTACTCCGAGACACTAACATCAACCAGAGCTTGGCACAAGCCCAGAACTGGCATGAAATGAAAGAATTAAAAAGAGAACAAATGAAGACTCTACTACATGGGGTAATCATGACAGAGTACCTACGTGGCAATGCCGCCACCACTGGACTCATTGTGATCTACGCACCCTATATTTTTCTACAAGATGCCTTGTTCAGGAAGGAGCGGTTGCTAATCGCGTGCTGATGCACCCGCGATTAGTTGATATTAATCATCAATACCACAAAACGCATCTCTGAGCCTATGCTGATAAAAATTAAAACTAGTGAAGATGCACTCAGCATTCAGCTCAATATCTCAGTCTATAAGAGAAAGCTTGATGAAATTAACACAGAAATCTCTGAACACAAGTATTACCTACTTCGGGGCAATTTTACCGAACTTCAGAAAGACCTGAAGATTTCTCCCATGAATGTCTATACCCTTACACAAAGGAAGATTACAACAAGGACGAAGAATCCGAGGCATAAACATCGGGAAGCAGTGAAGCTGGATCAACCACCTCAGATACAGACAACTGGTCAAGTGACAACTCTTCGTCCAGTAGATCAAGAAGAGGACTCTGAACACAGCAAAGAGGAACCTTCTCCAACTTCGCCTTTCCACATCATCAGATGATTTATTGGCCAAGTGGATACGCCTCACCACCCTACCAGGACCCACTTATACCTCAACCAATACACTTTTTTCAACCCAATCACCCTAACCAACATTCTTTAGTGATTGGTGAATGATGAGGAAGAAGAGGCCAGAGAGGGGGGGTGATGCATCCAGTGGAACAACGACACAACAGAAGGGGCCAACACAGGGAGCCAAACCAGGGAACAAGCACAACCAAGCCCAAGCAACCTATGAACATGGTGGTCACCCTCCCAAACGAACCCATCACAGATGATGAACTATATCTATAGCACATATCTCTACCTAGGACTTTTAGTCCAAGTAACTAAATATGGTCTGCACCCTTCATAACTATCTTCATACCTGTATAGAGTTACAGGTCAACATACGAGAAAAACCCACCACACCGCACTAGGTCGAACCGCATGATTCCCTTTACCCCATTGAGACCATGAAATATATGTACTTTATAAGACCCACATGCATATCATTTATATAAGTGGATCAGTGGCTTAATAAGGGAGATCGGTCAACTCACTGCTGACCGCATAAGAGGTGTGCATTATGTGGAAATCCTAGAACCACATATTAACAAGTAACTGACCGGGGTGTATCATTGATCAATTGTATAGTATACACCCAGATAAAAATCTGCATTACACAGAGGGGCGTATTTGAGGAAGATTAATAATCTCTTTGCACAAGCGGTGATACATATCGCTGCTTTATGCTTAATGTGGACCTTTATTGTAAGGCATCCACAATATAGAGCTGTTTTTTCATTACCAACTAAGGTACTATTTAGTCTATAGGGGACCACACCTCAGAGCCCCAATACTCTTTTTTCATCAATATCGCCCCTAGCCTCCATCGTTTTCGAAGACTTTTTGATAAATATACAGGATGTATGACGTTATAACGCATACTATTACAACGCATGCTTTTACAACGCAACTTTTACAAAGCAGGATCCATTACAACGAATACCATTACAACGCATTTTTTTGAAACGCATATACCTTTACAACGCATACCATTACAACGTAAGTATAGGTAAGTATTTGATTTTTTTTTAAATGTAAATTATTAAATTTAATATAATTTAATTTTATTTAATTGTAATTTAATTTAATTATTTTTAATTTTATTTAATTTTTAAAAATACCCCTTTACCCAAAAACCCAAACCTAGCCCTGAACCCTAAAAATACCCCTTTACCCAAAAACCCAAACCTAGCCCTGAACCCTAAAAATACCCCTTTACCCCTGAACCCTAAAAATACCCCTTTACCCAAAAACCCATACCTAGCCCTGAACCCTAAAAATACCCCTTTACCCAAAAACCCAAACCTGGCCCTGAACCCTAAAAATACCCCTTCACCCAAAAACCCAAACCTAGCCCTGAACCCTAAAAATACCCCTTTCCCCAAAAACCCAAACCTATAAATTTTTTACTATAATTATATACTTACCTATACTTACGTTGTAATGGTATGCGTTGTAAAGGTATATGCGTTGTAAAAAAATGCGTTGTTACAACGCAACTTTTACAAAGCAGGATCCATTACAACGAATACCATTACAACGCATTTTTTTGAAACGCATATACCTTTACAACGCATACCATTACAACGTAAGTATAGGTAAGTATTTGATTTTTTTTTAAATGTAAATTATTAAATTTAATATAATTTAATTTTATTTAATTGTAATTTAATTTAATTATTTTTAATTTTATTTAATTTTTAAAAATACCCCTTTACCCAAAAACCCAAACCTAGCCCTGAACCCTAAAAATACCCCTTTACCCAAAAACCCAAACCTAGCCCTGAACCCTAAAAATACCCCTTTACCCCTCAACCCTAAAAATACCCCTTTACCCAAAAACCCATACCTAGCCCTGAACCCTAAAAATACCCCTTTACCCAAAAACCCAAACCTAGCCCTGAACACTAAAAATACCCCTTTACCCAAAAACCCATACCTAGCTCTGAACCCTAAAAATACCCCTTTACCCAAAAACCCAAACCTAGCCCTGAACCCTAAAAATACCCCTTTACCCAAAAACCCAAACCTAGCCCTGAACCCTAAAAATACCCCTTTACCCAAAAACCCATACCTAGCCCTGAACCCTAAAAATACCCCTTTAACCAAAAACCCATACCTAGCCCTGAACCCTAAAAATACCCCTTTACCCAAAAACCCAAACCTAGCCCTGAACCCAAAAAATACCCCTTTACCCAAAAACCCAAACCTAGCCCTGAACCCTAAAAATACCCCTTTACCCAAAAACCCAAACCTAGCCCTGAACCCTAAAAATACCCCTTTACCCAAAAACCCATACCTAGCCCTGAACCCTAAAAATACCCCTTTACCCAAAAACCCATACCTAGCCCTGAACCCTAAAAATACCTTTACCCAAAAACCCAAACCTAGCCTTGAACCCTAAAAATACCCCTTTACCCAAAAACCCATACCTAGCCCTGAACCCTAAAAATACCCCTTTACCCAAATACCCATACCTAGCCCTGAACCCTAAAAATACCCCTTTACCCAAAAACCCAAACCTGGCCCTGAACCCTAAAAATACCCCTTCACCCAAAAACCCAAACCTAGCCCTGAACCCTAAAAATACCCCTTTACCCAAAAACCCAAACCTATAAAATTTTTACTATAATTATATACTTACCTATACTTACGTTGTAATGGTATGCGTTGTAAAGGTATATGCGTTGTAAAAAAATGCGTTGTAATGGTATTCGTTGTAATGGATCTTGCGTTGTAAAAGTTGCGTTGTAAAAGTAGTTCGTTGTAAAAGTTTCGTTGTAATGGTTGCATACCAAATATACACAATATAGAGCGTTTTGTTTTATAATAAAAAAAATACCAGTAGTGCAAATGGAAAACTGCATGCACGTTCAATCCATGCACCTCATGTTTGATTGAACATTTTTAGCCTTTTTGCCTGAGCGCCACTGGTATGAATCCTTTCAGGCAATCAGACCACAGTCTTTTCTGGTGTACGTTCCCTGAATATCAATACCAGGCACCCACACGTTTCTCTTTCGGGGACAGCATTGTGAAGTCTCACGGCAACAGCACGCCTCCACTGGCTTTTCAGCACATATACTACAAATTGTATTTTGTGTTTTTCTATTCTTTTTTTATACTGATAATTCTTCTTGAAAACAGCGGCAAGTATTAGACTTGTTCCACAATACCCTTATACTATCACACATGCAAGTTGCATGCTCATGTTTACTCACATCTTCGGGGAAAGTGACTTCATTGCATCCCACGCTGACGAAAGCCCAGGACCTCTTCTAGGCCATTAGGAAGGGCTGAAAAATGTTGGTGTTCTAGTCTAGGGTCATAGGACCTTCACATCCTCTAGCCCTATAACCTTTCTTAACCTTCCCTCCCACTCCACGAATAAAGGATACTTTAGGAGTGGGGGAGGAATTTTATGTTTAAAGTTACGCCCCCATACACCAAGTCTTCATAAGTGCTCCCTGAAAAGTGGTTGAGCCCACCTGACCTTTAGGAGTTGGGGTGAACCCGATGGTGAAGCATGTCACTACTAGAGTGAGTGAGAGTTATATTAAGAAACGGGTCTCTTTCCCTTCCCACCTACAAACGTGGGTCGGTAAACAATTGGCGTACTGCTGATAAAACCCCTTGTGGGTTTTCCCCCCTTTTTTTGCTTCCTGCAGGAACCAGCCTGGTTCTAGAAGGGATACTTTTTTTTGTTTTTGTTGAGTATATGATAGGGAGGACGTATCACTTCTAACCTCTTCAGTGAGGACCTCTCTAACCTTTTAACCCCATCCTGTGTCCCCTAATCCTTTGGATCAGTCAGTTAAAAAAATATGGCTGCAGACACTGCAGTGTCAGGTCTGAGACACCTTTGAAATACTACTTGTGTGGGTGGCACAATCAGTGCTGCAGGCCCACTAGCAGCATGTGACTTCCAGACCCTGGGTACACACAATGCACAGTACTAGGTAGTTACCAGTAAATAAAGTATGCCAATCATGGAGAACCAATCAGGATGACAATTTACACAGGGAGCACTTGCACTTTGGTACTGATTAGCAGTAGCAAAGTGCCAAGAGCACCTAAACAGCTAAAACGAAGCCCAGCACACAGGAGAAAATGCAGGAGGCAGAGGCAAAAAGTCAGGGTAAACCACGCCAAGGATGCCAAGTCTAACAATGTCCATCTGAGATGTGAGTCCCCTGTTCAAGCGGTGCCTACACTCTGTGCATTGTGTCCTTCTCTTCTTCAGAAGAAGACGTACATGTTCGGGTGATCTGGAGAGAGCATCTCCGTGTGTGATCAGCGTGCAGTGGTAGACATGTTCCACACATTCTGACATATAGATATCAGAATGCAAAGCAAAAAGAGCAGCACTGTATGAGCTACTCAAGCATGGCATGGGCTGATCTGAGACCTCTGAAAGACTGATGTATAGGAGGGCATAAGAACTATAGAGATAATGCAACTCAGGAGGTAGGAGAAAGCTAGTAGCTTTAGAGAGACAGAGCTGAACGGAAGAAAGCAACTGCAAGGGAAGTACATGTGAGCAATGGACCAAGGAGCTGTATAGTGGTTGGGAGCTAAGGGGAACCATCCACCCAGAATCTGGAAAGAGGCCCAAAGCTGCAGCTGCTGGTCAGCCAGGATCTGCTTTGGCAGCCACAAGACAGGGTAGAATGTGACCTAACATTTTCAGAGATGGCTGTAGTATGGGCAGATGCTGCAGGGACATTAGATTCTGAAGTGGAAAGATGAAAGGAATAAGAGCCACAAATGCAGTTCAGGACCTACAGGGAAATCTGGAGGTATTAGCCACAGAGATATTTGGAACCAGATGTCAGACTAGGAGCCAGGTTGATAAGGTGACCTTGAGCTGGAGGGAGGCCAGAAATAAAAGAAGTCCAAGGATAGAATTGTACTGCCCTGAAACGTGCAGTACTACAAGGCCTCAAGAGAGGCCAGGAATGGTGGCAACAGCTCAGGTGATCTGGGACTCAGGAGCTAGATGAACATATGAAGGGACATAGAAACCATAGTACAGAAGATTCAGTCAGATTAAGAGCTCCAGTGTGTTTCAGGGACTGCAAGAAGGTCTAGATCTGCAGTGGTAGAACATGTAAAAAGAGCATCTGAAGCTAAAGTTTAAACAGGCGTGGCAGGAATGAGAGTTTCTGCGTGCAGAACCAAGAGCTGCAAAAGAGACAGGAGCAGCAGGGAAGGCTTGGGGAGGTCAGAAACGACTAGTTGGCACAAACTGAAGCGGGACCAGGTACTAAAGGTAGGTCATACGTTCTAGCGAGGTGAGATGCTGAAAGAAGTCCAGAAGTTCAGGATAGGAAGGCAGAGGGCCAAGGAGCTCCAGGCAGACAAAGACCCACAAGGAAGCCAGCAGCTTAAAATAAACCAAACACCACACGAGACAAAGAGCCAGAGAGAGGCCAGGCACATCAGTAGGAGAGCAGGTATTTGGTGGTTAAAGTGATTGGAGGATATCAAGAGCTATAGAAGGTCTTCAGCCCATGAGTGGCAATGGAGCTAGGCGCTAAAGAGAGTATTTGGGGGCCAAAGCTGCAGGGGGTGCCAGTCGCTGTAATTATAGCTCAGGGGAGGACGGGAGGCCATGAATTGCAGGGAATCGTCTACATGAGCAATGTATCAAAGAACTGCTTAATCAGAACGCAGAAAATCCTCTTCACTGAAAACTTTCGTTTCTGTCACCTTGACCTTTACTCTAATTAAATAAATAATATCAACCATAAGATTGATCTGCCTTGAGAAAGCCCTGGCCTGCTGGCCCCTGAGCGAAACACGTGTCGTCTGTTCCTTTGTTTCTGCACATATCTTTGAATAAATAAGATAAGAACACCGCAAACGAGTACCTAACTTTTCTGTGTATATGACGTCCACAACTACATTTAGGTTATCATTCACTCTTGAAATCTACATAAAAAGAGCACAAAGCCAATCATACAGATCAACGCTTTGGAAGAGGTGGTAGCTGGGTGAAACCACCGCTTTGGCTTGTGCTACAACCCTAAATTGGGTCCTGACAAATTGTGTGTGATCCCTGGTAACACCCACCAACCATAACGATTACCAAAGAACTGTAATGCTTTCAAGAGCTGGAGAAACCCCTTAGTCAGGAAGCTCTATATAGGGTAGAAGTTTCTGAGCAGGCAGGAGCAGCCGTGGTAGTCCTGGGTCAGTGGAAAAGGAAGCCCAGCTGCAGGGAGACCAGGGGCTGCAGGGTTAGTGAACTATAAACTAATAAGGCAGAAGGAGTTCCTTGAGCTACCGGTGGCAGGTGTTGCAAGGAAGGCAGGGGCTACTGTGGCAGGACTATTGAGGAGGAGCAGTGTGCTCGGGAGCTGCTCTGTGCACAGGAGATGCACATAGTCCTCAGCCCTTGAGCTGCCAGAAGGTGCTGAAGCTGAAGCAACTTCTCAGTCCGATGAAAGCAGACATCCTATTGGTCTCCAGTTGCCTAACCCAGTGGGTTGTATGTCAATACAACGCTGTGTTTACACCGCACTACCATTACAACGCTGGTTTTACAACGCAAGTCGTTACCACGACTTGCGCTGTAGGCTGCTGGACTTAGGAATAGTAAGATTTACTATTCCAACACCAGCCTACGTACAGTAGGGAAGGTGTTGGAATAGTAAATCTACTATTCCTTAGCCTAGAGCGCCCTCCAGCGCAAGTCGTGGTAACGACTTGCGTTGTAAAACCATCGTTGTAATGGTAGTGCAGTGTAAACACCGCGTCGTAATGGATGTTCCCCAACCCGGTGAGTCCCATGTAGTATATTAGCGCCACCCCAGAAACATAGTCTTGGTGCAGGGCCTGATGCGGGCTAGTGTTTTTTGAAAGGTGCTATGTGTACGAGTGGCCCACAGGGTAAAGGGGCCCTGTGCATTGAGTCACACAATCAGGCCTCCTTATGAATATTAATGAGGTAGCAATGCACGTGCACCTCATTTTACACATTAACCAATCAAGGGCCTCCATCCCAAAGCATCAGCATTTGATTTCCTAAGCCTGAAAGGCACAGAACCGAGAAGCCAGGAAGTGTGGTGTGATTTGCCCAGCTACCATTAAGCGTACACACTTATTTCCTAATCAATGCTTTTTAGGTGCAAATACTTGTACATGTACTTGCGAGCCACAAAACAGGGATCATGGCCGCTTACTCACAACTCTCACTTGCAACTTGAAATTTGCCACATTGTGGACATTGTGTTTCGCATTGAAGGTTTGGAGTCTGTGGCCAAATTAACAGACTCCTAGTAAGGGTAACCCCAAGACAAGCATGACACCGGGCCCCTTTTTGCCCACTAGATTGTAAAAACATCAGTTTTGGGTTGCAGAAGGCCACCTCGAGCCCTGCGCCCTGGTGCCACCGCACCCTCCAGGCCAGCCCAGTGGATGGTCTTGCTGGTCGGTGATTCGGGGCACATGACACCGCGGGGGCCGCTTGGGGGAGCTGCAGACATAGCTGCTATGCTCGGTGTGTAGTAGAGAACTACTTTTATGTCCATTTAAGGGTCTTGCAGACAATTGTGTTTTCATAATCTCATTTGCACATATGTCTAGGATTGTCACACGGTAGCAGACATAAGAGACAGCATGGCTGGGCTTCCTTGCTGTGTTAATTTTAGTGCATTTGTCAGCAGTGTTTTCGAGAGCAAGGACTGGACACCAATTGTTAATAGTTATTGAAGTTAACAAGCGTGTCATAAGAAGTGAGCAGTCTGCACAACATAGGTAAAGCCCCACAGATCTTAATGGACTGGTCAAGTAGTGCCTACTCACAGAGAAATCAAATCCCCCCCAAATGCTGTCTTTTTTCTATTTTACATGCGGAAGTAATGCTACACACAGTACAGTTTTGACAATATGTTTAGACATGCCTAGAGATGTTTTAGTAATCAATCAATCAATCAATCAATCAATCAGGGGTTTATATAGCACGCTAATCACCCGTGAGGGTCTTAAGGCGGGGGGGGGGGGGAGAAGACGGCTCCAATCAGTCGAAGAGCTGGGTCTTGAGGTCCTTTCTGAACATGTGCAGGGTTGGAGAGCATCTGATGTTCACCGGGAGCTCTTTCCAGGTCTTTGCTGCGATGTATGAGAAGGCTCTCCCGCTGGTCTTGTTTCTGCGTATGCGGGGGACCTTTGCCAGGGCGAGGTCGGCTGAGCGGAGGTTTCTCTTGGGTGCATGGAAGGAGACTCTCTTGTTGAGGTATTTGGGTCCGATGTTATTGACGGCTTTGTAGGCATGTGTGAGGAGTTTGAAAGTGACTCTTTTCTCGACGGGGAGCCAGTGAAGGCCGCGTAGGTGTTGGGTCTTGTGCTCGTGCCGTGGAGTTCCGAGTACGAGTCTGGCTGCAGCTTTCTGGATGGTTTGGAGTTTGTGTAGGAGAGTTTTGTTGATTCCGGTGTAAAGGGCGTTGCCGTAGTCAAGTCTGCTGGTTATGAGTGTGTGGTTGACGGTCCTTGTTCAGTCGGAGGGGATCCATTTGAAGGTATTACGGAGGATCCGAAGACAGTTAAAACTGGTGGAGGCAACGGCATGCAGAGGGAGGAGTCGAGGATGATGCTGAGGTTCCAGGTGTGGTCAGTGGGTGGGGTCCCAAGTGCTGACACCCACCAGGTGTTGTCCCAGGCGTTGGAGCAGGGTCCGAGGATGAGGACCTTGGTCTTCTCCGAGTTGAGCTTCAGACAGCTGTCCCTCATTCAGGCTGCTACATTCTTCAATCCTTCCTGGAAGCAGAGTCTGGTGTTTTCTGGATTGTTCATGAGGGAAAGGATGAGCTGAGTGTTGTCGGCGTAGGATACGATGCTGAGTCTATTTTTTCCGATGATGGCGGCGAGGGGGGACATGCAGATGTTGAAGAGCGTAGGGCTGAGAGATGATCCCTGTGGGACTCTGCAGTTGATGTTGGTGGATCCCGAGAGGATGGGAGGGAATCTGATCCCCTGCGTTCGACCGACGAAGAAGGATTGGATCCAGTCGAGGGCGGCTCCTTGTATCCCTGCGTCGTGAAGTCTGGCTGTGAGAGTGCACTGTGAAATGGTGTTGAAAGCCACTGAGAGGTTTATCAGGAAGAGGGCCGCCGTGTGTCCCTGGTCTAGTAGCATGCGGATGCCATCAGTGGCGGCTAGGAGGGCGGTCTGGGTGCTGTGGTTTCTGCAGAATCCAGATTGGGAGGCGTCCAGGATGGAGTTATCTTCGATGAATATGGTCAGCTGGGTGTGTATGAGTCTTTTGGTGACCTTGGCCGTGAAGGGGAGGAGAAAGATGGGCCGGTAGTTTTTCCGGTCTGTTGGGTCTGCCATAGGTTTCTTTTTTTTTTGAAAACTTTTTATTGGTTTTATAACACAAACACAAACAACTTGCAAGGAGGAAGAAAAAGAGACATCAATATACACAACATTGCATTACATGGTGCTGGAGCGGGAAGGACAATCCAATGAGCGTTCGTTCTATCGGGAAAGAGTTACACAGTGGAGGGGGGGGGCAGAAGAAACAAAGTGCAATCAGTATACAATAGTGTGTGGAGGAACCCTCGGGTTACGGGAACATAGGTGCAACATCAGGGTCAGGAAGAGGAGGGGCACATATATCACCACGATAAGTGTTCCACTGAGCCCATATCTTTCCCCATTTCCGGGGGGTACCACGAGAAATATACACAGTTTTTTCTCTGAACATGCACCAGTCCATGTTTTGTTTCCATTTCTGAAGTCCGGGCGGGCCCTGAGCGCCCCACAATTGCGCAATGTCTCTTTTGGCAATCATGTTGCCCAAGGTCACCCACCGAAGCTGCGACACGGAGTAATCATTCGGTTCCCATACGTTCAGCAGGCATCTCCTAGCTTCCGGCATCGATCGCACCCCGGTAACCTCACTCATCACCTCGTGCACACGGTTCCAGAATCGCACTATCTCAGGGCACTCCCAGATGATATGTAAAAAGGTGCCCAGGAGACCACAGCCACGCCGACACAAACCATCCACAGAGAAGCCCATATGCACCAGACGGGGACCAGTGACATACACTCGATGCAGGATTTTAAGTTGCACAAATCTAAGGCGCGCCTGGATGGCCACCTCTTTAGGGGAGGAGATCGCCGCCTGCCAGTCCTCATCGTCCAGCTCCAGCCCATCACCAGTCCAGACCTCTCTAAGTCGAGACAGGAGGTCAGACCTGGAGTTGATTAACTTTTTATAAATAAGCGAAATCGTACTATCAGGAACATGTCCGTCCAGTACCCTGTCCTCAAGCGGGGACGACTCTGGAATCTCCACACCCGAAGGGAAGATCGAGAGCACCGCGTGGCGGATCTGTGCATAGCGAAAGAATTCGCGATCGCTCAAAGCGTACTCGGTTTTCAATTCCTCAAACGTCTTCATTCTCCCCTTAGTCCAAACATCATCAATCCTGCTGATACCAATCAAGTCCCACCTATCAAACCCCCGGGACTGCCAAAGTGAGCCAAGTCTATCAGAGGCGTACAGGGGGGTGGCACGAGTCAATTTATCAGTCCATCCAAGCGCCATGGAAGCATGTCGCCATACCTGGACGGCCGTCCTAGTGGGGCCCGTCACGTTGCGAGGGGTGAGTTTCGAGTAGAGGGCTCTATTGTAGTCGCCCCCCGGTAACAACCATTTGTCCATCGCGAAGGCCGGATTTGGCAAAGGGCCATACATGCAATGATTTATTGCCCCCAGTTGAGACGCCCAATAATAGCGACGGATATCAGGCAAAGCAATTCCACCGTCGTACCACGGGAGCGACAATTTAGCAATGGCAATCCGGGGCCTACCCCCCCACAACAGTCGTCTCTGTAGACCCTCGACCTCACGGAAATATGTAGCCGGGACAACGTCAAGCGTGTTTTGCAATGCGTAGAGGAATCGGGGCAGTGACATCATCTTAAACAATGCCGCTCTACCCAGGGGAGAGAGAGGAAGTTTCCCCCAGGCGACCACATCTGTCCGAAGGCGTTGAAGAGGGGGCAGTAAATTACGGTCGAACCGCAGTGCAGGGCTCAGCGAGATAAAAATGCCTAGATATTTAAATCCATCTTCCACAATCGCGATAGGACGGCCGCTTGGCAGAAGGGGGGCAGTACCCGACAGGACGTATACACAGGACTTCGACCAGTTGATGACAAGACCTGAGTTTTTGCGGAAGGACGTTAAGACATCAAACAGCACAATGAGGGATTTACGGGGTGATGTAAGATAAAGCAGAATATCATCAGCGTAGAGAGATACACGGTCCTCAAACTCCGAATTCCATCTAATGCCCTTCAGGGACGGTTCCCACCGCAACCAGGCCGCCAGCGGTTCCAAGGCAAGAGCAAACAACAAGGGGGACAGGGGACAGCCCTGTCACGTCCCTCTGCTCAGTGCAAAGGGCGCAGAGACCCGACCATTGACCGCCACCTGGGCCATGGGACCGGCGTAGAGCAATTTGACCCATCGAACGAAGTCCGAACCGAAACCAAACTTAGCAAGAACCGCCCACAAATACGGCCATTCTATTGTATCAAACGCCATCGTAGCGTCCAAGGACGCCAAGATGGCGGGCTCACGTAGCGTCTCAGCCCGTGCCAGAACTCCATGCAACCTTCGGAGGTTGAGCGCCGTGTTACGATGCGGTATAAAGCTGGATTGATCAGGGTGAACAAGGTCCCCAATAACGGACGCCAAACGTGACGCCAGCAGCTTGGCCAAGATTTTAGGTTCCGCATTAATCAACGAAATGGGTCGAAAAGAGGCGCAGCGATCCCGAGGTTTACCATCCTTGTGGATGACAACAATAGTGGCCAGTCTCTGGTCTGGCGGGAGAAACCCCACCTCCAAAGACTCAAGAAACATAGAGCGCAAATGAGGAGCTAGCGAATCCGGGCGCATTTTATATAGCTCAATGGGGAGCCCATTAGGGCCCGAGGCCTTGCCGGATCGGACCGAACGGACAGCAGCGGCAATCTCGTCCACAGTAGGCGGAGCATCCAGAGCATCCCTATCAATATCAGACAATCGGGGAAGTGCAATATCACGCAATAACAGGTGGGAGTCCTGCTCCGATCGATCAGACACCTGGGAGTACACCTCGCGGAAATAGTCAGCAAAACATGCGACAATATCAACAGGGTCCGTACAACACTCTCCATTCTCCGCAGCAATCACAGGGACGACACGACTCGCACTTTCCCTCTTATCCAACCAAGCAAGCAGTTTCCCAGCCTTATCACCCACATCATACAGGCGTCCCTGCTGTTCCCTCCCCATTTCCTTAGCAGCTTCAGTGACCAGAGCTCTGTATTCATGTTGTTTCAACTCCAGTAGATGTAACCCCTCAGCGGTAACCCCAGATTCCAACCCCTCCTCCAGGGCCGTGACCTCCCCCTCGAGTCGAACCGTCTCAGCACGGTTGGCCAACTTCACGCTACCAATCAATGAGAGGGCCTGGCCACGAATGACAGTCTTGTAAGCTTCCCAAAGTACACTAGGGGAGGAAACAGAGCCCACATTTTCCTCAAAATAACAATCGTGTGCTTTAACCAGCTCATCCCTGACCCTGGGGTCCTTCAAATACCAGGGGTTGATCGGGGCCACTCGGCCCGCCGAACCCTGCCGTGCATCAACCACCAGCCAAAGCGGAGAATGGTCCGAGATACCCCGTGCCAGATGTTTAACTTCCCGTATGAGGGATGCATGGGCCGAGGGCAGTAAAACGTGATCAAGCCTCGAGAGACTACCATGAGCACCAGAATGATAGGTATATTGCAACTGTCCCGGGTGAAGCAACCGCCAGCAATCAGTGAGCCCCAACGTCTCCAGGAAGTCGCTCAACCAAGTCTGGGCCCTCGGCAATTCCCTGGGAGGGTGACGATCATGCATTCCCGAGACCACCGCATTAAAGTCACCCCCAACCAAAAGCAAACCCTCGGGGAGGCCCAGGATAAGTCCACTCAGATCAGCAAAGGTGGTGGCCTGGAGGCCCGGGGGCACGTACACAGAAATCAGATTAAGAACCTTCCCCTCCCAGCGCCCCACAATGGCGGCGTATCGTCCCTTATCATCCAATATGACATCATCAATGGCCAAGGGGAGGGAGGCCCGAACCAGAATGCCCGCCCCCCTAGAGCCCGAAGTGAAACCCGAGTGCGCCACAAGGCGATAACCACGCCTATTCAAAGCGTAGCACTTGTTGCCGAGCAAATGAGTCTCCTGCAGTAAGACAACATCTGGAGTCAAACGTTTCAGCAATTGTAACACCACCCTCCTCTTAATTCCATCCCCCAACCCGTTCACGTTCCAACACAATAACCGAAGTCCCCTACCCCCCATCCCCGTGCCCAGCCCCTCCCCGGCCCCGCACCCAGAGCAACTGCAGAAAACAGGAGTGCGCCTTTCCCTCGCCTTGCAAGTAACAAGAAAATTCAAACAAACAACCCAGCCCCCCCAACAATGTCAAAACAACTATACCCCCCACCCCGCACCCCTGCTGAAGACCAAAGAGCCCCATAAACTCGCAGTGTGCCTGTCGCCCAACCACCCAACTAATCTACGAAAAGAAAACCCAGGAGGAGAAAGGACCCGTTCACCCCCCACCCACCCCCAAAAAAGACTACTATTACTTGCAAACATTAAGAACACAGCATAGCACAGTTCAAAGCCAACGGGAAGGGTACGGGGTCAAAGACAACAGTTACTCTTGCTCCGTCGGGCCACCTTCCGCCCGATCCAACTTGCCAGAGTCCTCAAAAGGTTCATGATCCATAGGCAGCGTGTCAAGCCAGTCACTCACAACCCCAGGATGGTCGAAGAAAAAAGTACGATCCTTATGTACCACCCGCAGATGGGCCGGAAAGAGCATGGCATACTTCATTGACCTTTCCCGGAGTCTCTTCTTGACCCCCTGAAACCCCAGCCTCTGTTTCTGGACCTGTTGTGTAAAGTCCGGATAGAAGCTGACAGTAGAGTTCTCAAAGGCAATGGGACCTGACTGCCGCGAAGCCTGCAGGATAGCGTCTCTGTCCCGGAAATGAAAAATCCTCGCAATGATAGGTCGAGGGTTAGCACCCGATTTAGGTGTGCCGCCGGGGATCCTATGTGCACGTTCGACAGCGAAAAACTTGCTGAGACCCTTGGGCGCCAGGTGATTCAGCACCAGGTCTTCCACCAATAGGTCAGTCGAGGCAGCAGTCGATGATTCCGGGACCCCAATCAGGCAGATGTTATTGCGCCTGGCACGGCTTTCATAGTCCTCTAGGCGCCCAGAGTAATAATCATTGGCTTTCCTCAGATTCCCGACTTCAGCCTGCAAATCAGAAACGTCGGTGACCAGGCTAGAGGTCGTTAGATCCAAGGATTTGACCTTTTCGTTTGTCTTCGCCAAGTCCGCCCTGATCAGATTGACGTCAATCGCCACCGTATCCAGTTTGAGAGTCAAGGCCTCATATTGGTGCCCCAATGAGGCCTTCATACCAGTGATGGCGCCCATGAGATCTCGCAGCGAGGGCTCGTCCTCAATCGATGAGTCCTCCGGCATTGTCGTCGAGGTTTTAGCTGCTGCTCCCGGCGATCCCTTAGCTTGAGTGTACCGGTCCATAATGTTCGTTTGCAGAGCACTCCCTCGAACGCCTGGTTTAGGCCTGCGCTTCCCACCCTCAGGCTTGGTGGCCATCTTGGATCCTGGACCCGTACGGGTCGCCTGTTGACGGGTAAAAATGGTGACTGCGGTGGCAATGTAGGACCAAAAGGGCGAAGGTGGTGCCAGTCTCAGATCTGGAAACCGCTACAGATCGGCAGTAGGAACAGAGAGACCAAGGGTGTAGGAGTGTCCGGCCGCCCACGGAGCCGACAAAGTCAGGTTGAGCTCCGGACAGAAATCGAAACCGAAAGCGATCGCCAGCCCACGCAAGTCTGGCAGTCCGTTGTTGTTCACTTACTGAACGGCAAGCGAGACAAGATAGCGCGGGGCGTCACCATGGAGCAGGCCAGAAAACTGCGACAGTCTGTAGCTCTGGACCCCGAAGTCCAAAAAAGTTCGTTGAAGCAAATAAATGAGCAGTAGAACTGTGCCAATAAACACCCGTCGTCTGAACCAGGATAAAGTACAGGATAGTCGATGGAGGTGGCGAGGGTCCGGGAGCCCTGTGCTCACGCGACCATCTTGGGTGCGCGCGAAGCTCCTCCCTGCCATAGGTTTCTTGAGGAGGGGTTTTACCTCGGCCCTTTTCCAATCGTCTGGGCAGATGCCAGATGTGAGGGAGGTGTTGATGGCGTGACCCAGTTTGGGTGCAATGGTGATGGCGGCTCTGTGGAATATGTGCGGTGGGCAGGGGTCCGTAGGTGCTTCAGTGTCGGCTTTCTTCATGGACGTGGTGATGAGTTCAATGGAAGCGGGATCCCAAGACGTGATGGTAGGCTTATCGGCGATGATGGGTAGGGGGTGGTGTCAGGGACTGGTTTGCTGAAGTTGTCGTAGAGATCTTTGATCTTATGATGGAAGTAGGAGCTGAGCTTGTCGCAGAGTTCCTGGGAAGTAGTGATGTCCGAGGCTTCGCAGGCGGGGCTTGAGAACTGCTGGATGATGTTGGATAGTTCTCTGGCGTCGGTGGAGTTGGTCTGGATTTTTTTATTCATGAAGGTCCGTTTGGTGTCTCTTATGCACTGGTGGTATTCTTTCAGGGCGTTCTTGTGGTTGGTCCGTACTTCTGTGGTTTTCTGGTTTTGCCAGGATTTTGCTAGGTGTCTGCTGGCGCCCCTAGCTTCTTGGAGTTCTGTGGTGAACCAGGCAGCGTTTAGAGGGCGTTGTTTGTCAGAGAGGCAGAGCGGTGCGAGCTTGTCCGCGTGGCAGGAGATCCAGCGGTGTAATTTCCTGGCTGCGGTGTTGGTGTCGGTCATGGCAACGGGAGTGTTTTGGCGAAGGGTGGTGTTGAGGAGTTCCTTTTTAACCTTGTTCCAATTCCGTTGTGACAGGCGTGGGGCAGGCTTGGTTGCGGTGGTGGTGTTGAAGGTGAAATGGACGCAGTGGTAGTCCGTCCAGGGGGGTGGGTGGTGTGGCTGAAGCAGATGTTGGTTCCTCCCGCGAATGGGGTCGAGGGTGTGGCCTGCTCTGTGGGTGGGTGTGTTGACGAGCTGCTTCAGTCCTGGTTTGGCGAGGTTGGCGTTGAGAGTGCTGGAGTCAGGGTTGTTGCTGTTGTTGAGGTGGAAGTTCATGTCCCGGAGTAGGATGTAGTCTGTGGAGGTGATGGCGTGGGGTGCGGCGAGCTCGGTGATGGTTGTTGCGGGCTGGGTACGGGGTCCCGGTGGTCTGTAGATGAGGGTGCCGCATAGCATGGACCTAGGCGGTACAAAAGGGGGTGGTGATGGACGGAGAATCTGAATCAATCAAACACTCACACCCAGTCAAAAGATCTAGGTTTAATCCATCACCGTTCTTTAGCCCACTCTGCCACCCCAGTTCAGACATGGCTATATGCAAATCAGTCTGACCCTGTGCCTCATGGGAACAGTCCAGCCCGAACTGTCAAGCCATGTCTTCCCTGGACCGGAAACAAGCTTCCGAGGACTGGTTTATGGCATTCCAGCCGTCTTCAGCCAAGCATGGACCTGGGGCAGGTCTGGACCTGGAAATGGAGGTGTTCTGCGTTGGACTGGGGGTCACTCAAGCTGGAGGTGGAGAGTCAGAGGGCGGTCTTGTGCATGATGGCGAGTCCCCCTCCTGGGCAGTGCGGGCGGTCCTTTCTCTGGAGCTTGTAGCCGTCGGGTATGGCGGTGGCGATGGCGGGGGCGGAGGTGGCATTGGACTAGGTCACTGTGAAGAAGGCGACGTCAAGTGAGAGGGTGTAGATTAGGTCCCAGATTTTGACGGCATGTCGGTGCAGGGAGCGCACGCTGAGGAGGATGCAGGTCAGGCTCTCTGTGGTGCGTGCATCGGGCGGGCTGTCCAAGGTTGCGGGTGGCTTGTCGACGGTGAAGGATTTGCGGCAGGTGTTGCAGGAGAACTGCTTGTGGGTGGTGTTGGGCGAGGATCTTGCACAGTCGGCGTGTCTTCCGGGGTTGAGTGCATGGAGGGTGGTCGAGTCCTAGTGGTGAGTTCTAGGAGAACCAGGGTTCCAGGTGCTGGTCGCTAGTCACAGTCAGGTCACGGTCGGGTGCAGACGGGCTTGCCTTAGGCGCACCAGCGGTGCGCCCGCTGCTCGACCGCGCAGCGGTCACCATATGTAGGGAAGGGGGGCGGGAGCAGCGGAAGGGAGGCGGGAGCGGGGCTGCATCGGGGGGTGGGGCAGCAGTGGCAGGAAAGATGGGCGGGTGACACTGGTACCTTAACCACCAAAAATTAGACTAAACTTAATTGAATTAAACTAAATCAGCAATCACCCCAATATAAATTAAACAAGAGAATAAAAACAGCAGGAGCCAGGCCCCAGAAACGAAAAGGAGAAACCTGCGGCGCTGGACATGCTGCTGTCTCGAACCCTGCCGGGAAGGAGCTCAAGTGCAGGGGTGGTCGGCTGAACTGGGGAAGCTGCTGGGGAGAGTGCTGTCCTTGTGCCAAGAGGTCATATAATCACCTGCCAAGACAACAAGGTATTCTGTCTCTACACTATTGACATGGGAATTAAGATCTTTGGGTATTCAGTATATTCCATTGTGGCACCCCCGCATCCCAAACCCCCACGTGAGCACCAGTTATCTGGAATATAGCTTACTAATGCTACAGAGATTTCGAAGCCTAAAGTCTGGCCTGGCAGCTCGTTTATTGATTGGTTTGCATTATGGTACCAATTACTATAAAAGAAAGGAATGGGGCATTATTTGGCGAACTACTTATTCTGGTGTTTTTGTACCTTTGCTGTTTACTGTACTGCCCCTTCTCTGCGTGTCTATGTGTGTGTCAGAGAAGCTTGCAATACTCATGTTATGCAATAGTTCACATCTGGTTATTATTGTTTGTTTGTGTGATTGATGTCCCCTGTATATCTTGAAAGATCATTGTTCTAAATACTCATCTCCTCCATTTATTTATTTATTTATGCTTTTTTATATAGCGCGGACTTTACCCGAAGGCGTCAGAGCGCTTCACAATAGGAACAGAAAATTACAAATGAACAAAATTACAAAAGCAGACGAGTTACATGAGGTAAAAGTGACAATTGTGAGCAAACAAAATACATGAGGTAGCAAACAGTGCAATACAGGAGGAAGAGTAACAATTGTGCAGGTTACAAGAGAAAACAAAGTACAATTAAAGGTATAATACTGCAATATATGCTAGACACAGAGGTACAAGAACAAACGTTACGTAGGCAATGGTGGCACTTGTGCAAGTATCAACAGCAAACAAAATGTGAGAGGTAGCAAAACAGTATGTTAGAAGAGAAAAAAGACGTGTGCAAGTTACAAAAGGGTACCATACACAGGTACAAGGATAATACTGCAATAAATGGTAAACACTCAAACTACCAGAATACACTGGGAAGGCACTTCCATAGTCATGGAGAATAGTTTTCAGTGATGGGAGGTCTTCCTTCAGATAATAGAGAGGGAGTGAATTACTTTAGGAGGTGTCTTTGGAGGAGGAGAACTTTGAGGTCCGTTTTGAAGACCTGGGAGGAGGTGGTGGTCCGGAGCTGAGGCGGAAGTGAGTTCCATATTCTCACCGCGTTGCCTGAAAAGGATTGGGCCATCGTTCTTTCCTTCTTTAAAGTGGGAGGTTCAAGCAGTAGATTTTCCGCATTACGTGAATGTCTAGAGCCTCCAGAGAGTTTCAGCTTGTTCGCCAGGTAGCGAGGAGAGGAGGAGTGCAAGGCTTTGTGGGTAATACAGGCAGTCTTGTAGATAGCTCTAGCCTCGATGGGAAGCCAGCGGAGGGTGGATAACATCGGTGTGATGTGGTCGCTTCTTTTGGCCCCATAAATGAAACGAGCTGCTGAATGGAGAACAGATCTAAGGGGGGACAAGTGGGATTTGGGGAGGGCAGTAAGAAGAGAATTGCAGTAGTCCAGTCTGGAGAGGAACAGCGATTGCACCAGAGTTTTAAGGTCCTGCTCTGGGAAAAAGCGACGAATTCCCCAAGAAGGCGCAATTGGTATCGAGCAGACTTTGCAATGGAATTGATGTGGGAGATTAGATTGAGTTTTTTGTTGAGTATGACACCAAGAGATTTTGCGCTGTCGACAATGATGGGTTTATTGTTAAGTAGATTCATCTGTTCCATCCATGATTGAACCGGGGGAGGAGAGAGTGAGGAGGAGAGGAGGCGGAATTCAGTTTTGGCGGGATTCAGAATCAGTTGATGAGTTGACATCCAGTTTTGAATGGAGTCGAGAGTAGAGCTTAGGATGGAGAGATCGTGAGTGGAGGCAACCTTGAGGTAGATTTGAGTGTCGTCTGCATAGAGATGATAGTGGATCCCGGATTTACTTAGGAGATTTCCCAGTGGTTCTAAATAGAGATTGAACAAAGTGGGTGCAAGTATAGAGCCTTGCGGAACAACTTGACCTACCGCCACAGGAGATGAAAGACTGTTCTCTATTTTGATCATTTGGGATCTATCTGAGAGGAAGGAGGCAAACCATCTAAGCACAGTGCCCTCCAAGCCCATTCTCTGTTGAAGAGTGTTGAGGAGGGTGTTGTGATTGACAGTGTCAAAGGCTGCAGAAAGGTCAAGGAGAATTAGAAGACAGGACCCCCCGAATCGAGAATCCTCAGCGCGTCATCAACCACTTGCAGTAGGGCTGTTTCAGTGCTGCAGTTTTGGATGAAGCCGGACTGACAATTGTCAAGAAGATCATTGTCCTTGATATGACGAGAGAGTTGTTTCGCTACACATCTTTCTGTGATCTTCGCAGGAAAGGGTAGGTTAGTGATGGGGCGGAAGTTGTTGAGGTCTTTCGCATCAGCAGTGGGTTTTTTAAGCAGAGGGGTGACCTGCCCAGTTTTGAAGGAGACAGGAAGGGAGCCTTGACAAAGGGAGAGGTTGACCAGAGTGGTCCAATAGGAAAGGGAATGGGTGTAGAAGTCAATGGCAATGGCACTGGGGATGGGGTCAAGAGAATGGTTGGAGGGCTTTGTGTGGTAAATGAAGTGAAGACCACAGATGCAGCAATAAGGATTTATTGCAGAGAAGCAGATATAAGCAACCTCAACACAAGCTGGCCAGGCACAAACTGTCACCAGCTAGAACCCTAGAAGGAGACAGAGCCATATACATTCTGGAATGGATGACACAGGTAAGAACTGTGGTGGAGTAAAAGAAATAAAAGAAGGATAATTATACAACACATCTCCTCTCGTAGAATAAAACAAAAGAAAAGAAAAGAAACTTAACTCAAAAGAATGTGCATGTCATTGAAAGGAAACTTAGCACAAAACTACAGGAGAATTCCTAAAGTAAAGGCAAAATTTGAGGCATCATAGAACAATAAGCATTCAAACACAAATATAAAACACAAGTAATAATAAGCAATGAAACTATCATAACTAATAGGTATTGAAAGGAACACACGTCACCCCTCTAAAGAACTAATCACAACAGAAATCATTCAAATAAGTAGGTGGCCTGTGGTTCCTTTGAGGTCTGATGGCAGGCAAAGAGGAACTTGAAGAAGTAATGGGGTTGGGATTAGAATCAGTCACGGAGTTGGGAACGAGATCAGCAGTGGAATTGGGAAGAGACACAACAGGATCAGGAGCATCCCCTCCACCATCACCTCTAGTCAAAACATTAACAGGAGCAGGAACCACAGGGCCCGGATCCGGAGAAGGAACAAGCATGAACCCTGAGGAGGAAAGATCCTGAACAGGAAAAGGAAAAGGACCAGAACTGGAACCAACTACAGGACTAACGCCACCTTTCTGATAGAGGGCAACCCTCCTTAAGTTCCATTTCTCCCCATTGGAGAGAACAACATAGTGTGGATAGACCATCTTAACGAGAAAAGGGCCACGGAACTTGGACAACCCACCAGAAACACGACCAGACTTCACTTTGACAAGATCACCTTTCGCAATTTTGCCAGTAACAGCCTTGGTGGAGGGTCCATCACCATCACAAGACTTGCGAGAGGAGACCCTTTGAAGCCGACCTGCAGAACTACACTTAGAAGTAACCTTACTGGAAGGAAGAACAGAGTCCTTACCAGAAGGCTTGGGGATCACACTGGAAAAGTCACTTGAAAGTGACTGACAGACCAAATTTTTGAGCCAAGAGGGAATGAGTTTTGTGCTGGGAACCCTGCCCCTCATCATCTCAAAAGGGGATCTGGAGTGGGAACCATGAAGAGTGGTACAATACGCATAAACCATTTCACTAATAAGGGAAGGGACAGATGAACCAGCCGAGAGGGCCATTTGAATGGTGCCTTTCACCAATCTATTAAGGCGTTCACAGAGACCATTACCCTGAGGGTTGTAGAGGGAGGTCCTATGGTGGGAAATTCCGCAACCAGACAAAAAGGTTTGCATCTCATGTGAAACCAACTGTGTGCCATTGTCGGTTATAAGTACATTAGGGAAACCTTCTTTAAAAAACAGAGACTTAAGGTGATTGATGGTAGTAGCCGTAGTGATGTCCTTGAGAAACTCCACAGACAACCACTTAGAATGGCAGTCGACAGTGACAACAGCAAACCTCTGGGAAAGAGGTAATTCAGCAATGGGACCTATAAAATCTAAGCAGATGGTGTGCCACGGAATTTCGGGGAATTGCAGCGCACCCATTTCAGAACCCACTGAAACTTTAAGTCTCTTCTCACCCATCTTGCAGGTGGAATAATCCTCTACCCATGAGGAGACCATAGAGTCCATACCGGGCCACCAGAAGTTGAGCTTGAGACGCTGTTGCGTCAAGGTTTGGCCAAGGTGACCCTCATGTGCTAGAGAGATGAGCTTCGGCCTCAAGTCAGCTGGAGGCACAAATTTGTCACCACGCAATATGACATTGTCACTGCACACAGACAAGTCATCAATGATTTTGAGAAAAGGACGGACAGAGACATGGAGACAGTTCTCTCTCCGTGAACCCAATTTAATAAGTTGGATGACTTCTTGTAGCACAGTATCTCTAGACATGGCATCGACCCACTCAGAGCGAGAGAAAGAGCTCTCAGAAAGAAGAAGCACATCATCGATCCAAGCAACATTTGCATCACATTCCTCCAGACTGAAGCCAACATTAGAATCAGAAGGAACAGCCAACCTAGATAGACAGTCGGCTTGGAAGTTCCTCCACCCAGAAATGTGAGAAATATCGAAGTGGTATTCCTGGAGTTTAGAGGCTAATCTTGCTAACCTTGGAGAACCAAATGCCCCACCCCCAGGGGAAAGAATGCGGATGAGGGGTTTATGGTCAGTCTTAAGGTTGAAGCGTGTGCCCCATAGATATGGACGGAAATGATGAGCACCCCACGCAGCTGCCAACGCCTCTTTCTCGATTACAGAATAGTTCTGTTCACATTTTGAAAGGGTACGTGAGGCAAAGGCAACAGGTCTGTCACCTTCCTTGTGGGACTGAAGTAAAACTGCACCGAGGCCACAGGCACTGGCATCCACCAACAGAGTGGAGGACTTGGCAGTATCAAAGGGTGCCAGAACCTTAGCATTGCAGATAGCCTCCTTAATGTCATTAAAGCAAGCTTCCATTTCAGGATCCCATGAAAATTTGCAACCCTTCTTCAATAAGGTTCTCAGGGGCAAGGTCTTTTCTGAGAACTTCTCCACAAATTTGGAGTAGTATTCGATCAAACCCATGAATGACCGCAACTGGTCCTTGTCAGACGGGCAAGGAGCTAAGCGTATCGCATCAAGAAGGTTCTTCTTGGGTCTGACACCATTGGCTGAGATCTCATGTCCCAAGTACTCAATGTTCTCCACAAGGAAAGAACACTTCTCCCTACGTAGTGTAAGGCCAGTGTCCCAAATTCTGTGTAGAACATTTCTGAGAACAAGGTTGTGATCAGACACGGACTCTCCAAAGACCAAGATGTCGTCTTGGAAGAATACTACATTTTTGAGTCCCTTAAAGATTTCGCTGACCAATCTTTGAAAGACACTCGCTGCCGAAATCAACCCAAAGGGAAGACGAGTAAATTGGAAGATGCCCTCTGGGGTGATGAAGGCGGTAAGATGCTTCGAGGACTCATGGAGCTTTACCTGATGGTAGGCGCTCTTCAGGTCGAGTTTTGAGAAATATCTCGCCCCCTGAAGAGTGGTAACCATCTCTGTGATGTTGGGTAAAGGGAAGGTGTCCGCAACGACACACTTGTTTAGGGACCTGAGGTCCACACAAAATCTCAATTTTCCGTCTGATTTTTTAGAAATTACGACGGGCGAAACCCATGCTGAAGCTTCTGTAGGTTCAATTACCCCTGACTGAAGCATCTCTTCAATCAAGAGTTTCACCTCACTCCGGATTGAAATGGGAATTCTCCTTACCCGATGTTGCACAGGCAGACTACCCTTCTTTAACTTAATGAGATGGGCATACCCCCGAAGTTCACCCAACTCCTCCCTGAACACAGACCGAAATTCAGACAAAATGAATTCAATAGAGTCATCGTCAACAACCATAATCTGATTCTTTGCCCTAGGATTAATGACGATGTAGAGGTCATATTGATGTACCCAACCTAGAATAGGCGGGCCATCAATGGAAACATAAACTTTCCCAAAAATGGACCTCTTTTCAAATACAATCTCAGATTCAAAGAAGCCCAGGATTTCAATCTTCTGGCCATTGAAACCCTTAGGTGAGATATCACTACGCTGTAATTTCACCCCTTCCCAAAAGGCATCGAACGTAGACTTGGGTATTATGGTATGTCGAGAACCCGTGTCAACCATCAACAACACCTCGTGGGAGTCAATCTTGAAGATGGCTTTGGGTCTGGTTTGTCTTGGATCATCACAAATGACATCAACATCATCAATGACCAAGAGTCTGTCAGGTTCAACTCCGGAATCATTAGCGTAGTAGTCATCAACAATATTTACTCTCTGTCTAGCTTTGCCTTTGCACATCTTGGAAAAATGTCCAACTTTTCCACACTTCAAACACTCTTTGTTTGATGCAAAACAAAACCTGGCGTCGGAAGAGTGGCTGCTGCTGCCACACCTGTTGCAGACTTTGTTCACTGAGGTTTTCTTGACAGAGTTGACAGAGGGTCTGGGTCTGTTTTTTACTACCGCAACACTGTCTCCAGAACAATGTTCACAACCCACAACGCTACCTTTGTCGGTGACCACAGAAACTTCTTGGTGAGAAGTAGACTTGTGCGAATCAAGGACCTTCATGCACTTACTAGACTCCTCAATTACTTTGGCCAGATCAATGGCGTCTTTCAAGTTAGGATTTTTGGCTGCCCATAGCCGCTCTTGAATTTTCTTACTTGAGCACTGGACGACCAATTGATCTCTTATGAGTTCGTCATTCATAGAACCAAACTTACACTTTATAGAAAGTTCTCTGAGTCTGGCCACAAAGTCATCTATGGTTTCTGACTCTTTTTGGCGTTGTGTGTAAAACTTATAGCGGTTCATGATCAGATTCTCCTCCTTTGCAAACCTGATCTCCAGACGATCAACTGCCTCCTTAAATTCATCAAAATCATGTCCACCAGCACCAAGTGTGATAGGAAGGAATCTAAAAACTCTCTGTCCTTCCTTGCCTAAGGTGCTCAAAAGGATAGCCTTTTTCCTTTTGGGTGAAAACTCCTGTCCATCAAGCGCTTCCAAATAATTGTCAAACATGATGTACCAATCCTCCCAAGGTATCTCAGGTACACCAGGTTCAGGTAGAAATTGAGGAGGCAAAGTTACTATAAATTGTTGTGCCATGTTGACTTGATTATGCAGAAAAGGAAAGATAAAATAGTGAAATAACCTTGCTTTTCTACAACAGAACACAGTATGGAATTAAAGTAACATACCTCTTGTTATACAAAAGTCCAAAACGATACCAGGAGTGTGGACCAGGAGTTTGGCTTGAAAGAGAAATAATCCGCTTTAGAATGACGAAAATAGCTGAATATGATGGAAAGGCAGGAGTTTGACTTAAAACGGTAAAGATTCCGCTTTAAAATAGCCCAAACCGGCTGAATTGTGGTGAAAATGAGGCTTGATTGGCAAATATAGGATAATATGGCCGCCGCTGAAAACGAGGCTAAAGGTGCTTTGAAAGTGAGGCTTGGTTACGCGAGTCAACAACGCTGCATGCGCGTTCACTGACTCACGTTTTGACTCCACTGGTGCGTCTCTACGTCTCTCTCGGCGCCTCGCTGGTAACTAGGTACTGACGCGCTGACTCCGCTGGTAACCAGGCAACAGCTCCTCGTCACTGCGTCTCCCTTGGTGTCTTGCACTCACGCGCCGACTCCGCTTGTAACCAGGCAACAGCACTCGAGGTCCTCGGCTGACGCGTAGACTCCCTCGGCGTCTTCGTGATAACAATGACAATTCTCGTGATTACCTCACCAGTCTGTCACGCGCCGTGCTCGACCTGCTGGGTTTGGATGACGTCAGCGCTGGTGCGCTCGAGCTGCAGTTTCCAAAGAAGATAAATTGAGTAAATTACCACAACAGGTGTCTTCTTTTAAAACGGGAGGAGACCAAAGGGATGTCGACGAGACCAGCACGCTGTAGGTTCGTTTCTCGTTGAGGAAATTACGCTAAAATCTGTTCTCCGTCACAAATCTTGAATTTGGACATCAAGATGAGGTCTTTGGTGGTACTGGCCAGCAAGTAACGTCGCCAGAAATTGTGGTAAATGAAGTGAAGACCACAGATGCAGCAATAAGGATTTATTGCAGAGAAGCAGATATAAGCAACCTCAACACAAGCTGGCCAGGCACAAACTGTCACCAGCTAGAACCCTAGAAGGAGACAGAGCCATATACATTCTGGAATGGATGACACAGGTAAGAACTGTGGTGGAGTAAAAGAAATAAAAGAAGGATAATTATACAACACTTTGTTTCGCGGATGCACTTGAGGAGGTCATCTTCAGAGATGGGGTCGAAGTTCTGCCAAATGGCTGAGGATTTGCGCTCCTCTGGAGGGGTGGGATGAGCGACCTGATCCACAAGGGATTCCACTTTTTCATCGAAGAATATAGCGAAATACGCTGCTTGCTTTGTAGAGTCCTCCAACTTGGAGGTTGGGGGTGAGCAGTTAGGAATCTTGATGAGATCGAATAGTTTTTTGGGTCTATTTTTGGCTGAGCCAAGAAGGGTTTTGAAGTGAGATGCTTTCCCAAGGAAGATGTGCTTGTGGTACTTGGATCTTGCTGAGAGAAGCGTGGCCAAATTATCTGTGGAGGGCACTTGCCTCCATCCATTGTTTCTCCAGCAGTCTTAGCTCCTTCCTTTCTTCATGGAGGGATTTGTTGAACCAAGGAGCTGAGGGAGTGGGCCTTATCTTTTTGCTTTTGAGTGTAGCGACGTTATTGATTTCGGCTGCAAGGACTGTGAGGAATTGGGAGGTGAGTTCGTCAACATCTAGGTTCGGGTCTAGCCTTGGAAGTGATAACAAAGCTGATTCACAGAGGGGTCCGACATCAATATTTTTCGCATCACGGAACCAGGAGTTAGCCCTCTTAGGTTGACCAAGGGTTATAGAGTGTGATAGGTGAAGAGAGAATGGGATGAGGAGGTGGTCGGACCATTCTACTTGAATGAGGGTAGTGATAGAGAGCATGCCTGCTTTAGAAATAACAAGTTCCAGGATTGAGCCCTTAGAGTATGTTGATACTGTGCAGTGTTGGATAAGATCGTTTGCCGAGAGGAAGGTGGCCAGCGAATTCGCCGAAGAGTCATGCGGTACACCCCAGTGGAGATTGAAGTCACCCACGAAGGTCTGATTGTCACTTCGCGAATATTGGTCGCTGATGAAGTCAGTGAGTTCCTCCATAAATGAAGGGCACTACCAGGCGGGCGATAAATGACATGGAATCTGAGGGGTGAGCGGTGGTGCAATTAAAGCTCAAGAGAAAGGCATTCAAAGGTGTGGAAGGAGCTGATCGGAGAAGCCTTAAGTTGAAGGGAGTTTCTAAAGATGACTGCAACACCTCCCCCAATGTTGTCAGTTCTGTCGTTCCTAAATATAGAATAGCCTGTGGGTAATAGGAGATCAAAAATAGAGTGAGAGGTATCTTTGAACCAGGTCTCTGTGAGGAAGAGCATGTCAATATTGTGAAAGGTGATGATATCGGAGATTTCAAGTTTGTGTTTTACTGCAGACAGCGCAGCTCTGTCAAGACTGTTTTGGTGACGGGGGCACTTGGGCTCTGAAGGGTGATCGGGATATTGTACTTATGCGGGGGTGCTCGGGAGGGTTTAGGTGGATGCCTGGTTCTGACAGAGGAGATTGTCGGAATAGTGTATATAGTAGGGTTACTAGGGGATGCAGGTTGAAGAAGGGTGGCGTTCAAGGGCTTGTGTGAGTTAACAAAGTTTGCGGACGACAGGTTGAGCTTGGCTGTATTGGGGTGAGTGGGCAGGGTGCATCTCGTTGGAAGTTGGGAAGGGGTAGAGGTGCATGGGGAGGTGGAAATCTTGGAGCTTAAAAGTGAAATGGCAGCTACAAGTTGGGAGATGGAGGAGATAAGAGAGCCTAGCTTATTTTCCAGAGAGAGTAAGGCAGAGCACGGAAGGTTGGGTGGCTCGATGGAAACAGGAGGGGGTGGAATTGGTGGTGAAAAGCAGGGAGAGGTGGGGGGACAGGAGGTGGGTTGGGGTATGGGGTTCAAGAGTGGGGAGAGGTGGAGGTTGAGAGCGGGAGTTGGTGAATTAGAGGTGAAGGGAGAGTTGTCTTTGTTGGCGTTGCAATAGGGAGAGGAATTCAGGACATATTTAGGGGGAGATGGGTGCAGAACAAGGCGGTAAGGTGGAAGGAGTGAGGAGGACTGTGTGGAGTCATGGGAATGTAGGAGGTTTGGGAGGACAAGAGGCGAGGTGGTTGTATAGGTCCTGTCAGCTAGGAGAGGTGGCTGTGAGGGAACGGGCATCTGGTAGAGTGAGGGGGGTTGAGAGAAAGGGAAGTTGAGGAAAGGAAGTGGTTCTGCTGGGCCCGAGGGAGGGAAATGGAAAGGGTTACCAAGGGGGAAAGGGAGTAGCACAGCATAGCTGGAGGAGTGGGAGGGAGGAGAGAGATGCAGTGGGATTGTGGAGAAATCGAGGTAAATATTGAGGGGAGGAGGGGGATAGAAAAGAGGGGGGGAGGGAGGAATAAGGGGAGCGTAGGGAAAGTTAACTGGGGGAGAAGGTTGGAGGAGAGGTGGACTAAAAAGGGGAGTGACAGGAAGGAATATGGGGGCGGATAAGAGATTGGAGTACCGGGATGGTGCAGAATGGACGAGGAGCGTATTTGCTGGAGGTAAGGCTGAAGTGATGCGGGGAGGGGCATACTCTGAGGGGGGAGGAATAGGAGAGGAGGTCATAGGGGAGGCCATCCTGTAGTGTAGTTCCTATATTCCCAATAGGCCCTGCGCATTGGAATAATATAAACAGCAGTGTAGACGTAGGACTGAGGTCGACTAGGTCTCTACTGACTATATTAGACTTAATTAGTTTTGCCAGCTAGCTCGGAGGTCACTAGAAACTTTCTCGAATGTTCAAGAAGGAGTTAACTTTCCTGATTAGACAAGAAGGGATTAGTTTCTGACAACCATAAAACATGACAACTTTGCTCCCTCAGAATAAGAGTGTATCTCTAGAGTCGTGTGAAAACAATAGACAGCTATTTTACTCAGTCAATCGTGCATACTTAGTTTCACCAGAGTGAGAGAGAAAAGAGAGATGGGCGTTTTCAATAAAAGGTGTTATTTATTGAGCAGTCTTCTTTCTCATGCAAGAGAAATGAATTGCCACAATTGCAATACTTAATGTAAAGTAAAGTGCGTACAGTAAAAGGAGTAATATGAAATAATACTGTAAAAGCATTGATATGGTTTCTTAGCCATATGATACTTTAAAATTGATAAAATATATACATACATATATACATTGACGAACGTACTCAACTGGTGCTTCTAAATACGCCTACCTCGGTGTACCTGACCTAAGCCTAATACGTGGGAAGGAGTAAGTAAGTAGCAGTTTAAGTTAAGTTGGTTTTGCCAAGAATCTGAGTCAAGAATTCTCTTAAGGGTTTAGTCAGCTCCGTTCCTGGGTAATAGAAAGCAGGAGGTCTGGTATCTCTCTCTCAGGACTCGATATCCCAGCAACCCGCAAGGGCGGCTGAAAACACCGGAGCTGGATTTCTCTGCAGGAGAAAAGACAGCGTCTCTCTCAGTGCGTCAAAAGGGAGGGGCGGCGTCCGTGGGCTCTCGCATCAGCTGGGCTCTCGGGCAAGTAGATAGCCGCTCTGCTCCAAACCACTGTGTGTTTGCTTAAGGCAACGTTGGTATATTTATACCTGAAAGGTGCCGGGCTTGACGTAAGGTTGGACATAAGACGTCAATAAAGATGTCACTAAGAACTGGCCGTTCTTACAGTGCTCACAGGAGTTCTAGGACAAATCAAAACAAAAGCATGGGGAATTCCCAGGTTGCTGGAGGTTTGGTTTGTTTAGAGAACTCGTTGTACTTTCTAGGAGTCTGGGGAAGTAGGCTTGCTTAATTTGGACTGCATGGGCTACGACTAAATATGGATATGATTCTTATGCCTTTATAAGGATATTATTTATTATAACCACACAAGGGCATAAATCAGGAATATCAAATTAGGGTCCTAGATAGAATTACAACAATCCATCCTTCTGCACCACCCTATGATAAATGCTCATCTGTTTATTCATCACAACTATTAATTACTTTCAACCTTTGTAGTGCTGTCATTGCTCATACTTGTTTTGTTCTAGCTCCACCACTCTGTTGTCAGTGTCAGCATGCATCTGCGAGGTGGCAAAATATGATTAAAAGCGCTATTAAGAAAGGCAGGGTTTGACGTTCAATCAAGCTGCACAACTGATAATAAGGCCAGACTACTGGAGAGGTCTTTAAACTGGAGCCCCCCCTTCCCAGCTCCCCCCCCCCCCCATGAATCGCTCTCACGGATGTGGGGGCGGGGGTGGGAGGAGGGAGGCACCAGGCACAGGCCGAGAGGAGCATCATGCCTGCAACCACTCTGCAATGGGCCACCAGTAACACCTTTTGTCACTGGGTCTGGGCTGAGAGTGTGTGTCAAAGATGTGGGGGCTCGAAAGAAGCCTCAAAGGCCTTTCCTTCCCCCATTTCTGATAAAAGATCCCATGGAACCTGCTTTCACACTTAGGCTGCCCATAGCATGCTGGCCATCACGTATTGATTGCATCTTTTAAAGGGGTGCCTGAACATATCAGGTTTGTCATTCTGGGGGCCCCCGATTATATATTCCATACATGGGGGCATGGCATTAAAAAGTTTGAAGACTATTGTGCTACTGTGGCATTCTGTACCTTTCAATGGTATTTCATTAGTATGCCAGCAGGTGGCGCACAAGCACAGTTATCTGTGTATGCAATGACAAATGCATTTTTGAAGTTCCTTGATGCAGTTCAAATTTACACTTGACTTATTCCCTTCCCACTCCTTAGCCATAGCTTTGTCAGATACATTTGACGCAGACAGTTTTCCTTGCTGGTGTATTTTTGACACTGCGCGATGTTTGGTCGTTTGCTACCGGCTCTTGTATTTTGTTTGCTCTCGGTACATGCACAATTGTCACTATTGCCTTATGTTACGTAACGTTTGCTTTTGTAACATGCTGACGTGTAATTTTTCCTCATGTTTCGCTACTGTTCCTATTGTGAAGCGCTCTGACACCTTCGGGTAAAGTCCGCGCTATATAAAAACGCATAAAATAAATTTAAAAAAAAGTAACGGTCTTATTACAGGAGATGATCGCGGCTACAATAAATCTAAATACAGCCTGAGATAAGCGCAGCTCTTCTGAAACTTTCAGACAGAATGTAAAGGACATTCGTCAGCAGATTAATAAAACAACGAGGTCACATGAGCAGCAAATAATCCATTTGACGATTAAGTAAAAATAAAGATTCTTCTTGCATGATATGTATGGAGTGTTATAAAAGTACCTTTTTTTGTGGAAGCACACTTTTTTTGTCAACTCATAAACTGTACTTAGGCAAATAAATATCTGGGTAGAGCCACAGTTCCTCTTTCTGTAGCACTCCTGAAACCTCTTTATTATTATTATTATTAAGCTTTATTCGATTTTAAAAAAAATCATAAAAGCATCGACAATACAGAAATACAACAACAAAAAAAAAAAAAAGAACCATGAACATTTCATTTCAAAGACATAATAAAAAACCATCATTCAGCAATTAATATACAAAATTCAGTTACCAAAATGATAAAACTTAAGAATTTGACCTATGTAATATGAGTGGAGCACGGGTAAAAATCATGTAGATCCCAGATGCGGATTGGGCCTTGTCTTTCACTGGGGGTGCAAGCTCGTAAAAAGGGGGCGACATTGGTGTTTTTAAATTTAATCAGTACCAGATCCCCAGCAATGCGTTTGGGCAGCATCCCCAACCATCCCACCCTTCTGACACTCAAGATACCCCCGTCTAGCCCCAGTGGCAACGGCCTATTCTTTTTTAGCCAATAGGTGGCCTTATTTAGCAAATCCTGCTGAGATTCGCGTTTTCCCTGGGTAAGAGCAGGGACCCCAGATAGGACAGAGACATACGGGGCGGCCTCGGGGGGCAGGTTGATATGTGGCATTCTTACCACGGTGGATCTCGCCACTGTATGGGTTTTTGGTGCAGGTTTGACAAATACTTTGGGGCCTCTTTGAGTAGGTGTGCATAATGGCTGTATTTGGGTGCCCCCAACGCCAGATTTATATGTTTCGGGGGCGGTGGTAGGGTTAGGACAGACGCATGTGTCCATAATAGTAGCTGGAGGCGGGAGCTTTCTTATTACTGACTCAATATTGGTCAGCCTTACCCCTAAATCATTCATCTTAGTGACCAAGGGGGAGATGGTAGCAACCAGCAGTTGCTCAATTCTGACCAATAAAGTCATGTTGAGAGTCAAAGGAGGGTCCTCAAGTTTGTCCGCGGCCGGGTCCTCGATAAATGCTATTGAATTGGCAATTGGTGGTATACTTCTATTGTTCCCAAAATTAGTATCAATGTCATGCTTCCATCTATTATAGGAACCCAGGGGCGCCGCATTTTCTTGGTTATGAACTTTATCAATGGAGCCGTTTGGGTTAAGACAAAAATAATCCACAGCTGGGGGACTTCAGCGCACGGGCTCCTGGACAATGGAGTCCCGTGCACTACCCAGCTTCCAGGACCCACGGGCTGTGGACCCCTCCAAGGGCGGCAGGCAAGTTCCTAAGGCTGTGAGCCCCTCCAGGGGCGGCAGGCTGCTCCGTTGACCAGGCGCTCTCACGAGCGAAGCGGGACCCGCGACAGCGGGTTCCGCGAGTAGTTTCAACTTTGAAGCGCCGGTGTGTGGGGGCGGACCTCCGGACTTCAGCGCACGGGCTCCTGGACAATGGAGTCCCGTGCACTACCCAGCTTCCAGGACCCACGGGCTGTGGACCCCTCCAAGGGCGGCAGGCAAGTTCCTAAGGCTGTGAGCCCCTCCAGGGGCGGCAGGCTGCTCCGTTGACCAGGCGCTCTCACGAGCGAAGCGGGACCCGCGACAGCGGGTTCCGCGAGCAGTTTCAACTTTGAAGCGCCGGTGTGTGGGGGCGGACCTCCGGACTTCAGCGCACGGGCTCCTGAACAATGGAGTCCCGTGCACTACCCAGCTTCCAGGACCCACGGGCTGTGGACCCCTCCAAGGGCGGCAGGCAAGTTCCTAAGGCTGTGAGCCCCTCCAGGGGCGGCAGGCTGCTCCGTTGACCAGGCGCTCTCACGAGCGAAGCGGGACCCGCGACAGCGGGTTCCGCGAGCAGTTTCAACTTTGAAGCGCCGGTGTGTGGGGGCGGACCTCCGGACTTCAGCGCACGGGCTCCTGGACAATGGAGTCCCGTGCACTACCCAGCTTCCAGGACCCACGGGCTGTGGACCCCTCCAAGGGCGGCAGGCAAGTTCCTAAGGCTGTGAGCCCCTCCAGGGGCGGCAGGCTGCTCCGTTGACCAGGCGCTCTCACGAGCGAAGCGGGACCCGCGACAGCGGGTTCCGCGAGCAGTTTCAACTTTGAAGCGCCGGTGTGTGGGGGCGGACCTCCGGACTTCAGCGCACGGGCTCCTGGACAATGGAGTCCCGTGCACTACCCAGCTTCCAGGACCCACGGGCTGTGGACCCCTCCAAGGGCGGCAGGCAAGTTCCTAAGGCTGTGAGCCCCTCCAGGGGCGGCAGGCTGCTCCGTTGACCAGGCGCTCTCACGAGCGAAGCGGGACCCGCGACCTCTTTATAGCGGATCGCATATGGTCTGGTGACAGCTGTGATTCAAGCCAGCCTTAAACATGGGATGCCCATTTTCTGCCATAGGCCATTACCATTGTCAAGAGGTCTCGTTTTGTGGCTTCATGACAGATTTCAGCACGTTTCTACTTCACGCAAGTTAGGAAACAAATAAACAAGAGTATTGGATGCAAATTTCTTTTGCAATGTAGAAGTGAAAAAGTATGGAAGAACTATGGTTTCTAAACGACCCTCCATTAAAAACAATTTTGGTTACAGCGAAAAGGGTAGAACATTTGATAATGTGTTCAGGAATTTAAGTAGAGAGCGAGAATGTCAAGGAGTGTAAGAGTAAGGGGCCGTTCTATAGGTGGTGAAATATCAGGTCACGTGGCCAGTGGTAGGGAGTGTCTTGCCATTTCCAGTAACTGCAAAAGGGGTCACTTTGCGAAGTGATGTGAGAGTGCCACAAGAGGGGGTGTACAGAGGGTCGCCAATGTTTGTGAGGAAGTTACTTTGTAGGGTAATGACATCAAATGGAAAAACCTTGCTGAAAATGTATGTGAAAAAAGATTGGCATTATGTATGATACTAGTCACGTTCGGTTCATGCACTAAATTAACTATAGTCCCTTGGGACGTGTGAAAACCTTGTGTTTGGGTGCCGAATTCCAGCAAATTGCAAGTTTTCAGGAATGATTGGGGTGTTTGCAGGGACAATTACTGAACATTAAATACAAAGAGATGCCACACAAGAGAATTGTAAATTGAGAAAAGTGCCATTAATAGAAAGAACTGAATAAGTTATGTGAGGTAGGTGTTATACAACCCAGGGCCGGCGTTAGGCATGAGCAGCATGGGCGGCTGTCCAGGGTCCCCCTGGTCTGGTCGCAGGAGGGGGCCTCGCACCTTTAAAGGCTTCGGTGTTTCGAGGCCCGGGGGGGTTCCCTAAGAGTTTAAAGCTTCTACCCATTTCCCCAGCTGGCCCCTCTCGCAGGGCCTAATCGCTGCAGCTGCAATTTGATGGCAGCGATTTTATAGGTACTTAAACTGCCCTTATGTGTGAAGTGCGCCCTGCCCCTGTATGAATGAAAAGCAGGATATCCTGCAGGGCGCACAACAAAGGCTAGAATGACGTCCTGTGAATGAATGAATGAATGAAGGGAAACTTATACCGCGCAACTTAGCCCAAGGGCATCAAGGCGCCAAGCAGGTCACTTGAAAACTTGAAAACTGCTCACCTAGGATGAGGGAAAATTGGGAAAGGAAGCATAGAGGTGAGAAAAAAGGGGGGGGGCAGATAGGTGTGAGTATGACAGTGAGACAAGGGGTGCAGGCAAAGGAGCAGACACAGCATTAACAAGTGGCTGGAGCAAGGTTTTACGTGTCTTAGACCCAGCAATTAATTAGAACGGAGATTGAAACGGGCCCCATATCTTTTCCTATATTCATGTACTAACTTGACCTGCAAAAAAACTGGTCTAGTGTCTGCACAATGAGGTATGACACGTTTACAGGGTCGGACTGACCTATAGGGCAATCAAATCAGGCTGTGCCCAACGGTCTAATCTGTCAGGTCAGGATGTAGGCTGTTTTTTTTTATGTTTACAGGCCTGCTTTATGGTCATATGAGCCGTTTTTTTACTGTTGATTTTCATGATATTTTAAAACAAACATTGCTTCCAGAAAACTCAAATATATGCAGTCTTCCATACCTTACAAAATCGTATACAGCATCTCTTTACAAATTAAAAACTGATATAATTTGCAAATACAGACATTTTTCTAGTTGCCTAATTCACTAATGGGGGTCACTTTTATTTCGGTGCTGGGGCCTATTTCCTGTCTCAGTCTGACAATGTATGTTAGGGTAATACATGGCAACAAATTAGTTCCTGTTTGTAGTTCACGTGCTTCACTTAATTTAGCATTCCTTAAAAATCTTAGGTATTACCAAGATGTGTGTTTCTGTAATTCGTTTCACAGCATATTACTCTTGTATGGTGCACATTTTGTATTGAGTTGCATCCAGGTGTTTATAACAGGCTACAATTGAATGGTTTGTATTTAAGGCCAAAGGCAGTATACCTTTCTCACTGTGCCTACCTGGGGATCAAAAAGGTGTTCAGAATGCATGTTCATTCAATACATGGCCTCTCTGCAGAGAACACAGAGCAACAATACAGTATTCAAATTGCAGGTGTGATTCTGTGCAAATGTGTGTGAAGGAGGCACTCATTGGTCAAAACAGTGACAAGGTAAAAGTAAAATAATGTGTTGTTGTTACTTATTTATCTGAAACAGCTAACAACCATTGACAAAATCAATACTCCTGGCTGTTTTTAGGTGTATGTCAGTTGTTGTGTTCTATTTCTGTTTTCAATCACAGAAAGCCCAGAGAGGAAACAAAGTACTGGTCAGATTGAACTCTTTGTGGAATCACAGAAATTTAGATTACCTGTTTAAGCTACAACCTTAATTCCATAGACCACACCCCTTTTAGGGACCCACCCATTTCTTTTCAGCCAGTTTAAAGGCCTGGGCTGGCAGAAAGCGAGACAGCGAAGAGGAGAGATGGATGTAATGGGCAGAAATCATGCGAACAGGCTGGTAGAGAGATTAAGAGCCGAGGTGAGGGGCATTACATTCAAAAGACAAGGATGTAAGAGGGGTAGAATCCATGCAAAATGGCAGGAGGCAGGGAAACTGGTGAACTTTGAAATGCAGATGTTCCTAATGAAACATTTAATAATTTGTTGTGTGCCAGGCATGCCTCCTACTTCCTAGTGGTTTTGGGGTTTCACCTTCATCAAGAATACTTTGAAAAATGCAGAAGATAGTGTTTGTGGCCCATTTTCCATAACAAGTAGTCCACGGGTCATGTATGACCCATTCTTACCAGTCTGCACCACTTTCTTGTGCCTCATTCACATGTAAGAACTGCACTCCTGTCTTTTCCCTTCTGTAATCCCCACTTTCCCATATGCTCAATTTTACCCTCTCAATCAAAACACTTTCCTGTCTGCAACATTCGCCCCCATTAATCACCTCTCTTTATAGTGTAATGTTCTCTAGTGCTCAACATTATGCTCTCTAAGCTCCTTCCTCTTTAGAACACCATTATAATCCCATGTGTGCTGTGCCTGTGTTGTCTCCTCTCTTCCTAGTGGACAAAACAGGTGCTAAATCAGGTGAAAATTAATTTTACAACTATTTGGGCCATATTTGCAATGGTTAGCAGGTCACAAGTTTGAATTGGCTATTAATAAAACATATTTACAGAGCGGCAAATGTGTTAAACAATTTATAAAAGAGTTAGTGTTCCATTTACTTTTCTTTGCAATTGAAGCATTTCCACCTCTTGAAATGTGTTCATACTCAAGGGTAGACATTGCCAGTCTAAAATAGTTCAATCAAATTAATATATGTCTGCTTTATACCAAGGACTCTCAATGTTTTTTCACAAAAAATATGTTTCTGTTCAAACTCGGAAACAGGAAATACTGCAACACAGGAGATACATGAGAGAATTGTGCCAACAAATCATATTGATCCATTGTCCTAGCTCAATGTACAATTACGGTTACTACTTAAGGAATCCATCTTTATTTACACATGCAATCAGGCCCTGTTACTGGTCACTCAAAAAGTCAGCATGCTGTGACAGTCTTCTCAGGTAGGTGACACTGTATGATCATAGGTGATTCCCAGCTCAAAGATTTTTCACAGTGTGATCATAGGCTAAGAAAGCTGACCCAATGTGTGACCACCTGCACAGCATGCTAAGGCTTTAGTGTGGAAACACAACCTGGCTTGTGGGGAGCAAAACGGACAGGAGCAAAAACTAGCAGTGGAAACAGTTCAACTTCCCAAGTGGTTGTGAGACCGGTTTCTACGTACCAGCTCTTCTCTTCTGGTTCACTGTCCTCTGTCTGTGTCTCTGCCAAGAGTTTGCTGACAACCCTATCCGAAGACAGGATTGGAACAGGGGCTGACCCTTCTACAGCCTCACTGTATCATGGCTACTGATAGGCCTTGGGGTGACAATGCTACAAATTCATCACCGCCCAAGCATGCTCCTGTGTTTCACAGATGTGCATTTCAGGGAGCATGCTCAGCTTCTCTATGGCTTGTGAATGTGTGAAAAGTGCGTAAAGGAGCATAGCACTGACGAAAACAAACAGGCAAACTGACTGTAAGTTTGGGTGTTTATACGTTTTGCCTTTCAAAGCTGTTCAAAGCAGCTTCTTTTTGCCTGTTGATACTAGACAGCGGTGCTCTAGTGACCTCAAGCACCAGCTGGCTCTGGTAAAAGGATTGAGGATAGAGGAAGAGTAGAGGTGGATGTAAAGAAGGAGAACAAGTAAAACAAAATAAGAGACTGGGGGAAGAGTGGCGAAGATCAGCCCAGAGAGAGCAGGGTCAGAACCAGCAAGAGGAGAGTAGAGATGGGGGAGAGCTGAAACATGAGGGGTAGAACATGGAGGGAAGAGGTGGATCTAAAGAGTGCAGAACCAGTGAAAAAGAATTGTAGTTGGAGAGAAAAATAAAAGGTGCAAGACAGTGCATGAATGGGAAAAGTAGATATAAAAGAATTGGGAGAATTTAAGTAGCAGGAAGAGGGGCAGGCCCGGACTGGCAGTTGTGGGCACCGGGCAATCCCCCGGTCGGCCGCAAGGGTGGGGGCCGGTTTTGGGCCCTGGGGCCGTTTTTGTTGCAGAGCCGTTTTTGCAGCATAGCTGCAAAATCGGCCCTGTAACAAAATCGGCTGAAAAGCGGCCCTGGCAAAGCGCTCGCCCCCTCCCGCCCGGGGGGCCGGGGGGGCCGGCTGAGCACTTTGCCAGGGCCGGTTTTGGTTCCCAGTCCGGCCCAGAAGAGGGGAAAGTGAGAGGTGGATGTAAGAGGTCAGGAACATCAATAGAAGGTAGGAGGCTGGGTAGGGAGGTCGGTGAGAGGTAGCCATTACAGGGGCAGAATCAGTGAGAAAAGATTAGAGGCTGAGAGATGAAGTGCACAGCACGGAGGAGAGAGGGGGTGAAAGGGAAGCAGAATCAGTGAGAAAAATAAGAGGCAGATGGGCGTAAGAGATTCAGAAACAGTGAGACAAGGTTCAAGGCTCGAGTGAGAGTTGATAGGTGAAGGGTAGCACATGGATGGGAGCTGGTCAGAGACACAGTGCCAGCAGAGAACTAAAGTGGAGGGGGAGAGAGAGGGACTAGTGAGAGTTGGATGTCAGAGGGGCAGAATCAATGGGTACTCTAAGAGTCAGGCAGATAGATGATGTGAAGTGTAAAGCATTGAGGAGAGAGAGAGTTTACCTTATTGTTTAAAGTTTACATAAAACTATATACAATAATTACTTTACATAAAACTTCACAAAATGCTGATAAAAAGCACCATTAAAATTCAACACATTTTAATTAAAAATTAAAGACAAAGGTAAGTATTTTTCTCCCAGAGCTTAACCGTATGTCTCAAGAGCTTTAAAAGGTTACCCACCACTTTTACAGAACCGCCTTAGAAGCTCACTAATACAGCCTCTGGTATTGTTCTTATGCCCTCAGCATTAAACATTGACTTTAAATATTTTCTCCGCACATCTAGTAGGTCTGGACATAGGCACATTATATGTTCAATGGACTCTTCGGCTAACTTGCACATCCTGCATGACTTGTCAGTGCAGCCCTTTAGTTTCCATGAACCAGCAAAAGCCTTAAAAGGGAGGTAAAAATATCTGAATCTCATAAATGCATTTTTTTGTCCTGAGACCGCAAATTAAACTCAAAGTAAGGTTGCCTTAAGCTAGAAAAGGTGTCTGAAATATATCTGCTATGCTTATATCTGGAGGCTGCATCTATGTCACTACTCAAGATTAGGTTTTTCACTCACTTTTTTTAATACTAATTTGCGCACTGCTCTTGGCAAGGATGCTAGTGCCACTATCGAGAGGAACCTATATTTTTACAGTAGCTCTTCCAGTCACTTTTCTCCATTGAGGAGATAGGTGTATATAAGAGATAGAACCAGTGGGGAATTGGAGGAACTTGGTTGCATGAGAGAGATGGATGTATGAGGGATAGAGTGCACATGGTAAGGTAAGGTAAGAGTCTAAGGGAAAGATGAGAAAAAGAGTAGAGCTTTGAGGGGTAGGTGGATTTAAGAGGGACAGAATCAACAAGAAAAGATCAGATGCTCTGGGAGGATGGAAGGGGAGACATGGATGTAAATGAAGCAGAACAAGGAAAGAAGTTATGAGGCTGGGGGAGAGATGAGAGTTGAAGGGGAACATGTGGGTAAGATGTCTGTGTTCATAAGAGACCGAACCTGCAAGGGAACAAAGGCAGATTGGAGAGAAGTAATGTTGAGAGGTGGATGGAAGAAAGCAGAGCCACCGAAAATGTTGAGGTTGGGCGGAGGGAGGCAGGAGGGTAGAGGTGGAAGTTAGATGGGCAGAACCAGCAAGAGAAAGTTGAAGCAAAAAAGTAAGAGTCTGAAAGGGAGGTAAAAATGCTCAAATACTCTTCAGCCGGCTCAGAAATGATCAGCATCTTCAGACATCACCTTGTTGCCCCTTCCTCAAAAATCCTAGAAAAAAGAGGTCAACTTCCAAATTTCTTTCATAAAAAGTAAGTTACTCATTGACAATGTGCCAGTTGGCTTCTGGCAACTCTAGGAGTTTTAAGTAGCATTTTGTACTGATTCAGATGATTTGTGGCTGACCCTTGAGGTTTTTATGAAAGAACCCCGTCAGCATTTAACACACATTACTTTACAGTCAGTACCTCAACTGCGACATTACCATGCTTCCCTTTACCAAGCAAGTCACTAGAATGACGTGCCTTAGGAGGTTGCTAGAGTTTGGAATAGTATAAATTACTATTCCAACTGTAGTCCAACAACACATCCCCTAAAGCAAGTCGTTTTAATAACTTGTGTGGTAAAGGAATGCGCAGTAATGTCGCAGAGTAGTGACTCCGGTGTAAAGGCACATCGTGGTATTGACTGTGGCGTAAAGGATGTTTACCACTCTTGTTCATGGAGTTAGCACAGCCTAAATATTACTATACATTAGTGCCACATTTGACATAGTTTCCCAGCCAGTGCTTATAAATCGACTAGTACAATTTAGAAATTAAGGTATTCCCCTGGTGTGGCTAACCGCTATCCTATTTGGGAAATCTGAAGCAAGCCACCCATCATTTGTTTCTGATGTGTACTAAACCTCAGACTTGTGGAATTTATTGGGTCTCCGCTGTTTAATCTTTATCCTTCCCAATTAGCCTTACTCATTCAGTCCATTGGTTTCTTGTTGAGGTCTTGCGCATATTGGTACCCAAACATTCATTTCCCTCAGTGGCAATCTGCCCAAGACTATGTTTGGTCCTGCATGCTAGCAGGTAGTTTCTGAATGAAGACAAATTCAGTACACTTCATAGTGACACAGCAAGGGTTCTAATTTTGAAAATATCTTATACCATATGGTGTCCTCTTTGTTGGCTTGTGGAGCTGGGTCAATTACCCACATTTGCACAGTCAGCAAAAAAATCTTGGATTTATTTTTATCAGCATCTCTTTTTTTTCAGAACAGATTAACCTTGTTTCATCCACTTGCTTTTACTACATCCATATGTAACACAATATCATCCCTTTACTCCCTTCTCGCTGCAGTAAGGCTGTTATACAGACCATTATATTCATCTTAGGTTTCCTTATTCCATCTTAGGTTTTTTACATTCAGTACCCTTCAAATCATTCAGAACAGTAGAGGGCGCCTCATCTGAGACTGCTGCATCGCCAGGACAATTCTTCTCACCTTTTTGCTGTCTGCTGGGATTTTGGTTTGAACCCCTCTATCTACAAGGCACCATCCATTCATCATTAGGCACTTTAATAAAAAGGTTCTCTCTTTGTACAACACTCCTTATGTTAATTCCAGAATCCTATACTCTGTGCCAACCAAACTCCTGTGCCACCAAAAATTTAGAGGTCCCTGTTGGGAGGCAGATCCTTCTCCTTTTTAGGTGTGCAAGACTGGAACTCTCTCCCTCTTGAACTATGGTGTAACTCCAATATTTTGTAAAAACACTTAAAACTGTCCTTTCTCCACATTAGTAAAATCTGCAACTCTCCTTTGGAGCTCTCTTAGTGCCAGGATGCCCGGTTAGCATTTCACATTCATTTATCCCATTCAATAGAACAATAACAAATTGTAAATCATTTAATGTATTTCTATTTCATACAGATGTAAAATATAGGTACGCATTTTCTAAGTATTATTAATTTGTAACCATTATACTCACATCCAAACTCAGTAAGTAGCTTATTGCAAAAAGGCTTCATCAATGCCATATAATCTGTGATCTCTAAATAAACTGCACATTTTATAAAACGCAGTAGCCCATCTCTTAATGAGAATTCCAAAGTTCTAATCTTTCTCACATGTATTGTTGGAGCTAAACTAGTTTCCCATTAGAAAGGAAGTAGCCTTCAAGGCACTGTATACTGCTCACAACATAGGTCCTAAGTACCTTGGGGAAAGTTCATATGGTACACACCTAGGGGAGCTCTTCGATCAACCCCCTCGGAAACAGTGGAAACACCTCAAATAAACAAAGAGTCCTGGTGTGGCAGAAGCTTGATCTCATTCCTTGCAAACTCTGAAACAAAACAACGTCTTTGCATTTTTTTTAAAAACCTTTATTAGCGTCAAAAGGATATACAAGTCTAGGCCTACAACCAAATCTGCCGGCCTCAATATGTAAAGCGGTCAGAGATTCTAAGGCAAACATTACAGATACAATCGGCAAGAATCAGAGGCAATATCATCGTAAAAAGGGAGAAAACACCTAGGAACCAGACGGCCAAGAAACAGGAGCAAAGAAGGTTAATTTTATAATATGGGGATAAGGGGTACGAGAGGCTCACTTTCGATATAGAGGAGTCCGAAGTCCCAAAACCATCCTCAGCGACAATAAGGGGGTACGGGGCCGTAATACAGGAGAGGCAACACAATACACACAGGGAGATAGGGATAATTCAAACACAATCGACACGTGATCATTATAATCTTTACATGCCCACCACCCAACATCACAGCCGAGCCAGAACAGAGGGATCGGATATACATTACATCGAAAACTAACCCGTCATAGTGACCTCTAGGAAAAGGGGGGGGGCGAGGAAAAGGGGGGAAAGGGGGGAAAAAGGGGAAGGGGAGAAGGACAAGGCGGAAAAATGATAAAAGGAAATGATATACAAAAACGAAAGAAAGAAGACCACGCCAAAACAGGCGTCCCGTGGCGAGAGTACAGGAGAAAACAGGAGTATCAGCAACAAGGAGGGTACAGCAATCGAGATTAAAAGCAACTAACCCATAAGAGGAGGATCAACGACGCCACACACCCCACCCCGAGCATACCACGGGAGGCAAGGACAGACGCGGCATTACTATAAAAAGATACAAAAGGGCCATAGAACTATAAAACAAACAACAAATAGAACCCGACCCACCCATCCCACCCTGCACCCCTGTAGAAGGCTATGGCCTACCCTTCAGACAGCGTGCCTGTCGCCCTAAACCAGAACCCGAAATATAGCAAGAAAAGAAAGAAAGAAGAACGAGACAAAAAGAAACAGAAACAGAAATAAAGAAAACAGGAGGGAGGAGCATGAGAACAGAAAGCAATACAGTCGGCCGCAGCCCTCCGCCCAACCAGACAATCGCAGCAAAAAACAGACCAGGACGACACCATTTCAAGCACCATAAAGCTTACAGAGAAGGGGACCTCCCACCGCGCTATGGGTACAAACAACTGCGCCACGAAGTCGAACACCAATAAGCCACCAGGAGTCGTACATATCACCCCCATCCCTTCCGAACCACCAATCCCACCCACCACATGACAATGTGAAATGAGCTACTCAATACAAGACCAGCACACCATCGAAAAAAATTATGACTACCATGTAGACAAGGGGGGTCAATCGGTCCGCAAGTGAGCAAAAGTCCGAGTAGAGAGTTTAAATGCATCAGCAATCGCAGCACGGGTGATGAAGAACAGGAGTTCAGTTTCGCCGTTTGGGAGAGCGAGGGGTTCTCTGTAATAGACAAATGCGTAGCCAGCGATGCAGGTGCAGGCGGCAGTCCATCAATATTTCTAGGCATCCGAGCCGAACAGGGCCGCGACACAATGTCCAAGTCTCCGGGGTTCGAACCTCGAAAAGCAGGGAGCTCCAAAGTCACTGGCACACAAAACGATCTTCGAGCAGTGGCAGCAACACTTGCAGCAGTCGAGGGGAGCGAGGCAATGGAGTCTCTGAAACAAGAGGGGGGCAAGAAGAAACGGTTGCTCAAAATGGCGGCAGATCGCGGCGGGCTCACAGGGACATCGGGGGCCAGGGATGCGTGCAGGGACCTCAGAGCTTCCAGGATATCTCTGACTGTAAGCTCACGCTCACCAAACCGGACCCCCGCGCAATCAGGCAACCCAAGCCCGCCACCACGAGGCGATACAAGTTTCAGAGGGTCGTCCGCCATTTCGCGAAGCGGCCCAGTCGCCACCTTCCGCGACTCTCAAAAAACAGTTAAAAAATGTAGGACTTTACAGAGCTCCGGGGGGTTCCCAGCAATGGCAGCCTTGGTGCAGAAAGGATGTCCGCCCAATGCGGGTCTCCGCCTACGCCAGCACCGGCGCCCCCAACAAGCAGAGTCCGGGCACAGAGGTCCAGGGCCGCCGGACACAGCAGCGGCGGGGGGGAACCCCTTCACAGAATAAGTCCCCGGCGCATCTCACCCATCTCAGCCTCGCGGCCACAAGGGCAGGCCCGGATCAGGATCGCCGGGATGTTCGCACAACGGCTCTCATCATTGGTTCACTCTCTCGACCGGGGCCGACAGTCGTCGGATCCCACAGGCTAGGTCCCGGTCCAGGTTCCACGGAGGCCCCTGTCTTGCGGAGGGCACAACTTCGGAACCGCTGCACGTCGAAACCTCCTGGCCAAACGGTGAGTACAAGCGAGGTGCACTGTCTCCGATTCTCCGATTATGTGTCGTCTCCGGACAGGATATGATACAGGATATACGAGCAGGCCGGAGGGCTGCGGGAGCCGAGCTAAAAGGCGACCATTACGCTCGCGAGCTTGGCTCCTCCCCCTCTTTGCATTTTTAAAGCCCAGTCCAATTCTATCTGTTTTAGAAACAAACGTAAAACCTGGCTTTTTTCAACTATGTTGCCCAATTAGCTTTATTTACTGTTACAGCTGCAGATGGCAGTGCCACATTGGCATGCTCTATAAACAATTTCAATATCAATATCAATATAATTAATGGCCAATTGAAATTACTTCCTATGATGTAACTTCCTGTTAAGTTAAATCGTATGCAATTTATAGGGGCCTCACATTTTCCTATTCTGCCCAGGGCCCCATGAACCCTAGGACCTGCCCTGATACAACCTGTAGAGGCCACAGAGTGGTTGGTGCCCATTGTAGTGGCACAGAAATGTAGTGAGAAAATGATGGTGTGCATCGTTCTGAGGGAACTCAACAAGGGATATGCAGTGGACAAATTCCCCTCGCCCAATAAAACATTAATAATCGCACAATTGTCTGGAGTCTGTGGGGCATATTACCAACAAATAGCGAAATTTATCGCTAAGTAGGCTTAGCGGCAATATTTTTATCGCCGCGCATCACCTGTTTTTATCGCTGAGATAACTTGCTATTAGCAAGGTTTGTCTCAAAAGCGATAAAAATCCAGGCGATAGCAGTGAAATGCGTGAATATCGCTGAGAATACAGCGATATTCACGCATTAGCGACTAAATGCTCTTAGCCATGTTATCCACCTCCCGTTGGATAACATGGCTAAGAACTGGTCTGGGCAGGTGTTCGTATTTGGAGATATTCGTGCTTAGCGCGAATATTTCCATCGCCTCGCCTGCCTTCCTAATAGGTGATAGCGTCGTTATCGACTGCTTACATTCGCTAACGGGTTGGGTACGCTCACTTTGCATGTCATTAGCGATAAATATCGCTGACATGGAAAGCGTGCAATACATATTAATGTCCCAGAAATACATATTACTGACCCAGATGTAAGCATCCGGCTTCGGATGATAGACATATGTTTATGGACTGCCCAAAGATCTCTTCGTACTGGGCTGCAGTATGCAGCTTCCTAGAGGAGGTCCTATCAAGGCCGATCTTTTTCAGCACTAGACTGGTATTCTTCGGTTTGCCCTTGGGATATAACATGAATAACTCCACCTCAAAATTTTTGTTCTATGTGATAGTTATTGCTAGAAGAGAGATTTGTAGGGCATGGATGTCAGAGGTTCCACATACATTTTCTGATTGTCTAAAAAACATCATTATGATCAGTCAGTCCGACATGTCTTGTGATGAAGCGAGTACTAATAAAATCTGGTCTGCATTAGAGGCCTGGAGGAAGAACTAATATGGGTCCAATGATTATGCCAGAGGTTTGTTGTCCTGTCCTCCCTGGTACCTACGTCTGTTCAGCCAGGGGAACGGGAGTTGGACTAGGAGACAGCCTTACCTCTGGGTGAACTCTGTATCTGCATAGAAACCTAGGGCGGTTATCGAGTATGTTTGTGTGGAAGGTGCAGAGAGACCCCATCTAGAGTTTACGTATTGTGGTGGCATGTATGAGGACGAAAAAAAAACCCCCAAAAAAACACATGCAAAGCGGGCCCCAAACCGCTTGCTATCGCCTAAAAGCTGTCGCTAACTGCTGTTAGCGACAGCTTGTGAATAGGGCGATAGAATTATCGCCGCTTAGCGGCCGAAAAGGGCACCTAACGTGGCGATATTCGCCTATCGCCCTCCTTGGTAATATGCCCCTGTGTTTTTTCAATTCTAGATCTCACGCCAACCTATCTTTACGTTAGATTCCATAAGCAATCACAAGACCTGACTACCTTCATAATTCATTTGGAAGCTGTTAAATGTTTGTAGATTCCCTTTAGGTTGGTAGCTGCAGCCCCATTTCTCAGAGGGTAATGTTGCACATGGTGTAATATTTAGAAGGTGTAAAGTGTTCCTGGACAAAGTGTTTGTTTGTGGAGGAACAAATGAGGAGTATGATGAAAGAGTCAGGAGTTTGATAAGGGGGTTGGCTTAAAAAGGTGTAAGTCTGAGCCCAAGGGAGGAACAAAGGAGGAGTATGATGCAAGAGTCAGTAGTTTGATAAGGGGGTTGGCTTAAAAAGGTGTAAGTCTGAGCCCAGGGCAGAATTAAGTGTAACAATCCAGAAGGTGGAGGTGTCTGAAAAAACAAACTTCTTTTTTGGCTGTGGTAGAAATTTACCGCAAGTTTGTGAAAACAATTGCCAGCAAAACATTTAAGGTGAGGAAACTGTTAAAGAAGGATGTAAAGTTCATATGGTCTAATAAATGCATGACTCGATTAATAGCAAGAGTGGGTGACAAGGTGAGAGTTAGAAAACCAGAGGGGAAGTGCTCTAGTGAGTCTAAATACTCTAATTGTAGAGGTGAACATTTTCAGGAGCACTGTCAAAACAGAGGCTGGCAGGACATGGATCCTCAACAGAGTTTCACATTGAGACCAAAGTAGTGGATGGGAGGCGATGTCATCAGGAGGTTGTTGGGCGTGGTGATACATCTGTGAGAGATAAATGTGTAGTCAGAGTGAAGAAAGACCTTAAATGTGGGCAGAGAACTCTTCTCCACTGGCGGAGCTTGCGGATTTCTGCCTACTCCGCGTTCCACTGAGAACGCAGTGGATGCAAACCTCGGACTCGGCAGCGGAGCGGAGTTCAGCCCCGGGCCCCACAGTAAGCTCCTCACCTCCACCCCACCAATAAATATATATATTTTTTAAATAAAGAAGATAAAAAAGAACACACTTACCTCTCTCGCAGCATCGCCGGGCTGCCCTCTTCCTTGCCATGGTCTATCCTGCAGAAAACCCTGCGTTAATCGTACGTCGTAGGACAGCACATGCACGCGTAGTCCTATAACGTATGTCATAGGGATTTGGGTTTGCAGAAAAGATCATGGTGAGGAGGAGGAGGGCAGCCCGGAGGCACCGTGATGGAGGTAAGTGTGTTTATTTATCTTTGAAAATATTTATTTATTAGGGGTGTGGAGGCGTGTAGCTGAGCGGAGCTCCACATAGTTTTTGCCCAACTCCGTGGAGCTCCGCGTAGTGCAAGTACTCCATCTCCGCCCAACCCCCATGTTAGTTATGATCATTAATATTAAAATTTTATATTTTCAATTTACCATCCACTGAATATTCATATCAAATATTTGTTTACTGTTGACATTTACCACTAGACGTTAGGAATTAGTTCTATTTTAGATTCCGGTAGTAGTTTCTCTGTTGTGTCTTCTTTGATATTTTATTTTGGTTAATATAGAGTACGAGTTATCAGCATCGGTTTGCTCTCAAGCGTATGCTCTCAGCTTTGTTGTTTTGTGGGAAAGGAATGTATGGAATAGTACTGTACAATCATTAAGGTCACCTGACCAGCGGTGGTTAATGGGCTGCCATAGCCAAAGTTGCAAAGAAAAGTCATAACAAATACATGTACAATTACCCTTACTCTTTTACCTTTCAAACAAGTAGAGAGAGAAAGTATTTTTTTTAGGTTGCGCTGTGCTTGTGAAATCTATTGTATTTAATATATCTTAAAAGGGGGCTCTTATCACTTCCCATGGCCAAATTACTGTGTTCATTCACTTTTGTGTGGAATTTGATTTCTTGTTAACTTTCACTCGCTGCAAGCATTTACGATACTTTCACTAAAGCTGTTCACACTGTTTAAGCCCCATTCACTTTCAAGATAAAACCTCTTCCCACAGAAAAGGCAGATAGCTTCTAACAGTATTCTGGAATGATTGTTTTTTATTACTTAGTTGTGCAAAGCAGATGCTTTAGCTTTAGAACGTTTGTGGCATTTCTTAATCATACCTCACCACCTTTCTTTGCACTTTGTAGGCATTATCAGATTAATTTTTTCAACTTAATCTATTTGGTCATTGTGAGAAGCTGACTTGGTATATGGTGTACACTTATGTAAGTGGGCACCGTGCACCAATCCAGACAACCCTTATGGTAATTTTAATGGTCTCAGACAACCTTAGAATGGTCTCTAAGTCGTAGGTGTGGAGAGCAGCCTTCTGATTTAGTCCAGAAGGAGTGTAAAGCAGCTTGTTTTACAAGAAAATAGTCTTATAGGTACAGATTAAGTGAAAAAAACACAGTGTATCTATAAAAATATGTATTTATTATAAAACACTCACTAACACATTCAGATATCTCCAAACTGGAGATATACACAATGCACACAATACTTTTCAATAGAAATAGGTAAGTAGCACGTAATACACAGTGGTCATCAGGGAGAGACCAAACCATATACTAAAATAGTAGTATGAGAACCACAACTTGAGTCAAGACTATACCCAGAAGATGTAGAAGTGCCGGGGCACAAAGGCCCACCTGAGGTAAGTAACCAGGAGCCCCACGGAGGCCGTGTGCAGAGTGGGAACATGACCGCGGGATCAATGCAAGCCAATGGGTAAGTCGCGGTTGCAATTTTAGAGAAGGACCCTTCCCAGTGGACCCCCGAAGAAACCCTGTGGAAGACAGAAGGTTGGAGAGCCACCACACCAGTGGATACCCTAGGAACCAGGATACCTACACCAGGGAAGCCAGGTACATAGGTGTGAAGTGGCATCGGAAACTGCTGTTGAACCCAGTGGAGGACTTCAGGAAGATGCAGCTGCTGGAGAAGGTTAAAGTTTTCGGTGGAACCCAAAGGTGGATTCAAGATGTGAAGAACCTGCAAGCAGAGGGGACAGAGTCTATGCCACTCAGACCCAGAGGCACCGAAGACGAATGCCCACCGATTTCAAGTGCTGCAGGGAAGCTGACAGTGACTTTGAAACTGCAGCTGTACAGACCAGGCAATGCTGTGGATGAATAGGAGTGCTGATATGAGCTGTCCCACATCAGATGTTGAGAGTTGAGGGGTCAGTGTCCGTCAGGAGTACCAACAAGCCTTGGCAACCGCAACCAGCATGGAAGTTGAAGAAGGTGCAATGTCAGAACAATCAAGGTCCAGGAGACTCACCACAAGCAGGGGAGTCAGGACAGGTCCTGAGCAATAAGAGGAGCCCAAAGAATTCAAAGATGACCCTCAAGAGGACCCACAGGCCGAAGGTACTACAGTCGGAATAGGACCTCGAGCAGCTCCCCAAAGATGTAAGTCCACAATGCAAGTTATGTGGTGAGGTTGAAGATATTGGTCACTGGAGATGCTTGAAGTTGGGGCTACTTGGAGCTTGAAGATCTTGGTGGAAGGAAGCCAACAAGCATTTGCAACTGCAAGTCAACATGGAGCACAGTGGTTCAGTTCCTGTGGCTACGACAAGGGATACTGGCCTCAATCTTGGTGAGAGGACAGTGCAGGCCTCAAGAAATGAGAAGAACCCTCACCTGTGTTGTTGAGCCTTTCTGGGTCCAGCGGGAGCCCAGGATCAGCAGACCGGTCAGCTTAGTTGTGGTGCCTGCAGATGTAGGGAAGTGACTCCTTCACTTCAAGGGAGATTCCTTCAGGTGTATTGGATGCCCACAAGTCTGGGTAGGTTCCTGCATGGTGCACAGGCATGGACATTGCAGCAGAAGAGCAGGGCGAAAAAATCAGGAGCAGCAGGAGTCTTTCTAGTTGCAGCCGTGATGCCCAGAGCGAAAGCCAGAGTGTCCAGACAATTGAAGAAGAAGTTGTGTCTGAAATGTATCTTGTCGCACAATGAATCTATGGACCCACCCACAGGTAAGCCCTTAAATACCCTGAGGAAAGGGCTGGGATGATTATGGGGTCCCTCCCTTAGGAGGGGCAGGGCAAGGAGAAGGATACTCCCCTGTCCTTTGTCCAGTTTCACGCCAGAGCAGGAGCCAACAGCTCCTTGAACTGGTTCGAACTGGACTATGCATGGAGGGCACCAAGTGTGCCCTGCACGCAGACTATGTGGCACTGGCAAGCACCCCCACCCTGCCCTTATATACTAAACCCTGTCTGGGAGGTGGTCACACCTCCCTGTGACAAGAAACCTATTGTACTGCCTTCCCCTGCCCGAACTTGGCTCAGCAGCAGGAGGGCAGAAACATGTCTCTGGCCGGCAGCAGTCCTAGCTTGCTGTCCAGGTCTGGAAGACTGGTACCGGGAACACCGAGGGCCTCCCAAAGGAGCTTTACGGTGCATGGAATCATACTTCCCACACCATTTTCAGTGTGGAGTATGATTCCAAAATGTTTGATACCAAACATGATAGGATTCGTTACTGCCAGTTTCATGATGGTCATTACGTAATGACTCGGTGCCCCTTTATATGTTATATGGCTGTCTCACTTGCAACCCGGGAGATTGGACTCCGTGGGCTGTAAGAGTTTCATGCTCATGCAGGAGCACCCTCACACTTAGAACCGAGCACCCGCCCTTCAGGATTGTAAGGCCTGCCTTAGGGGTGACTTGTACGTTTTAAGTGCAGTGACCCTAGATATAGGTAAACCTATATCTTTCATAAGTGATGTTAGCACCAACTTACACAGACTGCAATGGCAGGCCTGTAGTTATGAACTGAGTGGTCTCCCATGGATGGCATAACACATGCTTCAGCCCATGGTGGACCCCTGGTGTACCTATTCCCTGGGTACCATAGCAACATATACTAGGGACTGATAAGGTTACACCAGTGTCCAATCTGGGATGTACTTAAGTACTTACCAAATCAATTTAGGGGAGAAAGCACAGAGAATGGGGTCCTAATTAGCAGGATCCCAGTCAGACTAGTCAGAAACAGCATTACATCAAGTAAAAAGTGGGGGAAACCATAAAAGCAGATCCTGGTTTCCTACAGTCATTATGCTCAAATTCTAAATGTTGTAATAAACATTGTGTGTTAAAAATAAAATGAACATACAAGTGCTATGTTATATTTTATCAGTGCCATAAACTCAAGGGACCCCACTAAACCCAGATTATTTCTAAAATATAAAACTAAACAGGCAGTCACAAGTGAGTTACCTTGCAGGCAACAGGGGCTTGATTGGAATGGTGCAGCAGGTGCAGTGGCACTGGGCCAAAGATTTGTCATTTTGCTACTAAACAGGCAGTCACAAGTGCAGTTATCTTCAAGCTCTAGGGCAGAGTTATTCAAACTGTGGGGTGCGCCCCCCTGGGGGGGCACGACGCCATCTCAGGGGGGGCGCGCACCCCACCATAACATTTCACCTTTCATTGTTTCCCACGGCGGAGAGTCAGAGTGGAGCTACAGGGGCCCTAAGAAGGGGTGAAGACCATCAATGCCTAATTAACAAGGAAAAGGTCTTTAAAAGACCTGTGAAGTACTCGGGTGTTGCTGTGTTGTGCGCCTGCGAAGCTGTTTCATCCCGGGCTGCCACCCACAGACGCAGGACTGGGGGGGAGAGAAGCCCTTTAAGTCCAATGGGCGTTGCGCGCCTGTTCTTCACCCATTTCAAATGGGGCTTTTGCAATAGAGAACAGCAGCACATAGGAATGTCACCACTGACGTGCCACCAATGAAGTGGACAGCACCATAGATGGCAGGAAGTGCCGCGAAATTTGCGTGCATAAACTCCTGCATACCTCTACCTTTTGGTAGTGTGGCACTTCTTCACTCCTGCTGTTTGCCCTGCGTGCTGCCTCGCTGTGAAGGGTTATGCCTCTGAGCATTTTAAATCACCAACTGGTAAGTCAGATCTGAAGAGAAAGCGAACAGACAGTCCTTCTTCATAGGGCATCTGCTTGCCTGAAAGTAGTATGTTCACTTTCAGTTTCACAGCATAGTGAACATCGCATACTCCCTGTATCCTATTTTTGACTGTCTCACTTAATGTCTGCCTCTTTCTTTAGTTCTATTGTTTATTTAGTTGGGAGTTTTATAACCCCCTGCCAGTAAACGTTCGGTTACTTCACTGGGCAGTTTTGATTTAAGCCCGGCACCCTCAGGCATAAAACACCCTAATTAAAGCCCCCTACAACATCCATTGCACGATAGGCAGAGGCTTTGCATCTTCAGGTTTAGCACCCTACTCTAACCTCAGCATCCTACTCCCTCACGTAGCTATGGTGCAGGGTTGTCCTTTTTAGAGAGGCACCTCTAAATACAGCTCTTTTCTCCAATCTTCACACTCCTGGGACAGTCTTGGCATCTTGCGCCAGAGCACCCATAAATACAGCAACATACTAAAATGTACACCCCAGGGCCCCCTTCTACATGTGGTATACACCTGCCATTTTTAGGCACAGCAGCTGGGACATTAACCTCCTAGGTCACACATCCAGACACTGGGTATCCTTTGGCCTATTGTTATATTTTCAAACTTGCACCCTTCAGAAGCAAATCACTTGCATTATGATAAAAATGCAGGGTCTAGAGCACTACAGAAGTAGGAAGTTCCTTTTCATCAGCTGTGAAGGAGAAAGCCTTCAGCCTCAAAGTCTATCCCAGGGATGAACGTGTAACCAATCACTACCCCAGAGGAGCGACCTGCTTCACCTGATCCCAGTAATCCTGACCACTACCATTGTCCCAAAGAAGACACCTGCCTCACTCCCAGTCAAGGGAACAGGAACAACTTCAGGATTTTGGGGGGGGGGGGGGGGGAAATCTATCAGGGGTCCCCATTAAAGGCTTGGGCCCTGGGCCAGAGCCCACGTTGCCTATGTCTTAAAACTTTCTGCTAGGGAAGACACCTGCTACAACCTGTGTATCAAATAAACTGCTTACCTCAATGCCTGGCAGAGGGAGTCAACCGTTTTTTTCTTCAAGGAAAGAGAAGCTGTGATAGGATGGGCAGTGCAGGAATGGGGAGTTTTTTTCTGGGAGGTGAGAATGGGGCAGTGCTGCTTAGGATGGCCAGAGTTGAAATTGTTTTTTTTAATGCCATTGGACAGTGCTTCTCAGTGGAGAGCATGGTCTTTGAATGGTACTCATTTTATTGACCACAGAAGTTTCTTTGACGAGGCTTTGCAAGAATTAAGTGGAGAACCCGTAACAATTTGCACACATTTTTTCTGGAAAAATTTTGTTTTGGACTGTGCAGTAAGCCGACATCTACATAAATTCAGCTGGGGGGGCTCAACCTAAAAAGTTTGAAGGCATCTGCTCTAGGGTCATGATTTGAATGGTGCAACAGGTGCCGTGGCAACAAGGGTCAACAAGTTGTCAGAACTCCTCCAAACCCCAAACATTGCTATATGTTACTACTAAAAAAGCAGTCACAACTGCAGTTACCTTGCAATTGAAAGGGGCTTGATTTAAATGGTGCAGCAGGTGCAGTGGCACCGGGGCCAAAGGTTGTCATAACCACTAAACACCAAATAGTGCTATTTTGCTACTGAACAGGCAGTCACAAGTGTAGTTATCTTGCAGACAACAGGGACATTATTTGAATGGTGCAGCAGGTGCAGTGGCACTGGGCCCCAAAGTTGTCAGAACTCATCTAAACACATAATATTACTATTTCATCACTTAATTCTTTTATTTCCCTCTTTCATTTCATTTTTCAAAATGTTGCTATTACTTACCTGCACTATACCACTAGTAACAGCACAATATATGGCCTTTTCGTACAAAACCAAGTCATAAGACTTTAACAGACTTTCTGTAAATTATATTTAAGGCTCCCTGTTTTCACTGATTTTTTCAGATAAATATAGACATAAAATAATTTATTTTATTGTCTTTATTTATTTTTAAAACTGGATACAAACGGAAAATGGATGCTTTTTGAGTGAACTAAATTCACTTTGCCATGACTGCCTGGCCAATAACTGTGTGGCTTGATAGGTAAGGGGGGGGGGTTAAAAAAAAGACATTTTAGTAAAGCGGCTTAACCAGCAGCAGATATGCTCTAAGGCTGATACTGAAATGTGAGTATTTTCATATAAGTGCATTGATTTATCTTCTATGAGTGCTCATCTCACTGAAACCTGGCAGGCAAACAAGCATGACTGCATATTTATTGGTTAAATAAATGTGGAAATATCCCAGTTTCAGCTTTATTTTCTTCACAAAATCCATAATAAATATGGATAAAACCAGATAACGTTAACAAAAAATAAATATGGATAAATACAGGCAGAAATGTCCAAAAAATAAATGTCATAAAACTGAGAGTCCTACGTATATTGTACAACTACTCAGCAACTTACAACAAAAAACAGTTTACTATTAATCACATAAACGAAACCTAATGCATTTACCAATGCTTGTTTCAAATGTAGCCATTCATCAAAACTAATTGGTTACTTCTCTAGAGATGCTATGTTAGGGAAACCCTGTGCTATTTCTGCTTTTCCTTTGAACACAAATGTTTTTTATCATCTCACAATCTACACTGTCATTTCGAAACGACAAAGTCAAGTTTCTGTTTTTTGTTTTCTTCAAACCATACCAAACATCATGATAAACATTTACTTGGGTGTGGGAAGTCGGACCAAACCCTTAAATATCCACATCCAATGCTGTTTAAAGCAAGGGTGCAACAGCAACCCTTGCCTACAGGCTGAAGCGTCTAATGTTTGAAATGTTCAGCTTCTCACATTAGTTTCTTAATTGAGGAAGTTGACAATTGTGATTGGGTGCCCTGTTCTAAAAAGAAATAGATTTATTTTCAGACTATTGTCACTTCCCAATTATGTCCCATCCTTACCAGTACATGAAGAGCTAGGCCTGCAACATCTGGGGGGCACCCTGAGGCTGGCACCCACACTGTTGTGGCACACCGAGGCTGGCACCCACACTGTTGTGGCACACTGATGCTGGCACCCACACTGTTGTGGCACACTGAGGCTGGCACCCACACTGTTGTGGCACTCTGAGGCTGGCACCCGCACTGCTGTGGCACACTGAGGCTGGCACCCACACTGTCATGGCACACCCAGGCTGGCATCCATATTGTTGTGGCACACCGAGGCTGGCACCCACACTATTATGGCTATCAGTCTGCTCTAGGCCAGCAGCAGCCCTGGAACATTCTGTAATCTCTGATTGCCTTAAATAGTCAAGTGCTGCCTAAATCAAATGGCACACACAAATCAGAGAAGATCTTTATGCGATTGGTGGGAATTTCTTTGATAAACCATTAACAACCAATCGATCAGACAAAGTCACACTTAAAGGTGAACTGTTAAGACTCATAATAGACAAGAGATGGGAGGTTGACCTAATGAAATAGCCGGTTGCATTATATCTACCACTGAGGACCATACCAACCATTGAACCATCCTTGCTAAGGGTGCCACGTAACCAGGGGTTCTACCTGACCAGGTTAGGCCCTGACTGGCCCATTTTCTGCTGTCTTACCCCTCCAAAGCATACACCAGTAACGACCTGCTCCCTTGTCAATGCAATTCAATAGCCCAAGAATGCCAACTTCGTTTATTTTTCTTCTGTGAGCTATATGCTGTTCAGTGCATATGGATACTCAAACCTTAACTGCAAAATGTAAATGTACAGAAATGCAAGGAAGCACTTCAGTACCTTCATTTGCTTCAGACTGACGAGTTGTGTCACACCATCTACAGATTCATAGCCTCAGCATATAAGCATAGGCGCTTTGTTGGAAAATGAATCTACACACTGTTATGTTGCTTATGTTCCTTTAAGTGCTTGTGTATAGAATGTAAGAATGTTAGGTACTGTAGTATTCGAGTTAGAGCTGTCAGTTGTGGAGCTGCATGAAGACTGGATACATCGCTTCCCTGGCACTCACCTGTTGTATCATTATCCTTTTTGTAATAATTAAAATACCTTTTATATATACCTTTCTTGACTTAATTCCTACACTACAATTTGGCGACGAGGGAAATTTGACATTATTAAGAAGATTAAATACTTTATTGGATTCGACGTGGAGAATCGAAAACAAAGAATCCTGGATTTACACGTTGGAGCCGCAAAGAAAACTTCATCAGTGAGCTATTCAATTATTTGTAACTCTTCTAAATGAAAGACTTTGGGACAACGTACAAAGTACTTTTGGCGTGTCCTACCTGAACGGTCTTTCAGAGTAACCGTTGGAGTGTGCGCCCCCGGCTGCATTTTTCGAGCAGCGGCGACATTCTGGTTTTCCTGTACTCGAAGCTGGTGTGCGGAGAATGTTGTGCGCGTGACCACGCATGCGCAATTGAATGAATTCACGGTAGAAGTGGAGTGACATCAGACGCGAGGTCACGCTACGTGACCTTACGTGACGGCCATTTTGGGTGCCGGAACTTAACTTTTCACGAAGAAACAAACAGCGGTAGAATAAAAAGGAGCAAAGGGGTCAACGTCGAGGCTGTTTATCGGAAATATTTTAGATTACGATATTTACAACTACAACTACAACAGGGGAGGAAGTCGGGAGAAGGATAATTGTTATTTTTGTTTTACCATCAAAGTTTACCATCAAAGTTTAACATTAGTGCTTGATGATGCATGGAAGAAGGTGATTGCACTGTGAGCACTGCAAATAGAGACATACACATGGCACAACAACATTTCTCAATAAGCTCTCCTGAGCCATTTTGGGTTAAGGGTACTCAACCAAATATAAAGTGGATTGAATGGAAAGAATATTTTATAAATTACATAGAAGCAGTGGATGAGAACAAAAAAATGAAATCAGAGCAAAAGAAGAGAATTTTGCTACATTCTTTAGCTCCTATAGTTTTAAAAACCTATTCAAGGATGAGTAAGTCTACAGACCCTAATTTGGATGATTTTGAAAATGCAATTAAAGATATGGATAAGTATTTTGCACCAAAAGTTTACTTCAGTGTCATAAGGCATACATTTTTTCAAAGGAAGCAGACAAAGGAGGAAACTTTTGATGAATGGATTGACGATTAAAAAAAACTTGCCATTGATTGTAAATTTGGTAGTTTACATGACGACCTCATACGTGATCAATTAGTCATGCATAACAACAATTCTGCTCTACAAGATCGTCTTTGGGTTAACGGAGACGCACCTTTAGATAATGTGGTAGCCATTATGAGAAAATCAGAAATGTCTGGCAGGTGCGCTACCGTTGTTAAAGAAACTGATAAAGATCTATCTAAAACATCTGGAACTATTTGCAAAATTTAGGGTCCTGTAAAGTATTATCGTCAACAGCAACAAGGAAGATGGACAAATCAACCAATGAAGTTTCAGAGTAGGAGTATAGAAGAAAGAAGATGTTATAGATCGATAGCAAGGAACATCTAGCTTTTTAGTAAATTCTGTCCTGCATTAAAGAAGAAATGTGGCATATGTGGACGGATAGGCCATTTTAGTAAAATGTGCCGTAGGCGTAGCAATGTAAAATATATATATAATAAAGAAGTTGAGGTGGTGGAGGAAGATGAAACGGAGGATGAGTGTGTGAAGAATGTTAGAAGGTAAACCCATTTGCGAGATATCTTTTGGTGGGGTAATTGTGAGTGTTTATGCGGATTCTGGATCACCGTACACGATTGTGAATGAAAAGATCGGGAAGCAAAAATTTGTTGGTAAGATTGGTGAACAGTTGAATACACCTGATATTTGCCCAATCAGCTATACAGGAGAAAAGATAGGCATGATTGGTTTTAGATGGCTTACATTTTTATTCAAAGGAAGGTCCACAAGAGGGAAGTTATATGTGGTGAAAGTAGGACCATCGGTTTGGGATGGTTTGATCAGAAAAATTTGAACATCATTTTGGACCCAAATAGCAAAGAAAAAGTCCTGATTATGGACGATAGTAGCAAATTGCGGGAAGTACTATTTGAGAACTTTCCAAAAGTCTTTGGCAATGAATTGGGTGCTGTAAAGGGGTTTGAGCACAAAATTGTTTTAAAAACTGATGCACAACCGAGAGTACACAAGGTAAGACCCATCCCCATATTGATCAGGGAGGAAGGGAAAAAAGAGATTGAAGGGTTGTTATCAAAAGGCGTAATAGAGGAAATCAAAACATCTGAATGGATTTCTCCGATTGTGGTTGCCCGAACACCCAATGGAAAAATTTGTTTATGTATTGACTTATGCCACCTGAACAATAATATCGTAATTGAGAAATTTCCCCTACCAAGAATCAACGAAATGGTGTCTTCGCTAAAGGGTGCAACGTGGTTTTCTACGATTAATCTCTCCGCCGCATATCATCAGGTGGAATTAGACCCTAACTCTAGGAAACTTACGGCGTTTATAACGCTGTTTGGTTGTCACCAATTCAGGCGTATGTCTTTTGGGTTGGCTTCAGCCGCAGCTGTCTTTCAGCGGCTGATGCATAAACTATTTGGGGATATGGACATGGTTTCCTTTTTTCAGGATGACATTCTTGTTGCAGCAAGTGATAAATCTAGTCATGATTTGAAACTGAAACAAGTATTGGAAACTTTACAATCAGCAGGTTTGCCGGTAGAATTATCCAAGTGTAAATTTGGCCAGAGGAGTGTTTCATATTTGGGCCACATTATTAGCAAAGAAGGTGTCAAACTCAAACCTGCATTAGTAGAAAACATTGTAAAATTTCCTGTACCTCTTTCTGAAGATGAAGTGAGAGCGTTCCTCGGCATGGCTGAATATTGTGCGAAATTTATAAAAATGTTTGCTGCAAAGGTTTTTAACATACGTGCACTTCTAAAGAAAAACAAAACATTTTTATGGACTAAATTGTGTGAGGAGGAATTCAACATGATCAAAGTTGATTTGCAAATGTAAATGTACTTTCCAGTTTTGACCCTAATGTAGAATGTTTATTGACAACAGGCGCAAGTGAAAAAGGCCTAGGTGCAGTGTTGTCACAAAACGATTTGAATAGAAAAGGAAAGAATAATTTTGTTTGCCTCCAGAGCTCTTTCTCCTGCTGAGAGTAGATACCCTATTATTGAAAGGGAAGCTCTAGCTTGCGCATGGGCCTTAGAGCATTTTCGAGCATTTGCGTGGGGCAAACCAGTGATCATTTGCACTGATCACAAACCATTTGTTCGCATTTTGTCATGTGAAGGAATCTCTGGTGCGTATGCGAGACTGGCTAGATTGTCTATGCGTATGAAGGAGTATATTTATAGAATGGTCTATTTACCTGGAAGGGATAATCGTATTGCTGATTGTTTATCTAGACTACCATCTCCACTAGAAGAGTGTAATGATGATCTTTGGAGTGAATACTGTGTGGCTTTAGTACATGATTCTGGTGCACCCGCCATGTGTTGAAGAGTGTGATGGATTACATATGCAAAGGTTGGCCGATGAAAAGAGATACCACTGCTAGTTTAGATGAATTTTGGCAAGTTTGCATGTAGTTGTCTAGTGATAATGGTGTACTTTTTAGAGGTGACAGGATTATTCCACCAGTGTCTTTAAGAAGGAAAGTATTACAGGTATGCCATGAAGGTCATTTTTGGATCCTAAGCACCAAATCTATTGTAAAAAGAATGTTTTGGTGTCCAGGTATTGATGGTGCAATTGAGGATTTTGCGAAGAAATGTGGAGTTTGTAATTCCGCTGACAAGAAGTTCGAACTTTGCAACCGGAAATGGGTGATGGTTTGATACCGGATATTCCATGGGACACCGTTGCGGTTGACATTATTGGACCTATAGGGGAATCAAAGGAATTTGGATTGGTAGCTATTGATCTTTTCTCGAAATGGCCAATTGTCAATCTGTTGACAAAATTAATACTAAAACTGTTCTTAAGTTTTTGGATAAAATTTTCATTATGGAAGGCTTACCTGTTTGTATTCTGACGGATAATGGTGTCCAATTTATGTCTAAGCTGGCAAGAGAGTATTTTGAAAGATGTGGTGTTAAACATAAACCACTGCATATAATCCCAGTGGAAATGGCACAGTAGAGAGATTCAACGGAGTAATTAAAGGCATTATTCAGGCTTCTGTAAACAAAAAGTTAGACTGGAAAATACAGGTACAAAAGGCTGTTTGGCATTATAGGATTACAGCTCAAAATAACACTGGAGTGTCCCCGTTCATTATGATGAGAGGTAGGACAGCCAGATGTAAATTCAACCCTGGATGGCTTTTTGATAGTAAAGTAACAAGTTGGTCTCCGGTGGCGGTTAAGAATGAGCTAGAATCTACCCATGCAAAAAGCAAAGATTTTTATGATGGACATCACAACACAAAGAATGTGTTAATTAAGAAAGGTGATTGGGTTAGAGTTAAGAAACCTTTCAAGGTACCTAAAGGAGAACGTTGTTTTGAACCACCAAGGAGAGTTGCAGAAATGTTGAAGAATTCTGTAAGGCTTGATGATGGAAGAGTATGGAATCTTAAAAGCATTGCTATTAATCCAGAACAGGAATATGTTGAAGATTCTCCTAATCCAATGGAAAATGATTTTGATTGGATTGAGGATCATTTTGAAAATAGTCATGTGCAGTCTCAATTAGCTACTGATTTTGATGCAGTGTCTGAACAACGTGATTTTATGCAACCTAAGTTTGATTTTCCTTCTTATGATGAGGGGGGAATTGTTGGGGGTTGCAGTACAGATAATCAAACAAGTACTCAAATGGAGATGTGTGATGCTATTCAGAATAATGTGGTTGACACCTTGCCAGATAAAAGAACAAGAGTTTTGCCAAGTTGGTTAAAAGGATTTGTTATGTAATTCTATTATTATATTTTTTTTTTAGGTTGTTTTTTTTGTATAGAATTCATGGTTTGTATTAAAAATTGTCTCTTATTGTAATGGGGGGGGGATGTGTTATGTTGCTTAAATTCCTCTAAGTGCTTGTGTATAGAATGTAAGAATGTTAGGTACTGTATTATTCGAGTTAGAGGTGTTAGTTGTGGAGCTGCCTGAAGACTGGATACATCGCTTCCCTGGCACTCACCTGTTGTATCATTATCCTTTTTGTAATAATTAAAATACCTTTTATATATACCTTTTTTGACTTGATTCCTACACTACACACACACCCTGAGTACTTCTCCTCTGTGGATTATAAATGGTATTTGCCACCGAATAGTATCTATGTAACTCCACACTTACAGGCTGAAGGAGAGGAAACATGCTCCACTGTTCGTAAGGGTCAGAAAGAGGGTTTTTATCTAAGGTAAAGGGCGCACTGCTATGTATTGACGCTATTTCTCAAGAAGGGTAATGATTCTCAGTGGAGTTGAAGTGAAAAAGGGTGAGGGGTGAGCCCTATAACCCCCCAATGGAGTGCTAACCTTGGCTAGCTAACACTATATCTATATAACTAACAGATACCCATGCACACACCAAAATATATAAAGCAGTGTAGACATGAGGAACGTTAAGGAGACAAAAGCATGGAAAACCATAAGGCATTAGTTATAATTATAAGACAAATTAGGCGTTGATGTGTAGGGTCTTTTAATGTTCAGACACCGAAAGGACCAGCCGACACGTGTTTCGTCGCGTATGGCACAGTCTGCCTGCGACACTTCAGGGCTGTACAAGATGGAATAAAAGTTGAGAGGTCGCTCTATCGGTGATAATTCCGACCCGACAGGGACCTGGACTGGATGAAATCGTCTGTTCAATAGAAAGTATCCCAGCAACGAGGTGTCCTAATTAAGTGTATAGGTCAGTTGTGATAGCGGTACACTTTGGGTCTCGTGGTCAATGGTATGTTCTTATTTGGAAAATTCCCCGTCGGAGTAAGGGAACAAGGAAATAGTTTCAAATCGAGGGTATGTGTTTCTAGACGGGTGCGTCAAAAGGAACATCCTCTTGTGTGTATGCCGCGTAAGGTCACTGGTGAACATTAAAAGACACTACACATCAACGCCTAATTTGTCTTATAATTACAACTATTGTCTTATGGTTTTCCATGCTTTTGTGTCCTTAACGTTCCTCATGTCTACACTGACGTTACTGCTTTATATATTTTGGAGTGTGCATGGGTATCTGTTAGTTATATGCTCCACTGTTCGTTCTTATTGCAATGAGCCACACTTTTCTGTCTATGTAGACATATTGTATCTTTGTCAATGTTTTATTCTTTGCCCTTTGTTACTCATCTTTTGATGCTGTGTTTTACATTTGTACTTTTATGGTTTGCTCCAAACTGAATAAAAAAAGTCTCTGGAACTGAACTAGTGCTATTTTAGTTTCTGGCAGTAGTTTCTCTGTTGTAGCTTCTTTGATATTTTATTGCTGTTTATATAGAGTAGGAGTTACCAGCATCTGTTTGTCCTCAAGCGTGTGCTGCCAGCTTGGTTGTTTTGTGGGAAAGGGATGTGTGGAATAGTGCTGTACAATCACTGATGTAACCTGACTGGAGGTGGTTAATGGGCTGACCCAGCCAAACTCACAGAGAAAAGTGATGACAAATACATGTCCAATTATCTTTACTCTTTTACCTTTCAAACAAGTACAGAGAGAAATTAATTATTTACTTTTCTAGAGATGCTATGTTAGAGAAAGCCTGTGCTAATTCTGCTTTCCCTTTGAACACAGATTTAAGTTGTCATCTCCTGTTTTTATACCACTTTACAAGCTAAACCACAAAGTCTAGCTTTTAATTTTTTTTGTTTCACACTTTAAGCCACACCAAACATTTAAACACGTCATGATAAAAATTTGCTTGGGTGTGGGAAGTCGGACCAAACCCTAAAATGTCCACATCCAATGGCACTTAAAGCAGGGATGCAACAGCAACCCTTGCCTACAGGTTTAAGTGCCTAATGTTTAACATTTTCAAATTCTCACATTATGTTCTTAAATGTGGATGTGGACAAACGTGTGTGGGTGCCCTGTAATGATTTGCCCAGACTCTCCTGAACATAAAATCGGTAACTAGTGCTTTGTTTAGAACCTGGTCTATTTGAGGAGCAATGCATCATGGGATATAGTGAAGGTCGCAGTGATGGAAGAAGTTGGCCTTGTATTATCTGTGAGAAGGAGGATGACACCAAGCATGACGAGAACTAGGGGTTTTGATGAGTTCCTATTCAGTGGGAACCTGAAGAACGTATCACTTGAATGGAACTTTTGTTTTAACTGTGCGAAGCTTGTCAATTAGACCACTCCCCTCTGACCACCTTTGTTTTTCACATCTTATGAGACCAATGATCTTTCTTTTCCAGCTACTAGAGCTACTCTTGAGCACAAGAACATTATTTTTAATTCTAATCATATCCTTAATTTGGTTCTTATTTCAATGCTATGTTTGCTGATAGATGCTGCTTCTGAATTCCACCGACCTGCCCACAACCTTAGCTTAGCATTAGGGAGTTTTGGAAACTAGACTTCACTTTGATTTGCATATGTTGCCTCTAATAATCACATTTACAAAACGGAATTATTTGACTCATACCCATATACACTGTATTCAGGTGAAATGAAATTAAATGAAATGAAAAGAAACTTAATTAAGCGCACTGTGGCCAAGCGGCTTTCTGGCGCTGGGGGGGGGGGGGGGGGGAGGGGGGGGAATCGGATTCTACACTGCAACCGGAGGAACTAACCGGGGAAAGCCTGGAGAAAAAGAAAAGTTTTTAATGCTTTACGGAAGGAAGAGTAAGTAGGGATCGATCGGATGGATAATGAAAGACTATTCCAAAACTGGGGGGCCAAAACCGAGAACCGGGTGCCGCCGATTCGGGCTTTACAGTAGCGAGGGACTTGAAGAAGGAGTTGAGAAGATGAACGAAGAGTGCGAGCTGGGATATAGGGGGTGATCAGAGAAACAATAAAAAGAGGGGCGGAGTGAGTGTGGGCTAAAAAGGCTAAGCATGCTAATTTGAAAGAAGAGCGAAAGCGTACAGGAAGCCAGTGAAGGGACTTGAGAACAGGCGTGATGTGAGAGAATTTAGGGAGGTGAAAAATGAGCCGGGCGGCCTGATTTTGGATGGCCTGAAGCCGGCGCATTTCAAAGGCAGGGATGCCGGAATAGAGGGCGTTCCCGTAATCAAGGCGGGAGGTGATGAGGGCTGTAATGATGGATTTGAGGGCGTCGGTGGAAAAGAAACGGGAGATTTTACGGATGAGACGGAGGGATAAAAAACAAGATGAAATTACGGAGCTAACTTGGGAATGCATGGAGAGGTCATTGCTGACCTTGATGCCTGGAGTGCGAACAGAAGGGACTGGGAGAGGAGGGGTACCAAGAGAGAGGGGCCAGTGAGTTGGGGACCAGGGATTAGAGGGACCACCAGTGAGGACAAGCTCCGTCTTGTCGGGATTTAACTTAAGGTGGTTCGTGATCATCCAGTCCGAAATAAAAACTAAAGTAGAACTAAAAAAGGAAGAGGAGTCAGGAGTAGAGAGATCAAAGATGAGCTGGAGGTCGTCAGCGTAGTTGTACACGGAGACCCCCAGCTCACGGAGAGAGAAGATAAGAGGGTAGATATAGAGATTAAAAAGAAGAGGGGAAAGGGAAGAACCTTGGGGAACCCCACACACAAGAGGGCGGGGGGGAGCGGAAAATCCAGCAAGCTGGACTGCCTGGGACCTATCCTGGAGGAAGGACTTCAGCCAGGAGAGTGCTACCCCCCTGATGCCGGCTGCGCGTAACTCTGGTGAACTCTGATTATGCTTAATTGACTTGAATTGAAATGGCAACTCTACCCATTTTGTTGATAAACCATGTTTTGCAAACTAATTCTTCTCTGTCATTACTGTGGGGCACAATCTGCATCACTGTCGTTGCAATGCTATTGAATTTGTGATTTCAGCTTCTGTTCAAGAAATATGTCCATCCTAGTGGACATAGCGATCTAAAGGGTTTACGCTAAGATAGCACGGTGAAAATATTATCTTTATCTATCCGCTATCATTAGTCTACTCATACTTACAATAACACACACATGCCTGTCTTTCGCACTGTTAGACCTGTCAGCTTAGGGTGGTCTTCCCCCCAACGTTTTGCATTTATCCTTCACGTTGTCTGACCTCATTTTTGCTGGTATTAGGACTAACCAGTGCTAAAGTGCTCGTGCTCTCTCCTCCAAACATGGTTATAGTGGCTTATACCCAATTGGCATAATTAATTTACTCGTAAGTCCTTAGTAAAGTGTTAGTATGTGTGCCCAGGGCCTGTAAACTAATTGCTACTAGTGAGGCTAAAGTACTGGGGCCAGATGTAGGTAGACCAATACCAGTGTATAATGGCCGAAATTACCGAATTTCGGTCGTTACCGACCGGTATTAGGCTATTGAGATGTAGGTGGCTACATTTCAGATTCGGTAATTTACCAAATCGGTAATTTAAGGAATCAGTAAATTACAGATTCCCGGTAAAATACCGAATTCGAAATGTAGGGAGCACTCAAATGTGTGCATTGCATTGTTAAGGATTCGGTATTTACCAGCAAATAAAAGTTGGTGGTAAATATCGAAAACCTTTGAAAAAGCAAATTTGTGCTTTTTCAAAAGTTCCATGTGGCAGACATACAGGGCATGTATGTGTGCCACATGTGCACCCATGCACTATTCAGGGGTGCAACAGGGTGTCAATGTGACACCCTGCCACCCTTGAATGTGTTCCCGATTACCGAATCGGTATTTACCGATTCGGTAATTCCCATTCATTCCTTTGGGCCTCCAGGCCTATAGGAATGAATGGGAATTACCGATCCGGTATTTACCGAATCGGTAATTACCGAATATTACAGATTCGGTAAACTTTACCGAATACTTACTTACATACCATTTACCGATTCTGAAATACCGAATCGGTAAAATTCGGTATTTTAGAATCGGTAAATGGAACTTACCTACATCTGGCCCTGATATTGCCTCGCACGTAAGTGGCCCCTTAACCATGTCTCAGGCCTGCCACTGCACAACCTGCATGTGCAGTGTAAACTGACATTTTTACCTGGCAATATAACCTTTTGCCAGGCACAAACCTTCCTTTTTAATATACATGAGACCCCATGGGTAGTCCATGGACAGCCCAGAGGGCAGGGTGCAATGTATTTTAAAAGCAGTACTTCTACTTTAAAATTTTTCATGTCCTGGTGGTGAACAAACCTTAAATTCGTTTTTCGCTACTGCAATGCTTATAGCTCCCATAGAGTAGAATACCATTGGGATTAACTTATTGAATTTTTATAAGCATAATTACTAGGGGTGGGTGGAACTGGTGGAGTTTCAGTCTGCAGAATTACATTAAAATTCTGTGGAATTCTGCAGACTTGGCACTGCAATGTGCAGTGCATATCCCTGTGCCCTCACAAATTTATGTAAGTGCACCGAGGAGTATCCGCTCCAGTGCATACCCCTCGGTGCCCTTATTTGCCAATGTAAGGACACAGAGGGGTATTTGCCTCGTATGCTAAATGGTATGGCAAGGACTTACTTCTTACGCATTTGGTAACTTCTATTTATCTAAAGGGCGTGGAGGTTACAGGGTTAGTCCTGTGCTCTAATAACTGCACATTTCATGACCTCGCCTTTCATTATTCCAAACATTTTCCAAACAGCATGCAATAGGTTGAGGCTATTAATGTCAGTCACTCTGGCGCCTGACTATATCTTGGCTACTTCTCATGTTTATATGTGAGCTTCTGCTTTGAGAAATAATTTCTGAAGCCTGTGGGTGTTTCCTCAGACACACCAGCACAGTTCTGTGGTTTCTGAATAACAGTCAGTCACTGCACCACCAGACTTATCATGAATGATGCATCAGCGCGTGCCACCAATGAGTTGGCATAAATATTCTAAGGATTTAAAGAGTGATAGGGAGACATGAATATAAAAGAAAGAGGATATTGGTTTCCCCTGCCGTATAATGGAGCAGCACACTGTACCGCGTCAACGCAGCAGCCACAACATGCAGGCTTGGGCTGGGCTGCACTCCACTGTAGCCAGGACAGTTGGCATAGAGGCTCCACTGCCCAGGTGGGAAGGGCAACAGGAGGTGGTGGCACTACTACCGCTGGAAGCCAGAGGAGGGTATGCCAGGGTCACATAGACTTCTGATGCTCAACAGTGCGGCGTCCTCTCCCGGTTGTAGCCTGTCATGCACCCATAGAACCCTCACTGCAGCCCCTCACAGCAGCTTCCAAGCCCCCTCACTGCTGTTCCACTGCCATCTCTGCCATCTTCTGCGACGGGGACTGTCTGCCAGTGCCAGAGCAGACTACAGTGAAGTCCTTCTAAGTCTAGGACAGCCAGTGGTGTGGGGCGCCCTGGATATGAGGTTCCTAATGTGCGACGCAGCTCTATGTGCACTGGTTGGAAGACTATATGTCCAATGGTACATGCGGCTCAGTTAATGCAAGACAGCCTAGCCCTCTTGAAGGGATTGTATTTTTGAAAACCAAACACCATCGTTAGACTTTCATAATGATGACCCATAGCATCTGTTATTACCAGAGCTGATTTTTTATTCTGCCGGCGAAGCAACGGAATTTATTAATAATTGCACATTGCATGAGTAAAGCAGAATTACTAAATTCCGCTAATTCTGATGTTGTAATTAAAAGTCTGCCAACCCCATGTAATTTCCAAATGGGAAGCTATAACTGATTCAAGTTTGGTGTCTCTGGAATCCTAATTTAAAATCCTAACTTATGGTCAAGTCGGATTTTAAACAACAATTCTGAAAATGTCACTTCCAGAAAGTTGGCGTTTTCTAGCCTTATTCAATTGGTGCCTGCAGCCTGTCTCTAGTCACATGACTGGGTGTATTTGGCAGTTGGATTTTGTGTATTCCTCCTAGACAGCACACACTGTGCGACTGTGACGGTGTGACTGAATGGACCATCACTGGCAGGACGGGAGGGAGGAGTTGGACCCAGCCTCACTCACACCTGAACAGGTTATGTCCTGTCGCCCACACAAAGGGCTGTAAACCCCCTGTAGGTAATCTTTAGCCAGGACAGGGAAGGCAGGCCATCTGTGCACTTTAAAGGAATGTCTTCGCAGTCTCCCCCACCTCAAAGGCACTACTGGGTTTACATACTGGACTTTAGATGCCACCACTTCAGTACACTTCTGGATCTGTGAATATGCCAGGAAGAAGGACTGTGCTGCTGCTGAAGGACTGCCACTCTGCTGGTGTGCACTCTGCTGGACTCCTGCTTTGCTGTGCTGATCTGCTGCCTGCTGCCTTCTTGCCTTGGTGAGAAGGACTCAGCTTGCATCTCTTGAACCCAGAGTGACTCAAAAGGCTAGTTGCCTGGCCACCTGCTCAGAAGCCTCAGGGACAGAACAGGCTTCCAATCTCCTTGCATATGCACCTGGACTCAGCCATCTGTGAGTCTTCCCTGCTAAGTAGTGCCATCCCAGTCCTGGACTCTTAGCAGAGGGTTTAAGGTGCTTTTCCAGTGGAACCAATGCATCCTCTCTGCTGAGCGACACCTCCCCGAGCAGAACTGATGCATTGCCACTGCTGCGTGAATTGCTATGCTATGCTATGCTACGGGATTTATAAAGTGCATGGCAACCCTAAGGCATCCGCTGGCAGACACAGAGAACCATCACACCAAGAACAGAAGTATCACCTGAGAATCAGTCCCTAAAGAGCCAGGCGTAGCACAAGGCAGACTAGCCTATCAAGGGCCCTTAGGGGATGGGAACTACTCTCGAGAATCATAAGCTCTGTCTTGGCTCCGTTTAGCTTAAGGCAAGACTTGTTTATCCAGCTGGTCACCTGTTCCAGACATGGTCCCAAAGTGGTCACTGAATGGTCCACATCTGGGGCAAGAGAAAAAAACAGCAGGGTATCATCCACATAGGAGACAATGGAAATCCCAAAGGGAGTTATGATATCTGCCAAGGGTTACAAGTACATGATGAATACCATAGGACTAAGAGATGACCCATGTGACACTCCACAGGTAACTGGTAGAATAGGAAAGGAATGCCCCCAACATAGATAAAATAGCTTTTTGAAGAAAAAAAACTAGACAAAAAAAATAGCGATGCAAAGTAAAACTAGGAATTTCACGACTGCCAGTGCCTCACCCAGTAGTACTATGTCCCATCGCAAATGACTCGCATCAGAGACGCAACTGGAACCTTGGGATCAAGCATTGCATTCGGAATACCTGCTTTGTGATGCTTTCCCGCGTGTGGCTCCTCGCATCTTTCTTTGACAGCAGCCTCAACGCCACCGCCAAAACTCTGCATCGCAGCTTCATGACTCTTCAAAACTGATGCCCAACCTTGACTGCGCATGGCATTTCCAACACTAGACTTCGCAGCGCAAGCCCCGTTGATGGAATCTTCAACGACGATGCAGTAGGACCTCGCACCACATCCTCGTCGCACCTTGGAACTGATGCATCACCTTGACTGCACAATGCATCTTCGGCACTGATACTTGCAATGCTCAGCAACCAGGATTTAAGGTACTCAGTTCAGTGGGCCTAATTGGGCCTCTGTAGGTGCCCCATACTCTATGACAGTCGACCTGAACTTGTGACTTTGTCATGGTCATATGTGAACGAATATCCCCAATAGTGCTTTGTGCTTTTTGGAGCTATAAAGTACAATACCTCCAGTTCTACTAATTGGATTTTTGTCAGTTTGTTCTCGTTTTATTTATTACATTCAGATCTATTTTCCTGGTGTGGGATCTTTTTATGTGGTGGTGTTACTGTTTTACTGCCTGAACCATTGCACAAAACAAAACAAAGCAGATGTCTGATACATTAGACAATGCCTCTAAGTTAAGCCCCACCTGCTCTGTGCCAAGCTACCAGAGGGTGAGCACAGTATAATTTGGGGTTTGTTTGTGACCTACCCTGAATAGTATTGTGGTTGCTGCTTGACCAGCGCTCACATTCCAATCAACCAGCAGCCCAATTTCCAAAACCTGCTTGCTCCATTGCTGGCCTTTATCAAATATCATAACAGCCCCTTATTTGGGTAAATCCCCATCCTCCATTTTCTGTTTATCTGTGTCACTCTTAACAATCATCTCTCAGGCTAAGTATGACGGTACCAATTGGTGTCCACTTTTGACATGGATATCATGCACGCGCAAGAGAAGGTTGCACTTAACAATATGTTCTCGAAATATGACATGTGCAGACAGGCAGAAGGGCATCCAGGATGTTTTTGAGAATGTCTTAATCTGTGGCTGCTTAAGAGTCAGGTATATTTAGCCTGCTGTAACCCACCCCTTGAGCACTGTCTGCAGCATAAATTCACTGTTGGGGTGATGTTCCCTAATAACTTAGTGAAGTTAGGTTTTGCAGCCAACTTCTATAGTTTGGCTCATCACTTCTGCTCTTGTCACTAGCCCAAAGCACAGACTGTGGTACTCTCCTTTCCAATGGGTGTAACCATTTGCTTCTGAGCCTTTTTAATATAACTGAGGAGGTGTTATTAAATCTGCAATATTGAACCCTGTGTCCACAGTGGACAACAGCACACCTAAAGCTACCTTACTGACCTCCATCATTCTTCTTGGAAGGGTGTTATCTCCAAGTATGCTGGCGGGCAGTGTACTGGAATTTTGCCCATGTGCAACAAGAACGAGCATCTTTATGTTTTTTAAAGTCTGGGCATGGTGCACACAAAAGTCTACTTTTCCCAGCAAGTAAGCCCTGACTAATTCTCTAAGCTGGCCAAGCAGTACTGGGTCTGTCACTGACTGACAGTTCATGTGTACTCCCAGGGCCGGTTCTAGAATTTGCTGGGCCCTGGGCAAAAAGGGAATGTGTGAGGCCCCTCTAATTGAGATAAGTGACACAGCTCAGGAAGCTGCTTTGTACAGACTCCTCCTGGGCTGCAGCTCCTCCTCCCAGCCTCATACAAGCACCTCTTTCACAGCTCATATCTGAAGGTGTTAGAATTGGTTGTGGGCTGAAAAGTAAAACTGTGGGGGTGCTAAAGTGATGGACAATAGGCATCCCGCAGTCTTTCTGAATGGTCTCCTTGCAATTGGGACAAGAGGAAGTGTCTCCCTCCCCTAGGCCTCCTGACACCATCCCTGAGAGGCCCGGGGAGGGTGGGGGGGCTCCCATAGACAATAATTGCATGGAGACACTTTTCTTTCAAATGGATCACCAAGGAAACAACAGAACACACCACCATTCGGGGCCCAATGCTGGTGGGCTGAGTGCGAGGCCCTGGACAGCTGCCCACAATGCCCATGCCCAGCGCTGGCCTTGTGTACACCACCGACCAAAAGTCTATGTCCCTAATTTCTAACTAGTGAGGCTACAAAGGTTGCAGTAAATGGAGTGACTTGGAACAGACCCCAACTGATCCCTGGCTATCACTGTTGGGATAGAAAAATGATGTTATCCAGGAACCTATGGTCAGTATTAATGCAGGAAAGAGGTCACTTTCTTTTATGAGCAATGACAAGAATCTACCAGGGAGTTGTAGCTCTCCGTATAAGCTACTTCCTACGTGTTGACCCTCATACTTGGCCTTTTGGTTGAATATTAGAACTGTTCACTTTTGAAGAATGACAGCTATATCATGGTTGCAAAATATTCACGCATCACTTCACTTGGATAACTTCCTCACATTAGCAATTCATACCTACAGATTTACTTTATGAATGCCTCCAAATTGTCTTTTTCTGAGCAACTAACCCTGCAAATTCTGTGGTGGTTCTAACTAGCTGCATCGTAAAGGCTGAATCAAGCAAGATGACTTATCTTGCAGAGGTTGTATCCTAGCATGTGACATAGCATGTGACACTGGGACAGGATGCAATGCTTCGTCTTTTCACTGCTCAGGTGGCACTCACATGCATTTCATGGAGGACACAGTGAGTGACCATGCGTCTGCAGAGGGATCTACAGGTGGTCCATGGGACCCTCTGTACCGTCTCCAGAGGGCTTCGTTCAGGTAGCGCACTGACAGTGCAGCACCTTTTCGTGGCACACTTTCAGCCATGCCTCATGTAAAAGAGTGAAGGCTTACGATAGTGCTTGCGCTGAATGGGCCCGATTCACAGAACTAACTTAAGACAAAATCCTAAACTTACTACAATTTTGGTATTCACAGAAGGCACTTACTCATTTTTGTATATACAGAAGGCACTTACTCATTGATGAGTAAGTGACTTCTGTGAATACCAAAATGAGTAACTTACTCATTTTGAGTAACTTACTCATTTTGGTATTCACAGAAGGCACTTACTCATTGATGAGTAAGTGCCTTCTATGAATTCCAAAATGAGTAAGTGCCTTCTGTGAATACCAAAATGGTAGTAAGTTTAGGATTGTGTCTTAAATTAGTTCTGTGAAACGGGCCCACTGTGTGCTACTGCTAGCTGTATTACAGAATGGGACATTCAATCGTCTTCAGACCCTTTTGTAGTACTCCAGGTTCCCTATGTGTGAAAAAAGCAGAAGCACATGGCTGTTGCGCCCCAGGGGTCTGAATGTAATGTGGCCCTAGATGTTATGCATTTCTAGAAACCGAAACCAACATAGGACAGCCCAGTCAAATCCAATGTCATTGTTTATCCCACAAACCATAGCACAATTCAAACATCTTGAATGATATCTCAAACCTGGTGCTACAACTCAACCCTTATCTCAGAATCCTTATAGAAGGGGGATTATAGTATATGGGTAGGCACCAATAATAATAAAAACCCTCTGCAGATCAAAAACAACTTGGCTTAGCCCAATTGGAAAACGATCTACCTCATAGAGCGAGTCACACCCTCAACTTAGAATTCACCCATTGTATCAATCAATCAATCAATCAATCAAATACATTTATAAAGCGCACTACTCACCCGGAGGGTCTCAAGGCGCTAGGGGAGAGGGGGTCCGCTACTGCTCGAACAGCCAGGTCTTGAGCTTCTTCCTGAAGGAGAGGTGGTCTTGGGTCAGGCGCAGGTCGGTCGGGAGGGAGTTCCAGGTCTTGGCGGCCAGGTAGGAGAAGGACCTTCCTCCTGTTGTCACTCTTCGGATGCGGGGGACGGCGGCGAGGGCGTGACTGGTAGATCGGAGATGGCGTTTGGGAGCGTAGAAGTTGAGGCGGTTGTTGAGGTAACTCGGGCCTTGGTCGTGTAGGGCTTTGTGCGCGTGGGTGAGGAGACGGAAGGTGATTCTCTTGTTGACGGGGAGCCAGTGAAGGTCTCTCAGGTGTCCGGAGATGTGGCTGCGTCGGGGGATGTCGAGGACGAGTCTGGCTGAGGCGTTCTGGATCCGCTGGAGTCTCTTCTGGAGCTTGGCGGTGGTTCCGGCGTAGAGGGCGTTGCCGTAGTCCAGTCGGCTGGTGACGAGGGCCTGGGTGACCGTCTTCCTGGTCTTGGTGGGGATCCACCGGAAGATCTTCCGTAGCATGCGCAGGATGTTGAAGCACGACGAGGAGACGGCGTTGACTTGTCTGGTCATGGAGAGGGAGGAGTCCAGGATGAAGCCCAGGTTGCGTGCGTGGTCGGTAGGTTTGGGTGCGGTGCCCAAGGCGGGGGGCCACCAGGAGTCGTCCCAGGCGGAGGGCGAGGAGCCCAGGATGAGGACTTCCGTCTTGTCTGAGTTCAGTTTCAGGCGGCTGGTCGTCATCCACTCGGCTACGTCTTTCATCCCTTCGTGTAGGTTGGTTCTGGCGGCGTCGGGGTCGTTGGTCAGGGAGAGGATCAGCTGGGTGTCGTCGGCGTAGGAGATGATGTTGAGGTTGTGTTGGCGTGCGATGGCCGCAAGGGGGCTCATGTAGACGTTGAAGAGGGTGGGGCTGAGCGAGGACCCTTGAGGGACGCCGCAGATGACTTTGGTGGCCTCTGACTTGTACGGTGGTAGGCGGACTCTCTGTGTCCTTCCGTCGAGGAAGGAGATGATCCATTCCAGTGCCTTCTCCTGGATTCCGACGTTGCTGAGGCGCTGCACTAGGGTGCGGTGACAGACAGTGTCGAATGCTGCGGAGAGGTCTAGGAGGATGAGGGCCGCTGTTTCTCCGTTGTCCAGCAGGGCTCGGATGTCATCGGTGGCAGCGATGAGGGCGGTCTCGGTGCTGTGGTTGGCTCGGAAGCCAGACTGAGAGGGGTCGAGGGATCCATTCGTCTCGAGGAAGGCGGCCAGCTGCTTGTTGACGGTCTTCTCGATGACTTTGGCTGGAAACGGGAGGAGCGAGATGGGGCGGTAGTTCTTGAGTTCGGTGGGGTCCGCTGTTGGTTTCTTTAGTAGAGCGCTGAGTTCGGTGTGCTTCCAGCTCTCAGGGAAGGTGGCGGTGTCGAAGGAGGTGTTGATGATGTCCCGCAGGTGGGGTGCGATGACGGCGTCGGCCTTGTTGAAGACGTGGTGAAGGCAGGGGTCGGTCGGAGATCCGGAGTGGATAGAGTTCATCGTGCGGATGGTGTCTTCTGTGTTGATCGGGGTCCAGGCGCTGAGGGTGGTGGTGGGGGGCGTTGGTGCGGTCGTAGGGAGCGTTGGTTGTGTGCTGAAGCTGTTGTGTATGTCGGCGATCTTGTTGTGGAAGTAGGAGGCGAGGGAGTTGCAGAGGTCTTGCGATGGGGTGATGTCGTTGGATCCAGCGTTGGGGTTGGAGAGCTCTTTCACGATGTTGAAGAGTTCCTTGCAGTTGTGTGCGTTGTTGTCCAGCCGGTCTTTGAATGCTGTTTTCTTGGTGGCGTGGATCAGTTGATGGTGCTTTCGGGTGGCGATCTTGAGGGTGGTCATGTTGTCCGGTGTTGGCTCCCTTCTCCAGGCTTTCTCGAGGGCTCGGCAGTTCTTCTTGGAGCTCTTGAGTTCGTCTGTGAACCATGGGGCCTTCTTGCTGCCGGGTCTGCTGGGCGGGGTCTTTAGTGGGGCGAGTTCGTCCGCGCAGTTGCTGATCCACTTTGTGAGGTTGTCGGCGGCCTGGCTTGGGTTCGCTGAGCTGGCGGGAGGGTGCTGGCTTAGGGAAGCGGCGAGCTGGTCGGCTGTGATCTTGTTCCAGCTTCTTCGTGCAACCTGTTGCTGGTGGTGGTGGATCGTGGTTCTTCTGAAGGTGAAGTGGATGCAGCTGTGGTCCGTCCAGTGGAGTCCGGTGGCATGGCTGAAGGCGATGTCTTTGCTGGATGAGAAGACGGCGTCGAGTGTGTGTCCGGCGAGGTGGGTGGGGGTGGTCACCAGCTGCTTGAGTCCGACGGTGGCGAGGTTGTCAAGAAGGGTGGTGGTGTTGCGGTCGTTGTCGTTCTCCAGGTGGAAGTTGATGTCCCCCAGGAGGATGTAGTCGGCGGAGGGGAGGGCGTGCGGGATGATGAAGTCGGCGATGTCTTCGCTGAAAGGTGTGCGTGGTCCCGGGGGTCGGTAGATCAGGGTGCCTCTGAGGGTGGTCTTGGGGTCGGTGTGGATCTGGAAGTGCAGGTGTTCGGCGATTGTCAGGGTGTCGTCGGTGTTGGTCGTGATGCGGATGGTGTCCCTGTGGATGATGGCGATGCCTCCTCCAGTCTGGTTGTCGCGGTCTTTCCGGGTGATCTTGTAGCCCTCTGGGATGGCGATGGCGATGTCGGGCGCTGAGGAGTCGTTCATCCAGGTTTCCGTGAGGAAGGCAACGTCAGGAGCTGTGGTGTCGAGGAGGTTCCAGAGTTCGATGGCGTGTCTGTGGACGGAGCGGGTGTTGAGCAGGATGCACTTGAGGTGGTTGCTGCTGGTGTTCGGCTTGGTGGGTGCTGGAGCGGTGTAGGTCCGGATGCAGGTGAACTTGCAGGCGTGGCAGCTGAAGGGTCCGTGGGTGCGTCTCGGGGTGGCTCGGTAGCATCCCGGGATTCGGCCGGTGTTGAGTGCGTTGAGGGTGGCGGCGTCGTACGTTTGGCGGGTGGGGTGGCCTCTGCGGGGGCCAGGGGTCTTGGCACTGGGCGCGGTCCAGGCGCGGACGGGCGCTGACGGGCTTACCTTTGGCGCGCAATCGGCGCGCCCGCTGCGCGTGCACGCTGCACGTTCGCCACTCTGCCATATGAGGAGAGTGGGGGGGGGGGCGGAGCGAGGGAGGGGCAGCTGGGAGGGGGAGCGGGGTGGCGAATGGGGAGGGCGAGCGAGGGAAGGGGGCGGGGCCGCAGGGGGGCAGTGGCGGGGAGGTGGCGGGAAACGCGGCCGGGGCTGGTCGAGAAAGAGGGGGGGAGCCCAGGGGGCTAGGGCAAACGGTGGGAAAAGGCGAAAAAAAGGTGGCGAAGCAGGCTGGTGGCAGGGGGCACAGGAGATCCGCGGACCAAGCGGATCCGGCGGTCGGGGCACAGCAGAGGGCACAGATGGTGGCAGGAGGCGCAGGAGACCCGCGGACCAAGCGGATCCGGCGGTCGGGGCTCAGCAGTGATGCAAAGGGCACAGCTCAGGGCAGAGGCGGCACCAGGGGACGGGCTCACTCACGAGGAGTGTGCTCGGGGGTGACCTGCCCGGAGGGCCAGAGGTCACTGCACCTCACTGGCCACAAATACTCTAAATAGTCTTGTGGGAGGGAGGGGCAGCTGGGAGGGGGAGCGGGGTGGCGAATGGGGAGGGCGAGCGAGGGAAGGGGGCGGGGCCGCAGGGGGGCAGCGGCGGGGAGGTGGCGGGAAACGCGGCCGGGGCTGGTTGAGAAAGAGGGGGGGAGCCCAGGGGGCTAGGGCAAACGGCGGGAAAAGGCGAAAAAAAGGTGGCGAAGCAAGCTGGTGGCAGGGGGCACAGGAGATCCGCGGACCAAGCGGATCCGGCGGTCGGGGCACAGCAGAGGGCACAGCTGGTGGCAGGAGGCGCAGGAGACCCGCGGACCAAGCGGATCCGGCGGTCGGGGCTCAGCAGTGATGCACAGGGCACAGCTCAGGGCAGAGGCGGCACCAGGGGACGGGCTCACTCACGAGGAGTGTGCTCGGGGGGTGACCTGCCCGGAGGATGATTATCTCTGACCAGGAAGTTAAACCTCAAGTGTGGTTGAACCATACCCTATAATTTATTTTTCAAACTTTGCTCTTCCTTACTCCAACCTCATGTTGTTGGCACATTACTCAAGAATAAAACGCGTTTTATTACCATGGCTCCTCCTCCTCCAAAGTAAATCGCTCTACCTCAGGGCTCTGATCCAGAGAGGCAGATATATACACTGAAAATAACCCATACACATGTACCATTGACATTCTTGCCCCTAACTGTCTCGAGAAACCTAAATCTTGTTACAAAATGTGAAAACCTAGATTCTGCCTCAATTGTGGTCATATACTACTATGAAGTACAGTGTTAATCACTATATATATATATATATATATATATATATATATATATATATATATATATATATATATATATATATATAAAACTGCTCCCAGATTCTTTCCGCGTTCTTCCAACGAACAAGAAAAAAGCACTCACAAAGAGGGGGGGGGGGTTCGTGCCATTTATTTTTATTGGCAACCCTAGCACAGACAAGACGCGTTTCGGCACTTAGCCTTCATCAATTGTGATGCAGAACGCACCGCCATTGCAATTAAATAGATTTCCTTCAGTCATTGCATGTACATCATACGCATAGAAAGAAGACTGTAAGGTTACAAACCATCGCCATTTTGAAAGGTGCAATGCCCTATAAGCATGAAAAAAGAAAATAAATACATTCTTAGATCATAGTCTTCACTCGACTTGTAGTATTAATCTGATATCAGTCTATTTACTACAGATTACGTCATACTTTAATCTCGCCCTGGATGGGCAGTGTAATAAACATAATTAATACAGACCCTAGATGGGCAAACTCCTATTTGTATGCATGCTAGACCTTAAATTCATCCTCAGTTTCACAGTTCAAAAAAGACAACTTATAATAAAATCGGTAACCCAAACATTTACAGGAACAATCGAATCAACAGCCAATTAATCCAGTATTCATGAACATAGTTGCTGGTATATCGCTATTAACCCAGATGAACTGCTAATTCTTCATGTGTATTTAAACCTGAAGGGCTCTTACTCTGTAGGTCTATTATATAGCGTGATTCTAAACGTCTTAATTTCTGCAGACGATCACCTCCTCTAGGGGGTACAGGCACACTATCCAGACAAAAATAGGCCAATAGGTCCCTATTGTGCCCATGCATCTTGTTAAAATGTCTGGCAACAGGATAAGATTCATCAATATTATTGATGGCACGCATATGTTCTAGTATGTGTAACTTCACAGGGTTAATCGTGCTACCGATATACCGTAGCCCACACGGATATACCAGACAATAGATGACATATGGTGTAGTGCAGGTTAAAAACGTATTGATTTTTTGGGGGAATCTGAGACCTGGTATTTTGTATGTTAGGGTCCTTTTACTTATTTTACAAGCCTTACATCGGCCACAAGGATAAAAACCATTCAGTGGTATTTGACTCGGAACATTCAATTTTGTCGCATGGTGACTGTGGACTAAATGATCTTTCAAAGCCCTAGCTTTACAAAATGTCACCATGGGATTTGCTGGTAAATCATCTTTGATTATGTTGTCGGTAAGTAGGATATTCCAATTCTTGCGAAGTATCTTTCTCACTTGTCCTGCATTATCTGAGAAAGTCATAATTAATCTAAAGGTCCCCTGGTCTATATTCACTTTCTGCTTAGATTTTAATAGTTCAGATCTGGGCTGGTTGTTCACTTTGGTTAAAGCCTGTGTAAGTACTCCCTCATTGTATCCACGCACTCTAAAACGATCCATACAAAGTTTAGCTGATTTCTGAAATTCATTTTCAGTTGAATTATTTATTTTTGTTCTTAAGAGTTCCCCATAGGGCATACTCTTTATGAGTTGTTTAGAATGGCTACTCGTGGCATACAGAGTGGAATTCCCTGCAGTGATTTTGCGAAACAATTTAGTGTGTAATTGACCTTCCTCGATATACACAGTTAAATCCAGGTAATTTACGCTACATTCACTTATCTCTCCACTAAATCTCAAGTTGACACTGTTATCAATGAGCACATTAACATATGTGGTCGCTTCTGCTATGGACCCCTCAAAGATAATAAAGAGATCATCGATATATCGATGCCATGCTTTGATTTTGTTGTTCCACATAGAATTGGCATTGGCCCAGGCTACCTGCTCCTCCCACCAACCAACGCAAAGGTTCGCGTAGCTGGGGGGGGAGCAGGAACCCATAGCCACGCCCAACATTTGCCTGTATAACTGTCCATTGAACACAAAGATGTTATTGTTTAAACTAAACGTTAAAAACTATTAACATTTTGTTGTGTCCATAAAACCTGATTTGTCTAGTTTGTAAAAAAACTATGGACAGCTGCCAGTCCATCTGTGTGTGCAATGCTGGTGTATAAACTGGTAATGTCCAGCACCATCATACAGTACCCACTTTGCCAAACAAAACTACCCATCAAGTTCAGAAAGTGAGTTGTGTCTTTGAGATAAGATTTGAAAGAAGTCACATGTGGAGACAGAAAGGAATCAATGTACATGAAGAGATGTTCAGTCAATCCCCCTTGTGAAGCCACAATTGGTCGTCCTGGAGGATGTACTTTATCTTTGTGTACCTTAGGAAGGTGATAAAATGTCGGAATAACTGGATTCAAACAGCGTAAGAATAGAAATTCATCAGTATTTAACATATCCTTATCGTACCATTTAGTGATCATGTTGTGAAAATCCTTAATACTTTGTTGGTAAATAGTATTCGTAATCCTGTGATAGCAATTCGTGTCGTTCAACTGGCGACAGGCTTCCATCTCATACTGTGTTTTGGTCATTAATACAATATTCCCTCCTTTGTCCGAAGGTTTGCAGACTAAGGAGGAAAGGAGGAATCATCACAGAGTTTATTAAATGCCATTTGTTGTTTCTTGGTGAAATTCTTGGATTTATCCTGATATTGTGTATCATGTCTTAATCTCACCAAATCTTTTATGACGGCATCTGAACAAGTGTCAATGGCATCGGCCGATGTTCTAGGGTTGCCAATAAAGAATAATTGGCACGAACCCCCCCCACCCCCCCCCCCCCCCCTCCCCCCTGTGAGTGCTTTTTTCTTGTTCGTTGGAAGAACGCGGAAATAATCTGGGAGCAGTTATTTCATTGGCGGGCACACCCCCGCTAAAGGAGCACCCGCTCGAGCGTGCAGCAGGCTGGTGGATTTCGGAGCGAGATTGAGATATATATATATATATATATATATATATATATACATACACACACATAACCATGAACATATTAATATTTTATGTTCAAATATGGATGTTGTTTTAAGCTTCGTGTGGCACTGAATATATTTGTTAATTTTCATGGCTCAAGAAGACCCTGAAGCGAGAAGACTTAAGGTTGTACAATTCAATGTTTCCTAGAGGCACTGCTTCACTTTCAAAGTTGCCAAGTGGAAGCAAGTTTAGTAGAACAAAGAGCCTAGTATTGAATGCATGAATTATATCTTCTATGTTTTTTTCTCATGGACGTCTAGCGCTCCATTGAGGAGAAGATCCTGAACCTGCTTGTTAGCTAAATTTGCACTGACAGTAACAAGTTTCTGTCTCGTGATTACGCTCCATTAGCTTGTATTGATAGAAAACATGTATATAATGGCTGAATTTTTGTGTGTTTCTAGCTCCATGCTCCAACTGACTGTTATCTAGCGAGGGCGCTGGTTAGCTGAATTTACAACTGCCCTATTCATTTGCTGTGCTGCCTTCTGTTTTGCGTTAAACACTAGTTGGACTTTAGGCTCCCAGAGTTTTTGTGTTAATTTTTAACAGCAGTTAACAACAAATGGTACAACCTAGAATTGGCAGAACTCAAAAAACTGGGTCATGAACTCAAACGTTGCTGGAACAAAATGTAGTAAACAAAGAGGCAACCTTAGTTGCAAAATTCAGAGAACTCTTTAAAATTTTGATTGACATATCTCACCCAGACTTTATCAAAACACTGCTACGACCATTCCTGAATTCTGTGAAGCTCTTGATTTCTTTAAATCTAACCCCAATAAAATCCAACACTCTCTTAGAGATTTACATGCCAGTTCTCCTTTCATTCCCATTAGAGGGTCCCGGTTCTCAATCTTATTGCTTCTCTAGGCTCATTCACATCCGTCAGGTTTCTGACCAACCAGGGGCACCAAAACCACACTGGCAGCTATTAGAGAGACCTCTTTGTCTTTGCTGGACACCAGTTGACCTAAAATGCTCATCCCCCTGGAGCGATTGCTTGTATACAATACAGTTAATCACAAAGTTTTACTCCGAAGATTACAAAACTAGGGGCCTGAGTCACAAAGGGAAACTTACATTTTTGTATAAGTTTGCTACTTTTCGGTATTTACAAAGGTAATCTTAGACCAAAAGTCTAACTTGACTACTTTCAGTATTCACAAAAGTAAACTTAGACCAAAAGTCTAACCTTACAACTTTTTGGTATTCACAAAGGTAAGTTACTACTAGTAAAGTTGGACTTTTGATGTGAGTTTACCTTTCTGAATACCGAAAAGTAGTAAAGTTAGACTTTTGGTCTACGTTTACCTTTGTGAATACTGAAAAGTAGTAAACTTACATAAAAGTGTAAGTTTACCTTTGTGAATCGAGCCCTGGGCTGGGATCACAAGCTCTGGCCAATGCTGGCTTCTTTTCTTAATGACTAGAGCTTACAAGTGAGGATCCGCAAAAGTTACTTTACCAACTAAATCTGTTTTGTGTGGTTTACTTCCAGGATTTGCCCCTTCTGCACTGCGCGATAGTATTTATATGGGACCCCTAGCAGAGGTGATTTTCCAACACTAGCTACAATTTCAAATGCACTCAGGTGGCATGAAAAGTCATATCCGATTTGAAAGCAACCAGGGGCACTCCATTAGATTGCAGAGAGCCTCAGACATATATTTATCTGGAAGAAAGACACGTTACTGTGCATTGATGGTTGAAAAACTGATGTCAGGATCTTGGGTGGAAAAAAACTGGATTGAAATGTGAGGTAAAGAGGTGGACATTTTACTTCTGATCTATCCCACTATTTCAAAATTGAACAATTAATTCCAGCATGCAATACCACCTTATTGGGACAGAGGAAACCTTAGCTGTCTCTATTACAGAATCACAATATTGGAAGAGTCTTCTGCCTATTTCGGTCTGAAGGGAAACCACTTGATGGTGGATTCAAGTTGCCCATGCTTAAACGCTATGCAAACTCTGTGGTTGCTTTGTCCACATCTTGAGGATGTTGTTTTTGTCTGCCTGCCATTTCTATCTCCATAAGTTGTTTCTGGATAATATAACAACAACGAAGATAGCACTTGATGGGGGCACATGCATCAAGCTTTTTACCGGTCGCAAACGGGCTGTTTGGCAGAATCTGCTAGTTTGTTATCGGTAAAAAGCCATTTCTGATGCATCAAACCTAAATGCAAAATAAATAATCACAATTTTTGCGATTACCTATTTTGTGAATGCATTTAGGGAATCACAATTTGTGATTCCCTAAATGCAATGCATGAAGCATTTTGAAAATGCAACTTTGCATATAGGATTCGCAAATTACCATCAACTTCAAGTTGATGTTAATTTGCAAATCCTTAGAAAAATGCACAAACTTGCATTTTAGGGCATGTGTGAGCGCCACATGTGCACACTTACCTTTTTGGGGGGTGCACCAGGGGGGCTTTAGACCCCCTAGCACCCTTGCAATTGAATTCTCAATTTGCGATTACCTATTTGGTAATCACAAATTGCAAATGCTTTCCCATTCCCATTCCTTCCCATTCATTCCTATGGGCCTCTAGGCCCATAGGAATGAATGGAAATGCATTCCCTAATAGCTAATCGCAATTTGCGATTCGCTATTAGGGAATGTGTGGGATTTGCTATTTATTTTGCGATTTCTACATGCATACGGTATTGCGAGTCCTAAATAGCAAAACCTTAAAAATCGCTAATATGGAATCGCAATTCCTTATCTTAATGCATGTGCCCCGATGTTCTTTATCCACTGAGATCTTTGTCAGATGCATGTTCGACTTTTTTTCTTCAGCAGGGGGATTCCGCTCTGGTCCATGTCAACAGTACAGTGAGCCAGTGCCGCAGTTTAGGCGGGCGGGGGCCTTCCACGCCATAGCTATTAGGTGTTTGAACAGTACAAAGGCCAGATCAATGAATCAGATGCATGTAGGACTTTTAAAGATTTTTTTTGCTTTATGAATATTTATTTAATTCATTGATTGCTTGCTAAAATGAAAGGCTGTTGGAGTAATGAATCTATGTATTTTATTATTTTGCTGACATTTTATGAAAATCTTTATCAAAAACTTAAAAAGCTGAATAGCATTGAACTGAGTTGCACTCTGACTTAATAACACCCCCTACCAAGTAAGAAGAACAGCCGAAATATAATTATCTTTTCTTAACAACCGATCAGCAACCCATTTACAAACCCATGCTATTTTTAAATATAACATATGGTGCAAAGAGAACTGGTTTCCTTTAAAGAAAATGAATTAATGTCTCAAACGTATTCATCAGCAAATTTTCTCCCTATTAATTTCCTGACTAGTGTAGTTAATATAGTCCATAACCAGGGTAGCGATTTTATAAAATGTGGCAACACTGTCTACATTGCTCCAACTAATCTACCTGCATCCCAACAGAAAACATTAAACAGGACATACAACACAAAGACAGATATGCTATACAGGGGGGTATCGCATTGCTCACAATATGGGCAACCACTAAGAATCAACCAAAACATCAAACTCTGTAGCTCACTGACATATCAATGATTAAGATGTAAGTACTGGAAACAGTAACAGAACCACAAATACAGTGCCAGTGATACAAGCTCACAGACCAAATCCGTCTCTGACCTGGAGTGGAATTCTTGAATTCCAGGTTGGAAAATGCCAGCGGCGGCTCGTAGAGGCAGTGCTGCTGGGTGGTAGGGCAGGGCGAGGGAGGGGCAGGGTGGGGGAGGGGGTAGTAGACTCGGACATACGACGGAACGGAGTAAAGTAAGTAAATAAATAAATACAACTATTTACCTTGCGCTCACTGCATCGCCGAGTTAGCCACTGGAAAATACCCAACTTTGTTAGCTTTGCAAGGCCATCCTAATGCCCGAATGCGTCATAGAAATGTCTCTAACATGACATAAGACAACCCATGGTATAACATAACATGCCAATTATACAATACAAAATATAACTTCCTTCGATGTTTAAGACTGTGGGTTTGTGATATGCTGCAGTTTTCTACCTCAACCTTATCGTGAGATCAGGTAAAAGTTCCTAAAGTGTTAATATTTCACTAGGATACAGTTGTTAGAGCGGTAAAAGATGTTATTTCCGCCGTATCCTCAATAACAACAAGAGGAATAAAGACGATAGGAGTATCAAACAAAATCTCCACTGACTAGTTACTAACTCACATATTAACCTCCTTAGAGACTGCTGAAGTTTTAAAAACAAAATTTATAAAATAATGACCCCCACCTCCTGGGAGTTTTCTTCCAGCGGGAGTGGGTTATCCATTTTTTCATGTCACTCTCCGCTGGGTGTTTCCTTGCAGTGATGAACATGAAAAAACAGAAATGATACCGTCTTAATAGGGTTGGATGTCCTTCCTCAGATGACACCTACGCTGTGGGCCGATGGAGAAATTAGTTCATCCATGGTGTGAACCGGGGTTTCTTTGGTGGAATACTTAAGGTCCGCCTGTCTCACAAAGAGGCGATTGAGAGCTTGGCAGACAGGGTACTCCGTCGCGTTTACGGCAGAGTACACTGCCGGACCCCTAACCAGGCCCTACATAAAACAGAAACGCGCAACCATAATGGTGATGAAAGCTAAATAGGAAAGATCCGAAGACCAATGAGGAAGGAGCAAAGTAGGCGATGAAAACACTAAGAGGCAAGTAGGTGAAGACACCATAGGGCAGATTTAATAGCCCCTTGCGCCACTCTTGCGTCACTTGTCCAATATTAAAAGTGACGCAAAAGTGGAGCAACAGGCTTGTAAATCTACCCCCATATGAGGAGCAGAAAAGACAAACTACCAGTTAGAATATGCTTGTGATGACCTGTCTGGACAGTGGGAAGTAATTGTCGTTTACGGTATTATATAGTCACCCTACATCTCCGGAAGCAAACAGTATTTGAGCTCTATGTGCTGCTGTTTAGAAATTATTAATAATCAAAGAATAGGGAGGAGGAATAAATGTGTCCATTCAGTTCCCCTGATCAGTAGTTCAAAATCAATGATGGAATGGACACTTGTAACCGTGAAAACTGGTTACTTAAAAAACCCTCATAAACGCGGTGTATGAGTCGTACAAAGCGGTGTATCTTTTTCTCCGCTCTCCACCCGCGTTATGGCACAGTCACTGGGTTTATTAAGTTGTAATATGCCAGCCTCAAGCCTGAGGCAACCTCTGGTTCCACACGGTAGTGTCCAGAGATAGTGACTCGCCCAAAGAAAAAATTAAAAAATTAAAAAACAGATTTGTTTTCTAAAAGAACTTTAATATGAATGAGAACTGGTCTGTTATTAAAGGAAGGTAGGATATACTCAAAGACCGTGCAACTAGATCTCATTATACCACTTGTGATTCGTCGACATGTTTCTGCCCATCCTCGCCCAGCCGGGTCTGTGGGGCATTCATCAGGACAATTAAAAATAGATACGTTCTTACACAATTTGTGTAGTTTTACGAGTAGTCTTGTTTCACTACTTGGTTATCTGCCAGGGTGTCTTGTACCTAAATTGTAGAGAGCAAAAACAAACACAAACTTACAGTGGCAAGTGATGGCATATATGGCTTTAGAACACAGTTGCGGTCTTGCATCAACGAACACCTAATTCTCTCAGGTTATTTTCAGCATTTGCGCTGAATACTCGGACTAATGGAGGTTGTACTTCAATGGTGACTGTCTTGTATAGGCTACTCGGTGAATGTAGTTATCTATATTTAGTAGTAAAATTATTGTGGTGGTAATTCAAAATTTATCCCCGGGGCTCTGTACTCTGCTGTACTTTGCTGGACTGGCCCTCATTTTATAGTGAACTAGATACGCGTTAAAGAACGCAGTGAGTAATTGTGCCGATTCTTAGCTAAAATCAAGGAAAGAAAAAGCAGGAGGGAGACATAAGGTCGTTACCTGGCTACATGAGCATGTTATCGTCCTCGGGATAGCAGGCTGTAGGAAAGAAAAATTCGTTAGGGTGGGTGGCCGCTAGTCTATGGCGCTACAAGTATAGCCGGTTGAGAGGGTGTAGTTACACTTACCCGCAAATGGAGAAACTGCTCCGCTTGTGCTGACTCTGCCCCCGGAAACAGTTAGACCATGTCGAGCGTTTTTTTAATGTATTGCACCGTACGTCGAAGTAGAAATGGGACTTAAACGGCAAAACGTGATAATAAAATAAAATAAAATAAAATAAAATACTGCCGTGTCCAAGGTGATTTAACACGACTATATTTCTCAAGTTAGAAGTTATTGTGTCTCAAAGCTATTGCGGCGTTCGTAGAATAAACTGGTAAACATTAAACATTGAGGACGGGTCTATAGGTACTATTGTGTATGTTTACAGCAGGCGTCAATAAAGCTTTACGTGAAGATCAACATAGAGTATATTTAACCCTTTCCATGTGTAGTGTTCAGCGAAGTAGTGCTATAGAGTTATGGGTCGAGTGTGGAAATTACGTAGTCTGTAACACATAAACATTTGGTATTTCATTATTAATTTTTACATTCAAGTAGAGATGGTGTTAGGTGGACTATATTGTAAAGTCCTAACAGCCCCTAGCAGCAGTATATATTGTTCTCAGTACCTGTTGAGTTTATCATGCTCTTTGGTTTAGAGAGAGTTCCACCGTGGAAATGAAAAGGGGTTACAGGGGGGGCATGTGCTTAATCAATCTAATACATATTCTACTTTTTGGTAATAATTAGATGAACCTGAGGGTGGATGCCTATTTCGAAAATTGATGCCAGGGTACGTTATCATTCAGCCCATCAGTGCTCGTACCCAGGCGGTCAACCCATCTTTGCTCTTTTTCAAATAGTTTTTTTTCGGAATTGTGAGTTTTATCCACTAGCATCTTGATCACTGTCCACCTCAGGTCTTCTGGTTGGTGACCAAGTTCAATAAAATGTGAACAGAGTTTCGTCGTGTTTCTTTTGTTCTTAATATTGCTCTTATGTTCCCCAATACGTATTTTTATTTTTCTTGTTGTCATCCCTATGTATCTCTTTTGGCACGGGCAGGTTACCATATAAATAACGTGGGATGAATTACAATTCGTGTGTTGCCTCTGGGTCCAGATTAAAGTCTCTGTAAGCTGTAATGTCTTAGTTGCTGTAGTTAATTTGCATACCAGGCAAGACCCGCATGGGAAGTGTCCCGTGATAGGGGCCATGCGTAGGTTTCTCTCTATAGATGTAGTTTGCCGTACCTGAGGTCTTGTGTGGACAAGAATGTCTTTGATATTTCACGTCCTTCTATTGGCGAATCTTGGTTTTGGCCAATTGAATTGCCCTGTTGTTAGTGAAAAGTCCATGGGTCGCTCGTTACTGACCTCACCAGCGGGTGTAACCCAATTGCATCACGGTAGATGCAGTCCTTATAGGTGTGTACGCCTTTCGTAGCTCTGGAAGTGTAGAAAGCAAAGTTGCAGCAGCAACTCTGTACACCAGTGTTTCGGAATTATTGTTCCTCGTCAGCAGAGTGTAGGTTTCTTTAGGGTTTGCTGGGCAGGCTGACAAAGTATTCACAGGTCTGGTACCACTCGAGGCGCGTAGGGGCGGTGTCCGAGCCCGTCAGCTCAAATGGTTCAAGGGAACCATATATAAGTGAAAAGTCCATGGGTCGCTCGCTACTGACCTCACCAGCGGGTGTAACCCAATAGCATCACGGTAGATGCAGTCCTTATAGGCGTGTACGCCTTTCGTAGCTCTGGAAGTGTAGAAAGCGAAGTTGCAGCACCAAATCTGTACACTGGTGTTTCGGAATTATTGTTCCTCGTCAGCAGAGTGTAGGTTTCTTTAGGGTTTGCTGGGCAGGCTGCCAAAGTATTCACAGGTCTGGTACCACTCAAGGCGCATAGCGGCGGTGTCAGAGCCCGTCAGCTCAAATGGTTCAAGGGAACCATATATAAGTGAAAAGTCCATGGGTCGCTCGCTACTGACCTCACCAGCGGGTGTAACCCAATAGCATCACGGTAGATGCAGTCCTTATAGGCGTGCACGCCTTTCGTAGCTCTGGAAGTGTAGAAAGCAAAGTTGCAGCACCAACTCTGTATACCGGTGGTTCGGAATTATTGTTCCTCGTCAGCAGAGTGTAGGTTTCTTTAGGGTTTTCTGGGCAGGCTGCCAAAGTATTCACAGGTCTGGTACCACTCAATGCGTGTAGGGGCGGTGTCCGAGCCCGTCAGCTCAAATGGTTCAAGGGAACCATATATAAGTGAAAAGTCCATGGGTCGTTCGCTACTGACCTCACCAGCGGGTGTAACCCAATAGCATCACGGTAGATGCAGTCCTTATAGGCGTGTACGCCTTTCGTAGCTCTGGAAGTGTAGAAAGCAAAGTTGCAGCACCAACTCTGTACACCGGTGTTTCGGAATTATTGTTCCTCGTCAGCAGAGTGTAGGTTTCTTTAGGGTTTGCTGGGCAGGCTGCCAAAGTATTCACAGGTCTGGTACCACTCAAGGCGCATGGGGCGGTGTCCGAGCCCGTCAGCTCAAATGGTTCAAGGGAACCATATATAAGTGAAAAGTCCATGGGTCGCTCGCTACTGACCTCACCAGTGGGTGTAACCCAATAGCATCACGATAGATGCAGTCCTTATAGGCGTGTACGCCTTTCGTAGCTCTGAAAGTGTAGAAAGCAAAGTTGCAGCACCAACTCTGTACATCGGTGTTTCGGAATTATTGTTCCTCATCAGCAGAGTGTAGGTTTCTTTAGGGTTTGCTGGGCTGGCTGCCAAAGTATTCACAGGTCTGGTACCACTCAAGGCGCGTAGGGGCGGTGTCCGAGCCCGTCAGCTCAAATGGTTCAAGGGAACCATATATAAGTGAAAAGTCCATGGGTCGCTCGCTACTGACCTCACCAGCGGGTGTAACCCAATAACATCACGGTAGATGCAATCCTTATAGGCGCGTACGCCTTTCATAGCTCTGGAAGTGTAGAAAGCAAAGTTGCAGCACCAACTCTGTACACCGGTGTTTCGGAATTATTGTTCCTCGTCAGCAGAGTGTAGGTTTCTTTAGGGTTTGCTAGGCAGGCTGCCAACGTATTCACAGGTCTGGTACCACTCAAGGCGCGTAGGGGCGGTGTCTGAGCCCGTCAGCTCAAATGGTTCAAGGGAACCATATATAAGTGAAAAGTCCATGGGTCGCTCGCTACTGACCTCACCAGCGGGTGTAACCCAATAGCATTACGGTAGATGCAGTACTTATAGGCGTGTACGCCTTTCGTAGCTCTGGAAGTGTAGAAAGCAAAGTTGCAGCACCAACTCTGTACACCGGTGTTTCGGAATTATTGTTCCTCGCCAGCAGAGTGTAGGTTTCTTTAGGGTTTGCTGGGCAGGCTGCCAAAGTATTCACAGGTCTGGTACCACTCAAGGCGCGTAGGGGCGGTGTCCGAGCCCGTCAGCTCAAATGGTTCAAGGGAACCATATATAAGTGAAAAGTCCATGGGTCGCTCGCTACTGACCTCACCAGCGGGTTTAACCCAATAGCATCACGGTAGATGCAGTCCTTATAGGCGTGTACGCCTTTCGTAGCTCTGGAAGTGTAGAAAGCAAAGTTGCAGCACCAACTCTGTACACCGGTGTTTCGGAATTATTATTCCTCGTCAGCAGAGTGTAGGTTTCTTTAGGGTTTGCTGGGCAGGCTGCCAAAGTATTCACAGGTCTGGTACCACTCAAGGCGCATAGCGGCGGTGTCCGAGCCCGTCAGCTCAAATGGTTCAAGGGAACCATATATAAGTGAAAAGTCCATGGGTCGCTCGCTACTGACCTCACCAGCGGGTGTAACCCAATAGCATCACGGTAGATGCAGTCCTTATAGGTGTGTACGCCTTTCGTAGCTCTGGAAGTGTAGAAAGCAAAGTTGCAGCACCAACTCTGCACACCGGTGTTTCGGAATTATTGGTCCTCGCCAGCAGAGTGTAGGTTTCTTTAGGGTTTGCTGGGCAGGCTGCCAAAGTATTCACAGGTCTGGTACCACTCAAGGCGCGTATGGGCGGTGTCCGAGCCCGTCAGCTCAAATGGTTCAAGGGAACCATATATAAGTGAAAAGTCCATGGGTCGCTCGCTACTGACCCCACCAGCGGGTAGAGGTATCTGGACCTACGTATATTTTCGGCAGCCCACGCAGCAACTCCGTGGACACGCTTAATCCCTGCTGATGAGTGTTAATGAACGCGAAACACGTGTCCAGGGATGGCAAGCACACCAGTGAACACCCTCAAGACTCTAAACTCGGGTAGAAGCGCACCCGCTGATACAGACTACATCGACCATCATGCTCCGGGGTCACACGCTGATGGGACGAGCAGTGTGCGACCTCATTCGGACTTGCCCTGTTGTTAAGATACGCCAATTTTTATTCACGATCTTTTGTACCTCATATGTTGCCGGGCTAAAGGTCGTGACACATGTCATCAGATCCGTAGTGGGTTCCTTTGTTATAGTCTGTAGGAGACTCTCTCTTGGTTGATTTTTGGCACGTTTTTGGCATTTCGCTATTGTTTTCTGGGGGTAATCTCTCTTTAGCAATTTTGTACTTAGTTCTTGTGCTTGAGCTTTGTAATCAAGGTTCCTGCTGCAGTTACGTTTCAATCTCAAAAATTGACTTTAAGGCAGGTTATCCCTTAGTGGTTTCGGATGAAAACTCCGACAGGATAGGAGACTGTTCTTTGATGTAGGCTTAGAGTAGGTCTTGGTCTCAAGTCTTCCATTTTCCTCAAATATCGTAATGCCCAGAAAATCGAGACTCTTATTTCTGGCAGTGAAAGTGAACTGGAGGCATCTCTCTTGTTGGTTAAGCCAGTCAATAAACGTTTGGAGATCTTTATCATTGTCCCACAGCATTACGATATCATCAATGTATCGTTTCCAAAAGAGTATATTGCTCACAAATGGATTAGTCTCATTCAGTACATATTTTGATTCAAATTCACTGACATAAAGCCCTGCTACGGAAGGCGCGAAGGCGCTTCCCATGGATGTTCCATGGCTTTGAATAAATAGAGTTCCATTATACTAAAAAAAAAAATTGGTATGAGCAAGGCGGCAGCATTCTAGGACAAAATGCTTAGGTGTTCGATAATTCCAATCTGTCATGAATAGGATGTCTTCAAGTGTTTGTAAAGTTTCCTTTTGTGGTAAGCTAGTGAAGAGTGATTCCGCATCAAGCCCTACAAGTAGTGTAGTTGTTGGTTCAAAATTCATACCATTAATTAAGTTCAAGAGATCACACGTGTCCTTTAGATAGGTAGGGGTCTGTTGTACCAGAGGTTTTAGGAACTGGTCTGCAAACTGGGACAGAGGCTCAAGGATTGGGCGGCCTGGTGGAGGCGCCCTTTGTTTGTGCCTTTTAGGCAACGAGTAGAAGAATGGTGTTCTTGGTTCTCGAGCTACAAGATATTCGGCCTCTTTATTAGAGATCCACGAGTTGGTTTCTGCTTCGTGTATCATCATGTTGATGGTATTCTGAAGTCGAGGAGTAGGGTCGATGTGAATTTTCTTGTAAAATTTAGTGTCTGACAGGAGGGTGAGGCATTGTAAATCGTAACTCTCTTTATTCAGGATAACAATACCTCCCCCCTTGTCCGCTGTCTTGATCACCAATTGTTCGTTGTGTTGTAACTCGTCTAGAGCTTTTCTCTCGTTCTTTGTGAGGTTTTGAAATGCTGGATTGGTGTTCTTCTTTAATTCATCCGCACTTTTTAGGAGGGCCTGTTCAAATGTTTGTATTTCAATTGGAACTGTATGGTTTGGAGGATTGAATGTAGATTTGCGTTTTAAGATGGTGTCACCGTCATTAGCTTTAGGTTCCTTGCCTGAAAAGAAGGCTTTGAGCTTCAGAGTTCTGCAAAATTCGGCAAGTTCACTCTTCAATTTGAAGACATCTAATGTGGGCGTAGGTACGAATCCTAATCCTTTATTTAGGACCTTGGATTGATCTTCGGTCAACACCACATCGGTGTGATTGACTATTAATGACTCGTCTTGCTTGTCCCTGGTTGTTCTGATGTCATGCTTCTGGTCTTCATATTTCTTTGATCTTCCCAGGTAAGGTTTTTTCTTCTTCGTCCTCTCCGTTGGTTTTGGCCTCTGACTAAAAAAGGCTGCTGTTGATGGTTTTCCATTCCCGTTATGGGTGGTCCCATCATATGGGGCATTGGTGGCATCCCTGGGTTGTAATGGTTCATCCAGCCAGGGAATTGTTGCATAACCGGCTGGAAGTATGGTACTTGGTGTCCTGAGTAACCCCCAAAGTTTTGTCTAGGCCACCTGTTGTTTCTTCTGGGGCATTGATATCCATAGATAAGGCTTCCTCTCTTAGGTGGTTGTTCATCTAGCCTTACATCCGAGTTGTTTGAAGAATTCCATCCTTCAGACTCGTTATCTGTGTTAGGGTCGGACGCTTTAAAGTCCCCTTTTGTATAGGGGTGCATTTTCTCTTGGCTGAACCGCTTCAAGTCTTTTCCCAATTTCTGCAGTTTGTTTTGCATGATGTAATCCTGTGTCTCATTTATCTCTTTATTCACCTCCTCCAGTTTCTTTTTAAAAACCGAGATATGAACGGTTTTCTTTAGATCGTTTTCACATATTGCTATTTGGGTTAGCAGTTCATCCGATAATCTCTTAGCTGTTTTTACTATTAAGACTAGATAGTCCAAAGTACACTTCCATGATATCGAGGACCAATCTCTTCGAAATGCCAAATCATGCAAGAAGATACGTGGAGCATTGCTCACCCATAAGCCCCTTGGGGCTGACTTCGATCTGAGGTACTCAGTCATTAATATACCATGTATTGCTGTTCGTATTTGTTCTCTCTTTTTCTCAGACAGCGTCTCCCAGTTGTCGGGTTGGGCAAGTGCTTGTGTCAAGTCTGTGTTTTGTATTAATGGTTTTGCCTTTAAAATTTCATTTATATCAGTCTCCGAGTAGCTCAATCCACAATTGTCCTCCATGTTTCTAACTTCCAAAAATCCGTTTGCATTCTCTGGTTTTATTCCTCATTTAGAGTCAAATCCCCAGTTACTCCCGCAGCTGCACGCTGCTTAATACTAATAATAATCAAAGAATAGGGAGGAGGAATAAATGTGTCCATTCAGTTTCCCTGATCAGTAGTTCAAAATCAATGATGGAATGGACACTTGTAACCGTGACAATTGGTTACTTAAAAAACCCTCAGAAACGCGGTGTATGAGTCGTACAAAGCGGTGTATCTTTTTCTCCGCTCTCCACTCGCGTTATGACACAGTCATTGGGTTTATTAAGTGGTAATATGCCAGCCTCAAGCCTGAGGCAACCTCCGGTTCCACACGGTAGTGTCCAGAGATAGTGACTCGCCCAAAGAACAAATTAAAAAATTAAAAAACAGATTTGTTATCTAAAAGAACTTTAATATGAATGAGAACTGGTCTGTTATTAAAGGAAGGTAGGATATACTCAAAGACCGTGCAACTAGATCTCATTATACCACTTGTGATTCGTCGACATGTTTCTGCCCATCCTCGCCCAGCCGGGTCTGTGGGGCATTCATCAGGGCAATTAAAAATAGATACGTACTTACACAATTTGTGTAGTTTTACGAGTAGTCTTGTTTCACTACTTGGTTATCTGCCAGGGTGTCTTGTACCTAAATTGTAGAGAACAAAAAACAAACACAAACATACAGTGGCAAGTGATGGCATATATGGCTTTAGAACACATTTGCGGTCTTGTACCAACGAACACCTAATTCTCTCAGGTTGTTTTCAGCATTTGCGCTGAATACTCGGACTAATGGAGGTTGTACTTCAATGGTGACTGTCTTGTATAGGCTACTCTGTGAATGTAGTTATCTATATTTAGTAGTAAAATTATTGTGGTGGTAATTCAAAATTTATCCCAGGGGCTCTGTACTCTGCTGTACTTTGCTGGACTGGCCCTCATTTTATAGTGAACTAGATACGCGTTAAAGAACACCATGAGTAATTGTGCCGATTCTTACCTAAAATCAAAGAAAGAAAAAGCGGGAGGGAGACATAAGGTCGTTACCTGGCTACGTGAGCGTGTTATCGTCCTCGGGATAGCAGGCTGTAGGAAAGAAAAATCCGTTAGGGCGGGTGGCCGCTAGTCTATGGCGCTACGAGTATAGCTGGTTGAGAGGGTGTAGTTACACTTACCCGCAAATGGAGAAACTGCTCCGCTTGTGCTGACTCTGCCCCCGGAAACAGTTAGGCCATGTCGAGCGTTTTTTTTATGTATTGCACCGTACGTCGAAGTAGAAATGGGACTAAAACAGCAAAACGTGATAATAGAATAAAATAATATAAAATAAAATACTGCCGTGTCCAAGGTGATTTAACAAGACTATATTTCTCAAGTTAGAAGTTATTGTGTCTCAAAGCTATTGCGGCGTTCGTAGAATAAACTGGTAAACATTAAACATTGAGGACGGGGCTATAGGTACTATTATGTATGTTTACAGCGGGTGTCATAAAAGCTTCACGTGAAGATCAACATAGAGTATATTTAACCCTTTCCATGTGTAGTGTTCAGCGAAGTAGTGCCATAGAGTTATGGGTCGATTGTGGAAATTACGTCGTCTGTAACACATAAACAATTGGTATTTCATTATTAATTTTTACATTCAAGTAGAGATGGTGTTAGGTGGACTATATTGTAAAGTCCTAACAGCCCCTAGCAGCAGTATTTATTGTTCTCAGTACCTGTTGAGTTTATCATGCTCTTTGGTTTAGAGAGAGTTCCACCGTGGAAATGAAAAGGGGTTACAGGGGGGGCATTTGCTTAATCAATCTAATACATATTCTACGTTTTGGTATTAATTAGATGAACCTGAGGGTGGATGCCTATTTCGAAAATTGATGCCAGGGTACGTTATCATTCAGCCCATCAGTGTTCGTACCCAGGCGGTCAACCCATCTTTGCTCTTTTTCAAATAGTTTTTTTTCGGAATTGTGAGTTTTATCCACTAGCATCTCGATCACTGTCCACCTCAGGTCTTCTGGTTGGTGACCAAGTTCAATAAAATGTGAACATAGTTTCGTCGTGTTTCTTTTGTTCTTAATATTGCTCTTATGTTCCCCAATAAGTCTTTGAATTTTTCTTGTAGTCATCCCTATGTATCTCTTTTGGCACGGGCAGGTTACCATATAAATAACGTGGGATGAATTACAATTTGTGTGTTGCCTCTGGGTCCAGATTGCCCTCTCAACCGGCTATACTCGTAGGGCCATAGACTAGCGGCCACCCGCCCTAACGGATTTTTCTTTCCTACAGCCTGCTATTCCGAGGACGATAACACGCTCATGTAGCCAGGTAACGACCTTATGTCTCCCTCCCGCTTTTTCTTTCCTTGATTTTAGGTAAGAATCGGCACAATTACTCACGGCGTTCTTTAACGCGTATCTAGTTCACTATAAAATGAGGGCCAGTCCAGCAAAGTACAGCAGAGTACAGAGCCCCAGGGATAAATTTTGAAGTACCACCACAATAATTTTACTACTAAATATAGATAACTACATTCACCGAGTAGCCTATACAAGACAGTCACCATTGAAGTACAACCTCCATTAGTCCGAGTATTCAGCGCAAATGCTGAAAATAACCTGAGAGAATTAGGTGTTCGTTGATGCAAGACCGCAAATGTGTTCTAAAGCCATATATGCCATCACTTGCCACTGTATGTTTGTGTTTGTTTTTGTTCTCTACAATTTAGGTACAAGACACCCTGGCAGATAACCAAGTAGTGAAACAAGACTACTCGTAAAACTACACAAATTGTGTAAGTACGTATCTAATTTTAATTGTCCTGATGAATGCCCCACAGACCCGGCTGGGCGAGGATGGGCAGAAACATGTCGACGAATCACAAGTGGTATAATGAGATCTAGTTGCACGGTCTTTGAGTATATCCTACCGTCCTTTAATAACAGACCAGTTCTCATTCATATTAAAGTTCTTTTAGAGAACAAATCTGTTTTTTAATGTTTAAATTTTTTCTTTGGGCGAGTCACTATCTCTGGACACTACCGTGTGGAACCGGAGGTTGCCTCAGGCTTGAGGCTGGCATATTACAACTTAATAAACCCAATGACTGTGCCATAACGCGAGTGGAGAGCGGAGAAAAAGATACACCGCTTTGTACGACTCATACACCGCGTTTATGAGGGTTTTTTAAGTAACCAGTTCTCACGGTTACAAGTGTCCATTCCATCATTGATTTTGAGCTGTTTAGAACTTGCCAATAATGAACAGGAGTTGTAGGCTGTTGTAATTCCTTGTGATGTTTTTTGTATACACTGTCTAACCCTTTTGACTGTACACTGTTACGGCCATATTTATCAATATTTGATGCAGCGCAACGCAACAAGACAACTTGCTGTGCTGTGTCACATGGAGAGAACAGGAATGCACCATATTAACTAATATATAGCGCATTCTTAATTTTCCTAATACTAATATAGTGTGCTGGCACACTATGCGCTGCTTAGCAGCAATTCAGGCACCCATGCACCACAGTGCAAGGTTGCCTGCTTTGCAGGCAGGACTGCTGTCGTGTAGGAAGGGACACCTTCCTGCATAAAAACAATAAGAAGCATTTTCCTCTATGAAAGTGTGCTGCTGAATGCAGTACACTTCAAAAGAAGAAAAAACGAGAAGTAAATATATTTCTTCTTGTTGCACCTACTCTCCACCCATGTAGCGGCTTCCCGGCGCAGAATAATGCAAGGCAGTGACTTGTGCTTCCTTACCTTACTCCTGATTTACCAGCCACGCAGGGCCATGCAAGGTGGCCTTGGGTGGCTTGGTTAAATTGACTTACGGATTGCATTGCCTTTGTGGCACCCTGTGTGACTGATGCAAGGGCAACACAATCTTTTGATACATCTGAGCTTGTTAGTGCATTGGTGGGACAAAGTCAGGCCCGGACTGGCCATAGCGGGCACCGGGCAATCCCCCGGTGCGCCGCACGGGTGGGGGACGGTTTTGGCCCCAGGGGGCCGTTTTTGTTACAGGGCCGTTTTTGCAGCATAGCTGCAAAATCGGCCGAAAACCGGCACTGGCAAAGAGCTCGGCAGTACCCCCAGCCTCCGTGGGGCGGGGAGGGGGAGGCGGCCGGGCACTTTGCCAGGGCCGGTTTCGGTTCTCAGTCCGGCCCTTGACACAGTGGATGACCAAATGCAATGTGCTGACCACTGATGGATCAGTAAGTCGAGTTTGGTGTGCTGCTTGTACCCACAGTTAATAGTCCTAGGCCTCATAGTCCTGTACTTGTGTGTGACACACTTACACCGAGCCAGGCCAGCAGCCATTGGCCTTGGCTTATTTAAGGTACATTTGCATTGTAAACTCAATATGAACGCGTATATAGTGCCGAGAGGAACACAGTGGTGTAGCAAGGGTTGTGCGGGGGTAGACTGCTCTGGGTGGCACGAGTTTTGGGTGCAGAGACTCCACCCGCTTTTACCTGTGGCCCGCGGGGCGGCAAAAGCAGGGACCGCCACGAGTGGCCACAGGTCTTGCTATGCCACTGGAGGAACAATGTGTACCTCGACTAATCATTGTTTCTGCGCTTCGCCACCCTGGAGCAAACTCCAAACACTTTTATGTTCAAGGCAGAGACAAGTCTGCTCTGCTTTGCTGTAATTAGGAAGCAGAGCATTAAATAAATGATGAGATATTTGCACTTGATTCGACAGCATGTCTCTCAATTATCTTCCCTTTGACAATCATGTCTAATTAGAACGTTCTTAGATATAAACAAACATTAAAATTGCAGTAACTAAATCAACTGTGTCAGCGATGATGCTTCCAAGAGGCCTGCACTGTCCTTACAAAGTTCTCAGGAACATAAGGCGAGGCCACTTGTGTGACTAAGCAGAGCTGCAGTGAATCAATGTGCTGTGACTACACCCACCTAACTTCTTATGCTGTCTTGGTGCAGCACAAGGGCACGCATTCGAGAGCAGGTTGGCTGGCCATGCGGTGGCAGAGATATTGAGGACACCACTGGGCCAAGGCCACATTTCATTGATCTCAGTGTGAAGTTTTGGTTCTGGAGCTCTGGTGTGGCCTCTCACCTGAAGTTCCTCGTTCATCTGTGACGTTGCATTAGAGCTGTGCCCGTGCACAGACCACTTCTGCATTGAGATAACTCCAATTAGTCATTATTCAGTAGGTACTACTGGCCATAAGTTTACAAACACATAGACGGAGGCCTTTCCCCCCTTCAGTGCTCCTACAGTGTGTATTGCTACATCCTCCCACGGTTTGTCTGGAGAGACAAGGCATGCGTGCTGTAGGCATCTTGAGGACAAGGGAGGAGCTAGGGAAATAGCAGGCTCCGACTTTACAAATTACACTTAATAATCCAAAGTGAGTGAAAACTCTTCTTCAGAGGAAAATTAGCAAAAAATGATTAGAAATTATGCATTTTACAACATGATTTTAAAAGAATTTCACCCAAACTGCGCTTATCAGTATTAACATGTTTCATTCTTTCCTGTTTACATCTTTCTTTCCTTCTGTCCCGGCTTCCTTTCATTCCATCGCTCATTCGTTCTATCCTTTTGTCCTTTGTTTCTTTTTTATAATCCTTTTTCATTTTCTGTCCTTTCCATCTCTCCATCCTTTCTTATCATCCACTCGTACTTCCTTTTCCCATTCATTGGATCCTTCTTTCTTTTTGTATTGTTTTCCTTCATTAATTCGTTCTGTTTTTTCTTTGCTTAATCTTTCGTTCCATCTCTCTTTTCTTCTTTCCATTATTTAATTTTATTATGTTGCTCTCTTAATTTTTGTTCCCCTTTGTGTTTACCTTTATTTATCTGTTCCTTTGATATTTTGTTCTTTCTGCACGTTTTTCCCTCCTTACTTATCCCTCTTCCTTTTGTCTCCTTCTTTCCTTTCTTTTCTTCTGTGCTTTCTTTCGATCCTGCTTCCTGTTTTCTTCCCATCTTTCTTTCCCAATTTGCTTTCCCCTTCCTTCCTGCCCTCTCACACCATTTCATTCTCACCTATTTTGCTATGACTTTTTAAATAATTATCTTTCTCTGAGCCACAGATTAAAGTTAGGAAGGGCCATAGAACAAGGTAAACTGCCCCCTTGCCCCTCTCCCCCCCGCCGTTTAAGGTGATGTAGGGTAATTAAAAAATCTATTGCTTGAGGATCCTGTTACTGTTTGAACATATCCCACGGTCTCTTACTGCCCTTTCTTCTTCCAGGAAATAGATGTGGATCCAAGTCTCGGTAACAAGAAGATGTAATGCATGCACACCACCCACAGCCTGCCAAGAACCAAGTGTCAATGGAGCAGGCAACAACAGCTGCCAGCTACACCGTTCCTGGAGCAAACCATCACATGCATCACCAGGATGACACCCTAAGGGCCCGATTAGGACTTTGGCAGTCTTCCTGGAGGACCGCAGCAGCAGCGGTCCTTGGAAGACCACCAGCATCCCGCCCCCTGGATTACAACTGTAATCCAGGGCTGGCGGTATGGTGGCGGCTTCACTGCAGCGGTATGCTGCATCCCGTATATAGGTCTTACAAGCCACGCCAACGCAGTTCTGCGCCTTCTGCATGTCAGCTGGACTGTGTGGCATGTACCATGTTCTGCTTGCCACACTGTGCACCAACTACAGTGTAAAAATTGGGGGACACAACATGGGCCCCCAGGCAAAAGTTAAAATAGGCTATAATTCCCGCGGGCACTGTTTGGGCAATCTTCCTTGATCTCCCGCCGACCTTTTCATGGCAGAACCCCCGCCATGAAATGCTCTACAGGACAGCAGATCACAATTTGGACTGGGGCGCCGACATCGGCCAAGCAGTGATAGGCTGCAGCGATTGCCCACCGCCACCACAGTGGGATCAGCCGAAGGCCATGTGGTGGTCTTGTGTCTGTCCCACTGCCATCATCCAAATCAGGCAGTTGAACCCAGGGCACGAGTCGGGGTACCACGCGGGTGGACGGCGTTCCCCTACTTATTTTACCGGGTGGACGCCGTCCCCCTGCTCAAATGCTGGACTTTCAATGATGTCGTCACTTGCCCGCATGGCTGCCCCTAACTTTCTCAGCTGTATCGTAGGCAAGGAATGCATCAGCTGAGCAGCCGATCTCATTTGTAAAGCACTGCCCGGGGACCCACAGGGCTGCAGTGCAATAAATAAACACAGCGGACAAGTGTGATACTAACATCGAACCACGTCCAGCTGTAATATGATGTCATTCAGGCATTGCACAGAATACTGGAAGCAATTTAAACACTAGCAGCATTTAAGATATATATGGATAGTAGCTCAAACGCCCACATAATCGGTACAATATGGGAAAAATGCAGGGGCCATCTTCAGCAAAAATAACTGCCGTTCCACAGCCCATAAAATACACTATTTGAAACGCTGCAGTGTGCTGATGGATGTATGGCGTTACAACGCATACTTTTACAACGCATGCCTTTACAACACATTTTTTACAACGCAACATCCTTTACAACGCATTCCATTACAACGCATGCCATTACAACGAATTTCCAAAAACTACCATTACAACGCATTCCATTACAACCATACTACCTTTACAACGCATACCATTACAACGCATACCATTACAACGCATGTTTGGTAAGTATTGGATAGTATAGGGGTAAAAATTACTATTCTAACTCCAGGGGGTGCAACAGTAGGGTAAGTGTTGGATAGTGTAGGGGTAAAAATTACTATTCTAACTCTAGGGCGTGCAACAGTAGGGTAAGTGTTGGATAGTGTAGGGGTAAAAATTACCATTCTAACTCCAGGGGGTGCAACAGTAGGGTAGGTGTTGGATAGTGTAAGGGTACTATGCGTTGTGATGGTATGCGTTGTAATGGTATGCGTTGTAATGGTATGCGTTGTAATGACATGCGTTGTGATGGTATGCGTTGTAATGGTATGTGTTGTAATGACTGCGTTGTAATGACATGCGTTGTAATGGACCTTGCATTGTAAAAGTTGTGTTGTAATGGTAGTGCGCTGTAAAAGTTGCGTTGTAAAGGTTGTTTCCCGTGCTGATGAATCTGCAAATGCTGTGAATATAATGTATGCAATCTAGGTGACATGATACACCGTCAAACGCTGACAAATGTTTGAGAAACACTTCCACATACCCAAACGTTTATAGAAGGTGAAGACACCAACTCCTGCTCCACTTGTCCAACAATGAGCTAGCGATAGACGTTGACTACCCTCTCAATAAGAAAGAAACATATCGAATCAGAAATGCACTTAACCTTGTTGGACAAACGTGAAAATAATCGGGGTTTTAATAATGGAACTCTTACACACCAACGTGATTATTTGGCTAAAATTGTAAACGCTACAGGGGAAAAATCAGCAAGAGACTGAAAGAGCCAGCAAAGCACTTGTGTGCCGCATTCTCTTTTTCATTCGCAGCAACACCCATTGCCTTTGCGCTGAGAGTTTGATACCAACTGGCCGTTCTACGCAGCCTTGCCTGGGAGTCCTACTGTGCTGAGGCCTAACTCAAGACTACTTTGACATTTGCGGCTGGTTTTACATCTTATGCTATCATTATTCTGATCATTATCATCTTGTGCAAATTCCTTTAAAAATATACCCATTTTGTAAAAGGATGAAATTGATGTGATGCTGCTGTATGCTATCCGGATAAGTTCATGCAGAAGTAACAGCTTTTATAAAATTCCATGGCAAAAAAAACAAAATAACATTCTCGTATTCCCATTTAACCAACAGGCATTCAGCTTCTTACATCTTCTAATCAGATTTAATTATTAGGCTATCACCCAATTCCATATCCTCCAAAACAGATTTAGATATAATAGAAATTGGGAGATAAAGGGTAATTCCCACTTGTAGGTGGTCCCTATTCTGACGCACACAACCTAGTCATTGTATAATCAATGGTACAACGGGCTGTCACAAAACATGATTTAGAGTTGATGAAAGTCAATGTTAATTTTGAAGTAGCTAAGCTGATCTTGTCTTCAAGAACCACACAGGCTGTTGTAAACAGGCACGCAACGCCCATTGGGCTCAAAGGCTCCAGCCCTCTCTCTCCCCTGCTGTGTGTGGCAGCCCAGGCTGAGACAACTTCCCCGGCACACACACAGCCGCACCCAGGTACTTCACAGGTCTTTAAAAGAACATTTGCTTGTTGTTGAAGCTTTGTTGTGTTTTCACTCCTTCTTAGAGCCTCTGCATCTTCACTCTGCCGATTACTGGAAGAATTAGCCTCCCCCTCCCAATTTCACTCTAGTTGCTCCTCTCATTGTAAATGTACACCATGCTGTCCAGAAAGTAAAAACACCTATACCCCTTGATTGCTTGGAGGACGCTTTATTGGTTGATCATGAGTTCACAAATGCCAATCACTTTAGTTTAATAGGCACTCTACTGTGAATTCCTGGAGAAGCTGCACAACTTTCATCAACAGTAGACTGAATGAACCTTCAACTCTGTTGTTTAATTTGTTAATGATGTAGGCAGACATGAGGTCTCCTATAACTAATGACGCATTAAGGGGACATGGAGTGCACCCACCACAGTTCAATGTAATGCTAATTTTCCATAGTCAAACATCCTGTGGCAATATAACATGTCCCATAATGTCTGCAATAACAGATGTACATAGTATTAGCTTGAAACTGTACAGAGTGCACCTTGCATGTTTTTTTATCATGGTCACAGTGTATTAAACTAGTCAGTATATTTAAATGTTGTGTTCTAGGTAGCATAATAAATGTTATAGTTTTGATAAGCACTACTGTAGTTTCTAGCATGTAGTTTTCTTTGTTTTTTTACATTGCACAAAGTCTGCTTTTGTTCATGGTGCCATGTTTTAGCATGCCTCGCTTACAGCACTTACGGGCCGATTCCGATCCGGTAAAAAGCGCTCCGAATTGCAGTTCGGAGCGTTTTTCCCCGTACGAATCGCACCCGTAGGCGTCCCCGTACGATTCAGCAAGTACGATCACAAATTTATGCGTGACTCCGTACGACTCGTAAAAAACACCGTACAAATCGAAAATCCATACGAATTGCAGTCGGCTGACGCACCACGCAGCGTCCGTACGTAAATAGACCGCGCCTTCCGACCCAGGAAGTACGATCCGTGTCGAACACACACCGTACGGCTCTTTTGCTACGAGAGCTCTAAACTACCGTAAACCCACACTCCGGCAAACCCGGCACCCGGTACACGACAAGCAAGACATGAACGCCATCGTCCGTGTCATCCCTATCCTGTACGCCCACCACCTCGTATATAGAAACCGACGACGGCGCAGAAGGTGAGTACAACGAACTCCAACATACCTGTACGTGTTGCCACTCGGGCACATCTCCATTGCACGACTGTCATGTCTGGGTACGTTGCACCACACACTCCCGCACATCACTAGTGTAATACGGATAGAGGCCGCACCAACGTCATTGACCACGGGGTACGTTACGTCACCGCACATCACTAGTGTAATACGGAGATGTACCGCACCTACGTCATCGACCACGGGGTACGGAACGTCACCGCACATCACTAGTGTAATACGGAGACGTACCGCACCTACGTCATCGACTTCGGGGTACGGTACGTCACCGCACTCCACCAGTGTTATACGTGCCGCATGTACGTCATCCAGCCCGGGGTACGGTACGTCACCGCACAACACCAGTGTAAAACGGAGACGTACCGCACCTACGTCATCGACTTCGGGGTACGGTACGTCACCGCACTCCACCAGTGTTATACGTGCCGCATGTACGTCATCCAGCCCGGGGTACGGTACGTCACCGCACAACACCAGTGTAATACGGAGACGTACCGCACCTACGTCATCGACTTCGGGGTACGGTACGTCACCGCACTCCACCAGTGTCATACGTGCCGCATGTACGTCATCCAGCCCGGGGTACGGTACGTCACCGCACAACACCAGTGTAAAACGGAGACGTACCGCACCTACGTCATCGACTTCGGGGTACGGTACGTCACCGCACTCCACCAGTGTTATACGTGCCGCATGTACGTCATCCAGCCCGGGGTACGGTACGTCACCGCACAACACCAGTGTAATACGGAGACGTACCGCACCTACGTCATCGACTTCGGGGTACGGTACGTCACCGCACTCCACCAGTGTCATACGTGCCGCATGTACGTCATCCAGCTCGATGTATGTCATCCAGATCACCGCACAACACCAGTGCAATAGACGTGTGGGACATACGTCTGCTAAGTAATTGTATGTGTAAGTATGAGAGTGTGTGTCTGAGACCCCCCCCCCTGGCCACCTGTGCCCAGCATCAGAGTGTGTGCATGGCTAAACCCCCCCCCCACTGCCCCCCACTGCCCAGCATCAGAGTGCCCACCACTGCCCAGCATCAGAGTGCCCAGCATCAGAGTGCCCCGCATTAGAGTGCCCACCACTGCCCAGCATTAGAGTGCCCCGCATCAGAGTGCCCACCACTGCCCAGCATCAGAGTGCCCAGCATCAGAGTGCCCACCACTGCCCAGCATCAGAGTGCCCACCACTGCCCAGCATCAGAGTGCCCAGCATCAGAGTGCCCACCACTGCCCAGCATCAGAGTGCCCAGCATCAGAGTGCCCACCACTGCCCAGCATCAGAGTGCCCAGCATCAGAGTGCCCACCACTGCCCAGCATCAGAGTGCCCACCACTGCCCAGCATCAGAGTGCCCAGCATCAGAGTGCCCCGCATCAGAGTGCCCACCACTGCCCAGCATCAGAGTGCCCAGCATCAGAGTGCCCACCACTGCCCAGCATCAGAGTGCCCAGCATCAGAGTGCCCACCACTGCCCAGCATCAGAGTGCCCACCACTGCCCAGCAACAGAGTGCCCAGCATCAGAGTGCCCCGCATCAGAGTGCCCACCACTGCCCAGCATCAGAGTGCCCACCACTGCTCAGCATCAGAGTGCCCAGCATCAGAGTGCCCCCCACTGCCCAGCATCAGAGTGCCCACCACTGCCCAGCTCGTACATCAAAAACATACCATTGTCAACCTCATTACCCTCAGGAGATAGACACATTTTAGTATACCTAAATGTGAACATCACACCAGCTCCCAGGCACCCAGCAGTCACAGACATCATCACACAAACTACAAATCTGAAAAGCAAAAATTAGCTTTATTCAGCGGAATCACAAAATAAAAGCAAATGAGAGTCCTCGCTCATTAAAGGCCAATGGCCAGTCCAATAGAGTCTCAGCAATAGTTTGTGCCTCCATGGGTGTCATCTCACCCAAACCTGCCTGCACATGGCGTTTAATCAGCTGTGCTGACTACGGGGGCACCATCTGTTGAATCCTCCGGCACCGCATGGACAGGAGAGGGAAGGACAGGTGGAGTGGGTGCAGGTGTAGTGGATTCATCCACACAGGTTGGGGCATCGCAGAAAGTAGAATCAAAAACCTGGCTGCACACCTCAGCCAGGGCGGAAAAACTACCACCTGAACCCGGGGACACATTGGGGGTGGAGGTACAGGGCTGTGAGTCAGTCCTACTTGGTGTGTGGATGCGTGTGTGAGGTGTCTCCCCTCTCCCTGTGGGTGTGCCTACTTGCCCTTGAGACTGTGTGCGTGGAGCTTTGAGCTTCTTATGCTGTTTGTGTGCGCTGGGTGTGTCTGACCTGTGGCGTGTGCGTGTATGCTGTGTAGGTATGTGAGAGGCAGAGGTGGATGGCTCTGAAGGATGGGGGGGGGACAGATGCTGCTGGGTGTACATAGCTGCCGTCAGTGTTGATTCAATGGCAGCCACACTTCGACGCAGATCAGACATGGCTGATGACATGCCCTCCATGAACGACACCACCTGTGTAATCAGTTGTGTATGTCCATGGAGGACAGACAGCATGGATGCCTGACCTACTGCAATCTGCCGGAGTAGGTCCACTGTCTCAGCACTGAGGGCAGCAGGGGACACAGGGGCAGGGGCTGCGGTGCCGGGAACAAAGGAGACACGGGGGCTAGCACGGACCCTAGGCACACCAAGGAGTGGGAGGTTGGAGATGGGACTGGAGGAGGGGAGGGCAGCCAAAGATGTATGAGTGACCATTGCTGCATATTCCCCCCCCTCCTGAGAGTCTGTCTCGGATTCGTCGGCATGGTACGATGTGTCAGTCACATGTCGTGCGGCCTGTAGACTCTCCTCCCACTCTGTGCCACTGCCTCCCTCTGACACCTCCCAGCAGGTGGCACTGTCGGTGTGTCCCTCCGCCTGGTCCGCGCCTCTGTCTCCTCCAGATTCAGATGATGATGCTGTGAGCAAGGAGAAGAATGAAAACATATCAGTCACCTGTACACATCAGACATATCAGCTGCAAATCATATGGCCTCTTTCGTCAACATGGCATGCATCATGAGTCACATGACACATAACTCTTCATAAAGACAATTCTACTTGTGGAGAAATGTCAGAGACACAAAGCTCAATGTAAGGTAGGAGACAAGGTATAGGCAAGGAAAATACTTGTATGAGAGACACAATCATGATCCACTGCCTGACAACAGGATAGCTGATGATGCATAACAGTTCATTAGCCAACCCTGCCACCCAAATGAAGACCTGTCCATGTTTGATTCGCTTTGACTCTGTGCCACATTAGAAAAGTCCTGGGCAAACTGCCATGTGATGCCATCCTGGGACCTGAAACAAGTCTTCCATCACCTCACACTGCCATCACCGCTTTGTACATCCAAAGTCACATTGTGTGGCAAACCATCAATACTATGTACAAAGAACATGCCACAGATGTTGAGAATATGCACACACGCACTGCCCAGTGTGAGTATGCAGAAGTCCAAAAAATAGCACATGTACATTGTGCACCTGCAGCTAACACAAGATAATTAGAAAGTGTACCATGGACAAAGGCCACTGAGGCTGACTTGTGCACAAAACACTTGTTGAGACTCAAGAACAGTGCCACAATATGAAGAAGGGCAGACATAGTGCACATGTGGTGCTACATCTAAGGTACGAACAGGTGTCACATACCCCCCTACAACATGAAGATGTGCAAAGGAAGATGCAACTTGAGACACTGCACCATAGGAGTACATGTCAAAAACAAGCATTAGCCAAAGCAAACCTCTACTGTGGAGTAGGGCAAGGCATGTAAAGAAGCAGCTGCTGACAGAGGGACAATCGAATTCCAATGCATGAACTGCCTGTCTGACCACACCACTCAAACTATGGGAGTGTGACCATGCCTTAGAGCTCTTCAGGTACCATTTCTCACACACATGACTACAAACAGACATGTACCTACCCCCTTCGTGCTGCTGTCCCTCCTGCAACTGCCTATGGAGGTCTGGGAACACCACTTCCAGGACCTGGAGCATGTTGGGGGTGAGTTGGCGGCTGCCGCCATGCCGGCGTGGAGCTTCCAGCTTCAGCTGGACTCGGGCGATGCGGCGGCTCCAGCACCGGATGTCCTGCCACCTCTTCTTTATGTTTCGAAGCCTCCTGCTAGGCCCCCCCTCTCTCCGGACAGCCCTGGCGATGTCCACCCAGATTTCACCCTTCTCATAGGCAGATACCTGTCACAAATGTAAAGTTACAGAACATCAGTATACCTGGTGCATGTTCCCAAGACACCCATATGTCCACAAAATACATGATGACAATAGGGCAACGTATGGCACACACATTAGCATCATTGTCCAGGAGTATGTGGCCTGTGTGCTAACACAACTGCTTAGCATGACATTGAAAATCTACAGATTACATGAGGGCTGTAAAACACTCTTTGAGTATGACACTCACTGAACAAGATATGCTATGTCTGGGTGCAATGCAGCACGTGACATGCTGTCACACACCACACTACAACAAATAACTCTCTTCTAACAACACTGTGCACCCTGGCACTCACTCACAACAACATTGCATCTATCCACTATTACTACACAGTGGCTATGATGTCACACACACAACAGGTGCACACTCAAAGGTATTGCACACATCACTCACCTGATCCTCTGGTCTCCCATACAGCTTGCTGAAGTTTGGCAGGAGGGCATCCAGAAGGGCCTTGTTCTCACCATCAGTGAATGCAGGTGCCCTCTCCATGTTCAGCTAATCAGGGCCAGAGGATTCAGAGACAGCAGCTGTGGTTAGCACACCAATGTTGTGCAGGCAAGTGCCCTCCCACAGCCACATGCTGCCTTATATCTGTGCTGCAGAGGGTCTGTGAGTCCAAGGAGTAGTGTGTGATAGGCCACCATAATTTGCATCCTATGTTCCATCCAATCACATCACACCTAAGCCCATGACACACATATGCATGGTTTGAAAATAGAGCCAGAGCTGAACAACAACTTTCGCAACATTGTATACTTTTTCCAAACTGATTCTTCCAGGACACCTGTAGGAGTGTAAAAAAACTCTGTATCCATGACAACCTGGTTGCATTTTGAACAGTACACTGTTCCCCTAGTTGTTCCCTATGCATTTTTTAAAATTCACACCCAAGTACGGTGACATTGCCATTGCCAATGCTACACATTGAATGGTGTCACGATGCGTACACACGCACGTACCATTGGGGTACGCTTAGCTCGCGTAGAGCCCAAATGCGACAGGGAAACTAGGCCGACGCACGTACCATTGGGGTACGCTTAGCTAGCGTACAGCCGAAATGCGATAGGGAAACGAGGCCGACGCACGTACCATTTGGGTACGCTTAGCTCGCGTACAGCCGAAATGCGATAGGGAAACGATGCGTACACAGGCACGTACCATTGGGGTACGCTCAGCTCGCGCAGAGCCTAAAGGCGATAGGGAAACGATGCGTACACAGGCACGTACCATTGGGGTACGCTCAGCTCGCGCAGAGCCTAAAGGCGATAGGGAAACGATGCGTACACAGGCACGTACCATTGGGGTACGCTCAGCTCGCGCAGAGCCTAAAGGCGATAGGGAAACGATGCGTACACAGGCACGTACCATTGGGGTATGCTCAGCTCGTGCAGAGCCTAAAGGCGATAGGGAAACGATGCGTACACAGGCACGTACCATTGGGGTACATTGTGTCAGACATGGTCAAGTGAACGATTGTGTAGGCTGCGTCCCTGTCCACCTTCATGTCACCATTGGCAGAGTCACACTAGGAAATCACACAGCAGGGATGTAGTCTACACTCATGTCGACCATGTGGATGCATACATCAGCATGGCACACATACATCAGTATGTGCCAGGTTTGGCAGACATTGAAGAAGCACAGGGATTGTGACCCTGTGCCTCAGTTGATGTGTGAATAGCTTGCACAACATGTCATCATTCATGCATCACATGCATTCAACAATTTCAACACGATTAACGTCTGCAACATGTAGCGAGGCACATGAACACTCGAATGGGCCACAATTCAGTACAGGGAACTGGCACATGATGACAGGAACATGCCCACTGTCACAGAGGTGTCATAGCCGCACAGCATGGCCCTGTGTGACCACGTCATGTGTGTGCCATGTGCTACATTGTGCATGCTGTTAGCATATGCCATGAACAGGCCAGTAAAGTATTACTCACCTCAGAAAATCCCCACATGTCATCCTGGACATGGCAATTTCCGTAATACCGTACACTTGTGTGTTGGTGTGTAAATCCTCTGGCTCTGCAAGTATCCTTGGCGTTGTGTCTGCCCTGATGACAATATCTGAGTAGTCATATGTCACCTCTGCGTCCACACGTCAGGTCCTCTGTTTGTTTCTCAACAACAACGCAGGTCCGGTCTAAGTTAAAGCTTACACATTTTGTACCCTAAATCATTGTACTAACACTTCAGAACATTTATCTTTTATTGTCATACTCAAGACCGTGCCAATAGGGATGTCACTTACAAAGCCTGTGAGGAATGAAAAGGCCTCATGTTGGTGAGTGACCCTCACCGTCTGTGTCTCCACGGTTTTCACGTCATGCACAACAACAAGAGCTGCTCCAATTGCGGGGACCTGACATATGAATCCAGGTGTGATATGTCCCACAAGCCACTTAGACTCCAGCAGTTGGCACAGCACCACAATAGCTCATGGTTGGGATGTAGGACCAGTGCATGTGTGTGGGTGTGGAGACATGTGAGCCCCTCATTAGTACATCATTCCCCAGGGCAAACTCGTCTAGTAAACAACAAAAGTCAGAGATGTGTAATTGCATTGACAAATAACCACGATGCAAGTGCAATGCTGCATGGGATTAGGGTGACGGCGACCACACGGCTCCATCAGAATAGCAGCCATCGTAGCCAGCACCACGACCTACGGTCCCAGCCCTGCATGTGACACAGGAGGAGTAAGTGCACTTCCTCATGTCCATGATGTCCCTCACCCCGCCCACTGACTCCGCATCAGCTTCTGGCCCACCGTACCCGTCAGGGGGCAGTTGCGCCTCTGTTGATATGCCCCTGACGCCATCATTCGCTGAGTGACGGACGCAGGCGGTGCATACGTCCCAGAACCGCTGTGACAGACATGATCGGAATGTTCATCCTGGTCCCCGCTGGTTCTACTCACAACCTCACTGCCAGATCTCCCCCAGGTGTCAGCCGTGGCGCCATTCTGGGGTGGTGCTGGCCCCGATACCACACACTGTACGGCTCCGCCGTGGTAACTGTGTGGCAGAACACCGCTCTTAATGCTGCATGGGAATGTAAACATCAATGAGCTGGCCACACCTCATTACAATAGGCACTAATGAGTATTGGGAGGGTCAAGAAGACCCACTGGCACGTGAGTGTCAGTCCCAACACCACAGGACAGGTGGACTGGGGGATGCGAGTGTTGTGGACACCTAGCCAGACACAGGTGATGTCTCAACTCAAAAGATGTATTTGGATGATTGGGCAACGTTCAGTGTAGTGTTTATGTGGGCGGTTGGAACCATGGCCCTTCATCTCCCTGTTGCTGCGGTGAGGACCAACTTGTCACTCAGGTCCTTCAACTACACTAACGCTACGCTGAGCCTCTGCAGGCCTATCTTGATGAGAGTACTGTATGTATATTTGCAAGCATGTACAGCCACGCAGCATGTTTGTCTGTACATAGGCATGTTGTCAGACCCCCACTGCCCTACCCGGACTGACCATGTTCCCTGTCCTACCACCCCATCCCAGGAAGCATCTGCATGCAGCCCTCAAAACCACAGAACACATTCCCGTTACCTACGTTGTAGAGGGTATCCAAGAGGTACAGGCACTACGCAAAGATGTCATCATCCTCCCTGACTCTGGGAGTGATGTTTAGCTACTTGACATGCATCTTTGCCTGCTACCCACACTCTCTGTGGGATATGTTTGTGTAACAGCTGCCAGTGTATGCGTTGTAGGTACGGCCAAAACGTGGCCACGCCCTTGTCGGATGCCAATCAACAACACTAGTTTTGTTCCAGTGTGGCCTGGATAGCCACCACTCACTGGTCAGATCGATGACACCCAGAGAGGCTAATTAGTCCAAAGCTATGTATGTATTGAAACGTGACACTTTGCTACTGCCTACTGTTCCTTACAGATATTGGTTTACAAAAGGTAAGTAACTAGTCCTTGAAAGTACTGTGCATCTGCTGTAGGAGCATCTATGTTGTGTCCTTGCTGTGATGGCAGGGTGACTAATGTACACACACCATGCCACGTGTGTTAATGACCCGTTCACATGTGTGATGGCATCACAGACCGTCAGTGACAAATGTAATTATCATGCTGTATGATGATGGTCATGTAATTGTCACTGAAAGTACACACCGCGACATGACTAAGGCTGAACAGTGCAAATGATTGCACATGTGGTGTGTGTGTGTATTGCAGTCTGCCCTCTGGGTGTGCAGACAACCTCCTACTGACATTGACATGACGTGTCTCACTGACATGATACATTGTCATGGTCACTAAGACCTTTACATCTGAAGGCTTGTATGCATGTCACATCCATTCCACACACTACAGGTATTTTCCTTCGCCACGGAGGAGTGTGTGGGAGCTGGCATCTGTGTGTATCCCACACCACACTCCAAATTGTCTACATTATTTGAAGAAGTGTTGCTTGTGCCATGTACATTGTTATAGTCTTAGTCAGACAGTTGTAGACATATCCTTAAAATTGTGTCTTGCAGGGCACCCCCTCTGGAAAGGCCGTTGCCTGACTTGGAAGCCATGAGGGAGCGCAACTGCATCCGTCGATATCGCTTCGGCCGACAGTTGATCAAGGACCTGACGGGCAGGCTTGAGGCTCACCTACAACCACGCCACAGGTATCCAGGTGCACTGACACCCAAGGTAAAGATGATGGCAGCCCTCCATTTCTTTGCCACAGGTACCTTCCAATTTACCATAGCTGATGTGGGAGGGATGTCTCAGACCATGTTTAGCCGGGTATTGGGTGATGTTTTGGGAGCAATGTTGCTCCACCTTGATGAATTCATTACATTCCCTACTCCAGAAGAGTTGACAGATGTCAAGGGGGAATTCTATGCCCTGGGCCGTATGCCACATGTAATTGGTGCAATTGATGGTACACATGTTACTCTTGTCCCACCACAGGCTCAGGAGCAAGCGTATCGCAACAGGAAACACTACCACTCGATAAATGCCCTGGTGGTGTGTCTTGCCAACATGATTATCTCACATGTTTGTGCACGTTATCCAGGATCATGCCACGATGCTTTCATCATGAGGCGTAGCAGGGTACCACAGATGATCCTGCAGCTGCACAACCACCGGGCATGTCTAGTTGGTGAGTATACACTGTGAGCTCTGTATGTCAGTATGTCACAACTTCATGATCTGCATCATATGATTCACTCTTGTACATGATGTCAAATTGCAGGAGACGCTGGATATCCAAACATGCCGTGGCTAATGACTCCGCTACGCAACCCCAGGACAGCTGCAGACCAGCGTTACAACAATGCACATGTGAAGACCAGGCAGGTGATCGAACGGACCTTTGCACTCCTGAAGAGCCGCTTCAGGTGCCTGGACAAGACAGGCGGAGCCCTCCAATACAGCCCACGCAAGGTGTGTGACATCTTCACCGTGTGCTGCATGCTACACAACATGGCAGTGGAGAAGGCTGTGCCACTCTACCTGGATCCTGATGAGCTGGAACATCTGCCCGTTGAGGATGAAGGCCTTGGCCAGGATGCCAGTGATGAGGAGGGTGAAGATGATATCCGCGGTCACCTCATCCGCAACTTCTTTTCATGATGGTGAGTCCTTTCATCTTTTAAGTAAAAGATGGACTATAGAGTAGCATGGGTAGCATGCTGTGTATGCAACAGACTGTAAGCAAGATCACTTGGATGTGTGTTGTGCTGTGTCACATGTTCAGTTGTAATGCTACACACATACGTGCTATGAGTGCACTCGGAATGTACAGGTGTCATACTACATCTGGCTATTCAACAGACATTGACAAAATGACATTATACCGAACGTGACCCCTTGTGTGCCACTCTCATCCACAGCTCGCCCTGCCTGTTGTCCGTTGGGGTACATCGTGGTCATCCTGCTACTGCTCATTATGATTGCAATGTCAGCCACATCAACGGAGCATGCTTGAATATGTGGAGAAGTCAATTTGGGTAAGGACTCATATGAGGCTGTTTAGCGTTGGTATGTGTAGAAATGTGTGGTATATGTTCATGTGCATGTGGTGTCATCTTGCATACATGCTACTCCATTATGTAACTCATGACATGTATGGCCACTCCCATGACAGGATAGTCACCCCTTCTGTCATCTGTTGTACTTTGATACTCTGGTGAATGCATCAATGTGTGTAGACATTGCCACAGCAACATTGCACATACCATGGCATGACATTGTGTCAGAGGTCACAACCACGGACTCTGTGGGGGATTGCAGCCTCACTGTGTGCATTAGAATGTGACTGGATCCTCACCTCCAGCTTGTGGGCCAGTCCAGTGTGATTACCATGAAACCATGTGGTGTTGGTGTTGGTGTTGCCCAGTGTATGTTCCACATCTTAAGACAACTGTCCTGTGAATCAGTTAACATGGATGCATTGCCCCTTGCAGCAGTATATCATGTCACTGTCATGTCGTTACCTCAGTGCAGGTTGAGAATACTGCTACGCCAGCCTTCACAGTGAGTAGCCGTGATGTTTAGATGCACATGATGCCATGTATGTTTAGCATGACAAAGTAAAAAGTGTGAAAGATGCATATGTGAATTTCTGTGTAGCACCAGTGGAGTGCGGTCATTCACATGAATCTCTGGTCGCCGGCACCATGACTGTGCTATGGTAGGGTCTGATTATGTAGCTTGGATGGACATCACTTGCACGTAATATTTTTTGTACATGCATATCATGTTTAGCATTGTGATGCATACTTGACACGCCAGAAGACTGGCTACAGAGTGCCTTCATTGCATGTCGATCATTAGCTTCCTCATCATATGTGATACTAACAGCTGTAGTGGATTTGCTCAAGTTAGCCTACAGGGCCCTTATGGCTAACCAATATCACATACAGACTTTAAAGTTAGCGGTAGTTGGATTTCCATATGTTTCCATTTGTTACTGAGGTCTACCTCATCTGTGCCTGGGAATGTGTTCATACTACATAGATCTTTTTGCATGGGTGCTCACTTGTGAGCGTTACACATGACTCTAATGGATGACAGACTGTCCCAGTTTTTATGTGTCTGTGTCACAGCATCGAATCTGATGTGATGGCATGATTAATCATCATTATTTGTCACCAGACAGTACACTTCACAGGTGTGACTGGTACAGTGTAGCTAATGAGGTTTTTGAAGTGTCTGTGACATGAGAATGTTGTCCTAATGCTTAATTGCCTCTGTTTCAGGTCTCCCTCCCAGCAGTTCCCATCCTCTCCTTCCCTCGCCTGATCACCCTTTTGTGTCTGTTGTTTGTACTCAGACCAATGGGCTATTTGGAGGTGGAACCCTTAGAGCATCACACCAGTCTGATGAAGAAAGGTACGGCCAGTCGTTGACAGCCTTGTAGGTATTCGTAATGCGGCATTACAGGTGACATCATGATTAGTGTAAATTGGACTTATTGACAATGCACATGTATGATTGTGAAAGCTCCATGGGCTCACAATGTAGATTATCATGTTGTGCATGACGTCTGACTCCTACAGAATATAGTGCCTGCTTGTGGCTCTACACACATGTCCGTCTTACGTGCACATATACTATTTTGAACGTAGTTACCTCATGCTTGTTAGGTGTGTAACTGTATATTGACCACACGCATGGGGTGGGTGAAGGCTAGAATACTATGTTGTGTGTGAGGTACATGTCTTTGTTGGTGCAGTTTTCCTTTGAACATACTAGCTCTTGTATACACCTGCAGACGCTGTGTGTCTTGTGCCCCACTTGACCGTAAGGGCCCTGATCCACTGACTGTGATGTGTGGTGATTACTGTGCCATTTAGTTGTCAGTGATCCTGAGTGAGGCAGACACTCCTGCCTTCACATCCACATGTCACTTTGTGCATTGCGGCTGCCCTTGTGTTATGTGTTTGTTTAGCAATTGGTCACACCCCTTCTGCCGTCATGTATTCACTCATTGCTGCAGCTGCATACACAGCCAACATGCAGCGCACACTATCTAGGAACACAGACACCTACAGGATGACCCTCCTTCCATCCATTAATAGAGCATGCTCTGGCCACCCTACACACAGACAACACCAGACATTCACCCTCGTGCTATGAAAATGCTGTGTACTCAGCCATAGCTGCTGCTATGCGTGTGTGTGCAACACATACTGGCACAACTATGCAGATTCACATGACATTGGGTGTACGTACCACCAGGTCATGTGGCGTGTCCAACACACACACACCTTACATAGGCACAATATTGTACAGTGTTAGCTTGTCAACACCACTAGATCCGAAAACTGTTAGCTTACAGTCACGTGCCAGAACACAACATGCTCACACCACTTCAACATTGCTGTCACAGTCAGTCAAGTTGGCACATGGGACACACACCATGACCCTGTCTCTTGGGTGTGGTGTGATTTGGCCGTTCCGGGGTTGCTATTTGTCTGATGTGTGTCGTTTTTCTGTATGCGTTGCTCCCATTACAGTAGTATAGTACTTGTAGCTCCATAGGGGTAGGTCACCTAATCAGGTGTGCTTGTGTAGAGTGCTCCAGCCCATTGCCCACAGTCTGTCCTGCCACCGTAATCCTGTGCGGCATTAATCACATACTCAGTAATGCATCATGCTGATGGTAGCTCACATACCTGAGGACACAGTTGTAGGTACTCCCTACATGGACTACTACTTTTGTGACACTGACATGTACTCCTCAAAGTGACTCTCCTGGGCCTGCCTGTGCTAGCAGTATTGGGATTCAATCCCCCCTCCAGCATTGACTGTCCCACACAGGTGTGTCTTACCATCCATGTATGTAGTTTGTGGAAATTTCTGGCCAATGTGTGTCCTCACTCAGATTCTGATCCAAGTGTGTGGATGACTGCTGTTTGTTGTATACCTTGCATTTATGACATTTGCTGACACATATACATGTTTGCTGTTTCAAAGATTACTCACCAAATGCGTATGATGTATAAATTATTTATTGGGTGCTCTAGTGCATGAAACGTGAATAGGTGCTGTACAGAAAGGGGGGGAATCCAAAATTCACTGCTGGAGATGAGATGCCTTACTGTTTCAGTCAACAGAGTCCAGCCCACAGTGCCTGACATCATTGGGCAGACTGGGACCAGCAAGTCCATGTGGGAGAGTCTCATAGGGGATGCTGTTGCACCCAGGGGCTATATGCCAGGTCCAGTGTCCTGGAAGAAGTCCATGGGCCACAGGCCCTCAACGTCTTCGGCGTGGACGACCCACCTTCCTTGGGGGACCCTCATGTGCAGGCATGGACGATGCATGGGACGCTACGTCAGAGGGTTCATCCTCCTCTCTCTCCTCCCTCCCTGTGGCTGGTGTTGCACTTTGCCGTGATGTTGCTGGCCTTGTGACACCGGGAGGGGGCTGCATGTTGGCAGCCATCTGACGTAGCACATGGACAATGTCCCTATGCACCATCAAGAGCTGAGCCTGGTGTGCCTCCACCCGTCCATAATGCAGGTCTTGCCTGGCTATTTGCTCTGCCTGCTGTTCTTTGAGCTGGTTGAGGGTCTCCGCAAGCTGGCTTACCTCACTGGTGTCCCGCCGGTATGCCTCAAGGATGTTACCGAGTTCAGCCATACCGGTCCCTGCAGCTGACTGCCCAGATTCTCGCCTCCGCCTTGCCCCACTCCCACCACCCTGACCCACATGAGCACGGCCTGCGCTTGTGGGCACATCCGATCGACGGGCCCCCCGAGTGCTGGGAGGGTGGAGGTTGTCACCAACCTCAGGGGCACCCGACAAAGGGTGTCCCTCATTTTCAGACTGGCTCGATTGTGAATCATGGGCAGGGCTCTGACCTGTCTGCTGGGATGTGGTGGGAATAGGTCCGGTGGTTGGCAGAGATGTAGCTGGTATAGTTGCTGCAGGGGTTTTGGATCCAGAGGAGCCAGGTTGGCTGGGGTCATCCACAGTGCGTTGAGGGACGGCGCTGGCGGTGGGGTCTGGGTCCTGCTGAGCCTGGGACTGGGATCCTTGGCCCCCCTGGCTGGGGGGGAGATCCGCACGTTGCCCTGTGTGTGGGAGAGAGAGAGACACTGTTAGGGCTATATCAAGTGACATGTGGTTTGGTTATCCATTATCAGCATCACTGTTCCACAAGCTATACATAGTTGACATTGTACAGTTGTGTATTTAGTGGTAGAAAAAACAATAGTACGATGGGGTATATACATTCTTCCAATCTCTTGACAATGACTGACACAGCCATTGCTGTGTCTTGTGTTGCCGGCACCACACGTGTAAAGCATTTGTAAGTTTCACGCAACATCCTGGATGTGGTGAAAATTCTTATGTGTGCGTCAAGCATGCACAGAGTTTAGATGCAGCATGTTGATGTAAGAGACAGAGCATCATTATTTAGCATGTCAGCGACTACTTTGGATGTCTTTTGCTGTTCCATGCTGGCCAAACAATGCCAACACCGCTGGACCTGTACACCCAGTTGGAGATCATGGCTTGTGCGTGCGTTTGAGTAGTACGGGCCGTTGGCGGGTGGGGGGTTCGCGTAGGCTTGGCCGAGGGGTGTGCGTGTCGTACTTGTGCGTGCGAGTGAGTAGTACGGACCGTTGGCGGGTGGGGGTGTTCGCGTAGGCTTGGCCGAGGGGTGTGCGTGTCGTACTTGTGCGTGCGAGTGAGCACTACGGACCGTTGGCGGGTGGGGGTGTTCGCGTAGGCATGGCCGAGGGGTGTGCGTGTCGTACTTGTGCGTGCGAGTGAGCAGTACGGACCGTTGGCGGGTGGGGTTGTTCGCGTAGGCTTGTTGGGGGGGGTGCGTGTCGTACTTGTGCGTGCGAGTGAGTAGTACGGACCGTTGGCGGGTGGGGGTGTTCGCGTAGGCTTGGCCGAGGGGTGTGCGTGTCGTACTTGTGCGTGCGAGTGAGTAGTACTGACCGTTGGTGGGTGGGGGTGTTCGCGTAGGCTTGGCCGAGGGGTGTGCGTGTCGTACTTGTGCGTGCGAGTGAGCAGTACGGACCGTTGGCGAGTGGGTGTGTTCGCGTAGGCTTGGCCGAGGGGTGTGCGTGTCGTACTTGTGCGTGCGAGTGAGCAGTACGGACCGTTGGCGGGTGGGGGTGTTCGCGTAGGCTTGTTGGGGGGGGTGCGTGTCGTACATGTGCGTGCGAGTGAGTAGTACGGACCGTTGGCGGGTGGGGATGTTCGCGTAGGCTTGGCCGAGGGGTGTGCGTGTCGTACTTGTGCGTGCGAGTGAGCAGTACGGACCGTTGGCGGGTGGGGGTGTTCGCGTAGGCTTGTTGGGGGGGTGTGCGTGTCGTACTTGTGCGTGCGAGTGAGCAGTACGGACCGTTGGCGGGTGGGGGTGTTCGCGTAGGCTTGGCTGAGGGGTGTGCGTGTCGTACTTGTGCGTGCGAGTGAGTAGTACGGACCGTTGGCGGGTGGGGGTGTTCGCGTAGGCTTGTTGGGGGGGTGCGTGTCGTACTTGTGCGTGCGAGTGAGTAGTACGGACCGTTGGCGGGTGGGGGTGTTCGCGTAGGCTTGGCCGAGGGGTGTGCGTGTCGTACTTGTGCGCGCGAGTGAGCAGTACGGACCGTTGGCGGGTGGGGGTGTTCGCGTAGGCTTGTTGGGGGGGTGCGTGTCGTACTTGTGCGTGCGAGTGAGTAGTACGGACCGTTGGCGGGTGGGGGTGTTCGCGTAGGCTTGGCCGAGGGGTGTGCGTGTAGTATGTATTGGTGGAGCTTGCAGTGAGGCGAATGTCCCATACGAATCAATGTTGAAGCGTGAATACTTTGGCCCGTACGTATCTCGCTCAGGCATTTCGTTACGAATCGGAATAGTGAGTTTGTACGGACTGATTACGAATCGTACGGTGGTCTGCCCGAGGCTTATTCGTACGGGTATACGAATATCAATCGTACGGATCGTAGCAAATCGTACGGAAATCAACGGTAACGGATCGGAATTCGCTGGTCGGACGGTAGTTTCCCATTCGTACGGAATCGGCTACGAATACGAATCGTACGCCGGATTTTTTTACCGGATCGGAATCGACACCTTTCGGGCCGATTCCGATCCGGTAAAAAGCGCTCCGAATTGCAGTTCGGAGCGTTTTTCCCCGTACGAATCGCACCCGTAGGCGTCCCCGTACGATTCAGCAAGTACGATCACAAATTTATGCGTGACTCCGTACGACTCGTAAAAAACACCGTACAAATCGAAAATCCATACGAATTGCAGTCGGCTGACGCACCACGCAGCGTCCGTACGTAAATAGACCGCGCCTTCCGACCCAGGAAGTACGATCCGTGTCGAACACACACCGTACGGCTCTTTTGCTACGAGAGCTCTAAACTACCGTAAACCCACACTCCGGCAAACCCGGCACCCGGTACACGACAAGCAAGACATGAACGCCATCGTCCGTGTCATCCCTATCCTGTACGCCCACCACCTCGTATATAGAAACCGACGACGGCGCAGAAGGTGAGTACAACGAACTCCAACATACCTGTACGTGTTGCCACTCGGGCACATCTCCATTGCACGACTGTCATGTCTGGGTACGTTGCACCACACACTCCCGCACATCACTAGTGTAATACGGATAGAGGCCGCACCAACGTCATTGACCACGGGGTACGTTACGTCACCGCACATCACTAGTGTAATACGGAGACGTACCGCACCTACGTCATCGACCACGGGGTACGGAACGTCACCGCACATCACTAGTGTAATACGGAGACGTACCGCACCTACGTCATCGACTTCGGGGTACGGTACGTCACCGCACTCCACCAGTGTTATACGTGCCGCATGTACGTCATCCAGCCCGGGGTACGGTACGTCACCGCACAACACCAGTGTAAAACGGAGACGTACCGCACCTACGTCATCGACTTCGGGGTACGGTACGTCACCGCACTCCACCAGTGTTATACGTGCCGCATGTACGTCTTCCAGCCCGGGGTACGGTACGTCACCGCACAACACCAGTGTAATACGGAGACGTACCGCACCTACGTCATCGACTTCGGGGTACGGTACGTCACCGCACTCCACCAGTGTTATACGTGCCGCATGTACGTCATCCAGCCCGGGGTACGGTACGTCACCGCACAACACCAGTGTAATACGGAGAGGTACCGCACCTACGTCATCGACTTCGGGGTACGGTACGTCACCGCACTCCACCAGTGTCATACGTGCCGCATGTACGTCATCCAGCTCGATGTATGTCATCCAGCTCACCGCACAACACCAGTGCAATAGACGTGTGGGACATACGTCTGCTAAGTAATTGTATGTGTAAGTATGAGAGTGTGTGTCTGAGACCCCCCCCTGGCCACCTGTGCCCAGCATCAGAGGGTGTGCATGGCTAAACCCCCCCCCACTGCCCAGCATCAGAGTGCCCACCACTGCCCAGCATCAGAGTGCCCAGCATCAGAGTGCCCCGCATCAGAGTGCCCACCACTGCCCAGCATCAGAGTGCCCCGCATCAGAGTGCCCACCACTGCCCAGCATCAGAGTGCCCACCACTGCCCAGCATCAGAGTGCCCACCACTGCCCAGCATCAGAGTGCCCAGCATCAGAGTGCCCACCACTGCCCAGCATCAGAGTGCCCACCACTGCCCAGCATCAGAGTGCCCAGCATCAGAGTGCCCACCACTGCCCAGCATCAGAGTGCCCACCACTGCCCAGCATCAGAGTGCCCAGCATCAGAGTGCCCACCACTGCCCAGCATCAGAGTGCCCAGCATCAGAGTGCCCACCACTGCCCAGCATCAGAGTGCCCACCACTACCCAGCATCAGAGTGCCCAGCATCAGAGTGCCCCGCATCAGAGTGCCCACCACTGCCCAGCATCAGAGTGCCCAGCATCAGAGTGCCCACCACTGCCCAGCATCAGAGTGCCCAGCATCAGAGTGCCCACCACTGCCCAGCATCAGAGTGCCCACCACTGCCCAGCATCAGAGTGCCCAGCATCAGAGTGCCCCGCATCAGAGTGCCCACCACTGCCCAGCATCAGAGTGCCCACCACTGCCCAGCATCAGAGTGCCCAGCATCAGAGTGCCCCCCACTGCCCAGCATCAGAGTGCCCACCACTGCCCAGCTCGTACATCAAAAACATACCATTGTCAACCTCATTACCCTCAGGAGATAGACACATTTTAGTATACCTAAATGTGAACATCACACCAGCTCCCAGGCACCCAGCAGTCACAGACATCATCACACAAACTACAAATCTGAAAAGCAAAAATTAGCTTTATTCAGCGGAATCACAAAATAAAAGCAAATGAGAGTCCTCGCTCATTAAAGGCCAATGGCCAGTCCAATAGAGTCTCAGCAATAGTTTGTGCCTCCATGGGTGTCATCTCACCCAAACCTGCCTGCACATGGCGTTTAATCAGCTGTGCTGACTACGGGGGCACCATCTGTTGAATCCTCCGGCACCGCATGGACAGGAGAGGGAAGGACAGGTGGAGTGGGTGCAGGTGTAGTGGATTCATCCACACAGGTTGGGGCATCGCAGAAAGTAGATTCAAAAACCTGGCTGCACACCTCAGCCAGGGCGGAAAAACTACCACCTGAACCCGGGGACACATTGGGGGTGGAGGTACAGGGCTGTGAGTCAGTCCTACTGGGTGTGTGGATGCGTGTGTGAGGTGTCTCCCCTCTCCCTGTGGGTGTGCCTACTTGCCCTTGAGACTGTGTGCGTGGAGCTTTGAGCTTCTTATGCTGTGTGTGTGCGCTGGGTGTGTCTGACCTGTGGCGTGTGCGTGTATGCTGTGTAGGTATGTGAGAGGCAGAGGTGGATGCCTCTGAAGGATGGGGGGGGGACAGATGCTGCTGGGTGTACATAGCTGCCGTCAGTGTTGATTCAATGGCAGCCACACTCCGACGCAGATCAGACATGGCTGATGACATGCCCTCCATGAACGACACCACCTGTGTAATCAGTTGTGTATGTCCATGGAGGACAGACAGCATGGATGCCTGACCTACTGCAATCTGCCGGAGTAGGTCCACTGTCTCAGCACTGAGGGCAGCAGGGGACACAGGGGCAGGGGCTGCGGTGCCGGGAACAAAGGAGACACGGGGGCTAGCACGGACCCTAGGCACACCAAGGAGTGGGAGGTTGGAGATGGGACTGGAGGAGGGGAGGGCAGCCAAAGATGTATGAGTGACCATTGCTGCATATTCCCCCCCCTCCTGAGAGTCTGTCTCGGATTCGTCGGCATGGTACGATGTGTCAGTCACATGTCGTGCGGCCTGTAGACTCTCCTCCCACTCTGTGCCACTGCCTCCCTCTGACACCTCCCAGCAGGTGGCACTGTCGGTGTGTCCCTCCGCCTGGTCCGCGCCTCTGTCTCCTCCAGATTCAGATGATAATGCTGTGAGCAAGGAGAAGAATGAAAACATATCAGTCACCTGTACACATCAGACATATCAGCTGCAAATCATATGGCCTCTTTCATCAACATGGCATGCATCATGAGTCACATGACACATAACTCTTCATAAAGACAATTCTACTTGTGGAGAAATGTCAGAGACACAAAGCTCAATGTAAGGTAGGAGACAAGGTATAGGCAAGGAAAATACTTGTATGAGAGACACAATCATGATCCACTGCCTGACAACAGGATAGCTGATGATGCATAACAGTTCATTAGCCAACCCTGCCACCCAAATGAAGACCTGTCCATGTTTGATTCGCTTTGACTCTGTGCCACATTAGAAAAGTCCTGGGCAAACTGCCATGTGATGCCATCCTGGGACCTGAAACAAGTCTTCCATCACCTCACACTGCCATTACCGCTTTGTACATCCAAAGTCACATTGTGTGGCAAACCATCAATACTATGTACAAAGAACATGCCACAGATGTTGAGAATATGCACACACGCACTGCCCAGTGTGAGTATGCAGAAGTCCAAAAAATAGCACATGTACATTGTGCACCTGCAGCTAACACAAGATAATTAGAAAGTGTACCATGGACAAAGGCCACTGAGGCTGACTTGTGCACAAAACACTTGTTGAGACTCAAGAACAGTGCCACAATATGAAGAAGGGCAGACATAGTGCACATGTGGTAATACATCTAAGGTACGAACAGGTGTCACATACCCCCCTACAACATGAAGATGTGCAAAGGAAGATGCAACTTGAGACACTGCACCATAGGAGTACATGTCAAAAACAAGCATTAGCCAAAGCAAACCTCTACTGTGGAGTAGGGCAAGGCATGTAAAGAAGCAGCTGCTGACAGAGGGACAATCGAATTCCAATGCATGAACTGCCTGTCTGACCACACCACTCAAACTATGGGAGTGTGACCATGCCTTAGAGCTCTTCAGGTACCATTTCTCACACACAAACAGACATGTACCTACCCCCTTCGTGCTGCTGTCCCTCCTGCAACTGCCTATGGAGGTCTGGGAACACCACTTCCAGGACCCGGAGCATGTTGGGGGTGAGTTGGCGGCTGCCGCCATGCCGGCGTGGAGCTTCCAGCTTCAGCTGGACTCGGGCGATGCGGCGGCTCCAGCACCGGATATCCTGCCACCTCTTCTTTATGTTTCGAAGCCTCCTGCGAGGCCCCCCCTCTCTCCGGACAGCCCTGGCGATGTCCACCCAGATTTCACCCTTCTCATAGGCAGATACCTGTCACAAATGTAAAGTTACAGAACATCAGTATACCTGGTGCATGTTCCCAAGACACCCATATGTCCACAAAATACATGATGACAATAGGGCAACGTATGGCACACACATTAGCATCATTGTCCAGGAGTATGTGGCCTGTGTGCTAACACAACTGCTTAGCATGACATTGAAAATCTACAGATTACATGAGGGCTGTAAAACACTCTTTGAGCATGACACTCACTGAACAAGATATGCTATGTCTGGGTGCAATGCAGCACGTGACATGCTGTCACACACCACACTACAACAAATAACTCTCTTCTAACAACACTGTGCACCCTGGCACTCACTCACAACAACATTGCATCTATCCACTATTACTACACAGTGGCTATGATGTCACACACACAACAGGTGCACACTCAAAGGTATTGCACACATCACTCACCTGATCCTCTGGTCTCCCATACAGCTTGCTGAAGTTTGGCAGGAGGGCATCCAGAAGGGCCTTGTTCTCACCATCAGTGAATGCAGGTGCCCTCTCCATGTTCAGCTAATCAGGGCCAGAGGATTCAGAGACAGCAGCTGTGGTTAGCACACCAATGTTGTGCAGGCAAGTGCCCTCCCACAGCCACATGCTGCCTTATATCTGTGCTGCAGAGGGTATGTGAGTCCAAGGAGTAGTGTGTGATAGGCCACCATAATTTGCATCCTATGTTCCATCCAATCACATCACACCTAAGCCCATGACACACATATGCATGGTTTGAAAATAGAGCCAGAGCTGAACAACAACTTTCGCAACATTGTATACTTTTTCCAAACTGATTCTTCCAGGACACCTGTAGGAGTGTAAAAAAACTCCGAATCCATGACAACCTGGTTGCATTTTGAACAGTACACTGTTCCCCTAGTTGTTCCCTATGCATTTTTTAAAATTCACACCCAAGTACGGTGACATTGCCATTGCCAATGCTACACATTGAATGGTGTCACGATGCGTACACACGCACGTACCATTGGGGTACGCTTAGCTCGCGTAGAGCCCAAATGCGACAGGGAAACTAGGCCGACGCACGTACCATTGGGGTACGCTTAGCTCGCGTACAGCCGAAATGCGATAGGGAAACGAGGCCGACGCACGTACCATTGGGGTACGCTTAGCTCGCGTACAGCCGAAATGCGATAGGGAAACGATGCGTACACAGGCACGTACCATTGGGGTACGCTCAGCTCGCGCAGAGCCTAAAGGCAATAGGGAAACGATGCGTACACAGGCACGTACCATTGGGGTACGCTCAGCTCGCGCAGAGCCTAAAGGCGATAGGGAAACGATGCGTACACAGGCACGTACCATTGGGGTACGCTCAGCTCGCGCAGAGCCTAAAGGCGATAGGGAAACGATGCGTACACAGGCACGTACCATTGGGGTACGCTCAGCTCGCGCAGAGCCTAAAGGCGATAGGGAAACGATGCGTACACAGGCACGTACCATTGGGGTACGCTCAGCTCGCGCAGAGCCTAAAGGCGATAGGGAAACGATGCGTACACAGGCACGTACCATTGGGGTACGCTCAGCTCGCGCAGAGCCTAAAGGCGATAGGGAAACGATGCGTACACAGGCACGTACCATTGGGGTACGCTCAGCTCGTGCAGAGCCTAAAGGCGATAGGGAAACGATGCGTACACAGGCACGTACCATTGGGGTACGCTCAGCTGGCGCAGAGCCTAAAGGCGATAGGGAAACGATGCGTACACAGGCACGTACCATTGGGGTACGCTCAGCTCGCGCAGAGCCTAAAGGCGATAGGGAAACGATGCGTACACAGGCACGTACCATTGGGGTACGCTCAGCTGGCGCAGAGCCTAAAGGCGATAGGGAAACGATGCGTACACAGGCACGTACCATTGGGGTACGCTCAGCTCGCGCAGAGCCTAAAGGCGATAGGGAAACGATGCGTACACAGGCACGTACCATTGGGGTACATTGTGTCAGACATGGTCAAGTGAACGATTGTGTAGGCTGCGTCCCTGTCCACCTTCATGTCACCATTGGCAGAGTCACACTAGGAAATCACACAGCAGGGATGTAGTCTACACTCATGTCGACCATGTGGATGCATACATCAGCATGGCACACATACATCAGTATGTGCCAGGTTTGGCAGACATTGAAGAAGCACAGGGATTGTGACCCTGTGCCTCAGTTGATGTGTGAATAGCTTGCACAACATGTCATCATTCATGATGCACATGTGCATCACATGCATTCAACAATTTCAACACGATTAACGTCTGCAACATGTAGCGAGGCACATGAACACTCGAATGAGCCACAATTCAGTACAGGGAACTGGCACATGATGACAGGAACATGCCCACTGTCACAGAGGTGTCATAGCCGCACAGCATGACCCTGTGTGACCACGTCATGTGTGTGCCATGTGCTACATTGTGCATGCTGTTAGCATATGCCATGAACAGGTCAGTAAAGTATTACTCACCTCAGAAAATCCCCACATGTCATCCTGGACATGGCAATTTCCGTAATACCGTACACTTGTGTGTTGGTGTGTAAATCCTCTGGCTCTGCAAGTATCCTTGGCGTTGTGTCTGCCCTGATGACGTTATCTGAGTAGTCATATGTCACCTCTGCGTCCACACGTCAGGTCCTCTGTTTGTTTCTCAACACCAACGCAGGTCCGGTCTAAGTTAAAGCTTACACATTTTGTACCCTAAATCATTGTACTAACACTTCAGAACATTTATCTTTTATTGTCATACTCAAGACCGTGCCAATAGGGATGTCACTTACAAAGCCTGTGAGGAATGAAAAGGCCTCATGTTGGTGAGTGACCCTCACCGTCTGTGTCTCCACGGTTTTCACGTCAGGCACAACAACAAGAGCTGCTCCAATTGCGGGGACCTGACATATGAATCCAGGTGTGATATGTCCCACAAGCCACTTAGACTCCAGCAGTTGGCACAGCACCACAATAGCTCATGGTTGGGATGTAGGACCAGTGCATGTGTGTGGGTGTGGAGACATGTGAGCCCCTCATTAGTACATCATTCCCCAGGGCAAACTAATAAGGTAAACAACAAAAGTCAGAGATGTGTAATTGCATTGACAAATAACCACGATGCAAGTGCAATGCTGCATGGGATTAGGGTGACGGCGACCACACGGCTCCATCAGAATAGCAGCCATCGTAGCCAGCACCACGACCTACGGTCCCAGCCCTGCATGTGACACAGGAGGAGTAAGTGCACTTCCTCATGTCCATGATGTCCCTCACCCCGCCCACTGACTCCGCATCAGCTTCTGGCCCACCGTACCCGTCAGGGGGCAGTTGCGCCTCTGTTGATATGCCCCTGACGCCATCATTCGCTGAGTGACGGACGCAAGCGGTGCATACGTCCCAGAACCGCTGTGACAGACATGATCGGAATGTTCATCCTGGTCCCCGCTGGTTCTACTCACAACCTCACTGCCAGATCTCCCCCAGGTGTCAGCCGTGGCGCCATTCTGGGGTGGTGCTGGCCCCGATACCACACACTGTACGGCTCCGCCGTGGTAACTGTGTGGCAGAACACCGCTCTTAATGCTGCATGGGAATGTAAACATCAATGAGCTGGCCACACCTCATTACAATAGGCACTAATGAGTATTGGGAGGGTCAAGAAGACCCACTGGCACGTGAGTGTCAGTCCCAACACCACAGGACAGGTGGACTGGGGGATGCGAGTGTTGTGGACACCTAGCCAGACACAGGTGATGTCTCAACTCAAAAGATGTATTTGGATGATTGGGCAACGTTCAGTGTAGTGTTTATGTGGGCGGTTGGAACCATGGCCCTTCATCTCCCTGTTGCTGCGGTGAGGACCAACTTGTCACTCAGGTCCTTCAACTACACTAACGCTACGCTGAGCCTCTGCAGGCCTATCTTGATGAGAGTACTGTATGTATATTTGCAAGCATGTACAGCCACGCAGCATGTTTGTCTGTACATAGGCACGTTGTCAGACCCCCACTGCCCTAGCCGGACTGACCATGTTCCCTGTCCTACCACCCCATCCCAGGAAGCATCTGCATGCAGCCCTCAAAACCACAGAACACATTCCCGTTACCTACGCTGTAGAGGGTATCCAAGAGGTACAGGCACTACGCAAAGATGTCATCATCCTCCCTGACTCTGGGAGTGATGTTTAGCTACTTGACATGCATCTTTGCCTGCTACCCACACTCTCTGTGGGATATGTTTGTGTAACAGCTGCCAGTGTATGCGTTGTAGGTACGGCCAAAACGTGGCCACGCCCTTGTCGGATGCCAATCAACAACACTAGTTTTGTTCCAGTGTGGCCTGGATAGCCACCACTCACTGGTCAGATCGATGACACCCAGGGAGGCTAATTAGTCCAAAGCTATGTATGTATTGAAACGTGACACTTTGCTACTGCCTACCGATCCTTACAGATATTGGTTTACAAAAGGTAAGTAACTAGTCCTTGAAAGTACTTTGCATCTGCTGTAGGAGCATCTATGTTGTGTCCTTGCTGTGATGGCAGGGTGACTAATGTACACACACCATGCCACGTGTGTTAATGACCCGTTCACATGTGTGATGGCATCACAGACCGTCAGTGACAAATGTAATTATCATGCTGTATGATGATGGTTATGTAATTGTCACTGAAAGTACACACCGCGACATGACTAAGGCTGAACAGTGCAAATGATTGCACATGTGGTGTGTGTGTGTATTGCAGTCTGCCCTCTGGGTGTGCAGACAACCTCCTACTGACATTGACATGACGTGTCTCACTGACATGATACATTGTCATGGTCACTAAGACCTTTACATCTGAAGGCTTGTATGCATGTCACATCCATTCCACACACTACAGGTATTTTCCTGCGCCACGGAGGAGTGTGTGGGAGCTGGCATCTGTGTGTATCCCACACCACACTCCAAATTGTCTACATTATTTGAAGAAGTGTTGCTTGTGCCATGTACATTGTTATAGTCTTAGTCAGACAGTTGTAGACATATCCTTAAAATTGTGTCTTGCAGGGCACCCCCTCTGGAAAGGCCGTTGCCTGACTTGGAAGCCATGAGGGAGCGCAACTGCATCCGTCGATATCGCTTCGGCCGACAGTTGATCAAGGACCTGACGGGCAGGCTTGAGGCTCACCTACAACCACGCCACAGGTATCCAGGTGCACTGACACCCAAGGTAAAGGTGATGGCAGCCCTCCATTTCTTTGCCACAGGTACCTTCCAATTTACCATAGCTGATGTGGGAGGGATGTCTCAGACCATGTTTAGCCGGGTATTGGGTGATGTTTTGGGAGCAATGTTGCTCCACCTTGATGAATTCATTACATTCCCTACTCCAGAAGAGTTGACAGATGTCAAGGGGGAATTCTATGCCCTGGGCCGTATGCCACATGTAATTGGTGCAATTGATGGTACACATGTTACTCTTGTCCCACCACAGGCTCAGGAGCAAGCGTATCGCAACAGGAAACACTACCACTCGATAAATGCCCTGGTGGTGTGTCTTGCCAACATGATTATCTCACATGTTTGTGCACGTTATCCAGGATCATGCCACGATGCTTTCATCATGAGGCGTAGCAGGGTACCACAGATGATGCTGCAGCTGCACAACCACCGGGCATGTCTAGTTGGTGAGTATACACTGTGAGCTCTGTATGTCAGTATGTCACAACTTCATGATCTGCATCATATGATTCACTCTTGTACATGATGTCAAATTGCAGGAGACGCTGGATATCCAAACATGCCGTGGCTAATGACTCCGCTACGCAACCCCAGGACAGCTGCAGACCAGCGTTACAACAATGCACATGTGAAGACCAGGCAGGTGATCGAACGGACCTTTGGACTCCTGAAGAGCCGCTTCAGGTGCCTGGACAAGACAGGCGGAGCCCTCCAATACAGCCCACGCAAGGTGTGTGACATCTTCACCGTGTGCTGCATGCTACACAACATGGCAGTGGAGAAGGCTGTGCCACTCTACCTGGAGGGTGAAGATGATGAGGAGGGTGGAGATGATATCCGCGGTCACCTCATCCGCAACTTCTTTTCATGATGGTGAGTCCTTTCATCTTTTAAGTAAAAGATGGACTATAGAGTAGCATGGGTAGCATGCTGTGTATGCAACAGACTGTAAGCAAGATCACTTGGATGTGTGTTGTGCTGTGTCACATGTTCAGTTGTAATGCTACACACATACGTGCTATGAGTGCACTCGGAATGTACAGGTGTCATACTACATCTGGCTATTCAACAGACATTGACAAAATGACATTATACCGAACGTGACCCCTTGTGTGCCACTCTCATCCACAGCTCGCCCTGCCTGTTGTCCGTTGGGGTACATCGTGGTCATCCTGCTACTGCTCATTATGATTGCAACGTCAGCCACATCAACGGAGCATGCTTGAACATGTGGAGAAGTCAATTTGGGTAAGGACTCATATGAGGCTGTTTAGCGTTGGTATGTGTAGAAATGTGTGGTATATGTTCATGTGCATGTGGTGTCATCTTGCATACATGCTACTCCATTATGTACCTCATGACATGTATGGCCACTCCCATGACAGGATAGTCACCCCTTCTGTCATCTGTTGTACTTTGATACTCTGGTGAATGCATCAATGTGTGTAGACATTGCCACAGCAACATTGCACATACCATGGCATGACATTGTGTCAGAGGTCACAACCACGGACTCTGTGGGGGATTGCAGCCTCACTGTGTGCATTAGAATGTGACTGGATCCTCACCTCCAGCTTGTGGGCCAGTCCAGTGTGATTACCATGAAACCATGTGGTGTTGGTGTTGGTGTTGCCCAGTGTATGTTCCACATCTTAAGACAACTGTCCTGTGAATCAGTTAACATGGATGCATTGCCCCTTGCAGCAGTATATCATGTCACTGTCATGTCGTTACCTCAGTGCAGGTTGAGAATACTGCTACGCCAGCCTTCACAGTGAGTAGCCGTGATGTTTAGATGCACATGATGCCATGTATGTTTAGCATGACAAAGTAAAAAGTGTGAAAGATGCATATGTGAATTTCTGTGTAGCACCAGTGGAGTGCGGTCATTCACATGAATCTCTGGTCGCCGGCACCATGACTGTGCTATGGTAGGGTCTGATTATGTAGCTTGGATGGACATCACTTGCACGTAATATTTTTTGTACATGCATATCATGTTTAGCATTGTGATGCATACTTGACACGCCAGAAGACTGGCTACAGAGTGCCTTCATTGCATGTCGATCATTAGCTTCCTCATCATATGTGATACTAACAGCTGTAGTGGATTTGCTCAAGTTAGCCTACAGGGCCCTTATGGCTAACCAATATCACATACAGACTTTAGAGTTAGCGGTAGTTGGATTTCCATATGTTTCCATTTGTTACTGAGGTCTACCTCATCTGTGCCTGGGAATGTGTTCATACTACATAGATCTTTTTGCATGGGTGCTCACTTGTGAGCGTTACACATGACTCTAATGGATGACAGACTGTCCCAGTTTTTATGTGTCTGTGTCACAGCATCGAATCTGATGTGATGGCATGATTAATCATCATTATTTGTCACCAGACAGTACACTTCACAGGTGTGACTGGTACAGTGTAGCTAATGAGGTTTTTGAAGTGTCTGTGACATGAGAATGTTGTCCTAATGCTTAATTGCCTCTGTTTCAGGTCTCCCTCCCAGCAGTTCCCATCCTCTCCTTCCCTCGCCTGATCACCCTTTTGTGTCTGTTGTTTGTACTCAGACCAATGGGCTATTTGGAGGTGGAACCCTTAGAGCATCACACCAGTCTGATGAAGAAAGGTACGGCCAGTCGTTGACAGCCTTGTAGGTATTCGTAATGCGGCATTACAGGTGACATCATGATTAGTGTAAATTGGACTTATTGACAATGCACATGTATGATTGTGAAAGCTCCATGGGCTCACAATGTAGAATATCATGTTGTGCATGACGTCTGACTCCTACAGAATATAGTGCCTGCTTGTGGCTCTACACACATGTCCGTCTTACGTGCACATATACTATTTTGAACGTAGTTACCTCATGCTTGTTAGGTGTGTAACTGTATATTGACCACACGCATGGGGTGGGTGAAGGCTAGAATACTATGTTGTGTGTGAGGTACATGTCTTTGTTGGTGCAGTTTTCCTTTGAACATACTAGCTCTTGTATACACCTGCAGACGCTGTGTGTCTTGTGCCCCACTTGACCGTAAGGGCCCTGATCCACTGACTGTGATGTGTGGTGATTACTGTGCCATTTAGTTGTCAGTGATCCTGAGTGAGGCAGACACTCCTGCCTTCACATCCACATGTCACTTTGTGCATTGCGGCTGCCCTTGTGTTATGTGTTTGTTTAGCAATTGGTCACACCCCTCCTGCCGTCATGTATTCACTCATTGCTGCAGCTGCATACACAGCCAACATGCAGCGCACACTATCCAGGAACACAGACACCTACAGGATGACCCTCCTTCCATCCATTAATAGAGCATGCTCTGGCCACCCTACACACAGACAACACCAGACATTCACCCTCGTGCTATGAAAATGCTGTGTACTCAGCCATAGCTGCTGCTATGCGTGTGTGTGCAACACATACTGGCACAACTATGCAGATTCACATGACATTGGGTGTACGTACCACCAGGTCATGTGGCGTGTCCAACACACACACACCTTACATAGGCACAATATTGTACAGTGTTAGCTTGTCAACACCACTAGATCCGAAAACTGTTAGCTTACAGTCACGTGCCAGAACACAACATGCTCACACCACTTCAACATTGCTGTCACAGTCAGTCAAGTTGGCACATGGGACACACACCATGACCCTGTCTCTTGGGTGTGGTGTGATTTGGCCGTTCCGGGGTTGCTATTTGTCTGATGTGTGTCGTTTTTCTGTATGCGTTGCTCCCATTACAGTAGTATAGTACTTGTAGCTCCATAGGGGTAGGTCACCTAATCAGGTGTGCTTGTGTAGAGTGCTCCAGCCCATTGCCCACAGTCTGTCCTGCCACCGTAATCCTGTGCGGCATTAATCACATACACAGTAATGCATCATGCTGATGGTAGCTCACATACCTGAGGACACAGTTGTAGGTACTCCCTACATGGACTACTACTTTTGTGACACTGACATGTACTCCTCAAAGTGACTCTCCTGGGCCTGCCTGTGCTAGCAGTATTGGGATTCAATCCCCCCTCCAGCATTGACTGTCCCACACAGGTGTGTCTTACCATCCATGTATGTAGTTTGTGGAAATTTCTGGCCAATGTGTGTCCTCACTCAGATTCTGATCCAAGTGTGTGGATGACTGCTGTTTGTTGTATACCTTGCATTTATGACATTTGCTGACACATATACATGTTTGCTGTTTCAAAGATTACTCACCAAATGCGTATGATGTATAAATTATTTATTGGGTGCTCTAGTGCATGAAACGTGAATAGGTGCTGTACAGAAAGGGGGGGAATCCAAAATTCACTGCTGGAGATGAGATGCCTTACTGTTTCAGTCAACAGAGTCCAGCCCACAGTGCCTGACATCATTGGGCAGACTGGGACCAGCAAGTCCATGTGGGAGAGTCTCATAGGGGATGCTGTTGCACCCAGGGGCTATATGCCAGGTCCAGTGTCCTGGGAGAAGTCCATGGGCCACAGGCCCTCAACGTCTTCGGCGTGGACGACCCACCTTCCTTGGGGGACCCTCATGTGCAGGCATGGACGATGCATGGGACGCTACGTCAGAGGGTTCATCCTCCTCCCTCTCCTCCCTCCCTGTGGCTGGTGTTGCACTTTGCCGTGATGTTGCTGGCCTTGTGACACAGGGAGGGGGCTGCATGTTGGCAGCCATCTGACGTAGCACATGGACAATGTCCCTATGCACCATCAAGAGCTAAGCCTGGTGTGCCTCCACCCGTCCATAATGCAGGTCTTGCCTGGCTATTTGCTCTGCCTGCTGTTCTTTGAGCTGGTTGAGGGTCTCCGCAAGCTGGCTTACCTCACTGGTGTCCCGCCGGTATGCCTCAAGGATGTTACCGAGTTCAGCCATACCGGTCCCTGCAGCTGACTGCCCAGATTCTCGCCTCCGCCTTGCGCCACTCCCACCACCCTGACCCACATGAGCACGGCCTGCGCTTGTGGGCACATCCGATCGACGGGCCCCCCGAGTGCTGGGAGGGTGGAGGTTGTCACCAACCTCAGGGGCGCCCGACAAAGGGTGTCCCTCATTTTCAGACTGGCTCGATTGTGAATCATGGGCAGGGCTCTGACCTGTCTGCTGGGATGTGGTGGGAATAGGTCCGGTGGTTGGCAGAGATGTAGCTGGTATAGTTGCTGCAGGGGTTTGGGATCCAGAGGAGCCAGGTTGGCTGGGGTCATCCACAGTGCGTTGAGGGACGGCGCTGGCGGTGGGGTCTGGGTCTGGGTCCTGCTGAGCCTGGGACTGGGATCCTTGGCCCCCCTGGCTGGGGGGGAGATCCGCACGTTGCCCTGTGTGTGGGAGAGAGAGAGACACTGTTAGGGCTATATCAAGTGACATGTGGTTTGGTTATCCATTATTAGCATCACTGTTCCACAAGCTATACATAGTTGACATTGTACAGTTGTGTATTTACTGGTAGAAAAAACAATAGTACGATGGGGTATATACATTCTTCCAATCTCTTGACAATGACTGACACAGCCATTGCTGTGTCTTGTGTTGCCGGCACCACACGTGTAAAGCATTTGTAAGTTTCACGCAACATCCTGGATGTGGTGAAAATTCTTATGTGTGCGTCAAGCATGCACAGAGTTTAGATGCAGCATGTTGATGTAAGAGACAGAGCATCATTATTTAGCATGTCAGCGACTACTTTGGATGTCTTTTGCTGTTCCATGCTGGCCAAACAATGCCAACACCGCTGGACCTGTACACCCACTTGGAGATCATGGCTTTAGAACTTGGCACTTCTCTGAGACGCATCACCTTGTCAATACCCATGTCCATGTTGGTACTTATGTACATCCACAAAGGTAATGAGATGGGGCACTAGCTTTTTTAGAGGGGCACAATGGACTGGAGCTTCTGTTATGTGCATGTAAGAGTTGTATGCATATTCATATGAGTACGTGTTTTGTTGTGGTACATGGCAATTGGGACAGTGTTGCAATACAACGCCTGTCCCCCGGGGATGAGTTTCTGTAAGGGGTGTGTACAACAGGCCATGCTATTACTTTGTTTGCGAATTGCAAGCGTCCATTGTTCATGTTTTGGCTGTCCCCTCATGTGGTATGCTGCCATTATGTTGGATTTGTGTTGGTGCACAGGATGTGTGACCTTGTCCTGATGTTTGTGTTGGCAATGAGCACAGGAGGGACTTGTGCTGCCTACACCTGTGCCCATTGTGTACTATAGAGCTTTCTAAGATGTGTGTCCTGACACAGTACAGTGTTGACAGCAAATGGTGGGTGACTTACAGGCACATAGCAGATGCTTGCTGGTACTTGTGAGACATCCCTTAACATTCAGCTCTATGGAGTTTGTGAGGCCTGTGCAGTGCTTGTGTGCAACTGTGTGTGTGCCCCAGGGATGTGCGTTGAGGTGACCGAGGGACAAACACTGACTGATGGAGACAGAGGGAGAGGGAGACAGAGGGAGACAGAGGGAGAGGGCGACAGAGGGAGAGGGCGACAGAGGGAGACAGAGGGAGACAGAGGGAGAGGGAGACAGAGGGAGGGAGAGGGAGACAGAGGGAGAGGGAGACAGAGGGAGAGGGAGACAGAGGGAGAGGGAGACAGAGGGAGAGGGCGACAGAGGGAGAGGGCGACAGAGGGAGAGGGCGACAGAAGGAGAGGGCGACAGAGGGAGAGGGCGACAGAGGGAGAGGGAGACAGAGGGAGACAGAGGGAGAGGGAGACAGAGGGAGAGGGAGACAGAGGGAGAGGGAGAGGGCGACAGAGGGCGACAGAGACAGAGGGCGAGACAGGGATGGAGACAGGTAGATTGTGCTTGCTCTCTTGCTACACTGCCTTACTTTGTCACAAAATGATGCATCTCTGAAAGGTGTGTCAGCAAAATGTTAATTTTTAGCAGCTGTGGTCTAGTATCTTGTGTGATCTTTACCTATCCCTGTGCATTGGGCATTATGCTTGTGTGTGTCCCTGGGACATATGGCATGAGAGCAGCCTCTTACCCTACACATTGCACCCTATGTGCCTCCCCCTTGCAACTACCACCATTTGGTTGTGTACTGCTTGGAGTCATGGCCACCCACCCCATGCTGCTGGGCACTGTTGTTAGTCTACCCATGTAAGTTGTGTTTTTTGTACACTCACCAGACTCAATGGCTCCTTCTATTCCATGTACTCCCACCGCTGGCAGTAGGACCATGACCTTCTCCTCCCAGGGCTGGTATACAGGAGGTCTGCGGGGACCACCGCCTCCAGTGTGGTGTGCATTGGCGTAATCCTGTGCCATCTTTTTCTTCACCATCCTCCGCAGATCGTACCACCTGGACTGGCAATCATCCCTGGTGCGTCTGATGGGTGCAACAGCATTGACCCGGTCTACAATCCTCTCCCACAGGCGTGTTCTTTCTGCCAGGCTGGTCTGTCTGACCAATGCGCCAAACAGCTGCGGCTCAACTCTGATGACTTCATCAGTAAGTATCTCCATCTCCGGGTTAGTGAATTTTGGATTCTTGTGTGCGGTCATGGTGTGTAGTGTATGTGATTGAGGGGTTGATGGTGTGTATGAATAAGGGTGTTTGGGTCAGAATGTGAAGGGGGTGGTGTGGGTGTAGATGAGATAGGGTGTATGTGTGAAGGTATGTGTCTGCAATAGTTTGTGTGCTCTCAGTTTCCTCGCAAGAATGGGTATGTTGCAAAGGATGATGGGTTGTATGTGTGGTCCCTTTTATTGGTCAAATGGTGGGTGTGGCTTAATTTTAATTGTAGGTGTGGGTGTTATATGGGGTGGGTGTTGGTGTTGTCCTCTGCTTGGCTGTGACCAGGACATTGATTGTCAAAGGTGTGTACACAGGAGACATGTTCAGTGTGGTAGTGCGACTCGTTAGCAAGGTCCTTGTGGTCGTTTTGGTGTTGGCGTTATGTGTGCTTGCGGTACTTGTGCGTGCGAGTGAGTAGTACGGACCGTTGGCGGGTGGGGGTGTTCGCGTAGGCTTGGCCGAGGGGTGTGCGTGTCGTACTTGTGCGTGCGAGTGAGCAGTACGGACCGTTGGCGGGTGGGGGTGTTCGCGTAGGCTTGGCCGAGGGGTGTGCGTGTCGTACTTGTGCGTGCGAGTGAGCAGTACGGACCGTTGGCGGGTGGGGGTGTTCGCGTAGGCTTGGCCGAGGGGTGTGTGTGTCGTACTTGTGCGTGCGTTTGAGTAGTACGGGCCATTGGCGGGTGGGGGTGTTCGCGTAGGCTTGGCCGAGGGGTGTGCGTGTCGTACTTGTGCGTGCGAGTGAGCAGTACGGACCGTTGACGGGTGGGGGTGTTCGCGTAGGCTTGGCCGAGGGGTGTGCGTGTCGTACTTGTGCGTGCGTTTGAGTAGTACGGGCCGTTGGCGGGTGGGGCTGTTCGCGTAGGCTTTGCCAAGGGGTGTGCGTGTCGTACTTGTGCGTGCGAGTGAGTAGTACGGACCGTTGGCGGGTGGGGGTGTTCGCGTAGGCTTGGCCGAGGGGTGTGCGTGTCGTACTTGTGCGTGCGAGTGAGCAGTACGGACCGTTGGCGGGTGGGGGTGTTCGCGTAGGCTTGGCTGAGGGGTGTGCGTGTCGTACTTGTGCATGCAAGTGAGCAGTACGGACCGTTGGCGGGTGGGGGTGTTCGCGTAGGCTTGTTGGGGGGGGTGCGTGTCGTACTTGTGCGTGCGAGTGAGTAGTACGGACCGTTGGCGGGTGGGGGTGTTCGCGTAGGCTTGGCCGAGGGGTGTGCGTGTCGTACTTGTGCGTGCGAGTGAGTAGTACGGACCGTTGGCGGGTGGGGGTGTTCGCGTAGGCTTGGCCGAGGGGTGTGCGTGTCGTACTTGTGCGTGCGAGTGAGCAGTACGGACCGTTGGCGGGTGGGGGTGTTCGCGTAGGCTTGGCCGAGGGGTGTGCGTGTCGTACTTGTGCGTGCGAGTGAGCAGTACGGACCGTTGGCGGGTGGGGGTGTTCGCGTAGGCTTGTTGGGGGGGGTGCGTGTCGTACTTGTGCGTGCGAGTGAGTAGTACGGACCGTTGGCAGGTGGGGGTGTTCGCGTAGGCTTGACCGAGGGGTGTGCGTGTCGTACTTGTGCGTGCGAGTGAGCAGTACGGACTGTTGGCGGGTGGGGGTGTTCGCGTAGGCTTGTTGGGGGGGTGTGCGTGTCGTACTTGTGCGTGCGAGTGAGCAGTACGGACCGTTGGCGGGTGGGGGTGTTCGCGTAGGCTTGGCCGAGGGGTGTGCGTGTCGTACTTGTGCGTGCGAGTGAGTAGTACGGACCGTTGGCGGGTGGGGGTGTTCGCGTAGGCTTCTTGGGGGGGTGCGTGTCGTACTTGTGCGTGCAAGTGAGTAGTACGGACCGTTGGCGGGTGGGGGTGTTCGCGTAGGCTTGGCCGAGGGGTGTGCGTGTCGTACTTGTGCGTGCGAGTGAGCAGTACGGACCGTTGGCGGGTGGGGGTGTTCGCGTAGGCTTGTTGGGGGGGGGGTGCGTGTCGTACTTGTGCGTGCGAGTGAGTAGTACGGACCGTTGGCGGGTGGGGGTGTTCGCGTAGGCTTGGCCGAGGGGTGTGCGTGTAGTATGTATTGGTGGAGCTTGCAGTGAGGCGAATGTCCCATACGAATCAATGTTGAAGCGTGAATACTTTGGCCCGTACGTATCTCGCTCAGGCATTTCGTTCCGAATCGGAATAGTGAGTTTGTACGGACTGATTACGAATCGTACGGTGGTCTGCCCGAGGCTTATTCGTACGGGTATACGAATATCAATCGTACGGATCGTAGCAAATTGTACGGAAATCAACGGTAACGGATCGGAATTCGCTGGTCGGACGGTAGTTTCCCATTCATACGGAATCGGCTACGAATACGAATCGTACGCCGGATTTTTTTACCGGATCGGAATCGACACCTTTCGGGCCGATTCCGATCCGGTAAAAAGCGCTCCGAATTGCAGTTCGGAGCGTTTTTCCCCGTACGAATCGCACCCGTAGGCGTCCCCGTACGATTCAGCAAGTACGATCACAAATTTATGCGTGACTCCGTACGACTCGTAAAAAACACCGTACAAATCGAAAATCCATACGAATTGCAGTCGGCTGACGCACCACGCAGCGTCCGTACGTAAATAGACCGCGCCTTCCGACCCAGGAAGTACGATCCGTGTCGAACATACACCGTACGGCTCTTTTGCTACGAGAGCTCTAAACTACCGTAAACCCACACTCCGGCAAACCCGGCACCCGGTACACGACAAGCAAGACATGAATGCCATCGTCCGTGTCATCCCTATCCTGTACGCCCACCACCTCGTATATAGAAACCGACGACGGCGCAGAAGGTGAGTACAACGAACTCCAACATACCTGTACGTGTTGCCACTCGGGCACATCTCCATTGCACGACTGTCATGTCTGGGTACGTTGCACCACACACTCCCGCACATCACTAGTGCAATACAACGCCTGTCCCCCGGGGATGAGTTTCTGTAAGGGGTGTGTACAACAGGCCATGCTATTACTTTGTTTGCGAATTGCAAGCGTCCATTGTTCATGTTTTGGCTGTCCCCTCATGTGGTATGCTGCCATTATGTTGGATTTGTGTTGGTGCACAGGATGTGTGACCTTGTCCTGATGTTTGTGTTGGCAATGAGCACAGGAGGGACTTGTGCTGCCTACACCTGTGCCCATTGTGTACTATAGAGCTTTCTGAGATGTGTGTCCTGACACAGTACAGTGTTGACAGCAAATGGTGGGTGACTTACAGGCACATAGCAGATGCTTGCTGGTACTTGTGAGACATCCCTTAACATTCAGCTCTATGGAGTTTGTGAGGCCTGTGCAGTGCTTGTGTGCAACTGTGTGTGTGCCCCAGGGATGTGCGTTGAGGTGACCGAGGGACAAACACTGACTGATGGAGACAGAGGGAGAGGGAGACAGAGGGAGACAGAGGGAGACAGAGGGAGAGGGCGATAGAGGGAGAGGGCGACAGAGGGAGACAGAGGGAGACAGAGGGAGAGGGAGACAGAGGGAGGGAGAGGGAGACAGAGGGAGAGGGAGCGTTTTTCCCCGTACGAATCGCACCCGTAGGCGTCCCCGTACGATTCAGCAAGTACGATCACAAATTTATGCGTGACTCCGTACGACTCGTAAAAAACACCGTACAAATCGAAAATCCATACGAATTGCAGTCGGCTGACGCACCACGCAGCGTCCGTACGTAAATAGACCGCGCCTTCCGACCCAGGAAGTACGATCCGTGTCGAACACACACCGTACGGCTCTTTTGCTACGAGAGCTCTAAACTACCGTAAACCCACACTCCGGCAAACCCGGCACCCGGTACACGACAAGCAAGACATGAACGCCATCATCCGTGTCATCCCTATCCTGTACGCCCACCACCTCGTATATAGAAACCAACGACGGCGCAGAAGGTGAGTACAACGAACTCCAACATACCTGTACGTGTTGCCACTCGGGCACATCTCCATTGCACGACTGTCATGTCTGGGTACGTTGCACCACACACTCCCGCACATCACTAGTGTAATACGGATAGAGGCCGCACCAACGTCATTGACCACGGGGTACGTTACGTCACCGCACATCACTAGTGTAATACGGAGACGTACCGCACCTACGTCATCGACCACGGAGTACGGAACGTCACCGCACATCACTAGTGTAATACGGAGACGTACCGCACCTATGTCATCGACTTCGGGGTACGGTACGTCACCGCACTCCACCAGTGTTATACGTGCCGCATGTACGTCATCCAGCCCTGGGTACGGTACGTCACCGCATAACACCAGTGTAAAACGGAGACGTACCGCACCTACGTCATCGACTTCGGGGTACGGTACGTCACCGCACTCCACCAGTGTCATACGTGCCACATGTACGTCATCCAGCCCGGGGTACGGTACGTCACCGCACAACACCAGTGTAAAACGGAGACGTACCGCACCTACGTCATCGACTTCGGGGTACGGTACGTCACCGCACTCCACCAGTGTTATACGTGCCGCATGTACGTCATCCAGCCCGGGGTACGGTACGTCACCGCACAACACCAGTGTAATACGGAGACGTACCGCACCTACGTCATCGACTTCGGGGTACGGTACGTCACCGCACTCCACCAGTGTCATACGTGCCGCATGTACGTCATCCAGCTCGATGTATGTCATCCAGCTCACCGCACAACACCAGTGCAATAGACGTGTGGGACTTACGTCTGCTAAGTAATTGTATGTGTAAGTATGAGAGTGTGTGTCTGAGACCCCCCCTGGTCACCTGTGCCCAGCATCAGAGTGTGTGCATGGCTAAACCCCCCCCCACTGCCCCCCACTGCCCAGCATCAGAGTGCCCACCACTGCCCAGCATCAGAGGGCCCAGCATCAGAGTGCCCCGCATCAGAGTGCCCACCACTGCCCAGCATCAGAGTGCCCCGCATCAGAGTGCCCACCACTGCCCAGCATCAGAGTGCCCAGCAGCAGAGTGCCCACCACTGCCCAGCATCAGAGTGCCCACCACTGCCCAGCATCAGAGTGCCCAGCATCAGAGTGCCCAGCATCAGAGTGCCCACCACTGCCCAGCATCAGAGTGCCCACCACTGCCCAGCATCAGAGTGCCCAGCATCAGAGTGCCCACCACTGCCCAGCATCAGAGTGCCCAGCATCAGAGTGCCCACCACTGCCCAGCATCAGAGTGCCCACCACTGCCCAGCATCAGAGTGCCCAGCATCAGAGTGCCCCGCATCAGAGTGCCCACCACTGCCCAGCATCAGAGTGCCCAGCATCAGAGTGCCCACCACTGCCCAGCATCAGAGTGCCCAGCATCAGAGTGCCCACCACTGCCCAGCATCAGAGTGCCCACCACTGCCCAGCATCAGAGTGCCCAGCATCAGAGTGCCCCGCATCAGAGTGCCCACCACTGCCCAGCATCAGAGTGCCCACCACTGCCCAGCATCAGAGTGCCCAGCATCAGAGTGCCCCCCACTGCCCAGCATCAGAGTGCCCACCACTGCCCAGCTCGTACATCAAAAACATACCATTGTCAACCTCATTACCCTCAGGAGATAGACACATTTTAGTATACCTAAATGTGAACATCACACCAGCTCCCAGGCACCCAGCAGTCACAGACATCATCACACAAACTACAAATCTGAAAAGCAAAAATTAGCTTTATTCAGCGGAATCACAAAATAAAAGCAAATGAGAGTCCTCGCTCATTAAAGGCCAATGGCCAGTCCAATAGAGTCTCAGCAATAGTTTGTGCCTCCATGGGTGTCATCTCACCCAAACCTGCCTGCACATGGCGTTTAATCAACTGTGCTGACTACGGGGGCACCATCTGTTGAATCCTCCGGCACCGCATGGACAGGAGAGGGAAGGACAGGTGGAGTGGGTGCAGGTGTAGTGGATTCATCCACACAGGTTGGGGCATCGCAGAAAGTAGAATCAAAAACCTGGCTGCACACCTCAGCCAGGGCGGAAAAACTACCACCTGAACCCGGGGACACATTGGGGGTGGAGGTACAGGGCTGTGAGTCAGTCCTACTTGGTGTGTGGATGCGTGTGTGAGGTGTCTCCCCTCTCCCTGTGGGTGTGCCTACTTGCCCTTGAGACTGTGTGCGTGGAGCTTTGAGCTTCTTATGCTGTGTGTGTGCGCTGGGTGTGTCTGACCTGTGGCGTGTGCGTGTATGCTGTGTAGGTATGTGAGAGGCAGAGGTGGATGGCTCGGAAGGATGGGGGGGGGACAGATGCTGCTGGGTGTACATAGCTGCCGTCAGTGTTGATTCAATGGCAGCCACACTCCGACGCAGATCAGACATGGCTGATGACATGCCCTCCATGAACGACACCACCTGTGTAATCAGTTGTGTATGTCCATGGAGGACAGACAGCATGGATGCCTGACCTACTGCAATCTGCCGGAGTAGGTCCACTGTCTCAGCACTGAGGGCAGCAGGGGACACAGGGGCAGGGGCTGCGGTGCCGGGAACAAAGGAGACACGGGGGCTAGCACGGACCCTAGGCACACCAAGGAGTGGGAGGTTGGAGATGGGACTGGAGGAGGGGAGGGCAGCCAAAGATGTATGAGTGACCATTGCTGCATATTCCCCCCCCTCCTGAGAGTCTGTCTCGGATTCGTCGGCATGGTACGAGGTGTCAGTCACATGTCGTGCGGCCTGTAGACTCTCCTCCCACTCTGTGCCACTGCCTCCCTCTGACACCTCCCAGCAGGTGGCACTGTCGGTGTGTCCCTCCGCCTGGTCCGCGCCTCTGTCTCCTCCTGATTCAGATGATGATGCTGTGAGCAAGGAGAAGAATGAAAACATATCAGTCACCTGTACACATCAGACATATCAGCTGCAAATCATATGGCCTCTTTCGTCAACATGGCATGCATCATGAGTCACATGACACATAACTCTTCATAAAGACAATTCTACTTGTGGAGAAATGTCAGAGACACAAAGCTCAATGTAAGGTAGGAGACAAGGTATAGGCAAGGAAAATACTTGTATGAGAGACACAATCATGATCCACTGCCTGACAATAGGATAGCTGATGATGCATAACAGTTCATTAGCCAACCCTGCCACCCAAATGAAGACCTGTCCATGTTTGATTCGCTTTGACTCTGTGCCACATTAGAAAAGTCCTGGGCAAACTGCCATGTGATGCCATCCTGGGACCTGAAACAAGTCTTCCATCACCTCACACTGCCATCACCGCTTTGTACATCCAAAGTCACATTGTGTGGCAAACCATCAATACTATGTACAAAGAACATGCCACAGATGTTGAGAATATGCACACACGCACTGCCCAGTGTAAGTATGCAGAAGTCCAAAAAATAGCACATGTACATTGTGCACCTGCAGCTAACACAAGATAATTAGAAAGTGTACCATGGACAAAGGCCACTGAGGCTGACTTGTGCACAAAACACTTGTTGAGACTCAAGAACAGTGCCACAATATGAAGAAGGGCAGACATAGTGCACATGTGGTGCTACATCTAAGGTACGAACAGGTGTCACATACCCCCCTACAACATGAAGATGTGCAAAGGAAGATGCAACTTGAGACACTGCACCATAGGAGTACATGTCAAAAACAAGCATTAGCCAAAGCAAACCTCTACTGTGGAGTAGGGCAAGGCATGTAAAGAAGCAGCTGCTGACAGAGGGACAATCGAATTCCAATGCATGAACTGCCTGTCTGACCACACCATTCAAACTATGGGAGTGTGACCATGCCTTAGAGCTCTTCAGGTACCATTTCTCACACACATGACTACAAACAGACATGTACCTACCCCCTTCGTGCTGCTGTCCCTCCTGCAACTGCCTATGGAGGTCTGGGAACACCACTTCCAGGACCCGGAGCATGTTGGGGGTGAGTTGGCGGCTGCCGCCATGCCGGCGTGGAGCTTCCAGCTTCAGCTGGACTCGGGCGATGCGGCGGCTCCAGCACCGGATGTCCTGCCACCTCTTCTTTATGTTTCGAAGCCTCCTGCGAGGCCCCCCTCTCTCCGGACAGCCCTGGCGATGTCCACCCAGATTTCACCCTTCTCATACGCAGATACCTGTCACAAATGTAAAGTTACAGAACATCAGTATACCTGGTGCATGTTCCCAAGACACCCATATGTCCACAAAATACATGATGACAATAGGGCAACGTATGGCACACACATTAGCATCATTGTCCAGGAGTATGTGGCCTGTGTGCTAACACAACTGCTTAGCATGACATTGAAAATCTACAGATTACATGAGGGCTGTAAAACACTCTTTGAGCATGACACTCACTGAACAAGATATGTTATGTCTGGGTGCAATGCAGCACGTGACATGCTGTCACACACCACACTACAACAAATAACTCTCTTCTAACAACACTGTGCACCCTGGCACTCACTCACAACAACATTGCATCTATCCACTATTACTACACAGTGGCTATGATGTCACACACACAACAGGTGCACACTCAAAGGTATTGCACACATCACTCACCTGATCCTCTGGTCTCCCATACAGCTTGCTGAAGTTTGGCAGGAGGGCATCCAGAAGGGCCTTGTTCTCACCATCAGTGAATGCAGGTGCCCTCTCCATGTTCAGCTAATCAGGGCCAGAGGATTCAGAGACAGCAGCTGTGGTTAGCACACCAATGTTGTGCAGGCAAGTGCCCTCCCACAGCCACATGCTGCCTTATATCTGTGCTGCAGAGGGTCTGTGAGTCCAAGGAGTAGTGTGTGATAGGCCACCATAATTTGCATCCTATGTTCCATCCAATCACATCACACCTAAGCCCATGACACACATATGCATGGTTTGAAAATAGAGCCAGAGCTGAACAACAACTTTCGCAACATTGTATACTTTTTCCAAACTGATTCTTCCAGGACACCTGTAGGAGTGTAAAAAAACTCCGTATCCATGACAACCTGGTTGCATTTTGAACAGTACACTGTTCCCCCAGTTGTTCCCTATGCATTTTTTAAAATTCACACCCAAGTACGGTGACATTGCCATTGCCAATGCTACACATTGAATGGTGTCACGATGCGTACACACGCACGTACCATTGGGGTACGCTTAGCTCGCGTAGAGCCCAAATGCGACAGGGAAACGAGGCCGACGCACGTACCATTGGGGTACGCTTAGCTCGCGTACAGCCGAAATGCGATAGGGAAACGATGCGTACACAGGCACGTACCATTGGGGTACGCTCAGCTCGCGCAGAGCCTAAAGGCGATAGGGAAACGATGCGTACACAGGCACGTACCATTGGGGTACGCTCAGCTCGCGCAGAGCCTAAAGGCGATAGGGAAACGATGCGTACACAGGCACGTACCATTGGGGTACGCTCAGCTCGCGCAGAGCCTAAAGGCGATAGGGAAACGATGCGTACACAGGCACGTACCATTGGGGTACGCTCAGCTCGCGCAGAGCCTAAAGGCGATAGGGAAACGATGCGTACACAGGCACGTACCATTGGGGTACATTGTGTCAGACATGGTCAAGTGAACGATTGTGTAGGCTGCGTCCCTGTCCACCTTCATGTCACCATTGGCAGAGTCACACTAGGAAATCACACAGCAGGGATGTAGTCTACACTCATGTCGACCATGTGGATGCATACATCAGCATGGCACACATACATCAGTATGTGCCAGGTTTGGCAGACATTGAAGAAGCACAGGGATTGTGACCCTGTGCCTCAGTTGATGTGTGAATAGCTTGCACAACATGTCATCATTCATGATGCACATGTGCATCACATGCATTCAACAATTTCAACACGATTAACGTCTGCAACATGTAGCGAGGCACATGAACACTCGAATGGGCCACAATTCAGTACAGGGAACTGGCACATGATGACAGGAACATGCCCACTGTCACAGAGGTGTCATAGCCGCACAGCATGACCCTGTGTGACCACGTCATGTGTGTGCCATGTGCTACATTGTGCATGCTGTTAGCATATGCCATGAACAGGTCAGTAAAGTATTACTCACCTCAGAAAATCCCCACATGTCATCCTGGACATGGCAATTTCCGTAATACCGTACACTTGTGTGTTGGTGTGTAAATCCTCTGGCTCTGCAAGTATCCTTGGTGTTGTGTCTGCCCTGATGACGTTATCTGAGTAGTCATATGTCACCTCTGCGTCCACACGTCAGGTCCTCTGTTTGTTTCTCAACACCAACGCAGGTCCGGTCTAAGTTAAAGCTTACACATTTTGTACCCTAAATCATTGTACTAACACTTCAGAACATTTATCTTTTATTGTCATACTCAAGACCGTGCCAATAGGGATGTCACTTACAAAGCCTGTGAGGAATGAAAAGGCCTCATGTTGGTGAGTGACCCTCACCGTCTGTGTCTCCACGGTTTTCACGTCAGGCACAACAACAAGAGCTGCTGCAATTGCGGGGACCTGACATATGAATCCAGGTGTGATATGTCCCACAAGCCACTTAGACTCCAGCAGTTGGCACAGCACCACAATAGCTCATGGTTGGGATGTAGGACCAGTGCATGTGTGTGGGTGTGGAGACATGTGGGCCCCTCATTAGTACATCATTCCCCAGGGCAAACTCGTCAGGTAAACAACAAAAGTCAGAGATGTGTAATTGCATTGACAAATAACCACGATGCAAGTGCAATGCTGCATGGGATTAGGGTGACGGCGACCACACGGCTCCATCAGAATAGCAGCCATCGTAGCCAGCACCACGACCTATGGTCCCAGCCCTGCATGTGACACAGGAGGAGTAAGTGCACTCATGTCCATGATGTCCCTCACCCCGCCCACTGACTCCGCATCAGCTTCTGGCCCACCGTACCCGTCAGGGGGCAGTTGCGCCTCTGTTGATATGCCCCTGATGCCATCATTCGCTGAGTGACGGACGCAGGCGGTGCATACGTCCCAGAACCGCTGTGACAGACATGATCGGAATGTTCATCCTGGTCCCCGCTGGTTCTACTCACAACCTCACTGCCAGATCTCCCCCAGGTGTCAGCCGTGGCGCCATTCTGGGGTGGTGCTGGCCCCGATACCACACACTGTACGGCTCCGCCGTGGTAACTGTGTGGCAGAACACCGCTCTTAATGCTGCATGGGAATGTAAACATCAATGAGCTGGCCACACCTCATTACAATAGGCACTAATGAGTATTGGGAGGGTCAAGAAGACCCACTGGCACGTGAGTGTCAGTCCCAACACCACAGGACAGGTGGACTGGGGGATGCGAGTGTTGTGGACACCTAGCCAGACACAGGTGATGTCTCAACTCAAAAGATGTATTTGGATGATTGGGCAACGTTCAGTGTAGTGTTTATGTGGGCGGTTGGAACCATGGCCGTTCATCTCCCTGTTGCTGCGGTGAGGACCAACTTGTCACTCAGGTCCTTCAACTACACTAACGCTACGCTGAGCCTCTGCAGGCCTATCTTGATGAGAGTACTGTATGTATATTTGCAAGCATGTACAGCCACGCAGCATGTTTGTCTGTACATAGGCACGTTGTCAGACCCCCACTGCCCTACCCGGACTGACCATGTTCCCTGTCCTACCACCCCATCCCAGGAAGCATCTGCATGCAGCCCTCAAAACCACAGAACACATTCCCGTTACCTACGCTGTAGAGGGTATCCAAGAGGTACAGGCACTACGCAAAGATGTCATCATCCTCCCTGACTCTGGGAGTGATGTTTAGCTACTTGACATGCATCTTTGCCTGCTACCCACACTCTCTGTGGGATATGTTTGTGTAACAGCTGCCAGTGTATGCGTTGTAGGTACGGCCAAAACGTGGCCACGCCCTTGTCGGATGCCAATCAACAACACTAGTTTTGTTCCAGTGTGGCCTGGATAGCCACCACTCACTGGTCAGATCGATGACACCCAGGGAGACTAATTAGTCCAAAGCTATGTATGTATTGAAACGTGACACTTTGCTACTGCCTACTGTTCCTTACAGATATTGGTTTACAAAAGGTAAGTAACTAGTCCTTGAAAGTACTGTGCATCTGCTGTAGGAGCATCTATGTTGTGTCCTTGCTGTGATGGCAGGGTGACTAATGTACACACACCATGCCATGTGTGTTAATGACCCGTTCACATGTGTGATGGCATCACAGACCGTCAGTGACAAATGTAATTATCATGCTGTATGATGATGGTCATGTAATTGTCACTGAAAGTACACACCGCGACATGACTAAGGCTGAACAGTGCAAATGATTGCACATGTGGTGTGTGTGTGTATTGCAGTCTGCCCTCTGGGTGTGCAGACAACCTCCTACTGACATTGACATGACGTGTCTCACTGACATGATACATTGTCATGGTCACTAAGACCTTTACATCTGAAGGCTTGTATGCATGTCACATCTATTCCACACACTACAGGTATTTTCCTTCGCCACGGAGGAGTGTGTGGGAGCTGGCATCTGTGTGTATCCCACACCACACTCCAAATTGTCTACATTATTTGAAGAAGTGTTGCTTGTGCCATGTACATTGTTATAGTCTTAGTCAGACAGTTGTAGACATATCCTTAAAATTGTGTCTTGCAGGGCACCCCCTCTGGAAAGGCCGTTGCCTGACTTGGAAGCCATGAGGGAGCGCAACTGCATCCGTCGATATCGCTTCGGCCGACAGTTGATCAAGGACCTGACGGGCAGGCTTGAGGCTCACCTACAACCACGCCACAGGTATCCAGGTGCACTGACACCCAAGGTAAAGGTGATGGCAGCCCTCCATTTCTTTGCCACAGGTACCTTCCAATTTACCATAGCTGATGTGGGAGGGATGTCTCAGACCATGTTTAGCCGGGTATTGGGTGATGTTTTGGGAGCAATGTTGCTCCACCTTGATGAATTCATTACATTCCCTACTCCAGAAGAGTTGACAGATGTCAAGGGGGAATTCTATGCCCTGGGCCGTATGCCACATGTAATTGGTGCAATTGATGGTACACATGTTACTCTTGTCCCACCACAGGCTCAGGAGCAAGCGTATCGCAACAGGAAACACTACCACTCGATAAATGCCCTGGTGGTGTGTCTTGCCAACATGATTATCTCACATGTTTGTGCACGTTATCCAGGATCATGCCACGATGCTTTCATCATGAGGCGTAGCAGGGTACCACAGATGATGCTGCAGCTGCACAACCACCGGGCATGTCTAGTTGGTGAGTATACACTGTGAGCTCTGTATGTCAGTATGTCACAACTTCATGATCTGCATCATATGATTCACTCTTGTACATGATGTCAAATTGCAGGAGACGCTGGATATCCAAACATGCCGTGGCTAATGACTCCGCTACGCAACCCCAGGACAGCTGCAGACCAGCGTTACAACAATGCACATGTGAAGACCAGGCAGGTGATCGAACGGACCTTTGGACTCCTGAAGAGCCGCTTCAGGTGCCTGGACAAGACAGGCGGAGCCCTCCAATACAGCCCACGCAAGGTGTGTGACATCTTCACCGTGTGCTGCATGCTACACAACATGGCAGTGGAGAAGGCTGTGCCACTCTACCTGGATCCTGATGAGCTGGAACATCTGCCCGTTGAGGATGAAGGCCTTGGCCAGGATGCCAGTGATGAGGAGGGTGAAGATGATATCCGCGGTCACCTCATCCGCAACTTCTTTTCATGATGGTGAGTCCTTTCATCTTTTAAGTAAAAGATGGACTATAGAGTAGCATGGGTAGCATGCTGTGTATGCAACAGACTGTAAGCAAGATCACTTGGATGTGTGTTGTGCTGTGTCACATGTTCAGTTGTAATGCTACACACATACGTGCTATGAGTGCACTCGGAATGTACAGGTGTCATACTACATCTGGCTATTCAACAGACATTGACAAAATGACATTATACCGAACGTGACCCCTTGTGTGCCACTCTCATCCACAGCTCGCCCTGCCTGTTGTCCGTTGGGGTACATCGTGGTCATCCTGCTACTGCTCATTATGATTGCAACGTCAGCCACATCAACGGAGCATGCTTGAACATGTGGAGAAGTCAATTTGGGTAAGGACTCATATGAGGCTGTTTAGCGTTGGTATGTGTAGAAATGTGTGGTATATGTTCATGTGCATGTGGTGTCATCTTGCATACATGCTACTCCATTATGTACCTCATGACATGTATGGCCACTCCCATGACAGGATAGTCACCCCTTCTGTCATCTGTTGTACTTTGATACTCTGGTGAATGCATCAATGTGTGTAGACATTGCCACAGCAACATTGCACATACCATGGCCTGACATTGTGTCAGAGGTCACAACCACGGACTCTGTGGGGGATTGCAGCCTCACTGTGTGCATTAGAATGTGACTGGATCCTCACCTCCAGCTTGTGGGCCAGTCCAGTGTGATTACCATGAAACCATGTGGTGTTGGTGTTGGTGTTGCCCAGTGTATGTTCCACATCTTAAGACAACTGTCCTGTGAATCAGTTAACATGGATGCATTGCCCCTTGCAGCAGTATATCATGTCACTGTCATGTCGTTACCTCAGTGCAGGTTGAGAATACTGCTACGCCAGCCTTCACAGTGAGTAGCCGTGATGTTTAGATGCACATGATGCCATGTATGTTTAGCATGACAAAGTAAAAAGTGTGAAAGATGCATATGTGAATTTCTGTGTAGCACCAGTGGAGTGCGGTCATTCACATGAATCTCTGGTCGCCGGCACCATGACTGTGCTATGGTAGGGTCTGATTATGTAGCTTGGATGGACATCACTTGCACGTAATATTTTTCGTACATGCATATCATGTTTAGCATTGTGATGCATACTTGACACGCCAGAAGACTGGCTACAGAGTGCCTTCATTGCATGTCGATCATTAGCTTCCTCATCATATGTGATACTAACAGCTGTAGTGGATTTGCTCAAGTTAGCCTACAGGGCCCTTATGGCTAACCAATATCACATACAGACTTTAGAGTTAGCGGTAGTTGGATTTCCATATGTTTCCATTTGTTACTGAGGTCTACCTCATCTGTGCCTGGGAATGTGTTCATACTACATAGATCTTTTTGCATGGGTGCTCACTTGTGAGCGTTACACATGACTCTAATGGATGACAGACTGTCCCAGTTTTTATGTGTCTGTGTCACAGCATCGAATCTGATGTGATGGCATGATTAATCATCATTATTTGTCACCAGACAGTACACTTCACAGGTGTGACTGGTACAGTGTAGCTAATGAGGTTTTTGAAGTGTCTGTGACATGAGAATGTTGTCCTAATGCTTAATTGCCTCTGTTTCAGGTCTCCCTCCCAGCAGTTCCATCCTCTCCTTCCCTCGCCTGATCACCCTTTTGTGTCTGTTGTTTGTACTCAGACCAATGGGCTATTTGGAGGTGGAACCCTTAGAGCATCACACCAGTCTGATGAAGAAAGGTACGGCCAGTCGTTGACAGCCTTGTAGGTATTCGTAATGCGGCATTACAGGTGACATCATGATTAGTGTAAATTGGACTTATTGACAATGCACATGTATGATTGTGAAAGCTCCATGGGCTCACAATGTAGATTATCATGTTGTGCATGACGTCTGACTCCTACAGAATATAGTGCCTGCTTGTGGCTCTACACACATGTCCGTCTTACGTGCACATATACTATTTTGAACGTAGTTACCTCATGCTTGTTAGGTGTGTAACTGTATATTGACCACACGCATGGGGTGGGAGAAGGCTAGAATACTATGTTGTGTGTGAGGTACATGTCTTTGTTGGTGCAGTTTTCCTTTGAACATACTAGCTCTTGTATACACCTGCAGACGCTGTGTGTCTTGTGCCCCACTTGACCGTAAGGGCCCTGATCCACTGACTGCGATGTGTGGTGATTACTGTGCCATTTAGTTGTCAGTGATCCTGAGTGAGGCAGACACTCCTGCCTTCACATCCACATGTCACTTTGTGCATTGCGGCTGCCCTTGTGTTATGTGTTTGTTTAGCAATTGGTCACACCCCTCCTGCCGTCATGTATTCACTCATTGCTGCAGCTGCATACACAGCCAACATGCAGCGCACACTATCCAGGAACACAGACACCTACAGGATGACCCTCCTTCCATCCATTAATAGAGCATGCTCCGGCCACCCTACACACAGACAACACCAGACATTCACCCTCGTGCTATGAAAATGCTGTGTACTCAGCCATAGCTGCTGCTATGCATGTGTGTGCAACACATACTGGCACAACTATGCAGATTCACATGACATTGGGTCTACGTACCACCAGGTCATGTGGCGTGTCCAACACACACACACCTTACATAGGCACAATATTGTACAGTGTTAGCTTGTCAACACCACTAGATCCGAAAACTGTTAGCTTACAGTCACGTGCCAGAACACAACATGCTCACACCACTTCAACATTGCTGTCACAGTCAGTCAAGTTGGCACATGGGACACACACCATGACCCTGTCTCTTGGGTGTGGTGTGATTTGGCCGTTCCGGGGTTGCTATTTGTCTGATGTGTGTCGTTTTTCTGTATGCGTTGCTCCCAGTACAGTAGTATAGTACTTGTAGCTCCATAGGGGTAGGTCACCTAATCTGGTGTGCTTGTGTAGAGTGCTCCAGCCCATTGCCCACAGTCTGTCCTGCCACCGTAATCCTGTGCGGCATTAATCACATACACAGTAATGCATCATGCTGATGGTAGCTCACATACCTGAGGACACAGTTGTAGGTACTCCCTACATGGACTACTACTTTTGTGACACTGACATGTACTCCTCAAAGTGACTCTCCTGGGCCTGCCTGTGCTAGCAGTATTGGGATTCAATCCCCCCTCCAGCATTGACTGTCCCACACAGGTGTGTCTTACCATCCATGTATGTAGTTTGTGGAAATTTCTGGCCAATGTGTGTCCTCACTCAGATTCTGATCCAAGTGTGTGGATGACTGCTGTTTGTTGTATACCTTGCATTTATGACATTTGCTGACACATATACATGTTTGCTGTTTCAAAGATTACTCACCAAATGCGTATGATGTATAAATTATTTATTGGGTGCTCTAGTGCATGAAACGTGAATAGGTGCTGTACAGAAAGGGGGGGAATCCAAAATTCACTGCTGGAGATGAGATGCCTTACTGTTTCAGTCAACAGAGTCCAGCCCACAGTGCCTGACATCATTGGGCAGACTGGGACCAGCAAGTCCATGTGGGAGAGTCTCATAGGGGATGCTGTTGCACCCAGGGGCTATATGCCAGGTCCAGTGTCCTGGGAGAAGTCCATGGGCCACAGGCCCTCAACGTCTTCGGCGTGGACGACCCACCTTCCTTGGGGGACCCTCATGTGCAGGCATGGACGATGCATGGGACGCTACGTCAGAGGGTTCATCCTCCTCCCTCTCCTCCCTCCCTGTGGCTGGTGTTGCACTTTGCCGTGATGTTGCTGGCCTTGTGACACAGGGAGGGGGCTGCATGTTGGCAGCCATCTGACGTAGCACATGGACAATGTCCCTATGCACCATCAAGAGCTGAGCCTGGTGTGCCTCCACCCGTCCATAATGCAGGTCTTGCCTGGCTATTTGCTCTGCCTGCTGTTCTTTGAGCTGGTTGAGGGTCTCCGCAAGCTGGCTTACCTCACTGGTGTCCCGCCGGTATGCCTCAAGGATGTTACCGAGTTCAGCCATACCGGTCCCTGCAGCTGACTGCCCAGATTCTCGCCTCCGCCTTGCGCCACTCCCACCACCCTGACCCACATGAGCACGGCCTGCGCTTGTGGGCACATCCGATCGACGGGCCCCCCGAGTGCTGGGAGGGTGGAGGTTGTCACCAACCTCAGGGGCGCCCGACAAAGGGTGTCCCTCATTTTCAGACTGGCTCGATTGTGAATCATGGGCAGGGCTCTGACCTGTCTGCTGGGATGTGGTGGGAATAGGTCCGGTGGTTGGCAGAGATGTAGCTGGTATAGTTGCTGCAGGGGTTTTGGATCCAGAGGAGCCAGGTTGGCTGGGGTCATCCACAGTGCGTTGAGGGACGGCGCTGGCGGTGGGGTCTGGGTCCTGCTGAGCCTGGGACTGGGATCCTTGGCCCCCCTGGCTGGGGGGGAGATCCGCACGTTGCCCTGTGTGTGGGAGAGAGAGAGACACTGTTAGGGCTATATCAAGTGACATGTGGTTTGGTTATCCATTATCAGCATCACTGTTCCACAAGCTATACATAGTTGACATTGTACAGTTGTGTATTTAGTGGTAGAAAAAACAATAGTACGATGGGGTATATACATTCTTCCAATCTCTTGACAATGACTGACACAGCCATTGCTGTGTCTTGTGTTGCCGGCACCACACGTGTAAAGCATTTGTAAGTTTCACGCAACATCCTGGATGTGGTGAAAATTCTTATGTGTGCGTCAAGCATGCACAGAGTTTAGATGCAGCATGTTGATGTAAGAGACAGAGCATCATTATTTAGCATGTCAGCGACTACTTTGGATGTCTTTTGCTGTTCCATGCTGGCCAAACAATGCCAACACCGCTGGACCTGTACACCCACTTGGAGATCATGGCTTTAGAACTTGGCACTTCTCTGAGACGCATCACCTTGTCAATACCCATGTCCATGTTGGTACTTATGTACATCCACAAAGGTAATGAGATGGGGCACTAGCTTTTTTAGAGGGGCACAATGGACTGGAGCTTCTGTTATGTGCATGTAAGAGTTGTATGCATATTCATATGAGTACGTGTTTTGTTGTGGTACATGGCAATTGGGACAGTGTTGCAATACAACGCCTGTCCCCCGGGGATGAGTTTCTGTAAGGGGTGTGTACAACAGGCCATGCTATTACTTTGTTTGCGAATTGCAAGCGTCCATTGTTCATGTTTTGGCTGTCCCCTCATGTGGTATGCTGCCATTATGTTGGATTTGTGTTGGTGCACAGGATGTGTGACCTTGTCCTGATGTTTGTGTTGGCAATGAGCACAGGAGGGACTTGTGCTGCCTACACCTGTGCCCATTGTGTACTATAGAGCTTTCTGAGATGTGTGTCCTGACACAGTACAGTGTTGACAGCAAATGGTGGGTGACTTACAGGCACATAGCAGATGCTTGCTGGTACTTGTGAGACATCCCTTAACATTCAGCTCTATGGAGTTTGTGAGGCCTGTGCAGTGCTTGTGTGCAACTGTGTGTGTGCCCCAGGGATGTGCGTTGAGGTGACCGAGGGACAAACACTGACTGATGGAGACAGAGGGAGAGGGAGACAGAGGGAGACAGAGGGAGAGGGCGACAGAGGGAGAGGGCGACAGAGGGAGACAGAGGGATACAGAGGGAGAGGGAGACAGAGGGAGGGAGAGGGAGACAGAGGGAGAGGGAGACAGAGGGAGAGGGAGACAGAGGGAGAGGGCGACAGAGGGAGAGGGCGACAGAGGGAGAGGGCGACAGAGGGAGAGGGCGACAGAGGGAGACAGAGGGAGACAGAGGGAGAGAGAGACAGAGGGAGACAGAGGGAGAGGGAGAGGGCGACAGAGGGCGACAGAGACAGAGGGCGAGACAGGGATGGAGACAGGTAGATTGTGCTTGCTCTCTTGCTACACTGCCTTACTTTGTCACAAAATGATGCATCTCTGAAAGGTGTGTCAGCAAAATGTTAATATTTAGCAGCTGTGGTCTAGTATCTTGTGTGATCTTTACCTATCCCTGTGCATTGGGCATTATGCTTGTGTGTGTCCCTGGGACATATGGCATGAGAGCAGCCTCTTACCCTACACATTGCACCCTATGTGCCTCCCCCTTGCAACTACCACCATTTGGTTGTGTACTGCTTGGAGTCATGGCCACCCACCCCATGCTGCTGGGCACTGTAGTTAGTCTACCCATGTAAGTTGTGTTTTTTGTACACTCACCAGACTCAATGGCTCCTTCTATTCCATGTACTCCCACCGCTGGCAGTAGGACCATGACCTTCTCCTCCCAGGGCTGGTATACAGGAGGTCTGCGGGGACCACCGCCTCCAGTGTGGTGTGCATTGGCGTAATCCTGTGCCATCTTTTTCTTCATCATCCTCCGCAGATCGTACCACCTGGACTGGCAATCATCCCTGGTGCGTCTGATGGGTGCAACAGCATTGACCCGGTCTACAATCCTCTCCCACAGGCGTGTTCTTTCTGCCAGGCTGGTCTGTCTGACCAATGAGCCAAACAGCTGCGGCTCAACTCTGATGACTTCATCAGTAAGTATCTCCATCTCCGGGTTAGTGAATTTTGGATTCTTGTGTGCGGTCATGGTGTGTAGTGTTTGTGATTGAGCGGTTGATGGTGTGTATGAATGAGGGTGTTTGGGTCAGAATGTGAAGGGGGTGGTGTGGGTGTAGATGAGATAGGGTGTATGTGTGAAGGTATGTGTCTGCAATAGTTTGTGTGCTCTCAGTTTCCTCGCAAGAATGGGTATGTTGCAAAGGATGATAGTTTGTATGTGTGGTCCCTTTTATTGGTCAAATGGTTGGTGTGGCTTAATTTTAATTGTAGGTGTGGGTGTTATATGGGGTGGGTGTTGGTGTTGTCCTCTGTTTGGCTGCTTGGCTGTGACCAGGACATTGATTGTCAAAGGTGTGTACACAGGAGACATGTTCAGTGTGGTAGTGCGACTCGTTAGCAAGGTCCTTGTGGTCGTTTTGGTGTTGGCGTTATGTGTGCTTGCGGTACTTGTGCGTGCGAGTGAGTAGTACGGACCGTTGGCGGGTGGGGGTGTTCGCGTAGGCTTGGCCGAGGGGTGTGCGTGTCGTACTTGTGCGTGCGAGTGAGTAGTACGGACCGTTGGCGGGTGGGGGTGTTCGCGTAGGCTTGGCCGAGGGGTGTGCGTGTCGTACTTGTGCGTGCGAGTGAGCAGTACGGACCGTTGGCGGGTGGGGGTGTTCGCGTAGGCTTGGCCGAGGGGTGTGCGTGTCGTACTTGTGCGTGCGAGTGAGCAGTACGGACCGTTGGCGGGTGGGGGTGTTCGCGTAGGCTTGTTGGGGGGGTGCGTGTCGTACTTATGCGTGCGAGTGAGTAGTACGGACCGTTGGCGGGTGGGGGTGTTCGCGTAGGCTTGGCCGAGGGGTGTGCGTGTCGTACTTGTGCGTGCGAGTGAGTAGTACGGACCGTTGGCGGGTGGGGGTGTTCGCGTAGGCTTGGCCGAGGGGTGTGCGTGTCGTACTTGTGCGTGCGAGTGAGCAGTACGGACCGTTGGCGGGTGGGGGTGTTCGCGTAGGCTTGTTGGGGGGGTGCGTGTCGTACTTGTGCGTGAGAGTGAGTAGTACGGACCGTTGGCGGGTGGGGGTGTTCGCGTAGGCTTGGCCGAGGGGTGTGCGTGTCGTACTTGTGCGTGCGAGTGAGCAGTACGGACCGTTGGCGGGTGGGGGTGTTCGCGTAGGCTTGTTGGGGGGGTGTGCATGTCGTACTTGTGCGTGCGAGTGAGCAGTACGGACCGTTGGCGGGTGGGGGTGTTCGCGTAGGCTTGGCCGAGGGGTGTGCGTGTCGTACTTGTGCGTGCGAGTGAGTAGTACGGACCGTTGGCGGGTGGGGGTGTTCGCGTAGGCTTGTTGGGGGGGGTGCGTGTCGTACTTGTGCGTGCGAGTGAGTAGTACGGACCGTTGGCGGGTGGGGGTGTTCGCGTAGGCTTGGCCGAGGGGTGTGCGTGTCGTACTTGTGCGTGCGAGTGAGCAGTACGGACCGTTGGCGGGTGGGGGTGTTCGCGTAGGCTTGTTGGGGGGGGGGTGCGTGTCGTACTTGTGCGTGCGAGTGAGTAGTACGGACCGTTGGCGGGTGGGGGTGTTCGCGTAGGCTTGGCCGAGGGGTGTGCGTGTCGTACTTGTGCGTGCGAGTGAGCAGTACGGACCGTTGGCGGGTGGGGGTGTTCGCGTAGGCTTGTTGGGGGGGTGTGCGTGTCGTACTTGTGCGTGCGAGTGAGCAGTACGGACCGTTGGCGGGTGGGGGTGTTCGCGTAGGCTTGGCTGAGGGGTGTGCGTGTCGTACTTGTGCGTGCGAGTGAGTAGTACGGACCGTTGGCGGGTGGGGGTGTTCGCGTAGGATTGGCCGAGGGGTGTGCGTGTCGTACTTGTGCGTGCGAGTGAGCAGTACGGACCGTTGGCGGGTGGGGGTGTTCGCGTAGGCTTGGCCGAGGGGTGTGCGTGTCGTACTTGTGCGTGCGTTTGAGTAGTACGGGCCGTTGGCGGGTGGGGGTGTTCGCGTAGGCTTGGCCGAGGGGTGTGCGTGTCGTACTTGTGCGTGCGAGTGAGTAGTACGGACCGTTGGCGGGTGGGGGTGTTCGCGTAGGCTTGGCCGAGGGGTGTGCGTGTCGTACTTGTGCGTGCGAGTGAGCAGTACGGACCGTTGGCGGGTGGGGGTGTTCGCGTAGGCTTGGCCGAGGGGTGTGCGTGTCGTACTTGTGCGTGCGAGTGAGCAGTACGGACCGTTGGCGGGTGGGGGTGTTCGCGTAGGCTTGTTGGGGGGGTGCGTGTCGTACTTGTGCGTGCGAGTGAGTAGTACGGACCGTTGGCGGGTGGGGGTGTTCGCGTAGGCTTGGCCGAGGGGTGTGCGTGTCGTACTTGTGCGTGCGAGTGAGTAGTACGGACCGTTGGCGGGTGGGGGTGTTCGCGTAGGCTTGGCCGAGGGGTGTGCGTGTCGTACTTGTGCGTGCGAGTGAGCAGTACGGACCGTTGGCGGGTGGGGGTGTTCGCGTAGGCTTGGCCGAGGGGTGTGCGTGTCGTACTTGTGCGTGCGAGTGAGCAGTACGGACCGTTGGCGGGTGGGGGTGTTCGCGTAGGCTTGTTGGGGGGGTGCGTGTCGTACTTGTGCGTGAGAGTGAGTAGTACGGACCGTTGGCGGGTGGGGGTGTTCGCGTAGGCTTGGCCGAGGGGTGTGCGTGTCGTACTTGTGCGTGCGAGTGAGCAGTACGGACCGTTGGCGGGTGGGGGTGTTCGCGTAGGCTTGTTGGGGGGGTGTGCGTGTCGTACTTGTGCGTGCGAGTGAGCAGTACGGACCGTTGGCGGGTGGGGGTGTTCGCGTAGGCTTGGCCGAGGGGTGTGCGTGTCGTACTTGTGCGTGCGAGTGAGTAGTACGGACCGTTGGCGGGTGGGGGTGTTCGCGTAGGCTTGTTGGGGGGGGTGCGTGTCGTACTTGTGCGTGCGAGTGAGTAGTACGGACCGTTGGCGGGTGGGGGTGTTCGCGTAGGCTTGGCCGAGGGGTGTGCGTGTCGTACTTGTGCGTGCGAGTGAGCAGTACGGACCGTTGGCGGGTGGGGGTGTTCGCGTAGGCTTGTTGGGGGGGGGGTGCGTGTCGTACTTGTGCGTGCGAGTGAGTAGTACGGACCGTTGGCGGGTGGGGGTGTTCGCGTAGGCTTGGCCGAGGGGTGTGCGTGTCGTACTTGTGCGTGCGAGTGAGCAGTACGGACCGTTGGCGGGTGGGGGTGTTCGCGTAGGCTTGTTGGGGGGGTGTGCGTGTCGTACTTGTGCGTGCGAGTGAGCAGTACGGACCGTTGGCGGGTGGGGGTGTTCGCGTAGGCTTGGCTGAGGGGTGTGCGTGTCGTACTTGTGCGTGCGAGTGAGTAGTACGGACCGTTGGCGGGTGGGGGTGTTCGCGTAGGATTGGCCGAGGGGTGTGCGTGTCGTACTTGTGCGTGCGAGTGAGCAGTACGGACCGTTGGCGGGTGGGGGTGTTCGCGTAGGCTTGGCCGAGGGGTGTGCGTGTCGTACTTGTGCGTGCGTTTGAGTAGTACGGGCCATTGGCGGGTGGGGGTGTTCGCGTAGGCTTGGCCGAGGGGTGTGCGTGTCGTACTTGTGCGTGCGAGTGAGTAGTACGGACCGTTGGCGGGTGGGGGTGTTCGCGTAGGCTTGGCCGAGGGGTGTGCGTGTCGTACTTGTGCGTGCGAGTGAGCAGTACGGACCGTTGGCGGGTGGGGGTGTTCGCGTAGGCTTGGCCGAGGGGTGTGCGTGTCGTACTTGTGCGTGCGAGTGAGCAGTACGGACCGTTGGCGGGTGGGGGTGTTCGCGTAGGCTTGTTGGGGGGGGTGCGTGTCGTACTTGTGCGTGCGAGTGAGTAGTACGGACCGTTGGCGGGTGGGGGTGTTCGCGTAGGCTTGGCCGAGGGGTGTGCGTGTCGTACTTGTGCGTGCGAGTGAGTAGTACGGACCGTTGGCGGGTGGGGGTGTTCGCGTAGGCTTGGCCGAGGGGTGTGCGTGTCGTACTTGTGCGTGCGAGTGAGCAGTACGGACCGTTGGCGGGTGGGGGTGTTCGCGTAGGCTTGGCCGAGGGGTGTGCGTGTCGTACTTGTGCGTGCGAGTGAGCAGTACGGACCGTTGGCGGGTGGGGGTGTTCGCGTAGGCTTGTTGGGGGGGTGCGTGTCGTACTTGTGCGTGCGAGTGAGTAGTACGGACCGTTGGCGGGTGGGGGTGTTCGCGTAGGCTTGGCCGAGGGGTGTGCGTGTCGTACTTGTGCGTGCGAGTGAGCAGTACGGACCGTTGGCGGGTGGGGGTGTTCGCGTAGGCTTGTTGGGGGGGTGTGCGTGTCGTACTTGTGCATGCGAGTGAGCAGTACGGACCGTTGGCGGGTGGGGGTGTTCGCGTAGGCTTGGCCGAGGGGTGTGCGTGTCGTACTTGTGCGTGCGAGTGAGTAGTACGGACCGTTGGCGGGTGGGGGTGTTCGCGTAGGCTTGTTGGGGGGGGTGCGTGTCGTACTTGTGAGTGCGAGTGAGTAGTACGGACCGTTGGCGGGTGGGGGTGTTCGCGTAGGCTTGGCCGAGGGGTGTGCGTGTCGTACTTGTGCGTGCGAGTGAGCAGTACGGACCGTTGGCGGGTGGGGGTGTTCGCGTAGGCTTGTTGGGGGGGGGGGTGCGTGTCGTACTTGTGCGTGCGAGTGAGTAGTACGGACCGTTGGCGGGTGGGGGTGTTCGCGTAGGCTTGGCCGAGGGGTGTGCGTGTCGTACTTGTGCGTGCGAGTGAGCAGTACGGACCGTTGGCGGGTGGGGGTGTTCGCGTAGGCTTGTTGGGGGGGTGTGCGTGTCGTACTTGTGCGTGCGAGTGAGCAGTACGGACCGTTGGCGGGTGGGGGTGTTCGCGTAGGCTTGGCTGAGGGGTGTGCGTGTCGTACTTGTGCGTGCGAGTGAGTAGTACGGACCGTTGGCGGGTGGGGGTGTTCGCGTAGGCTTGTTGGGGGGGGTGCGTGTCGTACTTGTGCGTGCGAGTGAGTAGTACGGACCGTTGGCGGGTGGGGGTGTTCGCGTAGGCTTGGCCGAGGGGTGTGCGTGTCGTACTTGTGCGTGCGAGTGAGCAGTACGGACCGTTGGCGGGTGGGGGTGTTCGCGTAGGCTTGTTGGGGGGGTGTGCGTGTCGTACTTGTGCGTGCGAGTGAGCAGTACGGACCGTTGGCGGGTGGGGGTGTTCGCGTAGGCTTGGCTGAGGGGTGTGCGTGTCGTACTTTTGCGTGCGAGTGAGTAGTACGGACCGTTGGCGGGTGGGGGTGTTCGCGTAGGCTTGTTGGGGGGGGGTGCGTGTCGTACTTGTGCGTGCGAGTGAGTAGTACGGACCGTTGGCGGGTGGGGGTGTTCGCGTAGGCTTGGCCGAGGGGTGTGCGTGTCGTACTTGTGCGTGCGAGTGAGCAGTACGGACCGTTGGCGGGTGGGGGTGTTCACGTAGGCTTGTTGGGGGGGGGGTGCGTGTCGTACTTGTGCGTGCGAGTGAGTAGTACGGACCGTTGGCGGGTGGGGGTGTTCGCGTAGGCTTGGCCGAGGGGTGTGCGTGTAGTATGTATTGGTGGAGCTTGCAGTGAGGCGAATGTCCCATACGAATCAATGTTGAAGCGTGAATACTTTGGCCCGTACGTATCTCGCTCAGGCATTTCGTTCCGAATCGGAATAGTGAGTTTGTACGGACTGATTACGAATCGTACGGTGGTCTGCCCGAGGCTTATTCGTACGGGTATACGAATATCAATCGTACGGATCGTAGCAAATCGTACGGAAATCAACGGTAACGGATCGGAATTCGCTGGTCGGACGGTAGTTTCCCATTCGTACGGAATCGGCTACGAATACGAATCGTACGCCGGATTTTTTTACCGGATCGGAATCGACACCTTAATATCTTTACTAATGTAGGTGTACACCAAACTTCATCCACATTTGTGCTGTTAATTCCTCTATACATGGACCTTAAGTCAGAGGCTTAAGCACTGAGCAGCTTCAATTGTTAAATCTTGCAATACGTGCAAATGATAGATCTGCTGTTGTGATGTCACTTCCTGCAGTGATGTCACTTCCTGTCACACAACCTAACTTGGAAAGTCCCCCCACTTTTTTTTTAGGACTTGTGCCCTGGTTGGACCACCACCGTGAATTCGGCAGTCCCAGGACCACCGTACTCGGAATCAAGCCCTAAGAAAGAGGTGTGTACTCCTGCAAATCTACTCCTGCTGATGGTTTCCAGGATTACTTATGACATTTTTTATGAACCCAAAAATGTGATAAATCTACTTTAAATACATGGATAAATGTGCATGAATATATTTCAGATGGTTTTTGCCAGGCTTTGCAAATTGGGTCCAGTGTCAATAGATTGAACAATAGAAGGAAAGTATGTCTCGAAATCAAGGATAATCTACAATTATTATTTTTGGTAAAATAGCAACAAAGTATATTTCGCAATGTCCTTCGTGGAGGTAGTACTCAGTGGCAACAGCATTTAAAGTTGGTGACAGCATATAGAAAAGCCAAAATCACTGCACTGATTCACCTGTGGCTCGGGCCTATAACTTGGGTTCAGGGCTTTTAACAACCGATATAGGCTTTGGCAGCGGGCTACAAAGCTTTAATATATGGCTAGATCAATCATCATCCTCATCACAGTCCCTTCTCTAAGAGGCTAGTCCTCCCGACTGGAGATAGGTGAGCATTTAACCCCTCCAAGTAGTTTTTTCTACCTTGACAACGAAGACGGGTGACTGTAGTGAAGATACACTTGTATATAAATAAGGTCTGCTCTGCAGTAGGTAGCAAGCAAGGGCAAGATGCCCAAGGCCACCAATGGTCCTGTGTTCTGCCCTGAGCGTGCCTAACTGAAGCTTGAGCAGACCTTGTGATGCCCATTTAGCTGTGGTGATCCAGCTTTACTCACTGGCACCTGACGTTATCATAGTGCATTGGTGCAAGCTTGCTATATTCCAGAGTAGGAGAATGTGCAGAGTTTATAGGTAATTTAATCTTTTAAGCAACGCATGTGCCTTGAATTGGTTTACATTGGCCAACTCTGAAGTGTGTGAGAACGAGTAGGAAACACGAAGCTGCAGAAAGTCTCTTTCTATTCAGCACCATGTTCATTCAGACTTGGAAGAGGAGGAAGAACTCGGTGCTTAATTTGTCTGCTGTTTGCCAGTGCTTCAGATCGTACCAAACACGATGACATCCTGAGAAGTACCTTGGGCTCTGGCACTTATATTTTTTCAAATTAAGCACTGGGAATTAGGTGTTCATTTGTAAGCCCTCTCCCAGGCAGTGCTTCAGCTATGATGAACAAGGCAGTGGGATGCAACTAGAAACATGGATAGGCCTCCTCCTGCCCATCGACAGAAGACTTCTGGAGAAGACAGAGATCAATATCATTCGTGGGCAACATTTAGGGGGTTGCAGCTATGACCCTTGGTTTCTCCTTTGCGACCTCTGGCACTATCCTTGCGACCCCTGTCACGGATTTCCCCGGGAACAAAGATTAAATAGGGCTCTATATGAGACTTGTTTTCTTTCCATTGTCCCAGCCCTTTGGCTCTATTCATTTTTCACTTTCAATTTTCAGGTGCATTTCATTTGCAATTTTGGAAGGGTCCACATGTGAGATACTTTCAAAATAACAAAAAAAAACACCGGCAATGTGAAAACTGACAGAGGTAAGGGGGCCTTCAGCAATCCCATTAGATGCTTCATAAGGCATCTAGGTGGGAAGCACAGTTTGTACAATGTATTTCGGTATTGATGACCCAACAACATATCTTCTGTGCAGATTTCAGCATTTTTCCAGTCTAAACAAGCCCTCAGATTTATTTGCAGGATTTTGCAAAATGTATTTCTCAATGCTTTACCGTAAATGGCCAATCAGCGAAAAGAAGAAAAACACATCTCTCTTTCTCTGCTCTCTATCACTAACATTCATCAACTATAAGCATTCTAGATTGTTACTTTGATGACATCTCCGGGGGTTTTCAGATTTGTTGAGACACCATCAGGTACATCTTAAGGATTTTGGGGTCCTGGACCAAACGTATTTTGGGGAACCCTGTTAGGAACATCTATGAATTTATGATCCAATTTCAGCTCTTTCATGCCCTCTTAGACCAGGTCAATGACAGTGCACAGGCACACTGGTCCACATTCTAAATGTGTTTACATATAATATTCAGGGATAGTGATGTGTTTTCAATATTGCAACACAACAGCAGCTCACTAATATTACTGTAAATAATCTATGACACCCTCCCATTTCTCATATGTGAGGTCCTGTTTTGAACTAAAAGAAACTTTTTTATGGATGTTGCATGACACATATACACAACATTTCTCTGAAAAATGTCTTTAATAGACTCTTACACATCAACCACAATAAAAATAAATGTAAAAGAACGGTATTTAAAACAATCTGTTTAAAGTGTTATTCATGGTCATCACGGCAAGACTCTGCAGAGCAGAGACAGCTCAATCAGGGGGGCCACCTGTTAGAAATGGGATCTCTGGTTGGCGGAGACTTGCGCCACAGCCAGGCAGAGACCACCACTCTAGTCAGGGCTGGGGAGTTACACGCCAAAGATAACCCCTGCTCATCCCCTTTGTAGCTTGGCACGAGCAGTCAGGCTTATCGCGGAGGCCATGTGTAAAGCATTTGCGCACGCACACGACAACAACATCCTAGGCACACTACAAAATGAACTCCACACAAGGTTATATCAAAAATAGCCTTTGTATTCTCAAAACACATTAGGATAGTAAACACATAATATACACTGTGCCAACTGGCACTGGGCAATATCTACAAGGGAATTATTTATACATGACAGGGCCACATGGACCACTGTCAGAACCATCACAAAGCGAACTTGGTAAAAGTAAAACAGATCATAAACGTACAACCAGTAAACTGGTAATCACTGTATTTAGCATCAGCCTGTGCCATAAATTACATTACGCACAGTATCACATCAGGCGCAAATTACATTCTGCGCCAACCTCACCAGCATAAACACATTAGATCGTAGCCTCTTAAGTATAACTCACATCAGGGGCATAAATCACAGAATGAAACATAATCTCACTAGCATAAACCATTATATGCAAAAAAAACTCATAATCATAAACCACAATTTAGAGGTATAACACAGGGTGCGTAAAACATACTACATGAATTACATTTCCTAGCACCAAAATCATATTTAGCACATAAATCACATTAGGGCCTGGCGCCCTATAAATCTAACCGTCACCCTAGCCAACTGGCCATCCAAAAAGGGGGCTCAAATACCCTATGTCCACAAAGTCAAGGCTGTTGCCTAGGCAGCGAAAGTCAAGGGTGCGCCACTGCGCAAACCTAAACGTAGGAGCTGCCCACTACTTACTGGGCAGCTGGGAAAGTGTGGGGCAAAGGAGTGCATCTCACTCCTGACTTCACAAGACCCCAAACTATGCCTCCAGGCTCTTGAAACCACAATGTGCCAACCGTTGGAGCGGCCCGCTGATAGACGGGGCCGATCTGACTCGGTACCTTGCACTGGCACCGAAAACAAAACCTGCTCCCTCGTGGAGCGGGAGTGAAATGCGGCCATGTCCCCTGCCCAGCCCTTACTCACCGGGCTCAGGCGCAGGGGATTTCTCTTCTCGGGCAGCTGCCACAGCGGGACTCATCGCTCTGGATGTGGCGGGGGCAGGCACCGACAATGTGCCTTGCGCCCCATCCGCGGGAACAAGCTGCGGCGCCACGCTTCACCCGGTCCCCGTCTCGGGACTGGGACTTAAGATAGGGAGCCTATGGGGCTCCGTGCTGATTCCTCCTCCGGGGCTCCCCCGAGCTCATGAGAGCCCCGCAACTCTTGTGTTTCTTCCGGCCCAGCCGCTGGCCCCGCCCACGTCACAGGCAGACCTGCCTGACTTCCAGGCAGCCGCGGCTGGGCTGCGGCGGGGCTGCGGCGGCAATTTTCTTGATTCTGGGCACAATGAGGGGTAGGCTCCCTCCGTAATAAAAAATATACAGCGGGGTGGGCACCCGCTTGTCCCTACAAATGAGACGCACAGACGCAGGGTGGGCACCTGCTTAGCTAAAGAGAAATACGTGCGGTGGGCACCCGTAAAAGCCCACAAGGAGGGGGGAATCCCTACGAGGGGATTCGCTCGGCAAGGGCTGTAGCTCTGCACTGCTCAGCCACCACGCTCTCCCTCTCCAAGGGCAAAGCTCAAGAGGAAAAGCTCCCAGTGCGCTGGAAGGCTGTATCAAGCCTTGGCAAAATCAAAATAAAGAGCAATGGGTCCAAGAAGTCCTGGAGGCATCAGGGGGGCAATGTAGGGCCCAGGGGCCAGCACACAGGGCCATCCAGCAAGGAGGCAGCCCTCATGGCAGTCTCTCCTGGGCCCCAACAGCAGCAAGCCCCCCTCTGTCAGGATCCAAAATAGAACATCATCATGGGGTCAAAGCCCCTGCTTTTATACAGCATTTTCCTTTGCCTACAACTGTAGGGCAAGGGGAGAACCAGATACAACTGGTTCAGGAGCACTTTGTTATGCTCAGATCCTCTCTCCCTTTCATAAGACAGGCCAGGGACATCAGATGCACCACAGGAGGTGGAGTCAGCATTGTGGAGGGAAGGCATAGCCCTATTCAGGTCCCAGGTTCATCTCCTCCCTCCTATCTACATGCAGATCTCCCCATTCACCACCGGGCAGACCCATCCTGGCTCCTGGAGCCACCAACATCATCCAGCACCTGTCAATCACAAGCCAGACATGCAATTCACATCAGGCAGGCCGACACACTGCACACAGAAATGACAACTTCTAAAAGTGGCATTTCTCCACTAGTCACAATAAATCTGCACACACCATTGCACAGCATTTATTCTTACGAGTTTGCACATACTAAACTCGCCCCTGCACTCCTCTAATATCAGGAATTACCATGGACACATATATCCCCATGCATTCCTATGGGAGGGCAGACACGCACTCAGAGAGCGCACGCACTCTGCACTGGGCCACAGAGCTAAAGTGCGCAGAGGCCACAAACTACTAGTATCAGGTCACATTTAAAGGCAAAAAGTTTAGGTGTTAACCTGCCAAAAGGACCAAGTCCAACACCACCCAAACGGCTGGGGCTCTGGGTCATAGTCCACTTTACCCATGCTATAAAATATATCTGGACACTATTCAGTGGAAGCCCCCTTTGATGTTTATGAGGGACAGTGTACTGATGCCTGCACAAGAAAAAGTTCAAGACAGAGACACAGAACATGTGGCACCATTTTCTGTAATGTCTCCAACGCCAAACGTTCCTGTGATTTCGTTAAGATCTAAGGTAATGTTATTTCACTTATTTGATGTAATCTGGAGGGGAAACAGAGTTTACAACGCTGTCATTGCATCGCACTACCATTACAACACAGTCGTTACAACGACCGCGTTGTTAGTGCGCGATGCAATTACATCGCAAGCCATTACAACGACTTGCACTAGGGGGCGCTCAGGTATACACCTTCTCTACTGTTGCGCAAACTGGAGTAGGAATAGTAATTAATACTATTCCCAAATCCAGCGCGCCCCCTAGTGCAAGTCATTGTAATGACTTGCGATTAAAATGCACTACGTACTAACAACGCGGTCATTGTAATGACGAAAGTGTTGGGTTTTAAAGAATCAGGAGACGGACTCGGAGAGCATTACCTCCATAGTGTATTCATGTCCTCTGATTCGAAAGCTGTCCTTTCATTATGACACCAGTAACATCCTTATTTTTCTATGGAAACATAGACACAAGCGGAATCATTATTTGTACCCAAAAGGTATGTACTAGGAAACCGTTTGTAGTGAAAAACACACCTATTCAAAAGGTGAACACATCGTTAGCCAATATTTGGAAATGTTAGCTAATGACGTCATAAGATGCTCCCTTAACAGACCTGGACCAAAGTGCAAGGAATGGTAGTATTTATTCCCTGATTTGATAATATTTGTTTATTGAGTCAGTCTATCAAAGGCAGGCCATACAATATACAAAAAAATATACATAATTCAATATTTGATTACCCAATGATTACAAAATAATGACATTCCTAAAAAAATAAGAACATGCTATATTACTGCTAAATCCATTCTAGGTAATAAGCAACCAGGAAAGTTCAAGTGCATAGCCATTGGCCGGCTCTAAAGTGTGAGCACTTAAGAAAAAGCGTTGCTTGCAGAGAGCCGGAATGACACCTAATTAAATTGGGGAAAGAATGTGGCCTTACGGCTAGAGAATGGTCGACCTCGAGGCTGGGGAATGGGGTTCCAGTCTCGGCAGGGACGCTTAACATCCTGTGATTCTGGGCAAACCACTTCATCTCCCAGTGCCAAACAAATGAATGTGTCCATTTGTAACGCAACTGGTGCTCATGTAAAGCGCTCTGATACTATTGGGTCGGGTTCCAGCTATGTAACACTTCGGGAAAAAAAACATGACTGGTAATAATTTAAAAATCTAAGACAAATTCAATCATTAATAAAGTGCATTTCAAAATGTCCCATCAACTGCCATTGGCAGGCGCTGGTAACTTTAATGCATACAATTGGTGTATATAGATAAAAATAAGAAGGTTAAAAACTTCACTATGAGACCTTTAAAAGCATAGTCAGTGTATCTGTCTACATGCTGTCCAAGCCACATGCATGTATGAGGAAACCTGGTTGAAATTTTTCTCTGAATCAGTATGTGTACACAAAGCCTTTTGTCTCACAACCTGCCCATTATGATGCTATGTTTCTCACCGCATTATTCCTGACCGTCTATCCCCGCCTCTCTCCCTCATATGCACCTCCATCCTTCCATCCTCCTTCTACCAGCTCTCATATATTCACTGCATACTTCTACATGCTATCTCCTCTCCCTTCTCCCTCCCCGGCTCCACCCTACCCCCATACCTTCCCCCCACGACCTCTGGCCAACTACGCTTGCAAAGCTATCCAACTCCTGGTTATGGACTAAATGTTACTTCTTTTCTCCTTTTCTATGTATTTATTGTTCTTTACATTTTGCTCATATATTTTGCTTTTCCTTTTTGTACGAATGTTATACTGCATTGTGTTTCCACTTTCATCCCCTGTAAAGCGCTCTGATACCCTTGGGTCTAGCCAGCGCTATATAAAACCGTTTAAATAAATAAATACATAAATAAATAAATAAAGCCTTTGCGTCCTTGCAATTTCTTACTGCATGAGTATCAAAAAGCAGATGGAGGTAGTCTGTTCTAGCTTTCTGAATAAAAGTGCAAAACAACATAAAGTGCCTTACAGGTTCTGAACCCCCGCAACTCACACCCACAAATGGGTGGGCCATTCCACTCTTTTTCAGTAAACTCGTATACTCTTTTACCTGCAGAGTGCCTAGTCTAAAATTAATGTGCAGGGATCCTTTAAGGGGTGGCTTCACTATATCCAAGTATAGATCAAAGGTAGGGATGAGGTTGAAAGACCGAAGCTCATTTGTCTTCTTCCCTGTCTGATTGTTGGAAATATATAGCCAAAACCTTTCCTTTACAGCATTCATGACACCGTCAATCCAATCCAAAGAAGACAAGGAACTGATTGACCTCCAACTAACGGCGGCGGTGAAGACGATCCTAAATAATTGGAAGGACACGGGGAAAGCAACCTTCAAGATTTGGTTCAACTGGGTCACCTTCCTACGAGGGGCAGACACCATAACAGCAAAAAAACCAGCAGCCACACACACGAGGGCTGAAATGTGGCTCTCACTGGACAACTACCTGTCCTCTCACAAGCCCCCCTAGTCGGCCACCCAGAAGGCGCAATACACCGGCGCAACGCAGGCGGGGAAGCCTGTCCAAAGCCAACAAAACGCGAACTAGTGTCTCTCCCATCTTCTCACTTCCTCTTCTCCTTTCATCAATCTCTTCCCCTTCCAGTTACCTAGGGGTACTCCCACGAGCCACCGTTAATGTCATACACAAGCATACGAGGGCAATATGCATGCTCCGACAAGGCCGTTTGTAACCCTACCGGCATATAACTTTATTTGTTTTGTCAAACTTGCTATCCCCCCGGGTGACCGAGATTGTACTGTACCCATGTATACTGCACCTTGTAAATATTTCAACAAAAAGTACTTGGGAAAAAAATAAAAATAAATAACCTTCCTGGTGTCCGAAGTCATCCTTTTTGGAACAAGCCAACAAATCCACACATCCTGTGGTTTGCAAAGCAGTGGCCACATGATTCAACCAAGGTAGTTTTACCCGCTTAGCATACCGCCAAACCTCTTGCATAATGTCCAGGTAAGATCTTGGCTCAGGTTTTGTCCATATTCGTACCCAGTATAATATGGGACATAGTGCTGCATACGGCTTGAGGGATTTAACACTCAGGTCATTCCTTAGTGCATCCATCGTAGTCCCTGGGCCTGGAAGGAGTAGGCGGAGTAGAAAGTAGTTCTCTGCCCCCCTTGGTCTTTTTATAACCCCACAACTCTGCTCCATATAGGCCTTCCGAAAGGGCTTGTGCTCTATACGCCTCAAGGTGAGGACCAATCAATCTGCTTCCCTGGATTTTAGCAAAACTAAGAATGCCTCTAACATAGTGACTCAGTGTCACCTCTCCTTTTAGTAGTTGTGCTGACCAAGTCAATTTGGAGTCAAACCTTACTCTTAGGTAATAGTGTTTAATGCCATCTAGGGGGATTCGGTAACTGTTAAAGGAGCTACTCAATCTGCCCTTAGGATCATATATTTTATTTTTGCGTTATTGATCTGTAATTTCTTTATATAGCAATAGCTTTTAAATGCCTTCAGAAGCTTGTGCATGGCTAATTCTGTGCACACCAGGAGCACTGCGTCGTCAGCAAATAGCAACATTGCCATTGTTTGGCTTCTGTTGATCAGTTCATTGAAATTAAAGGGTGAGCAACCTTTACAATGCAACTTTTACAACGCACTACCATTACAACAAAACTTTTACAACGCAAATGTATTTACAACGCATGTTTTTACAATGCATGTTTTTACAACGCAAGTACCTTTACAACGCAAGTACCTTTACATCGTAAGTATTATGTTTATTTATATATTTTTAATATATACTAGTAGTTTTTTATTTTATTTATTGTTATTAGAATATTTTTTTTTAAATATATTAATTTGAGTATTTAGAAATAATACTGTAGTATTAATATTTTAAAGATAGTATTTTAATATTTTTAAAAGAGTATTTATTTTTTTATTTATAGATCAAGTTGGAAATTTAAATAAATAATATTTTTATTTATTGGAGTTAATTTATTAATTTGAGTTAAAATAAATATTACGTTTGTTATATTTTTTATAAGTAATAATTATTTCAAATTATATATTTATATATTTAGTATAAAGATGGAAATTAATACTCTAGTATTTTTAAAAAATATACTGATAATGTGAATTTAAATTATTAAAGTTTATAAATATTACATTTGTTATATTTTTTTCATAAGTAATAATTATTTCAAATTATATATTTATATATTTAGTATAAGATGGAAATTAATACTCTAGTATTTTAAAAAAAATATACTGTTAATGTGAATTTAAATTATTAAAGTTTATAAATATTGAATTTATTGATGTATTTAATATATTTTGAAAATGTATACATTTGTGAAATTGTTAAATGAAAATAAACTTTCGAAATTTAACTTGTTTTTTTAATTTATAAAATTTTAAAATATTGTAATTTATTATGAAAATAAATAATTTATAAATGTATTTTAATATTTTGAGGAATAAAAAGATTATTTTAAATGCATTATTAATATTTAAAATTTTGATTAATTACATTTTTTAAATATTAATTAAATTTTTAAAAATATTTATTTTTATTATTTTAGGTGACAAAATATATAAGTATAATATTTATATATTTTTTAAGTTGTTACATAATTTAATATAAATTTTTGAAAAAAAGTTCCCACGATTTTGCATTGATTCAAATGGGAGCAATTGTCCTTCATTTATTTCCATAGTCGAAGCTGTTCATCCCACGGAAAAGAAAAGGAAGGTGTCAAAGAAGAAGAAAGGGGCTGATTAGAATGGAAAAGGAATAAGGATGCAGGTAAGGATTAAATATCATTAATTTAAAAGTACATAAATATTAAAAAGATGTAACGGTATCAAAAATACATTAATAAAATAAACATAACATAGTTTCTTTTTTGTATTTTTGTATTAAAAAAATATTGAAATTTTGCATTTATTTTTATTGATTTTCTCATATATTTGTTATTTATTTATATGTAATATAACATTTATAAACCAATATTAATAAAATCAAATAATCACAGTATTAAATAGTCCTTTTTCAATCTTTGCAGCTTTCTATGACGTATTCACGTAAACGTAAACGTAAGCGGCCATTTTGAAGAGCATCGATGCAGGAAGCAGCTGGAAGCTGATCTACGTCCAGGTAGGAAGCATTTCTAACTTTAAATATACATCTTTAGCTTAAAAAAGAATACATATATTGTAAAGAAAGGATAAGGAGAGGTTGCCGTTATAGAATTTAATGTTAAACTTGTAAAACAACATGTCGACGATCGTGTTATTAGTGTATGCCTATGTCGGGTCGCTAAAAGTATAGGTTGTGATTGAAAAAAATGAAAATATAATTGTTTTACATTACTAATCTGATTTATGATATAACGAAATTGTAAATGCATTTTAAAAATGATTTGATTTGATTTCCTTTCAACTATAAATGTGATTAATGTGGGTAGTACATTAATGAAAAGTAGCATTTTCAGTGCTGTAATTTAAAGGCCGACTTCAAATTAAATAAGGATTTTAAATTTGGAGTCCAGAGACTCCAAACATAAAGCAGTTATATCTTCCTATCTCGAGATTAATTTTATGAAATGTAATAAGGTAATCCCAATGTTATTATATGGGAGATATAAGCCCTGCAGTAGTGAAAAACACATTTTCGAGTTTTTTATTACCAGGACATGTAAAACTGAAAGGTACGTGTCCTGGTTGCTACATACATTGCACCCTGCTTTCTGGGCTGGTTAGGGTTTACCCTAAGGGTAACTTATATGTACAAAAAAGGCCCCGTCTGGGCATACCCAGTGCACTTAGGGTGAGAAAGCAAAACACAGAAATAGCAAAACACACACAAATGACGAACGGAATGCAGAGCAAATCACTGGGGTGGCATAGTGAGCAAAACAATGATGGATTAAACTCAGATCTATGACTGGGGGTGAGTGGTTGAAAAGTTTCAGCACTCTCTCTATCATCTTGTTGTGTTTGCTATATTCGCACTAACTGGCCCTTGCTTGCTGTATCACTGGATTCAAGCTAGCTTGGCTGCTGAGGGGTAACACCCTGAAACTGGTCCCAGGATGCTTGTTTCTGGTCCAGGGAGGACCTGACCTGGCAGTTTGGGCTGGACTGTTCCCGTAAGGAACAGGGTCAAGACTGATTTGCATATTGCTGAGTCTAAACTGGGGTGGCATTGTGAATGAATAAGGATTTCTAGAGTTAGCTACCTTGATGGAAGTGTTCCGGTGCTAGAGGAGAGCTTATGTGAGGGTTGAGTGGGCCAGCAGTCACTGCCTGAAGAGCCAGGTTTTTAAAGCTCTCCGGAATTCTGTTTCTGATTCCAGCAGATGCAGAAGGAGTGGGAGGGAGCTCCATAGTTTAGAAAACTGCACAAGGAAAGATCCACCGCCTAGTTGCGCTTTGCGGTATCGTTTGACTTTCAGGAGTTGCAGATTGTTGGATCTAAAAACTTGTTTTGATGGTATAGCTGAAGCCTTTTCTGGAGGTACCTGGGTCCCAAGATTCTGGTGCACTTAAATGCAAGGATCAGTGACTTGAATTCTATCCTCCTGATTATATGGAATCAATGAAGTTGCTTCAAGTGTAGAGAAATGCGGTGACGCATAGGTACCCGCCTGATTAGCCTTAACGCAGAGTTTTGGATAACTTGTAGCCTGCACAGTAAATATACAGGTAGCCCCAAGTGTGGGCTGTTTGCATAGTCCAATTGAGATGTGACTAGCACATGGACTACTGACTTCCGATGTGACTCCAGCAGAAAGCACTGAGAAATTCATTGCCCTCACCTTCCAAAAACAAGTGGACAAGATATGCCGTATCTGGGCGGAAAAGGAAAGCTCTTTGTCCAGCGTGATTCCCAGATTCCTGGCAGCCTCTGAGGGGGTGGGGGTGTGGGTGTGGGTGGATTCAGTTCTGACGGCCACCACAGACTGGGTGGAGATGGGAACGATTGGCTAAAAAACAGGACTTCCGTTTTCTCTGCGTTTAATTCCAGGCAGTTCCTCTGCATCCATATGGAGATGTCTTTTAGGAATGCCTTAAAATTGTGAAACGCCTCCATTGAGTGTTCTTGAACACCAATTGCGTGTGGTCCACGTAAGAAACCACTTTCACCCCCCAGGATTCAATCAGAGTAGTTAATGGGTGAGCTAGATGTTGATGAGCAACGGGCTGAGTGCCGATCCCTGCGACAGCCCACACCTCAGAGGTTTCTGAGCTGAGAAAAAAGGACGAAGAAACACTCTTTGGCAACGCTTCTCCAAAAAGGATCGGAGCCACGATAGTCATGTACCATGCACTCCGGCCTGATGGAGTCTACAGAGCAAGATTGAGTATGAAACCATATCGAATGCTGCTGATAGATCCAGCAGCACCAGAATAGCTGAGGTGCATTGATCCATGGACTCTCGTATGGATTCAGAGACTTCTAATAGCACTGTCTCTGTGCTGTGGCCAGCTCTGAAGCCCAATTGCAAAATGTAGGAGACTGTTGGTTTCTATAAAGGTTGCCAGTTGCTTATGCACCTACCGCTCCAAAATTGTGGCGCGAGCAGGTAGCAAGGAAATATGTCTGAAGTTACTAAGAACCTAAGGATCAACTGCTGGGTTCTTGAGAAGTGGGAGTAAGAAGGCATGCTTTCAAACTGCAGGAAAGATGTCTGACATTAGGAAGATGTGTTCCAGATCTAGTTAAGTATCGGATTTAACCAATGTGCCAGCAATCTGAAAAAGCAGGCAGGGCAAGGGTCTCCTGGAGAGCTTGATTTGCATTTCAGTAGTTCAACTAGTGTTACCACAAGGGGCAGTGGGACAAAGTCTGACATCGGGTGTGAGAGTGACAGTGAGGTGGGGGATTCCTCTTCTAGGGGAAATGTGGAGTAGATATCACGAATCTTGGTTTCGAAAAAATCCGACAGGTTTGAGCATAGTGTCGGGGAAGGAAGAAAGGACCGATCCAAAGCTGTGTGGTGAGTGAAGGATTTTGCAATTTCTAAAATTTCCTTGGTGGAATTAACTGCGCTGTCAACTTCCAACTTCTTACAGCCACTCTTCTCCTTTCTTAGTTCTTCAGAGAACAAAGGTGCGGAGGGTTTGGCACTTTTCCTAGAGGCTGGCTTTACATGCTCTACAGTGTCTAAGGCAGTCACTATCCATTCGTTGAACCCAACAGAGTCCCTATATGGGTCGCCTGTTAACTGCGCCAGTGGCTTTAGAAGTGCAGGCCCCAGTGACTCTGTAGTAGCTTTTTTGCCAATCCCTTATTTTTTCAACGTCTGGCTGATGTTCTGAGGGATTGGCCTCTAGGCTAAAGGTGAATGGTACTAGCGAATGGTCAGACCAAGTCACCATAGGGGTGCACTCACTCTGAGGTTCGCCGTGTTAGAGAAAATCAGATCCACCATATGGCTGGCGCTATGGGTAGGTGCAGAGACCAGTTGCCTGAGGTTGAGGCCATCCAAAGTTTCCAAAAACTGGGCCGACTGGGTGCAGCTATGGTCACCTGCATGCAGGTTAATATCACCTAAAACTATTAAGTTGGTGTACTGGAGAGAGAGTTAAGCAATTGTATCGCAGAGCTCTGCTATGGGGATGTATGGGCTGTCTGGATCTCTATATACTAGCAAAGCAGCCAATAAGGTGGATGGTCAGAGCCTGAAGCAGAAGGAGAGAGCTTCAATGTTCCCAATGGAACCCACTAGTGAGCAAAAGAACGAGGGATTAAACCCAGATCTGTGACTGGGGGTAAGTGGTTGAAAATTTTCAGCACTCCATCCAACATTTTGTTGTGCTTGCCAAGTAATAATTAAAACAGTTCCAAGCAACAACAAAACAGATATGTCACTGTGCACCCATTTTTGACAAATGTATTGAGTGTCAAAAGAAACAGGTACTATTATTGAAATAATTGCCTACCACAAAATGGGTGGCACGGGTTAAGCATACATCTGCTGACACAGCAAAAGAATTCATAATGAGGATGTAAATGGAGTTGCAATTCTCAGAACCAGTTTTGACTTTCTGATTAATTTATGTATGCAAAATGAAACTGCGAATTGTTCTAACTGTTATATGTATATCTTTATCTTGTCAAGAAAAAACAATAAAAATATATTTAAAAAAAAAAGAATTCCACTTAGGTAAAGGGACTTGTTTCCTGATACACTGAGAATGTTTGTGTTAGCAGCATGTTTAAGATCTGAAGCATAATCTTTTTTTCACCACTTGTATAGTGTACGCAATGAGTAAATTATGTCTTGTTGCTTAAAGTGTTAGTGTTTTTAGAACAACGTTTATTTATGTGTGTAATTTAGGGAATAAGAGCTACTTTAGGGGTCGATTTTGGACTTGACCTGTGCAAGACTTGCATTGACATGAACCTCAGCACCAAGTGGTACAAGTTTATGATTGTATGTCAGAATATTTTCTACAGTAATATCATCTGATGGACTATATACCATGGAGTAGCCGTAATATGGATCGTGTGAAAACCAAGCATAGCGTCATGGCAATAGATGATGGACTAAACAGCATGGGAGACAGCAATAACTAACAATATACACAGTACCCAAGGTCATGCCGTAGATATTAACAAGGGACTATACAAGTAAAAAGAAGCCCCGTAGTCATAGATAGATAAAACAATAGTAATGCGGCAATGTAGTTAAGTCAGATCCGACATAAGAGTGGACTATATTACATGGAGTAGCCGTAATGTGAATCGGGCGATACTCAAACATAACGCCATAGCAATGAATAATGGACTGACATGCATGGAAGACAACAATGGCGAACAGGATAAACAGTATCCAATGTTCTGCCATAGATATTGACAGGGACTATAAAAAATAACGAAGGCGCCCCGTGGTTATAGACAAAGAACTGGGAACATGACAATATACACCAAACAAAAAAGGGGAAAAAGAAAAAAATTAAGTAAAGGGAATGGAGTACTCACATTTCCATGGGGTAGAAGAAAATATATGAAAAATTATTGATATTCATGTAGTTACATCCAAAAAAACAGACAAAAAGAGAAACCCTGCTGTACATCAGGGATAAATGCATATCTACTTCAACTTATGAGATAATGGTAGGCACTAACTCAATATAATCCATATTATATACATCATATTAATATATGGAAAATGATTGTGAAGCTTGCATTTTATGTCTATAGTCTTGGTACTAACTATAATCTTATAAGAGTGGATTTATGAGATTGGAACACAGTAAATAAAAGAAGTACCACCATTATTTTAAGTATCAAAACCTTTTAATCAGCCAAAATAAAGGACTTCATAAAATAGCCTGATCCCCGGGTATTTCAGAATTAAGTCCTGTGGAAGCAGTGTCTAGCAGAAAAATATAGAACACTTCGCGTTTTTTTCTTATTTTATCTAAGCAGAGCCCTGCTTTTGATGTTATTTTTTCTAATACAAACCAACGTATATCATCAGCTGAGTGATGATGCTCCATGAAGTGGGATACCATAGGTGCGGCTAGTTTCTTGGTTCTGATTGCCGATCAATGCTCCGTAAGTCTTACATTCATAGTGCGAGAGGTTTCTCCCACATAGGCTTTCTGACATGGGCATAAGAGAAGATAGACAATGTTTTTAGATTTACAATTGGTTATGCCTTTACTTTCTATGGTATGGCCATTGTAGCAGAGGTCTTTGGCTACAATTGATAAAGGACAAATTTTACATTTGAGAACAGAATGTCTCGTGTCAAAGACGAGATTAGTTTCCTTAGTGTTGATGTTGCCTGACAGCAAATGTTGGCGGTCATAGAATCGTGCACGCTTATATGCATCTCAGACAACACGATGGTGGTAGCCCCTGTTTATGAACTTCTGTTTCATTTCAATGGAGCGTTGATCATAATCCTCCAATTTAGTACAATTGTGACGAAGCCGCAAAAATTGGCCAAAGGGGATACTGTCTTTCTGTTTCAAGGGGTGAAAACTGTTGTGATGTAAAATAGTATTTCGTGCTGTGGGTTTTGTGTATAAATCAACATATAGTTGGCCATATTCATGTTTGATGGATATGTCCAAAAATTCAATTTGGACATTACTGCACTGTGAGGTAAACTGGAGGTTAGAGTCACAAATATTCAGCCATAGCATGTATTTAGCGAGAGTGTCTTCGTTGTCATCCCAAATAAAAATGATGTCATCTATAAATCGTGACCAATATAGTGTAGTTTCAAAGAATGGGGCAACTTCATTGAAGACAAATTGTTCCTCAAAATGGGCAACATAGATGTTAGCTATAGTTGGTGCGCAAGAAGCTCCCATACTAACACCTTTGGTCTGCCTATACAAATCACCCCGGAATTCAAAGATGTTTTCTTTTAAAACTATGTTCAGACATTCAATTATGAAATCTAAGTCGCAATCGACTTGGTAAGTGTCAATAAACCATTTGACTGCCACAAATGCACCTTCACTGGGTATATTCGAGTACAAACTTTCTACGTCTAAGGTCACTAACCATTGTCGGTGAGGGTTAAATGGTGTACCTTCTAACATATTAATAATGGAATATAATACTATTATTAAGGGCTTGGGTGGTGTCACCACCCAAACTCCTTTTGGCATATAATACCATTATAAAGGGCTTGGGTGGTATCACCACCCAGGCCCTTAATAATGGTATTATATGCCAAAAAGAGTTTGATTATATCAATTTAGATAATCCCAAAATGGCATGCCTCTATGGGACGCCTAAGGTACATAAAGATGAAAAAAAACCTTCCTTGAGGCCAATTGTCAGTACTATCGGCTCTGTTACTGAACCCATTTCCAAATACCTTGATGCTATCTTACGTCCCTACATATATAATATGCCTGGTTACATAAAGGACACCTGCCAGGTTATTAATATGTTAGAAGGTACACCATTTAACCATCACCGACAATGGTTAGTGACTTTAGACGTAGAAAGTTTGTACTCGAATATACCCAGTGAAGGTGCACTTGTGGCAGTCAAATTGTTTATTGACACTTACCAAGTCGATTGCGACTTAGATTTCATCATTGATTGTCTGAACATAGTGTTAAAAGAAAACGTCTTTGAATTCCGGGGTGATTTGTATAGGCAGACCAAAGGTGTTAGTATGGGCGCTTCTTGCGCACCAACTATTGCTAACATCTATGTTGCCCATTTTGAGGAACAATTTGTCTTCAATGAAGTTGCCCCATTCTTTGAAACTACACTATATTGGTCACGATTTATAGATGACATCATTTTTATTTGGGATGACAACGAAGACACTCTCGCTGAATACATGCTATGGCTGATTCTTTGTGACTCTAACCTCCAGTTTACCTCACAGTGCAGTAATGTCCAAATTGAATTTTTGGACATATCCATCAAACATGAATATGGCCAACTATATGTTGATTTATACACAAAACCCACAGCACGAAATACTATTTTACATCACAACAGTTTTCACCCCTTGAAACAGAAAGACAGTATCCCCTTTGGCCAATTTTTGCGGCTTCGTCGCAATTGTACTAAATTGGAGGATTATGATCAATGCTCCATTGAAATGAAACAGAAGTTCATAAACAGGAGCGACCCCCATCGTGTTGTCCGAGATGCATATAAGCGTGCACGATTCTATGACCGCCCACATTTGCTGTCAGGCAACATCAATCCTAAGGAAACTAATCTCGTCTTTGTCACGAGACATTCTGTTCTCAATGAACAAATTCGGCAAATAATATGTGCAAACTGGCATTTGCTGAATATCAACAGATCTAAGAATGAGGCGATTCAGAAACCGATGTTCGCATATCGGAAAAATAAAAATATTAAGGATCTCATTGTTAGATCTTGCATGTCAATCCCAAAACAACCAATACAGCGAAGTATTGTAGACATGCGTCCAGTTGACGGTAATTTTAGCTGTGGTACTTGTAAAATTTGTCCTTTATCAATTGTAGCCAAAGACCTCTGCTACAATGGCCATACCATAGAAAGTAAAGGCATAACCAATTGTAAATCTAAAAACATTGTCTATCTTCTCTTATGCCCATGTCAGAAAGCCTATGTGGAAGAAACCTCTCGCACTATGAATGAAACATTGTCTATCTTCTCTTATGCCCATGTCAGAAAGCCTATGTGGAAGAAACCTCTTGCACTATGAATGTAAGACTTACGGAGCATAGATCGGCAATCAGAACTAAGAAACTAGCCGCACCTATGGTATCCCACTTCATGGAGCATCATCACTCAGCTGATGATATACGTTGGTTTGTGTTAGAAAAAATAACATCAAAAGCAGGGCTCTGCTTTGATAAAATAAGAAAAAAACGCGAAGTGTTCTATATTTTTCTGCTAGACACTGCTTCCACAGGACTTAATTCTGAAATACCCTGTGATCAGGCTATTTTATGAAGTCCTTTATTTTGGCTGATTAAAAGGTTTTAATACTTAAAATAATGGTGGTACTTCTTTTATTTACTGTGTTCCAATCTCATAAGTCCACTCTTATAATATTATAGTTAGTACCAAGACTATAGACATAAAATGCAAGCTTCACAATACATTTTTTATTATATTAATATGATGTATATATTATGGATTATATTGAGTTATTGCCTACCATTATCTTATAAGTTGAAGTATATATGCATTTACCCCTAATGTACAGCAGGGTTTCTCTTTTTGTCTGTTTTGTTGGATGTAACTACATGAATATCAATAATTTTTCATATATTTTCTTCTACCCCATGGAAATGTGAGTACTTCATTCCCTTTACTTTATTTTCTTCTTTTTCCCCTTTTTTGTTTGGTGTACATTGTCATGTTCCCAACTCTTTGTCTATAACCACGGGGCGCCTTCATTATTTTTTATAGTCCCTGTCAATATCTATGGCAGAACATTGGATACTGTTTATCCTGTTCGCCATTGTTGTCTTCAATGCATTTCAGTCCATTATTCATTGCTATGGCGTTATGTTTGAGTATTGCCCGATTCACATTACGGTTTTCCATGTAATATAGTCCACTCTTATGTTGGATCTGACTTAACTACATTGCCGCATTACTATTGTTTTAGTCCCCTATCTATGACTACGGGGCTTCTTTTTTACTCGTATAGTCCCTTGTTAATATCTACGGCATGACCTTGGGTACTGTGTATATTGTCCGTTATTGCTGTCTCCCATGCTGTTTAGTCCATCATCTATTGCCATGACGCTATGCTTGGTTTTCACACGATCCATATTACGCCTACTCTATGGTACAGGGCCGGCGCTAGGCATGGGCAGCATGGGCGGCTGCCCAGGGCCCCGCGCTCAGTCCATCAACAGGGGGCCTCGCAAAAGTGTTTCCCCACCAGCCTCGCGCCTGTGGTGAGCACTGCGTGGCCCAGGGAAGGGCTGCCTCTCCTCTGTTCTTCGCAAACATGTGTAAGAATAGGAGAAGAGGCCCCCCTCCCCTGTGCCTCGCAGCACTGGTTAATGGCTGTTAACCCCCAGGGAGGGGGCCCCTTTTCCCCAGGGCCATGCAGCCCAGATGTAGTGCGAGGCCCGTCTGCATTTGCAGCTTTGACCTGTAATTGGGGACAGGGTCGGATTGCGAAGGCAAGCAGTCGAGCATTGGCCGATGGGCCGGTGCTGAAAGGTGTAATATGTGGGCCGGTTGTTAAAGGGCCTCAACTTCATTCCTGCCTCCCAGGCCATCACACTTCTGGCTATGGTGTGCGGGGCGAAGGTGTTAAGTGTGGCAATCTGCCTTAATTGTGGCCAGGTGTTGCTCTAAGTGTTGTGGGACACCCCCGCGCCGCACGGCCACCATCTGCTGCGTGTGCCCCCAGTGCCTGCCTCTGCCTCAGCGCCGGCCTCGCTGCCGCCCTGAGCGCTCTCCTTTGGTTTCCCCCGTTTTTGTCCTGAATTTGTGCTTGTTTTTCTAGATCGTGTATCACTGTCTTTTCCCCCGCTTTTGTCCTGAATTTGTGCTTGTTTTTCTTCCTGTGCCCCAGATCGTGTATCACTGTCTTTTTCCCCCGTTTTTGTCCTGAATTTGTGCTTGTTTTTCTTCCTGTGCCCCAGATCGTGTATCACTGTATTTTCCCCCGTTTTTACTTAAATTTGTGCTTGTTTTGCTGTATCTGCCGTTTCTCGTCGTTTGCCCACCTCGCCGCCCCCCGCTCCCGCTTCCCGCCACCGCCTTTAGCCCCGCCCCTTTTCTCTTCTGTTTCCCTCCCCGCTCCCGCCTCCCAGCTGCTCCGCCCACCCGCGCACTTGGCCTTAAATGGCGACCGTGCGACGCAGGTGAGTGTGACCCACTTGTGGGACACCCCCGCGCCGCACGGCCACCATCTGCTGCGTGTGCCCCCAGTGCCTGCCTCTGCCTCAGCGCCGGCCTCGCTGCCGCCCTGAGCGCTCTCCTTTGGTTTCCCCCGTTTTTGTCCTGAATTTGTGCTTGTTTTTCTAGATCGTGTATCACTGTCTTTTCCCCCGCTTTTGTCCTGAATTTGTGCTTGTTTTTCTTCCTGTGCCCCAGATCGTGTATCACTGTCTTTTTCCCCCGTTTTTGTCCTGAATTTGTGCTTGTTTTTCTTCCTGTGCCCCAGATCGTGTATCACTGTATTTTCCCCCGTTTTTACTTAAATTTGTGCTTGTTTTGCTGTATCTGCCGTTTCTCGTCGTTTGCCCACCTCGCCGCCCCCCGCTCCCGCTTCCCGCCACCGCCTTTAGCCCCGCCCCTTTTCTCTTCTGTTTCCCTCCCCGCTCCCGCCTCCCAGCTGCTCCGCCCACCCGCGCACTTGGCCTTAAATGGCGACCGTGCGAACGCGCAGCAGTCACGCGCAGCGGGTGCGCCGATTGTGCGCCGAAGGCGCGCCAAAGGTAAGCCCGTCTGCGCCCGTCCGCGCCTGGACCGCGCCCAGTGCCAGGACCCCTGGCCCCCACCGACGGAAGCCGACCCGACGAACCTACAGCGCCACCGACCTCATCGCACTCAACACCGGCCACATCCCAGGATGTCACCGAGCCGCCCCGAAGCACACCCACGGACCCTTCAGCTGCCACGCCTGCAAGTTCACCTGCATCCGGACCTTCCCTGCACCCGCCAAGCCGAACTCCAGCAGCACCCACCTCAAGTGTATCCTGCTCAACACCCGCTCCGTCCACAGACACGCCGTAGAACTCTGGAACCTGCTCGACACCACCGCCCCCGACGTTGCCTTCATCACCGAGACCTGGATGAACGCCTCCTCAGCCCCAGACATCGCCATCGCCATCCCAGAGGGCTACAAGATCACCCGGAGGGACCGCGACAACCAGACCGGAGGAGGCATCGCCATCATCCACAGAGACACCATCCGCATCACTACCAACACCGATGACACCCTCACCACCGCTGAACACCTGCACTTCCAGATCCACACCAACCCGAAGACCACCCTCAGAGGCACCCTGATCTACCGACCCCCGGGTCCACGCACACGATTCAGCGAGGACATCGCCGACTTCGTCAGCCCGCACGCTCTCCCCTCCGCCGACTACATCCTCCTGGGGGACCTCAACTTCCACCTGGAGAACAACAACGACCGCAACACCATCAGCCTGCTCGACAACCTCGACAACCTCGGACTCAAGCAACTGGTAACCACCCCCACCCACCTCGCCGGACACACACTCGACGCCGTCTTCTCATCCAGCAAAGACGTCACCTTCAGCCACGCAACAGGACTCCACTGGACGGACCACAGCTGCGTCCACTTCACCTTCAGAAGAACGACGATCCACCACCACCAGCAACAGGTTGCTCGAAGAAGCTGGAATAAGATCACAGCCGACCAGCTCACCGCTTCCCTGAGCCAGCACCCTCCCGCCAATTCAGCGAACCCCAGCCAGGCCGCCGACAACCTCACGAAATGGATCAACGACTGCGCGGACGAACTCGCCCCTCTGAGAACCCCACCCAGCAGATCCTGCAGCAGAAAAACACCATGGTTCACCGACGAACTCAAGAGCTCCAAGAAGAACTGTCGAGCCCTCGAGAAAGCCTGGAGAAGGGAACCAACGACGGACAACATGACCACCCTCAAGCTCGCCACCCGGAAACACCACCAACTGATCCGCGCCACCAAGAAAAATGCATACAAGGACCGGCTGGACAACAACGCACACAACTGCAAGGAACTCTTCAACATCGTGAAAGAGCTATCCAACCCCAACGCCGGAAACAATGACATCACCCCGTCGCAAGAACTCTGCAACTCCCTCGCGTCCTACTTCCACAACAAGATCACGGACATACACAACAGCTTCAACAACCAACCAACGCAAGCCACAACCGCAACGACGCCACCCACCACCACCCTCCGCACCTGGACCCCGATCAGCACCGAAGACACCATCCGCACCATGAACTCCATCCATTCCGGATCTCCGACCGACCCCTGCCCTCACCACGTCTTCAACAAAGCCGACGCTGTCCTCGCACCCCACCTGCGGGACATCATCAACACCTCCTTCGACTCCGCCACCTTCCCCGAGAGCTGGAAGCACGCCGAACTCAGCGCTCTCCTCAAGAAACCCACAGCAGACCCCACCGACCTCAAGAACTACCGTCCCATCTCGCTTCTCCCGTTCCCGGCCAAAGTCATCGAGAAGACCGTCAACAAACAACTGGCCGCCTTCCTCGAGACGAATGGATCCCTCGACCCCTCACAGTCCGGCTTCCGAGCGAACCACAGCACCGAGACCGCCCTCATCGCCGCCACCGACGACCTTCGAACTCTGATGGACAACGGAGAAACAGCGGCCCTCATCCTCCTGGACCTCTCCGCGGCTTTCGACACTGTTTGCCACCGCACCCTAGTACAGCGCCTCAGCAACATCGGAATCCAGGAGAAGGCACTGGAATGGATCACCTCCTTCCTCGACGGAAGAACACAAAGAGTCCGCCTACCACCGTACAAGTCAGAGGCCACCAAAGTCATCTGCGGCGTCCCTCAAGGATCCTCACTGAGCCCCACCCTCTTCAACGTCTACATGAGCCCCCTCGCGACCATCGCACGCCAACACAACCTCAACATAATCTCCTACGCTGACGACACCCAGCTGATCCTCTCCCTGACCAACGACCCCGCCACCGCCAGAGCCAACCTGCACGAAGGGATGAGAGACGTAGCCGAATGGATGACGACCAGCCGCCTGAAACTGAACTCAGACAAGACGGAGGTCCTCATCCTGGGCTCCACGCCCTCCGCCTGGGACGACTCCTGGTGGCCCCCCGCCCTGGGCACCGCACCCAAACCGACGGACCACGCACGCAACCTGGGCTTCATCCTGGACTCCTCCCTCTCCATGACCAGACAAGTCAACGCCGTCTCCTCGTCATGCTTCAACATCCTGCGCATGCTACGGAAGATCTTCCGGTGGATCCCCACCGAGACGAGGAAGACGGTCACCCAAGCCCTCGTCACCAGCCGACTGGACTACGGCAACGCCCTCTACGCCGGAACCACTGCCAAACTCCAGAAGAGACTCCAGCGGATCCAGAACGCCTCGGCGAGACTCATCCTCGACATCCCCCGACGCAGCCACATCTCCGGACACCTGAGAGATCTGCACTGGCTCCCGGTCAACAAGAGAATCACCTTCCGTCTCCTCACCCACGCGCACAAAGCCCTACACGACCAAGGCCCGACCTACCTCAACAACCGGATCAACTTCTACACTCCCAAGCGCCTCCTCAGATCAACCAACCACGCCCTCGCTGCCGTCCCCCGCATCCGAAGAGCGACAACAGGAGGAAGATCCTTCTCCTACCTGGCCGCCAAGACCTGGAACTCACTTCCGACCAATCTGCGCCTGACCCGAGACCACCTCTCCTTCAGGAGGAAGCTCAAGACCTGGCTGTTCGAGCAGTAGCGGCACCCCCCCCCCCCAGCGCCTTGAGACCCTACGGGTGAGTAGTGCGCTCTACAAATGACCTGATTGATTGATTGATTGATTGTGTTATTCTCCCCTCAGCCCCCCATTGGGGCCCGCAAAGAAGTGTCTTGCCCCAGACCGCTCCCCTGCCAGGTAATGGTGGGTGGGGGCAGGTGGGAGTATACCAGGCTGTCACTGAGGGAGCAGGTTTTTGGCTATGGGCAATTGACACCTTAGCCTCCATGGTAGCAGCAGCAGCTGAGTCCTTTTTCTTGACCCCCCTCCCCTGCAAGGTCATCACCCTGGAGGAAATGGAGGGCTGGGAAGGAGTGAACTATGATAGGCCTTCCTGGAGGGTGTGGGTGTATTTACATGGGCCTCGCAGTGAGATAACCTTTGTTAGGCTTTTATTAAACTAGAGAGGATGTAGCGTTGTGTCCTAAGCTGCCTACATTGGCAGTCGGAGACCAGGTTCTAGTCCCAGCATCAGCTCAACATCCTGTCATTCTGGGCAAATCACTTAATCTCACCAAAGATTAAAGTAAAAATAAATTTGATCTTGTGCAGTGTAACTGTTGCCCATGTAAATCACCCCAATGCCCTAGCACCGAGTTCACCTTATGTAAACTATAAAAATCAAGGACCGATCCCAAAAAGCCATTTTTTTTAACTTAATTCCAGCTATTTTAATGCACACTAAGGGCCCGATTCACAGAATGAACTTAAGACTAAATTCTAAACTTACTACTATTTGGTATTCACAGAATGCACTTACTACTTTCGGGATTCACAGAATGAACTTACTACTTTCAGGATTCACAGAATAAACTTACTACTTTCGGTATTCACAGAATAGATTTAAGACTACTAACTCTAAGTCCGAAATCGGGGAGTAAATTCCGGCCCGGAGGCGGAGCTTACGGCCCGGAGGCGGAGCTTCCGGCCCGGAGTCGGAGCTTGCGGCCCGGAGTTGGAGATTTCAGCATGGCAAAAATCCCCACCTCCGAGCCATAAGCTCCGCCCCCGGGCCGTAAGCTCCGCCTCCGGGCCGTAAGCTCCGCCTCCGGGCCGTAAGCCCCGCCTCAGGGACGGAATTTACTCCCCGATTTCGGACTTAGAGTTAGTAGTCTTAAATCTATTCTGTGAATACCGAAAGTAGTAAGTTTATTCTGTGAATCCCGAAAGTAGTAAGTTCACTCTGTGAATCCCGAAAGTAGTAAGTTCACTCTGTGAATCCCGAAAGTAGTAAGTGCATTCTGTGAATACCAAATAGTAGTAAGTTTAGGATTTAGTCTTAAGTTCATTCTGTGAATCGGGCCCTAACTGTCTGATCGGCTCACACTGCAACAACAAGGAGTTTAATCCCCAAGCCATAGTTTCCACTTGCCTTGAGTTTGCTTGAGTTTGTTTTGTGCTCAATGTGTCGATGTATGTATATAGCACCGTATGTAGATTTGCATATACACCTGGGGCCTCATTTATGAGGCCTTGCGTCAGTTTTGCGCTTCCGATGCGTCACTTTTTGTGATGCATCGGCGGCGTAAAACATGCCTCCTGTTGCGCACTATTTACAAAGTGACGCATCTAAGCAGATGCGTCACTTTGTAAACCCCTGCACTACATTATACCTGCGTTAGGTATAATGTATGCAGAGGGGGCGTTCCCCCGCAAAAAGCCTCGTAATAGTGACGCAGTGAAATCTATGAGATTTCATAGCGTCACTTTTAGGACGCTGTTGCGTCAAAATCTTGCGCCTGCCTCACAGCAGGCGTAAGACTGACGCAAGCCCTTTCACATGGGGCTTTCCCCATGTGAAAGGACGCATTGCTGGAGTTGCGTCACTTTTGTGACACACCCCAGCAATGCGTGACTTTTGCGCTTATAGATACGTCAGAAATACTGACGCATCTGTAACTCCTTGCGACATGATGCGTCATACTGTAAATATGACGCATCAATCATGTCGCAAGGAGTGCGCACTGAGAAGTGACGCATCGCTGCTTTCACGCAGCGATGCGTCATTTCTCATAAATGAGGCCCCCGGCACATAGCACTCCATGCATTATCCTCACTGGCCTTTGCTATTCTCCAACTATGTATTTTAACAAAAATAAAACGTGAACAAAAAGTCGGAATGCTTGTTCTTTACTTTGCATGTTTGTTGCCTATGAGTAAAATTAACTGTGGTTTTTGCGTGAGACAGTGTAGAAACAGAAACTGTCTATGAAGAAAATGCTGCAAAGCGTTCAACGATACAGAAAAGGGGGTGGTGATGAACAGAGTGTCTGAATTAAGCAGACCACTCTTACCCAGTCCAAAGATCAGGGCTTGATCCATCACCGTTATTTATCTCACTGCCCCATCCCAGCTCAGAACCTGGCTATATGCAAATTAGTCTGTCCCTGGCCCAGTGCATCATGGGAACAGGGCAGACCAAACTACCAAGCCAATTCTTCACCAGAAAGGAGACAAGCTACCGGGGACCGGTTTCTGGCATTTCAGCCTCTTCGGCCCGGCTTGCTTGAATCCTGATGGAGCAGTGAGAAAGGGACTCATGTCTGAGTATACCCTGCCACACCTATAGTGGCCAAAAACGATACAGAAAAGGGGGTGGTGATGAACAGAGTGTCTGAATTAAGCAGACCACTCTTACCCAGTCCAAAGATCAGGGCTTGATCCATCACCGTTATTTATCTCACTGCCCCATCCCAGCTCAGAACCTGGCTATATGCAAATTAGTCTGTCCCTGGCCCAGTGCATCATGGGAACAGGGCAGACCAAACTACCAAGCCAATTCTTCACCAGAAAGGAGACAAGCTACCGGGGACCGGTTTCTGGCATTTCAGCCTCTTCGGCCCGGCTTGCTTGAATCCTGATGGAGCAGTGAGAAAGGGACTCATGTCTGAGTATACCCTGCCACACCTATAGTGGCCAAAAACGATACAGAAAAGGGGGTGGTGATGAACAGAGTGTCTGAATTAAGCAGACCACTCTTACCCAGTCCAAAGATCAGGGCTTGATCCATCACCGTTATTTATCTCACTGCCCCATCCCAGCTCAGAACCTGGCTATATGCAAATTAGTCTGTCCCTGGCCCAGTGCATCATGGGAACAGGGCAGACCAAACTACCAAGCCAATTCTTCACCAGAAAGGAGACAAGCTACCGGGGACCGGTTTCTGGCATTTCAGCCTCTTCGGCCCGGCTTGCTTGAATCCTGATGGAGCAGTGAGAAAGGGACTCATGTCTGAGTATACCCTGCCACACCTATAGTGGCCAAAAACGATACAGAAAAGGGGGTGGTGATGAACAGAGTGTCTGAATTAAGCAGACCACTCTTACCCAGTCCAAAGATCAGGGCTTGATCCATCACCGTTATTTATCTCACTGCCCCATCCCAGCTCAGAACCTGGCTATATGCAAATTAGTCTGTCCCTGGCCCAGTGCATCATGGGAACAGGGCAGACCAAACTACCAAGCCAATTCTTCACCAGAAAGGAGACAAGCTACCGGGGACCGGTTTCTGGCATTTCAGCCTCTTCGGCCCGGCTTGCTTGAATCCTGATGGAGCAGTGAGAAAGGGACTCATGTCTGAGTATACCCTGCCACACCTATAGTGGCCAAAAACGATACAGAAAAGGGGGTGGTGATGAACAGAGTGTCTGAATTAAGCAGACCACTCTTACCCAGTCCAAAGATCAGGGCTTGATCCATCACCGTTATTTATCTCACTGCCCCATCCCAGCTCAGAACCTGGCTATATGCAAATTAGTCTGTCCCTGGCCCAGTGCATCATGGGAACAGGGCAGACCAAACTACCAAGCCAATTCTTCACCAGAAAGGAGACAAGCTACCGGGGACCGGTTTCTGGCATTTCAGCCTCTTCGGCCCGGCTTGCTTGAATCCTGATGGAGCAGTGAGAAAGGGACTCATGTCTGAGTATACCCTGCCACACCTATAGTGGCCAAAAACGATACAGAAAAGGGGGTGGTGATGAACAGAGTGTCTGAATTAAGCAGACCACTCTTACCCAGTCCAAAGATCAGGGCTTGATCCATCACCGTTATTTATCTCACTGCCCCATCCCAGCTCAGAACCTGGCTATATGCAAATTAGTCTGTCCCTGTCCACCATAAGCGTGGAAGGGTATACTCAGATGTGAGTCCCTTGCTCATTGCACCATCAGGATTCAAGCAAGCCGGGCCGAAGACGCCTGAAATGGCAGAAACCGGTCCCCGGAAGCTTGTTTCCTTCCCAGTACAAGAATTGGCTTGGTAGTTTGGTTTGCCCTGTTCCCATCATGCACTGGGACAGGAACAGACTAATTTGCATATAGCCAAGTTCTGAGCTGGGATGGTGCAGTGAGCTAAAAAACGGTGATGGATCAAGCCCTGATCTTTGGACTGGGTAAGAGTGGTCTGCTTAATTCAGGCACTCTGTTCATCACCACCCCCTTTTCTGAAGCAAAGCGTTCAAAGCAAAGAGAAAATAAAACTGCAACTTATTTATGTTATAAGATCCTGCAACGGCCAGAGCATGATAATTAGAGAGCACTATTTATATATAAATATCCATATTATTTTTAACATGTCTTATCTGTCTTTCTTTAGTTTAACTATTAGTCAACCAGTCATGCACACTCTGGCCTTTCTCCATGTAGGCACCAATGCACCCTACATGGAGAAAACGGCCTCCCCATAGGGGCCTGGCTGGCCGGCGTCCCAACCAATCACAATGCTGCCATTGGGGAGGGAGGCTGCCTGCTTCCTGTTCCTGCCAGGCAGGAAAGAAAGAGAGCAGGTCAGGAGCAGAGATGACGTGAGACCTGGGAAGGTAAGTTTATTTTATTTTTTAAATAACCCCTGCGAGACCTCCCACCCGCGAGTCATGCTAGCCATGACTGGATTTTACATGCAAATTAGAGGGGCCTCACATCTTCCCTTTCGCCCGGGGCCCCAGGAAGTTCTAGGACCAGCCCTGCTATGGTATATAGTCCATCAATTATGTTGGCTATTCCATGCTATATAGTCCATCATCTATATCGGTCATGACGTGATTCACACTACCCTATATATAGCCGCATTTGTTGCACAGCCCTCTCTATGGCGGCCTGGTGATTCGCTATCTTCCGGACATGCTGTTTTTTTGACTACCTGAACCCTAGAGATGACACGCTTTCGCCATTTTTAAGGTAAATGGTCGTGCCCCTCATACTTCAGGGTATTGATACATTTTGGGTCAGTTTTCATCTTTTCTTGGCTCTATATAGTCCCGGTATATATGGTTACACCATTGTGTTCTATTTTTAGATCTTTATCGGCTTGCGGTGGAGTTCCTAACTATCGTATTAATTTAGCGTGCATAATACGACACGTCTGCTATCCATTTCATAAGACTCTAAGCATAGATGCTCACACTTATTGCTTGCTTCAGTCGCTTTTTCGATCATGCACTTGTGGCTCCATCTATTTACTATGAGGTTGTTCTTTTGCTAGATTGTTTCAATTTCCTTCAGTTTTCTTTATCCCAGAAACATCTGACTCTTGCCGAATTCCGTTTGCCTGCTGCATCTCTGCAATCTGTTGACATCGCCCTACCTGTTTTGTATTTTACGTTATTTTTCCAGGTTTCTACTGTTTATTATTTCATCACGCTGCGGGCGTATTTAGCTTAGTTTAGCTTACATTGTTCATTTGATAACAGCCCTTGCGTGTTTTAAACAATTAATATCCACTATCTTTCTGCGTTTTACACATTAGGATTCAAATACTTTTGCATAGAAGTGTGGTGTCCTCTACAACATCGTCAAATTACCAATAGGTAAGGCATGGTTCATTTTAATATTTTTCCTTTTCAAACCACATTGCCAGTTCGAAGTGCTAGTTATCCATTGGGGCAAAAAAAAAAAAAAACTTTTTCTTTTTTCTTGTGTCATCATTAGGCAACCACATATTTTACTTATCAACTCTGCCTCCTAACCAACTTCTGTGCTCGCCATATTTTCAGGTATGATGATTTGTTTTCTTTAGATACCTTTTTGTCGTGTTCTTTAGATATTAGGCCGTCAACCTTGTGTATACGTTACAAATAGGTACTGCATTTTTTCTATTCCATGTTTATATCCGTTTTATACACTCTGATACCATCCATGGTGTTGCATCACAGTGACATCTTCTATGTGCTAGTCAACGTCCTTTGGTGTTGTTTAGTTCACACAATATAGGGTTAACTGTCTCAATCTATATTTACATCACACCTTTGTTTACATATTTCTTGGTTTATTTAAATGCAGGACCGCTCCGGTTTGTGACATTTCATGATCTGTCTATCGTCTTTTGTCAGCATTATAATCTGCTACTTTGTAAGTATATATCTTTCGCTGTTTGTCTGGCTTGTTTTTGTTTTATCTTTTGAATGTTTTTCAATTTAAGGTATCCATGGATGGCCTACATGGAGGATCGTGTGTCTGCATCCAACATAAACAAGATTTTTAATAATATACATAACGTGAGATATTGGTTCATTTAGATCTCTCGGTTTCGGGTATAACATAGTACATCATTGAAATGTTCTTGTTTATTTGTGACATAAATTGCTGCATTAGTAATATCTTTACCTGTGCTCTCTTTAACCATTGTTTTTTCAATATGTCCCTATATATGTTTGCTTTTTTAGTAACATACAATAATATGTATACATGATGTTCATAAACTATATTTATCTTGGTGCACATAAACAAACATTTATCATGTCATACATAAAAATCGACGTGTATTATTTGTATATACAGCTCATCACTTTTAATATATGGTTTTGGTACAAAATGTAGTTGTCGTCTAAAATTGTATAAAAAGTATGTGACTAATATCATCTTTCCTTATATACAGCATAACTTGTTCGACATAAGTTTTTGTAATCAAATGTAGTTGTCAACTTAAATTGTATAGAATGTATGTGGCCAATATCATTTCTTTTTTGAGTGAGCTCATATGTCTAGGTGTTCAAAACTTTTTTATATGTATTGTTCCCACACTGTATATTAATAATTTGTCACTTATTTTTATTTAATTGTAGTGCAATAGACGGTAACCTGATGAAGGCCCAGATGCCGAAACGCGCGTAGTTCTGAATCTACCGCATTGCCTCCGTCAATACTTGTCTAATGCTTTGATGTTTTTAATGGAAAAAATTTATAATAATAGCCATGTCTGATATCAATTTTGCACATTAGATAAACAAGAGAAACATTGATTCCAAAAATATATCAAAAAAATAATCAATATTTTTATATAACAAAAAATCAATCAATAAAATGATAATAGTTTTCTAATTTGTGTGACCAGTTTCTGGTATGTGGGTCCTTTATAACCCAATCTCACCTAGCACATGTGTTTGTATTCAATTAATTGAGTAACTTGGCTATAGACCTTTTTTAAAATTAGTTTACTTCCGTATGTATAGCGAGTTCATTCGGTATATAGGGGTTCCGCTTTTTTCAAAACAAAATGAGGTTCTTCTTTTATACACAGTTGTGCCTTTGAAGTGGGTGAGACTTCAAAGACATACCTCCCATCCTGTCAGGATGGTCCATCAGTCACACCTAAGCTCCCATTGTGTGTGGCTGTCAAGGTGAAATACACAGAGCCCAGCTGACACGTGCCCAAGACATGTGCTCAGGGGCAGACTGCAGGCACCAAACGGCTTACACAAGATAATGCCCACTTTCTTGTTGGACCTTCATACCCCCGATCTTCTTTTTTTAACGGAGACCTTGTTCGGCGATGACTCCCTACCCGCCCTATTGGCCACCTTACCGGCTACTTACTATGCCCTTCGGGCAGATCGCCCTTCTGGCAGAACTGGGGGCGGTGTGGCGGTCATCGCACGCACCGATCTCCCTTTTCAAACCCTGTCATTACCTGACATTGCAACCACTGAATACCTGGTTGTCCGTACCACCGCCACCTCTCCCCCTTTGACCTGTTTTCTTACCTACCACCCTCCTCAATCCCCCTTACAGTTTCTTTCTGATTTCTTGGAAGTCCTGGCTACCATTACAGTCAACAATTCCTCTATTTTACTCCTTGGTGATTTTAATTTTTGGCCCTCCGACCCAGCTGAACGCCCATCTTCAAAGGAATTTTCCGAAACCCTTCAATCCCTCAATTTCACTTCCTTTGTTCACTCCCCCACCCACATCAAAGGTCACATGCTTGACCAGATCTGGTCCCTGAATTGTCCCGAGGAATCTCTTTCAATTTCACCTTGCACATGGTCCGATCACCACTTGATTTCATTTTCTCTGCCCATTCACCCCCCAGCCAAGCCCTCTCGCCCCAAGAACATCTGGGTCCGAGCTTGGGTCCGAGCCAACCTGGAAGAACTCTCTTCCCTTCTTACCACTTCCCTCCCTTCCCTGCAGGGTCTTTCCACTCTTTCCCAGGTCGAGGCTATAGATCAGTGGCTCTCCGCTGGTAGTGATTCTGCTGCCCCGCTCAAATGCATTACCTCCAAGCGCGACAAGGATGCTAATCGGTGGTTCGATGTAGAGCTTAAGGCCACCAAACTTACAGTACGCCGCGCGGAGCGGGCTTGGAGGAGAAGTTATTGCCCCATTTTGTGACTGGAGTATATCAACATCCTTACCCAGTATAAAAAAAAAATCTTGGAGGCCAAAACCACCTACTTCTCCTCTAAAATCCTTGCCGCTGCAAACCAGTCTAAGGAGATATTTATGATTGTTCAGAACCTGGCGCTTTCAGACAGAACAACCCTTAAGCCCGCCCCGTCCGAAGAACTCTGCCAATCCCTCAATAACTATTTTATCCACAAAATTATTACCATTAAAGCCAACATCCCGCCCCCTTCTCCCTCCTTTGTTGATCCCCAACGCCCCCCTCCCAAGGGAAAACTCACTATTTTCCCTCCCATATCTAAGGAAGTTTTTTCTTCCTTAGTACCCTTGGTCAAATCTGGCTCTCCACTTGACCCCTGTCCGGCTCATATCCTTCGTCATATTTTTGTTACCTGCCCAGATCCCCCCCTTCATCTCCTCAACAGCTCCCTGGCCCAAGGTGTAGTACCCAACCCCTTGAAGTCAGCGGTTATTGTGCCAATTCTTAAAAAACCTGGGGCAGACCCCTCTGTCCCTGCCAATTTCCGCCCCATCTCCCTTTTGCCATTTTTGGCAAAGGTGCCCGAGCGCCATGTCACCTGCGCCCTGAGCTCCTTTGTGGAGATGCACGGAGCTCTTGCTCCCCGCCAGGCTGGCTTCCGCCCCGCACACTCTACGGAGTCCGTTGTCATCTCGGTCTTGGACAACCTCAGGGAGGGTATGGATTCCAACCAGCGCTAGGCCCTCGTGCTTCTCGACCTCTCAGCCGCCTTTGACACGGTGGATCATACCATCTTACTTTCCCATGTCGAGGCGGCGGGGATCGGGGGCACTGCTCTGGTTTGGTTATCCTCCTTCCTGAGTGACCGCACCCAGGCCGTTCGCCTGGGTGATTTCACAGCGGACGTCCGGAAAGTTCAGTGCGGGGTTCCCCAGGGTTCCTCCCTTTCCCCCCTCCTGTTTAATCTTTATGTTGCCCCTCTTATTTTCTCTCTTCAACAAATGGAGGTCGCCGTATTTAATTATGCGGATGACCTCCAGCTTGTTTTCAATCTGTCCTCTTCCCCCTCTTCTCTTCTTAATTTCCAAACTATTATGCTTCACATCCGGGACTGGATGAACCACAATCATTTGAAACTCAACCCCGATAAGACCGAGCTGGTGTTGACGGGTGGTTCATCCAGCCCCTGGTCCTCTCTTTTCTGGCCCCCTGTACTGGGCCCCTCTCCCGTACCCACTACCTCTGTTAAAACTCTTGGCATAAAACTCAATTCTCAACTCACCCTCCATTCTCAGGTCAGCTCCGTGGTATCTTCTTCTTTCCTTTCATTGCGCACTATTCGCAGGGTGTCCCGTTTCTTTACTTTTTCTCCTCTCAAACTTATCATCTTGGCCATGTTGGTGCCCCGCCTGGATTACGGCAACGCCCTATATGCAGGTATTCCTGCATATAGTCTACGGCGTTTGCAGCAGATACAAAACCAGGCGGCCCGCCTGGTCTTTAATCTTCCAAAATTTTACCATTCCTCCCCCCTCTTGAAATCTCTACACTGGCTTCCTGTGCGAGCGCGGGTCCAATTTAAACTCGCCTCCATTACCTTCTTGGCTCGACTGGGCTTGGCACCCGCATTTATCTCTTCTGAGATTACCCCCTATGTTCCCACCCGGGAACTACGTTCTTCCTCTCAGTCCCTCCTCACTGTCCCTCGTTATCGGAGAAAGAAATGGGGAGGCTCGAAATTTGCCACCCTTGCCCCGATTCTGTGGAATTCCCTCCCTCTTGAACTCCGTTCCCTCACTTTGTACTCACAATTTCGTAAACACCTCAAGGCTCACCTGTTCACTAAGGCCTTTGATTAAACTCTCATTAGCTTCCCTTGTTCCCTGCTCCGGATCTTATCAGTTGTAGCGCCAAGAAACCGCTGGTGTATGTGCGCTGTACAAGTAATTTTAAACTCAAACTCTAAAAGTGGTACAAAAGGGGGTGGTGATGGACGGAGCATCCGAATTAATCAAACACTCACACCCAGTCAAAAGATCTGGGTTTAATCCATCACCGTTCTTTAGCCCACTCTGCCACCCCAGTTCAGACATGGCTATATGCAAATCAGTCTGACCCTGTGCCTCATGGGAACAGTCCAGCCCGAACTGCCAAGCCATGTCTTCCCTGGACCGGAAACAAGCTTCCGAGGACCGGTTTCTGGCATTCCAGCCGTCTTCAGCCCGGCTTGCTTGAATCCAGTGGCAAAGTGAGCAAGGGAAAAGTAGCATTTTCAGAGCTGTAATTTAAAGGCCGACTTCAAATTAAATAGGGATTTTAAATTTGGAGTCCAGAGACACCAAACATAAACCAGTCATATCTTCCTATCTCGAGATTAATTTTATAATATGTAATAAGGTAATCCCAATGTTATCATATGGGAGATATAAGCCCTGCAGTAGTGAAAAACACATTTTCGAGTTTTTCATTACCAGGACATGTAAAACTAAAAGGTACGTGTCCTGGGTGCCACACATATTGCACCCTGCCTTCTGGGCTGGTTAGGGCTTACCCTAGGGGTAACTTATATGTAATAAAAAGGCCCCGTCTGGGCATCCCCAGTGCACTTAGGGCGAGAAAGCAAAACACAGAAATAGCAAAACGCACACAAATGACGGACGGAATGCAGAGCAAATCACTGAGGTGGCATAGTGAGCAAAATAATGATGGATTAAACTCAGATCTATGACTGGGGGTGAGTGGTTGAAAAGTTTCAGCACTCTCTCCATCATCTTGTTGTGTTTGCTATGTTCGCACTAACTGGCCCTTGCTTGCTGTATCACTGGATTCAAGCTAGCCTGGCTGCTGAGGGGTAACACCCTGAGACTGGTCCCAGGATGCTTGTTTCTGGTTCAGGGAGGACCTGGCCTGGCAGTTTGGGCTGGACTGTTCCCGTAAGGAACAGGGTCAAGACTGATTTGCATATTGCTGAGTCCAAACTGGGGTGGCATTGTGAATGAATGAGGATCTCTAGAGTTAGCTACCTTGATGGAGGTGTCCCGGTGCTAGAGGTGTCAGGGATCAGGCTCCCCTTGCGCCTACCTAGCTCACGAACTGCTGAACTACATCTCCCATGAGCCTTTGATTCAGGAAGCTACTTAGCGTCAGAACGCGCATCGGCTCATGCGCGTAATTCTGTTGTGTTCCAGTTCTTGCCGAGGTCCGTAGGAACGGGTCCGGAGGCTTGCCTTGCTGCTCTTGCCTCGCTGTCTTGGTGACGGTCTGTTTCCAGCTGGTCGGAGGTGGTGAGTGATTCTCCAGCGCCTACATGTACACGGAACGTTGTGTGTCGGCCGACCACACGTTTCCGGTGTTTGCTTCTCTTCAGGTTCTCGGGGCTCCGAGGGCTAGCGCGGCTGCGCCTATTCTTTCTCCATATACGCTGTGTGCCGGCTGGCCAAGCGTGTTCATTGCTGTTTACGTACAGACATTACTCGCGGATCATAGTGGTGGCTGCCACATGATACCGTGCTCTTTCTTGTATTTCCAGCCCTGAAGCGGAGCGCTGTGTGTCGGCTGGCCACGCGTTACCGTGAAATGATTAATCATTCCTTCGTTAGTAGCGGAGCAAAGTGTGTGGGCCAACCACTTGCTGCCGTGATTCCTTGGATTCATTTGGTTCTCTTGTGTTCAGAAGTCTCGGAGTGACTTCTATTGCTACAGATCGACCTGTTTTAGATTGGGTCTCATTCTCTTGCACAATTCCTTACTCCCAGTTGGATATGGCGTACAATATTCCATCTGTTTAAGAAAGGTGGTTTTCCTTTATTTAGACAGTGCTTCTTCGTCCTGATGTCATCAGTGGGTTCATACTGATGAAAGTATTGGGAAAGCCTACCTTGTTTCCTTTGATTCACTTTGCTGGGTATTCATTGACTCTGTGGTTCAGGTGTGTATGGGTGTTTTGATTTGTGTTGCTTTCCCTAGCGAGAATTGAAGAGAGTAGTTATTTCTTGCCACAGTCTTACTTACCTGTATATGTTTGTTCTTATATCGTTTCAGAGCCTTTGTCCCAGCAGATCCCTCCCCGTTCCTGATTTTCCCTCACTTAATGGTCCCAATTCCCTGTGTTCTAAGATCAAGGGAGTTGGTAACGTTAGGAGGTGGACCCCCATTATCAACGATCGGATCCTGTGGAACGTAATCCTGACAAGAGGAGAGCTTATGTGAGGGTTGAGTGGGCCAGCAGTCACTGCCTGAAGAGCCAGGTTTTTAAAGCTCTCCGGAATTCTGTTTCTGATTCCAGCAGATGCAGAAGGATTGGGAGGGAGTTCCATAGTTTTGAAGACTGCACCAGGAAAGATCCACCACCCAGTTGCGCTTTGCGGTATTGTGGGACTTTCAGGAGTTGCAGATTGTTGGATCTAAAAACTTGTTTTGATGGTTTAGCTGAAGCCTTTTCTGGAGGTACCTGGGTCCCAAGCTTCTGGTGCACTTAAATGCAAGGATCAGTGACTTGAATTCTATCCTCCTGATTATATGGAATCAATGAAGTTGCTTCAAGTGTGGAGAAATGTGGTGACGCATAGGTACCCACCTGATTAGCCTTAACGCAGAGTTTTGGATAACTTGTAGCCTGCACAGTAAATATTCAGGTAGCCCCAAGTGTGGGCTGTTTGCATAGTCCAATTGAGATGTGACTAGCACATGGACTACTGACTTCCGATGTGACTCCAGCAGAAAGCATTTAGAAATTCATTGCCCTCACCTTCCAAAAACAAGTGGACAAGATATGCCGTATCTGGGCGGAAAAGGAAAGCTCTTTGTCCAGCGTGATTCCCAGATTCCTGGCAGCCTCTGAGGGGGTGGGGGTGTCGGTGGATTCAGTTCTGACGGCCACCACAGACTGGGTGGAGATGGGAACGATTGGCTAAAAAACAGGACTTCCGTTTTCTCTGCGTTTAATTCCAGGCAGTTCCTCTGCATCCATATGGAGATGTCTTTTAAGAATGCCTTAAAATTGTGAAACGCCTCCATTGAGTGTTCTTGAACACCAATTGCGTGTGGTCCACGTAAGAAACCACATTCACCCCCCAGGATTCAATCAGAGTAGTCAATGGGTGAGCTAGATGTTGATGAGCAAAGGGCTGAGTGCCTATCCCTGCGACAGCCCACACCTCAGAGGTTTCTGAGCTGAGAAAAAAGGACGAAGAAACACTCCTTGGCTATGCTTCTCTAAAAAAGATCGGAGCCACGATAGGCATGTACCATGCACTCCTGCCTGATGGAGTCTACTGAGCAAGATTGAGTATGAAACCATATCGAATGCTGCTGATAGATCCAGCAGCACCAGAATAGCTGTGGTGCCTTGATCCATTAACTCTCGTATGGATTCAGAGACTTCTAATAGCACTGTCTCGGTGCTGTGTCCAGCTCTGAAGCCCAATTGCAAAATGTAGGAGACCGTTGGTTTCTATAAAGGTTGCCAGTTGCTTATGCACCTACCTCTCCAAAATGTTGGCAGGTTACTAAGAACCTAAGGATCAACTTCTGGGTTCTTGAGAAGTGGGAGTAAGAAGGCATGCTTTCAAACTGCAGGAAAGATGTCTGACATTAAGAAGATGTGTTCCAGATCTAGTTAAGTACCGGATTTAACCAATGTGCCAGCAATCTGAAAAAGTAGACAGGGCAAGGGTCTCCTGGAGAGCTTGATTTGCATCTCAGTAGTTCAACTAGTGTTACCACAAGGGGCAGTGGGACAAAGTCTGACATCGAGGCGTGAGAGTGTGAGAGCGACAGTGAGATGGGGGATTCCTCTTCTAGGGGAAATGTGGAGTAGATATCACGAATCTTGGTTTGAAAAAATCCAACAGGTTTGAGCATAGAGTCGGGGAAGAAAGAAAGGACCGATCCAAAGCTGTGTGGTGAGTGAAGGATTTTGCAATTTCTAAAATTTCCTTGGTGGAATTAACTGCGCTGTCAACTTCCAACTTCTTACAGCCACTCTTCTCCTTTCTTAGTTCTTCAGAGAACAAAGGTGCGGAGGGTTTGGCACTTTTCCTAGAGGCTGGCTTTACGTGCGCTACAGTGTCTAAGGCAGTCACTATCCATTCGTTGAACCCAACAGAGTCCCTATATGGGTCGCCTGTTAACTGCGCCAGTGGCTTTAGAAGTGCAGGCCCCAGTGACTCTGTAGTAGCTTTTTTGCCAATCCCTTATTTTTTCAACGTCTGGCTGATGTTCTGAGGGATTGGCCTCTAGGCTAAAGGTGAATGGTACTAGCGAATGGTCAGACCAAGTCAACATAGGGGTGCACTCACTCTGAGGTTCGCCGTGTTAGAGAAAATCAGATCCACCATATGGCTGGCGCTATGGGTAGGTGCAGAGACCAGTTGCCTGAGGTTGAGGCCATCCAAAGTTTCCAAAAACTGGGCCAACTGGGTGCAGCTATGGTCACCTGCATGCAGGTTAAAATCACCTAAAACTATTAAGTTGGTGTACTGGAGAGAGAGTTAAGCGATTGTATCGCAGAGCTCTGCTATGGGGATGTATGGGCTGTCTGGATCTCAATATACTAGCAAAGCAGCCAATAAGGTGGATGGTCAGAGCCTGAAGCAGAAGGAGAGAGCTTCAATGTTCCCAATGGAATCCACTAGTGAGCAAAAGAACGATGGATTAAACCCAGATAAGTGACTGGGGGTAAGTGGTTGAAAAGTTTCAGCACTCCATCCAACATTTTGTTGTGTTTTCCAAGTAATAATTAAAACAGTTCCAAGCAACAACAAAACAGATATGTCACAGTGCACCCATTTTTGACAAATGTATTGAGTGTCAAAAGAAACAGGTACTATTATTGAAATAATTGCCTACCACAAAATGGGTGGCACGGGTTAAGCATACATCTGCTGACACAGCAAAAGAATTCATAATGAGGATGTAAATGGAGTTGCAATTCTCAGAACCAGTTTTGACTTTCTGATTAATTTATGTATGCAAAATGAAACTGCGAATTGTTCTAACTGTTATATGTATATCTTTATCTTATCAATGAAAAAACAATAAAAATATATTTAAAAAAAAAAAAGAAATTTCACTTAGGTAAAGGGACTTGTTTCCTGATACACTGAGAATGTTTGTGTTAGCAGCATGTTTAAGATCTGAAGCACAATCTTTTTTTCACCACTTGTATAGTGCATGCAGTGAGTAAATTATGGGCCAGGTGTATCAAAGGATTTCACCCATTCTGTGTCTATTGGAAAATGTGTTCATACATATGGCCCTATGTCTTGTTGCTTAAAGTGTTAGTGTTTTTAGTACAAAGTTTATTTATGTGTGTAGTTTAGGGAATAAGAGCTACTTTAGGGGTCGATTTTGGACTTGACCTGTGCAAGACTTGCATTGACATGAACCTTAGCACCAAGTGGTATAACCTTATGATTGTATGTCAGAATATTTCCTACAGTAATATCATCTGACATACATATCATATCCTAACTATCATTTACAAAAATCTTGTACCACTGGTGCAGCTTTTCCATTAGATCCAAATGACCAATTGTTTTGTAAGTGATATTTAGGGCACATCATTTATGTAAAATGATACTCTGGCACCATACCTAATTTTCCTAAAATGGTGCCATCAAAAGACATTTTTTGTGAAAGTGGCACAATCAGGCTCATACTTTTAAAACAAAGTGGTATACTGTAGTGTGGTTCCTATAGTCCCAATAGGCTCTAGCATTGGAATAATATCTTCAGTAGTGTAGACGTAGGACTGAGGTTAACTAGGTCTCTACTGACTATATTAGACTTAAGTTTTTTGCCAGCTAGCTCAGAGTTCACTAGAAACTTTCTTGAATAAGCGAGGAGGAGTTTAACCTCCCTGGATAGACAAGAAGGGATTTAGTTTCTGACAACCATAAAACATGACAACTTTGCTCTCCCTGAATAAGAGTGTATCTCTAGAGTCGTGTGAAAACAAAAGACAGCTATTTTACTCAGTCAATAAGTGCGTACTTAGTTTCACCAGATTGCAGAGAAAAAGAGAGACGGGCGTTTTCAATAAAAGGTGTTATTTATTGAGCAGTCTCTTTCCTCATACAAGAGAAATGAATTGCTACAATTGCAATACTTATAGTTAAGTAAAGTGCATACAGTAAAAGCAGAATTAAGAAATAATACTGTAAAAGCATTGATATGGTTTCTTAGCCATATGATACTTTAAAATGGATAAAATAGATACATACATATATACATTGACTAATTGTACTCAACTGGTGCTTCTAACTACGCCTACCCCGGTGTACCTGACCTAAGCCTAATACGTGGGAAGGAGTAAGTAAGTAGCAGTTTAAGTTAAGTTTGTTTTGCCAAGAATCTGACTCAAGAATTCTCTGTAAGGGTTTAGTCAGTTCAGTACCTGGGTATTAGAAGGCAGGAGGGCTGGTATCTCTCTCTCAGGACTCGGTATCCCAGTCACCCGCAAGGGTAAGCTGGAAACGCCGGAGGCTGGATTTCTCGGCAAGAGAAAATACAGCATTTTTCTCAGCGCGTCAAAAGGGAGGGGCAGCGTCCGTGGGCTCTCGCATCAGCTGGGCTCTCGGGCAAGTAGTAGCTGCCCCAGATTCATCACCACCGTGTGTTTGCTTAAGGCAACGTTGGTATATTTATACCTGAAAGGTGCCGGGTTTGACGTAAGGCTGGACATAAGACGTCAATAAAGATGTCACTAAGAACTGGTCATTCTTACAGTGTTTTACATGAGTTCTTGGACGAAATCAAAACAACAGTAGCGGGGATTTCCCAGGTTGCTGGAGGCTTGGATTTGTTTAAGAACTCGGTGTGCTTTCTAGGGGGCTGGAGGAATAGGCTTGCTTAATGTGACAGCATGCGCTATGACTGAATTATGAAAAGGGTTTCTATGCCGTTGTAGGGATATAATTGATTTATAACCAGACAAAGGCAAAGAATAGGAATATTGATTCAGGTACCTAGATAAACACACTACACCCACTCCACGAATTCATGTCCATAATTACTAAACTAACAGCAGTAAACATATCTAACGGAGCATGTGCATACCGATCCACCCCAAAATACATGTTTTGCATCTGAAATGGCATATGCGAAATACACAAAAAATGAGTATAGGTACAGTATTTCAAGCAGAGTAATCATTCATAAAATAGGATGCATATATATCAGCGGAATGATTTTGCGAAAATTACACATGAAATGGCTCTTAATACAGAAAAGAAAAGTGCGAGACCATTTCATCACATATAAATACAGTTATTTGTAAATAGGCTAGAGGCTGAGGTAATATATTGTCTCTAGAGTTCCTAAAAATAGAAGCTCTGTTCTCTAAGGATAGCTCTACTTTAAGCAGAGGATGAGTGCCAAAAAAAAAAAAAGTAACTATTTTGGAATCGGGGAAAAAAAAATTTTGTTTTTCAGGGGAAGAAGCCAAAATAGTTCCAAATATTTCCAGAAGTTTTTGTTTTTCAAAGCTGAAGGTCAAATTCAGAGTTCAGGGAACGCTGAGTGCTCGTTTGCTTAAAAGTTATTCTTTTTGTTCAGGGGAGAACATCATTTCAGACAAACTTTCAAAAAAGCAGTTTACCGCTTCAGGTGAAAGTTCGACCAAGTTGGAAAATGCCGCAATTGTGCAGTCGTGAGAATGATTGCTATCATCGATGTATGGATCAGCATTGCTCACAGAAGGTCATACCTGGTTGATGCTGCTCTCATCTTGCACTTCACTACCCTTTAATCGCAGTGGTGAAGTTTCCACGAATGCCGTCATCAGGATGGGTAACCGCTGGGGACAACACGATGCATGAGCCGTTACAGGACTTAGCAAAGTATCTGTATCCAATGGTACTTCTGATTGTAGTGTGAGACAGATGTCTAACACGCATTCTTCTCCGCACAGCATACATCTTAACACAGGTAAGATACAATTCTGCCAGATGGGTCTGAATGAAAGAAACCAGTTCATATTCAGATCTCTTAGCCGGGCTAATCCAAGGACTTTAGTTATGTGGTCCCGATAGCGTATAGCTAGGATCGTTTCTTCCATTGTTGCTGGAGTCTTGTCTGTGACATGGCTTGCCATAACAAAGCAGGAGTATCAAAAATAAAATGCCTACTACGAGTCCCAACAGGAGTGGAAGGCCGCCAAAGGCCGAATGGACAAAATTAGGAAAGATGCCCAGGACTGCTTTGAAGGGTGTTAACAGTCCCGAAAAAATTGTCTTAAATACACTTGGGATACCATTCGTATCTGAAATGTTTAAGATTTGGTTTAGCATTTCTGCGAAATGCAAGGGGCAATTTGTTGATAATAGTGCATGTATCTCTGTTGTTGTCCTTGCAACCTGGAGATCATACGTTTCTTTTGATGACGTCAAGGGCACAGGCGTCTGTAGAAGAACAGACTTCATTCTGCTTAAAGTATCAATTCGAATAGAAGAGATTTTCAAACTGGGCCACATTTTTCCCTCCTTGTCTGGGGTGTCGTTTGGATACAATACTTGCATACAACAAGTGACCATGGACGAAACGCTTACAAGATAAGCTTTTCCTGGCATCAAGCCACAACATCTGTGGTCCACAATTAGAATGTAGCTCCCGTTCGAAAGCCGTCTAAAGAATGGCTCTATTCGAGTTGCAGGTGTGCCAAGCTGGTGACATGAAAGGTTATTTGAAGTCCCCTCACAGGCCCCATGTAGATTTATACCCTGACACAGAAGTATACCACTTAGTGATTTTTCACAATTATTACCACTAAAAAAATACATTCTGTCCTTTTTCACTATAACATGTGTGTGTGTAAGGTAATTTCCATGATGACTTAATGTATCCTTTACCCAACCTTTCATACTGGCCTGCCTGTATATACTTTTGGCAGTATCGAAATTGGAAAGTTGTTATCGGAATAGTTATGATTCCGTGTATTATCCATTCGATGACAGGTCGTTCTGACATTGTCAATGGTAATCTCTCAAGTTTTTCAATGCTCAGAATTGTATATTCTGCTCCTTTTTGTGCCAAGCTGATTTGTGTATCAGTAAGGTTAAAGATAGAGAATAATGACGTTGTGTTGATTAAACGCCAAGGCACGTAGCCTGAACGCAGATTTTGTAATGTCCAGCCAAGCTGTACAATAGAACGCAATTGGGACTGACCATGTTGTAACATTAGTAAGTCCTGCTCTATTATATCGATTGCAGATGATACAATACTGTCCAGTGAATATATTCTGGAAGACAGAGTCATTAACCCATTGTCCACAACAGAAAGTGATTTTTCCAAATTAATACGGTCAATTTCCCGTATTTTCTCTGCTGTTTCAATTTGAGTTTCTTTCCAAGATTCGTTTTAAGCTGCATATATAGAGGCTGCTATGAAACGTTTTTGACGCTGTTTGCGTGGTCCCATAATGAAATCACGCAAGTCAGCACCTTCTTTAAGTAAAGTTAAGTGTTGCTTAATTTCTGCCAGTGTGGATGTCTGTAGCCATTCAAGGCAGAATTTCCCTACACTGTATGTTGTTACTATCCCTGGATGTTGTCTCTGGGAGTATCTAGGGTCTGGCCTGGTCAATTTGAACCCCTGTATTTTGTTCAGGAATCTATCCTGACAGTTATTTGTGTCTGTGGGCCAGATCAACCATTTTTTCCAATCAGGATGTGTTCTGTTTTGGTTTAAAATATGGGATACGTCTATCTCAACATCTGTAGTGCTATTACTGTCAGGTGTTGGCTTTGGAATAGACGGTTTGTTTAAGTCTTTAATTTTGGCTAGGCCAAGACAGGTTGTTTGATGAATTGTGTCATTCAAAAATATAATTTGTTCTGGGATCATGCAGGCTCTGAATAATGATTCTATACCTTGGACTTGCCAATCTTTGGTACCCCAGATGGTTTTTGTTTCAATGTTATTTTTCCAAAAATCAAAACCAAATGTATTCATTTTTTCAAAAAAAAATTCTGAATAGATTAATTTTGTATTTGTCAGCATGGTTTTCATTCCTGTCTTATTTAACAGTTTGAAATAAAACGTTTCTGCTTCACTTGTGTTAAACCCTGAGAAGTATGGGAATTTATCATACAATGTTTTAGAACTGCCTTTTGGTGGAGTTGCACAATGTTCCCATTGATTAAAATTAAAAACATTTCTAGGTTGAGCAGATTTATGCAAATAATGGTTAGCATAGTGGCTGTAGCAGTACATCTGTTCATAATTTGATGAACCTTGTAAATAATCATGTTCTGTAAATTTTGCTGACATAACTAAGTCTGACATCATATCATTAATACTTTCAAAGTCCCAATCATCAGAGAATGTGCTCGGTTTTACAAAGTCACTTAATGAAACCTTAAATTGATGAGGATACTTCAAGAGCTCAACCGGGCCATATATTTCGTAATCTGTTTTTTCCCATGCTACCCCACCGGGTATCGGATTGGCTGTGAAGTTTACTGAAGAAAGTTCTCTTTTCTCGATGTGTGAAGACTTGTGTGGCTTTAGGACCAGGTTGATATTCTGGCTTGCTTTGTCCATTGTAATATATTTTCCCTCAATGAAGTGTCCCAAGCATAGCACCATGATGAGCCAAAGCAGGAGGAAAAGTACACCTAGCACCACCCAAAATTCAATCCATGGGTAAATCAGATAGGTTTCTTGTAGTTGATGAAAGAGTTCTTTAGCTTTGTCTTTAAAAGTTTTTGTTGTTGTTGGCTGTTCCTCAGGTTCGCTCGCATCCTCAGAAAAGTCATCAAAATTGATGAAGTAGCCTGATGCAGTTCTGTCAATTGTTGGAATTGCTTCTGGATTTTTCTTTGTTTCATTAGCATAGTCTGTGGCTACATCGTTGTAGACAGGTGTTTCTTGACGAATTGTTGCAATTTGGGTTTTACGAGGCATAAGTTCCATGGCTTTGTTGCATAGTCCTTGTTGATTCACTGTAGATTTATCAAATGTGATTAGTCTCTCAGTTTGAACCTCTTGATTTGTAGCAAACTTTGGTGTTCTGCTATTTCTTGGGAGTCCACTTGGCCTACTACTTATTATTGGCCACATGATTGTGGTTTAACCAGGTCGATCAATACAACTCGATTCTCCTTTTTACCAGCAAGGGGCGGTAGTACAACTGCTCTTGTTCCGTTGACAGCTAAGACAGGTACTGCTTTTCTGTAAGAAGGCCCAAATTCCTTCTTCCCGCGATTTTCTCTCTGACCAGATCCCCAATCTTTGGAATCCAGACAGGCCTTGCTGGGACAGGTGGTTTCTCTTCAGTGGCTGTTGGCTCTTGTTTCAACTTTATGTTGCTCAGGTGTTTTCTTGTTTCATTTAAGTCCTGTAAAATAGCCAAACGATCTTTGTTATCAAAGCATTTTTCTTCTACCACTGAAGTCTGACTATCGAGGTCCTGGATATGCATTCTAGTCCCGAACAATAGTTCGTACGGACTGAAACCTTTTAGAGAATTTCTTGGCAGATTGTTAAGACTACGTTGGACACTTGTTAAATGTTTGATCCACCCATCACCCGTACCTAATACCTTTGCCGTTATAGATTGCTTTATGTCTCGGTTTTTTCTTTCCACAAGCCCGTTTCCCTCAGGATGGAAGGGACAAGAATACCGCAATGCAATGCCCATGCTGGTCATGGCCTCCTTATAAGCTCGAGAACTAAAAGCAGGACCCTGGTCAGAGTGTAGCATGCCAATTGCGTATGTGCCGATAAAGACTCGCAAATCTTTTATAACCGTTCTGTCGTCAGCCGAATGCTGGGGCCACATCCAAATGAATCTCGTGCAGGAGTCCACTGCGACCATGATGTATTTATAGTTGCCATCCCTTTGTAAGGGACCACAGTGGTCCAGGTAAACACACGCTAATGGTTTATCTGAGATCAGAAGGGGCGTCTGTGCTGGTCTTTTCACTGTCGAAACTTTCATTTTTTGGCATATTTCACAATCTAGAACATAGTTCCTAGTTTGTCTTCTCATTTGTGGCCACCAGTATCTCTGTTTTAATAATGATACGGTGGCCGAGACACCAGCGTGTGCAGAGGCGAGCCCTTCGTGTGCCGCTATAATTAGTCCTAACCTATGTTCCATATTTGGAATTGCCCTATCCCCCACTCCAGGGATTCGAGCAAATGGAACGTTATTCGCATCAGTTATGTATGAGTACTTTACTGGAAAGCCTTTCGGGAGTGTTTTTATCGCATTTTTTACTGTAGCGCTGACAGCTTGCAATATCTCGCTGTCTATTTTTGTTTTTGACCGGGTGATAGCAGCTACGGAAGCCGTTTGCACAGCTGCCTTCGCGGCCTCATCAGCCAATGAATTCCCTGCAACGTGAACGCCATCACGTTGATGACTCAGTGTATGTATCACGTGAGTCTTTTGTAGTTCCTTTTGTAAAAGAACTACTTGTTCCCAAAGCGTTTTATGCTTGATTGTGCCACCCTTTGCATCTTTAAAACCATTTAGAACCCAATTCTGCAAGTATTCATTATAAGACTGAACGCAATAATATGAATCGCACACTATGAGTGTGGGGAATTCGCGATGAGTATTTTCAAGCGCCATCTTAAATGCTAGTAGTTCAGCTCGCTGAGCTGTACAATCTCCTAGAGATTGTGTTTTAGTGACCAGTGGTCTAAATTTTCCTTCTTGCCAACGACCTTTAACAATCGCGCACGCAGCACTGTAAGCCTGCTTACCCCCAACTGCGGGCTGTGCTGATCCGTCTGTATATATTATACAGCCGTAGTGTTCAAGAGGCAAGATTTCGGTCGGCAGAGGACATTCAAATTCATATTGGAGAAATTCTTGTGTTTTTAAATTAGGATCAAATTCGTAGACCACGTCTGTTGCAGCAAGATAATTAACCCATTGTATCCATCTCGGATGTAGTGCTTTAGCATTTGGAATGCTTGCCTTTGTTACCGCTTCTAGAGCTGGTACTGGTGTAACGATGATTATTCGTTTACCTTGTGCTAGGGCTCTTTCTTTTGCTACCGCAGTCTGAACCGCGTTAGAATTTTTTCAGTTGAGCTAAATTTCATTTCAGCTTTCGTGTACAAATGTGATTTGTATGCTATTGGTACCGTTTCTCCCTCATTAGAGGTTAGGTATGTGAATCCGCATCTTCCTGGGATGACCCGGATCACAAGGTTGCGTGTGTTATCGCGTGTTTGCAATTTTGTTTTAGCTAACATGTCTTTTTGCAATGATCTCAAAATTTCTGTGTGTTTTTGAGTCCAATTGATTGTTTTAAAATCTGGTTTTATTAGTTCATAGAGAGGTTTAACCCTCTCTGCATAATTTAGAATGTAAGTTCTTCCGAAATTCAGGAAACCTAGAATTGATTGTACGTTTTTCAGCGTTCTTGGTGCTTGGATTACAGCGCATTTCTCTAAGAAATTGTCTGCCAGGCTTTTGCCTTCACTTGATAATTCATATCCTAAAAACAGGACAGTTAGATGGACAATTCGTGACTTTTTAAAGTTGAATTTGTAACCCTCTGCTGCGAACCCAAGTATTATGGTGTTCACTCTTTTCAAGTGAGTATCCAAGTCATCATCTGTTAGATAGATGTCATCGACATAAGATAATGCCTCATCATCATACATTTGTAGTAACTCTGTTACTCTTGCTGAGAATAATCCTGGGCTGTTCTTGAACCCCTGTGGGAGTCGACAGAATTTCGCTGCGGGCCCATTATTGAGAAAGCGGTCAAATACCTGCTTTCAGGTGCTATGTTTTGACAAAAGAAACCATTAGAGATGTCTAATGTTGTTTTGTAGTTTTTTGCGCACGATGTTATTCATTAGTGCTGCACTATGTGAGTTTTGTACTGCAAAAGTTTTGCAACATGAGTTTAGATGTCTGTAGTCCAAAACTAGATGATATGAATCGTCTGGCTTGGAAACAGGAAACAAAGGATTGTTCATTTGTGAGGTGCAAGTTTCAATCACCCCCTGGTATTCAAGTTGATCTAAGATCTCCCTGACTGTTTTTTAGCTTCTTGCTTAATTGGGTACTGCCTCTGTGCAGTTGGTTGACATTTTAACTGGATTTTGTGAGGAGGAGAGTCCTCATCCCATCCAACATGGTTTTTATACAATGCAGGAGCTTGGGCTACTGCCCACTTTCTTGCAAGTGTATATTTTTTATGAATTGGAATGTGATTTGAGAAGGCAGGCATAATCATTTCTTCGCCATGAGGGCACTCTCTGACAAACTCTGGTGGCCAGTCTTTTTCAGCTAAAAGGATGTCATAGCCTTTGGAGAGGTTATCCCAAAATAGACCCCTTATTTTCCTAGTCTTATCTCCCTCTATACGTAATGTTATTTCGTATATTTTATGAGGTTTGCTAACTCTGGTATCTGCAGTTTCCACCTGAATGTATTTATTCGTGTCCACTGTCTCCAGATGATTCATCAGGATCTTGCGAGCTATGCTCACTTCTGCTGCGCTGTCTAGCATTGTCTGAGCCCACTCTCCGTTTTTCAGCTGTGTCCTCAGGATCCTCGGCATGTTTGATTATTTTAATACTGGCTACCTTCTTTTTTGGAAATTGTAATTTTTTACTTTGATGAGCAGGTTCCTTGTCTTTGGACTTGACGTGCTCTTCCCTGTGTTCTGACCGTCCTCTTCTTTCCGATTTCTGCGAGGAAGTCTGAAAAGATCGAGAGGGACGTGTATCAATATCTTGATATCTATCAGGTTTCTTTAGATTATCCCTATTTCTAAGGTTGTATCTTTTCTCAGAGGGCTCCCTCTGGGGAGACTTGTGTCCTTGGTCCGGAGATCTTTCTCTCCGCCGAGGAGACCTTCCTCTGGACTGGAATCTTTTTTCTTTGGGAGTGGATTGTTTATTTCCATCCCAGCTCTGTTTTGGAGTGTTTAGATTATTTTTAATAAATATTTTTTCAGGATTTTCAGTTAGTTGGGGTTTTACTGGTTTCCCACCCAAACTATCTCTTCCTAGCTCTTCATAGGATTTTTCTATGATTCTGGCAAGTTCAAATGGTGTTCTGCTATATCTGTTTCTTTCAATTTCTGGTGGATCGCCACAGATGCTGCTTCTCCTTTTATGTTGGATAATAATAAAGCTGAGACCTGCTTGAAGTCTTTCAGTAATTTCATACCCAGAGTTAAAGCAGGTTCTGGACCATATTCATTTTGAATCTGTCTTAGCACATCGGGTATTACCGCCATGGACGGAACACCATGTGTTTTTGTGTAAATGGAAGCAAAGACTGTGCCCCAAGTGTCACAGTCCTCCACATGTGGTGCGATCCCCATTGGAAGACAGATAGTCAGAATTCTGTGTTTCTCAACAGGGGTAGTATCCGGAAATACTGCCTCTATTTGAGTTATTTTTTGTGCTAACCAGAATGGAATGTGTTCCCGTTTTATGGGTACTTTACCCAGACATGACTGTATGTTCTGTGGTGTAATTTTATTTGTGTTCCCCTGATGAGGGGTCAGCTGTGGAATGTTAATAGCTGGTTGAACTGTTGAAGTCCGCATTACATATTGGACTAATTGTCTATGTATTTTAATTAGTACTTTTAGTTGGACTAGAAGTTCTGGTATCGACATTTTTTCGATGTCTGGATGTGGTGTGTAGCTGGCTAGAACCGGCCACGTTGCTCCTGGTCTACCAAGTGGACCGAGCCTGGTGATGTGATTATGTTTTAGGGCGCCTTTAAACCAGAGCAGGTGCTCTTGGTATTTTAATGGGATTTCCACCTCCTCGAAAGGAGTGTACTCTTCCGGAGGTTCCTCTATTTTGTAATAGTGGAACTCACGTGTGACAGCGTTTGCTGCTGGAAAGTTTATCCATGAATAGAATACCTCTGTCTGCCGATATTCATGTGCCTCAATTACGAATATGACAGTACCACCTCTCGATGTTAGTCCATTTTCCATAAGTTTAATAGTTATAGTTTTTCTTATGTTGACCGGGATGAGTATTGCATCCGGGTCAGTCTGCAGGAGACTTGTGTCATCGGCTAGGAGTTGAGCTGCTATTTTAGCTGCCTCCCTTTCTTCTTCACTTTCTGACATTTTACTGACAGAAAGGTTTTTGTTGCAGATCAAGTTTCAAGGAAACAAAGATTAGGTGCACAATATTTTGGAACACTGTATCCTTCAAAGTTGAATAAACCAAAAACTATACATAGAAATCTCTTCCTACTAAGTTTCGGCGGATTTTAACCTTTAACCCACTCCAGACGTCTTTTGGAGTATTTACGGGAGAAAGGGTCTGTGTGAAAAAGCACGACTGAGTTACTGTAACGTCTTGCGTTAGATTTATCTCCTTACCAAACGTTGGGTGCCATGTAGTGTAGTTCCTATAGTCACAATAGGCTCTGCGCATTGGAATAATATCTTCAGTAGTGTAGACGTAGGACTGAGGTTAACTAGGTCTCTACTGACTATATTAGACTTAAGTTTTTTGCCAGCTAGCTCAGAGTTCACTAGAAACTTTCTCGAATAAGCGAGGAGGAGTTTAACCTCCCTGGATAGACAAGAAGGGATTTAGTTTCTGACAACCATAAAACATGACAACTTTGCTCTCCCTGAATAAGAGTGTATCTCTAGAGTCGTGTGAAAACAAAAGACAGCTATTTCACTCAGTCAATAAGTGCGTACTTAGTTTCACCAGATTGCAGAGAAAAAGAGAGACGGGCATTTTCAATAAAAGGTGTTATTTATTGAGCAGTCTCTTTCCTCATACAAGAGAAATGAATTGCTACAATTGCAATACTTATAGTTAAGTAAAGTGCATACAGTAAAAGCAGGATTATGAAATAATACTGTAAAAGCATTGATATGGTTTCTTAGCCATATGATACTTTAAAATGGATAAAATAGATACATACATATATACATTGACTAATCGTACTCAACTGGTGCTTCTAACTACGCCTACCCCGGTGTACCTGACCTAAGCCTAATACATGGGAAGGAGTAAGTAAGTAGCAGTTTAAGTTAAGTTTGTTTTGCCAAGAATCTGACTCAAGAATTCTCGGTAAGGGTTTAGTCAGTTCACTACCTGGGTATTAGAAGGCAGGAGGGCTGGTATCTCTCTCTCAGGACTCGGTATCCCAGTCACCCGCAAGGGTAAGCTGGAAACGCCGGAGGCTGGATTTCTCGGCAAGAGAAAAGACAGCGTTTTTCTCAGCGCGTCAAAAGGGAGGGGCAGCGTCCGTGGGCTCTCGCATCAGCTGGGCTCTCGGGCAAGTAGTAGCTGCTCCAGATTCATCACCACCGTGTGTTTGCTTAATGCAACGTTGGTATATTTATACCTGAAAGGTGCCGGGTTTGACGTAAGGCTGGACATAAGACGTCAATAAAGATGTCACTAAGAACTGGTCGTTCTTACAGTGTTTTACATGAGTTCTTGGACTAAATCAAAACAACAGTAGCGGGGATTTCCCAGGTTGCTGGAGGCTTGGATTTGTTTAAGAACTCGGTGTGCTTTCTAGGGGGCTGGAGGAATAGGCTTGCTTAATGTGACAGCATGCACTATGACTTAATTATGAAAAGGGTTTCTATGCCGTTGTAGGGATATTATTGATTTATAACCAGACAAAGGCAAAGAATAGGAATATTGATTCAGGTACCTAGATAAACACACTACAATACATTTGCACCAAGGTTAAGATACTATAGTAGTTTAGCGTTAGTTTGACAACATAGGGGCCCCTAAAACATAGGGTCTCATCAAGAGTTTGGAGGGAGCTGAAAGTGAACCAATTTTTGGCGGAAACTCTTAATATGGAGTGGAATCCATGGGCTGAACTTCCTCCCAAACATCCCTAAACTATTGGAAATCCAGCCAGACGTCAAACTCACTAAATAGGAGGATTTTCAGTTCGGTCAAAACTCTAAACTTGCAATTCAGAAATGTCAATGAGCTTCCACAACCAATTAATTTGTAAATAACTCAGTGACTATAGAAACCCCTTTGTTTGAAATGACACGAAAATGTAATTTGTAACGCACACTAAAACCCAAGGGTGTCTAGGCGCGAGTACTCAGATTTCAAAAGTTGGAAAAAAGACTGAAAAATTCAGGAGCGACAACCCCAGTTAGCATTCCTTTCTTTAGTATTTTTTAAATAACCATATTTGTAACATTTTACGAAGAGATAGAGGTTCAGTTTCTTTCTTTAATGCCAGCGGCAGTGAGTTCCACAGGCTAGCCGTGCCTGCCGCAAAACGTCTACCCCCCCCCATGGGCGTCCGCAGGCCCCCCCCCGGATCGCAAGTCCGTCCAGTGCAGGACGTACAGGTGGTTAGAATAACCACAACCCATCTTCAATCGCAGTACGAGGTGACTGTGGCAGCGGACAGGGGGCAGTAGAGGGCGAGCTTTCTAACCCGGGCCAATGAAGAAACGTCACTTCTGGTGAAACCCCTGCAAGGTCTGTGGTCAGGGCTTCCACTAGGCATGGGCAGTGTGGGCATCTGCCCAGGGCCCTGCGGCCTTCTAACTATGACGGGGCCACCCACGAGGCCATCATCTTTTTGAAAATGTGCACTTGAACAAGTTACGCATGGGCTGCGCCCTCCCTTGGGGTGTTCAGTCGAGGTGCAGCTGCAAGGCCTGAGGCGGGCCCCACTCTCCTGGTCCTTGCTGCCATGGGCTGAAAGGGTAATATGACCCCCAGATTCCTTTCAGCTGTGGCAGACTGGGCAGGGCTGGTTTTGTGGCCATGATCAGCTTTCTTTGCTGGCAACTCTTTTTTTTTTTTTTTAAAGTTTTGAAAGACCTTTATTGAATGTAGAAAAGAAAACTCAAAAGCAAACATATTTTGCTGCCAACATCCTGATTCAGGCCGGCAATGTGATTCAGCAAATAAGAAAAGAATGTGCTGTGCAGGTGGCAAGGTATGTTTCAATTAGGGTGGGGTTGCGTCTGCGCATGTGCGCGTTCCAGCAGTTACGTCTGTAAGTGGCCCTAGATATCTCTTGGGCGGGAGGAAGGAGGCTGGAGCTCGGCATAGGTATGTGGTTGCTCTTGACAATAGATAAGGTCTTGAAGCCGAACCTTAAATTTTAGCGCCCTCCCTCTTCCCTCTTCCCCACCGACAGGCTATTCGTCTCTTTGCTAGGAGAAGCGCAAGGGAAGCGTAGTGTCAAACTTTAGCAGCAATGGGTGCAGTATAGCCTAACAGCGCGTCAGGGGATCTCTTGGTATGTGTAAGCCCGTCATACTGTCCAGTGCGTCCAATATCTCCAACAGAAGCGTTGGATGGACAGGCAGTCCCAGGCCACGTGTTTAAAGTCCGCTCCCTCCCCCCGCAACTGTTGCATCTATCATTATCTCAGAGCAGCAGGCGGTGCAGCCGCGCTGGGGTGTAGAATAGGTGGTGTACAAATTTATAGTGTATGATTCTAAATCTACTGCTGGCTGATTGTCTACAGCAGAACATCCACTGTTCGTCGGAAAGGGGGTGTCCCAATTCTTCCTCGCACCAACTACGGGCCAGGGGGGTCGTACTCCCCGTTGGATTGGACCATACGGTATAGTAGTGAGAGCACATGTGCAGGGGCCGTTTACTGCAATAGTGCGTGCAGTGGGAACATGATGGGGGGCTCCAGCGGGAAGTCAGGTGTGGTGGCTTTCACATCTTGGCACAGTCTAATATAGTAAAATCGCTCCAGAGGGGTGGGATTGGTGTCGCTCAAAAGTTCTTCACTTGTGCGAACTTTGTCGGCTGTGTAGAGTTGCCCCCACGTCTGTATGGACAATGTGCGAAGGAGCCGGCAGTATCCTCCTTCCTGCGTGACTGGGACATCAACTCTTCCAGGTAGGGGTAAAAGCAGAGAGTACATTAATGTGCATTGTGTGGCAGTGGTTAAGTCGTGCCAGGCGCTTGTTGTGCATTGAACTGTAGTAGAAGCAGAGCGGCGCGGGACAGTGGGGGTACTGAGGTATGCCGTGCAGGGTACAGGGGCCATGTATCCATCTTCTATTGTGAGGTGGCATATAAGGTGGGGGTTTCATCCAGTAGGTGGCAAAGTGGGCTTGGGCGCAGCTATAGTATAGTTCCATATCTAGTATTCCAAACCCTCCTGGGCAGAAGGGGTGCGTGAGGGTGTCCCATTGTAGTCTGGCCTGTTTCCCTCCCCAGGTAAGTGATATGAGCTGAGTTTTAAGGGATGAGAAGAAGTAGCGGCTAGGGGCATAGGGAACGTTTACAAATAGATATAGAAGTTTAGGCAATATGACCATTTTATTCAAGGTCGCTCTGCTAGCCATGTACAGGGGCATTGCAATCCATCTTGCTATTTTCTCAGTTATGGAGTCTAATGCGCGACCATAATTGGCCCTCATCAACTTCTCACGAACGCGGGATACCGTTATGCCAAGGTAAGTTAGCGGGTCTTAACATCATTTGAGGGGATAATCAGGTATGAATTTGGGAGTAGAGTCAGTGAGTGGATATATCAGGGACTTGTTCCAGTTTATGTTAACTCCTGAGAGCTGGCCAAAGAGGATAAAAGAGGATAAACAGTTGAAGGATAGGGTTCTGACTGACATTCGGTTTTCGTAGATAGAGGGTGAGGTCATCCGCATATAGGAAAATAGGTATTTGTCTACTAGGGTAGATGATGGCATGTTCACGGTGGTGTTGCCGGATCTTAGCGGCTAGTGGCTCCATGGCCAGGGCAAAAAGGAGAGGGGACAGTGGGCACCCCTGTCTTGTGCCTCTGGCCAGTGAAAAAGCGGAGGAGTGCCTGCCATTAATCATCACCGTAGCCTGAAACCCTGTGTACAACAACTGTATCCAGGCTAAGAATGGGAGAGGGAAGCCCAAACGCGTGAGTACGAAGGATAAATAATCCCACTCCAGGGAGTTAAACGCCTTAGTGTGGTCGAGGAAGATGGCGGCCGCGTTCTCCTCAGGGTCAATATCATGCAGTAGCGCAAAAAGTGTGCGTAGGTTATGGGACGTACTCCTAGTTGGGACGAATCTGGACTGATCTGGAAGGACCACTACTGGCATCAGAGGGCTAATTCGATTTGCAATTAACTTAGGCAGTATTTTAGCATCTACATTTATGAGGGATAGGGGCCTGTACAAGTCTACTTGAGTGGCCGACTTACCGGGTTTGGGACGGGAGATGATGAGCACCTCGTGCATTGTCTGGGGCAAGATGCCTGACTCCCGGGCCTCTTCAAACACGTGCCTCAAGATCGGAATTAAGAGGTGACGAAAAGATTTATAGAACTCAGCCGGGAGGCCATCTGGGCCCGAGGCCTTGCCCGATTGTAACTGCATAATAGCAGAGATGACCTCTTCATCCTCGTGATGCTGTAAGAGGAACTCTCTCTGACCATTCCCCAGCCAAGCTATCGCTGTATCATCAAAAAAAGGTGTAAAATCTAATGGAGCTTGCTGCTGGGTTGAATACAGAGTTTTATAGAATCTCTTAAACGCTTCCAAGATTTCTTAGGTATTCCTGTGGGTGAAACCGTCCTCATCCTCGATTTCTAGAATTGTATTGGCAAAGTGGGGGGGTCGGACGGAGGAGGCCAGTGCTTTTCCCAGTTGTTCCCCCTCCCCGTAGCAGCGGGCCTGGTGATATTTCCTTCTGAATTTACATTCTCGTTCCGCCGTCTCCTGATATTCGGTGAGCAGGATGCGCAGTTGCGTTTGCAACTCGGGGGAGGATGTGGACTGTATGGATATCTCCGTGCGCTTGATGTCCAGCTTGGCAACTCTCTTTTATCCTAATCGCTGCATCTGCATGATAATTGCAGGTGCTTGAACTGGCCGGTTGGTGTGAAGTGAGCCCTGCCCCTGCATGAATGAAAGGCAGAGCACCCTGCAGGGCTCACAACAAAAAAAACGAGTGACCTTAGTGTCAGAATCGGCGCTGCTCAGTTTCAATGAAGGGAAAAGGAGAAGAGCAGAAAATGGAGAGAGATGCTATTCTTTTCTTTTTTTTGCAACTGTTTTCCAAAAGAAACATAAATAGAGTTAAACACAAATAGTGACATCAGTTGAATATAAGCACTTGGTGTTTTTTTATTTTCATGTAATTTACATAAAAAATGGAATCATGAAAAATTGGGTCGGTAAAAGAATAGTGGAGATGATAACATTGAGTTGGTAGGAGGGAAGGAGGGGTGACCCCACATCCATTCTTACCATCCTGAGAGGAGTGCAGCGAGCCCTCCAAGATACACCCAAGTTATAACCCCTCAAACCACTCTCCATTACTTGTTGTACACATCTGAAAAGGTTGCACTACTCCCCGGCATCAAGTTTGTTCATATCTGAAATATTGAATTCCTGTGTTCCTGGGTACATCTCAGGAGGTCTGGTGTCCACTTTTGCTTTTAATAGAAGTATCGAGGGAGAGGCACATCTAAAAGGAGTTAGACAAACAAAAGAAGGTAATAGGTTGGGGAGATGACAGAGCAGCAGAGGTGAGGTCTCAACATAAGGGGCAAAACAACTATATAGAACAAGACGCTTAAGGAAAGGGAGATGGGGAAGGAGTGATATGTATGTAATGGCAGAATCAATGAGAGAAGGGAAGAGTCTTGGTTAGGTAAAAGGAATAGCATGCACAAGAGAAATGTAACAGGCTTGGGGAGAGTTGGAGGATTGAAGGGGAGAGAATGCAGTAAATAAAACAAGAGCAGTGGTGTAACACAAAATGATGGGGTCCCTCTCCGCAGAATGTGATAATGGGCCCCTGAGTCTCCCACATCTCACAGATATTCATTGGCCCTGGGTTGAATGGGAGCCCCGTGATGGGTTGGGGGCCTCCTGAAGCGTTGTGGGCCCATCTGTGCTGCAGGGGCCTGTATTGCATCCTGGCAAAAGAGGCCGGGGAGAAGAGTGCTAAATAGCAGTGCATGTAGGGCAGAGGTGGAAGCTTGAGGGACAGAAACAGTGAATTGAGGGTAGAGGTGGGAGGAAATAAAACATGAAGAGTTGAGCATGGAAGGGAGAGGTGGACATAAAGGGGGCAGAACCAGTGAACAAAGTTGAGGCTGGAGAGTAAGATGAAAGGTGAAAGCAAGTGCTTGGATAGGAGATATTAGATATAAGAGAAGCGGAGCCATCAGAAAAACTCAAGTGTCACGGAGAGGGTATGGTGAGTGTTGGATGTAAGAGGGCAGGACAACCAAGAGCAGGTAAGAGGCAGGGGGAGAGAGGCAGGGGAGAGGTAGAACCAGTGAGAGAACGTTAGAGGCTGTGACGAGATGAGAGGTGATGAGAGGTGAAATGTTCAGTAGGTAGGTAAGAGGTGAGCGTAATAGAGGCAGAATTAGTGAGAAAGGAAAGAGACAGTAGTAGAGATAAAGTGAAGTGTCGAGCATGGGAGGGAGACGCGGATATAAGAGAGGCAGAAACAGTGAGACAAGGAAAGAGGCAGGGAGGTATAAGAGAAGAGGTGGGTGTAAAGGGGACAGACCAGCAAAAAACACTAGGAGGCTGGAGGAAGACATGAGAAGTGAAAGGCAGTACATGCATGGGACATGTAGATGTAAGAGAGGCGGAACAATCAAGAAACCTTACACAGAGAAGAGAGAGGAAATGGTGAGAGGTGGATGCAGAAGGCCAGAATCAGTGAGAAAGGTAAGAGTCAGGGGGAGAGACGGGGCATATAGCATGGAGGAGAAAGGTGGATATAAGAGGGACATAATGAGAAAGAGAAGCAAAAAAGTTGGGATAGCGGAGAGTTTGATGTTAAAGCGCAGAATCCACAAAATAAGGGTTGAGGAATAGATGAGAATAAGAGTAGAGAATGAATGGAAATAGGAGATTTTACCTATTTTTAAAAAAGGGGACCGCTCACTGCCAAGAAATTATCGCCCCATAAGCCTGATAGACTCACTCCAAAAAATAGTCTCCAGGATGGTTCTTGTAAGAATACAGGGATGGATAGAGCAGGAAAATATACTATCCCCCATGCAAGCCGGGTTCAGACTGGGCACTAGTACTATAGATGAGGTGTTCAGACTCACTATGCTTTATTGGAAGGTGGTATTTTTGGGTGGTGGGGTTAATTATGCCGCATTTGTCGACCTCAAGTCGGCTTTTGACTTGGTTCCAAGAGCAAAATTATGGGATTCATTGAGATTTATGGGCTTACCTGTTGAACTCTTGGAAGTAGTCATGAGATTACACGAGGATAACTTCGCCCGAGTGAGGTGGGGCAAACAGGGTCAGGTGACTGACAGCTTCCCGGTAAAACGTGGGGTGCGCCAGGGATGTGTGCTGGCCCCCACCCTGTTTCTCCTCTTCATCAACCAGGTTGTCAAATTTTTCACCAATTCTCAGACAGATGCACCATCTCTGGGCGGGTCTATGTACCCGATGTTAATTTTTGCTGACAATACCCTGCTTCTCTCTAAAACCCGTAGTGGGTTGCAAACAGCCCTAAATAGGTTTGCAGAGTTTTGCAGGGTGAATGATCTACAGATCAATATAGACAAAACCAAATTTATGGTTTTCAGTAATAAAAACCCGGTCATAAACTCTGTTAGTCTGAACGGTGTTTTGAATGAACAGGTGAAGGTAATGACCTATCTGGGTGTGACCCTGGATTACCAACTAAGCTGGAAACCCCAGATTGAGGCATTATATCTTACATTTGTTCGTCTTACGGGTTGCTTATTACAGGAACAGAAGAAATCCTTGACCAAACGCATTGCCCCAGTTTTAAAGATTTATGAAGCTAAGATCAAAGCAGCTACCATGTATGGTGCTGACATTTGGGGTTATAAGGATTTGTCTACCTTGGACATAGCCCAGAATAAGTTCTTGCGAAATCTGGTAGGGCTTCCCCAGTCCACACCTACTAAACCACTGCTGCTAGACCTAGGTTGTAAACCCTTAAATGAGGTGGCCCGGTTTCGCTTGGTGGCATTATGGCGACGGCTTTGGACGACTCCGGAGCTTAGCCTTTTTGCCAATGAATTGGAGGAGGTAAAATCGTTGTGGGGTGCTTCTAGAATCCCCTGGCTGAGGGAAGTTAAACACACCTTGCTAGAAATGGGCCTTTACCAGCTGTGGACTAATCCGGTGGGTTCCATCTTCCCCTCCCAACAAGACTTTAAAGACCTATTCTGGGCATCTGCCATATCAACTGCAGTCACCCAATCATTAGACACCAACCTAACAGGGCATTTTTTGACTCATAAACTGACACCTTTTCTTGAGCCTTACTGGGATGTGATCTGCAAAACCCTCGATCGGAAACTGTATCATCAATTCCGTGTCGGGACACTCCCCATCAATTCATTTATTGTCAAGTGGGCGGGGAATGTAAATAACAAATGTCCCTGGTGCCCGGATCATGTGGAAAGTATTGGTCATTTGTTCTTTGTCTGTCCAGCCTAGCGAGCCCCACGCTTAAAATGGCTCAAACCCTTATGTAGTAGACTGGATAGTAGGGGACACCTCGAAGCCCTGTGGAAGTTTCGTACTATTAGATCTGAGTTTGTTGTGGTTAGTGTGGCTAAGTTCCTAGGAGGGGCGTGGTTGATCTGTATTAGGAATTTGAATAATTTTTAAATGATAATGTATGAAGGTTTTTTTACTGTAAAGTCTTTTCAATTGTTTAATAACTTTTTAAAAGGGTTTATGAATGCTGTTTTTACCAATATTTATGTATTGTATGCTGTCTTTTATGAATTTTATTTCGAAATAAAGACGTAATGACCTGACCTGACCTGACCTGGAAATAGGAGGTGTAAGTGGCAAAAGAGTGTAGAGAAGATGTAAATGGAGCAGAGCCAGTGAAAAAAAGTTATAAGGCTGGGGGAGAGATGAACAGTGAAGGTAGTGCATGGATAGGAGTCATGGCTATAAGAGAGACATAACCAGCAAGAGCACATAGGCAGAGTGGCAATAGAGAGAAGTGGATGGAAGAGAGAAGAACCACCAAGAGATATTAGGAGGTTGGATGAAGAGGGAAAGAGGAGGAGAAGGTGGATCTAAGATGTGCAGAACCAGCAAGAGAACGTTAAAGGCTTTGTGAGAGATTAGAGATGAAGATTAGATCAGGGAGGTAGAGTTTGATGTAAGAAGGGCAGAATCAGCAAGAGGAGAGGGAAGGCGGAAGGGTAGAGGTGTATGTAATGGGGCAGGAACAGCAAGAGAAGATAAAAGGAAAGGGGAGAAGGAAAAGGCATAGCTGTACTTAGGATGGCATAACCAACAGAGAAGATAAAAACTGGGTGGAGAGTTGGGAGGTGAAGAGTAGGGCAGGGAAGAGAGATGTGAATGCAAGAGGGGCAGAATCAGCAAACAAATACGAGAGGAAAGGTGGGAAGAGTAAAGAGATGTGGGGTGAGAGGTAAAGAGTAGAGCATGGAGGTATTAGGGCCAAGAGCAATGTAAGAGTGGCAGAACTAGAGAGAAAAAAAATGTGATCCATATCAACTGTTTTCATTCTATTAGTTTATAAAATGTGTACTGCAGCTTTATGTCCATGAATGTGGTCTTTTAAAACCATACTCCTTATGTTTTGTAAGGATTTAAGCAATGGACATTGACGTTCTTGCTTTTTGGAGTTGGATTATACCATTTAGATACAAAATGTTGCTTAAATTAGCAGTCAGATTACGGCATGTTTTGCTTATTTTTGGTTTCCTCAAAGTGTCAGTATGATAAATCATTTATTTAATTGGGGAAGATGCCGATTTTTGTTAAAGTACATTTCGGGCTGTGTGACATATTGGTACATAGAAGAATGCTATGCTATGTATTAGGGTTAAGGGTTTCAGTTGGTTATGAAAAACCTGAGAGGAGGTGCATTGTGTGTTTGTGATGCAACTCCGCCTAGAAGTTGGTTTAGTACCTGTGGTGAGTGTGAAGTGAGCTAGCCCCCATTTCATGAGCAGAAATAGGATTGTCGTTTTGCATTGGGGGGGAGGGGCAGGGGGAGGCGGGCAGTATAGAATGACTTCATTGACAGCTCGTTGTGGTGGCATATTTGTGGGCTTTTGCTCTTTCTTTTCTGTCTATGCTTTGGGGGTTATTTCTGAGGAGGGCCTCTTCAGAGAGTTGCAGCCAAAGCCACTTGTGTTTGCGATGTCTCTAGGAGTACTGTGCTGTTATTAAGTACCCCATGCATGGCATTGTTATTTTACCTTTTTGGCGGGGTCTAAATTGTTGTTTGTGAGAAATAAGTATTGGTATGAGGCTCACCTTTATGTGGGTCTTTGTTTGGGTGAACTGCAGAGCTTTAGCGACATTGTGGTGGTTGGGCACTGTCTGCGAATATACATGTTTCGGGGCAGTATCAGTCATATGTGTAGGGTGACCAGAGGACTCTCACCAGGGCACAACTTTTCCAGCTTTGATTTGCCATACCAGTGCATTCTGGGAGCTGTAGTCTAGGTTAATTTAATTTCAACCAATTGGTCGAACACACTAGCTAATAATGTAAAAGCAAAACCCAGGTCTGGAAAAGTAATTTTCCCCATCACTTGCAGTCATCTTGTCGCCTTAATTATGTATCACCAACGGGCAGTGTCTCAGAAAGGAAGAAATCTTCCTTGGTGTATTTGAGAGATGCAGTTCTTTTGAAAAAGTGTCTGCAAAGCGCTATGCTTCTGTTGGGATCTGTGTGAGAAGTCACTGTTTTGAACAAAATTTAACCTCAAGCTCCATTGGGGTATTGTCGGTGTGAAATTCAGCTCTTTAGGCAGGAATGGGTGTGGAGACTATACATCTGTGTGTATGCAATGGTGTCAACATGGGGTGTGCATATTTGAAGCCACTTCTCTTGGGCTAGCAACTGGAGAATTATCTCTTTGAGATCAAACTAATTGGCTGTGATTGAAGGACGAAAAGGAGCCGAGAAATCAGCACAGACAAATTTTAAAGTTGAATAAAGTTCATGTTATTATTGAGACAAGAAAAAACTAAAAATAATTCCCCACCCCTTTAGTTTATAAACTAATGAAAAGGTCAATAAAAAACTAATACATCATACCATTACCATCTACTATGCAGTAACCTAGCCTGTATTTGACTCTCGGTTATCTCTCTCACCATTTTACCTAGTACTTTAGGTTCTAGGCCCTATCCACTTTGCACTGGCATACTGGTCTCCTCTTAGGCCTACCAGACACCTTCTTCACACTGAGCTTTTCGTCCTTTCTCAAACTTACCGGTATCAGGCCAGCACTGTGTTGTAAATAAAAGATCTTCGGTAGCCAGATCATGTATGGGTATGTTGTAGATTTATTGATATGATAACAGCTTCAGATAAGTTACTGGAAGATGTAAAGTCCAGGTGATGCCTCACGAGGAACAGCCTCCCTGCTGCTCAGCATGCACACTCCTACTGACACTCCCAACCTCACCAGGCACCCATGCATTCCAAGACATCATCAATATTCCTACATTCCAGACATCTCCAAGCACTCCAACACTCATTCTGGCTGAGTAGTAGGGAAGAGATACATAGTCATGGGGAAAGGCAAACAGTAGATCATAACACATCCCCCTTCCTGAGGAACCCAAAACACAAATAAATGCAATTGAAAGTACATAAAACCATGTTAAAAATGGGGTAGCCAATTCTACGGGGGTGCAGAGCGGGCAGGCCAAACTCCTGAGGACATGTGTGAAGCATCCACGCAGTACACACAGACGACACACAAGGCACACTCCAAGAAGAGTCCACACCGGTTTGGGTGAAAAACAATATGTGTATTATAAGATAAACACCTTGGAACGTAATCACAGTTCAAACAACCTGCGCCAGCCAGCACTAGGTAAGGACTTATACGGGGACTATTTACAGGGCAGCGCCAATCGGGCCGCTGTCAGGACCATTACTGGTACAGTTCGGAGGAAGGTAAGGGTAAAGGACACATGAAAAGTGAAAGAGGTAAGTCCGTCAGTTCCAATGCTGCAAGAAAGACATAAGCATTAACTTTCGGCATAACACATTAGGTAGGAACATCTGCAATAAAACCTGTTGGCAGGACATTCACCATAGGCATAAAAGCATTCTCATCCAATATGGACCTGTGGGCATCAACATTAGCCTGAACACATTTAACAAGGGGCATGAAACCTCTGAAGCCTTAGGCCTGAGAACAGCAGGGTAGGCCTGGTAGCACCTAGAACATCTGCAATGCACATAACAGGATCTTAGGCATGGACTCAGCCTCCACACATCTCAGCAGCGTCCACTTTAGGGGAGAAAAAAACATTAGGCCTACAAATAAAGCTCCATCACCTTAAGCAAGCCCATTAGCATTGGGCCTACTCACACGACATGAGGCAACTTGCGGGAGACGTCTCAATATATCTCAACCATGGGACATCACATTAGGTGCTCAACCCCCCCGGCGTACGTGCATGAACATGGGGCACCTAAACCATTAGCAGGACAGTAGCACTCAGCACCCGCATCAGGGGGGAACCATTACCAGTTTCATAAAAGCACAACATTAGGCAGCATTGCTGGCATAGGTCACATTAGGCAGGGTCCTCTTCGCCTGGGCACAGTTGTAGCACCTTGGCAGCAAGCAGAGCACAGTCAATGCGAATAAGGCACTCTGACAGCACCACGATGCAGCACACATGCAGGGGAATTGAAATTATAGTGCTTTGACAGCACAGCGCTGCAGGCCTCAGCTCCTCTTCCCCTGGCACACTGAATATAGCGCTTGCGATGTGCTCAATCCCACCAAGGGCTTCTGGGACAACAGGTAGCGCTCCTCACCAGCAATGCGAATATATCACTCACGAGGCGCTAGGTAGCTGCCACAGATTAAGGGTTCCACCTAAGGACATAGGGCCCACGCTCCTCTCTCCACACTGGCCATCTGCATATAGCGCTTCGGCAGTAAAGTGCTAGGGTGCATGCAGGGGGAGGGTACAGGCAGTCCACATGGATGGCTCACAAGGCGCTAGGTCCCACCAGCAGACTCAGGGACAACAGGTCGCGCTCCTCACCTCCTTCTGGGCGCAGTCAAAGGTGCTCCTTGGCAGTCAGTCAAAGCGCTCTCCTTTTCCAGGCGCTAGAGAGCAGTCAGGGCCCAGGTGTAGTGCTCATGAGGCGCTAGGGCAGGAGAGCAGACAGGCAGTGCTAGGCCAGGTCAGCGGTCAGTGGGTACTCATCAGTACAGGACAGCAGCTCCTCGGAACTATCAGCCCCTGTAACGAGGCACTCCTCTTGGTACAGTAGCCTGAACTCCAGCAGCAGGCTCTCACTGGCCCTGTGGACAGTGGAGGGGTACAGATGGGCTCAGGGGCCAGCACACAGGCCCTTGCGGCAGTACCTCTGGCAGAGTGTTCCCTCTCAATCCAGTCCACCTTCAGTCTGAGCACATGGCATCTCTACTGCTCTACAAATACCAGAAAGGCTGGAAGCTTCTAGAAGGTCCTTGGCAGTTCCAACCTCAACTGTCACTGTGGGGACTATAGAGCACCTTGTCACTTCAAACACTAGACCGCTAACCCACCTCAGTCAGGCGGCACAAGCAGACAGAAATGGCGTCCATTTTAAAAGTGACATTTTACAAAGGTGCATTTCTACAATGGTGAAAATTACTCTGCGCACACCATTGCGCAGCATGTATCACTGCATCTCACACCACACATGGCCTATACATTCCTCTACCATGGGGGGATATAGGTGCATACACCATTGCACAGTATTGAACATTTGCATATGAAATACATCCACATGACATGTTGATTCCCACAAAAGCAAAAAAATTCAGGGAAAAAGGGCCAAGTCCAACAAACCATCAAAATAGAAAATACATTAGATTAGAAAAAATGCATGAAAGAAACATTGAACAAATGAATCCAGAACATATTAAACGAATGACATGCATGACAATTCATTAAGCAAACAAATTCACATACCAAAAATCAGTAATGAAAGAGTTTTAAGAAAGCATCAGGCTTTAGCAATACTACAATCCAAAAGAATCTCATAAAACATTGCAAGGGTAAAACCAGAGAAACTTCATAAGAAGGTGTCTTCTCTGAACACAGTGCAAACAGGGAAAACCTTTCACCCACACAGGTGACAACTCATGTCAAGATACACGCAGAGAAGCTTCGTAAGAAGGTGTCTTCTCCTACCGCAATCCAAACAGGAAAAATCTTTCACCCACACAATCCAAACAGTGAGGGTACACACAGAGAAGCTTCCTAGGAAGATGTCTTCTCCCATCGCAGACTAAACAGGAAAAACCTTTCACCCACACAATCCAAACAGTGAGGGAAACTGACAAACTCATGTCAACCAATAACCACAAATAAGTGGTAAATCAAAGGCTAAGGGAAACACTAAGGGTAAATACTCTACCGCTAAACTCAGAGTACTACTCAAGTCAAAACACAACAACACACACTAGTGTGACAAGAGTGATCAAGAACACTACACACTCACCTTCTCTATTCTATACAATAGCAGAAGCAAGGACATTACGCAAGTCCCCTAAAAAAAGTGATCTCCCCAACATAAAAGGGTACATACTCCCCCCCTCACCAAAACAGTGTTTAATAATAAAACAAAATTAATGTCTTTCACTCCGGTGAGCGATCTCTCACCGAGTATGTCAATCCAAGTGAAAACTAGTCCACAAGCTCAATGTAGCTGCTGCGTCATCACACAGATGTGTGGTGAATTCCTTACAACAAGTGTGAATGATAGTTAAAGAAATACTGTGTCCTGCTGTCCAAATCATAAAAGTTGACATTCCTTGTTGGCAACGCTGAACCAGTGGTTGCCCGACTGTAATGAGGAGGTCAACCATTAGTTTTAGATCCAGTTTATTGAAGATATAAGGAATACAGGTGAGCGCCAGGGAGCAGCTATTAAACAGCCTTCCTTCTTTGCAACCGCTCCTCCCTTCTAAAGATGCACTCTCTACATTCTAACCTACATCACAGCATTCCTACCTCGAGGCATACATCTTAAAGAAACATGACAAAGATACAACATAACACATCCGCCCCCTTCAAACAAGTAAAAAGGATAGAAAAAAAACTAAATAAAAACAACAGAAAAGAAAGTAATTGATAAAAAAACATATGTGTGAACATGTGATAATCAATCATGACATAGTCCTTGAACCTACAAGGTAATGTTGAAGTTCTTTTACCATTACTACGCTCAACTAAACTGGGATAATTAGAATCACCTGTGGAATTATTGGAATCACTATTTACATTACAATCACCTTGACCAGTAATCTCTTGACTGGTAACTCTTCCCCCCTCTTCACAAAAAGATCGATTCACAGTAAGTGAATCACGCATAGTTGTCCCTTCAGTATCAGCCATCTGTGCTTGCAGACAACTGTTCTCAAATTGGTCTTCCATCCAATCATACATGTTTTGATTATCCGTGACTTCTCCTTCACCCTCTTCAGATTTATTCTGACTAAAAGCAATATTTTTCATATTCCATACTTTCCCATCACTTAATTTAACAGCATTTCTCAAAACTTCAATCACTTGTTTCTGTGGTTCAAACGACTCTCACCTTTTGGTACCTTAAAAGGTTTCTTGACTCGCACCCAATCGCCTACTTCAACATTCACATTTTTCGTGCCATACTGTCTATCATAAAATTCTTTACTCTTAGAATGAAGTAACTCCAAGTCATTCTTTACCTCGGTAGGAGACCACTGTTTAACATTTCCTTCCAACAACCAACCTGGATTGAATTTGCTTCTCGGTAACCTCCCTCTCATCATAACAAAAGGTGACAAACCTGTTCCTGTTTGCGCTGTAATCCTGTAAGACCAAACAGCTTTTTGTACTTGGACCTTCCAATCTAATTTTTTGTTGACTGCCGCTTGAATAACTCCCTTAATCACTCTATTGAACCTCTCAACAGTGCCATTTCCACTGGGATTGTATAATGCAGTTGTCCTGTGTCTAACCACATTTCTGAAAATAATTACTAGCCGTGTGTGACAAAAACTGTACCCCATTATCAGTAAGGACACAAACTGGTAAACCCTCCATAATAAAAATTTTGTCTAAAAATTTCAACACACTACACGTATCAGCTTTCTCCACAAATCTCACAACAGGCCACTTTGTGAATAAATCAATAGCCACCAATCCAAATTCTTTCATCTCACCAATAGGCTCAATGATGTCCACTGCAATGGTTTCCCATGGAAGCTCCGGAATAAGTCCTTCACTCATTCAGGGTTTTAAAGTTTTAAGGGTCTTATCCGCAGAACTACAAACTTCACAATTCCTGACAAACAACTCTGTGTCCTTATCCACACCTGGCCACCAGAACATGCTTTTCACCACAATTTTACTTCTCCCAATACCAAAATGTCCCTCATGACATAACTCCAAAACTTTTTTCCTTAAGGAGGTCGGAGGAATAACTCTATCGCCTCTGAAAAGTATGTCTTTTTCTAAAGACAATTCCATCCTCTCTTCCCAATATGCTCTAAAATTTCCTTCCATAAAGCATTGTCTTGGCCATCCTTTGCAAATATACTTCCTGACCTCTTTAAGTTCTAAATCCTTGTCCTGTTCTTCCAACCACTCTTTATTACTAATAGCAGGGACACCTGAATCATGAATCAAAGCAATATTGACATTACCCCAGGGATCATCCACACACATACTTCAAGTGGGGATGGTAACCTAGATAAGCAATCTGCAATTACATTGTCTCTACCTGGTAAATAAACCATCTCATAAATAAACTCCTTCATTCGCATGGACAATCTCGCCATTCTAGCTGAAGCTCCAGAAATGCCTTCAGATGATAAAATTTTCACCAATGGGCGATGATCAGTCCTTATAGTCACTGGTTTGCCCCACACGAAAGCTCTAAAATGTTCCAGCGCCCACGCGCATGCTAACGCCTCCCTTTCAATAATGGGGTACCTGACCTCAGCTGGGGAAAGTGCCCTAGATGCAAAAAGAATTATCACCTCTTTACCCATAGAATCTCTCTGGGATAAAACTGCACCTATACCCTTGTTGCTCGCATCTGTTGTTAATAAACATTCCACATTAGGATCAAAACTTGCCAAAGCATTAACATTCTGTAAATCCACTTTAATTTTGTCAAATTCATTCTGGCACTCTTTCGTCCAATCAAACTTCACATTCTTCCTAAGCAAACTCCGAATATTAAACACCTTTGACGCAAAATTCTTTACAAATTTCGCGCAATACTCTGCCATTCCTAGGAATGCTCTAACCTCCTCTTTAGTGCTTGGTGCCCCAGAATTCACAATGTTTTCAACTAAAGCCGGTTTGGGTTTCACTCCTTCCTCACTTATAATGTGTCCTAAGTAAGATACACTTCTTTTGCAGAACTTACATTTTGATAATTCTATTGTAAGTCCTGCTTTTTCTAGAATACTTAAGACCTGTCTTAATTTAGAGTCATGTTCCACTTTGTCTTTGGCTGCCACTAAAGTATCATCTTGGAAAAATGCAATCATTTCCATGTCTCCCAATAATCTATACATCAATCTCTGAAATACCGCCGACGCTAATCCAAATGGCATTCGTTTAAATTGATAACACCCGAAGGGTGTGATAAAGGCCGTCAAATATCTAGACTCGCTCTCTAATTCTACTTGATGGTAAGCAGCAGATAAGTCTATGGTTCAAGTTCAAGTTCAAAAGACCTTTATTCGAATTTCTTAAAATTCATAAAAGTACCGATCAGAACAACAGCAAACCATGATAAAATATATACATACAAATAATAAAATAGAACATATGACATTAAATTCCATACAGTGACAATGCAATATGTTTCAGATCAATATGCTACATTCCATAATGACACAAATAAAACTAATTACTATATTCAGGGATTTTCCATCGTCTTGCGTGCTCGTATGGCCGATCTTAAAAAGGAACTGATGCGGAAAGTTAATTCACCACTGTCCAGAGCAATCAACATACTATATGAATCTTTGAGTGTCAGTGGTCTGGATTTTTTAAAATACGGAGTAAAAAACCATTTGATAAGTTTGAGATAAAATTTACAGAAAAATAAAAAGTGCAAATCATCCTGAATACTCACACCATCACAGGGACATAAAGTAGAATCAGCGCTATGACAATACCCCAATGGAAAGGACAACATAAATTTTACAGTGCCTGCCCTTAAACGAAACAGTAATGATCGCTCCCAGCTGGTCATGGGCAGGGAGAGGTAGGGCGGCAGAGTGTAACTACACAATCCATTTCCTATATATTTCATAACAGTTGATTTTTGTGATTCGCTTCTTAGCCTTTCACTATTGTAAAGTGCATATAGTGCATTTTTGACCTCAACTTTATCCTTTGATTCTATAATCGTGGGATCGGTGAACAAAATGCCTCTGTCAACTTCATTAAGTGATTTAGAAACTTCGGAGAACCATGGGATCCTCATTCCGTGATCACTACTTAAACAATCCTTTATAATATTTGGAGTAAGAGCAGCAGCATCATTCCTCCATATTCTAATCCAGAAAAGTGCAGGTCTTGCTCTAATAAAATCATTTATGTATGGAAGATTTAATTCACTGTGACAGATAAAATTAGGTGAGGAGATCGGTGCGCCCAACACTTTCCTGCAAAAGCGATTTTCCTCCCTTTGAATACAGAGGCTGTTTCCCGATCCCCATACCTCTGCTCCATACGTGGCAACAGGTGAGCACTGTAGTTTAAAAATCTTTAAAATAGCCTTAGTGGCACCTATTTTCTTTGGGCGGGGGAGACTCAAAACAGAGTTGTTGGCTTTCGAGAACTTGCTCGTGGCGTGGGCCAAATGCCCACTCCACGAGCCGTTCGCAGCGAAAACCAACCCTAAATATGGGAACTTAGGGACAGATTCCAATTTGTCTGTACCTAACTGTATAGTATTGAGTTTCCTTTTCCCAGGGCCACAGGACATGATAAAAGATTTTTTAAAATTTACCCTCAAGTCCAGATTCTCCATAAAATTAACAAAACTATGTACAAGCAGACGAAGGGCGTTAGGAGTGCGGGCCATAAGCACCGCATCGTCTGCGTATAAAAGCACTGGAAGTGGTTTCCCTAAAATGACTGGGACATCTGTGGTGACTTTTTTCAGGCTGGTGGATAAACCGTTAATATAGATGATGAACAGCAGGGGTGCTAAAACGCACCCCTGTCTCACCCCCCTCCCTATGTCAATGGCTCCTGATACCTCTCCACCCATCCCAATACGTACCTGTGCTTTCAGGTCAGTATGGAGATAGGCTAAAAAACTTACAAGAGTATTATCAAGGCCATTGATTGAAAGGATGGACCAGAGCTTCGATCTATTAACAAGATCAAAAGCGGATGAGAGATCCATAAACGCGAGATAGATGGGGGAGGAGCGGGCAACACTATATTTGTCAATTATCAGTTTTAAATTTAGGCATTGCTCCTCTGTTCCTACCCCACTACGGAACCCCATCTGACACGGATCTAAAAAGTCAGTGTCAGTTGCCCATTCCAGTATTCTATGGTAAATTATACGACCCAATACTTTTAAAGTGTGGTCCAAAAGGGAGATAGGGCGATAATTCGCAGGGTCAGACCTGTCTCCCTTTTTATAGATTGGGACAATAATGCTAGTTGCCCATGTAGTCGGCATAGCTGTTTTTGGGAGACTGTTAAAGATATTGAGAAATATGGGTGTCCACAAGTCAGCGTCATATTTAATAATGTCAATGGGAAGACCATCGGGTCCGGGTGCCTTATTTCCCAGACTCTCTTTTATAGCTGTTTTGACTTCATGATCTAGAATTAATAAACCACCTAATTGTCCGGAAGTAGGAGGAGGATGCTCCTCTGAGGGGGCTGCATAAATACTAGAAAAATGGGTCTCCCACGCTGCACTTGTTATATTGCAACTGATTTGGGTAAGCTTCTTTCCCATTTCCCTTGTTTTTCTGACAGCTGACCAAAATGGACCGCTGCCACCCAAATTTGCACTGATTACCAAAGAGTCCCATTGGTCAGAAAGTAAATTGGCCTTCCGTTCAGATATTTTAGCTTTGTAGTTTTTCCTGGCTAGTTGAACGGTGACTTTACACCTTGGTTTAATAGAGAGAGCCTTTCTTAATTCTCTATTTGCCAAGGAACATGATGAATCGAATAAGTCTATGGTTGAAAACCATGTTGCACCTTTAAATGATGATACCATCTCGTTGATCTTGGGTAAAGGAAATTTTTCTATAACAATGTTGTTGTTAAGATGGCGTAAATCTATGCACAAATGGATCTTTCCATTGGATTGCCGTGCGACGACAATTGGACTAATCCACTCCGAGGCCTCTACTTCCTCAATAATTCCTTTGTTCAAAAGTCCCTGTAATTCTCCCTTTACTTCATCTCTAATTAACATTGGGACGGGTCTAACTTTGTGTACTTTTGGTTGTGCATTGGCTTTGAGTTGTATTTTGTGTTCAAAACCTCTCAACTTCCCCAACACAGTACTAAACACTCCGGGAAATTCTTTGTACAAAACATCACTCAATTTGCTCTCCTCATCCACAACCAACACTTTTTCTTCACTATTGGGATCCAAAATAATACTTACATTTTTCTGATCCCACCATCCCAAAACTGATGGTCCCACTTTGGACACATATAACTTCCCCCTTGTGTCCCTCCCTTTAAATAAAAACGTGAGCCATCTGTAACCCAACATTTCAATTCTCTTCCCAGTATACCCAACTGGACAAATATCTGACTCACTCAACTGATCTCCGATCTTTCCTACAAAATATTTTTTCCAAACTTCCTCATTTACAATAGTATAAGGAGATCCCGAATCTGCATATACTTCCACCACCACACCACCGAAAGATACCTTACATAAAGGTTTCCCTTCTAAAGCCTCATCGGATATGTTGATGACATAATTACCCCTTACATTCTTTACCCATTCCAAACTTTCCTCATCCTCCTCAACAACCACTTCTTCTTCATCCCAAACATACTTAACATTGCTACGTTTGCGGCACATTTTTGAAAAGTGTCCAACCATCCCACACATTCCACATTTCTTATTAATGGCAGGGCAGGTCCTGCTAAAAGCTAAGTGTTCTCTGCTATCGCAACGATAACATCTTCTTTCCTCTCCTCCAGTATCTTTCTTATGGAATCTCGTTGGTTGACTATTCCACCTTCCCTGTGGACTCTGTCGATAACTTGTTTGTCCCCTTGGATTCTGTTGATACCTTGTCTGGGTTTTGTTTTGTTGTAGAATTTTGCAAACTGCACCTGGGGATTTTTCATGTTCCGTTTCCTTACTCACTGTAGAACATCTACCCGACATTTCTGCTTTCCTCATAATGGCTAACACATCATCCAGTGGCGCGTCACCATTCACCCATAGTCTGTCCTGCAAGGTCGTATTATTATTATGCATAACTAGCTGGTCTCGAATTAATTCATCGTTAATAGCGCAAAATTTACAATCAATTGCTAATTTCTTCAAGTCATCAACCCACTCATCAACTGTTTCTGTTTTACTTTGTTTCCTTTGAAAGAACTTGTGCCTAGTTACCCCCATGCATACTTTCGGTGCGAAATATTTATCCATGTTATTTATGCAGTTTTCAAAAACGTTAAGGTTAGCATCATCCACTTTACTCATGCGAGAATGAGTCTTAAGGCCAATTGCTCCTAAGGAATGTAGCAAAATTCTTTTTTTCTGTTCCGGTTTCATTTTTTTCTCCTCATCAACAGCCTCTATGTAATTTATAAAGTATTCTTTCCATTCAATCCACTTTATCTCTGGTTGGGTACCAGTAGCCCAGAATGGTTGAGGAGCACTTATGCTAAAATTCTGTTGTGCCATCCTCTCTTCAGTACTCTCTGTATTATTGTCTGTATCACTATTTCCACCCGAGTCTCCTCTCTCCATAGACTTCTCCCTTATATTGTTTATTTATTTACTTCCTTCCTATCTGTCGTTTCTTCCTTCATAAATACTTCACCACTCCCCGACAGCCTCACCTGTATATCCACCGTGTTTGAATATTTCCTTTAACGATATTAATTTCAGACCAAACTCCTTCACTGTGTACTGACCTAAATGCTTCTGTCGTGGACGCGTCTTTGCATCAACCGATAAATTCACTTAAGCGTCTTTGCATCAAGTCGGTAAATTCACTGTACGAAGATGGCCGCCACGCAAGGTCACGTTGCGTGACCCAGCGTCACAACGTCATCCTCAGTGGTCGAGTACCGCTTTGCTCGTAGTCCACCCTCTCTCGCGCTTCGCGCAAGGAATCCCACCGTCTGTTCAAAAGACGCAGCACTAGGGATTTAACCGGCAACGTGCGCGGTCAATGTCATTGATTTAAAATAAGGTACGTCGCTTCGACTTTTTTTTTTGTTTTTGTTTTTCCGCTTACCGCAAATATTCTGTTGTTATCCAATTACTTGAAATTTGTTCTCACTTCGTCAGTCAATATTCCGCAACAGCAAAGGTTTCAAAACTTCCTGGGTCCTTCTACCATCGTCGCCAATTGTAATGAGGAGGTCAACCATTAGTTTTAGATCCAGTTTATTGAAGATATAAGGAATACAGGTGAGCGCCAGGGAGCAGCTATTAAACAGCCTTCCTTCTTTGCAACCGCTCCTCCCTTCTAAAGATGCCCTCTCTACATTCTAACCTACATCACGGCATTCCTACCTCGAGGCATACATCTTAAAGAAACATGACAAAGATACAACATAACACCGACGATTTTACTGAAAGATCAACTATTTGTATATCTGTATGAAAAGGTAGCTGCACCTGTGAGTCTAAGGATGCCAAGAACCTGGACCTCCGTGATTACAGACTTCACAGCGTCCCTATGGTAATTCTCAGCCTCCTTCAACAATCGGCCGTTCGTGCACACCTTGTGAGCCATAACTCTTCATGTGACGACAGATCGTGCACTGGTGACTTCCACTTCTTGTCAAACCACGAAGAACTGCGAAGGAATGCCACTGTAGCAACATACATGGTTGACATCATAAGGACTATTCACTAGCTTAGAGCAGCAGACAAACCAAAAGTTGCTGCACGTAACGTACACCGCACCGGATGGCTCACGGCATGTTTATGATCAAAAGCCACTCTCAGCAGCTCCGAGCCTTGCAGGAAGTCCGACGTCATAGAGGCTTTCACGAACAAGCTACATGACTCCAACAGGCAGTTAAGGTTGCACACGACAGTGCACACTGTGAGGCTCGTGAAAAGTTTAAAAATTAGCGGTTCAACTGCCAAGTTGCAGCCAGGGCAACAAAATCGGCAAACACCAAAAGTAATTACTCACAGTTAGCCAGGAGTCTCTGGATGCCAAATAAGTGTGTCGGCTCATCAGAAATGCTGATTTACGAACTTCTGCGGGGTGCGCACAGGTAGAGCAGGCATAGCTACAAGTAAGCCAAGCAACAAATTGATACCTTCAGCCACCTCCTGTCTCTGGTCAAAGCCCAAAGGGCAACAGGACAGCGCTCCAAGGCAGTGGTTAAGACCAGCAGCAGAGTCGGTAAGAGGACAACTGGGACAGTCATCAAAGACCTCAAGGGAAATAGGTAGAAAGGCAGAGAGGCAGCTGGAAATGGTACTTATTCCCACTAACGTGTAAAAACCGGTCCCAAGCACAAAAACACTTGATAGCCATACAAATTCCAATGGGCTGGTAAACTTTGAGGCGGCTGGGTTGAATCGTTAAATACACGCCATGATAGTCAACCGCTGGTCAAACGCTCTAGTCTCCAGGCTGTCCTGGTGACAAAGGACACTGGTGGGGCTGACCAGAGCGTTTCCGTAGTAATACTTTTACTTTGGGTTCCAGTAAATAAGTTTTAGTTTCTTAGACAAATCCTCAGTTCCAGTAACAGAAAGGTTTACTGCATTATGCAGTTTCTTTTAAATTGTTGCCAGTGTTGTAAATAAAAGATCTTCGGTAGCCAGATCATGTATAGGCATGTTGTAGATTCATTGATAAGATGACAGCTTCAGATAAGTTACTGGAAGATGTAAAGTCCAGGTGCTGCCCCACCAGGAGCAGCCTCCCTCCTGCTCAGCATGCACACTCCAACTGACACTCCCAGCCTCTACAGGCCCCCATGCATTCCACGACATCATCAATCATCCAACATTCCAGACATCTCCAAGCACTCCAACACTCATTCTGGCTGAGCAGTACGGAAGAGATACATAGTCATGGGGAAAGGCAAACAGTAGATCATAACACACTGCGCTATCCCAGTGATTCCAGGTTATATTATGTCTGACCCGGACCATCTGGGCAAATTAAGAGGTAGAATGTACACTTGACTTGCTACCCCACCTCCTTCTTCCTAAAACTAGAAGCAACTGTATTCGTCCATCTCCACCATTTGGTCATCCCTCATCAATCCCCAACAAGTCTTACTTGATATGATTTATTGCTTCCGGCCCTGCCTATTTAACAGATTACTTTTCTCCTAAATGTATCTGTTAGCCCTGGGCATCTGTGTCCTAGCTTTATCAACACCAGAAAGAGCTGGGGCTACCTCATAACCTCCCTCCCCCCCATCTACAGTACTTTTTTTACTCTCACCACATCACCTTTTCAGCAAGCTCGTCCTCCATTTTCTTGCCCACCTACTCCTAGCTGAATTTAACTCCCAAGTCTGCCAGAACTCCCCCTCACCAAACCCATGAACTCCATTCTGTCCATCCTTATTGTTTGCCTTTTGGTCTCTTCCTCCCTTCTGAAGAGCTGTGCCTTAGAGGACATGGTTCAGAAAAGGGGGTGGTGATGAACAGAGTGTCTGAATTAAGCAGACCACTCTTACCCAGTCCAAAGATCAGGGCTTGATCCATCACCGTTATTTAGCTCACTGCCCCATCCCAGCTCAGAACCTGGCTATATGCAAATTAGTCTGTCCCTGGCCCAGTGCATCATGGGAACAGGGCAGACCAAACTACCAAGCCAATTCTTCACCAGAAAGGAGACAAGCTACCGGGGACCGGTTTCTGGCATTTCAGCCTCGTTGGCCCGGCTTGCTTGAATCCTGATGGAGCAGTGAGCAAGGGACTCATGTCTGAGTATACCCTGCCACACCTATAGTGGCCAAAAACGATTCAGAAAAGGGGGTGGTGATGAACAGAGTGTCTGAATTAAGCAGACCACTCTTACCCAGTCCAAAGATCAGGGCTTGATCCTTCACCGTTATTTAGCTCACTGCCCCATCCCAGCTCAGAACCTGGCTATATGCAAATTAGTCTGTCCCTGGCCCAGTGCATCATGGGAACAGGGCAGACCAAACTACCAAGCCAATTCTTCACCAGAAAGGAGACAAGCTACCGGGGACCGGTTTCTGGCATTTCAGCCTCGTCGGCCCGGCTTGCTTGAATCCTGATGGAGCAGTGAGCAAGGGACTCATGTCTGAGTATACCCTGCCACACCTATAGTGGCCAAAAACGATTCAGAAAAGGGGGTGGTGATGAACAGAGTGTCTGAATTAAGCAGACCACTCTTACCCAGTCCAAAGATCAGGGCTTGATCCTTCACCGTTATTTAGCTCACTGCCCCATCCCAGCTCAGAACCTGGCTATATGCAAATTAGTCTGTCCCTGGCCCAGTGCATCATGGGAACAGGGCAGACCAAACTACCAAGCCAATTCTTCACCAGAAAGGAGACAAGCTACCGGGGACCGGTTTCTGGCATTTCAGCCTCGTCGGCCCGGCTTGCTTGAATCCTGATGGAGGACATGGAGCCTTGCCACGTCTGTGTTCAATGACTTGCAGAGTACACCTAAAACCTACCCATTTAACAGTCCCCTGCTTTCCTCGTTTCAGTTTTCCTGTACCTGGCCTTTACCTCTGCACTGAGATCTCCCTCTCTTGCTTTTCCACAGACTCTAAAGAGGATATTCCTCTGTCCAAGTAGATAGATGGAATCAGTCATGGCTTTTGTACTTAATGAGTTGCTTCATTAATATTGTTCTAGACGATGTGGCATAGCGAGGCTGATCCTACTAGCTTTTGAATTTGACACAATCGTCCACTGTATCATCAAAGAAAGGTTTGCTGATGTGGATCTCTCTAGAACCACATCAATCTGATTGAGATTTCTTTTTCCGGCCATTTTTAGTTTTTTCCTGTTTCATTGTAGTTGCCAGGTCTTCTGCTGTGGTGCCTCGTGAGATTTTTCTCCCCCCTCCCCCCCTCCCATGGGTTTCTTTGTTTATTTAAGCTCTTTGTCTTATTAGATGTTTTATTTATTTATTTAATACTTGTGCTCAATCATGTCGGAGGATGGCGATGAAGTAAAATGTTGCCCCACCTGGAAAAAATTCTGCGGACGCCCATGCATAGAACCATGCTGAATGTTCGCCACTGCAGACAAACATCTGGCTCATCATTACAAGAATTTTAATTCAACTACACTGTCACATTAAACGATTGAGAGACAGCCGGATCATTTTTCCTTCAATAAATATTTACAAAGACTGAACAATGTGTTTCAGCCCACAGCCATTGATAAGAAGTATCCAGATAATTGTTAATATCTACCTGCAGTTCCACAGTGGAACCTACTAATTGAGGAAAAGTTTAGAACAGCAAGTGGACGGCTGTGGAAGTTATTCCACATTTGAATTAAATCCGTGTATTAAAATGGAGCTATTGCAACTGAAACAAAGTTGTTACGATGTGTTTTGATGTTTTTTTCTGGCTTAGACTAAACAAGACGTCAGCTAGGTCTTGACTCCATCTTTGGAAATATGGCTGCTGTTTCATAATGTTCACTGTATTTATATGTCTCATTTGAAACCTCATGCCGCAAGATGCGCACTGCTTATTTTGTGTAACATGTTGTCTCAGAACTCGGGGGAAGAAGCTTTTTGATACTTTCCCAGGCTCTTTCTGTCAAAACACTGTATTGCATTAATTCATACTGGTGTTCTGGTTTGTTCGTACACCTTCGCATAACATTAGGTCAGACGGGTCGAATCAATATTCATGTAGTGCGATAGTGATAAGATGGTACGGTTCTAGGACGTCTTAGAATATTGCAGTGTGGTTTGTTAAAATAATGCATACCATGCTGACTTTACAGTTTCCATAACTTTCTATGCTATAATTGGCTAAATAAACCCTTGAATTTGGGGGCAAACCAGAGACTCTAGAAACCTTCGGGTTACTACTAGAGATGTCCAATTTTCTATTGATTTACTGCACATTAAGACTTTGGCCTGATTTAGATCTTGGCAGGCGGTTACTCAGTCACAAGGGTGACAGATAACCCATCCGACAAAGTATTAATCTCATTATATCCTATGGGATTCATATTTCCGCCGACAGGCTGTCCATCACCGTTGTGATGGAGTAAATCGTCCACCAAGATCTAAATCAGGCCCCTAGGGGGTAGATGTATCAAAATTCCATTTTGCGATTTCTAAATAGCGATTTTTAAGGAATCGCTATTTAGAATTCTCAAAATTGAATGTATGTAAAAAATCGCTACACCCTGCTGCACCCCTGAAATTTACATGTGTGTGCATATGGTGCACATACATGCCCTATGGGCATGTATCTGCGTCACATGCCACCTTCACACATGCCAAATAGGACATTTTTAAATGAAATCGCAAATTACCACCTACTACAAGTTGGTGGTAATTTGCGATTTTTTAACACAAATTCGCAATTTCTAAAAGCCTCATACATCGCATTTAAGGAATCGCAAAAATTGCGATTCCTTAAATGCTTAAGCAAAATAAGGAATCGCAAATTTTTGCGATTCCTTACTTTGCGATTTTTTGTTACATTTCAAAAAATGCAAAAAAGCCTTTTGCGATTCGCAAAGGCCGTAATTCGCAGGATTTCGGCCTTTACGAATCGCAAAAGGCTTGATACATCTACCCCCTAGTCTTTTTTCCTGATTTTGCTTACTTTTGCATTATTCCTGTAACTGATAGCCTTCATGAAATTCACTTTATGTACTTTGCCTGATTCTGTGAGCTTGGTACTGTGTTTGAATTGTCCTATTGTATGTGTTGCGCTTAATATTCTTATAAACTTTTTTGTTTTTCTAAATTTCTGCTTTTGACTTCCCCCCGTCCCTTTTTGAGTCAGTCTTTTCTCAATTAGTGTATTTTGAAATGTGGTTTTGAATCTTGCCCCCAGGGCCACATTGCCTTGTAGTTCTTGAGGTCAACACTGTCCCCGACGCAAATTGTGCGCCACCGTCTTGCAGCTTATTTAGGAGCTAGATTGTCCACTTGGCACTGTTACACATCAGATAACATTAATTAGCACATGGTATCCTACAGGAGAATCCTGTACAAGTAATAATTAAAACAGTCCCAAGCAACAACGAAACTTATGTGTCACTGTGCACCCATGCTTGCCAACTGTACAGAGCGTGAGCAGAAACAGCTAATATTATTGAAATAATTGACTACCATGAAATGGTTGGCACTGGTTACCCATACATCTGGTGACCCAGCAAAACAGTTCATATGTAAATGTGTTTGTATTTATATAGCGCACTTCTACCCAGAGGTCTCGTAGCGCTGTATTCATACCGCTGTGGAACCCTTCCTGGCTTTCCTGTGAGATGTCCACTCCTGGGCACCCCCAAGGTGAAGCCAGGCATCCAAGCACTGCTGGAGACGTTGTGGAAATTAAGCAAGCTATTGCCCAGAGTCACACCAATGATTAGACTAGGCACGAGGCGAGAATTATCAGGTCCTGGGAGATTGAGTCCAAGAGGTGCGAATTGAACCCTGGTCCTGGGCCAGACTTCTGCATCAGGGTCTGCCACTCTAACCATTGAGCCATGCTTCTCCATAATGTCCTGAGCAGACAGAGATGGTGGTGTCTATGAAGTTGCAATGCTCAGAGCCAGTTTTGACTTTCTGATTAGAAATTTCACTTATGTAAAGGGACTTGTTTCTGCCTGGTACACTGAGAATGTTTATGTCAGCAGCATGTTTAAGTTCTGAAGCCTAATCTTTTTTTCACCACTTGTATAGTGCACGTAATAAATAAATTATGTTGCATTGCATAAAGTGTAAGTGTTTTAGTATCAAACTCAATGGTACTCATTCTACACACTTTCCTTGAACGCGGATGGCGGCGCCTGTATCATAGAATCCCAGCTACATAGAAACACGCGTATAACTCTCAGCTTTTTAGAATCCCGTGCTGCATACGATGGCCTTCACATACAACGGTGGGCGCTAAACAACTATTAGAAGACATCCTCCCTAACCGCGGCTATTACTTTATTTAAGGCAATTATACCTATTATTCAAATACCGACTGGCGTTGTAGCTGTCCTGACGCCGCGTTCAACACGTCACAGCTGTTGAAATGATATCACGCTGGATGCTGTAAAATATATATATATTTTTTTAATTCATTGCAGTAATCCATCCCTATTAATCTAAAAATTGACTGGCGACGTAGCAGTCCAGACGCCGCGCTCCAACACGTCATAACTGATGCATTGATATTACGCAGTATGACGTAACACACTATATTGACACTTATTGGAGTCAGTCCATTATACACAAGGAGAAAGTCCTATCCTTCGACCATTGAAAGCCCACACAGAGTTGGGGCAATAACTGATGTTGTCCTTATTGTTCTGTTGCAAATGAAGGTCTCCTGATGAAGGCAGTGGCCGAAACGCGCGTAGTGTTCCAACCCACCGCATTGCCAACTTTAATAGTCCCTTAACCAACTAGTCATTTGGTGTTGATTTATGTTTTCTTTTGTATGTTTTTTTACAATTATTGCTGACCAGATTCACTTAAAATGATATGAATTTTTGAAATTAAGTATAATTGAATGAAGATAAAATAAGAAAATATAAATAAACAGAATATATTTTTATAAAATTTAGCTAGTTATTGTTTGTTTTTTCATGTTGTTATTGTGCACTGTATTGATACCGAAGTCCGCCTTATAGGAAATGGCGTATGAGATATAAATTGTTTGCTACAGTTTCTCTTTTTCTCAAGTGATTATTATACCCTACGTGTAGTGAACGCATTATTGGTAGGGGTCCCCTGTTTTTCCAAAATTGTTACTCATTCTACACACTGCACTGTTAAGATGTACCCTTGTGTGACACATGCAGTATATGTTTTCATTATGTGTGCAGCTCAGGGAATAAGAGCTACTTTGGGGGTCGATTTTGGACTTGACCTTTGCAATGGCTTGCAGTGGCATGAACCTCAGCACCAAGTGGTGCAATTTAATGGTTGTATGTCAGAATATTTCCTACGGTAATATCATCTAACATACATATCATGTCCTAAATATCATTTACAAAAATCTTGTACCAGTGGTGTAGCTTTTTTGTAAATGATATTTAGAGCATATAATTTATGCAAAATGATACTCTGGCACCATGCCCAATTTTATTAAAATGGTGCAATGAAAAGACAATTTTTGTGAAAGTGGCACAATCAGGCCCATACTTTTAAAATACACTGGTATACAGTTGCACCACGAATAAGATACTATAGTAGTTTGGCGTTAGTTTGACAACATAGGGGCTCTAGAACATAGGGTCTCATCGAGAGTTTGGAGGGAACTGAAAGTGAACCTATTTTTGGAGGAAACTCTAAATACGGAGTGGAATCCATGGGCTGAACTTCCTCCCAAACATCCCTAAACTATTGGAAATCCAGCCACTCATCATACACTGTGAATAGGAGGATTATCATTTCGCTCAAAACTTGCAATTCAGAAATGTCAATACGCTTCCACAACCAACTAATTTGCAAGTAACTCAGTGACTTTAGGAACCCCTTTGTTTGTGATCATGTTGTTGCTAAAGGACATTGCTCAAAAGTCACTTTGCTTTTCAGTGGGCAGATTTGGCGTCAAAGAACCATGCTGAATGTTCATCACTGCAGACAAACATCCACCCCGCCGTCGGGGGAGCCAAGCCCGCTGCGCCCTAGCCTAACAATATGAAAAATAAAATGATAATAACTTGAGTTATCAATTTATTTTTCCATTTACACTGCTCCATGAGCAGTGGGGTGACACTCCTCTGCCTTAACAGATGAGCCGCCACTGCTTCCATCTGAGGACCCGCTGCAATGGATTTGCTTCTGCAGAGAATCTCTAAGTGGGGGAACTCTATTTCTTCAGCCCAGCGAGGTCAAGCTTTGGCAAGATCTGCTTGGGTGATTGGTTCAGAATTGTTTTATACATCCCAATATTTTCAGAATAGTTAGGAGAAGCCCAGTTAGACACAATACAGGGTTCCAATACCTCAGGGATAACACTTGGGGTCAAGACTAGCTCCAGCAGAGGCCTCCAGCAGGGTCCAGTACCTGAACAGGTGTAATCTTCAGGGAAAGGCCTCTTTCAGGTTGCTATGCCCCTGCAACCACGTAGAAAGTGAACCAACTGATCCATTTGAGTTTCCTTCTTCTTGTGGGAGCAGGTTCACCCCTTCAGGTCTTTCCACGAGTTTCAGACAGCAGGTGCATTCCTTCTTCTGTTCTTCCACAGCTCCAGAAATTGTTCTGGGGATTGTGTTTTGTGGTGCATCATCTATACATGTCACCTGCTCGTGCGTAGGGGGGGCTGCTGCCTCCTCTATAATCATTGAGTTCAAACTTCTCAAGGGCAACTTTACCCACTTTTCCAGCAGTTCTTGTTCACCCTACTGCAAAATTCCCATACTGCCCTTTACTCCAAAAGTCCAAAATGGGGAGACCCTTCTCCCCTTGTGCAGAGCATATGTGCCCACCCAGAAGTGTGGCCATGGTAATGAGCAGTCCCTTCCTCTGTGGCTATTCAAAACCGATCTTGGGGTAAGCTCTCCTCCCACTGTGTTTAGTGCTATACTGACTAGTGGAATAGAGGCTTGTCCTCTCTAGGTCTCTCCTTACATTTAATTGTGACAGGGTAGGCCCCTTTGAAGTTAATGAAGTTTCTTCTTCCACCCTAACTTATCTTCCTATCAGGGGAAGAATAAAAAACTAACACCCTGGCAATAAACAGCTGCTAGAGAGCTAATGTAAATTAGTTTTCAGGAGCTTCAGGAAGAGAGAAGGTGACTTTTGAAAGTTATTTTTCCTCAACGTTTATAAAAAATTCGACTTCACTACTGAATTGGGCTTTTCATAAATAATAAAAAGAGTGGTTGAATTATTTTTCTAAATGGTCCCAAATTCGAGATACAGAATTTCCACTTTAATCTGAAAGTAGCTTTTGGGGCTTGTCATTGCAAGGACCTGGTAACCTTACATTTCTTCATGGCCTATTTTTAACTACTGTGAATCCTGATTAGTGGTCTGCAAGGCCTACATAGGGGTGACTTATTTGTATTTAAAAGAAATGTTTTTCCCCTGTCAAAGGGGTTATTTTGCCCGATCGGACTACAGGTTTAGACTGCTAAGGGTACATTGGTAGACCTTACTCCATGTTTTTCTTGTCACACTAGAGGATGGCTAATAAGTGCTGCAGTGAATAGGCAACATTTATTTTCCCATGCCAATGATGTAGTTTCTACACCATATACTGTGTCTTACAGGAGTGTTAAATATGCCTAGCATGGTTAGCCAAATTCTACCTGTTTTAGGGCTCAGCAGTGCCTTAGTGTACCGAGTCTTTTTCCACAAAAACCCTTCTTATCTGAAAAGGCAAGGGGCAGCAGCCATTCCGTTTGCAGTTTTCATTATTTCAAATGGATAGGAGTTGGAACAGCTGTTTGCATTGGTGAGATCCATTCTAATCTCACATCCTACTGCCAAGTCCACTGCCTGTAGAGAGATGAACCACCTCAACAGATTTGGGCCTAGTTTCATGTTCTGCCTCTGACAGTACTGCCACTCTGTCAAACTCAACCACAGATGATGCTAGTATGGTCCATGAGGAACCCTCCTCATCTGCAGACCCCATCTGGGATAGAGTTAATCTCAGCCAACCCACAGAGGCCGCCCTGCAAGTGAAAAGGACCATCATGGCCAACAAGGTGATGTGGCTCATCCTGCCTGCTAATTCAGTCTTCTGTCCCAAAGTTAGGACCAGCTTTGTCCAAAAGCAAACAATCAACAAAAACACTAATAGCTGTCAGCATAAGGAACCAGGCCCCTAGCCATCCACTGACAAGTGTATCCTCCAATCTGGTGCTTGAGTAGGCCTCATTATCTGCCATTTGACTCACAAGGAGTCGCCCACTTGCTCCTAAGGTCCTTTTAGCATCTTAGGTTTCTCAGAGTGGGGGCTACATTCTCAGGTTGCAGACACATTCCTTCCATTCTCACTTCTCACTCACACAGACTGAGCATGTGCATGGAAGGGTAACACACTCTGTCTGTGTTTTGTAGGAGTCTGTCTGGACCAGGCCCCTGCAACATTGCAGACAGCTGCTCCAGGCCTCACCAGTGCCAAACGCGAGGACCTGCTCTGCCACAGTAGGTAAACACTGCCCCTCTGGTCCCCCCAACTATAGATGGCATTCACTTCCTAACCCTTACTGTTCTCCAGGGCCTCCATTACTCCAGAAATGTAGGATGATGGGGCACCCTAGGCAGCTGTCGCACTTGGCTCTTTACTAGCCTTTGGGAGCTCACTGCCAAGGAGTCTAGGGGCATGTTGACAAATTTCTTTCTCTGGCCATTATCCACTCCCATTCTAAGGCTATCAAGGCCACAGTGTGGACAGATTACTGCCCATTGACATTCATTACTCTGCAAACCTGTACTGGCAAATACTGTTTTGGGTAAACCAGCCTTTCTACCACCATGGTCCACCTGGCACAAGTATCCTGCAGAAAAGTGATAGGGACCCCATTTACTATGAACCCTGGAAGTGATTCCTATCACCCTCAGTGATCGCCAGCTTACCTCGGAGGCCTACTTCCCTGCTAAGGGCCAAGAGGGCCTCCTCTGTGTAATCCTTCCCCCAAGCTACAGTAATCACCCCTGTGGAGTGCGCACTAGTATTATACTTCCTCTAGGAGCATAAGGAATCTCCCCTTTTGTGCCCTGGCCAGAGGCAGTGAAAAAGATACCCCTGTGTTGTCCTTCATCTGTCCTTCCAGTGCTTTCAATGAGGTATCTACAAAATCTACCCACGTTTCATGTGCTTTTTTTGTATTCCAGGAATTTCTTCTGGTGCTCTTTAGGTGTGAGACCAAACTTCTGCCTTAATGCATCGTTCATGTGGGTGTATGTGTCAGCTACCCCTTCTCTATAGACAGTAGTGGGATGAATGACGTTACAACGCATGCTTTTACCACGCATGCTGGTACAACGCAAGTATTACAACGCAAACCTTTACAACGCATTACACTTGGGGGGGCTGGATAGTGAATAGTTTAATTTACTATTCCAACTCCAGTCCCCGTGGACACTAGGGAAGGTGTTGGGTAGTAAATTAAAACTATTCCCTATCCTAGAGCGCCCCCCAGTGTAATGCGTTGTAAAGGTTTTCGTTGTAATACTTGCGTTGTAACAGCACTGCGTGGTAAAAGTTTAGTTGTAAAGGATTTTTCCCACAGTAGTGTATCCCTCCCAGTGTAGGCAAAAACTTCCAAAATACTGCTTCCCAGCACCACTTGGTCACCCTGCACATTCTTGATGCTCCTCATAGCAGTCAATGCATTTGTCTATGTTCCTCCACCACAAAGCGAGGCATCATACTTTTGGACAAGTAAGTGTTGTGTGGCCGTCTGTAGACACCTTACCATTGCCTTCTCCTTCTCAATGGCCAGCCTTCCCACCCCCCCGCCCCCCAGTGGTACCTTTTTTTCCTCCCAGACTAGAGTTGCCAGTTTGGTAAGAAGCTCTCCTGCTGACTGCTTGTTTCTGTTTCCAGATGTGGGAGCCTACATCACTGACAGGCTTGGAAGGTGCACTAGAAAGTCTATTGCGGGACAGGTTGTCCTTTGCTCCCTCCTCTTTTTGGGTTTACTCAATATCTTCCTTTGAGATGGTCTGTAGCTAACAGGCTTTCAGGAATTTGTGAAAATCTTCCTTCCTGGATTGCTTGTTCAACTTCCACCCTCTTGGTTTGTACATGGTCCTCAGCTCTGCCATGCCAAAGCTCCCTGTGGTAGACAGACTCACCTCCCAAAAATATAAGGAGCAAACATTGGAATCAGAAATGAAATTGGAAATAAATACAAAAATTAACCAGCCAAAGACCTAATGCCAATAAAAAATCAAACAGCAATTTTTATTATCAGTTTAGTCCAGGGATTTTTAATTTCATAGTTTAGTACTGAATGGTACTGTTATAAGAAAGTGAATTAATAATTGGGTGAATGGAAGTCCACCACAAGTACTAAAGTCACAAACCAGTTAGGTACTGTCAAATGTTTCAGAGATGTAAACCTAAGCTCAACCTCTGATAGCTATGGCACAGACTAGTCAGGCTTTACGGTTTCACTCCATCAGTGTGATTGAGTAAAACACTGTGTCGCTCTGTTGGAGTTCGAATTTAGAGAAGTCTGCCGACCTAGGAGACATCTCTTACATTGCCAGGAACCTCAGTCACAGCTGTTCCTGGCAATGCATTGAAAGTGTGCTGAGCGTCTCAGTCAACACGACTGGCAAACAATTGGCCAAGCCTTCGACAGCACTTACTCTGCTGGGCCGTTGGAGGAGTATGTCAGCGACGGTGACAGAGTAATCAATGTGGCTGACATACTTAAGTTCCTTTTAACTCTAAATGAGGAGTTGCAATGGTGTACCCAGTCCTCTAAACTCTAAATCAGTCTCTTAGTCTCTTTTGTGGAGCTCAGAATCCACATGTGGGCATGGCTGCATTGTATATCGAATAATGAGTTCCATGAAAATAGATACCTACCGGCCTGCCAAGGCCCAGCTGAGATGGATTTGAAATGGATTTGCTGCTGCAGACAAACTCCAAGCTTAAGATCCCTGTTTCTACAGTCGAGAGAGGTTGCGCCTTGGCAGGATCAACTTGACTGGTTGGTCCCAATCCTCCAGCAGGTGAAATCACAATGTTTTCTTAGTCCCAACCTTTTTAGGAGTGCTTAGGAGGAATCCAGTTAAATCCAGCCAAGGTTCCCAGGACCTCTGGCATAGCAGTTTGAAGGTCATAACTCACTCCAGTAGAAGCCACCAGCAGGGTCCATATCAGATCCAGTTGCAACTGGTCAGTCGCAAACTTGAGAAAAAGGCCTTTTCCAGGTTTTTTTGTCCTTGTAGCTACACAGGAAGTCAGCCAACTTACACTTGGATTCCATGTCTGTCCTGGGTACAAATGGAGGCAGGATCAGCTCTTCAGGCCTTCTCACGGGTATCAAGCAGCAGGTGTATTCTTCCAGGTCCAGAAAATGTTCTGAGGATGGTGCCTTGGGGTCCACATTTATAGTTGACACTAGCTAGTATGAGGGGGGCAGGCTCCTCTCCAAACAATTATGTAATTGTTCCAGCAACAGCCCCACCTATATTTGCAGCAGTTCCTGTTTGAAATACTGCAAAGAATCCACAGTGTCCTTTGCTCCCAAAATCCGAAATGGGGATACCCTTCTTCCCTTGTGCAGAACTTGTGTGCACACCCAGATTTGTTGCCAGGGCGATGAGAAGTCCCCGCCTCTGTGACCACTCAAAACCTGCTCTGGGGGTTGCTCTCTTCCCATTGGCTTTGGTGCCATCCTGACTGGGAGAACAGAGGCTGATTCTCTCCAGTTCTCACCTGATACTTGTGACAGGACAGAGCCCTTGAAGATAATGAAGTTCCTGGGTCCAACCTAACTGCTCTTACTACCTGGTGAATTAAAATACCCATTCCCAGGACATATTCTCTGCTCAAAAACCGTTTTCACATCTCATTGAGGTCAAGCACAGCTGCTATAGCACGAACGTAAAAAGCCCCAAGCAGTGAAAAGTAACTTTTTTAAAGTTACTTTTCCTCAAAAAGAGTAGTTGAATTATTTATCTAGCAGTTCCCAAATGCAAAATACAGAATGAATACTTTAATTTGTACTCCAGTTTTCTCATGGGACAGCCAGAGGCTTCTACGGTGACAACAGTTTATGGGGGCTTGTCTCTGCAGGGACATGGTGACATTAAACATCTATGGGCCTTATTACGATGTCTGACCGCCGACACTGTTGTGGTCTCAGGACTGACCAACCTCCAGTCGGCGGTCCCAACACCGCTATTACAATGCGACCCCACATGGTGCGGTCGCATACCCCCATTTCTCTATGGGAGCTCTTCATTCACTCATCCCTACCTCAGCATGAGTGTGAGCACTCCTGGCACACAGCTGCATCAACTTTCCCACCACATGCCGATACTATCTTTACAGTGCATACTGCACAGCTGCAAGACAAGCTGTAGCTCCATGCTCACTTGCCAGACAATTATTGGCGGCACCATGTCCGAGCCCAGAGACAGTAGCAGGGCAGCAACACTAAATATAGAATGTTAGTGCTCTGGTTGCTCATTAGAACACTGTGCCGAGCGGCAGTAGAAAACTGGGGAGTTAACTGACTGACTGCTGCTGGTGTTCAAAGTACGTTAGTCTGCATGTCAAAATGTTTTACTGACATGGATGAGAAAGATATTTAAGAACTCTGAATATGCCCCCACTTAGCTTTGAAGAACACTAACCTTAATTTCTATAACAAAAAGAACCCCCTCATTTTGTGAATTTCTAGTGGAAATGCTTTTACGGCATAGCTTCAGGGGTGCCACACGTTTTCCATTAAATACAAAATCTTAGCACTTGAGTTGTTCATTAGAACACTGTAGGAAGCTGTAGTAGAAAACAGGGATATGCTTCTGACAGAAGTACGTTTTACTCAGAATACCACACATTATTTTCAAGTGACTATTGATGATAATGTGAAATTATAGAAAACGTGCTCTCATTTAAGTTTCTGGAGCACCTTCTGTAACCTCTATGAGAAAATCATGAGAGAAAACCGTTTTCTCTCAAAGATAGCTCATCAAATCCCAGCAAGCGGATATCATTTTTTCACACAGCAACATTGCCTGCGAACTCACCAGAATTCCTAAAGCAAGTAGAACACCACCAACAAATGATTTGTTTTTAGCAATTAAGGTTTATTTTATATTTTATTTTTTATTTTAGGAGTTTTATAGAGGGCTGAAAATACACAAGGTGTATCAGAGCACTTTAAAGCAACATAAACAACAAATACCAGGACAGTCACAGGAAAATAATAACACAGATTCTAGCTAGTTATCCGCCAATTACAGGCAATAAAAGTGCAGTTTTGGGGGCTAGTCATTCACATTAATTAAATCATTTATTTAAATAGTCTTATTTTTCCAATCACTTCAACAGGGGGCACTTTGAAAGTGGGGCCCTGGGGAAATGTCCACTTTGTCCATGCCTTAAAATGGCTTTGATTCTTCTCATTATCATCTTCATCATCATCACTATTTGTTTATTTGGACCTAAGACCTTAAAATATTCCACCATAAAATATGTTTCTATAAATATATTATAAATATTGTACCATTTGCATGCAAATTAAAACAAGTTAAAACACTTCATTTATATTATTAAAACATCTGGTTCATGTATCCTTCTATTTGAAATGTACTTCCTGAGATAAATCCTGTATTAATGTTTCCTTCTCACATAACACATATCTCCCTAGTGCACATGTTACATCCAGATTACTCATATCCAGTAAAAGGGATGCAGCTTGCCTTCTATCCCTAACTTTGTATTTCCTTGAGTAGGCTCTCAATCATAACTTTCAGTGCTCTAAAAACCACAAACAATCTTATAAAATGTGTCTGGAATCACATTTCATATTCATACCACATTTCCAAATATTGTTCCCTTGTAAAAGAAGTCTCTTAAAAGACAAACTTAAGACAAGGTTTACACTACATCAAAATTTTAAAATTGACAGTTTTAAAGCTTTGTCGGGTAAATTTTCCAAATATGGGAATGTTACTTTCTCGATCCAGGTTGATATTAAATGGCACACAGATCTCCTATTATACTGATATCTGATATAATTTTCCCTAGACATATTTTTTGCTAACTTTCGAAGATCACTTTCACGCATTCTCAGTAGTTGGTGCAGGTTATATGTTGTAGATAACTTACTACATATTCCAAGGATCCATTTATTTGCAGATATGGCCCATTTTAGTTCACTTTTCTGAATCTCCACCTGACATAAAAGCAAAGATTTTAGGAGAGTGAGCCAACGTTGAACGTTTCCAGAATCTAATTACCTGAGGGAAAAGCTAGGTAACTCCATGCTGTTAGACTTGCTTTTACCCTTAAAGCATGAAACATGAGGGAGTGGTAAAAAGGAAGTATTTTCAAACATCTACTCTCCTCTAGATCCTAAATAAATTAACTGCTTAGCATAGCAGGTCCACACTGTATTAAAATAGAAACAAATTATTTATATTCTAACTAATATGTGTTATCTGTCTTGATATGTGCTCCTTTTTGACCCTCAAAACCTGGCATTCACTGCAATGCATGTCAAAGATGTTCATAGTCTGAGTCCTTTAAAGTCTGTCACAACATGTTGTCCATGTTGTGGTCACCGAGGCACAAGATCCCCGTTATCCCTGGGGCACTGGGTGTGCTCACCCTGCCCTCTAATATGCTTTTTAATTAATTTTCAGGACACAGGGACCTGGTCCCTGAGTCCTTTAATGACTGTCACAACATATTTATCATCTTGTAGCCAGCCTATCAAGATTGACTAGGCCCCTATTGAGTGGCCAAGCAGAGCATATTTGGACACCAACAGTCCAGATATACCTATTTTAATGAACACCCTGAATGGATTTACATAAAATCACAAAAAGCACATTTGCCAAATTTAGTGTAACACCATTCAGACATTTTCTCTGTATCTGCAACAGAAATTACGTGAATTGACATGTGAAATCAATGTTTAATGCTCCTCCTTTTTCTTGACCCCCAATTGTTGGATCACACCAAAATCTTTCAGGCAGGAGCTGAGGTGGATGAAAAATGTTTGGGGACGTTTACGTGCAGATTTATCTTGAAGCACCAAAGCTATTATCAAAACAAAAAAACACACACTTTCTATATAAACTCTGACCCAATTATAAATACACTGTGGCAAAGGCTACTGAATAATAAATACACAATACATGCAAAACAAAATAAACTTTACACTTTGATCTCTGTACTAAAAACACAGGACAGACAATAACTGACCTCTACCTGACAACCAAATCTTGACATTATTGTTTTTTGACACTGAAAAAACACATTAGAAATGTAACCAATAAAGACAACTCTACTACATTGTTTAAAAACAACCATGCTCCAAGTTAAAGAACTTTCAATGTGATTGCTCATTGTGAATGAACTGTCTAATTGTATTAAACTGAAAACTATTTTGGTACACCTAATAACTAAGAAACTAGAGAATGCTTTGTTGCAGGAAACCCTTTTCAAATGAGGAACCCAAAAACACTAAAGAGAGTTGGGGTCAGAAAGATATTTGCTTCTTTGGATTCAGACACCAAAGAAGATGACATCCTACAATAAACTTCAAATTGCAGGAAAAATTGAGTGGCTGTTCTATTTCACAAATGACTATTCAGCTGGATACTACCCGTGCAGAGTAATACTTTCATTATAGACTCCACCTAAGGGATAAACAGTTCAAAGCACAGTTTCTTTTCCACTCTAAATAAACTATTTACAGAATAGGTGCAAACTAAAATTATAATAGTAGGCACATTACAATTGATCCAATAATGGAAAAATCAGTGCATATGGAAATTAGTAGTAATGATAGAGACTTCCTTTTAGAATTTAGAAGATCATACACTATTAAACCCTTGGTGCATCCTGTATCCGAAAAATAGAGAGTTTACTTTTTCACAACAGTGCAAAGTTCCAAATAAAAATAGATGTTACTAGTGAATGTAATTATGTCTCACAGGTGACATGATTCAAAAAGTGTCTTGGACCATGTGCCAATCTATATACTGTTGGATCTAAAAATGATAATCCACCAGATACAAACATTGCAGATTAATGCAACAAATCATAATACACTATAGGAGACAAGTAAAGTACACAGTAAACTATGAGAATAAATTGACCTCCTTGATTCATCAACTACATCACCTCAACTTTTGTGGGCAGTCAGAAAGGCATATATGAGTGGCATTCTGTGTTCAAAATATTTTATTGAGTTTATGATAAAGCATAGACCAGACAAAAAAAGCACTGATGAAGTAACTTTAAACTTGCTATATGACATTTGATAAAAATTACCTCTATACATTGAGAATTTCAGTGTGATAGACACTAAAATGTAAAAATAAAAAAGGGAGGGGTGAGCAATAACTACTGGTAATAAGCATTACGTAACGGAGCCATATATTAAAATCCAACAAACTGAACTTGATATATAATATAAAGCAATTAATAGTGTAATTCTATATAGTTATCAATTGGATGTCAAAACGAATGTTAAGTGGATGTATTATGAACAACACCCAACATAGTGAAATCAGCTCCCTGTCTGGTAAAAATTATCCACGACCGCCATGCATGTGCTGGTAATAATGAGGCGTCTTTCCAAATGGTAGTAATGGGTGTGAGCAGCAGATAGTAAGAAGTTAAAGAGCTTATTATCTAAATCTGACAGTTTTGTTGAGAGTGTTACCGATTTACAAATCAACAAATTATATGAAGGTTTATCTGATAAATGAATTTTCTTTATAATGACAACCCAAACCTCATTCCAAAACTTAAACACAATATTGCATTAAAAACGTACATGTTTAAGTGAACCTAGAGCCAAATTACAGTGCTAACAAGTGGAAGAATTTAGTAGTTTTGCCTTAAACATTTTTAACAGAGTCCATAAACAATGAAATAATATGAAAGAATTTGTTTGATATAAGGATACTGGTACCCATCCAGAGATATTGATCATCCAAATGTTCTTCCATAAGTCTTGAGAAAAAGAAAAATTGAGTTAATTATTCCAAAAGGAGGAGATAAAATGAATGTTATTTTTATCAGAATTATTAAATATTTTATAAAACATTGGCACCACATGAGCTGAAGAAGCATTTGCTTGAAAATATGTTTCTAAATCAGATACACTTCCCATTGGGAAATTGTTAGGAAATTAATCCAGGATAGAATTACATAAAAACTCATATTTAGGAATATATGAGTTGGGCAAGAGAAACTTCTGTTGCAGTTCTTCAAAGATAAGAAAGAGTTATTATAATATATATCTTTTAAGTAAAAGATACCCACATTTATCCAAGACTGCCAAAATTGTACGTTTCGATTACGCATTATAAAAGGACTATACCATAAGGATATATTTAAGGTGTAAGAAATAGGTTTTTGAAATAGAGAATCTACATCCTGTAATATTAATTTTGTAGATTTCAATATAGCAGCTCTTCATAATAAAGTACTAGAAGCATACAAAGAAAGTAAAGTAAGTAACTGCAGCACTGCATAAAGTTGCTCACATTTAGCTTGTGTTTAGTGAAGAAAATTGACATTGCTGTTCTCTGTACTGTGTGAGCAGGGGAAGGTTGACCTTTGGCAGTTTGGAAAACACCTGCATTCTGTTTTTGAGTGATTGCACTGCAGTAGTCTTTGCTCAACTAATTGTGTGAGTCTGAAGGAAAGTTATACTCTTACTGCCTATGTGTGGATTTGACTGTCAAATTGGGTAACGATTTATCTTAATCCTCTTCTGTAACATGGTTTGAGATGAAGTAACCAGTGCCATATAATTCAGAGATCTGCTACAGATAAAGTGGCTGGGTTACTTTTGTAACCAAAAACAAGATATGGCAAGCTAAAGAAATTAATACTCTCCGTTACCCCCTTGAGTGCCCATTTAGTTGTGCACTCCTTAACCGTACCTTATGTACAACATTTGTACTGAGTTTGTACAAACATTGGATATGCACTTCCCTTCACATTTGTATCTCTTGTCCACAATGTATATACATGTCATAAGAGTGTACAAGACTACCAAATCACACACACACACACATAAACACTCACACACTCACACACACACACGCGCACACACATGCACATCACACACACACACACACACGCACGCACATCAATGGAGTGTTTGTCTATGGGCTAATCTAAAGCAAAATAAAGTGTTCAAAGCAATTCCTGTTTGTAATACTAAAGTAACGAGCAAAGTAATATGGTTACTCTCCTCCTCAGCACAAGGTAATGACTTCTTTGGCATGCGCAGTTTTTGCAGTATGTACGTCTGATGTAGGAGAGAGACAGCAAGGAGGAGTAGGGCAACCGGGGGATGCCGCAGGACAGGTAAGTGTGTTTATTTCATTTTAAATTAGTTTGTAAATATATTTTAAATGGGGGGGGTGGAGGCGAGGAACCTATTTAGCAGGGGGGCTGGCTAAACTCAAACCTCCGCTGTGGAATCGGAGTATTGCACTATACTCCGCGTTCTTAGCGGAGCACAGAGTAGGAAAATCTCCGCACACTCTGCTGGCGGAGCGGAGTTCTCTGCCCGCCCTTAATCCAAATATGCAAAGCTATTACCAAGCAGCACAGTTGCAATGATTTACACAATGGATTTGAGAACGGTCTGAGTTCCTCTACCAATTTACTGTGGAACTCACAGCCAATGGACCTTTATTGCCTGCTGAGAAGTGCAGAGGGGGGAAACAAATCCTTACACAGGATAGCAATTTACAAAAACTGTAACTCTGAAGAACCACAGACTCCGTATTCTAATTTAGTGTGTTTATTACCAAGCCAAAAACAACTGAATGTACAAGCACCTCATTACGAGGTTGTAGAAATACATGGGAACTAATACAAATCCAAACCTATGGGCTAACTTTATGCAATGGATCATAAACAGAATGACCGTCTACAGAAGCAGAAAACAGGCAATGATTGTCCCCACGTCCGTTTCAGTCTTCATCTGGCGGGAATGAATAAAGAGCATTAGTCTGTTCCTACATTACCACTAACGTGACATCTCTACTTACCATTTCCCAGGCAAGATCAGGAAAAAAGGTGTCAGTGCGTGAAGACTTCCTAAGAAGTACACTCACGTTGTATGGGCCAAGTAGCCAAAGCGACGGAGCTCGTTCTAAGATGCTCCTTCCATCTACTTCAATCTCTTCACCCCTTCTTGCTCCACCCCGGGACTCTATCCCTAATGAAAATGCAAAGCACGCCCAAAGGATCACCTCATCTCACTGGATGCTTCCCATAGGTGATTTTCCACGTGGCGTTGATGGTCCCAGCTCCTGGCTCGATAACCTAGATTTCCAAGCCTCCCTCAATGAGAAAGAACACTGGCTCCCGATTATCAGCTCTCCTCAGCATAATGCATCACATCCTCCTGAGCCTAACTCTCCTAAACAAAAGACGTTATTCTAACTAACAAAGACGACTTTCTCCACCTGTAACAGAAACGTGAGAACAGAACAAATCCAGCATGTACATGAATTTTACCAACTGCACAAAGAGCATTCATGGGAAAATACATTTCAGGCCTACAAAACTCGGCTAACATTAGAATGAAATACATAGGCCTTTCAAATACACACGTAAGAGAACATTTCATTTAGGCCTTTCCACATCACTTCAGTGCAGAGCACATCGAATTGGTGTTAACTGTAGCCACTTACAAAAGTCTAGATGTTAAATGCAATTATCACGTTTATGCACAACTTCAGTGAGGTGCCAGTTTAAAGCATAGACATCACATTATGTGTAAGAAAATTTGTTAAACAGATGAGATTGAATACTGTGAATTACAATGTTATAACACGAAGAATACATTGTCTCTCATGACACTTTTCCTAACATTTGCACTTTCACGTGTTATTACTGATTATCTTCTACTGCTCAAAGGTTATCACAACAAAGTAATATATGCGGGTGCGGACTATCCATGATTATGATGCACCTCTACAATTTTCAGAACGCCAGCATGCTCCATCAATTCCATTCACAAAGATTGCCAGGGGAGGTGAGTTTGAAGAGAAAACCAGGTTTGAATGTGTTGTATAGAATACTCATTGCCCCTGTCATATGACCAGTGCGGGAATGCCCACTATGTGAAAGGTTGTGCCGCACTGTTGACATTATGCACTTCAAAGAACTCATACTCAGAGGCCCTAGACCTAGGCATTCTGTTGAGAAGTTTGGAAAAAACATTCAGAGGGGAAGATTATGGCTCTTAGTGGAGTGGGCAAGCCATGGGATGCATCTGTTAGGAGATTTGTATAGTGACGGGTGATATTATCATTTGAGGAATTTTCTGCCACTTTTAAGATCCTGAAAGGGCAATTTTTGCTGCATCGAGTGGTGATCGCTAGATTGTGCAACCATTCGGGTATGGGTTTAGTAAAGCCGCAAGTACATAGTGCTTGTCAAATATTGTGTACCACAACAGGTCGTATGAGGCAGTGACGTGCCTTTATCAGGTAATAAGAAGTGATATGATAACGCCTCTTGTTGATCTAAGAATAAAATTGGAGGGGGATTTTTCAAATCCAATACCAGAGTTGGAATGGTCTAAAATTCTCGGAAATTCATACATTGTATCTAGAAAAGTGAGATTTAAAATGATAATTATTTTCTACTTGCACAGAGCGTATCTAACTCCAGGATCAAATAGCTTGCATTTATCAGACATATGTGGCAGGCTAGAGATGTAGTAAACACGGTGTAGAAATGTTGCACATGGTATAATGGAGGGAAGTAATATTCTGTATAAATGAAGGAACAAAGGGGCATATGTATCAAATACTCTATTTGCGATTCTCAAAAGCGATTTCCTGAGAACCGCTATTTGAGAATCGCAAAACGAGATGTAATTAAAAATTCGCAAATATTTTGCGATTCCTTAGTATTCCTTAATTGCGAGTCGAATAGAGGCCCATAGCGACAAATGGGAAGACATTCGCAATATGCGATTATCCATTAGGTACTCACAAATTGCGAATGCAATTTCAAGGGTGCAATGGTGTTATAAGGACACCCTGATGCACCCCTGAAATGAGCATGTGTGCACATGTGGCGCACATACATGCAATTTACGATTCCTTAAATGCTTTCACAAAATAGGAAATCACAAATTTTGTTCGCAAAGGACTGATTCTGAGAATGGGATATGGGCTTCATACATATACCACAAAGAGATCAATTGAGTGTCCTCCTATGATCTGTGGGCTGGGGGTATTTCCAAGACCTATAAAGTGTAAAAATACTACAGGATTTATTGATTTAACTTTGGTGCTTGCAAGATATGAAATAACTATGAATTGGTAGGTGTGCAGGGCCCATAGAGTAGTAAAATACAAAGTGGAGTTGGTTCGTTGGGTAGGTTATGAGAGGGCAGTATTATATAGTGATATGAGGAAAGGTAGAGGATCAATTGAAAAAGTTTGTGTTTGGTATCTTTTATTAGATTCCCCAAAATATTTAGAAAAGAGTGATGATAAAATGGGTAAAAATGTAATTTGCTAAATAAATGTGTTGTATACATACTATAATGGGGACTGGACCAAAGGGAGGGTGATGGGAGGGTGAGTAAGTTGTTTAAAAATTAAAAAAAGGAGGAGACTGCTCCTAAATTGATAGAAGATTTATCCCTGACTTGCTTTATGCAGGTGACGTGGTACTGTTATCCAGAACCCCAAACTGGCGGCAAAAGTTATTGATTCTATTAATTTGATAATGGGCTATCTAGGGCTATCAATAAACCTGTACCAATCGAACGTGATGAGGTGTGGCCCAAAAATATGTAAAACAAGGGTATACAAGGGACACAACTACCCGCCACATACGGTGAGTCATGTGAAAAAAAACCTAAACTGTGGACTGATAAACAGCAGATCGTTGGTCAAACACCATTGGGAGGTATCAGTCTTGATAGAAGATCTGAATCTGGATGTACTATTCTTAACAGAGACATGGACTGGCGTTGACTCCGTGGTAGAAATAGGACTCGCCTGCCTTGTAGGCTATAAAATCCTTCACAAGCCGAGGGCAACGGGCAGAGGAGGTGGGGTGGGAGTGATCTTTAAAGAGGAATTGAACTTATTGCCTCTCAAGATAGATGATATTGCAGGAATAGAAATCCTGGGCTTTTCGTTGCAGGAACCTAGCGGCAGCCTACTTACAGGAATGATTTGTTATAGACCTCCAGGACTTGATACTCAATATCAAACTCTCTTAGATACCATTACTAATCAGGCACTAGCACACTCCAGAATGATTATACTGGGTGATTTGAATCTGAGGGATGATGGGAGTCTAGGCAGTCATTTGAGAGATTTGAGGCACACATGTGCTAATCTCAATCTACAACAACTGGTAAAAGACCCTACTCATCAGAGGGGCATGTCCTTGACCTTCTGTTCGCCAATCAATCTGAAACACAAGTGTCAAACATCACACCACAAATCTGGACTGATGATTATTTAATCCATTTTAATATCACATTGCCCTGCTCAATGGACAATACTAATCGTCCAGTGACTTACTGGAGAGGAAGGGAGTGGGCAAAATTAGGAAAAAATAGGACCCACCCGACTCTCTCAAACAAAAATAATTTTGACCCCACTGCCACAGTAGAGGATAATAACAAAACATATTATAATCACATAACTGACATCTTGGACCAGCTAATCCCAGTAAAAAAGCTTAAAAATAGGAGTAAAAACACAGCCCCCTGGTATACCGAAGAAATGAAACAACTACGTTTGATTTGTAAGAAAGCAGAGAGGAAATGGAGGAAGAAGTATCTAGAGTCAGATAAGAAAGAACTGAGATTAGCGCAGGTTAAGTATAAGGAGCTTATCCTCAAGTCCAAAGCAGACTTTTATGCTAACTCCATTATACAAGTGCCCAATAGTACTAAGGCTCTTTTTAAGATCGTTAAGGACCTCTCTACTTCGACCTGTATGAGCAACAAAGTGGTGGCATCACAGAAACTTTGTGATGAGATCTCCTCTTATTTTAATGACAAAATTGGCAAAATTGTCGGTGATCTCCATCCCTACATTTTTGGCGATCAGGATAATCTCATGCAGAGGGTGGAGGATTTGCGGTTGACAACCTCTTTGGATAGTTTTCAAATCCTCACCGATACTTCTTTTAACAACCTGGCTCACAGTGTGTCCTCGGGCTCTCCTCTTGATCCTTTTCCACACAAAATTTGGAAGACCTACGGTCAAGACACCTTCCCTTGGTTGCAACAGATTTGTAACCAATCTTTGGAAGAAGGCATGGTCCCGGATTGGTGGAAGCAAGCTGTGATGACACCTCTGATTGAGAAGCCCTCACTGGACCTGACAACTCCAGCACGTTTTAGACCTATCTCCCTCCTGCCATATCCAATTAAAATCTTGGAAAGGGCAGTAAGCAAGACTCTTGCTTTTTAGAGGATAATCAACTGCTGGACAGGGACCAATTCGGGTTCCGCCCATGCCACGGGACCGGGACAGCGTTGGCAACTATGCTGGACAATCTACGCATGCTAGCCGGCAACGGGAATGCTACTGTTTTAGTGCTTCTCGACATGTCGGCCGCATTCGAGGCAGTGAACCATTCAATACTGGTGGAGAGATTGAGGAAGTTAGGGGTAAAGGGACTGGCTCTGCAGTGGCTACAGTCCTATCTATCGGGGAGACAGCAGATGGTGACCATGGCACCGTTCACCTCCAGCAAATCCCCGGTAATTTATGGGGTACCGCAGGGCTCTGCGATTAGCCCAATTTTTTTAATATCTATCTGCAGCCCTTGTTCCTCATCATTAAATCGTTTGGAGTTGACCTAGTCAACTACGCTGACGATACTCAACTGGCGTTTCCCTGGAAGGGAAACACGCAGTATCCATGGACACGTTCCAGGAGTGTATGCGTCAGACTGCTGGCTGGCTGGGGAGAAACTCTCTGCCATTTAATGGTGGGAAAACTGAGGTGGTGTATTGCTCTTCGGTTAAGATGTCTAAGCATATGCCACTGGAGTTTAGGCTCACCCCTGAAGAAGAACCTCTGGCCCCTGTCAATACGGTGCGTAATCTGGGGGTTCCGATGGACGATAATCTCCAAATGAAGTCGCAGGCAATAAAAAATGCCAGCGTGTGCTTCTCCCTGATGCGCATGCTTCGCCAGATACTCCCACTGTTACCAAAGGACTCGCGCTCCCTTGTAGTGAGAAGCACAGTGCTAAGCAGGCTGGACTACTGCAACTCCCTGTACTTGGGAGCACCTCAATACATCTTTCAGGGGTTGCAGAGAGTCCAGTCTGCAGCAGCAAAGCCGGTGCTAAATAGGCAACGCAGGTCCTCCACTACCATGGCCTTGAGAGATCTACATTGGCTGCCTATCAAGGAAAGGGTCCACTTTAAAATCGCTCTGTATGGTGCACAGAGCCGTACATGTTCGGGCCTAATTCCACTGCAGGAAAAATTTACCTGGTACCTCCCCAAGAGGCAGCTCCGCTCCTCTAGTGCAAATTTGATGATGATTCCTAGATTCAAGCGTTCTAGGATGGGGGGAGGGCCCTCAGTGTGGCTGCTGCACATCTATGGAACAAACTACCACAGAGTGTCAGACAAACTGACTCTCTGATCGAGTTCAGAAAGAGTCTGAAAATTTGTCTCTTTCCCAAGGACTGATCTCCATTTTCCTGATACTTTGGCCCGCTCGCATGTCGGTTATTTTTTAATCTAAGCGTCAGGATACCCATAGGGTGGCAGTTTGCGCTATATAAGAAGCTTTTACAATTACAATTACCATATTAGTGGCACTAGGTTGAGCAGCTTTTTTAATCATCTAGAGGCCATGTTGAATATCATTTTAGCACGTGACAATGCAATTAACGCCAGAAACCAAATGTTCAGCAGAGCAATTGAAACGTTTTTTCAATTTGCTACTAACGTGGGCCAAAAACTTCCTCCAAGATGCTAAAGTTGTATAAATCTAAATGTATCTCAGTGGTGACTTATGGGGCAGGGGCATGGGGTGCCTCTGACTTCCACGTAATTCAGAAGACCAGAAATCACCTTCAAGGAGGTTACTGGTCACCCTAAAGCCTTACTTTGTTTTTATACATCACGAGGAACTGGGGATATCATATATAGAGGCTGTTTTAAAGCTTAAACCTTGGCTACTATGGCTGGCAATATGGGTCAAACCACAAGTGGGTTTAAATTGAATAATAGTGAAGGACTGTCTGTCAATAGACAAAGGCCTTGCAATCCAGCGGCTAAATGTCTTAACAAGTTATTTTAATAATCTGGGGATTGGAGACATTTTTACTAATGCAGATCTATTAAATCAATCCTCTAGAATTATCTCAAAAAATATATATGAGGATAATGCGAATAGGGTTTGTGGGTGTCAAAGTCTATTAAGTCAAAAGTTTTGACACACACCATTATTTCTGCCCCTTGAGTCATTGTACCTTATCTTAAGTACATGATGAGTACTCAAGCAAGGCTTTACCTGACTCATTTCAGGCTAAACCTGGTTCACCACCTGGTAATGGACCAATCAAGTGGTCATGAGGTACAAAGTGGGTATTCCATGTTGTTGTGATAAAATCACAGGTCAAAACACACTGCATTTTATTTGATCTTAGTCTGCAAATATTATATAGGCCAGAGGAAGAGATGCTTATTAACAATTCTCTGGGTGGCCAGCTTGAGACAGTGCTGCCCAGCTCTGATCTTTTTACAGACATTCCCTTCACCATTTGTCACAGCATCAATTGTGTCATTTATTCAGGCTGCTATGGAGATCTGGAAAAGATCTGCCTCTAATGGAACCTCATAGATGGCTTTAAATATTTTAACTGTAATAAGTACTTTTTTTAACCTAATTCTGTTGATATAATGTGCCTTTACATGTGTATTTCCAATGGTCATCTTAACAATTCAAAGTTGGATGGCCTATGGAACAAAGTGTGTAAAATATGTGATTACAATTTTGTTAAAGCACACTATATTTCTATTCTATTCTATTCTAAATTTATATAGGCCAGATGATGAAATAATTTGTATCTTTTACTGAACGTCTTAAAACTAATAAGTGTTGATGGCTGTGAATATTTTTATTTATAAATGTTTTCTAAACATAAAAATTGTAGTACTGAATATACATTATATTTAGGCCTTTACTAAGAGGCATGAAGCATGTTTTTAAATGTAAGTTATGGACATTTAATATGGGTAGTTTATCTAGGTAATATCTTTTATCTGTTCTCTTTTATGGTTGAAAGTGTCCGAATAAAGATATATTTAATTTGATTTGAATTGAATTTATTGTGGTAACAAAGTAACTAAAAAAGTAATCAGATTAGCCTCTTTCTCCGGTTTAATGCAGAGCAGAGTTCATTGCACAATCTGTGTCTGTGATCTAACAAAAATTGTAGTAATGGTAATCAGAACATTCTGCTGTTTTTTAAAAATGTATTTTATTATCGCATGACTCGTAAAGTTATCTCTTTATGCTAACTTTGAAATGGCCCACCATTCTCTCAAATGGGTTAGGATGAAAGAAGCCAGGATGGCAGGAGTGTAACTAACCTAGATTTAGTTTGATATTCTTGATCACAGTGCAGTGTAGATCTGACCCCTTTTCATTCTTTTTCAAATAACAGTTGGTTCGGAGTCTCTCACGGGGAATCTATGCTCCTTGGATCTCATTATTAATATATTTCTGAGACCGCTTGTGTCCCTCATCTGTGTTCATGTCTGTCACTTTCACTTCATGGATGCAGAAATAAAATTAACGCCTATGAGATTCGACCGGTGAAACCCGTCCGACAACTGTCCAACGATGGCCGAGGAAGGCATTGCTGCTGGAGGTGTAATTGATGTCAACACTGCTCTGCAGGAAGTGCTGAAGACCGCACTCATCCATGATGGACTAGCCCGTGGCATTCGTGAAGCTGCCAAGGCATTGGACAAACGTCAGGCTCACCTTTGCGTACTTGCTTCCAACTGCGACGAGCCAATGTATGTCAAGTTGGTTGAAGCACTGTGTCATCAGATCAATTTGATAAAAGTTGATGACAGCAAAAAGCTGGGGGAGTAGGTTGGCCTTTGCAAAATTGACCGAGAAGGCAAACCCCGAAAAGTAGTTGGCTGCAGCTGTGTGGTTGTCAAGGACTACGGCAAAGAATCTCAGGCCAAAGATGTCATCGAAGAATACTTTAAAAAGAAGTAAACAGTCTTGAAAAAATAAAGCAAAACAAATTGAAAAAAAAAAAGAAAATTAAGAATAAGAGAGTCTTAGGGCCTGATTTAAATCTCGGCAGACGGGTTACTTTGTCACAACAGTGTTGGATATACCGTCGCCAAAATATAAACCCCATTATATCCTATATGATTTTTAAATTTCAGTGGATGGGATATCTATCACCATTGTGACGGAGTGACAAGTGCTCTCAGATCTAAATGAGGCCCTTTGTTTTCACTGACTAATTGTCAGGACTTTTATTTGTGGAATCACATGGAAGACAACTGATTCAAACTAAATGCTGACAAAAGGTAGTGAAGGGCCTCATTTGTTTCTACTTGGATACTTATTTTCACCTGTCTTGAGAAAAGAGGTTCCTGAGCGTTGTATTGTTGATCATACAACAGCGATGAATGTAGAGGCGGCTGATGTCATTCTGTTGACAGTGCCACTAGTGTAAAAATCAGACTAACAGAAATCAGTTATTTTTTTCTTGCTAAAAAGGTGGATCACTCCTACTGCCTACTTGTTTTCTAGTACTGGGCCCGTTCTTGTGTTGTTACTCTTCTGATTCTCTGTACATGCTTTGTCAAACAGAGGTACAGAAGCACAGACATCATGTCTCTGCTCTGTGTTTTCTCACCCTGTGGTTAAGTTGGAGAGGTATGTCTGTGAAAGCCAACACCTTGGTTAGTCAGTTTGAGATTTGCAGCAAAGTATGTTTCGGCTCTTCGTGAAGCCCCTGTAATAGTGCACGTAGTGCTTCGCTTCTGGCCATTCTTTTCATGTGATTAGTTTATTGAATTCACTAGATAGACCAACTTTTAACTTTTTCTTTCTCTGAAGTTCAACAGTTTGTTGTCTATTGCTTGGGCTACTGTCCACTACTGTCCAGCTACTGAATATTCTTTGAAATTAATAGCAAACAGATTTTCATAATTGTAAAAATGATGGCCATTCTGCTGTATCTCCGGTCAAATAACAAAGGGCCTGATTTAGATCTCATCGTACAGGTTGCTCCTTCACAAAGGTGATGGATATCACATCTGCCGAAATATAAATCACTTAGGATATAATGGGAAGGGATATCCTATCCACCAAGATCTAAATCAGGGCCAACGTTTGAAGGGCACTCCTGATTGTGTGTCTGGAAAAGCTGCTAACTTACCCCCAGATTCATCATGGTCATGTTTTGCGAGTCCTTGATAGCGATTTTTAAGGAATCGCTATTAAAGACTCGCAAAACGGGATTCATGTAGAAATCGCAATATTTTTTCCGATTTCTACTGCTTCCTTATTTGAGATTCGCTAATTGCGAATCGCAAATAAGGAATGGCTTTCCCATTCATTCCAATGGGCCTAAAGGCCCATAGGAATGAATGGGGAGTCATTCCTTATTTACGATTCGCAATTAGCGAATTGCAAATAAGGAAGCGATTTCAAGGGTGCTAGGGTGTCCAAAGGAAACCCTGTAGCACCCCTGAAATGGCAATGTACACTTGTGTTGCGCATTTAAGGAATCTCAAATTGAGATTCCTTAAATGCAATTCTTCGCAATTTAGCGATTTCTAGAATTGCGATTTTTGCATTTGGGATGATGAATCCCAAATGCAAAAATAACGCTCGCAAAGGGCCAGATTCTCAGAATCTGGCCCTTTGCAAGCCGATTTTGCTTTCATGAATCTGGCTGTTAGAGAAGAAATGTAAGGCACATTATCTAAGGAGAATCTGTGTCATGAGGGAATTGCCTTTAGGAATTACATCATTTTGCAGTAGCATCCCTCTTGTTTGTGTTGGATGCTAGCATTGGGATTCTTTGTGCTACTAGGTTGCCATTCAGTGCCACAGTGTGTGCCATTATCCCTCTAAACATGTAATGTGAAAATAGTTACTCCCAATTGGCCTATTTAACTTTATGGTAATACCATGGTAAGTTGATGTAGAAAATGTACCAGGGAAATGGAAATTAAATGACGTGTTGGCTGCAGGACAAGTTTCCAATGCCAACATGTCTGACTAAAATGATATGGCTCTAGAAAACAGCTGTATGTTCACTCAGACTGCAGTTTTAAAACACCTCATACCGCGTGACAGGAAAAAGTGTTCAGTTTGGAAGTAAACCTACTTTTATACATTAACAAGTTACCCGTGTCTGCGCCCTGTAAGCCCGCATGGCTGGGTGCATAATATATAGTAGTAGGACATACCAAATATTAAAGAAAGTATGTCTCTAAAGTAAAAATTTGCCATACGTTTTCTGTAACTGTGAAAGCAAAGTTATAATTTCCCCTGAGAAGGCCTAATTGTGAATTAATATATCTTTTTTTAATTTTTTTTTATTGTTGTAGAAAATAAACATTGGGCTTTTACAAGAATTACATTGTATACATCAATAGAGCATGATCAGTCAGGCGAAACCTAGCGGACACAGCATATTATCTCAGGGATAGAACAGCAATGCAGTCATGACATTTATGCAATATAAACACCCTGGTCCATGATTATCCTGTCTCTTCTCTTTTTCACTCTGATTCAGTATCACTATCCAACTGAGGTGGTTCACAAATATGCCCTCGATACTCATTCCAAGCTCCCCAAATTTTGGCCCACTTTCGCGGACACTTCCGATTTAGATATACTGCCTTTTCAGCAACCATCGCTAAATCCAGATCTGTACTCCAGGCACTAAGCGCCGGTAACACAGGAGATCCCCAGGCCTTAGCCACATTTCGTTTAGCGTACATAATACCAATCGTTGGTGAATTAATATTAATGTTCATAATCCATCTTAGGCAAATGGTAGCTTTAAACCATTTCTACCAGGTGTCTTTGCTCCAGTGGCTATAATTAGAATTCCAACGATGTTTGAAGTGTTTACATGCTAGAGAGCAATACAGCTGCGCCAAAAGCCAGGAAGACCCTTGTAGAGCAAAGACTGATTGCAAAAGTGAAAAATACAATGGTAACAAAATGGATTACCTTTTATTTTTCACTCCTCCCAGCCTGAGCAGTGTTTGTGGGTGAGACATTGCTGCTGACTGGCAGCAGGGGAGTAGTTTACACTGCACATGTGACTTTTGCTGCTGTCTTGCTAAGGCCAACCTGACATGGGAAGTGCAAACCTCTCCACCCAGCTGTCAGACAACTGGGTGATGAGCAGGCACATGCCTCCTGTCACTGCTGTAGTGTTGAGACAGCCGGCTCCAGCCAATCCTGGCACTGCTCTGATGCTGCACATCTACAGCATGAGGGCACTGTCAGGATTTGCAGAAGGGGTTTCCTGAGGCTCCCTGAGGTGCTGTCATGCTGACAGTATCCAAGAAGAAAGAAGAAAACATGGAGGAGAGCAAAACATAGAGAAGAGTGTGGATACGTTTCTAATAAAACAAGAACCCCCTGAATCCAGATAATGTTCCTAGGACAGGGCTAATACAACTTTGAGATACATTTCCTAGGCAACAAATGTCCTGAGCGTGCTCAGGTAACCAGTTCAATAGTACTTATATTAGAACCTCAATGCACTGACTCAACCACAAGTTATTAAAAAATATATGTATATATTTATTTTTTAATAACTTTGAGTCAGTGCATTGAGGTTCTAATCCAAGTACTATTGAACTGGTTACCTGAGCACGCTCAGGACATTTGTTGCCTAGGAAATGTATCTCAAAGAAGAGTGTGGATAAGTACATTTAAATTGTTTATATCTTTTTGGCACCCACTGGGTTTGGTTTTTGGTCCCCTTGACGCCCTTCCAGTGTTGAGGGTCACCGCCCGCAACTGGGTATGACAAAACATGTGAACAAAAGACTCTCTTTTCATATGAATATCTCAAATGGTTGAGCCAAGTGACAGAAACAATTCACCCAGAGAGGACTCCCAGACATTTGTCTTTTCCCATATTAGGGGACGAGAACCAGTACTCAGATTGGAGAAAAATGTTGTTCCCTCATTTCCACAGCGACAGATCTCAGAGGGGACTCAAAGCTGCTGAGAGTGGAGTCTGAATTGTAGCATTTTGAATGAGGGACAGACTCTGGGAAGCTGTGACTTAAGGCAATAAAGGAAGTGGTAAAAAGTGTTGGGTTTTGGTGGGATTTTTGCCAGACCTAGGAATAGCATTTACCAATCACAGGCCAGTGCATAAGATAAGCATGGCATCTCACCACCAGCTCCTCAGAACAATCCTGGGCCTAGAGAGGAATGTCTGAAGCTGCCCTACCAGCAGGTACCGGGAAGCCCCTTCTCCTTCAAGGAAGGCCCTCATCCACCAAGTTCATCCTCAGTCTTTTGCAGGCTTGCATCAGCCAGATCTTGAGCACCGGCAAGAAGATCTCTGATGTGGATTCCATCACCACTCCGGATGCACCTACATTGAACTGTGTAAATACTCTCCAACACCGTGAGACCAGGCCAGTTCGAAAGACTGAGCCGAAATGGACTTAAATCTCCAGGCCATGCGGTCCTGAGATCCAGCACTGCCCGGCAGATGGCCTGAAGAGACTCAGTGGTGCTGTGTTGTCTTGTTTGTTCTTTCCCATAGGTTGGACTTTCCTTTCCAATAAAGTTTGGGAGGGATGTAGTGTCCTGTTGGACACGTTCTAGTGTTAAGCCTTGTGCTGTGCCCACACTATACACCAAACCAACACAGGCGTCACCGGTCAGTTGAACCTGCTAACAAAAGGGGCCAGGCGCACGTGCCCTGGGCCGGTTCCCAGTTCCCTACTACTGTGTGTGCGTGCATTATTCCACACGTATGTGGGCCTAGTGCTCACTACTTTACAGCAAGGAGCAGTTGAGTGCACAATTGACTCAGCTCCAACCATATCAGCCTTAGGCTACTGGGCTGTGCACTGGAACACTTCATTCCCGCATTTGAAAATGTTTGTGCTTTGAAATACTCTGTGTTGCTGCCCTGTAAATGTTTTATTCTTTTTAACCACCACCTTATGAATTAACTGATTTAAAAAAATAACCTGTTTGCTGCACTGAAAAGTTTTATCTTCTTAATAATTTATGCTTTGAATGAACTTATTTCGAATAGGTTTTTATATTGAGCATGTACTTATCCTCCGCAGTTTTCATACTTGTAATGGTTTTAAGTAATCATACAATAAAGTTCCTACTTATTTACTTAGTAAAAGGAAGAAGAAACTGTTTTTAATGGGGTTTAACAGAATGTACATTGACACTGGAAAAGTGGCAGCATTTAATGAAAAAACTATGCAAGGTAGAAAGGGGGATTTGATGTGGTGTGGAGTAATGTTGAAGCTGATTGTCCAGCTAAGGTATCAAGACATTTGACCCCTAGTTGAAAATAGATTTAAGAATATGAACACGTTTATAGTCGGTAATACTTGATATATACAAGCAGTAACGAGTGGAGAATGAAACATAAAATGGAACAGCTGAAAGTAGATGAAATATACTGTAACACATAAGAAGTAAGCTTCCAATGAATTCGAAAACAATAACAAATGCACCAAGTAGGTGCATGAATGTTAAGTGGAAGAGACTGCCTACGTCAGTGCTACAGTATTGGTCCTTCCCGTGGGTGAGGCCCGCCCCTCCCCTTCTTTCGTAATAATGAGAACAAAGTCTAGTCCCATTGCCAGCAGGCGTTCATTAATTGTTTACCTATACGGTGTTGAGAGGCGGTAGATGTGCAGACACTGCTGTTTCGCCTCGTCTTTCTCGTGGCTGCACCTTCTGTGTGCAGATATTTCAGTTATTTCCAATTGTCAGCCCTGAGGAATTGTCAGTGGTTCCACCTCCCCTGCCCTGCGACTGCTGAAGATGAGGCCCCTATCTGTGGATTCCCCCACTGATGAACTGATTTTCTTTGTGAATGGGATAAAGGTAGGACTGGACGGGCAAAGAAGTGCCAACCTACAATTTTTTTTAATTACAATGTGCAATTTCTGTGTTAAATTTAGCGTTTATCTGCCAGAGTGTTGGTGCTTTTCTAAGGAGGTTAACTATAGTTAAATGCTTGTTTCTATGTGCCTCTCAGCCCTCTGAAGCGTTCCTGCCCTGTGGAAGAACTCAGTAAACTTAAACTTTGGGGTGTATAAAGGTGAAAGCTGCCTATAGAAGTGATCTTTGGCTAGGATATTGTGGAGTGCTGCTTGATAAGTTTATTGGCACTTTTTCAGAAAATGACTGATGCTGCACCTGCAAGTAACACACTTGAATTTTTCAAGGTGGCTGACTTCAAAATCACCTGTAGTCCAGGATGGGAACCTGTAGGATGTGAACCTGGAGCTCAGCTCTTCATAAGGAGGTCCTATAAGAAAAATATTACAGTACTAATGTTTGAAGTGGGGCCAGTGGATAGGGCACCATTTGCTCTGAGGGTTGCACAACTGCACCACCACCCTGGCCTGAGTCATAAGTATGTTTGTTCCTCTTCATGGTACTAGAATGCGCAAAAACATGCAATTTGGGAACGGAAATTGCTGGGTCCCAGGCAGCGGAATGTCTTGAACCCAGCCCCAGAAGCAAAACTATTCATTATCTGCGGTCCAGCAAACAGGTGCAACTTCACGAAGACTTGGAGCAGCCAGTGATGAACAGACTCTGGCATCTCAACTATGCCGTTTATCACAATTCCTGTGCGTTGCTGCGCTTTAATAAACTCTGAAATAAACACAAATTCTGATTCACGGCAAAATAGTTTGTGGAACTTTTACTATGATAAAGTGCGCTTCTGGGAGTAGTAACCAAACAGCAGGTGGATTTTCCACTGTTGTAAAGTTAGGGTTACAGGCGGGGCAGGGGTGGTTTAGTGTCAAACCTATAAATGTATACTGTGTACATTGTAGTATTCCTGGAAGACTGCAGATGTATTTTTTCCGGTGTGCTCTTGGCATTGTTTGTGAAAGTCCTAAATCTGCCCCAGGCACAGGAGTAAACCTGCAGGGAGAAGACACCGACCTCTAAAACCCTGCCTTTGTGAATTGCACAATTCCGTGTGTGGTGCTGATTTATCCCGTCCTGTTGAGCCTTTCGTCCTATGCTTGTGCTTGCCAGGGATGTCACTGGCTTTTCTGTGTAGCCTAGGTTTGCAGGAGAAGCATTTGCACTCATTTTTTGTACAGGGCAATATTGCCTCTCGGTTTCACCCCATCATTGCTACTGCCCTGATACGCACCGATCATGAAACTCCTTGTAGCACAAACTGTATCATATACCATGTGCTTTAGGGAGCATCTTCATCCGGGGCTTTTATAGCACTATATAATAGATGTGAATGGTTTGACAGCTCCATGGTACTCATTGAACCAATACTAAGCGGAAGGCAGGCTCAGTTGTACTGCTTGGATTCAACCCTGTGACCATGGAGTCAAGCACAGGTCTCTGTAGGGATGCAGCAGTCCCCAGAGCCACTGACTGACAGCTGAGTGACCCCCCTTGCTATGCTTTGTATTTGCAGGTCGTTGCATGCCACTTTCCTCTCATCTCAGAGAACTGTTGGGCTGGGGAGCACAATGAAACAGGATTGGGACCAAAAACAGGCACGGGCACCCACAAAAGAGGCCCACATTGGTGAATCAAGACCTATCATGAAACATTGATTGGTTATTGTACAGGGCCTACATTTCGCAGACATCTGTGGTAAATTAGGTATTTTAAAGCCTGTATGGCCCATTACTTCCAGTAATGCTTTACTGCATGACAATTGAAAGTGGAATTGTGCAAGCAGTCAAGCAGAGAGGATGCCTGTTTGTACACACAATAGGGGGTCTGTTAGTACAGGAGATCAGCATATCCCCTTCACACATGGACACACCTGAGGGTAATTCTGAGCATTCTCCACCCTGCATAAAGAAGCCTGTGGTTCCTGCACACCCGTAGCACAAAATAGACCCGTCATCTGCATCCGCTACACTAGGCATACCTGTGTTTCTCTCAGTGTTCTTGTTTGACAAAAATGCGCTTCCTCCACCCTCCCAAGTGGGACAAGTGTCCTTCTGGAACCCAGCACTGATGTGTTTCCTGAACTCTCCCCTATGGCATGCTTATAGACCTGGTCCTACTGGAACCATCCCATGAAAGGATGATGTATGTCGACCTTGAAGGAACTGTGCATGGTAAACAAGGCTTAAAGTCATGGCTCGTCTTATAGAGTCCCTCATCAAACAAGTTGTCTACACGCAACACACGCATTGTATAAAATGAATGTGTGCCAAAAAAGTATGTTTTAATGATTTCCAGGATTATTTGCTTTTTTAGAATGTGAAAAAGTGCCACTTTTTGAATGCCCGTCAACTTTGTTTTGGACTGATGCTGTCTTTTGACACTTTGACATTGCTAATCAGATACCATGCATGTGCTCCGACCCCAAACACATGATAGAATTGGCTAACTCCTAATTTGCAGATTTAAGATTCCTACAAGGCCATCGTATATGGTGCGGAAATACACTCATGGCATGGACACTTAGATATCACCTGTGGACTTTAGCACATATTGTGCCATCTACTAATGTGACAAAGTAAAGCATTGCTTTAACCATACAATTGTAGTCTGACCACTGCAGCTTAAACCTGCAGTTGTGACTTGTCAAAATAACCCTTTCGACAGTGGAACAACCATCCTTTTGAATATTGACAAGTCACCCATATGTAGATCTTGTAGTTCACAAAGTAGGATGCATGGTATTTAAATGTGGGAGGTGTAGATATTTAATGTCACAGTGTCCCTGCAGTGACAAGCAGCCAAAAAAGTTTTCACTGAAAGGCTCTGACTGTCCTATGAGGAAAACTGGAATGCAGATTAAAATATTATTTTGGCTATTTCAGGTTAAGAACAGGTTAGATAAATGGTTCAATCACTATATTTAATATTGATTAAAAATACAATTCAAAGTTGAAGTCATATTTGTAATAAATATTTAGAAAATGTAACTTTTAGAAAGTTACTATTTTCTCCTCTGAAGCTCCTGGAGGATCATTTGCATTAGCCTGACATCTGCTGACCTTTCAGTGGTTGACCTTAATGATGTGTGAAAAAGGCTCCCAGAGAAGGACAATGGCTTGGTGTAGTATATGTAGTGTATTTACATGACATCATTGTTATTAAACAGCATGTGTGAGTGCCATGTTTATCTTTGATTGATGTTCCTGTTCTGGAATGGAATAGTAGCAAAGGACTCAACAGTGACTCTTCTCAGTAACAGTTGAGATCCAGAGCTGAGCAGTCCATCCAGGTCATGGGCAATTTACTTGAAGAATAAACGACCTCTAATTTAACAGCTCCTTGGTGTCTCCGTTCTTCCCATATTGGTGACAATACAATTCCCAAGCTGTTGCCCCCCTACAGGAACTCCATGCTGTCTTTGGTTTTCCTTGTGCCTGTGACTTCTGCAGTTTCCGACTCAAGTTCTGATAAATCTTGTTAAAGGAAGCTGGGAGCATTATTGGTCAGAATCCTCTTACTCCTCAAACCCCTACACTAGATAAATGGGGTCACAAGTGCACGTTTCTTTAGGAGTTAACACAAGCTCCTTCTTCCAACATGGACATTGCGGTGCGCTCCTTTCCAATGTTTCCTGGTGACACACTCCTTCAGCAGAAGGCAGGTGTTTTTCTTTGAGCTGTCATCACATCAGCAGCCATTTTAGATAGGTTTTTGACAGAACAAATTGCTTTTCATCTTCACGTTGTTTCGTCCTCAAATCAGTGACCATCTTTGCTGTATTTCATGCTGAATTTTGGCCATCAGCAAACACAGGTTTAGTTGTTTTGCATGCAACGCGATCCATGGAAATGTTTTTCTACACTTCATAATGATTTCCTCATAACAACTTCTTTTTGAGATATCGTTAAAGCAGATCTGGAACTGGTGATTCTTCTATGCGCCTCAGGAAAAGGTACTTTACTGTCTTTCTTTGTTTCTGCTTTTGCCTTTCTGCATTTTGGCCAGAATGGCCACAGCTCAACACTTTGCACAGCCTCATCCATTTCTGGCTCTTCCCGGCAAACCACAAACAAAATGAAAGTCATTATTATGGCTTTTTGAAAACCATCTGGTGGCAATAGATGCAGTTGATTTCACTCCTGCAAGCAAGTTGGCTTTATTATGCAGTTGTTTGTGCTGGGTAGCACAAGACGTTTTTGTCAATTTGCCACCCATCCCAGCACCACAAGGAGATTTGGGTGACAATGACTGGGATGTTTATAAAGAGGCAGTCCAACGTCTTACCAAACAATACTCCAAAGAACCCAGTATATTGTTGGAGAGGCACACATTTCACAAAAGTAAACAACTTATGGATGAGAATCTTGAGGAATATGTATCGGCATTGCAAGTTTTGGCTGCCACTTGTGACTTTGGTGCAAATGTAGATATGTTTATTTGTGATAAGTTTGTCTTAAATTGCCATTCGAAAAAAGTTTAAAAAAGGTTGGCAAGTTACAGGAAATAATTGATCTGGCTAAAAGTATCAAAAGGTCTTTTGTATCTTCAAAGGCAGTACGTTTCAGTGATTCCATCAATGCTGTTTCTACTTCTGATTCTGAACAGGGGTTATACTCCGTGTCTGGTTAGCACACAAAGTAAAAGAAAATAACTCCACCAAAAAGACCAGTTTATGTTTGTTACAGGTGTTGATCAAAATCTCATGAAAAATGTAGTTTAGCATGTAAGAAAATTGCCCATTTCCAAAATGTTTGTAAATGTGTAAGTAGGAATGTTACAAGCTTTGAGGATAAGGGATGTGCACCGCCTGTTTTCTCTTAATGTTTTACCGTACAGACATGGGAATCACTCCCCTCCTGGAGTGTACCTGTATAAACCAACTAGTTGCACACCTATGAGTCCATAGGTGTGTCTCCCATGGCACCAGTGTGTATTGGTGTGTCTTAACAGCTTCAATTTTTATCCAAAAAGAAAGCTTCAAACAAAAGTTCTTATGTTGTTCAAGATAAATTATATTTCAATTCTTTTTCAGTTGTTCATAACGTGTAGCAACATTCAAATTGTTCCAATGCATTTCGGTGATAACATACACCTTCTTCAGGGAACATCTACAATGAACACAAAATATATACAATGTAATCACTTCAATTTGACCATGTTACTTCTAACGTATAAATGCGCTCGTTTTATTCAGTTTATGCAACCCGGTTATGTCTTTAAATTCATATACCAAAGCCCTTTAGGACTAACCTGAGACTCGTGTATAACGCTAGTATGGCCCCACCGATTATAATCGATGTGAACTAGTGTACGCTCTAACTACCCTTCTTTTAAAACGTCTAACGTCTCGCTTTGACAGTTCTCTGAAGGTGTGAGCCCTTCTTAAAGTTCGCATACCGCTTACGCTTAACTTATCAACGTATTGCTTTGCTCACCCGTTGCTTAAAAATCGCTGCTCTGTATGGGTTCCTGCCGCTGTTTAGCGTCCTCTCCGTGTGGGAACTTCCAACTGACGCCCCGCTCCCAGCGCATGCGCAGTGGCAAACTCTCTCATTTTTTATAAAGTAACCCGTTTTTTTGAAATAACAACAAAACTTTAGTATTCTAACCATTGTTAACGAACATTATCTCCGAATGGAGATTCATTTGCAAGTAGAGATTAATCGAAGACTCCATGAGTGATATTTACATACGTATTAGATGATAGTATTAGTTAAATTGTATCATAGTGGTATGAAAGATACAGTGATTCACAAATAACACAAAAATTCGGTACGATCATTCAAACCATGCGGCTTGAGGCTATTTAAATAATAAATCCAGTGGTTTTCTCGCTTTAAGAGGTTTTTTTTGTTCAAAGCTCCTTCTTTCCTCGGTACTATTTCCAGTACACACGCTCTCAGTTGATTTAAGTTATGTCGCTTTTCTGTGAAATGTGTCGCTACCGTGGATTTCGTGGAGTGAGTTCTTATGTTACTTTTATGTTCTGTTAATCTCACTTTCAATTTCCTTTCCGTGTGTCCCACGTACACGCTTCCACATGGACATTTCAAAAGGTATACCACGTTGGTGGAATCACAAGTGGCGTTCACTTTTAAGGGTATTTTATGTCCTTTCATGGGGTGGCTGATGTTGGTCCCCTTAATGATATTATGGCAATTTGCACAGTTTAAACATGGGACTGTTCCTCTGTATATCTGGTGTGGAGTTATTTGCTTTGGTTTCTTCAGTAGTTCACCTATGTTTTTTCCTCTTGAGTGTGCAAATAAAGGTTCTTGATCAAAAATCCCTTTAAAATCTGGTTCCATTTTGACAATTTGCCAGTGCTTATGTATGATGCTTTTGAATCGGGTACTCACGTTGGAAAATTTGCTAACACATGTTAGTCGTTGAGGTTTTGTGGTTGTTTTGTAGGTTAATAACTCTTGCCTCGTTTTTGTCTGTGCTCTAGCCTGAGATTTCTGTATCATCTCTACTGGATAACCTCTGGTGAAAAATCTATCTGCCGTGGTTCGCAATTGCTCTTGGCATACGTTGTCCTCAGATACCACTCTCCTAACCCTGAGAAATTGTGTGTACGGGAGGTGGTTCTTTAATGATGGCGGGTGGTGACTGGTGTATTGTAACAAATTGTTCTTGTCTGTAGGTTTACGGTACAAGTTTGTGGTAAACTTACCGTTGTTTAACGTGATTTCCACATCTAGGTATTGAATGATGGCATCATTAATATTCCACGTGAATTTTATTCTCTCGTTTTTATCATCCAAAATTCTGAGTTGTTGTTCTAGCGATTCCTGTGAGCCTTTCCATATAATAAACATATCATCGATAAATCTCATCTATGTTAACAGGTGTGTCGCCCATTCCTGGTTATGGTAAATATGTTCCTCTTCAAAGGATCCCATAAATAGATTTGCGTACGCCGGAGCGGCGCAATTTCCCATGGCTGTTCCATTGAGTTGAATAAACCAGCGTTTGTCATAGGTGAAGTAGCTGTTCATGAGTGTGAATTCCATCAATTGCATCAAAAAGATTTGTAGGTCTTGGGGATAAGAGCTGTGTAGTAAAGCTTTTTCTATAGCCTCCAGGCCTTCTCTGTGTGGTATGGCAGTATACAATGTTTTAACATCTATGGTAGCCATGATGCAATCTGTTTCGATTTGTACTGCTTGTAACTTAACCAAAAAATCAGTCGTGTCCTTAATGTAGGAAAGATTTTTGATGACCAACGGTTGCAGGTACTTGTCTATGAATTTTCCCACTGGTTCGTGGATACTCATCTTGGTGGAAACAATTGGCCGGCATGTTTTTTTTTTGGATCTTTGTGTACCTTGGGTACTAGGTATATAGATGGGCTCTTTGGATTCTCTTGCATCAGATATCTTTTGGTCTTTTCATTGATGGTGCCTTTATCGGTTGCTTGATTCAAAATGATTTGCAATGTTTTACGAATCTCTATGGTTGGATCTTGGTCTATTTCCATGTATGTATTGGTGTCCCCTAGATGAATGTTCATTGCTTCCTCATAGAACTCTTTATTCATTATTACTAATGCTCCTCCCTTGTCGGCCTTTTGACATATGATTTGGTCATTGTTCGCTATGCTTTCTATGGCGCCAAATTCCTTCTTTGACATGTTTGGATTTTTGACTCTTTTGTTGGTATTGATTTGATTAATTTCTTGTTTACACAAGTTTTCAAAAAGGTCTATCATCTTGTGTGATGTAGGAGGCATGTAATTACTGGGGGGAGTTTTTAATCCTTTTAATTCGTCTGCCTTTGGAGGAGTTTTTTCAGGTATTACGTTCTCAAAAAAATGTCTCAATCTCATTTTCCGTGTTAGTTTAAAGAGGCTCACCTCTAATTCCAATTGATTGGTATGTGTGCTTGGTACGAATGATAACCCTCGTTGCAATGTTTTTATCTGGAATTCATTCAAATTCTGATCGGAAATGTTCAAAACTAAGTTCTCTTCCGTGGTTAATGTTGTTTCTTTCTCTCTTTCCTGGTCATGGCGTTTCTCGTTTGTGGTTGATTTGTTTCTTTTGTTCTTGTTGCGTCCCCTCCTGGGTCTTCTATTGCTGTTGGGCCTACGTCTAAAAAAGGCTCCGAGGTGGTGGGTTTATCAGAGGGTACATTTCTTGTGGTTTCTATTCTTTTATCCGTTCTGTCGCTATCGGTAGATGAAGTATCTGTCTGAGATGTATATTGTTTGGTTTGCCGCCTTCTGGCGTATACTTCTGCCCATGTATAGACTTCTTGCAATTTGTAATCGAGGGTGTCTCTACGATATTTTCTAAGTTTCCGTTCATTCACTTCCTGTGTGTGATGGGCCAATTGAGATTTGATGTCGTCTAGAATTTTTTGTAACTCTTCACCGGTAACTCCCTTTTTCAATTCTTCAGTTACTGTGTCGATTTCTGTTCTTAATTCTTCTAGAATCTTTGCCAGTTCCTCAATAATGAGTAATATTAAATCCAAGCTGCATTTGTTCAATATCGCGAACCATCGTTCAGTGAATGGTTTTGAATTCTTACAAAGCGACGGTTTCAGGGCTATTCTGAGGCCTCGGGGGATTCGTTGTGCCTTGTGATATTTTATCATGGTATTCGCATGGAGTCGTTGGTTAATTTCTCTACGTGTCAGGTACATTAGTTGTTTGATTTGTTGTTCCTTATTTCTCGTTACTTTGGGTTCTGATATTCCTGTTTGTATTAATGAGTATATTTTCTCACTGGCTTCTGCCGTATAGGCGAAGGTATCTGCTCTTTGATCCGTGGAATGCGTGATTTCTTCATATTGCATGTTAACTTTGGGGTGGGCGTGCAACTTCCCTGTGTGGGGGGAAATGCTACAAGCTTTGAGGATAAGGGATGTGCACCGCCTGTTTTCTCTTAATGTTTTACCGTGCAGACATGGGAATCACTCCCCTCCTGGAGTGTACCTGTATAAACCAACTAGTTGCACACCTATGAGTCCATAGGTGTGTCTCCCATGGCACCAGTGTGTATTGCTGTGTCTTAACAGCTTCAATTTTTATCCAAAAAGAAAGCTTCAAACAAAAGTTCTTATGTTGTTCAAGATAAATTATATTTCAATTCTTTTTCAGTTGTTCATAACGTGTAGCAACATTCAAATTGTTCCAATGCATTTCGGTGATAACATACACCTTCTTCAGGGAACATCTACAAATGAACACAAAATATATACAATGTAATCACTTCAATTTGACCATGTTACTTCTAACGTATAAATGCGCTCGTTTTATTCAGTTTATGCAACCCGGTTATGTCTTTAAATTCATATACCAAAGCCCTTTAGGACTAACCTGAGACTCGTGTATAACGCTAGTATGGCCCCACCGATTATAATCGATGTGAACTAGTGTACGCTCTAACTACCCTTCTTTTAAAACGTCTAACGTCTCGCTTTGACAGTTCTCTGAAGGTGTGAGCCTTTCTTAAAGTTCGCATACCGCTTACGCTTAACTTATCAACGTATTGCTTTGCTCACCCGTTGCTTAAAAATCGCTGCTCTGTATGGGTTCCTGCCGCTGTTTAGCGTCCTCTCCGTGTGGGAACTTCCAACTGACGCCCCGCTCCCAGCGCATGCGCAGTGGCAAACTCTCTCATTTTTTATAAAGTAACCCGTTTTTTTGAAATAACAACAAAACTTTAGTATTCTAACCATTGTTAACGAACATTATCTCCGAATGGAGATTCATTTGCAAGTAGAGATTAATCGAAGACTCCATGAGTGATATTTACATACGTATTAGATGATAGTATTAGTTAAATTGTATCATAGTGGTATGAAAGATACAGTGATTCACAAATAACACAAAAATTCGGTACGATCATTCAAACCATGCGGCTTGAGGCTATTTAAATAATAAATCCAGTGGTTTTCTCGCTTTAAGAGGTTTTTTTTGTTCAAAGCTCCTTCTTTCCTCGGTACTATTTCCAGTACACACGCTCTCAGTTGATTTAAGTTATGTCGCTTTTCTGTGAAATGTGTCGCTACCGTGGATTTCGTGGAGTGAGTTCTTATGTTACTTTTATGTTCTGTTAATCTCACTTTCAATTTCCTTTCCGTGTGTCCCACGTACACGCTTCCACATGGACATTTCAAAAGGTATACCACGTTGGTGGAATCACAAGTGGCGTTCACTTTTAAGGGTATTTTATGTCCTTTCATGGGGTGGCTGATGTTGGTCCCCTTAATGATATTATGGCAATTTGCACAGTTTAAACATGGGACTGTTCCTCTGTATATCTGGTGTGGAGTTATTTGCTTTGGTTTCTTCAGTAGTTCACCTATGTTTTTTCCTCTTGAGTGTGCAAATAAAGGTTCTTGATCAAAAATCCCTTTAAAATCTGGTTCCATTTTGACAATTTGCCAGTGCTTATGTATGATGCTTTTGAATCGGGTACTCACGTTGGAAAATTTGCTAACACATGTTAGTCGTTGAGGTTTTGTGGTTGTTTTGTAGGTTAATAACTCTTGCCTCGTTTTTGTCTGTGCTCTAGCCTGAGATTTCTGTATCATCTCTACTGGATAACCTCTGGTGAAAAATCTATCTGCCATGGTTCGCAATTGCTCTTGGCATACGTTGTCCTCAGATACCACTCTCCTAACCCTGAGAAATTGTGTGTACGAGAGGTGGTTCTTCAATGATGGCGGGTGGTGACTGGTGTATTGTAACAAATTGTTCTTGTCTGTAGGTTTACGGTACAAGTTCGTGGTAAACTTACCGTTGTTTAACGTGATTTCCACATCTAGGTATTGAATGATGGCATCATTAATATTCCACGTGAATTTTATTCTCTCGTTTTTATCATCCAACATTCTGAGTTGTTGTTCTAGCGATTCCTGTGAGCCTTTCCATATAATAAACATATCATCGATAAATCTTATGTATGTTAACAGGTGTGTCGCCCATTCCTGGTTATGGTAAATATGTTCCTCTTCAAAGGATCCCATAAATAGATTTGCGTACGCCGGAGCGGCGCAATTTCCCATGGCTGTTCCATTGAGTTGAATAAACCAGCGTTTGTCATAGGTGAAGTAGCTGTTCATGAGGGTGAATTCCATCAATTGCATCAAAAAGATTTGTAGGTCTTGGGGATAAGAGCTGTGTAGTAAAGCTTTTTCTATAGCCTCCAGGCCTTCTCTGTGTGGTATGGCAGTATACAATGTTTTAACATCTATGGTAGCCATGATGCAATCTGTTTCGATTTGTACTGCTTGTAACTTAACCAAAAAATCAGTCGTGTCCTTAATGTAGGAAAGATTTTTGATGACCAACGGTTGCAGGTACTTGTCTATGAATTTTCCCACTGGTTCGTGGATACTCATCTTGGTGGAAACAATTGGCCGGCATGTTTTTTTTTTGGGATCTTTGTGTACCTTGGGTACTAGGTATATAGATGGGCTCTTTGGATTCTCTTTCCTACATTAAGGACACGACTGATTTTTTGGTTAAGTTACAAGCAGTACAAATCGAAACAGATTGCATCATGGCTACCATAGATGTTAAAACATTGTATACTGCCATACCACACAGAGAAGGCCTGGAGGCTATAGAAAAAGCTTTACTACACAGCTCTTATCCCCAAGACCTACAAATCTTTTTGATGCAATTGATGGAATTCACCCTCATGAACAGCTACTTCACCTATGACAAACGCTGGTTTATTCAACTCAATGGAACAGCCATGGGAAATTGCGCCGCTCCGGCGTACGCAAATCTATTTATGGGATCCTTTGAAGAGGAACATATTTACCATAACCAGGAATGGGCGACACACCTGTTAACATAGATGAGATTTATCGATGATATGTTTATTATATGGAAAGGCTCACAGGAATCGCTAGAACAACAACTCAGAATTTTGGATGATAAAAACGAGAGAATAAAATTCACGTGGAATATTAATGATGCCATCATTCAATACCTAGATGTGGAAATCACGTTAAACAACGGTAAGTTTACCACGAACTTGTACCGTAAACCTACAGACAAGAACAATTTGTTACAATACACCAGTCACCACCCGCCATCATTGAAGAACCACCTCCCGTACACACAATTTCTCAGGGTTAGGAGAGTGGTATCTGAGGACAACGTATGCCAAGAGCAATTGCGAACCATGGCAGATAGATTTTTCACCAGAGGTTATCCAGTAGAGATGATACAGAAATCTCAGGCTAGAGCACAGACAAAAACGAGGCAAGAGTTATTAACCTACAAAACAACCACAAAACCTCAACGACTAACATGTGTTAGCAAATTTTCCAACGTGAGTACCCGATTCAAAAGCATCATACATAAGCACTGGCAAATTGTCAAAATGGAACCAGATTTTAAAGGGATTTTTGATCAAGAACCTTTATTTGCACACTCAAGAGGAAAAAACATAGGTGAACTACTGAAGAAACCAAAGCAAATAACTCCACACCAGATATACAGAGGAACAGTCCCATGTTTAAACTGTGCAAATTGCCATAATATCATTAAGGGGACCAACATCAGCCACCCCATGAAATACCCTTAAAAGTGAACGCCACTTGTGATTCCACCAACGTGGTATACCTTTTGAAATGTCCATGTGGAAGCGTGTACGTGGGACACACGGAAAGGAAATTGAAAGTGAGATTAACAGAACATAAAAGTAACATAAGAACTCACTCCACGAAATCCACGGTAGCGACACATTTCACAGAAAAGCGACATAACTTAAATCAACTGAGAGCGTGTGTACTGGAAATAGTACCGAGGAAAGAAGGAGCTTTGAACAAAAAAAACCTCTTAAAGCGAGAAAACCACTGGATTTATTATTTAAATAGCCTCAAGCCGCATGGTTTGAATGATCGTACCGAATTTTTGTGTTATTTGTGAATCACTGTATCTTTCATACCACTATGATACAATTTAACTAATACTATCATCTAATAGGTATGTAAATATCACTCATGGAGTCTTCGATTAATCTCTACTTGCAAATGAATCTCCATTCGGAGATAATGTTCGTTAACAATGGTTAGAATACTAAAGTTTTGTTGTTATTTCAAAAAAACGGGTTACTTTATAAAAAATGAGAGAGTTTGCCACTGCGCATGCGCTGGGAGCGGGGCGTCAGTTGGAAGTTCCCACACGGAGAGGACGCTAAACAGCGGCAGGAACCCATACAGAGCAGCGATTTTTAAGCAACGGGTGAGCAAAGCAATACGTTGATAAGTTAAGCGTAAGCGGTATGCGAACTTTAAGAAAGGCTCACACCTTCAGAGAACTGTCAAAGCGAGACGTTAGACATTTTAAAAGAAGGGTAGTTAGAGCGTACACTAGTTCACATCGATTATAATCGGTGGGGCCATACTAGCGTTATACACGAGTCTCAGGTTAGTCCTAAAGGGCTTTGGTATATGAATTTAAAGACATAACCGGGTTGCATAAACTGAATAAAACGAGCGCATTTATACGTTAGAAGTAACATGGTCAAATTGAAGTGATTACATTGTATATATTTTGTGTTCATTTGTAGATGTTCCCTGAAGAAGGTGTATGTTATCACCGAAATGCATTGGAACAATTTGAATGTTGCTACACGTTATGAACAACTGAAAAAGAATTGAAATATAATTTATCTTGAACAACATAGGAACTTTTGTTTGAAGCTTTCTTTTTGGATAAAAATTGAAGCTGTTAAGACACAGCAATACACACTGGTGCCATGGGAGACACACCTATGGACTCATAGGTGTGCAACTAGTTGGTTTATACAGGTACACTCCAGGAGGGGAGTGATTCCCATGTCTGCACGGTAAAACATTAAGAGAGAACAGGCGGTGCACATCCCTTATCCTCAAAGCTTGTAGCATTTCCCCCCACACAGGGAAGTTGCACGCCCACCCCAAAGTTAACATGCAATATGAAGAAATCACGCATTCCACGGATCAAAGAGCAGATACCTTCGCCTATACGGCGGAAGCCAGTGAGAAAATATACTCATTAATACAAACAGGAATATCAGAACCCAAAGTAACGAGAAATAAGGAACAACAAATCAAACAACTAATGTACCTGACACGTAGAGAAATTAACCAACGACTCCATGCGAATACCATGATAAAATATCACAAGGCACAACGAATCCCCAGAGGCCTCAGAATAGCCCTGAAACCGTCGCTTTGTAAGAATTCAAAACCATTCACTGAACGATGGTTCGCGATATTGAACAAATGCAGCTTGGATTTAATATTACTCATTATTGAGGAACTGGCAAAGATTCTAGAAGAATTAAAAACAGAAATCGACACAGTAACTGAAGAATTGAAAAAGGGAGTTACCGGTGAAGAGTTACAAAAAATTCTAGACGACATCAAATCTCAATTGGCCCATCACACACAGGAAGTGAATGAACGGAAACTTAGAAAATATCGTAGAGACACCCTCGATTACAAATTGCAAGAAGTCTATACATGGGCAGAAGTATACGCCAGAAGGCGGCAAACCAAACAATATACATCTCAGACAGATACTTCATCTACAGATAGCGACAGAACGGATAAAAGAAAAGAAACCACAAGAAATGTACCCTCTGATAAACCCACCACCTCGGAGCCTTTTTTAGACGTAGGCCCAACAGCAATAGAAGACCCAGGAGGGGACGCAACAAGAACAAAAGAAACAAATCAACCACAAACGAGAAACGCCATGACCAGGAAAGAGAGAAAGAAACAACATTAACCACGGAAGAGAACTTAGTTTTGAACATTTCCGATCAGAATTTGAATGAATTCCAGATAAAAACATTGCAACGAGGGTTATCATTCGTACCAAGCACACATACCAATATATTGGAATTAGAGGTGAGCCTCTTTAAACTAACACGGAAAATGAGATTGAGACTTTTTTTGAGAACGTAATAACTGAAAAAACTCCTCCAAAGGAAGACGAATTAAAAGGATTAAAAACTCCCAGTAATTACATGCCTCCTACATCACACAAGATGATAGACCTTTTTGAAAACTTGTGTAAACAAGAAATTAATCAAATCAATACCAACAAAAGAGTCAAAAATCCAAACATGTCAAAGTAGGAATTTGGCGCCATAGAAAGCATAGCGAACAATGACCAAATCATATGTCAAAAGGCCGACAAGGGAGGAGCATTAGTAATAATGAATAAAGAGTTCTATGAGGAAGCAATGAACATTCATCTAGGGGACACCAATACATACATGGAAATAGACCAAGATCCAACCATAGAGATTCGTAAAACATTGCAAATCATTTTGAATCAAGCAACCGATAAAGGCACCATCAATGAAAAGACCAAAAGATATCTGATGCAAGAGAATCCAAAGAGCCCATCTATATACCTAGTACCCAAGGTACACAAAGATCCCAAAAAAAAACCATGCCGGCCAATTGTTTCCACCAAGATGAGTATCCACGAACCAGTGGGAAAATTCATAGACAAGTACCTGCAACCGTTGGTCATCAAAAATCTTTCCTACATTAAGGACACGACTGATTTTTTGGTTAAGTTACAAGCAGTGCAAATCGAAACAGATTGCATCATGGCTACCATAGATGTTAAAACATTGTATACTGCCATACCACACAGAGAAGGCCTGGAGGCTATAGAAAAAGCTTTACTACACAGCTCTTATTCCCAAGACCTACAAATCTTTTTGATGCAATTGATGGAATTCACCCTCATGAACAGCTACTTCACCTATGACAAACGCTGGTTTATTCAACTCAATGGAACAGCCATGGGAAATTGCGCCGCTCCGGCGTACGCAAATCTATTTATGGGATCCTTTGAAGAGGAACATATTTACAATAACCAGGAATGGGCGACACACCTGTTAACATACATGAGATTTATCGATGATATGTTTATTATATGGAAAGGCTCACAGGAATCGCTAGAACAACAACTCAGAATTTTGGATGATAAAAACGAGAGAATAAAATTCACGTGGAATATTAATGATGCCATCATTCAATACCTAGATGTGGAAATCACGTTAAACAACGGTAAGTTTACCACGAACTTGTACCGTAAACCTACAGACAAGAACAATTTGTTACAATACACCAGTCACCACCCGCCATCATTGAAGAACCACCTCCCGTACACACAATTTCTCAGGGTTAGCAGAGTGGTATCTGAGGACAACGTATGCCAAGAGCAATTGCGAACCATGGCAGATAGATTTTTCACCAGAGGTTATCCAGTAGAGATGATACAGAAATCTCAGGCTAGAGCACAGACAAAAACGAGGCAAGAGTTATTAACCTACAAAACAACCACAAAACCTCAACGACTAACATGTGTTAGCAAATTTTCCAACGTGAGTACCCGATTCAAAAGCATCATACATAAGCACTGGCAAATTGTCAAAATGGAACCAGATTTTAAAGGGATTTTTGATCAAGAACCTTTATTTGCACACTCAAGAGGAAAAAACATAGGTGAACTACTGAAGAAACCAAAGCAAATAACTCCACACCAGATATACAGAGGAACAGTCCCATGTTTAAACTGTGCAAATTGCCATAATATCATTAAGGGGACCAACATCAGCCACCCCATGAAAGGACATAAAATACCCTTAAAAGTGAACGCCACTTGTGATTCCACCAACGTGGTATACCTTTTGAAATGTCCATGTGGAAGCGTGTACGTGGGACACACGGAAAGGAAATTGAAAGTGAGATTAACAGAACATAAAAGTAACATAAGAACTCACTCCACGAAATCCACGGTAGCGACACATTTCACAGAAAAGCGACATAACTTAAATCAACTGAGAGCGTGTGTACTGGAAATAGTACCGAGGAAAGAAGGAGCTTTGAACAAAAAAAACCTCTTAAAGCGAGAAAACCACTGGATTTATTATTTAAATAGCCTCAAGACGCATGGTTTGAATGATCGTACCGAATTTTTGTGTTATTTGTGAATCACTGTATCTTTCATACCACTATGATACAATTTAACTAATACTATAATCTAATAGGTATGTAAATATCACTCATGGAGTCTTCGATTAATCTCTACTTGCAAATGAATCTCCATTCGGAGATAATGTTCGTTAACAATGGTTAGAATACTAAAGTTTTGTTGTTATTTCAAAAAAACGGGTTACTTTATAAAAAATGAGAGAGTTTGCCACTGCGCATGCGCTGGGAGCGGGGCGTCAGTTGGAAGTTCCCACACGGAGAGGACGCTAAACAGCGGCAGGAACCCATACAGAGCACCGATTTTTAAGCAACGGGTGAGCAAAGCAATACGTTGATAAGTTAAGCGTAAGCGGTATGCGAACTTTAAGAAAGGCTCACACCTTCAGAGAACTGTCAAAGCGAGACGTTAGACGTTTTAAAAGAAGGGTAGTTAGAGCGTACACTAGTTCACATCGATTATAATCGGTGGGGCCATACTAGCGTTATACACGAGTCTCAGGTTAGTCCTAAAGGGCTTTGGTATATGAATTTAAAGACATAACCGGGTTGCATAAACTGAATAAAACGAGCGCATTTATACGTTAGAAGTAACATGGTCAAATTGAAGTGATTACATTGTATATATTTTGTGTTCATTTGTAGATGTTCCCTGAAGAAGGTGTATGTTATCACCGAAATGCATTGGAACAATTTGAATGTTGCTACACGTTATGAACAACTGAAAAAGAATTGAAATATAATTTATCTTGAACAACATAAGAACTTTTGTTTGAAGCTTTCTTTTTGGATAAAAATTGAAGCTGTTAAGACACAGCAATACACACTGGTGCCATGGGAGACACACCTATGGACTCATAGGTGTGCAACTAGTTGGTTTAAGTAGGAATGTTGTCAGAATCAATGGTATTGATGTTCAGGATGATGCAGTCACTGAGAGATTGAGTAATATTGCACTCATTATTGGGAGAAGTTCTGTAAGCAATGATGATTGGGTCAGAGACCACTATGTGAAGCAAACATTGGTGGTATCTCATTACAAATCATGGCTGATTCAGGTTCATCAGTTACAATTCTTAGGGACACCACATTTCAAGATCTGTTAGGAAATTCTGTATCACTCTTACATAACGACATCAATCCTAAATGTTTTGGCAATAAAGATATAGACATGTTGGCTTATTTTGTTTTGCACTTGGAATGTTTGGGGAGGTGTATTCAGACTAAAATGTATGTGGCAGTCAAAGGAAAGAATTTAATTGCCTTGTAAGACTTTGCGAAGTTAGGTTTATATCTCACAGGTGCAGACAATCCTGTGGTTGTGGGTGGGCATATATTTCAAGTGGAGAAAGTAAGGCGACTTTGATGGTATTATTTGAGAATTCAATTATGTTTTTTCCGGTAATGTTACAGGTTTTGAACATCAGATCAGGTCACAACCATTTGCGGAACCGGTTGTTCTCAAAATGTGTCCTGTTCTGCTCAGCATCAGGGATGAATTGAAAGCAATGCTAAAATAAATATGCATGGAAGACATCAGTGAGCCTTGCACCTAATCTCAATGGGTTTCACCCATAGTGGTCACAAGGAAAACATTAGGAGAGATCTGTTTATGTGCAGATCTCAGAACACTAAACAAAAGTATACTGGTGGATTGTCATCCCCTGACTAAGATTCAGGAGCTTTTGGCTAATCTAGGTGATGCTAAGTGTTCTTCAGTAATTGACTCGCGATCCACATATCATCAAATTGGACTCTCATCAGATTCAAAAGAGTTAACAACATTTGTCACATCATTTGGGGCATACCGGTACCTTAGATTACCTTTTGGACTTGCATCCTCTGCCAGCGTGTTCCAGAAAGTGATAGATAATCTGTTTGGGGATGTAGTAGAGTATAAGCCTATCAAGATAATATCCTGATCTATGTAGAAGATTTGGAAAGGCATAATAACGTTCTCAGGGAGGCGCTGTCAATTGTGTTACATTCTGCTATGACCATTAGAAAGGACAAGTGCAGATTTGGGACGTAGAAGTTAGATTACTTGGGTCACACGATCACTGCATAAGAAATCAAGTCTAACATTTGTGTTAGCAGAGCCATTAGAGAAGCATTCCACCCAAGGATAGGGATGCCCTTTGCTCTTTTTTGGGGTTAGCCAAGTATAATGCCCTGCTCGTTCAAAGGTATGCACAGCTGGTTGAACCTATGAGGGCATTGTTGCATAAAGGTGCTAGATTTGTTTGGTCAGATGAGGTGAATATAGCGTTTGAGACAAAACAATGATTGAGGAGTCTCCTGCTTTACAAGCTTTCAAAGAAAGCAACAAGTGCGTCATCAGTGTTGAGGTAAGCTTGGTTGGTCTAGGAGCTGTGCTCAGTCAGTGGTTTGGAAATAAGGAGCAAACCATAGGTTTTGCTTTTAGAATGCTTAGGGACTGTGCTAAGAACTACAGTATGATTGCACGTAAGGCCCTAGCTTGCATCTGGTGCATTCAAAAATTCAGGATGTCCATTTGGGGACACGATTTTGAATTAGTTGCTGATCATAAACCGTTAATGCACATGTTAGGTGACAGGAAAACTAATAATGGATCTGCCAGCTTTATTAGATTAATATTCAAACATTAAGAGTATAATTTCATAATAAAACACCTGGCGGGAGGCAGGAATGTTTGTGTGGATTGTCTTTCTCACATGCCTTTTAACACTAATGATGATGATGAGGTAACAGATGACTTACATTGTGTGTTAGCTGTGGTGGATGCTGTGGCAAACTTTAAAAAAGCCATTTCAGAAGAGCAGTGGATGACAACTTATACCAATGACGAAACTTTACAGAAGGTTAAGCATTATGTAATGAATGGATGGCCAGAAGACAGGTGTCTACGCAATGATTTAAAGAGTTTTTTCCAGGTGTCGGATGAGTTATCCTTGGTGAATCCCATGGTCATGAAAGATAATTTCTTTATACCTCCTGAAAGTTTAAGAAATTACACTCATTTTGTTCGCGCATCAAGGACACTGAAGCATCAATAAAACGTGCAAAAATTTGAAGCAGTTTTACTGGTAGTCTCCCCTTGAGGGTCAAGTAAAACATTTTGTTGACAAACGCACCAAATGCCTTATCTCTGATAAGCATTGGATGACTGGAAAATTATCCTTACTTCCTGTAACCTTTCTTAGGGCTGCTTGGGAGAAAGTAGCAGTGGATTATTTGGGGGCTTTTGTGATTTTGGCGGGCAATATGCACTTTCTTATAGTACTGGTTGATTACTTTTCAAAATGGATATATTATGGCTTTCTGGATGTAATCAGCATGGATGCTGCTATCAATGTCTTAGAAAATATTTTCAGTTTGGCACACAATTTGTTTCTGAACGCATGTGTGCATTCCTTAAAAAGCATGACATATTTATCTAATGGTTTGGTGGAAAAGGCAAACAAAGTGTTGAAAGAAGGCAAACAAACTGCAGTCACTTCAGGTTGTGATGTAGCCAAGTTTTTGAATACCAAACTGTGAAGTTACAATGTCGCATCACACTGCACTACAGCTGTGTTGCCTTTCAATTGGTGAGGGATTGATCGTTCCATACTAATTTATTCCCTGCTTGGCTGGAGACCAAAATACCAAGGGGGTGGACCAAAGTGTTCATAACTATGATGAATTGATGTCCAATGTGGCTGTATGGCAGTCGACAATGAAGAAATATTTTGATCAAAAGCACAGTCTGAGGGAGGTAGATCTTAGAACTGGCAATTGGGTTGTGATAAAATTGGCATCCCACAACAACAGCTGGAGGTGTTCAGGAAACATGTGTTTATGCATGTCCTGTGGAAGTACCAAATGTGGCTGTACGATCTCATGGTGAATGCAGCAGTGACACTGCTGTAGTCATTCCAGAACACCGTACTAGTTGTATGCTGAGAAAACCTGCAAAAGTTTATGAATATGTACTGCACTGAATGTTTGTATTTTACTTTTAGACTTCTATTTATTTTTTAATTTTGGGGTGGAAGGTGTTGTAGTGTATGCTGTGTATTTACATTACATCATTGTTATTTAACTGCACATGTGAGTGCCATGCTTATCTTTGCTTGATGCATGCAACCCTGTGCAGGAATGTGCTGCAGGCACTGTCACAGCAGTGGGCTGAATGCTAGGCTCTCCTATGAGCCTAACAGCCCAACGCCGTGAGAATGCTGCAACCCACTGATGTGGAAAGGGAAACAGATGAAAGGATTGCACCAGCTTGGAGGAAGCAACATAAGTAGCTGCTTCCCCAGGGTGTGAGCAATACTGGCTCCCACAGCATGAACTGGGGCTCCTCCCACAGTCCCCAACAAGTGTATACTGGGTTCCCTGGGTGGGCAACAGCGCCCCCACTTTTAATTAATGCAGGCCCTAGGGAATAGGGTTTCCGGGGCTGAAAATGGCTTGGGGAGGGGGCCTCCCCGTTATTTTAAGAAGTGGCCCTGGGGGATGGGGTTCCGAGGGCCTTTCAAAGGGTCCGAGAGTGGGTCTTGTAGCCCCCACCAATTTTTTTCTTTTTAAAGGCCCTTGGGAATAGGGTCCCCCGGGCCTAATAAGGCTCAGGGAGAGGGGCCATGCTGCCCCCTTCCCCTTTAAAAAAAAAAGGCCCTGGGAATCAGGACCCCAGGGCCTTTTTTTAAAAATAATAATAAGTTTAAGGAGGGGGCCACATCGCCCCCCTCACTTTTAAAATAAATACGGCCCTGAGGGATGGAGTTCCCATGGCCTAATGAGGCTTGCGCGGGGGGCACATGGCCCACTGCCCTTTAAAATATATATGACCCTGGGGATGTGGTCTCCAGGGCCCATATAGGCGCAAGGAGGAGGGCTGCATGGATCCCCTCCCCTTTTAGAATATATACACAGCCCTGAGTACAGGGGGACCCTGGGTCATAATAGGCTTGGGGAGGGGGGCACATGGTACACCTCCCTTTTAAAAGAGAAATGGCCCTGGATTATGGGGTCTTCAGGCACTGATTAGGCTTGGGAAGGGGGCCACGCGGTCCCCCTCCCCTTTAAAAAAATAAATGGACCTGGTGGATGGGGTTCCCAGGGCCAGACCCTCTGACCAGCATCCCTGCCATTCACTGCTGAAGGCAATGCACAGTGTGGGGTTGGCGACATTTGGGGGTTGGCATGTGGCTAATCCCTTGCTGTGCCTGACTGAAGGCTCTGTGCAGTATGGGGTTGGTTACCTTTGGGGGGGATGGCCACAGGGCCTGGCCACGGGTCAGGCATTGTGGCTAACCCCCCCACTGGGCACGGCCAAAGGGTACATGCAGAGTTGGGTTGTCTGCATGCATGAGGTTGGCTATGTACTTCGGGGCAATTGGTTTTACATATTGTAATGAAATATTACTTTATGTTAAAATGATTCTATATATTCGCTGAAAAAAACAAAGGATAGAGCAATGTTATAGTTAGGTGAAATGTTCAGTAAAAATGTAAGGTTTTAAAGTCTAAAAACCATACAAAATTCACCAGTTATAGTTATCTCTAGTAACCATAACTCATGCCCTGAGGTAACTATGCCTTGCGTTCTTGCCATGCACTGCTAATTACCCCACATATTACATCACTCATGACATCTTCTATGATGTCATTGATAATATCACTGCAATATTTACATTGAAATCATTGACGAGAAAACTATGCATGGCGAGGGCGTGAGCTATGGTTACCTCAAGGCATGAGTTATTGTTACTTGAGATAACTATAATCAGTGAATTTCAGCGGTTTTTAGAGTTTTAAACGTTATGTTGTTAGTGAGCATTTCACCTAACTATAACGTTACTGTAACCTTTCTGTTTTTCAGGATATATATAGATATATATATATTCACGGAAAAAACCATAGGTTTCACACATGTTATAGTTAGGAATTAGCATTTAAAAAATCTTAGAAATTCACTGAAAAAAAATAGGTTTTAGGGGTGTTATAGTTAGCTGGACATTTTACTCGTACAAGACCATTGAAATTCCTCCGTTATAGTTAGTTGTACTAAGTATAACTCGCGCGCCCGCAATCCACTGCTGATGATGTCACATATTACATCATTCATGACATGGTCAGTGACATCACTGATGACATCTCAAATGACATCACTGAGGACGTCATCCACGTGACAATCTGATACATCTCATCATACACTAGTATAACCTTTAGACACTCATTATAAAATATGGAGTACCATATTTGAAACCATTGACACCAATAAAAGTTTCTACAAACCCACTCAGTGATTCCTACATCTTCACACACATCTAAACATTTTACCTATATATTCACTCATACATGCTAACAAAGATCAATAGAACACTATTAAATATACTTATACACACCTACATCGACATTACACACCAACACACATCCTATTCACTTATGCAGTCATCCTACTCACTTATGCAAATAATAGATCATACTTACATTTACTAAGCTACACACTTATACAAACACCACTTTATTTATTCATATAGATAGTAACTCATACTTAGTGTGTTATAAAATCACTATCGCAAGTATACAGATTTCGATACAGTCACTCATACAATCACTGAGTCTTATGTACACTTATTTATATACAACTGTCTAATACACTGCATTTTATATTTCTACTTTGTTGGACATGTATCATTGAGAAATATATTTACTCATCACCACACCCATAAAGAGATTCACTTACCCAAACAACTGTTTCCACATACAGTCTTAACCTCATATAACTACTAAATTAACTATTTACACATCTTTGGACAGTCACCCACCCAACCACACACACATTCACTATCCCATCCAAATACTCACTTAACTAATTAATAACTAATATAGACTTCACATAGCTAGTAACCAACTTATGTAGTAGTTTACACAACAAGAGATATAGTGAAACAAATATTTACACAGTTTAATCACTATCTCATATTTTTAGTGAGACACCTTAAATTAGTCACTTAGACAGTCAATCAGTGCTACTAAATCCTCCATCCAGACACTTATACATCCACCCAGTCTTCAATGCAGATTGCTATATATATAATACTTATTTAAATATCGAACCAAACCACATTCACTGGATGATATCATCAGTGATGTCATTTGAGATATAATCAGTGATATCATCAGTTATGTCACTGACCATGTCATGAACGATGTAATATGTGACATCATCAGCAGTGGATTGCAGGCGCGCGAGTTATACTTAGTACAACTAACTATAACGGAGGAATTTCGCCGGTTTTGTACGAGTGAAATGTCCAGCTAACTATAACACCCCTAAAACCTATGTTTTTTTTAGTGAATATATATATATATATATATTCACTGAAAAAACCATAGGTTTCAGGCACGTTATAGTTAGGAATTAGCATTTACAAAACCTTAGAAATTCACTGAAAAAAACATAGGTTTCAGGGGCGTTATAGTTAGCTGGACATTTCACTCATACAAAACCATTGAAATTCCCCCGTTATAGTTAGTTCAGCTAACTATAACTCGCGTGCCCGCAATCCACTGCTGATAGCGTCACATATTACATCACTCATGACATGGTCAGTGACATCACTCATGACTTCACTGAGACATCTCTAATGACATCACTCATGACATCATCCAGTGAATGTGTGTCTTTCTGAAAAATAAATATTTTTTATATATGTATATCTAAAGGTCGATGGAAGAATAAATGGGTAAATAAGTGTCTAAATGGATGTTTTTTTGTATTTTGTAAAATTGATTGTATAACTGACTTATTAAGTGTATCTCAGTGAATGCATTTATTAGGGAGTAATGTTTAAATATTTAAATATCTGTATCAGTGTCTCACTTTGTGTATAAGTGGCTGCATGGGTTGGTGAGTAGCTACATGAGTGTGTATATGGGTTATTAGTTGGTTTTTTGAGTATCAGTATGAGTGTTTGTATGGTTCGGTGGGGGATATTGCTTAGCACATAGATGCATGAATGAGTGACTCACTGTTTGTATGTGTTTTGAAGACAGCATGTGTGCAGGACTGTATGGGTGGATGAGTGTGTGTATGGGTGTGTTAGTGATTGAATGACTGTCTCAATAGTGTCTTTATGAGTAAGTACATATGTTTTAAACTAGTATATGTGAGTATTGATGTATATAAGTGAGTATATATGAGAGTGAGAGATTGGAAGAGTTCCTGTATAAATAAGTATGTGTTTCTATAACTGATTGTTTAAGAGAGTAAGTATGTGTACGTTTCTATAGAAGTAAGTGTAGTGGTGTGTGTATAGCTGTATATGCAAGCAAATGGATGTTTGATAGTTTATTTGCATGTTTGAATATGTGTGTGAGATGTCATCAGTGATGTCATGAGTGATGTCACTGACCACCATGTCATGAGTGATGTAATATGTGACGTCATCAGTAGTGGTTTGCGGGCGCGGGAGTTATAGTTAGCTAAACTGACTATAACGGGGGAATTTCAATGGTTTTGTATGAGTGAAATGTCCAGCTAACTATAACGCCCCTGAAACCTATGTTTTTTCAGTGAATTTCTAAGGTTTTTTAAATGCTAATTCCTAAATATAACGTGCCTGAAACCTATGTTTTTTTCAGAGAATTTCAAAGGTTTTTTAAATGCTAATACCTAACTATAACTTGTCTGAAACCTATGTTTTTTTCAGTGAATTTCAAAGGTTTTTTAAATGCTAATTCCTAACTATAACATGTCTGAAACCTATGGTTTTTTCAGTGAATTTTAAAGGTTTTGTAAATGACAATTTTTAAATGTATTAATTGTTATTTTTATTTTTTTAATACTATTTTCTACATTTTGTATACAATTTATTTTTAGATATTTAATTTTTTTAAATTACATTATAATTACATTATACATTACATTACAAAATATACTTTCTCAGAATGAATTACTTTAGTTGAAATACTTTACAAATAGGCATTAGTCTTCTAAGTACAGTAGTTACAGTTGTAATGTGCAACACAATTTCAGACACAATGCAACATTGAGGTCAATGTGAATTTCTAGTTAAATGCAATTAGTTACATTTTGGATTATTTTTCTAACCACAGGACTGGATCCTAGATTCAGTCCTGGGACATCTCCTGTAAACAGTTGAGTAAAAGTGTTTTGGTTACAGTAGTGATTTTTAAGGAATATTATTGTATTTTAAAAGTTGATACTTAGAAACGTTTTCACATAGAATCACAAATTTTATCCTATTGGAGGAAATTCACTTAGCAGGTAAGTAGTGTTAACGTTACCTTTTCTTACTCAGTGGTGTCTCCTGGATCCAGCACGGGTGCATCTCCTGTAAACAGTTGAAAGAATGCGTTTAAGTCAAACAGGCGATTTTTAAAGAATATTTTTAGTTTGTGAAAATAGACACAGAAACTTTTCTGGTGAAAACCAGACAATAGATTCCTATGGAAGGTAATACAAGTTACTGGTAAGTACGGTTAGAATTACTTTTCAGGATCAGTACTGGGCTCAAAGAAGCAGCACTGAGGTCACTCCTGATAACAGGTGAGTAAATCGGAATTCGTACTTCTGCTGATTTTATAGGAATTTTATCAAGTTCAAAAACTCCACACTTAGAAGAATTTCCAAGTGAAACCAGTCAATGTTAGCCTATGGAAGGAAATTCAAGTTACTGGTAAGTATGGTTAGAATTACTTTTCAGGATCAGTACTGGGCTCAAAGATGCAGCACTGAGGTCTCTCCTGATAACAGGTGAGTAAATCGGAATTGGTTGTTCGGCTGATTTTAGGTGAATATTTTAAAGTTCCAAAACTCCACACTTAGAAGAATTTCCAAGTGAAACCAGTCAATGTTAGCCTATGGAAGGAAATTCAAGTTACTGGTAAGTATTGTTAGAATTACTTTTCAGGATCAGTACTGGGCTCAAAGATGCAGCACTGAGGTCTCTCCTGATAACAGGTGAGTAAATCGGAATTTGTTGTTCGGCTGATTTTAGAGGAATATTTGTACAATGGTGAAGGAAGGGGGCTGGGCCTGAGGTGACATGTGTGCAAACACGCCCTGTGGGGCGTTTTAAATTGCGGGATTAAGTGCCCTTGAATCCTGAGGTCCCCTGGGTGCCAACTACCCCACCAGATACCTCTAGTATGCGCCAGGGGGCTGCGTTGCAGAGAGGTGTTCAGAGGCCACGCCCCTTTTTACAACACTCTGCAACGCAGCTCCGTGGCGTTTCCTAGAGGTACCTGGTGGGCTAGTTGGCCCCCAGGGACCCTCAGTATTGACAAGGAATTAATTCCCCAACTTAAACCGCGCCTCAGGGCGTGTTTGCACACATGTGAACTCAGGCACGCCCCCTTCCTTCACCACTGTGTAAACACGCCTGTGGCGCGTTTTAAGTTGGGGGATTAAGTCCCCTTGAATACTGAGGGTCCCTGGGGTGCAACCAGCCCACCAGCTACCTCCAGTAAGCGACACAGAGCTGCGTTGCAGAGAGGGGGGAAAAGGGGCATGGCCTCAGAACACCTCTCTGCAATGGAGCTCCCCGGGGAATACTGGAGGTACCTGGTGGGCTAGTTGGCCCCCAGGGGCCACCAGTATTCCAGGGAAATTCGTTCCCCCTCTGCAAATGTGCCAGGAGGCGCGTTTGCAGAGTGGTGCAATGAGGGGGGTGGCCTCCGGCCGCAATCCCATTTTTTTTTAAAGTATGGGGGGCTGTGTAGCCCTTTTCTTTTTCTATTTTTTGTTAGCCCTGGGGACCCAATCCCCCAGGGCCTGTCCCCAATTTTTAATAAAAAAAAAAATCGGGAAGGTAGCTGCGTGGCCCCCTCCCAAATACATAGTCTGCCCCGGGGACCCCATCCCCCTGGGGCATGGGCCTTTTTAAAAAAATATATATATTAGGAGGGGGGCTGCCTTGCCCCCCTCCTGTGGCCACTTTTGGCCCCGGGGCGGCAGTTTGAAAAAAAAATTTTTGGGAGGGGGCCTGCATGGTTCCCCTCCCGGGCCACTTGTAGCCCTGGGGACCCCATCCACCGGGGATGGCCCACTCCGTTGGGGACAGTGGGGGGGTCCCCAATCCCCCCACGGTCCCTGCCAGCTCCCCGCGTCCTGCGGGAGCCGGCATTGCTTTTCTACATGGGGAGCAACTAACATGCTGCTCCCCTTGTAGAAAAGCAATAGTCTTTGGTTTTTGGAAGAGTGAGCAGGTTTCCTGCTCTCTCTTCCAAAAACCAAAGCAGTTAGCTATGGTAGGGCGGGAGCCGCGAGGCTCCTGCTCTACCATAGCTAACTACAATGGAACACTGCAGGAGCCGGCTCTGGGGGGTGGGGGTCCCCAGGGCCACCACAAGGCTCCGGGAGGGGGGCCATGCACCCCCCTCCCAACATTTAAAAGCCCCGGGGTAGGGGTTCCCCGGGGCTGGTGGGTCCATCACGGACCCCCAATTTAAAAATGTAGTGCCCCGGGGCGTGTGGGGGGGGCTTGAGCCCCCCCACACAGGTTTTTTTATTGTATTTCTTTAAAAGAAGCCCCGGGGGTGGTGGTCCCCGGGGCTGGGGGGCCCCTCCCATTATAATTAACTATATTGCCCCTGGGATTTGGTCCCCCAGGGGCTAATTACAAATAAAGCAGGCTTTGTTTCTTTTTTTTTTCACGGAATACTACACGCATCCCGTGATTGTTTTAAAAAAATAAAAATTTTGGGGGGCCTTGGAGGTCCTTGTGGGACCCCTTGAGTAGGCCTAGGGGGTCAGGGTGTTTCTACTCTGCCCCCTTTGCATCTTTTGCGCACTTGTTTTTCAGTTTTCTTGTGCCTCGGTTCTACTGAGACACAAGATGGCTGCCAACACTTCCTGGTTTGGAGTGTTGACAGACAGTTGACAGCCTATTAGCATGCAGCTCGTGCTCGTAAAGCTACGCGCATGATCCTTGGAAGATACGCGTACCCTACTTCGTCCATAGATATATTTATGATTTTACTTTTGATTTTCTCAGGAACTACTGCACGGATTTACACAATTTAACAAAAAGCGTGATCTGTGAACCAAACTCTACCTTTTGCCAAATTTGGTGTAATTCCGTTCAGCAGTTCGGGCTGTAGCCGTGTCTAAAGGTCCCTATGGAAATTTGCATGGGGAAAACATGTTTTGGGACCCCCATTTTTTCTTGGCCCCCGTTTGACGAATCACCCCAAAACCTTCAGGATAGGAGCGCCCCATCTTCTTGAAAAATGTCATGAAGATTCGTCAACCGGCGCCAAAGTTATTGCAAATAGAATGTTGCGGATTTCCTATGGAAACTAGGTCCTAACAATAACTACCTACTGGCAACCTCCAGTAGGTGATATATCTATATATATATTCACCAAAAGTTTTGCTACACAGAGAGAAACCAACAGGTACGTGTATATCCTCGAATTTTATTCAGGCAGCTTGCTACAAACGAAGGGCACAATAAAGTTCATCCAAGTATTCCAGTTGCACCAGACGCGTTTTGGGAATTAATTCCCTTTCTCAATGGTAGACCTATTGTCTCTTCGGTTCAGGGACTGACGGAACACATCTCACAGTTCCTTGATTATTTTCTTGCAACATTGGTAACTAAGTTATCTTCCCATGTGAAAGACACCAAGGATTTTCTGAATAAAATTCAAAATGTACAATGGCAATCTGATTACCTACTTATAGTGCTCGATATTACGAGTCTTTACACCTGTATTGCACATTCAAAGGGAATAGAGGCGGTCACTGTCTATCTAAAGAGAAGATAGTTAAGATATGCGCAACATAATTGTATGTTGATTGAGTTTTTGCAATTTTGCCTGATAAACAACATTTTCCTTTTTGAAGATGAATACTACAAACAGGTGCCTGGTACGGCGATGGGCACCTGCTTTGCTCCCAGCTACGCAAACTTGTTCGTTGGCTGGTGGGAGGAGCAGGTGCCCAGAACCTACAAGGATGACATATCAAGTGGCTCGGTGATAAAATGGCATCGATACATCGATGATTTATTTATCATCTGGCAAGGGACAGAGGAGACTGCACGTCACTACATCGCCAACTTAAATGACAACGATTCCAACTTGCACTTCTCGGGGACAATTAGTCCAGTGGCAGTGGACTATTTGGACCTGAGAGTGCACGTTGAGGGGGAGAAAATTGAGACCTCCTTATATCGAAAAGCCACGGCTGGCAATTCGATATTGTATGCAACGAGCAGCCACCCCCCTAAACTAGTGCAAAGTATCCCCTACGGGGAGTTACTTAGACTCAAGAGGAATTGCACACGCGATTGTGACTTTGCAACAGCAGCATCCAAAAGTGTAGCAAGATTCATTGTAAGGGGCTACAATCCTGTAACCTTGAATAAAACACTGTGTAAAGTAAGAGCAATCACAAGAGATACCTTATTGGGCCAAAGTAAGAACAGGAAAACAGAAGGAGGTAAATTCCCACTTATCACCCCATATTCAGCAGAGGCAAACCATTTAAAACATTTGCTGAAAAAAACCTGGCATATCCTCAAAACGGTACAGTGTCATAGGTCGGGATGTTCCCGATTTCCCGTTAGTTACATTAAAAAAGGCCAGTTGGTACGAAGTCATTTGGAACAGATACCATCAAAAACTAATACCCTCAAAGATATGAAGGGTTTTATCCCCTGTAACAAATGTAAAGCGTGTTGTAACAGCAAAAGAGCGCTTACATATACCATTCAAGACACTGGCATGGTCAAGAAAATCAGTAAGTTCATCACTTGCAGCACACCGTATGTGGTGTACTGTCTCATCTGCCCCTGTGGGTTGCGCTACATAGGCAGCACTGTGCACCCATTTAAAATACGAATACTCGAACACATGAGGGCAATAGATAAGATGGACCAAGCGTATCCGGTTGCAAGACATTTTGCTGAGAAACATAAAAGCGATCGGAATCAGCTAATTTGTTTAGGACTTGACCAAGTCCCTGATAGTGTCAGAGGTGGGGATCGATTAAGAAAACTTCGAAGATTGGAATCAAGGTATATTATTGACCTCCACACCAAAACCCCATGGGGTATGAACAGTGGGGAAGATCTCATGGTACATATTGGAATGTAAGCATTTGGTAACGATAAAACTGTGATATTGCAAGGGATGCAGTGATTGTGACAGCTCTGTAAAGAACAGTGCATGATGCAACTTTGATGAAACAAGGTTATTTCTTTGGATTTGACGTTAATTTCCGATTTTCAATTTGAATTTTAAATCAAGAGGTGTCCCTCGTGGGGCTTTAAGAATTTGCAAAGAGAAAAAGAAAAAAGTGGGCAATGTAATATAAATATTGTTAATATATTGCTTGCTATGTGAACATGCAATGAAAGAAGAAAAAATGTATAGAAATGTATATATAAAAAAGATGGCAAACAAATGGTTGAATCGTTTAAACACAGACTTCAATAACATAAAAGGGAGGATAATGGCCGATATACGGCATAATTCTGTTTTGAGACCAAGTAATTTAAAATATAAAATAAGGAGAAGTTTGAAATGGTGGGACAGTGATAAATTGCTTCTGTCTCACATAGTTGATTGTAGTTGGATAATGGAGTATACAAAAATGTGTGTAAAAACAAAAAACATGCATAAGATCGATCATATTCATGGTAATATGTATCACTCCAAGATGGCGCTGGTTAATGTCAGTATGCTATAGTCCTTCCCTTATTGCGGGGAAAATGTTTTAAATGCATGCCGATGTCTAGTGGCTACTGACATCGAGGAAGGCTGTGTGCCGAAACGCGAACGCGTCTGTCTGTTGTTGGAAAATAAACAACCTCTGGAATCAGCCCCGTGAGTGTGGATAATTCTTTACAAGCTGGGAAGAATTTGGAGCACAATATATATTCACCAAAAGTTTTGCCACACTGAGAGAAACCAACAGGTACGTGTATATCCTCGAAGTTTACATCGAACAGACTCACTTGAGAATTAATGTTTGCACTACGAGGACCAGGATGCCAGAGTCATGGCCCGCCCACTGTGGCAGGTTCCCGGATTTAAAAATTATGCATCATAGACTGTTTGGTGATAACGGCAGTGAAACCATTGAGAAAGGGAATTCATTCCCGAAACGCGTCTGGTGCAACTGGAATACTTGGATGAACTTTATTGTGCCCTTCATTTGTAGCAAGCTGCCTGAATAAAATTTGAGGATATACAGGTACCTGTTGGTTTCTCTCTGTGTGGCAAAACCTTTGGTGAATGTTTAGCGGCTTGTCCAGCCGTGAGATAATCCCACCGCAGGAGTGGGCCCGTGATGGATCCATATGGCTTCATCGGCTATACGGGAGGTGGTGTTCGACAAGACAGCGGTGAAAGTCTGCAAAGAAGGTAGCCTTATCGTCATCAACCCACTGTGGTACTACTATTTTAATTCCGCTACATCGAACAGACTCACTTGAGAATTAATGTTTGCACTACGTGGACCAGGATGCCAGAGTCATGGCCCCGCCCACTGTGGCAGGTTCCCGGATTTAAAAATGATGCAACATAGACTGTTTGGTGATAACGGCAGTGAAACCATTGAGAAAGGGAATTCATTCCCGAAACGCGTCTGGTGCAACTGGAATACTTGGATGAACTTTATTGTGCCCTTCGTTTGTAGCAAGCTGCCTGAATAAAATTTGAGGATATACACGTACCTGTTGGTTTCTCTCTGTGTGGCAAAACTTTTGGTGAATATATATATATATATATATATATATATATATATATATATTTCACCTCCACAATCACTGTTCGTCATCACAAGATCGAGGCAGACACCGATTGCAGTTTCGTTGTTATATTTTCCTTTGCTCGCCATTACGTATTTTGACCGTCCTGGCGGTCTTGATCACATGACATGGCTCTGCTACCCATTACGTTTACACGTCGTCACGTCACTTTGACAACATAGACATGAAAGAAATTTCATTAGTTTTGATTCAATTAATCAATTTCTATTGGTAAGCATGTCATTTCGATCAAATTAATAATACATTTCATTTAGGCTATATTTCATTATGCAAATCAAATATTACTATCTACATTATAACATTCTCTATTTCATACTGATCACCATAGTAACACACATTGACTCTTTAGCCCCCTATGGAAAATACTTTTTCACACGTTAATATTGTTTTACATAAACATTCTCGTGGCAGCTCTCATAGATGTTAATTATTTCTTATGTCACAGTGGCTTCATCCTTAATTACTCTATATTCTTGGCATGAATTCCCCACCTGCGCATTGAAATCCTGTACTCATATAATACACTGTTGTTGACTCCAAGTGAGTGAATAATATGTACATTATAGTATCATCTACTTTATGCGCATGTGTTACTTTCAGGTGATCATTGGTAATTTGTCATCGAAATATATGCCATTAAATAAAATTCATTAACCTAATCAACAAATACTTATAACAACAAAAGCGAAACCATCATACGACTGCAGTGAGTGACCGATTATCATAACTGACATATTTATAATATTAAATGGATAATGTTCATTTCGTGCAATATCCACTATAGACTAGAATATAATTATTCATCCACGTTTAGGCCATTAGGTGTCTTACAGTTCAAATTGATTATAAATTTCATTTACAACTCCCTCAAATTCTTCACTCTGCACCCTCCTCTTCTGTTAGGTTCTATTGCACCAATCACAAAATACAAAATCTGATTGGAGACTCTATTTTGATGTACTGCGCAGTGCCTTGCCAACAGATATGATGGATCATTGTTGGGAATGGCACACATGTGCTGTAAGATCCTTTTATACACTGGTAGTGTAGTATTTCCTGTGTATAGTAGACCTATGTACATGTTAGAACATAAACGGCAAACTTCGTTCTACAATTAAATGTACCTGTAATTCTCTTTGGTTGCCTACTGAAGGGTGATGTATAAGTTGTTGTATTTTAGTCTATACTACAGGCTTTGCATCTCATACATTTTTTAAAACCCAGTTTGGGCCTTAACCACCCTTCTATTTCCACTACCTCCTGACTGCTGTGTTCTAGTACATCCTTAAGCGAGGGAGCATGTCTGTAAGTCATTTTTAGCCACCTAGGTACAAGAGTGCCTATGATAGGATGTGCCTTTACTATGTGCCAGTTTTGTCTAATCAAGGCCGCCATTTACTTATTCTGAACACTGTAAGTGGTTATGAACCTCATTTAATCTTTAGTAGTGGTTTTCTTTCTTATATTTTTGGGGAATAAGATTACCTCCCTTTCCAGTTTGTTTACTGCTCTCTGTGCCTCTTCAATTATTTGAAAACTGTCTGTACCCTCTCTGTTCGAACCTCGCCTTCATTTCCTCCTGGCATTTTTGTGTTTTATTGACCGTACTACAATTTCTTGCTTGGATCATTCCCCCATAAAGGATACTCAGTATTGTGTGTTTTGGATGACAACTAGTGGCGTGTAATGTTGAATTACCGGCTGTTATTTTTCTGTACAGCTGGTTTCTAACTGGTTGTTCCTCACATATACTTTTAGATAAAGGAATGTTACATCTCTTTACTTATTTCATAAGTGAACATCAGATTCAACTCATTCATATTGCTCTTTTTACAACATTTTCAGTTGATTCTATGGAACCTTTCTACACCACCAATAGGCCGTCAACAAATCTAGAACGCAACACCACATGCTATTCCCAGATTCTACAATAGGCTCTTCGAAGCACCTGTTCCTCCCACCAGCCCACATGCAAGCATGCGCAGCTGGGGCGAAACAGGTGCCCATTGCAGTGCCCTTGGATCTGCTGACAGAGATATCCTATAAACAAGAAAAAGTTACTTTTTAGACATCCCCTAGCCATGGCAAGAATCATCTGAGTATGTTTTCTATTCTGTAGAAAGTATTCTATGGCCCTCAGGCCATCCTCATGGTGGATGCTAGTACATAGCGATGTTATGTCAAGAGCAATTAAGACATTATAGACGTCCATTGGAAGATCATATATTTGCCACAGAAAGTCTCCACTGTCTTTTACATACGAGTGCAGATATTTCACATAGTACTGCAGAAAGAAGTCTATGTACTTGGATGCATTCTCTAATAAACTGCCCTGGGCAGAAGTTATTGACCACCCTCGTGACTGAAGTATTCTTGTGTATTTTTAGAATAAAGTACATGACGGACGTAGTAGGATTGTCATTTTTTAAGAACTGTAACTCATCAAATGTAATGAGACCATAATTCCACTACCTCTCCAATCCTCTGATATACTCAAGTTGAATCTAGATAAGGACCTCTCGATTACATTTAATGTAACATCCGTTGTCATTCAGTTGGTTGTAAGCTTCATGTACGTACATATTCCGATGCCATACACTAATTTGCCTACTTTTTCCGATTTCCTTACAATGACTTCCTTATTTAGTTGTCATTTCTTAATAAGATTTGAGTATTTCGTAAAGGATGCTATTCTTTTCCTTCCTCTTTTTTTGTTTTCTTCTATATGGATTTTTTTGGACCCTCATAGAAGACATTGATCACATCCTTTGCAGTAGTTGGGAGAGCTTTGATGAAGGCTTAAAGAGTGTTGGTGATGTGACCCATATATTCAAATTGTGTTAATTGATTATGCCACTCTGTAATTTTCTCACTTTTGCCATTCCCCTCAGTCTCTAGTTCAATCAAAGTTCTTAATGTGGCCAGTTACGCAATAGTTATTTCAGTCTCTTGTGCTGATGTTGCCAAAATCACTGTTGGTTTAGGTTTTCTCAACAGATTGTGCATGTTCAGAGCTTTTCATTTTCTTGTGAACTTGACGTCAATTCTGGTTTGTACATAATTAAGGGGGCATTTTGAGCAAAACAATAGACCAAGTAATAGTGTTTATTTATATATAAAATCCAGGATGACTACTCTCCTATGTGTTTGCTATTTCAAGATGCCTAAATGTGATTGTGGGATAGCTTCCTCTCTGGGGAGTACTTAAGAAACAGAATCCTGGAGGAAGATGCAGCAAAACACTTTCAGAGTTATTTTATCACCTTTGTCGCCCCTTCTGCTCCTATTATTTTCTTTTGAATTATTTGGAGATCTGCCAGTTTCTTCTTCTTGTATTTGCAACTCTGTTCTCCTGGAATTTCTGATTTTCCGCTCACCCAATCAGTCCCATAGGCACCTTAAGGTTATTTTGCCCTTGTGGCTTTTTCCTCCCTGGTGGCTCATTCTGAAAGACACCAGTTGTCCAGTGAAGTTTTACCCTGGACTGCTCTGTGTCTACTGGAAAGGGTCACCTATATTTCAGTCAGTCGCTGTGGAAGAAGAAGGACTCAAGAATACTGCATCCAGCTCTTGATAGTAAATAGATGAGAAGAGCTCCTTATTCCACTCTTTCACAGCTCTTTGCAACCCAATAATCCAAAATTAATCTAAGCTATGGCATCCACCCCTCTAGACCAGCTGTAGACCCAAACCTGCCCACTGCCAAAATGTTATTAGGCTTGTCATTTCACATTACCAGATTGCCAACTCTTGAAAGATGGCTTTTCATAGACGGCTACTATACAACCCCTTAATCCCAAATTCACCCTGCCTATCAGAACAGAAACCTACAGACCATCCACAGCCAGGAAACAACACATTGGCAAGATAATAGTAAGCTTGTCATCTCACAGAACCTCAGCACTGAAATGAGGATATTACCTGAGCCATCAGGCTAGGTAATATCTTGGGCACAGGGACCGGAAGTTAGGTAACTGGAGATTATGTTAAGAACAATGTACCCATATTGGAGTGCAAGCTATTTAGGAATAAAGAAGAGGACTTTTGGGCTCCAATTTAGTTAACATTGTGTGCTTATTCTCCCTTTTGGCATGCAACTAATATACAGATTTGTACATAGGTTCTTTTTAATGAATTTTTTATGAACCTAACTTTGAAACCAGCACAGGTGTTCACCTTCAATTCTCCTGCAACCTGATTTGTCTAGTGAATTTAACAAGGTAGGTAGCACCCACGATTGGATAGATTAACTATGAGTTTCACTAAAATAAAGGCCAGATACAAAATTATTGATTAATTATTGAGAGATATTGATTTAGGAAGAGCTCGGATTAAGAAAAGTACTTCCAAAACGCGTTAAATATGAAAGGCTCGAGTATGAATTTATTACGTTTGAATGGTAAGAAAACAAGAACTGTCAAAATGGTTCTACTCAATTACCTTTCGGCAGTACATGAAAAAAATGGTCCTTGAGATCTAAGTGTTTCCTAATCTTTCCTAAATATGATGATTTAGATACCAATTTGATGAAAATATGGGAGAGTGAACTAACGTAAATATTAGTAAACATGATATAGATTTGTATAGAGAATACTGTAGCCAGACTCTGGGCAAAAACATAAGCACTAGAAAAGCTATCGAAAAAGAATTATGCTATTCTTAAACAAGTCACTGTAACATAGAAGCAGAAAAAGCTACAAAATGGTAAGAAATGGTGCAGGCATGAATAATATTATATAGATGGAGGCATCTTTAAATTTCCCAAGTAATTTGATAATTTTATCAAGCCCATCACACAAGTAAGAAATGTTGGAATTAGACACCGATTGCAGTTTCTTTGTTATATTTTCCTTTGCTTGCCTTTACACATTTTGACCGTCCTTGCGGTCTTGATCACATGACCAGATTGCCCACTCCTTGAAGGATGGCTTTTCATAGATGGCTAATGTACAACCCCTTAATCCCAAATTCACCCTACCTATCAGAACAGAAACCTACAGACCATCCATAGCCAGGAAACAACACATTGGCAAGATAATAGTAGGCTTGGCATCTCACAGAACCTCAGCACTGAAAAGAGGATATTACCTGATCCTTCAGGCTAGGTAATATCTTTGGCACAGGGACCAGAAGTTAGGTAACTGGAGATTATGTTAAGAACAATGTACCTATATTGTAGTACAAGCTAATTAGGAATAAAGAAGAGGACTTTTGGGCTCCAATGTAGATAATATTGTGTGTTTGTTCTCCCTTTTGGCACCCAACTAATATACAGATTTGTACACAGGTTCATTTTAATGAATTGTTTGTGAACCTAACTTTGAAACCAGCAAAGGTGTTCATCTTCATTTCTCCTGCAACCTGATTTGTCTAGTGAATTTAACAAGGGAGGTAGCACTCACGATTTGATAGATTAACTATGAGTTCAACTAGAATAAAGGCCAGAGACAAAATTATTGATTAATTATTGACAGATATTGATTTAGGAAGAGCTCGGATTAAGAAAAATACTTCAAAATGCGCTAAATATGAAAGAGAATGAATTTATTACGTTTGAATGGTAAGAAAACAATAACTTTCAAAACGGTTCGACTCAATTACCTTTCAGCAATACATGAAAAAAAGGGTCCTTGAGATCTAAGTGTTTCCTAATCTTTCCTAAATATGATGATTTAGATACCAATTTGATGAAAAAATGGGAGCGTGAACTAACGTAAATATAAGTAAACATGATAGAGATTTGTATAGAGAATTCTGTAGCCAGACTCTGGGTAAAAACAAGCACTAGAAAAGGTATTGAAAAATAATTATGCTATTCAAGCAAGTCACTGTAATAAAGAAGCAGTAAAATCTACAAAATGGTAAGAAATTGTGCAGGCATGAATAATATTATATAGATGGAGGCATCTTTAAATTTCCCAAGTAACTTGATAATTTTATCAAGCCCATCACACAAGTAAGAGATGTTGGATTTAGAAGTATAACTATCACTAATAGTGATGTCATTTGAGATGTCCCTGACCATGCCATGAGTGATGTAATATGTGAGGTCATAAGCATCGCATGGTTGAGGCACGAGTTCTAGTTAGATCAGCTAACTATAACTGCTGCATGTCACTGGTTTTGTACGAGTGAAACCTGAACCTAACTTTAACCCCTCAGTAGCCTTTGATTTTTTCACTGAATATATACATGTATATATGTATGTGTGTCAATCTAGCAAATGTCCCAAGATGAGAGGAGCTGCAGTAGCTGGTGCTGGCGGCAAGGTTCAGGACGCCCTCGCAAACATGTTTTCAGCAAAAACTTGTCAAAAAAGACAACGCCGCACACTGCTTCGATATGTTGATTTTTCGTTTATTTTCTGTAGGTTCCCCACCTACGCGTTTCGGACAAACAACTGTCCCTGCTCACGGTTACAAACACATGTCCATCATTTGTGTTTACTTTTTATACATGATGACACCACGTGGCTAGTTAAGATGCATTGTGGGCTCAGTAGTTTATAGTTTGAAAATTCCTCCAAACAAAGCACTGTGTTCAGCCGGATCGCGGCACTATGGCCCATTCCAGACTGTTTGAGTGTATTAAAGTAATGCTTTATAGTAGCGCAAATTGTTGCATAACATAATGTTATATCTCAACATAATTATGTATACGCATAAATGCTGGCGCAGTTTTCTAGCAAAGTGCTAGAGAAGTTGGTCATGGACTAAGTGTCCATAAATTATGGCTAAGTGCCAATGGGTCTGATTGCGCCATCGATGCTTTGATCAAAATTATGTCTGAGCTAGACGATAGCAACTTAAGAGTAACACAGGTTTTTGATTTGAGAACTCTGGTTAAAAGGATTTTGAAGAACTGGTATGAAACTATTATTTACTGATGATTAGTACACATATTTGAGTATTAACAAACCAATGTTTCCATAAGGTGGCTCCCTTCCCTACAAGGAGAATCATACCTTTGGGTTTTAACTCCCTGACTGATAGATGTCAGTATATCTGAATCACTTTCATGGCCCATTTGTCAAAAAATGTAATGTCATTTAAAAGAGATGCAAAACTTGGCCTTTAAAGGCTCGGTGATATTATATGGGATAATGATATGATCTTTAAAACATTAGATGTAGTGTCTTTGTATACTAATATACTAATATAAGGCATACAGGGGGCTATTTTCTTTGGAAACTGTTCTAAACAAAAGGTCTATGAATAACTTGAATATACATGCCTTATAAACTTGACCAAAATTATTTTGATTAGCAATGTGTACCTCTTTGAAATTACATGATATAAGCAAATAAATGGAATGAGTATGGGCTTGAGGTTTGCAACTTCTTATGCTAACCTCTTTATGTTTTTTTTAGGGGTTTTCTCTCTCAATTCAGACAGGAGCACCCTTTCTACTGACGGTTTGTCCAATGCTTAATTAGTAAAAGGTGTTGCCTGACTTCCATTTTATTCTGAATGTTTTTATCTGTTCTAGAATGTGGTAAACTCCTATCTTGATGTGGCTTGGGGATTTCTATTTTTTTTATACGGTTTTATTGTGTTTTTCTGTTTGGTACATCAACTCAGTGGAAAACAATTGAATATAGTACTACACACCATATCACAACATAAAATTTGCACAGTTCAGAGTCCACATGGGGTAGCACAGTTAACACATGGTAGTCATTGCCTGGGCACTGTGCATCAGCTGCTGAGTCAATACAGCCTATTGGACAAACTGCCCAAGCCATTTCCCCCAGACTTTTACATATATCCAGGAGGACCCGCATGCCTTGTAGACTATGTGCTCCTGTTGTATGTACCAGTCTACCCCCTCCTCCATTTGGACAGTCTGGGGAGTTTACATCCCATCCAATGGAAAGCGATATCTCGCTTGGCCACCAACAGGGCTGTTCCCAGGAAGGACCGTTCTGCCCTAGTGCCCCCTGACCCCAAAAGTAAAATCAGTGTGGGCAACATGGGGATCTTCCGTCCAATAAACTCAGCTAATTCTCCAGTCACTCTTATCCAATAGGTGGTGAGGAGATCATGAGTACAGACTGTATGGTAGAAGTCTGCAGGTGCCGTGCCACATCTGGGGCAAGAGGGGGAGGCACGCAGTCCAGCTCTGTGTAGGCGGTGTGGGGAGGGTAAACAGAGTACAGATAGTTAGTTTGAAAGAGGCATAGCTTGACCAAAGTTGTTAGTTCTCTCGGGCCATTAGTGCGTCTCTCCATTCCTCATCCTCCAAGGGTCCCACCCATGCCTCCTATTGGGCCCTGAGGTGGTCCAGCGTCCCAGGCAAATTATTAATGAGTGAATGATAAATCTGGGAGATCCCTCCCCTACGCAAGTGTCCCATCAGTAGCTTGGCCTCCAGCGGACTATACTCCGGCGGAGGGTCCGGTGGCGGAGGGTGCACTCCCAGTGCATGTCTGAGCTGAAGATATTTGTAGAACTGGGAGTGTACATGTTGATATTTTTGTTGCAGTACTTGAAAGGACCCTATGTGAGTCCCTGAAATAACATTTCCTAACCTGGTGAAGCCAATACATTCCCAAGTCTGAAACTCCTGAAGAGATGCTGTTTCTCTCAGCCAGGTGCCATGCCAAAGTGGGCTTTGGTGTGTAAGCTTGTAATAATAATAATAATAATAATCCACATTTGTAAAGCGCACAATCACCCGTAAGGGTCTCTAGGCGCTGGGGGCCGTCGGGAAGATTAAGCAAGCTATTGCCCAGAGTCACATGGTGCTGGGCTAACCTGCCGCCGGAGCCGGGGATCGAACCGTGATCCCCAGATTCAAGCGTCAGTCGCCCTGGCCGCGGCGCCACACCTCTCCCTAACCCCAGCCCATGTGTCGTATAACAGCTGTGCGTTTGATACGGTCTAGCAGGCCGTTAACATTCCATGACATAACCTGGAAGCTCAAATGTGTGGGTGGTAGAGATCCATGAGACAAGCAAACAATAATGTGTCCACGTGGGGGTCCTCGGGATCAGTTCTGGATGTGCGTGTGCTTATAAAGAAAATGATTTACCCCAGGGTTGTGCGGTGTAGTACGGTGCGTGTGTGTGTGCGCTAAACTGTAGGAAAGAAAGGTTAAACATAGTTTTATGCAACAGTGCAGAAGCAAACACCCTCCTCCAACTCCCTCCCCTCCACTTACTTCTGCCCCAGAGCATCTGTCACCCTATCAACAGTGAATATGTAAGTAACCAATGTGATCAATAGAATTCTAGAAGACATGATGATCACGTGTGTATCCCCAAAGTCCAAGCGATGGGAGGGAAAGGCCCCCCGAGTATTAGACCAGAAGTGATATGGGCCCCCCCAAGTGTCCACTGACCAGGTCAAGAAAACCGCCCCCCTCACTGTCTCTCACTCAGGGAGGAGTGGAGTCTGTAGATGTCTCAGAAGCCGGGCCCTGACCGGGACCACGCCACACCCCCAGCCGGGGCTGCGAAGACCCCAGCGGTGCCCCAAACCATGACCAAAGGTGGCCTCCAAATGACAGGTCTACTGCCTTTGCCTATAAGTAACAAGGACCCCCTGAAAATTGGGTCAGGGTAGATAGACCATTAATAATAACATACCCAGGCACGCAACCAAGATATACAATGTGTTGATACCCAGACTACTGAAATAACATGAAACTGCAAGATGGTATCTTTTTTTTAAAAACATTTTTTAGGGTTTTAATAATTATCATGTACAGATGAATAAAAGTTTTACATTCGAAGATTTATACATAATAAAAAAAATACATTGCATTGACAACAATTTATATAAGAAACAATAAAAATAATACAAATGAGGTAATGACGAATTCTTCTCAGATGGAGCCTCCTAAAGTTGAATAGAGTCTGGTAGAAAGTGGATCAGGTGATACAATCAGTTTCTCAGGTAGCATTAGTCAGAGGAAGGAAAGTGTGGAAGAAGGGACCATGGGAGCATGAAACCAAGGACTGGTAGGATGAAGACCATCCAGGCACTGGATGTGTACATGTTCAGAAAGGGGAATGGAAGAGGCACACACCCACTGCTGTCGTTCTTTTGGAAACTTTAAGGGTGTTACAAAAAACACGTTGTAAACTTAACATAGGTTGATGAAAGACTTTTGAACAAAGGTATAAAACAAACAATAATACCTAAACTGTACCTGAGTTGAATTTGATGCAGGTGGAACCGGAAAGAATCATTTTAATGTAAGTATTTATTTGAACGTTTTGTAATGTGCCAACATGTAGGCCTCATGCCACTTTGCACCAGTGTAGGTCTGGCACACTTTATTTTCTTGGCCCAGTGGGAAGGCTCTTGTCCTAAGCAGTTTGGGCCTTAGGGCCTGGTGCCTTCTTGAGGGGGATGGGTAGTCCTGACACGCCAGTAACAGCCAAAGGCTTCATGGAACATGTTGAAGAAACCTCTCATCTCCGGTTCCATTTATCAGAATGAAAAGACTTATTTGCAGTTTAGTCTAAATGACACTAGGTGATGCCGCGCTTTGCAAAGAGACAGTTTCAGAAGATCAGGATGTTGCATAAATGTTCTATTCACCAATCTTCTTGAGCAAATACATTTGTGCCTCTATTTGTGCTCTCTACTCACAGTAGTGCTGTCTTGTGACATTTATTGTTCAATATTTTCACAGTGGGAGTGTCTTATGTCACTTATTAGGGCATGGCTACAGACAGTCCTAGCTGTCTAATGGTAGAGTTCTTCTTTCTAATACTACTAGTTTACATAAAGGGGATAGGGGCTGTGCAGCTCCCCGCCCCGGATCTTGTTAGGCCCTGGGGACCCCGACCCCAAGGTAAATTCTCAAAATTAGAGAAGTCGCATTTGTTAAACGTGGGTGCCGTGGGGCCATCAAATACTAGTTGGAGGCTGTGGAGAGTGCCCAGTGGCCCCGGCCGGCTTACTGCATGCAGCGGGAGACAGCATTCCTCCTACCGAGAGGGAGCAGCTACTATTACTGCTCCCTCCAAGAGGGAGCAATATTTTGATGTGTTTCCCTGCCCACTTCAGTGCGAGCAGGAAAACGGATCAAAGGTCTGCTCCCAGCGAGTAGGAGTATTTTCAAAGCTCTACCTGGCAGCAGACTTTGTGTTTGTTCCTACTTGGCTGGAGCTTTGAAAATGCTCCCACCAAGCTAGAGCAAACACAGGTTTCCCTGCCGGTTTGGGCAGGGAAACTGCTACGTCCTGGGTGTTAATGGCTCGGACTACTTAGCCCCCTCCCCAACTTGTAAAATTTTGGTCCCAGAGGTGGGCTCCCCAGGCCTTTAGAGGGTCGGAAGGTGGGGCTGCATGCCCCCCCTCACCATAAAAACTAATTTTGGCATGGGGTAGGGCTCCGAAGGGGCCCCTGGTGGATCGGGGAGAGGGGCATCGTGGCCTCCTCTCCTTTTTTCAAGCTAATGGCCCGAGGTGTGCTTCCAAGGGCATGAACCTAGTGAATGTGGCTCTGCTTCCATTTTTTTCCAGGGAGTCCCACAGGATTGCTGCATTTTTTGCCAATTTTGTTTTGTTTTTTGCTCCAGGATGGGCCCTTTCTTTCCACACCATTGGAGTTTAGTTATCAGGGTATCCCTACCCAGCCCCCTTATATTGTTTTTAAAGCTTGTTCAGGACAAGGTCCTTGAGTCCTGTAATGGCTGGCAGTAAAAATGCTCTCATGTTACTTGTAGCTAATCCGGAGTCCGACTCCAGCGGGAGCAAGATGACCTAAGGGAAATAAAGCTTCCTGGGCCAAGCATTTTAAAACTGGATCTCTTGTGAGAGTCAATCGAGCCTCTCGCAGACCCAATCGTCCAGATATACAATAATTTTCAACCTTCTGGGACCAAGATATCAGGGTATGTCTACCCAGACCCATTATGTTTTTTTAAAACATGTTCAGGACAGTGTCCCTGAGTCCTGTAATGGCTGCCAGCAACATTTTTCTTATGTTGCTTGCAGCCAATCAGTATGCTGGCTCCCGCGGGAGTTGGACTCCAGCAGAAGCGAGATGACCTAAGGGAAATAAAGCTCCCTGGGCCAATCAGAACACTCTATTTTAAAACTGCCACTCCTGTGAGATTCACAAACCCAACCATTCAGATATACAATTATTTTTTGCCCCTAATTTCGCACAAACTGGTGAACGAATTTGTACCAAATCACAAAAAGTACGCTCTGGGGACCAAGATCTACTTCCTGCCAAATTTGGTGTACTTATGTTCAGCGGTTTTAGCTGTGCCCCGTCTTAAGATGTCCATGGAAAATGCATGGGGATTTTGCATTTTGGGACCCCCCTATTTTCTCTGCCTGTGCTTGATGGATGACCCAGAAACTTTCCATGCACAAATTAGTCAAAGAGTAGCACATTTTCAGAAAGTTTCATGGTGATTTGTCAAACTGGGTCAAAGTTATTAGCAACACAAAAACGCTTTTCCTATTGAATAGCTGACCTAACTATAACTATCCAGGGGCAACCGCGACTGGGATATAGATTTATATAGATTTATATACCGTGCAGGACGTCAAAACTGCACATAAATGCTGGAGGTGCATGGAAAGGCACCTCTGCTAGCTCCATTTAAATGCCTAGAAGATTTCCCCATTCTGTGAGAAAGATAGCACTCAAAGACAGGAGGAAAACAGCCATTTATTACATCAGGCTGCTCTGGACAGGGCGTGTTTCTGCTGAATAAAAGCCTTTATAAACGGACAAAATGCTGTTTTATGACAAACATAAATACTCTTACTTATGGCAGACGTATACAAAATACTCTTCAACTCTCGTTTAGCAGCTACAATTACATTGTTAGTTTCTTTCGTATCTTGGGAAATTGATTTAAATACTTGGGATTATTAATCTAATAAACCAACATAATATAGTTCCTATTACAAGTCCCTGAATAAACTTAGGCAATTATAATAGTTAAATAATACATTTGCACAATCCCGAAGGGCAAAATAAAATCAAGCTGTAATGCTAATTCCACGCCTAGCAGCAGATTAATAGAATGTGCACTGTTTCCAAACTGAGTTTCTCAATGTGCAATGTTTAAACAAAGTGTAGCCCTCTACAGGACAAACTCCAATGTACTGCAATCAATAGCTGAAATAGGAGAATTTTGTATTGCTAAAACCATGAAAATTGTACAAACTTTGGACTTTATTTATTGCATTTTGGTGTAAAGCAGCTCATCAAGGCACCTTGCTGTGTTGTCTTGTGTCAAGTTGAAAGGGCAGGAATACACCATATTTAAGCAATATGGTGTATTCCTGTCCATCCAGCCTGAACGGGTGCCATTTTCTGCAGCCTAGCGCCAATGTAGGCACCCAGGCACCATGGTGCAAGGGTGCCTCTGTGGCAGACAGTATTGTTTTTGTCCCGGATAGGGTACCTTCCTGCACTGAAACTATACTACAAGGGTTTACTTCTTTCTAGGAGAGCTGCAAAAACATAGAACATTTCACTTGTTTTTTTCAGAAATGTGTTTTTTAGCAAGTAGTTCCGTTTGCAGAGTGGTTAAGAAAGGGGGCTGGGCCTCCGAGCAGCTCTCAGGATTCCCACTGTGTAGAACTTACAGGATGTACCAGGAGGGCTTCTTGGCCTCCAAGGTCCCTCAGGTGTAAAGTGGACTTCATCCCCCAACCAGTAGTGCACCACGAGCTCGGTTTAAAGAGTGGTGGAGGAAAGAGGCGTGGCCTCCGAAGACCTCTTAGCAATCCCACTGTGTGGGACTTATTGGAGATAACAGGATGGGTAGTTGGCCCGCAAAGACATCCTTGGGGGCCAACTACCCCTTCTATAACCTCCACTAAGTCCCACACAGCAGGATTGCTGAGACATGATAAGAGGCCATGTGCCCTTTCTCCACCACTCTGAAAACCACCTCCTAGCGCACTACTATTAGGATGATGAAGTTGCCTTGGCTATTGAGGGTCCTTTGGGACCAACTACCCCTCCTATTACCTCCAGCAAGTCCCACACAGTGGGTTTGCTGAAAGGTTTTTGGTGGCCACGCCCCCTTTCTACACCACTCTGCAAAGGTGCCTCCTTGCACACTACTAGTTGAGGGATGAAGTCCTCTTGGCTCTTGAGGGTCATTGGGGACTAACTAGCCCGCCTGTTACCATTCACAAAGGTAGTTTGCTGAGAGGTCGTCAGAGGCCATGCCCTCTTTCTTCACCACTCTGTAAGCGCACCTCCTGGCACACTACTTTTTGGGGGGAGAAGTCCACTTTAGTCCTGAGGCCCTCAGGACGCAAGGGGACATCATCATCCCACCAGCAGTGTGCTGGGAGGTGCATTTGCAGAGTGTTGGAGAAAGGCGACATGGCATCCGAGTTGACAGCTTTTTTTCTTTTTAGGAAGGGGGCCCCATGGCCCCCTTAACTGGACCAGTTTGGGCCCCCCTGGGGATCGCATCACCCGGGGCCTGACCCTCCATAGAAAACTGCAATTTCCTGGGGTTGGACACCCCGGGACATCTCTGGATGGATGGCAGTCCCCAGGGCCATGTAGGTCCTCATATGGGAGCCGTGCTGCACCCTTCCTTTGTTCAGTAAGCCCCAGGGAGGTGGTGGTCCCCCTTCATTATTGTATTTGTGCCCCTGTGAGATGGTGGTACCCAGGGCTGAATGGAGGTCAGAGCCCCCCTAGACATTATTATGTATTTAAGTCCTGGGAGGTAACGGTCCTCGGGGCTGTGGGGATGCCATAGGGCCTCCCCTACATTATTTTACTTCAACTTGATCATATCTCCCGTCCACACACAAGGCCAGACAAGGAGCCTATCGGCCCATTCATGCACTCAAATTGTACGTGACTCTTCAACATCACTTAAGGTTGCTCAGGTTCCATCTTTCACGACCTGATGAAGACCTGCCAGTTAGGTCTTTAATTGCTACACTTATCATCTGGGCATAAACATTGACGACAAAACTATCCAAGCCGGGATTGCTTTTCTATTATCCTAAAGACAGATGTGCTTCAATTGATCGGCCTCTTTCTCTTATATTGATATCTTTTGTAATATTTGAGATCTTGTCTGACAGGCTTGCTGCAGTGACACATTCGTTGCCATTGTTCTTATTGTTTTCTATAACTTTCAGATTCATCTTTTCCTCTTCTTTCACGCCACTTGAGCACTCCTATGAGTACTTTCTCTCATGCACTTATAGGAGCAACCTAAAAGTATTGATTGTACATAGATGCATTTTGTTTGATAAAAGAAATATAAAGAATTGAATTGATCTTCATAATACAGTGTCCAATAGATTTTGTTCTCTCTTACATTTCAATTGTGGTTGATGTAAGTATCTAAGTATGATTTCTGTGAACCTCGGCTCCTGTTAAAGATTCACGAGATGTGTTGTTTTCAGCGGTCAGTTGTCAAAAGCATGTTGTTTACAATACAATAATACATTAAGGGGGCTTAGGCTCAGCCACTTTCTTATGTTTAATATCCCTATTGTCCATCTCAGTTAGATGATCCTTATTTGTTTGCCTCCCTCCCCTCTATTTGTGTTTGTCCTGCTCCTGAATCACCACTGCTTTTGCATCCTCTTAATTGGATGGTTTTAATCCTTCCACTGCTGAAATAAGGGATCTATTTATTCATTCATTTTTAGCACTCCGTGGTAGTAACTGTTCACCCTCCGTCCATTCACCACCCTATCCACCCACCTGCTTGTCTATTGTCCCTAGCCCCTCTCAAACCCCTCTTCATATTTGTTTTTTTGTTAGTTTTTCCCCCGATAATTGTGTGGGTGTCTGGGTGCTGGAAATTACTACAGGGCTGCTCCTCCATTTCGCCACACCCCTCACATTATGTCATATGCTTTCTTTTTTTTAATTATTTCAGCAAGGACCGGCAGCTGCACATTACTGCCGGGCTATTCGCTGCTTCTGTTTTGTTTTCAAGAGCTGACAATTTGGTACTTGTTTGCTAGGAAGAGTGCATTGGGCTAAATTTTGAAAGGCATCTTGCATCTGCTACTGAATCTTTCAAGCTTGACACCTTCTGTGCATGCTTTATGTCAGGGTTCTACAACCTTTTCTGTAGTGAGAGCTACTTCTGATTGGTAAAACTCATTGTGGGCCACTGAAGGTTAACCGACTTGCACATTGTTACCAGACAACCCCATGCCAAGCTTCATTGACTTCAAGGGTGATGTCCTTAGAGCCAGATACTATGGTTTAAATAAAATACTTTGACTGCCAGCTCTATGCCAGGGCTGCCATGCGTGTAAATGAGAACATGGTTTTTGGCGATGTGTGCATATGAAAGGGATATATGTGTATGGGTGACTAAGTGTTGTATCTACTTGTGATACAGGGCACACCTATCACCATATGAGGCACTATTACATGTATAGTACAAACATACAGCCATTTTTTAAATGGGAGAAATTTAAAGAGCCGAAAAATCTTCTGCAACTATGTTCATAATATGGTACATTTTTCTTCACTTTACATGTCTCCCATTTTTTAAAAAAACTGCCTGCATTTTTCAGTTATGCATATGGCACAGTGTGTACTGGCCACTGAGAGGAAGAGGCCTGCTGTTTGTAAATGCAACACTTTGAAATTGGATAAAATTAAAATAAAGAGTTAACTTAATCATTAAGGTATTTTTTCTTTTTAATTTTCTCCCATTTAAAAGCATAAAGAAACCTAATTTTGTTCTCACAGTCCAATATTGAGATGCCGAGGACTTTTATTTAAATACCTCAGGGCTTCAGTTCTTCACCTCTGTGACCCCGCCCTAGCCTGTGTCAAAGATTTGACTGAGTAGGGCTCATTATCAGGCCCTGCTATCTGTGACCACATGATAATGATGTAAAATAAACACAGTCTTCCCTTAAATGTTAAAGGAAAATGTGAACATGTGCTTATTAAAACATTAACTCAAGGATGTGAGCTACTCTGAAGGTGTTTGGAAGCTACTGGTAGCTCGTGATTGACTGGTTTGAGATACCTGCTTTATGGTATCAAACACAATTTGTTATTTTGGCTAGTGGTTTGTGACTCTAGTAAAATAGTTTGCTAATAGAATTTTCTAACAATCATGTCTGAATACAACATAGAGTGCAGGGGGCAAGAAGCACATGGGTGAGAGAGAGCAACGCGGTGCTTGGGGAGAAAGAAGACAGCTGGAAAATAAAGTGTTCTCATAGAGAGCTTATGCAACAAGAAAAAAAGAGTTCCCTAATAGTAAAAAACGGAAGGACACAAGTTAAGAGGGAAAGTTAAGAGGGAATGCTCCAGGGTACGGAGGGGCAAATACAATAGGTACAAAGCAAGCCGTTGAATAAATGCAAGCGTATGAGCGTGACAATAAAGCATTACGATGTCTGGTAGGCGCAATCTAAAAACAACTTCCCATATCCCACAACATTCTTTATAGATGCCAACAAAATATTTGGAATTGGTGGCATCAAAGCAAATTTTGCGATTCCCTAAATGCAATGTAAGAAGCATAAAAAAAATGCAAATTGGCCTTAAGGAATCGCAAATTACCACCAACTTCACGTTGGTGGTAATTTGCGATTTCCTTGAAAAATTCACTTTTTTGCATTTTTCAAAGTGCAATGTGAAGCACATACATGCCCTTAGGGTATGTATGTGCGCCACATGTGCACTCATGCTTATTTCAGGGATGAAACAGGGTGTCCTTTGGACACCCCTGCACATTTGAAATTGCATTCTCAATTTGCGATTCGCTAATTGCTAATCGCAAATTGAGAATGTCTTCTCATTCATTCCTATGGGCCTTTAGGCCCATAGGAATGAATGGGGAGGTATTCCTTAATTGCGAATCACAATTTGCGATTCGCAATTAAGGAATATGTAGGATTCGCAAAATTTATTGCAAATCCTACATACATAGCATTTTGCGATTCTCAAATAAAGATCAGCAAAAAATCGCTATTTGAGAATCGCAAAATGACTTCTTGATACACATGGCCCTTAGTCACTGATACCTTTTTCCATCCTCTCATCCATTTAAGTAGAAGCTCCACCAGCCTATCTGTTACTTCATCTAATTCCTTTCTATCGCTGGCTTTACACTTACTCCTTCTGCATCTACATCCTTTGGTCTCCCCTCTTCATCATCGCCTTTCACTCTCTTTCTCACACTCACACTCGCACACGAACCATACATCTTTTTTTCCTGTCAATGTTTCGCTGTCAATATCGACACCCCTTAAGTTATATTACCATATGGCACATAGGTGACCTCTGATCTGTGCGTTCTGCAGAGAGGCCAAATGTCAGATGAGCACGAGCCGGAGCACCTTTTTGAGAGAGTGAGAGGCACTGTGGGACTGTGAGAAATTCAGCATGGTTGCAGGTTCAATTTCTGAGCTGTCAGTCTAGCCCTCACATAAGCTGTCATCCCCACCATGAACTCACCCTCACACCTAGCGGCAACTCAACTTGCAGTGTGCTGGTCAAGACTCATAAAGTGCCTGAAAAGGGAATTTACTGCAACACATCTGGGAACATGAAATACCCCCAGGAAACAGGGTCTGGTGTACCATGCAACCTGAAGGTAAACGTGTGAAACGTAACAAGGTCTGCCGCACATAGTGTTCTTGCACATACGGTTGATACGAAGATGGCTGTTATTACTTGTGAACATTTTTTTATCTGACCTGTGTAATGCAACCTGATACTACTTCAAAACGTACCAAGTTCGCACTTAATGAAACTGCAAAAAAATAAATAAATAGGGACATGAATACAGGGACAGGTAGGGACTCATGACTGTTTTTAATTGGCAGCACCCCACCAGTGGGGTTGGTTAGTCATTGCACCAATGTGGGATGCTTGAACCCCAAGAGGCCAGTTTAATGCAAAATGTGCTTTGATCAGTCACCCCGAAATGGCTAATTATCTTTATGCTGATGACGGCCCCCATCCGTCATGCACCACATTGGGCGTGTAATGATGACGGCTGGGGGCCGGATGTATGTCGTTACAACGCATGCTGTTACAACGCATGCCATTACGACGCAACTTTTACAACGCAAGTCGTTACAACGACTTGCGTTAGGGGGCGCTGGATAGTGAATAGTTTAATTTACTATTCCAACTCCAGTCCCCGTGGATAGTAGGGAAGGTGTTGGATAGTAAATTAACCTATTCCCTATCCAGGAGCGCCCTCCAGCGCAAGTCGTTGTAATGACTTGCGTTGTAAAAGTTGCGTCGTGATGGTAGTGCGGAGTAACAGTTGCGTTATAAAGGATGTTTCCCCTGGGGGCGGTCATATCCCGCCCACTCTTTAAAACGGCTGCACAGCACGAAAATTCGCCGCGCAAGCAAGGGGTTAATAGATCCCCCCATCCCCGAGGGCACAAGGCTCACAGAAGTTACTTTACTCCTTGACCCCCACCACGTCATCCTCCCTCTCTGACCTCATTCTACTGCAGCTTCAGGTATTCCTAGAAGCCACACAGGCCCAAGACCACATTGGGATCTGAGGAGGAGGGCTCAAAGCGTGTATCAGCCCATTGATATTCTGTACATGAGAATGGAGATGTCAGGCTGTGTGAAACACACCTTTTTAAGGCTGCAGTACACATGGTTTATGGGTATGACGCTATTCTGGCCGGTGGGCTTATAGGAGGAGGCCAGATGGAAAAATGTGGCCGACAGCTGGGCTTCAGCTACATGCCCATCACACAGTGTCCGGCTTCCCACCCTCCCTGTGTGATCCATGCAGGGAAGGTATGCGTTTGCACTGAAGGTGGGTTGGATGGTAGTAGAGGTAACCTGTCTGAAAGTATTGTGTCCACCCTTGTGGTTGAGAGTTCTCTGTTGCAGACTTCTTGTCTCACCTGGAGACCAATTTGTAAACTTTGGGCGTCCCCTAGTGTTGCTAAACTAAAGTTAATCTCACATAACTTAATTCACTAACCACATCTGTAGATTTTTGCATATCAATAAGTATATATGCTAACAAAAGGGAGAGTAAGGGATCGTGTTCACAATGAGTGAACAGAGCGTACTCTCGTTCCCCTATGGACTAATTAGATAAACAAACAGGGAAGTACCGTCATTGGGAAGTCAGAAGAGATTCCTAATGTGGTAGTGAGCTGCCAAAAGGAGAAAATGTATCCTTTTGTTAAAAACCCCTCACTCACCAACCTAGTGGTGACATGCTTCATCATCGGGGTCCACCCTGGTGGCCTAGCGTCACCAGGGTGTGCTACAACACCTGAATTACAGTGGAGCAGGTTGTGCGTGTAAGTGCAGAAAAGTGTGTTAAAAATTGTCCTGGTTTAACTTAGTGGGAGAATAAATTTTATTTACAAGTAACTGGACAATATTAAAAAATGTGAGGCGAGATACTATGAGGGTATATTAAGGCCAAAAGTATCTCTTATGTGTATACTGGTTTACATGTTTCAACCGTGAGAGGGATATACCAGGTTTTCATCAGGACCGCTATAACAGGGAGCTGGACGGTATGTGCCCCCTAAAAGGCACACCCAATCCTAGTTCACTGTGACCAAGTTAGCAAAAATCGCTAAATGGTGTGACGACTCTAACCGCGTTGGGTGAGCCAGTAAAAAAACCTGTTGGAGGAAAAGGAGAGACATACATAAATCAGACGTGAACTTATTTTACATGCCTGTTACATTGTGCAGTGTCGTGTCTTTTGTATCTTCGTGCTCACTGCCACTCGTATTAGGAAAGTATAGTGAGTGTCATGGTGAAATTATCACGTTGTGACTGGGCCCATGGTGGGCTTGTTATCGAACTATTACACGCATACTTATCAATTGGTATCACATTCTCGTCTTTCCATTATTGTGGTCGCGAGAAAAGGGGGGTAAAAGTGCACTTTTACCCCCCTTTTCTCGCGACCACAATAATGGAAAGACGAGAATGTGATACCACATCACCTTAGAGATACGAACAGTACGCAAGACTGTATAAATGTAACAAAGGATAGCGATTATGCCCCCAATAAGCACGCACCAATTGATAAGTATGCGGTTGAAACATGTAGACCAGTATACACATAAGAGATACTTTTGGCCTTAATATACCCTCATAGTATCTCGCCTCACATTTTTTAATATTGTCCAGTTACTTGTAAATAAAATTTATTCTCCCACTAAGTTAAACCGGGACAATTTTTAACACACTTTTCTGCACTTACACGCACAACCTGCTCCACTGTAATTCAGGTGTTGTAGCACACCCTGGTGACGCTAGGCCACCAGGGTGGACCCCGATGATGAAGCATGTCACCACTAGGTTGGTGAGTGAGGGGTTTTTAACAAAAGGACAAATGTTCTCCTTTTGGCAGCTCACTACCACATTAGGAATCTCTTCTGACTTCCCAATGACGGTACTTCCCTCTTTGTTTATCTAATATATCGATAAGTATGCCAGGTGTTCATGAGAATGTCATTATGGGACTATAATGGGAGGTAGCGTAGCAAGTGTGGCGATAATAACCCCAACATTTGAACTTATTTACAAATTGGAGTTAAGAGTCTAAATGAGTGTGGGGCTAAGGCTTATGCAGTTCTCTCTATTTTTCAGTGTGTGCACAGAAAGGGACTTTCGTGTACAGTAAAAAAAAAAGTGCTGCCAATCCTCTAATGATAATTATAATAATGAATTTTCTAAAGCGCATTTCTACCTCAAATGAGGTGTCTCAGCGCTACGTACAGGTATCCACACACCAATAAGCAGCAATTAAACTCCCCTAGATTCAACACTGAGGAACCAAGTTTTTTAGTTTCTTCCTGAAAGCACACTCCGACTGAACATGATGATCCGCCAGTGGTAAAGCATTCCACAACCTAAGCGCCAGGTAGCACTTCCACCTGAGAGCTCTCTTTACTTTGGGAACAGACACCCATATCACCCCTGTGGATCTTGTTTCTTGTTGGTACAGAGGGTCTAACCAGAGATTGAAGATACTGTGGTCCTTTGCTAGCAAACTTCTTGTGACATCAACACAAGGTTTAAATGAAGTCCTCTGCCCCACGTGCAGCCAGTGCAGCTCATTGAGTGCGGCCTCCAGCTACGCATTCTTTGGTAGGGTCAGTAAGAGACGCGTAGCAGCGTTCGGCAATCTTTCGAATCTCTTGATCCGGCTCTGTGTGACTCCAAGATACACCACAGTGCAGTAATCCTACAGGTACAACATCTTTGATGCAGGGGAGGTTGCAACCCTGAGTTAATTCGGGCCAGGTGTACAAACATTAGGAATACGATTTTCGAATTGCGAATCTCTCCATATCACAATTAGTAAATTGGTATTCCTAATGTATAAAACTCGTTGAGTATATTTAAGGATTCCTTGTGGGTCCCAAATCGACCTACCTCATGAATACTAATGTAGGTCACAGTTGTGACCCATTAGGAAATTCAGCCAATACATGGATTTTTGGTCAGCAGACCACCAAATAAAGCAATCTTTTTTTTAAAATGTCATCCGATTTTCCTTTAAGGAAAACGGGATGCGTTTAAGAAGAAAAAAATGAAGTTTCATTTTTTAAAAGCAGGCAGTGGTACACAGGACCACTGCTTGCTCTTAAAAATATTATTATTTACATTCTCAAACCTTCCCCATTGCAAATGGGTTGCCACCTTTTTTAAACTAGTGGTAAAGTATTACAGTTTTGCAACTGGAATTCGGTTGCAAAACAGCAATACATACCATACCGATTCGGTATTTGGAAGGGATGCTCTAAAGACGCCCCTTCTAAATATCCATCACAAATGCAAAATGGGAATTGATAACAAGTTACTGAATCGCATTTTGCATTTTTTACATCTGCAAAAGCATTTTTCTGGTCGTAAATGGCCCGATTCTGAGAACTGGGCCGGTTGCAACCAGAAAAAGGATTTGTACATCTGGCCCCAAGGGACAGATATGTGTATGTTTCGCTTAGCGATTTCCCAATTAGCGATTCTTCTGAAACACTATTAGGAAATCATTGATGGAAGTGTATGAACGTACGCTTTCCACAATTAGCTTTTTGGTAAAAGTCGCATTCACTGTTTTCTAATAGGGAATCGCAAAATCTACAAATCGGTATTAGGAAATCACTAATAGGCAAAGTTGCTTTTTGGGAACAGAATTGTTGGAAAGTGGGTTATTGGTAGGGGTAAGTATGCACCTACCACTAGTAAAAAGGCTACCAACACAGTGTGTGGTCCAGTAAAAGTCTCAGCAAATTAGGCCCTCGCTCAACCCTTGGTAGCTGACAACAAGTAGTCAGGCCTAACTTAAGAGACAGGAGTGGAAAGCATTTAAAACACCAAATAACTAAGACACAATACACAATAAAAATAGGAAATATTTTTATGAACAAATAGACACCAAAATGAAAAATTTCCAATGTATGGAACCGGTGTTATGAGTTTGTAAAGATTAACCACTTTATAGAGCTTAAAAGCATATAGCGCCACTCTGGAACATCTGGTCCCACTTGACTGGGACAAAGTCAAAGCTTGAGGCTGACCAGGATGGAGTCCTGATTGGATACACTTAGTAGAAGGCCCTAGTGAAAATCTTTCTTCCAGCGTCGAGCAACCCTTCACAGCAGGCTGGATTCGGAGAGGATTCGCTGGTTTGGCTTTTTGTGAGGCCACAGTCAAATCCTGAAAGTCTGGAGCTTTCAGTGGGACGAACCTAAAATCCAGGCCGGGTCGCGGTTGAAGGTAGTTGGCTTGACTCTCGACGTCTGGTCGGTCACCTCATGGAGCTTTTTCATAAAAGTTCTCCAAAGTTCTCCAAACTTCAATAGGTACTTCCTGAAGGTCTTCTTGTAGGTCCAAAGTGCACAAATCAAGAGGTCTGGAAACTCCTAAATGGTCTCTGGGATGTCTGGACTACAATTCCCACATGCACCTGGCCAAATCCTTAAAAGTCCACTGGATACACTGCAGGAAGGGGACTCTTGGTGGAGATGATGCAGGTGGGCTCTGTGAAGCTTTAGCTTGCCGGGAGTCCACTCCTTAATCCTTCTTGAAGCAAGGTACAGGGCTGTAGTCCCAGATTGTGTAGCAGGCACAGTAAGTCATAGTGCAGGTTTCTGGGCACAAATGCAAATTCCATCAGGGCTGTCCTTCTTCTTCTTTAGTTTCAAGCAGGAGATCAGAGAGAATTTGTAGCTCTAAAACATTTATTCAGTGTTTAGGGGCATCAGGCGGGGGGACCTTTGTCCAGTGAGATGCTGGGTGCCGCCCAAAAGCATGACAGCTTCCTCCAAAGTGTTGCATCTTCTTGGCCCACAAAGCACGCACTTCTAAAATCCAACATGGATGATTTCTCTCCAGAGGAGTAAGAGCTAGCTAAACTAATCCAAAGGGAGGCTCATTGCCATTAGCTCTCCTCGCCCTGACCTCTGCAAATTCCTGTCCTAAACCTGCCATCTGGCTAAGGCCCAGGATGTGGGGCGCCTGGCATTCCTTACTGATCTGCTCTCTCTTTGAGCATAGTTTGATTTACCCAGCTCCCTCTGCAGGACCCATCATCCTCAGCTCTCAGAGCTCTCTCCATCAGATAACCTCTGCTCCTGCCAGGACACTTATCACCTAATCAAAGCAGCCAGGCTAAGCCTGTTACGGCTGACGAATCAGTAAAAACCCCTAGAAGGCCGGATTGTGGTTTACAGAAGAGAAAGTTTTACAACTTCTCTTCTGTTCTAGTTATGATAAATTCCACAGTGGCAAGTTGTTTCTTTATCAATACCAATCTTTTAAGCCCTTGAATGATATTTACTCATTTCCTAGCAACAGTTATACCTAAATAAAATGTTGCAATGCCAGCCTATGGGGCTAAGCATCTACAATGGGGAAAAATAAAATGGACAGTTTTTTTCCTCACCTGGGCATGCAAAACATATTTTATAAATCCCCTGATTATATTTACAGCCCCCCCACCAAATGGACACCTCGGGGAGACCTTGGGGTGCCTAATATGTAACAATAAGGTAGATTATCAATTTAAATTGTCCATACCATCAAAGTCAAGTTTGCACAAAATGTACTTTTAAAGACAGTCTACAAAGCCAGGCTGCCTTTAAAATGACAACAGGCACTCAGCAGTACGAACATGCAAGTGCAGGAAATCTGCTCAGCCTCTAAACTTCCATGCCCTATTATATACTAGGGGCATATAGGTAGTTTGAACCCCCGTAGCCCTAATATATACTAGAGACTTACATGGTCTGTCAATACCAATTGTAAGAATTTACCTTTAAAGACAGGCTGCAAGGCAGGACTGCTTTTAAAAGGACAGCAGGCACATAGCAGCACTCACATGCAAGTGATGGAAATCTGCTGGACTCTAAACCTCTATGCCCCATTAAATACTAAGGACTTATTGGTAGATTGCAACCCCCTCGCGCTATTATCTACTAGGGATTTATAGGGTCTGTCATTGCCAATTGTAAGCGTACCCTATAACATGTACCTTTTTAAACATAGCACTGGACCTGAGCCTGGTTGGCAGAGCCTAGTGTACAGCCAGAGTCAGTTACCACCAGTATCATTCAGCAAAAAAACGGGGGTGAACAGGGCAAAATGATGACTTTCTAGCAATAATGATGGCATCACTATGAGGAAGTGTTCAAATGCATTCCCCTCCTAGTGTTCTACAACACAGAGGAAGTGAGTGCTGTTGCAGGTGTACATCTGTGGCCCCTTGTATAAATTATTGGCTGCAAAGAATTACCCATATGTTCAGGGAAGAGGCAGACCAAGACCTTGAAGCTAGAAAGCGCAAGCTTACGTTCTCAGAGAAGGAGCTGGAGCTCCTCACCGAGGAGTGTGTTGGCCATAATGAGGAGCTGTTTGTGTATGGCTTAGTGGCTACAGCGATCGACCTCGAAGCTGGAGAACTAAGTTTGAGTCTCGGCAGGGACGCTCAACATCCTGTGATTCTGCCTAACAAAATGAATGTGCCTGTCTGTAACCTTTGGGTTGAGTTTGTGCTATATAAAACTCCAAAAGAAATAAAGAGCTCCCTTTACTGTGACAGAAACACTAAAAAATATAAAACCTCGAATTACATCCTGGAGAAAATCAATTCACTTGGAGTGACGCAACGTGCTTCCTCAGAAATCAGGAAAAGATGGTACGACTTAAGATCGCATATGAAACAGAACTTAGCAAGTCACTTGGCAGAGGCACGTGGGACAGGCAGAGGATCAGCCCAGCAGCCAATACCCACACCCAGGTAAACCATGATTGAGGTAGCAATTCAGCCGAAGGGTGCTGTTGAGGTGTCCAACATAGATACCTCCAATCTGTAATCTACATTGGAAGGTAAGATTTCATTTGTTTTTCATTATATCATGATAGTATAAGAAATACAGTAATTTCATCAGTGCATGTCAGAAAGTCACTCCATTTTAATCGTTGTTTCAACTTTTAAATGCATTATCGGAGTTATAGTAACAATAATCATCAATTTATCATATGTAGAGAAACACATGTAAAATCGTTTGCTCCCAAAGAAATTGTCACTATGTGTAGCCGGTGATGAGAGAAGGGAACTTAGAGTTACCTACAATCTCCACTTCTCATCTAAACTACAACCATATATTTTTTATCAGATGTATCACAACAGATAGAGAGTAACAAAGAGCAAGATGGCACTGATAAAAGTCCTTGTGAAATTGAAGAATCCTCAAACATACCTGTCGCACAGACAGAGCAAGTAACAAGCACTAGAAGAGCTACAGTTTCACCACTCCCTGTTTTCCCAGATATAGGAGATAAACCAACCCCAGGCAGGGAAAGCACTACTGCACCTTTGAGAGACAGACATATGCGTTGCAGGTCTTTGTAGAAGCATCGTCATGCCACATCCTCTCGTAATGCTGGTCTCCTTGCTGCGGAAAATGCTACTGAGACATCTTAATTGTTTGGAGGGTTAGAGGCTTTTATGCTCACTGTGCAGTGGCTGGAAACCAAAAAGATTAAAAATGTAAATCGGCAACTTATGTCCATCAATCGCACAATGTCACAATTGCTCGATAGGCAAGAGAGTCTTAGGAAAACATTAAGGATGGTCAGATCATGATGAGTAACAACTTTGCAAGACTGACTGGTTCAATGGATAGACTTGTTACAACATTGCAACAGGACCACTCAACACATTGGCTTAGGCATCACCAGCACATGGTGAGGTTTGATACATTAAGCCGATCCATCAAACGCCTGATACCGGCGACTAGTAGTTTATTTAGGCGTGCTGTCTAAATTCAAACTCAGATGGGTCACTGCTGTAGTGATGTAGTCCGTGGCTTAGTACAGATTACATCTGCCTCGGAATACATTCAAACTAGTGTAATATCAGGGCCTGCAGAAGTAGGGTTAGGGGGTAGAGAAGTGCATCAAGCTTAAGCAGCCTCTCTGTGCTTGATGTCTCAAACCCTAGGCGCACACAGCCGCATACATCTACCTTCAACGAGGATGGACCATGAATTCTTCTCTACCCTAGCTCTTTCTCAGGCTGGTTTCAAATGGTTGCTAGGTCCCGGGCCTTCATAACTCACTACTGGATGCTTGAAAGGCCAGCATTAGAGGATCCCTCAGTCACTTCCAAGCACACCCCATTCACTTCCATTGTATTTTGATAGGACCATCTTAACAGCATTATAGGTCCCCGGGCAAAGCAGTTCACTGGGCCCTGCCTACACAATCACTCAGGAATACAAATGTTTAACAGAGAATGAGTGTTAAATTCTGGTCTGCATGTGGCCCCTATGCTCGTGGGGCCAGCCGGCAGCTGTCCAGCGTGCTAATAGCTTAAGATGGCACTGTGTTTTGAGTCACTGTAGCTTTCCCTGGAAAAACGGTGTTGGATCTAGCCCTGATCTCTTGACTGGGTGAGAGTATTCTGCTTAATTCAGAGACTCTGTCCATCACCACCCCTTGTTGTAAATATTTCCCTGGATCCAGCATGATGCTCATAACAAGCTACCAAGGATACTCTAGGGTTTCCTCAATGAAACTGGTTTACTTACTGGGAACTATATTGATTTATGTTGTGGGATTTTAGGCACATATGGTATCACAACTCCAGTTTTGCTCCCATAGTATAACAATCCTCCCTAAATTGAGCTGAACACATTTAAAGCCTTGATCAATATTTGTTCTTTCCTTTTTCTGTTCCCTCTAAAGTGGTTGGAAATAACACTTCAATTACACAGATGCTATGTTGATGCATAACTGTTTATTTTGTTCCATAATTGCCATAATTAGGTGTTATGGCCATGATAATGAGCTGCAAGGTTGAAGGCCCAGTGGTTTGTAATGGATATCCTCACCATAAAATAACTTTTTGGACCATAATATGTTATACATTGTGGGTCCGATTCACAAAGGTAAAGTTAAAACAAAAGTCTGAGGGGCATATTTATAAGATTGATGGCGCAGTGCAGCAACTTACCTTACTGCGCTGCCCGGTGCCCTGGGACAGGACAGGAATGCACTGTATTTATCTAATATGGTACATTCGTGTCCTTTCCTTCTGCACTTGAGCTCTTTTAGCAGCCTAGCACTAACACAGGCAACCTTGCGCAAGGTACCTTCGCGTGCTTCAGAAATATGACTTGGACCTTTGAGTCATGTATGTACCACTACGCATGATGCAAGCATGATGCAATGCCCTCATGAATATGTTCGTAAGTTTAGACCTGAAGTCTAACTTTAGACCTAAATTCTAAGTTTAGACATGAATTCTAACTTTACACCAGAAGTCTAATTTTACACCTGAAGTCCCACTCGGGTTGAGAAATGCAAAAAGAACAATTGATCTACGGAATGCTAAACAATGTCAAACACTCACCCCCAATCAGAGATCTGGGCCTAAATAATTTTTTTTCTTTTTGCTCATCATGCCATTCCAGTTTGGACCCATTCATATGCAAATCATTTTTGACACTGCTCCCTATGGGAACAGTCTAGCCCAAACTGCCAGGCCAGGTCCTCTCTGGACCGGAAAAAAGTATCATAGGATAGGTTTTAGGGTATCACTCCTAATCAACCAGGATAGCCTGAATCCAGTGGCATATCGAGCACGGAACCCACGTTTGGGCATACCCATCTCACTAGGTTGCTTGAGTTCCGTTCAGGAAGGACCTGGCCTTGCAGTTCGAGCTAGCCTGTTCCCATGATGAGCAGGGGCAAGACTTTTTTGCCTATGGCTGGATCCAAACTGAGGTGGCATGGTGGGCAAAAAACAATGAATTGGGATGAGGCCAGAGCGATTGCCATTGGCTGAGATTAATTCAAGAATTCCATCCTTCACCTTGTTGTTTTGTTAGTTTGCCACCCTAAGTACACTGAGTATAACCAGTCATGGGTCCTGGGATTACTGAACCACTGGGTCCTAGCTGTACATGACTGAAGAGTTCTAACTAGTTTGAAACTAGTCCTAGGGTGCTTGTGTTTCGGTTCAGAGAGGGCCTGGCGTTGCAGTTCATGTTGGACTGTTCCCATGAGGAGCAGGGACAAGACTGATTTGCATATGGCTGGGTCCGAACTGAGGTGGCATGTTAGGCAAAAAAACCTATGGATTAGGATGTGGCCTTAGTAATTGCCAATGAGTTGAGTTTGTGTGTGTTTTATTGCAATTGTGTCAGAGGGAGAATGAAATGATTAATCAGTGGGTTGATAAATGGATGCATGGGTGCAAAGATGAGCATTTATGATGGCTTATTGAGTGCCTATACCAATCTGTGACACAAAAGGTACTGCTCATAGTCCAAAGCATCCAATAAAAAAAGTAAATATAACACTACAATTTGTAACGAAAGTATATATACAACATCTTTTGACTGATACAGTTCAGAAAAAGGTTACACTTCAGAAAAAGCTAGTAAAACACTATAAATGTTATCTTAATTGAAAGAATTTAAGACTAGTTATGAATTTAGAGTTTAAATTAGAATTCCATATATAGGTCAACAATATTGCAAATTGCTATCCTGCAATGAGACATTGTGGCTCATGAAGATATTTTTCTACAGGGTGCTTATCAAGACCATATTTTAAAATCCTATAAGTGGACCATGTATGTACCTACTGGGCAGTCAACAGTCAACTTACAATATGCAAGTTAGTAGTATCTCCCACCTTGCTTTTCACCCTACTCTCCAAGAGAACATAGCTATAACCAGGGGTTTGAAAAGATAAAACTACACCCATGGGCAGAGCAAATATCCCACTTTATTCACATCGGCGAAGCTTGGTCAGTGAGAATGTAGGAGGTGGGTGGGAATGAGCTTCAGATTTCCCAACAATCACATTGGCATATAATGTTAAAATACATTATAGGACAAGCAGGGGGCGTGAGAGGGGCCTAGGTTGCAGTGGAAAGGGAAGGGAGCGGAGTGCGGGGTGGTAGGAGTACTAAGCGAAGGAAAACACAATATTTTTTAGAAAGAAAAAAAAAATGTTGAGGACTTTCAAGACGGAGAGGGAGATAGTTTATGTGCATTTTTGTCTGTGTGTATGTAATAATTCCGTGTGAAATCCGACAGACACCTCACCATACCCAACAGAAACCACTTGTAACCAACTGTGTATAAAGTAATACATTTATTAGGGGGGTATAACACTCCAAACACCCCCGGAAGCTCCACCCATGTTTATTCACATCAATATATCATCAATAAATTGTTACTTCTGTGGAGTGCATTAAGAATGCTGCAGGACATTAATGGATAATACCCTGATACCTTTGTAACATGACGACCGTCAGAAGGTGCTTAAATATTACTAGAGTAAGTTCTTCACCCTAAATACGAAAGGTCAACCACTAACAAAGTAACACGTGTCTCTGCATGTATGTACTACCCCCTGGGGAGGAGACCTGGCACTCTAAGCGAGAGGGCGCATGATAGTGGAGAGTGGAATAACGAGAAAGCCACTACAACAATGTTTTATATGTTTTCTTTACCTTTTCTGAATATTCAAACCCTAAACTTGACCGTGTATTCAGATAGAGAGGGTTTCAGACAAGGTCATTGTTTCAAATTGAGAATAATTATACAACCACGGGTTTTCAAGGCTTTATACAATTTGGTAACAGATCATGGCCTGGTAGATACCTGGAGTAATTTGAAATCTGTATCACCCGGTTATACTTATTATTCGTTTCCACATAAAAAAATGGCTCGATTAGATTATTTTTTTTCTCCCTTATTGATATTAGCTGAAGCGTATATTGAATTATTTCCCAAAGTAACATCTGATCATGCACCTATTGTGCTAAGCATACCGGATTCTTCAACTGATTTTGTTACAAGATTTTTTTCTTTTGACAGGAAATTATGTTTAGATGTAGAGTTTAAGACGACTATGGCAAACTGGATAACGGAATTCATCAATTTTAATGTAGATACTGCTAGTATTTATATAGTGTGGGAAACACTTAAAGCGTGTTTCAGAGGGGAGGTGATGAGCTATGGTAATTTTCGGCTGAAGAAACTAAGGGGAGAAATGCAAGATTTATATAGGTTATTAAGAACTTCTGAGGAGAATTTACTTATGGAAATTCAAAAAAGCACCTCTCAACGGAATATAGCAGATGCGGAGGATAAAGTCGCTAGATGTCAAGCTAAGATAACGGGGGTGTGGAGCAATGAAAAGTATTTGGTACACAAACGACACGTGCACGAATACGGTGAGGCAATTGGGAGATCATTGGCCTTACGGTTAAAGATGCAGTCAACTTCTAGGTCTATATCTAATATGCAGGATCAACATGGTAACTTACAACAGGATCCAGATAAAATCCTTGATATACTCCAGCAGTACTATGTGGAATTGTATACGCAACAAAAAGTTGACAGAACAAGCGCACGATTTGATTTAGGGGAGTGTGTGCAGTTGAATGATAACGATAGGGAATGGCTGGATAGTCCATTTACTATGGAAGAATTGGATCTTGCGGTAAAAAGTTTGGCGAATGGTAAAGCAGCCGGACCAGACTATATCCCCGGGGAGGTTTATAAATTATTTTATGAACAATTAAAATATATTATGTTGGATACTTTTAGAGCTGCACAGAAGGGTAAATCACCAAAGTCATGGAATGATGTCTTGATCGTTGTGTTCAGTAAAAAGGGCAAGCCTCCAGAACTTCCGGGATCATATCGTCCTATTTCTTTACTTAACTGCGATAGTAAGTTATACTCAAAATGATTAGCTAATCGAATTTCAAAAGTTATAACTCCGCTGGTCTCTTTAGATCAACACGGATTCATTCCTAAACGAGGTACCGTGACACATATAAATAAAGTTTTTACTCTGATGGATATTGCTCAGGCCGAAAAGCGCGCACTAGCTTTAATATTACTTGACGCTGAGAAAGCGTTTGACCACGTTGAATGGCATTATTTATGGGAGGTTATGAGAAAATCAGGCTTTGGTGATAATTTTATGACAGCAATCCAGGTGCTATATTCAGCTCCAAATGCGAGAATCGCCGCAATGGGGAGGAAATCTGCAGTGATTAGTATTACAAGAGGTACAAGGCAGGGGTGTCCCTGCTCCCCATTATTATTCTCCTTATTTATTAATCCTTTATTAAATAGATTATCTAATAACCCTTTAATTAAGCCATTCATAGTGCAAAATACTCCACACACGGTATTCGCATATGCGGATGATGTGGCAGTTATGACTGTCAATCCAATTGAAGCATTAATAGAGATTAAACGGCTGGCTTTAGAATTCGGTTCAATATTAGGTTATAAATTAAACTCTGGGAAGACTCAAGTACTATGTACGGAGAATATGCGATTCAGTGATCCTAGAGTTGTATCCGAAGTAACATATCTTGGTATAATAATTAAAACTTCTATGAATGATATTGTGGAAGCCAACTGGACTAGTACATTCCAACACATTAAGCAGTCGTTAGAAAGGTGGGGACGACTGCAATTAACAATTATAGGAAGAGGGAATATTATTAAGATGAGTATCTTGTCAAAAGTTCTTTATATGTATAGAGCTATACCATTAGAGATTCCATTTCAATATATACAACAGCTACAGTCCACTTGCGCAAGATTCCTATGGTCTCCCGGGAAACCTCGGATGGCAATGAGACTGATGACTCTCCCGGTTGAGCGAGGTGGACGGGCTATTCCGGATTTTATGTTATATTTCTATGTTTGTTTTTTATAAAGAATGCGATTGCTACGGGGGAATCGGTGGAGGATATGGCAGAAGCACCTTCTATATAATATTTATTGCTGGGGATTCACGCCAAACGTAGTTTATTCAAAGAGCTAGAGGGGAATTACTATAAGAGAACACATTATAAGGTAGTGGAATCAGCTTTTACAGTATGGCGAAAGGTTGCTAGAATGATTAAGATTGGGAAAGTGTCATATTATACTCCATTCAATGCAGAGAAAACATTACCCTTTGTTTTTCAGGACAGGGTTGCTTTAGATTGGACACACCGCGGGATAGCGCAAATTGGGGATTTGTTTGAATTGAACGGGTCACTTGCTACTTACGAGAGATTGACTTTAAAATATCAATTGACCAAATCGTCCTTTTTCAAATATCTTCAATTAAGAGATGGGATTAGCCCCGTAGTAGAGGCGATTCACAGAGGTGAGAAAATTGGGCTTTTGTATAACATGCTAATGGAATATAGACCTGATGACTTGCAGAAGTTTAATTTGTATTGGCAGGGTCAGCTGGGGGAACTTTCCTTATTAATAGAAGATGCAATAATTATGTCTAAGGAAGCTTTCCTATCTGCTAATTTGAAGACTCAATTTTTTAAGACTATTTTTCGTTTATAATATACTCCAGAGCGTATGATGAAGTGGGGTTCACAATATGATGGGAAATGTTTCCGATGCAAATCTGACAATGCAGATAGTATTCATATATTTTTGGGATGCTTTAAACTACGCCAATTTTTTATCCACATGGAAAATTTTCTTTCTATGATTACACAATCTACTGTCAACATTTCTCCAGCTTTGATGCTTTTAGGTATAGGTGAAAATGTGAAACAGGGTACTGCTTTATTCAAATTTAGATACTTGCTATTTGTGGCAATGACTGCCGCTCGTCTTTTTATCGCTTCTGATTGGTTACAAGAAGAACCCCCTTCATTTGAATTTTGGCGCTCAAAGTTGTATAATCTTTTGGAATTGGAATGGAGTCTGTATGCTCTGAAGGGGGCTAGGAAACGGTAATTGGGAATATCAATCTGGGGTACAATTCAAGAACATTTGGAGATATGAAAAGCTAATTATTTAATTTAAAGAACAAAATATTGCTTAAATGTATATTTTATGATCTATGAGATATGTATATATTGTTTTTTTCTGTGCTGATGACTTGTCCCTACGGGGGAATAATAAAAAAAAAAGAGAATAATTATACAACTTGTATACCTTTATTTGTTCATGGCTAATATATTTCTTGTTTTTTTGTAGGTCGTGGAGAAACATGCAGAGCCTGAAATGACCCTGTTGACCTACCTTAGAAGAAAATGTATCCAAAGATGGGCTGCAGAATAGCCTTCATGTCTGGTTTTTGGCATGCTTTGAAACCTGGGGCTGGCCAGGATGTTGTTATCTATTTGTTTGCCAACTCTATTCTGCCTTATTATATTGGTGAGAAACACACGAAAGGTCAATAATTGCTTTTATCACATTAGGGGCATATTAGCAAGAACTTTGTTAAAATTATCGCTGTTTTAGCGGCAGGAAACTGCCGCTAAAGTGGCGATAAGGGGCTTGATAATATGCCCTTGTGAATTCTCATAGAAGCCCAGGTTCTGATGTGAAGGACATCTAACCTGGGCTTCTATTGGAATTCTATAACGCATATGAGCAAGCCCATTATCGTCGTTTTAGCGGCAGTTTCCTGCAGCTAAAATGGCGATAATTTTAACAAGGTTCTTGCTAATATGCCCCTAAGTTTTCAAGACACTGGCCCCGATTCACAAAGTCGCTAATGGCCATACACATAGGTTTACAGACGTAAATGGCTCCCAGGTGTGGCAGTACCTCATGTACCACACCAACATAGCCTGCACCGACTCCTATCTCTCAATGTCACTCGTGCACAGCCATGAAGGACACCACACTGCAGCTTCCACATGTACATTGGTCTGAAAACTGCATGTTGTAAAATGGTAATGTACAGAGACACCTACACTCCAGTTATATGGAGATTGTTGTGTACATTTTGAGTGCATTTTGGAATGCCAAAAAGTCAGAGCCCAAATCATTAACTTCATATATTCTTCCATGAAACTAAAATGTTGACATTTCCTTCAAAGTAAAACAAAATACTAATCAACAAATCTAAACTATTTAAATATTTCAAATGAAAAGCACGTGAAACCAGTCTATTCACTCGTCCCCCTTGAAGTGCAGACACATAGGGCCATATTATAAAGAACGGCGATAACATTATTGCCGCTTTAGCGGCAGGAAACTGCCGCTAAAGTAGCTATAAGGGGCTTGATAATATGCCCTTGTGAATTCCCATAGAAGCCCAGGTTCTGGTGTGAAGGACATCAAACTTGGGCTTCTATGGGAATTCACAAGGGCATATTATGAAGCTCCTTATCGTAGCTTTAGCAGCAGTTTCCTGATGCTAAAGAGGCGATAATGTTATAACCGTTCTTGATAATGTGGCCCATTAGTAGTAGCTGAGGCCACTTGGTAGGCCAAGGAGATACAGCTAGAGCGCGCATTTCCAAGTTCGACACGTCAGTGCCGCCACTCCGACCAACTGCCTCAATCTTCTGCCAGCCACGCGCATTGGTTTTAATTCTTCACATTTAATTTACTGTTATTTTAATTGCAACACTCTATATCACAGGGAAAAGGGGCCACAGTAAACAAAGGACATGGGACTTGAACATTTTTGACTTATGTTTAATTGTGGCATGGCTGAGTAATGCTCGATTACTTACCGGTAACTGCATTACTCTGATTAGGTACTTTGCCTGGATTCATTAAGTAGTGAGAGGAGGTCAGCCTCAGACACACCCACTATTTCATTCCAAACTTTTAAAAACTCCACTCTCCCAACCCATGTCCTGTTTTTTTGGGTCACTCAACTGCAAGTTCGCTGGGTGGGATGGCGTGTATAATTAATCCAAGTAAAGTAACTAATCGGAGTAATGCAATTACCAGTAAGTAATCAAGCATTATCTCCTCAAAGGTACTTTGCCATGATTAATTACATAATGAGACTTAGAAGGCCAGGACAAAAAGACCAGGACAACAAAAAGGTATTACGTTCAGATCAACATTTTAATAAAGTTCTCATCTATTCATGTCATACCAGAAAGAGCTTTAATGCCAAACACATTCTTAATCGCTGTCTCTTGGAGAACTCTGTAATGTCAGAGAAAAGTAGAAGGAATTTGCCATGTGGCTGCCCTACAAATTTTCAACTAAAGAGGCTCCCTGTGATTCCGCTTAGGGAGCAGCCATGCTTCGTGTTTAACTTCCATCAAAGCCTGCATGAGAGTCCTGACACTTTTTGTATGCTAAAGAAATAGTAGACCTGATCCATCTACTAAGTGTTTGGATCGAAGGTTTATGTCCCTTTTTCCCTGAAGAGAAAATAACTAATAAACTAGAAGAACCAAGGGTTCTGAATTCCTTTTCCTCTCCAGATACTCCAGTAGAGTTTTTTTACCATCAAAATGGTGGAGTACTGACTCCTCCTGTGTATGAGGATTAGACAGGCAAAATGATTTCCTGTTCTGTACGAAAAAACCTGTTAACCTTTGGACAAAAGATGGACTTAAATGTAGTACTCTCCTTAAAAATCCTCAGGAAAGAGAATCTATGAGAAAGAGAACCTGTCTCTTCTAAACATCTGGCAGATGTCTGGCAGATATAAGAGCCACCAGAAAAACAGTTCAAATGCTCAACAAATCCAGGGAAGTAGATTGTAAACAACCTACTGCTTAAATCAAAATCTTTTGTAGAATCTACTAGGGGTGAGTCGAAGGTTTTAATAGTTGCCCATTGAAGCTTGACGGTTGCCACTTTAAGACCAAGCTCAAACCCATCCTGTAAAAACTCCAATATCTGTAAAAGGGAAGGAGTACATGGGGAGATCTGGCATTCCTCACACCAACTACGAAAAAGATCTTAAATGGCGGTTATAAGTCTTCAAATTCGAGTTAGCCACTCTCTCAGACAGACCCTTTCTTAGCTCTGCCCTTTCAATTTCTAGCCGTCAGTCTCATTTTTCGCAAACTGCTGGCCTGAAAATTAAGATAGGCGAACAATGGCAGGTTCCACTCAGTGTGTCCATTTTCATCCTCACTATAAGAGAGTACCAGGGGATGCGAGGCCAGACTGGTCCAATCAAGATCACTTCCGTACAGCAGACCTACTTACCATTGAAAGAGTGTCCAAATCCTATGTATCTTCCTTTCTCCATCGTGAACAGTACATCGGTATTTGAGCATTCTGTCACTTGGCAAAAAGATCTGTAACTGGGTGGCCCCACAAGCTGCAAATCTGGAAAAAGATGTGGCGGTTGAGACACAATTCTGTGACAGGAGGGATGTTTCAACTGAACTTGTCTTCCACCACATTTATTTTGTCCTTGAAGTCGATAGCTGTTAGAGACGTGATGTTACTCTGAGCCCAAAGAAAGATGTGATCCATGATCAAAGAAAGTGAAGACACCTTTGTTCCCCCTTGCTTGTTGATGTAAACCTTCATTCTTATATTGTCCATCCGTATTACCACTGCTTTGCCCTGAAGTTCCAGAGCAAAGATCATTAACGCCAGGTACACTGCTTGCAATTGTTTCCAGTTAGGTGATTTTGCTTCTGTTCTAGAGACCATCTTCCCAGGGCCTGCTGGGTTTCCATCCAATATCCTCGTCCTGAAGGACTGGCATCTATCATTATGGGGATCTGTGGTGTCGCTGTCAATGGAGCCCCTTTTCAGAAAATTGACTTTGTGGAACCACTATGAAAGTTCTTTCTTCATAAAGGAAGTGATTGGGGTTGTATGGAGAAGATCCTGTGTTACTGCGGACCAATGCAACAAAATGTGTCTCATTAACCTGTTGAGATGAAATCTTGCCAATGGAAAAAGGAAAACAGCTGTTGCCATGTCTCCCTGGATTTGCAACCATTCTTCTGCTGTTGGGTTGGATTACGACATCAATGCAGTATTGTGTGTTTGAATCTTCTTCTTTTTGTCTGGGAGAGTGCTTAAGTCTCTGTTGTTATCACATTTTGCCCCTATGAAAATGTACTCCTGGGCTTGGACTAGGTGAAACTTCTCAACACTAATTAGAATTCCATATTCTTGTAATATTTCCAAAGCTTTTTTTGTGCGTTGTTCCATCATGTGAAACAATGGAACCACAATCAAGCAGTTATCGAGATATGAAAGAATAGTGATCCTTTGTTGGAGTAACAATGTCATAAGGGGAGATAGCTCTTTTGTAAACATTCATGGTGATGATTTGAGAACGAATGGAAGTACTTGCAATTGGCAATGGAGCTGGCTCCCTGCAAGCCTCAAATTCTGCTGATGCCTCAAATGAACCTCAAAATGAAGATATGCATCTTGCAAATGCAAATGCAAATGGTAGAGAACCCGGACTTACTTCACTCCTGCCTGTCGGCAATCCACACCTGGATGGACGAGTCAGCCCTGAAGTTGAACGGCTCAAAAACAGAGGTAATGCTGTTAGGGAGTAAAAATCCCCTGCTCCCTCTGTCCAGCTGGCCAAGTTGTATGGGATACTTGCCTACCCCGAAAGAGTTGATTAAGAGCCTAGGGGTGTGGATAGAGCAAGACCTGTCCTTTAGGACTCACGCCAAGAAAACCGCGGGAGTGTGCTTTGCTCTGTTACGGTCAGCGCGGAAAATCCTCCCCCTCTTGCCTGTAACATCAAGGAAGCTGCTGATCCAGGGGCTGATTATATCTAGGTTAGACTTTAGTAATTCCATCTTCCTGGGCGCCCCGGAATCCTCCCTAGACAAACTCCAACAGGTCCAGAATGCGGCGGCAAGGTTACTCATGGGCATTCCTAGATCACAGTCTGCCCGGCCCGCTCTGAAGGCACTGCACTGGTTGCCAGTGCGCGAACAAGTGAAATTCAAGGTACTCTGCACTGCCCACAAAATCCTCCTGGGTAAGGGCCCCCCAATATTGAGGAATCTAGTGGTCCCATATAAAGCCAGTAGAACACTGCGGTCAGATCAAAAACATCTTCTCTTAGTCCCTAGAATTAAAAGAGCTAGGACGGGTGGGAGAAGGTTCTCAGTTCACACAGCAAAGCTCTGGAACTCGCTTCCTTTTGAAATGCGCGCTGAGACTTGCACACTGAGATTTCGCAAAGGTCTTAAAACTTACCTCTTTCCTGTTTGATTACATTAAACGTACCGTTTCTTAAATGGGTCTGGAAAGCACCGGGATGCCCAAGGGTAGCTGCGCGCTATATAAAATTTTAATAATAATAATAATAATAATCGTCACCAGAAAGTCTCCCTTTGACACCAAGGATAGCATATGCTGCAAGCTAGTCATCCTGAATGAGTTGTCTTAACTCATCTGTTGACAGATCTGAGATCCATTACAGGCCTGTAATCTCCTGTGACTTTTCTGGCTAAGAAGAAAATTGAGTATGTTTGCTTTTACTTGTTCATCCAATGGAACCCAAATAATTGCCTTCTTGACTAGAAGAGTTCTGTTTCCTGACAATAAAGAAGCTATTTTTACTGGATTTAACTGAATTTTCATTACCATATTTCCAGGCTCTGGACGGGGAGGGGGATAGAACTTTTTTCCAGTAACCTCTTTGAATGATACCCAGAACCCATTGATGTGATATGGTTTTCATCTACATTCCGGAATACTTTAATGATTGCCCTCCTACACAATCTGGAAAAGGAAGGTTCTGGTAATTTGTCAGGAATGCTGTCTTCCCGTCCCTAAAGGTCCTGAAGACTCTTTCCCCTTAGCCATTGTCCAGTGCTCACAGTACTTCCTACGGGCCATGTAGGATTTGCCTTCCTTTTTATATGATGTATCGAACTCTTTCTTCCATGCTTTGGTAGACTTAGTTGATGAAGACTCGTAATGAAGAGTGTGCTTTCTGTGTTTGTGAATCTTAATTATTAATTCATCCAACTTATCTCTAAAATGCTTTAAAAGGGGATTTTATGGAATGCCGCTTTTTCGGAGTAATCCACCTTCCAATCTCGAACCCAAAGAATATGGCATGCCAAAATTTGCGCACCAGACGATATTGCTGCAGACCTGATTATATCAGATGACATATCCGCTAAATATTTAGCATGCAGTTCCAACTGCAAGAAGATGTTGGCACAATCTGATCCCTCTTGAAAAGCCTGTGATAAATATTCAAAATCATGAATCATAGACTGTGCTGCATATGCTCATTGGTGGCCACTGTCAATATCAGGCTACTAGACCCAAAGGCTTTCTTCAGTGCACTATCAATTTTTTGATCCACCATGTCTGATGGAGTGCATTCATTCACAATTACAGTGATCTTTCCAATTAAAGGAGCAACAATCGAGTCCACTGTCACATTCGGTGGAATAAGCTCCTCTCCCTCTAGCGGAGCCCACGTCTTCGCAAGAAATCTGGGAACTGCACATACATCCAAATCTTTCCATTATCAAAAGATTAACTGTTTTAATTTTTCATGAAGGGGTAATTCCACCACCGGAAGCTTAACATATTGTGGCAACAACACCTCCTGGTTCTCTGGCCGGGGCGCTGTACGGAGCCCTGAATTATCTGTAATGTGGTCCAGAATCATTGTCAACTGCTCTTTGGAAATATATTTCATTAGCAGAGTACGAATCAATTACCACACCTTTCATAGCCTTTGCCTGTTGTCTAGAGTAATGCAGAGCTTTATTCAAGACTTCCTAGGTCATATTTTCCACCTCTGCTGCTGTTAGAAGTGTAGGATTCTCAGGAGTTCTAGACTTTTTGTGAGCCCTCTGCTCAAATTTCTCCTCCTGGCTTATGGAAGATGCAGAACTACCATGTCTTCTCTTCCTCGTTCTCTTCCCCTCCATACCGTCGCTGTGTTCACACCGGTGTCTACAACACACTGAAACAACAAGGGGCCTTAAATAATCATTATCATGCAAATGCATTGGATAAAAATATGCAAATGGGAAACATTCCCCATTTTCAAAATAAGTACTTTTCCTCACTTACTTGATGGCCACTCTGTTTTAACACAGGGTGCTCCACTGCCTTCATCACAGCACCATCTACCCCAGCTCTCTCTTCTCCGAAAAACCTGAAGACACTGAACAAATATGTGCAACTCCCGGGACTCCATCAGGAAAATCACACACAGAGCACCCTGGAAGAGGAGACCACACACTGTGCGGGGCAACCTTCTCCAAATCTTCCTGAATGCTGCAGCGAACGCTGCAGCTCCATGTTAGTGCAGATGAGTGTCCAAGACACAACCAAGAAAACAAGATGTGGGTTGGGTGGGTGGGATGTTTAAAAGTTTGGAATTATTTGGTGGGTGTGTCTGAGGCCGACCGTCCCTCACTATGTATTTCATCAAGGCAAAGTACCTTTGAAGTGGTAATGCAGCATTTCTTACCTTTGTAAATACAATAATGCTGACGGATCAGCCATTCTATCCCTATTTCAGTACATCACCATACAGAAGATAGGGCCACCTCCGGCACGTCCGTCTCTCTCAATCGCTGAGAGCGCCTGAAATTTTGACTTTTGAACGCACACACTGGGTCAAAATGAGCTGATCATGGATACTTCACAATCTCTTGTTTAGCTGAAGCATACAGAGTGCATTTGTTAACCAAGAGAGTAATAAAACTAGTGGAATCAAGCAGTAAATAGATATAGTACAAATTGTGGCAATACTGGGACTGTTTAACTAATAGAGAATTACAATGAAGAAAGTAGAAAAGGGCAGATCAAGTATATCAATGGATTTGAAAAGTGCTCGGTCCTCGCACGTGGTACACACAGTGAGTAACCGTATATACATTTTACAAAAAGAAGCTCCAAATTGTCCACAAAATATAATATTTAAGGAGAGCTTTATGCCTCTGCGCATATGATTCTAAATTTGGGAAGAGGTGGCTTCCTGGGGCACAAGTCACACAATTGTGGCAGCTGAGTCAGAAAAGACTAAGGATAGCATGGGAACTGATATGTCCTTATGTACTGCAATAAGTTTGTCTGTTGAGGTCAATATTATAACATTTAAAAAAAATCTGAAAATGGTTTCACATTTGACTTCATAAGTGGCATCATATATCACATTAAAGAGGCTGCAACAGATTTAAATGTTTTCAAATATATTTATCTGAAATTGTTCAATTTCTAATGTATTGTCCCAGCATACATATGTTTTGTAAACACTTATACCTATTAGCTGAACACAGGCTGTACAAAATTAGGTAGTAAAGTAATATGGTAGTTACCAACCACTATGTCAATTATAAAACAAACTTACACACTCATTATATGACGGCATTTGAGATGTCATCACAGATATTTTTCATTTGTAAGGAAGCACACCACATGCACACATTTGCCTCAAAAGATGTACATTTTACAGTGGGGTGTATGTCTATAGAGGGAAGAAGAGATAGCATGGAGTGAAGAAAGCATTTGATGCATGGAAGGAGTTGGTGAGATTTACCATACTGTTTTTACTTTAGAACAATGTGGCAGTAGAATTTCCAAATATTTATATAATCACTGATTGATAATAACTAAAACCTGAGTTTCACTTGTCAAGTGAGTCACAAAAAAGTCACCTAGTTAGACCCTGAAATTAGGATTTACATAAACATGAGTTGCATCTCTTTAAAAAAAAAAGCCATCGTTATCAAATAGTATTCTGCATGTCATTACTTTCTATTGTTTGCACAGTATTATCCGATAATCACCAACATTCATCAACACTACCTTTACACTGGACAGTAACTTTTTTCTTGAACCTCAAGAAAGGTTGTACGAAATTTTACCCACTCAAATCACTAACTGAGTGAGCTTTTCTTCAGTGTTTTTTGTTGCTTGTGATGAAAGTCGTCCATGTAAATTTCCATGCTGAATGGAAATTATACCTTTTGAGGAACCCTCTGTGTCCTTTGACCCCTTTGACCCATCAAAACCAAGTTATGACAACTGAAAGGTTGATTTGTGAATGAAAATTCCCCAATTCTTTTGTAAATTGGCTGATGGGGGCAAAGTAATTAGGAATGCAAAAACAGAATTTCCTATAGAATTAGATGTCACCATCAACTACTGAGGTAAAGGAATAATATTTATAATTGGGTTAAAGGTCATACATGTGCAGCAAAGTGTGAGGGGAAAATATAATATCTACCCAACAAAATACCAGTGTTTCAGAATATATGAATGTAAACATATCAAATAAATGTAAGGAAATAAAAACTTTTTAATGTTGTTGTTACCAAATGTTATCTTCCTTAACTTTCCTTCTCTCAGTGGGTTTACCAGGAACAAAACTGGGATGTGGGGAAGGTGGATGTGGTGCATGTACTGTTATGATATCTCGATTTGACCAAATACAGAAGAAAATAATGTATCCTTTTTATACTGTGAATTATCAGATCATCATCAGATTCCAAAAAGGGACAATGCCACATAACTTGTAGAATGTTCTTGTGTTGAGGTACAGTAATAAATCACTGATGTCTAACTGTCTACCTTTGAGTCACATAAAGACAGTGAGCTATAAAGTATTCTGGTAACAGCTGCAATGTAGCAAATGTTCTCACTGTAAACTCTTATATTTTCCATACTGTAATATAATCATACTCAATCAAATATCACTCACTCCTGCTATATGTACAACATTCTGCTGGGAAAGCATCCACCATACTGCAATTTGGTCAAAATGCATGTCAAACCAATGGTTATGGTTAACTTGGGAAATTCCTCACAAGCCATTAGAATAGAGAAATATTTGGAGCAGCAATCATGGCTTGTACCTCTGGCACAGGTTTAAACTTAATCTTGGCAGCTGATCTCCAAGTCTGCAATGCCAGCCTCTCCTATACATTGAAAATGAAGATGAAAGCGAACTGAAGCAGAACCATGTGTAAAGGGGTAATGGGGAGTCAAGGGCAAACTAAAATTCGGATTGGTTATGGGTGGGTGATATTACATGGCAAAAATTATCTTTGGTGGGCCAAAAGAACTTTAATACTTTAAACCCTCTCTAAGTAAAAGCAAAGAGGAGCCCTTCATCTTTTGCATCTTCTCACCTTTCCTTTGATGTTGTGGATGAAACACAAAAAGGAGTGGAGCTGGACTTCCATCTAGAACTTCGATGTTTCACACTGTTTGCCAGGTCTGGTGGCTTAGTGGACTAATGCATCCTCCAGATGGGTCTGCGTTCAACTTCATGGTCCACGGGTCCACTCAGACTTTCATCCTTCTGAGGTTAATAAAATGGGTCCACTCAGCCTTTCATCCTTCTGAGGTCGATAAAATGAGTACCATTGAGTTGAATAACAATAAACATTTGTTATTCAGCGCCAAGATACACCTGGGTGATCGTGCATTTTCCAAATACACGTTATGTTAGAGCTACAATATTTCACAAACAATATTGATGACACTTTGAGTATGGGGAGTGCAGAGCCATGGTGTGAGGTCCAAACTTGATTCATTGTTGTTCCTTATGACTTTTATCCTTATTCTATGCCTTGCTCCTATGCGTTCCTCTTCTAGGGTAACATGAAACCATAAATATACATGAGAAAGAGAGTGATATTTGGGACTCGGACAGAAGGCTCAGATACCTCTTTCTGCCGCTTTCCCTCCCATCCCTTTGCCATCTGCCTGAACAAGCACTCATTGGTGACTTTTTTTCCTGTGCCAACCATACTTCATATCTATTTATGGATGAATTTGCTCATTACTAGGGAAAAAAGGTACCCCCTATGAATAATGTTTTAGGTCTGGGACAAAGGGGAGAAAACAAACCAAATATATTGTGTGCTGGATCCCACTAGACCTGTATTACTTCACAGATGGCTACCAAATGCTCAAAAGATTGACCACATAAATAAACCTTATAAATCCAGAATATACTAATTGTACCAATTCAATTCCCGTATTTCCTTGTTGTAGTAATCATTTTTTTGGATATGTTTTGGACACAACCAATGTTTATTTACACACAATGCAAATTTAAGCCACGCTAAGTGGCTTAACACTGGCTTGTAAATAAGGCGAAGCGGTTATCGCCACCACAACCTCTGAAAAAGTGACGTTCTGGTGGCAATAGGGGCTTGCAAATATGCATCTACTTTTGAGGAAGATGCATTTTTGGAAAGCTTCTCTGTAATTATATGATTGGGGACTTCTATGCACTGCTGGAGCTCACATAATTCATACAAAGGGGGTTAAGAGTAAGCCTTACCCTTGCAAATGTCAGGGATATTCTTTGAAATCCATCACTGTCATCAGTTTCATAAACAAATCAAATGAAACAGCTGGAGGCACCAAATGTGTCCAATTAAACCTTCTCCAGGAAGCATTCGCTTCATGGACTGAGCCAACAACTGAGATAAATCATAAAATCCCACATGTTCCTGCACAATGAGTTCATGGTAGGATGGCTGGAACCCTGAACCTCTGCGCGGGCGCAGACCAGGGTCATTGTGAGGCCCCTTCATTGTTCCCTTGGAACATCACCACCTTCTTTCTTTCTCTTATTTTTCTTTATTCTTTTCCACATTTCCTTTCATTTCAACTTCCTTCTGTCTTTTGCTATTCTCTGTTGCCCCATTATAACTGTGTGGAAAACTGAAAAAGCACATTTTAGAACTGTTGTGTGAGATCTTTCATTATTGCACATGCACAGGAGCACACTGGTTACTAGTTGTATATAGACAACAATGCACACTTATATTTTACTCATGACAAAAAAGCCATCCCATATGTTTTATTTTGTAGAGCCAGGCTTTCTCCCAGATTAGCTTGAGGAATAGTCATTGCCCAATGAAATCAACAATTTGTTATTCATTTGACAAACTTCGCATTCGGCAATAATACAGCAGGAATGTTAAATATTTTCAGTGTCAGAATTTCTAATGTGTTCACATTGGCTCATATTCTCCAAAATGGGGCCTCGCAATTGTGCAGCTGTGTGTGTTTTTTGCTGCAGTGCCCAATCCACCCTGCTGTGGCACCCCGGTTAGACTGGCCTATCGGGCAATCAAGCAGTGCCAGAAGGGCTAAGCGGGCCAATGTGTGGGCCAGTTTTTGGGCTCTTTGTGGGCCTGTTGTACGGTCTGCTGGGCTGGTTTTTACCTATGGTTTGTCTAATTTTACCACAAACATTGAATGCAGCAAGCATAAATGCATGCATGCAGGCTCCCATACCCTGCAGAGCAAGTATGTCTTTACAAATTCAAAACTACCCCAATTTGCAAATATGGGTCCTGTTTTTTAGTTGTCTGATTCACTCATGGGGCCACTTATTTTAGAGGCTTGGTGGCAATGTCGGGAGAGGATGCAGCCTTAAGGCCAGAGCTGCCGACCGTGGAGCTGGGAAACCAGGTTCGAGCCTCGTCGTTGGCTCAACAACCTGTGATTCTGGGCAAATCACTTAATCTCCCCGTGCCTGACAAAAATGAGTGTGTCCTTGTGTAACGTAACTGGTGCTCAGGTAAAGCGCTCCAATGCCATCGGGTCGAATTTTGCGCTATTTAAATGTGCAAATAATAAATGAATAAATGCCTGTTAGAACAGGCAGGTGAGTGCAGGTGCTGCACAGGCATGTCACACCTGGCCCTTCACACATAGGCTCCCAGGAAACATTAGAATTATGTGGTGTACAGATGTCAGTAAGCTCATCCTTCCATGCGCATGCCTAAGCGTGGGAGCACAACTCAGCAGTACGGGGAACAGCGTCTACAATGCAACTTTTACAACTAAGTACCTTTACGACGCAACCATTACAACGCAACTTTTACAACGACTTGCGCTGGGGGGCGCTCTAGGATAGGGAATAGTTTTAATTTCCTATCCAACACCTTCCCTACTATCCACGGGGACTGGAGTTGGAATAGTAAATTAAACTATTCACTATCCAGCGCCCCCCAAAGCAAGTCGTTGTAACGACTTGCGTTGTAAAACTTGCGTCGTAAAGGCATGCGTTGTAAAAGCATGCATTGAAACGTCATACATCCCAGCAGTACAGGTCTTCAACAGCCCGTTCATATGAATTCTCAAATGTACACTCCCACCTCTGAGCGAGGAGTGGGAATGTAATGCAATGCAGACAGGGGATATGTATGTGTCCCGCCTCCATTACCCTGCATCGGCCCTGGAGTGGGAAACTGCCCAATGCCATATAACCTTTACACTGCATTTTTTACCCCGCATTGCATTTTCCCCGCAGTTTTTAGCACGCAGCTAAGTGCCACGCTAGTAAGTGATGCTAATGGGTTTTTACTTTACCTGCTATCCTTTACTCCGCAGTAAGAGGTGGATAGAGGTAAACCGGGGTAAGGGTGATTTTAGGGTTAAGGGGAGGGTAGAGGTAATGGTGGAAAGGGTTTGTTAGAGTTCAAGGGCAGGTATAGGTAAAGAGAGGTAAGGGTTTAAATATATCAGACGTCATAGCCTTTACAATGCATCATAAAGGAATCAGTTGTTAAGCCCTGCGTGGTATTACAACATGTTGTAAAGGTGAAAAGCATACAAATACCAACTGGTAAAGGCCTGTGGAGTAAAGACCCGCGTTATAACAGCTGATATTTATGCTGGAGCAATGCATTGAAAGATGCATCTAGCACACTGCATGAGTGCCAAGTCTGTGTGAGGGCAAAACAGGTGTTCACAAAGGAATTGTTTACACAACCCAAATCCCATTTGTTTATTTGTGCATATGCCCATTGGTGTGGCAGGAGAGGGTTGCAGTGCATCCCTACTTCACATAGAAAGATCCCATGTGCAATTGTTCACTGTGCGCAAATGTGCATGTGGAAATATCTCTGCCAGGTCACAAATAGGAAAAGCCTAAAATCATGAATCTGCACCCCCCGGAATGTAAACCTCGGGTGCTGATCTGTGAGTTTCCTATGGGAATAGGGGCCTTGGCTGTGCTTGTGTCCAGTGTAAAATCCGATCATTTATATACCTTAAGGGATTCAACATTGAGTACTTGCATGGAAAACATTGCTGCACCATGTTACCAGTTAACTGACCTTAATGCTTATCCTAGCCACTATGCTGCAAATGCTTGCCTGGCACCTGTCTGTTCCCTGCACCACGCAGCAGTGACCACTGTGGAAGGAATCGGGAGTACAAAGACAAGGCTGCACCCTGTGCAGGTAAGGTCTCATCAGTTAAGGTATGTTGGCATGCGTTGCCTGTAATTTCCCAACAAATAACCCATTGTCTGACCTTTGAGGAGCGATATCTACTTTTGTAGGTCCAAATTTCAAGTATATGGTCTGTGCTCCACAAACTTCGTTTTATTTTTTGCAATTTGTTAGGTGTCTAAATTGATCAAATATGTAGTTTGCCTACTAGTCATTGAACCCTTTCCCACTATGAGGCACAGATATGATTCTTGCCTTTTTACCTAAATTCACATTTGCACACGTTTCACAAGCAAAAGAGCGCATCATTGTCCAATCGAGTGCTCCATCTGCGAGCAGCAAACCTGATTTGCGCAATGCTGTTTGCATCTGATACAGGTGCATATATTTACATGTCTGCAGGTTGTGCAAACGAAACTTATCTATTCCAAACTTTCTTTAAAGTGTGTTTTTTCCAAATCGCATTTTCTCCAAGACCGCCCATAGAAATACCCATGAGACGCGATCGAACGCTTTCTCTGCGTCCAAAAACACCAATCCAACATCCAAATGTTTTGTAGTAGCATAGTCTAAGGTTGCAATAACCCGGTGTATATGGTTAATCGTGCCACGATCTGGGAGAAAGCCATGCTGTTGTTCAGACACTAAAATTGGGACGATTTGGCTTAATCGGTTGGCAAAAATTTTAGAATATATTTTCGCATCAGCATTGATAAGTGAGATAGGACGATATGATCCAGGTAAATGCGAAGGTTTATCTTTTTTGCGAAATATAATTATGCTTGCGTTTTCCCATGATGGTGGTGGATGGCCATTTTGGGCTGCTAAAAACGTTGCGAGCATATCATTCTTGATTATAGGGAATAGTATTTGATAAATCTCTAGCGGGAGTTTATCCGGACCACAAGCTTTCCCCAGGGCCAGTTCTTTCAAAGAAGTCTCTAGTTCTTCAATTGTGATTGGGAGCTCTAATTGTTCCTGCTGTACTGAGTCTAATTGTGGCAGTTCAAGTTTATCTATATACTGATCAAGCTGATCATATGAAAAATTTTCTTGAGTATAAAGATTAGTATAATACTCATAAAAAGCCAATAGAATCCCTTCAGATGACTCAATTAAGGTGCCTTGCTGATTTTCTATAGAAGTGATACGCTGTATAGACTGTCTCCCCCGCATTCTTTGGGCTAGACATCTACCCACTTTTTCCCCATATTCATATCTTTCTGTACGAAAGGTCTTATATTGCTGTGCTATATCCTGACTCCAGACCCCATTTATCTTAGCTTTATGCTTCGCAACTTTATCTTGAGAGGTTTCACTATCCCGATGTAATCTAATATCGTACATTAACTCATTTTCTGCATTTATCAGTTCTTGTATTAGCTGTGTCATTGTATTTTTCTTTTTCTGTTGTAGGCTCCAGCCATAACTACATGTTTCGCCACGTATTCCTGCCTTAAAGCAGTCCCAGACCATTGCATAAGATGTAGAGCCTCTGTTAAGATCAAAATATTGCTGAGCCCAGTCAGTTATTTGTTTAACATATATTTCATCTAACAAGAGTTTCTTATTAAAAGTAAAAGATCTTTCGATTCGTTGGGTATTGAGTATAGGTATATCTATAACAATTGGAGCATGATCTGATGTGATGCGTGGTTTAACTGTCATACAAGATCCTTGTGCCATATGTCTGGGTATAAAAATATAATCTATTCGTACAAATTTCTTGTGCGGTGAAGAAAAGAAAGTAAAGCCAGGATCCCTCGGATTCGCAACAGGCCACCCGTCAATCAGACCAAGTTGGTATAAAAGTTGGCATATTGCCTTAAATACTTTGGGTTTTCTACCTTTATATCTAGTAGATTTTGGATTCCAAGTATTCAGCTCCCCATGAATATTAAAGTCCCCCAATACAAATAGTGGAGTACTCCAAAGGGCTAGTTCTACATTTAAATATTCTATCACTGCGGCATCATCAATATTAGAGCCATATACTGTACAGATTGTAGTGACAACATTATTTATAACACATTCCGCGATTGCCCAGCGTCCTAGGCTATCTACTTTAGTTTTCCCAGTTGCAATTACAGATCATCGTCCCAATATTGCCACACCTCTATTCATAGTGGACTGTTGAGAAGAAGCCAACACAGTAAACCCCAACTCATTCAGAACTTGTCTTTTTGCCCACGGTATATGCGTCTCTTGAATGCATATTATATCAGGTTGTATTAGACGAATTTCATACATCACACGCTTGCGTTTATGCACGTTATTAAGTCCACATACTATAAATGAGCACATTTGCAACTTACGGCTCACCATGGCATCTATTTAAATTCATTACAAAAGTTACATTGTACCCTTGTACCATTATATCAGCAAGAAAAAAACAATTTATTTCCACATAATATTCTATGACCTTGACTGAATCTTTTCCCCCTTTTTTTCCCCCAGCACACCCCCCGTGTCTATCCCACCCAAACCCCAACACACCATCCCCCCCCCCGTGACCCTCCCCCAACATTAAGGCAAAGGGGCCTATTGCCCCGGTGATGTATGTGAGAACACCACAGATGTTTGGGCATAACCATAATTCTACACAATAGAAAAGCATGAGTTATACCGCACAAGACAGCTAATATATAGAGTTCAAATCATACTCCTCATGCTAATGTATTCAAATACGCTTTTGCTAGAGCTTCAGCGGTGAAAAATCTATTTTGTCCCTTATATACAATCTTTAAAGTACATGGTTGCAGCAGAAAAGCTTGGGCACCCTTTTTCTGAAAAGGATCAATCAGTTGGCGCATTCTCCAACGGTTCTCCACGGTGGTATGGCAATAGTCAGGGCGTACAAAAAACTCTATACCCTTCCCAGAGCGTTTCTTGTCCGGCCTTGCAAGATCATATAGTTTTTTCTTGCCAGAAAGTTATTCAAAGATATCAAAATAGCTCGGGGGTATTGCCGAGTTTGGGTGCTCTAATTTCTAATTTAAAATATTTCTAGAGCGCAGCGTACACCTTGCGGTTTCTTGCTCTGTGTTGTTTGTTTTCGAAAAGGAAAGCGGTGTGCCCTCTGAATCTCCTGAGACCATTGCCATTCTTTAACATCAGGAAAGGCCTCTTCAAAAAGTTCCAGGACAAACTGTCGTACATCTTTTCCCTCGATTCCTTCTGGGACACCCAAGATTCGCAAATTATTACGGCGAAGCCTGTTTTCCAAATCAGTCAATTTAGAGTTCACATCTTCTTTCTGCCCCTTAGACTCGTCAAGGCTGGTTTTAATATGTGTTACTTGGTCCTCTAATGAGGATATGCGTCCTTCCGCCTCCACCATTCGATCTGTAAAGTCGTTGCATGATTTAACTAAGCGTCGCACCGTGTTCTGGAGTTTTTTACAAGCATTATGAGTTTTTAAATGCTCAGATTTTGCCTCCAGTCGTTGTTCTGAGATGGCTTTCAATATAATATCTATTGGTGTTTGATTATGATGACCAGGGCTAGGACTAGCTAGTTGAGTAGAGTCTACTAGATCCTGTTCGAGGTCTTGGTCTATTATAGTTGGATCTCCATCAGAGGTTTCATCACTCCAGGTTCTAGCCGCCTGCACATCGGCTGTAAAAACGACAGGTGTTTCCTTACTTGTATTCTCAAAATCCTCCTCTAAATCCTCTGCTTCTAGATCGGACCCCTCAGAGTGCTCTGAAAGTGAATAAAATTCGCTATCTTTACTGCTAATGGGGTCACCCTCACATTCTGCCCCCTCAACTCGAGATGGATCCAATTCCACATCCAGTTCCACATCACCTTCAACCTCCCTCTCCTCATCATTAATGTTAAAGACAACAGTGTTTTGTGTTTTAGACAGCGCGAGGGGTTGGTCGAGTGTGGGTGGAATAATTGAGATAGTTGGCAGGGTTGAGATAGCTACCGGAGATGCTACTAACTGTTCAAGTGCCTCTACCAAAGTCTTATCATGATCGTTATCCGGATGTGACCCTCCCAGGTCGTCAACAACCATATTCTTTTCGCTCACAGCTCTGTCACTCTGTGTTTTTAAGCTTACTACTGCTGTTTTACCTTTAGAGCTAAACATTTGTGGGATTTTTGGGGTGCCCATCTGGCTTGTATCAGGGTCATTATTAGTAACATCCTGCTTTGACTTTGCCGCTAGGGCAGCGCGAGTCCCAATCTGGTTTTCGCCACTAGGTCTGGTTTTGCCACCGCGCGCAGTTTTAGGGGCCATACTGTCATCAGCTCCTTATCTTATGCAAGTTTATATGAATTTATCTCTCAGCTAAATACAGCTTGTCTCCTTTATAAACCCCTTATAACTTGTAAGTCACTTACAGCCTTCTAAACCATTCAAAAAAAATCCCCTGGCTTGTGATGATTTTCAACAGATTTTCAACAGTTTTCGACAGTTTTTAGAAGACATTTAGAAGTCAATCTTACTTAGCTTTTTTAATGCTACTTTTCCACCAGTAAATGTTTCTCTCCTTGGTTCCTGAATAATAATATCGAATGAATAGCGCTATTCCCTGCTGTTTTCAGCTAAGTCCGTGCTGAAATGAGGAATTAGAAAACAATGTTGCAGCTCAATCTAATGCGCCGCCCTCCTATGCCTGAACCGGCATTCAGAATGCAACACCAACGAGCTACGAGCGGAGGTCGCCCACACTATATCTGCCTTAAAATTATGTATAGACACCCGAGGGCTAGGATTTGTATTTCGAGGCACGAGTCAATGGCAATTAAAATCACGCGGGGTACGCGGCAGGGGTGTCCCTGCTCGCCTCTTCTATTTGCTATCTACATAGAACCACTGCTAAAGGCATTAACGTCATCCCAACATATACAATCCATGGCCTTGCCCGGAGGTAATATACGTGTGTTAGCTTACGCTGACGATATAGCAGTAATAACATCTGACCCGGAACCCACATTAATTGAAATAGAAAATCTGACTCGTGAATTTGGCAAAGTATCAGGGTACAAACTTAATACTCAGAAAACACAAGTTATATGCTCAGCAGGATTATGCACTAATGATAATAGAGTTACTCTCGAGGCTAAATATTTAGGCATTAATATCAGATTGCTACCTCAGCAGTTAGTTATGGTAAATTGGTCAGACATATTAACATCAGTCAAAAGTCAATTAGAGAAACTTGAATGTTTACATTTATCATTGGTTGGGAGACGCAATGTCCTAAAAATGACTATTTTACCGAAAGTCTTATATTATTTTCGAGCAATACCATTGGAGATATCCAAATCACAATTGAGTAAATTGCAGTCTATAACTGATCGCTTTCTATGGGGTTGGAAGTCCTCGCGGAGAGCAACCAAATATATGACATTACCAATCTTAAGGGGGGGTTGGGGAGTTCCGAATTTTGCTCTATATTATCTGGCATGTTTAATCCAAAACATAAAATATTTTTCAATAGGTGGAACTCCACCTACATTTGAAAGCACAGATATTTTCTCTCTTACTTGGACCACAATCTCAACAAATGTTGCTTCGGTTTTTAGAACCAAGCTACTATAAAAAAACTAGATTTAAACTTATTATGTCTGCATTTAAAGGATGGCGTTCTATACGGAAGCTAATTTCATTAAAACGCATTAATTTTTATACTCCATGTAACTCTATAGAATTGCTTCCACCGATATTTAGGGATCGCATTATGGGCACATGGCGAGAAAAAGGTATAACAACCATTGGTCATATGGTTAAAAACGGCACATTTGCTTTATTTCAGGAGTTAAAAGATGAATATAATCTTTTTCAACATGATTTTTTTAAGTATCTGCAAATACGGAATTTTATTCTTACACATCCAAATATTGTACCACTTGGCCATGATGAATTTATGGAAAAACTTAAAAAACCAACACGCATAGGGATTATATACAATTATCTGCTAAATATACAGCAGGATGATCTGGAACAGCAGGAATTAAAATGGTGTACAAGACTAGGTACATCTGAAGTACCCTTTCACGAATCAATATGTATGGCTGATAAAATCATTTTATCTGCCAATCTATATTCACAACATTATAAAACTTTATTTAATTTGTATCACACACCACTGAAAATGTCAAAATGGAGCAGTCGCAATAATGGGAAATGCTATAGATGTCAATGTGATCTAGTAGATATTTTGCATATTTTCTCAGACTGCCCTATATTAAAACCATTTTTTGTATCCATAGAAATTTTACTGGCACATATCACAAAATGCGACGTAAAAATATCAAGAGAGATGATTATTTTTGGTTTATCAAGTGTTTTCTGGTTATCAAGAAAATAGATATATTATATTCATGGCAATGGCTGTAGCTCGCCTTTGTATATCATCAATGTGGTTAAAGCCTGAAGCACCTACATATGAAATGTGGCGAGCAAAGTTTTATAATATTTTCTATTTAGAATTCAATTTATATCGCATTAAATCAATTGTGAAAAAGCGTAGAGGGTACAAAATTTGGAAGACTATGATAGATTATATAGATCAATAGCGACTTGTATTCCTGCTATCAAATGAGATAACCTGTTTAGCTGCTATCTATTTTATGTTAAAATCACCTCTACAGCTTATATGTTTATGTATTTATGCTTAAAATGTATATCACAACATGTCGTTTGGGATATGATATAATCTCCTGGTATGTTTATTTCTTTTTGGTATATATGGCTTTGAACTGAATCAATAAATAAATTAAAAAAAAAAAAATAAAGTGTGTTTTTTCCAGTTGAAAGCAAAATTATTTTAGGTTCAATATATGCAAGAGAATTGATTCCACAGTAAAGTTAAAGACACGCCAAAGGAAAAATCACTCATGCAACAGGCCTTCAATATGCAAATATGTATTTGAAGGTCTATCAGAGTGGACCTGGAATGTTCAAGTCCTGGATTTTGTTGGGCTTTTCTGGTAACTGTAGCACGTTGATCATGGACTGATTTGTGAAGCTAAATTCTCTGATTTGTTAAGGAAGTGCTAAATCTCATGGAGAATCCAGCAGCAGAATTCCACCACCAAACTATCCCCATGTTCACCCATGAATTCTCCTATCAAGTTAGCAGTTCTTCAACAAATGAAAGGACTTCCATTGCAACCAAACACCTTTAGAGTACAGAGGAAGGCAGGGTGCCTGATGGAAGACCACCTGCCATTGAGGACACATTGTTGGTGGTCCTCGTTCTGACAGAAAGAGCGGAAGGCCACTCAATTAAAAGATGTCCCGCTGACATCATTCCTGAGAGAGGACATTCTCTCCTGGAACGCCACAGCAACCATAGCAGATTTGAACCTTTAAATGTCACCAATGCACGGCAAGGTAACTTCCAGCCCATGAGGTGCATTAATGATGAAAATCCTGTAGATGCACATTGTGAACTTTGGTTGTTGGTGGAGGTGTTGAAACCCTACTCAAGCAACAGCCACAATCTATTTGAGGGTGAACCACAAAAAGTCACTAAAGAAACCTGTGTTTAACCCTTTGGCAGCTTGGCCCAACAGCTGTCAGGCTTAAATTAGAGGCAATGTGTAAGGTATTTAATGCACGAGCTGAGCATGGCGGACGTGCTTTAGAGTAGCTCCGTCCACTGCCCGACATACAAGCGAATTATCCTGCCTTCCAGTACTCACCGAATGCCCATTTCACCCCCATACTGCACCGGAGCCAAAGGGGTACCCGGACCGGCAAGCGCTGTCTGCGGGGTCCCCCCTGTGACCGGAATTGAAGATCGGCAGCCGTGAGGCCTGGCTCCCGGCCGGCAGCCGCGGACCACAGTAGGAGCGCCACGCCGCCGAGATAGAGACCGACTGCTCGGCTGCCTGCGGGGCTCGGCCACACGGAGCGACACTGAGCGGCAGGTGAGCGACCCCCGAGCACCGGAGCGCTGCCATCACTAGCTGAGCTCTGGGACTGACGGTGAAGCGGAAAGGAGGTGTGCGCCTGGCCGAGGGAGGTGTAATCCGGGCACCACACAGTGGCGGCACCCGTAAGTCGGAGATGGCGCTACGGCGCTGTGGCGGCAGAGACCCGACCCGCTCTCGCTCTGTCCTCGGCCGCGGGGCTGGAGGCCTAACTGCGGCGATCCCCACCCGCGGAGACCGACAGTGAGCCCGGAGCCCGGCGCCCGATTCTCCGGCTGTGGGACAACTGAAGGGGCCCTGCATGAAAGACTGCTATCCGCCACAAACTGTTACGGCCGCCATTTTGTCTCCCGCGACACCGGGCTTCCCATAGGGGTGCCATTGGGGCTGATAATACACGACATCTATAGCGCTGCAACGTGCCAGAGGTACGGAACCGGCGCACGGTGCCACGCACGGCTGGGCGAACAGAGCACACGTGTCTTCAGTGGAACTTGCATCAGTTTGAGGCAGCGCACGTGGCAGTGCCAGGCACACCTACGGGGATAACCAGCTTTGAATCTGCGGGCAGAGCCACAACGGGGTGTTCCAGCACAACGCCAGACGAGGATTGGGGCTAGCTGGAGACTCCAGTAAATCGCTGATTGGGACACAGATAATTTCAGAAGCTTGCGACGACCACATCGCTGCAGAGCTACAGAACATATGCCCATGCGTATATATAGTCGCATATTTCGTGGCAGCGTACTCTGAGTGCACAGCCCGTAGAAGATAGCTACGTATCTCCTGACACTGGACGCACGAGTAGCTCACTGAGGCTGCCGTCCTGCCAACGAGAGCCATGGGGAGGAACAGGGCTAAGGCACTAGACACCGGCGCTAACGCTGACCTACAATCTCTGGGATCGGAAGACCCACTAGCCTCCTCCACTGTGGAGATCATTCCCCGGACGGGCAAAAATACACAGGACGCTAAACTGGACCTTATCCTGGCCGAAATAAAGGCCTCCAGGGAAGCGCTGGAGCTGCGTATGGACAATATGGCGACCGGCCTGTCACTCCTAAGGGTGGATCACAACAAACTGGCAGAGAAGGTCTCTGAGCACAAGATCGCGCTGGATGACCTAATCCCGCAACACACTGTTCACTCCACGAAGTTAGAAAGCATGGAAAAACAGATCAAGCTGCTGTGGGACAAGGTGGACGACGCGGAGGGGCGCTCCCGCGGCAATAACGTGCGAATTTTGGGAATTCCGGAGCGCAGTGAGGGAAGGAACCCCACTCAATTTGTGGAGGACTGGCTGAAGAAGATTGTATGCCCACAAGATCTTACTCCGCTGTACAGCGTAGAGAGGGCGCACAGAATGCCGGCGACGCCACCTAAGCCTGGGGCACCACCACGACCGCTAATAGCGCAGCTGCTGCACTATAAAGATAGAGACTCAGTGCTGAGGGTAGCAAGGGATAAAGCACCGCTACGATATGAGGACAAAACCATTTCAGTGTACCCAGACTTTACCCCAACAGTGCAGAGAGCCAGATCATCGTTCCTGGGGGTGAAGCGCAAATTACGAGACAGAAACCTTAAATATGCCCTGTTGTTTCCCGCTCGCCTCAAAATAATATATGGCAACAAATCGTACTTTTTTGATTCACCTGAAGAAGCGGCAGAGTGGATGGAAGTAACGCTTACACCGCCAAATACCCAAGACCTATTTGAGGATGACCAGGGCGGTGGACCTTCCCACCAGGAGAAGAGGCACAAGCCTGGCGCAACTGAGGAACACGCAAAAGGATCCTCGGCCAGTGGAGGGACTACGCCGGCCAGGTCTGGGAGAACCGCGAAGATTGGACACCTGACGGAGGCCGCGTTAGCAGCACATGATGCAAGAGGGCACTCAGCTACAGACAACCGCTCGGACACGCAAACGGAGGTGTCGGGATCAGCCGATAGCCTGCAGCTCTTCCCCAAAATCACGGCACAAGTGGCAAATGAACTCTGACTGCGACATAAGAAAACTCTGATTGGTAAAGTATGACTTTGCGCAAGGGGCGATTGTGGGTGAGGGACACACCAGCTAAGGGCATAATAAAGTACCACCAACAAGCTCTGGACTGGTGCGAGTGGTCCCCTCTCCCCACCACATAGACATGTTTTGGTTCTACCATTGTCCACGTTGGACAGTAAGGTTTGGACCCTGAGAGTTTTCACTTGGGGACCTGAGAGTTATGGGATTGCTAGTTGGTTTGGCACGGAGGTCATGGCAGAACATATTCGCACTTTTAGTGATGCAGAGCTCACTGACATTGCTTGCTACAGACCGAAATGGGGACTCTTAATGAATACAAAATGTGCACCTGGAATGTTCGAGGTATGGGGTCCGTCCATAAAAGACATAGACTGCTGGCACAACTCAACCGAAGGAATGTTAAGATTGCCTGCCTCCAAGAGACTCATTTGAACAATGTGGAGGGTGGGAAGCTACTTAAAAAATGGAAAGGGCAATTGTTTGCTACCTCTTATTCTGTATTCTCGAGAGGGGCAGCTGTGTTGCTGAGAAACTCTGTCCCATTTAAACTGGTGGAGAAGCGTCTGGACACGGAAGGTAGATATGTCTTTGTCCGTGGGTTGTTGGATGGCTCCCCTGTTGTGATAGGCAGTATTTATGCTCCCAACTCTGGCCAATCGGACTTCTTAACTAACGTCAACAGAGTGGTGGCGGAATGGGCAGACTATCGTTGGATATTAGGCGGGGACTTTAATGCAGTTTTGGATATCTCATTGGACAGGTCACATCCGCCCCTACAGGCCACTGAGAGTAGGAAACAAGCGGATGCACTGACGGGGCCCGGGGTATGGGGTCTGGCGGATGCATGGAGAAGTAAACACATGCTAAGTAGGGAATACACCTTTTACTCACCACCCCACAGATTGCACACCAGGATAGACCACGTCTTTTGCGCTAAAACACTACTGGGGGAGGTCACCTTGGCGGAACATATGAGCAAGACTCTGTCAGACCACAACCCAGTGGAGGTTACGTTCCAATGGGGTAGAATTCCAACACCAATACCTACATGGCGTCTCGCACCAGACCTCCTGGAAGACACGGTCTTTCGCACAACACTTGCAGACGCCATAACCTCCTACTTTGACACTAATACTGGTTCGGCGAGTTCCCGGCAAGTGGAATGGGACGCTTTCAAAGTGTCCATTAGAGGCGAGGCGATGAGTGCACGAGTGGGTATGAGGCATATTGTCATGGAGGGGCTCCGAGAGGTGGAGGGGAGGCTGGCTATGCTTGAAAGTGAGGCTGCTGGCATGAACATACCATTCACGCCACTCCAGGAGGCGCACATACAGCATGCAGAGCTACTAGAGGAATTGCGAGTACTGGATTTTAGAGAGTACACATGCAGACAACATGCACAAGCGGAAAGGGCCGGACCCCTGCTGGCTCGAATGGTACGGGACGATCCAGTACACCTGCCGATAATGGAGGTCATCGATCAGAGGCTAGGCATTAACACCGCATTTAGGACATACTATGAAACCTTATATGGCCCACACAGACCATTGTCAGACACGGCATTTGAGGAGTTCATGGAGGGGATGGACTTGGCGCGACTTGTAGATCATCAGAGCAAGGAGCTATCTCGCCCTATCACGGTTGCGGAGATACGCCAGGCTTTACGCGCGCTACCGCGGAATAAGGCGCCGGGCATGGATGGCCTTCCAGCCGAGTTCTACGGAGCTTTCATCGACCTCCTTGCCCCGCGCCTCCTGGTGGTGTATCGAGAGGCGTTACAAACACGGGGCCTTCCGCAGACATCACTTCAGGCCCTAATAGTGTCACTACTGAAACCGGGCAGGGACGGCCTACACTTAGCTAATTATAGACCCCTATCCTTGTTAAACACAGATTATAAAATATTGAGTAAAATTCTGGCAACGAGACTGGCACAATATGTACCGCGGCTGATACACCCTGATCATTGCGGCTTTGTACTGGGTAGAAGCACTGCTATGAACCTGCGGAGGCTCAGTCAACTGATGCTCGGCGGGTCGGAGACGCTGAGTAGAGAGGGTTGTATTTCCCTGGACCTGAAACAGGCCTTTGACTCCCTCAGATGGGACTACATGTTGGCGGCCCTCGCACGCTTCGGAATTACGCCCGAATATATCGCATGGGTTCAATTACTGTACTCCTGTCCAACGGCTCGGGTCCGTACGAATGGCTGCATTTCAACGCCCCTGGACATAGCGAAAGGAACAAGGCAGGGATGCCCACTGTCCCCGCTATTGTTTATACTGGCATTAGAGCCATTGCTCTGCAAACTCCGGGGATCGGCACAACACAGGGGCATACGTAGGGACGGAGCGACACATGTGGTATCGGCGTATGCTGATGACATTATTCTGTACTTCAGAGACTTGGGGGGGGAGACCAGACCCTGTCCCCGACATATTTGAAAGCTTTCGCTCATTATCAGGGCTAACTATAAGCGAGGCAAAATCCTACGGGTTCTACTTCTCAGCAACGGAGGCGGAGGCCCAACTACCCTTCGCACCACATACCTTCCAAGTGGCGGAGACGACCTTCCGCTACCTCGGGATACAGATTTACAGAGGCGTGAGGGACATGCTGGATGGCAATCTGGGGAGAGGAATCACGACGCTGAAATCCCAGGTGCTCTTTTGGACGGCACTACCACTATCGGTGTCGGGCAGGGTGACCATATCTAAGATGGTGGTACTACCCCGTCTCCTTTACTATTTCACAAGCAAGCCATTTATGATCCCCGCCTCCGTGTTTAAAACACTAAATACCCTAATGACTGAACTGGTATGGGGTTCCGGGAGGAGACAAATTAGTTTAGCCAAGCTACAGCTTCCCACTGCGGCAGGCGGTATGGGTGTACCGGACCTACAGGCATACAACTTTGCCTGCCAACTGCAATGGCTAGCCTATTGGATAGCTGGGAGGAACTTGCATGAAATTTATGTTTCCGAGGCGGACTGGAACAGGGAGAGTATACACACCCTGTTGTTGCCAGGGGCGGAGATCCCCAGGTCAGCGCCTCCTCTACTTAGACTTGCGATTACATACTGGAGGAAGGCGGTGAGATACACATCCCGCACGACCTCCTACGCCCCCACGATTCCACTGCTAGGACTCCCAGTGGGACTGAGACTACTCTCGAATCAAATGCTTACGGAGTGGCCTGAGGTGGGTGTAACACAGGCAGGGGACTTCTTTACAGATGGTAGGGTCTTGTCATTTGAGGACTTTTCGTAATACACACCACACATTGGGAGGGTCATTCCTGCTACATGCCGGTGTGCGTCGATATATCACACAAGTGTGGGCACCAGATGGAAAGGAGCCTCCCACGAACCCACTACTCACCATGCAGTACCTAATGGTGTCGGGCAGTCATCTAACAAGATGGCTGACACACGGTATACGAGAGGGCAGGGCAGTCTCGCTACAGCCACTATGGGACAAATGGGAACAGGATATAGGGAGGCCTGTCAGGGACAAGGAATGGGACAGAATACTCGCATTTCCGAAAAAAGGTATCACGAAACCCAAAATTCAAATTCATACAGCTTATGATACTGCATAGAGCATACCTGACACCGCACCGCATACATGCAATGTTCCCCACCGCAGCGGACACATGCCCCCGGTGTGGTGCGGAAGACGCGAGACTGCTCCATATGTTATGGGAGTGCCCGAAACTGGGATACTACTGGATGACAGTACATAATGATTTGGCCAGACTAGTCCCCTCCAAACCATACACTGCACTGGAATACATGTTATTAGGACTGGGTCCTGTAGAACGGAAGAGGAGTGTAGGCACGCGCTTTACTGATCTGGCCCTGTTACTAGCGAAACGCACTTTAACGATGAAGTGGAAGTCGCCTAGGCCACCAGATCCGGAAATGTGGAGGGCGGAGGTAGTGAGATGGGGAAAGGCTGAAGGCATGACAATACAACGGGAAGAGCGTAGGGGACTCAGGAAGAACCTCATATCACTAGACTGGAATGCATTAATGGGGTCGTTTGAGCCAGGAGAAAGCGATGCGTCCGACAACTCTGTTGTGGTGGGTTGATAGCTCCGGAAATATGCAGGCAATTGGTGCTGCCCGCTCTTTGATCAGGACCTGCACATGTACCGAATGTTGTAACTATCTCTGGGTGCACGGAACGGACACAACATACAAGGAAACTTCAATGTAACCCCCTATAAGGTTGTACTAGATACATTACAAGTAATGTGATCCCATGAAGTGGGCTAAGAAGCGCGATCGTTGATATTTGACATACACAAGTGCCTAGGGTGGGAGGGGTTGGGAGGGGGGGTTATGTTGGGATCGTTTAGTAACATATAAAATAAAAATGTTTACTTGATGTAAAGAAATGGTGCTTAAATACTCACCTGACGTGTGAAATTTGCAAATGTAATTGCCATGAGATGACAATGTTTCATCATACTGCCAATAAAAAAGATTTTCAAAAAAGAAAATGTGTAAGGTATTTAATCAGCACTTAAACAGTAATATAGTGAAAACTCACAACACAAAAAAGTCCCACACCAATTTAGAAAAATATGGAGTGAATGTAATATATTATTTGACATCAAACAACAAAAATCAAATCAGCAGAAACAAAGATATACAGTTTAAAAGATTTTAGGTAACCATACTGCAGGGGTCCCAAATGTATCTGTAATGAGAGGTACTTCTGATCAGTGAAAATCGTTGTGAGCTACTGAAGGCCAAGTAACTTGTGCATTGCTACCAAAAGCACCCTCACCCAGCTTCATTGAATATAAACCTGGAGCCCAATACTATGGTTTGAACAAAATACTGTGACCAGGGGTACTAGGATAGGGCTGCCATGTGCATCAGTGAGTACATGGTCAAGGGGGAACGTATGAACATGTGTGTGAATGAATGGGGTATATGTGCATGGGTGACTGAGAGCCTGTGTCATAGGCACAGGACATACCTTTTGCTAAATGTGGCCTAATAAGGAAAACTTTTATGCACTTGATGGAACATTTTTCTGCACTTTAAATTTCTCCCATTTAAAAAAAATCTATTAGATATAAATTAGGCAGCATGCCTACCAGCCACTGGAAGCAAGATGGATGCAGTGTCTAAATGCAACACTGTGATAAGGCAGAAAATTCAACTGAAGAGTTAACTTTTTGTGTATATGAATTTCATAAAACTCATAATTAAAATGTTCTCCCATGTCAAAGTGTCTTTACAAACAGCAGGCATGTTACGCCCAGTGGTATGTAGACATGGTGCCATATATATAACAGGAAAATAATTAATTCATTTAAATGTGAGGAATTTAAAGTGAAGAAACATGCTTCATAAAACATTAGGACCTAGTTGGCTCAATTTCAAGTAGAGAAAAACATTAAAACTTTGGGCCTGATTATGAGTTTGGTGGTCTGATGGAACGGAAAACCCACGGTGGTGGTGCGGCAACCGCCGCACCTGCGCTACAACTGCCCAATTATGACTTTGGCAGTTGGATCGCCTTAGGACCACTGCTACCACCAGGGATCCACGATTCCTGGTGGTCTAGCAGCGGTCTGCGGCCACAATATGCTGGTGGTGCAGCAGATGCACCTCCAACCATATTATGAGTTTCCTCACTGCCCTCCTTTTCATAGTGGTAAGCCCGCCATGAAAAGCGTGGTAGTGAGGAAACGAAGGGGGCCCTGTGGACACCCTAATGCCTAGGTGCATGGGGGTGCATGCAGGGGAGCACAAGGTGTGCCCCTCTGTCTTTCTGCATGCCCAATTCCTGCATGGCATGGACTTTACAGTCTCTGCAGTGCTGGAATGCGCTGTGTCGGTCTCACTGCATGACTTTCTCAGGCTCTCCTACGAGACTTTGAAAGGCAGTGCCGTCGGCCAGCCGCCGCAGGACCGCCCGCTCGGATTACAACTTGGGATCTGGTGAGTGGTCAGTGGTGGAGGTTGGCAGTGTGGGAGCGGGGCGGTGGCCTCTGCTCCCACACTACCAAAATCATAACCAGGCCCTTAATGTTTCAAAGAAACATTTTTCTTCACTTTACATTACTCCCATTAAAAAGAAAATTACTGCATTGTGCAGTTATAAATATGGCACTCTGTCTACCAGCCATTGGGAGCAAGATGCCGTCTGTTTGTAAATGCTTTGAAAAGGGAGAAAATGAAAATGAAAAGTTTACTTAATAATTACTCCTCATTTTACTTTTCTCCCTTTTAAAAGCATTCAGAAACATCATTTTATTCTCAAGCTCCAGTTTTGCGTTGAGGACATCTTTTATTTTTAAGAGTTACATACCTCAGTTCTGAACTTCTGTGGCCCACTTGTGTCATAAATCTGAGTGGAGCACTGCTCATTATCAGGCTTTGCTATCTGCAGCCTGATATTAAAGTAAAATAAACTCAGCCTTTTCTTAACTATAAAAGGAAAACACAATACTAATTTACTGCAGTTCTTAGTTAAAAATGAACTAAAGGCTTGGAGATACTCTGAATGTGTCTGTGGGCTACTGGTAGCTTGCAATTGACTGGTTGGAGACACCCAGTATAGCACCTAAGAGCACAAAGCGCCACTCAAGGTCATCTGGTTGTGCTAGACCATGGGGGAAAGTCACAAGTTGAGGCCGCCCACGATGGAGCTTGGGCTGGGTACAGGAACCAGGTTAGGCTAGCTATAAAAAGTTACCTTCTCAAAGTATGGGGTGAAGGGTCCAGTTTGCAGTGAAGGAGGCCACGGGGAGTAGGGAGATCGTTGCGGATGGTCATCACTGTAGCACGAAGAGCAGGATGGGCATCGCAGACATTCGTCGCTATAGAGCGAACGTCCTGTCGGGCTTGCAGATAGATGTTGCTGGAGCTTTATGTTGGCGGTCACCGTGGCCATTGATGCTATAGCGTGAAGTGCAGATCTCGCATTGTCAGTTGTGATTGATGGTCACTATAGCGTGAAAATTGAGCTTCACCGGAGCTTTGTGTTGGCAGTCAGCAAGATCCTGCTGTAAACTAGTCAGTTGTCTTGTCACAAAGAGCCCAAAAATTTAGGATTTCTCCTTTTTGAGTGAGAGGAGTGCAACCTAAAGCATCCAGGACCTGGGTTGGCAACTTCGGGGGGCCTGGGACTGACTGACTGACTGACTAGATGGCAGCAGGGCTCAGGCTTGTCCAGTTGCAGGCCGGGTGGGCAGGTGCGTGGAGGCCTCTGGTGCTTGTTATGTCCCTGTGGATGTATGACATTACAACGCATGCTTTTACATCGCATGCCTTTACAGCGCAGTTTTTACAACACAAACCTTTACAACGCATAGCGCTTTGGGGTGCTGGATAGTGAATAGTTTAATTTACTATTCCAACTCCAGTCCCCGTGGACACTAGGGAAGGTGTTGGACAGTAAATTAAACTTATTCCCTATCCTAGAGCGCCCCCCAGCGCAATGCGTTGTAATGGTTTGCGTTGTAAAAGTTGCGTCGTAAAGGCACTGCGTGGTAAAAGTTGCGTTGTAAAGGATGTTTCCCGTCCCGGTAGCTCAGTACAGGAGGTCAATCAGCTGATCCTTTGAGTCACTCCGCATGAGATAAAGGGAGCAAATCCAGTCTTCCTTCACAGCAAGCAGGGCAGGCCTCAAGCCGAAGGGCAGTAGGGCCTGAGGGCCCCCTTTTTATACACGGTGCTTACTTTAAAATGGGAGAAGCTTCTGCAGTTCCCCCTACAGTGGTGTCTGGCATTTATTGCCTCCCTGCCCGGGGCCCAACCTGTTTGGGGACACAATAGGCTTGTGTGAAGTCCTTTGTGTGTGAGCTGAGCCAGTGCCTTTGAAGTGAAAGTTGTGTATACAACAGCTCTGCCTCCATCCTGCCAGAGATGGCCCATCCTGCCAACACCTAGTCCCCCTATTCTGATACTGTCTGAGAAGAATACACAAAGGCCAACTGCCAACTACACCTAGTCATGTGACCCTGGAACAGGTTGCAGGCACCAAAACTGAAATTTTCTGAATTGTGACTTGAAATCAGACTTTACTTTACCATTAAGGAGTGTTTTAAACTATAATTCTTCCAAACATGACATTCCCATCTGCTACCATATAAATGCTATCACTTATTAAATATAATAAGGTAACCTAAAGTACTTAATACAATTATTTTCATGGCAAGGGTATTCCAGTACTTGTGGTTGGCCATGTATTGTGCTGGACTCACTCCAGTTCTGAGCTGAAGTAATTTACAACTGTTTTCGGTCCCTTTTTGGCATCAGTATTTTTAGATCAGCAGTTTGTGAATAGCAGGTGGGTTCATGCCGCTTCCTAAACCTCTACCTAAATCCCTCTGTACTCCTTCCTAAATCTCTCCCATTTAGTAATAAGTATGTCCCTTTTTTTCCAGCCACTCCCCCTGATCCTTCTTACATTTACTACTCAGTACTAAATGTATATGTGTGAGGATCTCCCCATAGAAGAGACAGTAGAGGTGGAGATTTACACTCTTAGGTTTGAGAATGCCATTGTGTGGTACTTTAGTAGTATTTTCTAGTGCTACTAATGTTACTACAAAATGCAGTTTGTGAATACGCTCCTTTTATGTGCATAAGTAGGCAATTTCCACTGGACAAGGAACTCAATTAATGATTTGTGTCATACGTCACTTTGCCCTGGGTTGTGTTTACCTCCTATGCGCTATGTTTTAGCATCACCATACTTATTTATCTCATACCATAGTAATATCAGGTTCAGACATTAAAATTACCATTTTGACTAAAGGTCTTCCTTATATGCAAATCCTATCCCTTATTCCAAATAAATCTTTTGCATTTTAGTTCAGCCTTTTATTTCATAAACAAGTTTTATTTATTTTGGGTGCCCATGTACCCTAATGCATTTTGGGCCCCAGCTTCTTCTGAACGGGTAGGAGAACAGAGGGTGGAATATGTGCATCTCTTAGCCGACATGCAGTACAGGCAGCAGAGCTGCTGAGAGCAGAGTGGAGACTGCCCCATATGTACTTTTTTCCTGCTGAATGGCTGGACTCTGAAATGCATTGGTGTACGGGGGATCAGAGAAGATGTATGTTTGCAATAAAGATGTCGTGTATATATTGATACGTTACTGTAGTGATGTAGCTAGCTTAGAGGATGATTTGCAGCAATACGTTTGCTCACTGTACTTTGGGAATTTTCATTGTAAGCGATGCAGGGAACATTAAAAAAAGAAGCAATGTTTAACATTGAATAAGAAATCATGCTGCAAGCCAAAGAATACCTTACAACAGTGCCTAAAACAAACACAATGTGTACATTACAGTCAATGATGCACTCTTCTGTCTTGTTTTAGTAATAGTTCAAACATTTTCATACAAATTCTCCCTTCACAGGAAAGAATAGCAAAGAGCCATGGCTCGCAGTGTGGATTCTGTACTCCTGGCATTGTCATGTCAATGTACACCTTGCTTCGCAATTCACCGGAGCCAACTATGGAGGAGATCGAAAATGCATTCCAAGGTACTTCTTATCCACTGTAATAGGACTACTGTCGCACTCGCGACAATGAGAAGTGCTATAAAGACACATTATGAACAGGGATGACTCAAAATGAACATCTTCGGCTGTGTTTGTACTACTAAGAGCCTATACTTGTCCAGGCTTCAAATTAATGAATCATAAGCAAAGGCAGTTGGTCTGTGATGGCTCGCAACCTTTTGGCTTTGTTAATGCTTGTTTTGCTGAAAGGTTTTTGTGGGAGTTACCAGGCCCTCGCCTATATATATAAAAAATGCATTAGTAAAAAGGGAACATTTTTTTTAGACTTAAAAAAGTACACATTGCCATGGTAGTCCATGGATTGACGAACACTACTTCGTGTGTGAATGTGCTCTTTGCGAAAGGGCAGAATGTTGTCACTTACAGGGAAGTTAGTCAATGGCTGAAGTGGGCTGACCCAATGCCCCATAACATACGCTTTAGTGACCAATAGAAAAATATGAATGAACGTACAGTAGAACAATGAATGTAGAGGACTGTCTGAAAGCCCTATAGGTATATTATACACTTAATGGATAGAATGTTAGCTAAATTAAAAAATCTTGGCAAACGTAAAACCTTAAAAGATTTGCAAAGGACAAATACAGCAACAGGATTTCTCTTCATATGGACTGAGACTCTGGAATGATCTCTCTTTCATATCAAACTTACTCCTCCAAAGATTCAATGCAGGAAGGGCACAAATCCCACCTCCTTAAAATCTTCCACCATTGTGTAATACTTGCCTCGCCTGTCTCTACCCACTGTGATGCTTACTTTCTTTTGCACCTACTGTGCTCATTACAAACCTATATGCTTGTCTCTTCATCCACGCACATGGACTGTGAATCCTTTTGCTATGTACAGTGCTGAGCCACACACTGGAGCAAAGCTTGTGTTTTAGAAATAAACCCCAATAAATTAAAATGAAATGGAATAGAAACACAAGGGAGAGGCACACATTTGCTTTCTTAATCAGTCCCACAGTAATTTTAATTTATGAGAGGTAATTGTTAGGTTTCATTTTCTCAAGAACATTCAGTCCTGATGTTCTTCTTACAAGGTTTTGGTCCGTCTCACCTGCTTAGTTACGACATAGGAGTAGACAAAGCTTTATCAACCATGTTTTATTGGTCTTAATCCGAAGTGATGGTTAAGAGGGATCAATGCTACAACTCCACTTCTATATTTAAACCCCTTTAATTAGGCTCCAATGTCTGTATCCAGGTTACAACAAGAGTTGGGGTTTGTTTTGGATCCTTCTTTGTCTTTTGGATGCTGTATTAGTTTATTCAGTGACACAGTCATGGTTCTTCCTTCTAATAGGTCTACAGAACATTAAAGAACAGGGAGCAGTAGACATCATCACCATCACAGTAGAAAGGATCATGGGAATTTGGTCTATATTGATTTTCCCCAAATAACAGAATCTAGAAAGATTAAAAATATGTATCCGGCTAATGGTGGGCGTAGACAGCCCTGAGGATATTTCCTCTGTGCAGAGCATCTGCGGGTGGTCATCCAACAGACCACACTAAGCATATTTTCCAACCCGTGATCCCGGTTGTGCTCTCACTTACCTGAAGGAAAGCATGCATTGGGTGGTTGTGGTTGTCCCTAATGCTACCATTAACTTAAGAGGAACTCATGTGTCCACAGTGTCTATATTAATTGCACCCTAATCTTCAGGTGTAGTTTCTAAATTAAATTCACACATAATTTTAAGAGCTCAACCAAAGGAAATGTAACAGGCAACAGGATACTAAGGCACACATTATTTAAACAAATAGAACCGAAAGCTAAAGAAGACACTGAAAAGACTGAAAAGCCACACCCTGAGCGATTTAAACTGACAAGGAGAGACTTAGATAATAGAAAAGCACACATAAAGGGGGTCTGAGTCCAAGAGTATGGGGGAAGGTAGCGGGAGAAACAAAGATACATGTTGCTGTAAGGGAGTGCTACAAAGTTGGAGTAGAAGGAAAGAAAGACTAGCTGAAGTGTGCCAACTGCCTGAAATGTGAAATATTCAGGCTAACAAAAACTTGGTCTAGATTGTTCTAAACCTTCCACTGGGTTTGCATTACAAAAGTGAAGCAAACCGGTGCAAGGTTTTTAATTGAGATTTACTTTCCATCGCAAAAAAATATTTTGTATTGAAAAGGAAATAATAATAATAATAAAACATTTTATAAAGCGCATGGCTGCACAACTGTGTATCCCCGCGCTAATTGCTGACAAAAACTCCTTACAGCTCACCGAGACAGAGAAACAGACAAATGTTAATGGGGAAAGAGATGAGTTTTAGTTTAGCTCTAAATAGGATTTCTGATGGTTCCATTCTCAGATGGACTGGGAGGGCATTCCAATGTTTTGCTCCAAGGAAACGAAAGGAGCGGCCACCCAGTTTTGCTCTATTGATCCGGGGAAGTTTGAATTGTGACATACCCAAGGATCTGAGGTTTCTGGTAGGGCGATGGATAGTTAGAAGATTTCTCAAATAGGTAGGTCCTTTGTTGTGTGCAATTTTATGAGCATAGCAAAGACTCTTAAATCTAATTCTTTCTCTGACTGGCAGCCAGTGTAGCTTGGACAAGATTGCTGTAGCGGATGTTCTTTTTGGTAGACCCAATACCATGCGGGCAGCCGCATTTTGAATGCATTGGAGCTGGTGCAGTTGTTTTTGGTTCACACCCAAAAGGAGAACGTTTCCGTAGTCAAGGTGGGGCGTTATTAATGCATGCACTAACGTTTTCCTTGCTTCCGTGGGAATAAGATCCATAGTTTTACGCAAGATTTTTAACGTGCCCATACATTTGCTGATTGTTTTATTAACTTGTGATCTTCCCGACAGATCTGAATCAATCATTATTCCTAGGTTTTTGACCTTTTCGACTGGGTGGGGGCATTCGCCCAGTGTAGTAGGCCACCAAGCCTGGGACCATATTGAGGTTTTATTCCCTACCACTAGCACCTCCGTTTTGTCACCATTTAAACGGAGGCAGTTATTATCCATCCAGGTGGCGACCGCCGCCATGCAGCTAGAAAAATTGATGGAAAATTTTTCGCTGTCTGGAGTGAGCTTGAACATGAGCTGGGTGTCGTCAGCATAGCTGACAATGCCCACCCCAAAATTCTCTACGACTCGAGCTAGGGGTTCCATATAGATGTTGAATAAGGTAGGGCTCAAACTAGAGCCCTGAGGGACCCCATAGCTGATGTCGCGAGATGATGACTTGAAGGGTGGGCAATGTATTTGGAATGATCTTTTAAAGAGAAAAGATTTGAGCCAGGCAAGGGCATGATCCCTTACTCCAATGTCTGATAGTCGGGATATCAGAGTGTCATGAAGCACAGTGTCGAAAGCTGCACTTAAGTCAAGCATGACAAGTGCAGCTGTCTCCCCCTCATCTACCATCTTGCGAATGCACTCCGTGGAGTAAAGAACCGCGGACTCCGTGGAGTATCCAGGTCTAAAACCTGATTGTGTCGGATGAAGTATGTTTCCTTCTTCTAGAAAAGTCATCAGTTGTTTATTGACTATTTTTTCTATAATCTTAGCGCATTGTGGCAAGAGGGAGATCGGTCTAAGATTTTGATATTGAGTAACCGGAATGTTAGTTTTTTTTTTGAGAGGGATAACTTGTGCTGACTTCCATGCCTCTGGGACATAGCATTCTTGGAAGGACATAGTGATCAGGTGTCTAATTTGATCAATGAGACCGTTGTTCATAATGTCTTTAATTTTAACTAAAGGGCACACATCATTAGGGGAGCCTGAGTGGATACTATTGATAATGCTGACCAAATTTTCTTTGTCAGGAGTGATAAAGTGTGTGAGAATAGTTTTTTGGGTAAGGAATGGTTCTTTTCCTTCTATGACAGGTTTTGAAAAAGTGGCATGTATTTTCTCGACTTTATGGACAAAGAAGTCAGCTATCTGGTCGCATATATCATCAGAATATGTGTCCTGCATATCTAAGGTGGTGGTGTTTGTAAGTTCCTTATAAATGCTAAAAAGTTCTTTCGTGGGGTTCGTTGCCTCTTCTATTCTTGTCTGGAAAAAGGAACTTTTCTCCTCTCTAACCATTTTCTGATAAGATTTTAACTCTAGTTTATATAGTTCCTTAAGTTCAGGAGAGTAGTTTTTCCTCCACTTGCGTTCTGTTGCTTTACAGTGTGTTTTCGCAAGTTTTAATTTTTCCGTGTACCAGGGTTCAGATTTGGTTCTTCTAACAGGGGGTTTGGAAGTCCACGGTGCAATAGTATCTAGTGCCTTGCTCAGCCATGTTTCATAATTCTTCCAGGTATCTTGTAAGGAATATCCTATGGGCGGGGTGTGTTTCTGTAATTCGTTGACCATGCGTTCAGGGGTGTAGTTTTTCCAATTTCGTCGTGTAGTAAACAAAGGTTTGTTAGTGGCTGGCTTACTCTTGTTAGTGAGAATATTAAAAGTGATCAGGTGGTGGTCAGACCATATGATGGGTGTTGGGGGGAGCATTTCAATGTCCTCCCAGGTAGAAAAGACCGGGTCAAGAAGATGTCCCTGTTGATGCGTGGGGGAGTTTGACAGCAAAGTAACTCCTATCGCATGTAAAGCAGTTCTGAATATTTGAGCTTCTTTAGCATTGTTATCTTCTAAATGAAGGTTCAGATCACCTAAAATCATGAAATTGTGATGTTTTATCGCTAATTGAGTAGCTAATTCTATAAGCTGATTACAGAAAGAGGTTGCATTTCCAGGGGGACGGTATATGAGGAGACCGGTAATGGTCATCAATGGAGTCACTTTTATTGAGAAGGTCCCACATTCACTGTGAGTATTGGCTGTATCAGTGAGTGTGCATTGCAAATCTTTTTTACAAATTAGTGCGATTCCACCTCCACGTTGTTTAGGTCTGTCAATTCTTAAGAGGCTATAACTCAAAGGTATCGCCTCTACAATGTCAGGGGCTGAGGATTCGTCTAATCATGTTTCTGTGAGAAACAGCACATCATATTCTCGTGACTGTAATATCTCTCGTAATTCCGTCTTGTGTTTTACCATCGACCTACAATTTAGCAGCAGCATTCTTAGTTTGGATGTAGGGGCCTTGTATAGAGGAGCCTTGCTGAAGGAGTAGTTACATATATGACAGTATAGCGGAATACAGTTGGGGTCGATGGAATGTACACAAGGTTTGTTGGCGATCTTACCCAAATTGCGTAGAGTCGCGCTAGAATAGTGGAATCTCGGCTGGTCCACTATCTCAGCAGAGCCTATATCGATGATGGAGGAGCCAGAGTGCCCTGCCCCGCGCCCCGGTCGATCGCGGACGGGCGCAGACGGGCAGGACTCTGGCTTGACTCCGGCGCGCGACCGGCGCGCTCGCAGTGCGCGTCCGCTGCGCGGAGCCATGGACAAATGCTTTTAAGCGCTCGGTAGCGCGACGTGCAGCGTGAGCCCACAGTAATATGGCCGCTGCCTGACTCTCGAGTTAGCCTAGACCTGCCTTTAACCGGTCATTGAATCGACCGTGCTCCCAGGGCAAGCAAGTAGGAAGCCTGACAATAATGTAAGTCTGACAGTTGTTTTCGTCAAATCTGCGCTAATGTGGCAAAGCAGAACAATTGTAAGTCATTGTAGGGGGGAGGGAGCGGACACACAGGGAAAAGGTTAAAAAGATCGATTCACAATTTTAAAATGATAACCTCCCGGCTCAAGCCTCAGGAGTGAATGGAGCCCTAAAATAACTCAAAGTGGTGCTATGAGCTACTATATGCTACTTTGCAACAAGAGGGCGTACCACGGGCTGTGCAACCACCCATTGTTTTTGACGCAAAGATCTATCCCCTGAAAAAGGTAGACAGGACGTTGCACCAAAACTGTGCATCCTTGAGGAAGGCATAGCGTTGGAGAAAAGTTTTCTTTTTCTCAAAACCTTTCCAACCTTGAAGTGTGCTGTACTGTACGGGACACATACAAAGCTAGAAAAGTTCTAAGGATCATATTATTTTCTACCTTACTGGTAGCCTTCTAGTACAAACATAATATTAGATATCACACACCCTAGCATTACGTTTTAAGAATGTGTGTGTGGGGCAAAACAGCCTAAAGGGCGCCAGTACAATGGCTGACAGCAGCAGCGCCATATCGTTGTAAAAATGGCGCTGTCATGTTGCATCTGTTTCATACCACATGGCGCAGCAACTTATGTTGCTGCATGGAGTTGCTTCATTTCCCAGTATATCTGGTCCCTTATTCCTTGTTTGCTTGGATCCCACGGTTATCCTACCCTCGTAAAGATGGTATACAATATCTGATTGCGCATAAGCCAACCAACCACATATAGTGCTTCATTTATAGAAATAGGAGGAGAAGGTCAACAGAGGTGTGGCAAAGCCCTTTCTGATTGAAAGGAGGTTGTGCCTGACAGGGATGAGCATTGTCGGATCAGTATTGTGCATGATGATCCATTGCAGCTAATGGATATTGCTTCAACAGAGATCTATGAGTTGTGATTTGCCCCCCAGAACTTTTTTGCCCCAGATCTGGTCTATATGTTAACATATAAAGCTCCATATGTAGCAGCGACGCATTCAGCATGTCTGGTGCAAAATCACAGATGATGGATAACTCAATGCCTAAGTGCAGTGGAAGGGTATCACCCCACTCAGACCATCATTCCAACCCCATCCACCAACAGTCTAGAGACAGATCATTATCAAAGAACCACATGAGTGCAGCATTTGGTACCAAAGTGTATTCAAAACACTGATGGATTGACTTACCTCTGTGGATAGGTCAGAGTCTTCTGTGCTCCCTGGACCAGGTATACCAGCATTCACAGACATAGTCCTTCCGCTGTGCACATCACTGATCCCACCTAGGACCCCGTAACTGTCTATCGTACTTGCATTTGATGTGTGCCTGTGCCTTCAAATTATCAATCTCCTTCAATTCCTGTTCTAGAGTTTCTAGCTTCACATATAATCTACATGTCATTTAAGTGTCAGGTGCTTAACGCAGATAATGGCTGTTAAGTGCACTAGCCTAAGAGAAATTTTGCCGAGCGCACCTTGTGGTTATATTTAATGTTTGTAAGGCTAATCTGGAGCTCACTAGGCAATGAAATAGTATTGTCCTGTCATAGCCCTGTACTTAGATCCTTACAACCTTTGTATGCAGTGCTAGACCTTGCAATCACATCAACCATTAGAGAAACAGTCAATCTCCGTCCCCATTTTTGCTGCCTTACTACAGACATCTCCAGCTGGCTGCCGAAGAGAGCATTGTATTCAATATTCCACAGAGCCAATCTTTGCACAAGATTGGATGGCCTTTGTGTCTGTCTCAGGTGTCTTAATCTTATTGTGGCTTTCCTGCATTTCTGTGTTCGACCCACCCACAGGAACATTTTGCTTTTGTACCGCATTTTGCTTTCGCCATCAATTAATTTGTCAGTTCGTCCTACTCTGAACGCAGCATTGAACCTCAAAAACACAGAGGCAGGTTTAAAAAAGTGCAGCAGAAATGCTGAAGCTGCTGCATTAATCTTGACAGATACGAAGACTATTGTAAACAAGCATTTGGCAACGCCAAGCAGTCTCGCTTGAATGCTAAGGTAAGTAAGACTGATTGGCATTGCCAAGGCTCTTTGCCACCTGCAATGGGAAGAGTCTCATATCCTGAAACCTGATTACAAGCTTCCTTGCCCCAAACCTAGTGTGATCATAGTAGTATTTTCAATATAGCTTTCACCTTTCACATCAGGATTATCAAGTGAAGATTTTAAAAGGTCAATACAAAATACACTTTTTTGCCTTGCATTTACAACAAAACAGCAGCTATGGTCAAGGTCATAAAATGTGATCAGGGCTGTCTAAATGCTTGTCCTACCTTTAGAAAAAGCATGAACATTTTTCTCAACAGGTCATATGTCCAGGCCTAACTCCATCAGATATAGATCTTTGGAATTTACAGTATGTGGAAGTCATTAACTCTGAGAATGTAGGATTTTGTTTTGAAAGTCAACCTGGCACCTCACTGTTTGAGACCGGTTTGTGCTCCACCTTCTTTCTCCTGCCTCGTTCAAAAAATGACAGTAGGATTGTTATGCTACACTATTATGCTCTAAATCTAAGTCTAAAATTGTCCCACGGTCAACCCTAAAATGAAGTCTGTCTAGTTTATCCTCTGCCTGTGACGCCTCTGTATGCCCCACCTCGCACTCGAGCAATGCGAATGCCGCTAGTGTCTGAAGGACCTCTTAGGTATGTGTTGACCATAGTGGAATATGACTCCTTTGCCCCCTTTCACTGCTTACAGCAGAACACTGCACTTCCTTCAATGATCATCCTTGCATCTCCCTTTCTTGAAAGGCAAGTTTTGAATGTAAGATAGTGGTAAATGGACTGTAAGGAAGTGTGAGGGGACTGCTAAGAACTGGTGAGCACACAGGAGCAACACACAACTGGCCTTATCTCTTAGGACACGGCCAGTCCACACAAATGGGAAAAATGTATTATCTTGTGGTTTATTTACATTTTGTCTTTTCAACATAGGAAACCTATGCCGCTGCACAGGATACAGACCCATCCTGGAAGGCTTCAGAACATTTGCAAAAGTAAGTGCATTAAACCATTCAGCTTCAACTATGTATCACAGCACCAGCATTTGGACAGATATGATTGCAGATTGTGTACCATCATTGCAAAGTTTTTGAATTTGGCTAATGCTGTCACCTTAAAAGAGTGAAATGCAGCCGCGGCCCGTAAGGTAAGAGTGGTCGGGCCGGGTGAGGGGGGATTTTGAAGGACGATGTCCAGGGAAAATTACTAAATAATTAATTTGCCCTGGTTGTCATTCGTCACCCGGCCCCAACGTCCAACAGCTCTTACCTGTATGAACTGCGGCAGGTGACATGTAAACAAAACATTTTACATGTGAAGTAGGAATACGGAGGAATATATGAGATTAGCTGAATTTGAATTCTTAGGGCCTCATTCTGTGTTCCCTGTTATTTGGAGCAATAATGATGCAACCCATAAATATATCAATACCACTGTGTGTTGTATTTACCCTGTGCAGTATTAATGCATAATTCCATATTCTGGAAGTCGGAATGTGGCATAACATGAAATATTAGAGTTAGATCTCCAGACTGCTGCGTGTCTTATCTCTTTCAAATACGTTTTCCTGTTACAAACTTTACCAGGATTTTCTTACATTTTTGCCCAAATTAGTATTTCCAGGTTACTCAAATTAGTATGCCTCATAGCCCAACTCTGAGGATTTCAAAGAAACAGACAATCATTAGGACATTGATCGGTAGCCATAGTTGGATATGTGTGAGTGTATTGCGTTCTAGCAGAGGTATCTGAGCATGATTTCATGTCTGCTTTATTTGAAGCATGCATTTAGTTGTAATTGTCCCTAGAATAAACCAGTATTTCCTTTTTTACTTCCTGGTCTGTGATTTTTACACCAGCAGTCTTTGGCCACACTAACCATGGACTCTAAGGACCTGGGGAATGTGTGGGGAGTGTACCATGGTAATTCTAGTGTCCTCAAAATGTATGCTAAAATTCAGTTTGCTGGCCAAACAAACAAGGAGTAGAAAGCAATTGCAGAGTAGAGATTCAAGAATGAGGGCTTCATCTGCCACCATACAACTTTGATAAACAGACTTAAAGAAAAAAATAAAGAACTACTGCCTACTGCGAATAATTACCTGCTGGTTGAAAATATGCAAAGAAGAGAAAGATAAATAAGAAGCCTAAAGAAATCGCCATTGCTGTTTAAATACAATTGCCCTGATGAGTTTCCTGGTACTTCGCGCCCAGGAACAGAAACACATCGACTGAATATTTTAATTTGTGATTAGAAAGAAAAATCTCCAGTTTTTCATAAAAAAACAATTTGCCCTGTATAAGATTGGATATCGAATATAGACATTAAAGAGTCTTAAGGATCATAATCAAAAGCACATCACCAATAGCAATATATGTATTGGATGTCTATTTTGTTAAAATGTTTTTCATGTAAAATGTGGTTGTGATATATGTTGTACTGCACATTTATGTATTATTTAAGTATGTTTGTTAAATTGTTTTCAGAACAAGGATGTATTGATATGACACAACATACGTCTTGTTTCAGATTGAAAGAAATAACTAAGAATAAAAAATTGTGATAATAAAAAGGTGAAAATAAATACACCGGTTCAAACTGAAATCAATGGGTTTGGCTATTTAGCAAAGACATTCAGCTTTCAAAGAATGTGAGTCACAGGCACATTTCTCTTTAACAAGTTACTAGCAGCCCGCCCCGGCGTTGCCCGGGGCAGAAGGAGGCTGGGGGCAGCATTTTAAGCCACTGTGCACTCCCGCCCGCCCCGACATTGCCCAGACCGCATCCCTCCCGCCTCCCGCCTCCCGCCTCGCCGCCGCCCCCCGCCGCCCGCCCCGACATTGCCCAGCCCGCCTCCCGCCTCCCGCCCGCCTCCCGCCTCGCGCCTTGAGCCTCCCGCCCGCCTCCCGCCTGCCTTTGCCTTACCTGAGCCGCCCGCTCCGGACTTCACCGCCACTCCTTGCCGCTCTTTGCCTTACCTGAGCCGCCCGCTCCGGACTTCACCGCCACTCCTCGCCGCACGTCACCGCTCCTCCCCACATGTCGTCATCACGTCTAGGTCGCGGTCAGCGCTACGTCGCGGCCGGCGCTAGTTTAAGGGGACTACTTTGTTTTGAAATTTTAATTTTTTAATTTACGTTTTTATTTTTATTTTATGTCGCCTATGTCCATCTACACACCCTGAGGATTCCAACAATGTATTGGGTGTGTGGATTGGCGCTGTGGTTCCCGTGTTTACCTTGCCAAAAGGTTTCTGTTCTCTCTTTATACTAGTAGTATAGATAATACGGCCATGCTTGTGCCTTGCCCCCTTGGGCCTAACTCCTCTTTTTCCAGTTTGAAACAGCCACTGAACCTTTAATAACCAGAGAGAAAGAGCAAACCAGCAGTGATAATAATAACTATGCCAAGTATCAAAGTACTTGAACCTCAGTTCTGAGGTGCTCAGGAATGTGGCAAAAAGAAAGGCAGGCAGATATAGGATAAGAGAGAATCCAATAGTTTCAAGGTTCAAGATTATTTTATTTGCATAGTTACTAAAACCCATTGCAAATTAATAAAAACAAGCAATAAGACCATAGAATCATACAGCTAAAATGAAATACACATGCAAAAGTAGCTCCTCAACCAAGAGCATTGCAAAGTATTCAGGCAATAAAATCTATTAATGTATGCAGCTAAAATGTAGTGCATTACACACATGCAAAGTAGATCCTCAAGGCAAGAGCCCGCTAAAACCAAGTTGTGCTCGTCATACAGGTGTGTTCATCATACAGATGTGTAGGTGTATGGTCAAACCAGTTGACAAATGGCCTAACTAACTCTGCATGGCCTAGTGAACAATTGAGTGCAAAAAGGGTCGCTTGGGAACACTGCGAATGTGCTAACACTCAGAACCCCCACCCAGACTCCTGACCAAGGATAGAAAGTGCCTTGGGCTAAGCGCAAGGGAATAAAAGTTGCCAAGTGCAGCGTCGTTGCCTGTATTTCAGTGGTAAGCCAATGTCAGAGATGCCCAAGAGTAGATCCTAGGACATAATTACTGCCCTGTGATGTGTGCAAGAATGGCTAGATCTGATTTAGTGATGTTGATAAAAGCCGGAGCAGGTATAACTTGTGCCGGCCACACCTTGTGATTCTGGAAGGATTCTTAGGACCACTTGGTGACACATTTTGACATGTTCTCGCTCACTAGTGCAAGGAATTTTACGAGTCGACAGTTCATCTGAGGATACCTAGATGCGAATTAGGCCAGCATGGCCTGTCTCTGTGAGCGGATTCCTCTTTGGTTGAAGGGAGATTTTAACAACTGTATCCTTTCCTCCAACAACTCCTTACACGTTCATAGCTGGTGCAGGAGGTCTTCCGTGTCTGTGCCACTTAAGCAGCAAGCCATCACTGTAGCCTCCCACTGCCAGTGAGGAAGGTGCAGAGCGCATGATAGTAGTAACCCCAAGCGGTGTCTCAGAAATGTCTCCTTGCTAGCTCTGGTGTATCCTACACTATAGTATTTTTGAGGGGCCGGTGCACCATAGCTACATCCAGGCATGAGCTCTGCCTGAGGACACTCCTTGTCTTCAACTATTGAGAGGCTCTTTAATGATTTCCTTACAAATGTTTTAAATGCATAGTGGCTGGTAGAAGCTTCCTTTAGCTGGGTCAGCCTGGTCTTGAGCAGGGAATCTTCAAGATAAGTTCTGGCAGTCTCTCTGTTGCAACTTCTGCCATAAGTGGTAATTTGAAGTGCCAGGAGGTGCCATCTTGATTTTGGACCAACAGGATTATGAAAGCTCCTTGCCAATCCAGGGATTGCTTTTGCACTCTAAACTACAGTCTGATCTGTGCTGGCGAGGTGTACTTAGGCAAGCTGAAGATTATTCTGTATGCTTTCACTAGGGTGCTGTCCAGTATTTTAGCATCCCTACCTCTCTGGAGCTCGCTACTGTATGTAATAGTTGGTAAGAGTTTGGCTTGCACTACTTGGAAGAATAGGGACAGCATTGACCCCTTCAGTTTTGATTTTAAGCGTCACTGCCAATGCCAGCCTTTTTCTTCTGATTGCCTCTCTCTGGCACGCAATTTACCTTTGCTATCGACAATCACACCTAGATACATATATTGTGTTGCTGGCTGAATTTGTGTGTTGCCCCAAAACCAGACCGGTGACTTCTTCCTGTTGTTGCTCATGATGATTTGCAGGTCGTCTGCAAATCATCTTCCCTCTTAACACCCCTAACGCAGCTCTCGACTGTCAGGCGGTCATGTTACATATCCAGCAATGGATGAACCTTAATCAGCTCAAGCTGAACCCAGGAAGACTGAGCTAATTCTCCCTGGCAGTAGCTCCACTCATTGGGGCCCACAGTTTTGGCCTACAGAGCTGGGCTCCCCGCCCATCCCGGCTAAATCGGCAAAGAGCCTGGGGGTTATCATAGACCCAGAGCTCTCCCTCAAGCCTCAGGTTGGGGCAGTCGTATCCTCGTGTATGTTTCAGCTTCGGAGAATCAGGAATGTTTCCCATCTACTCTCGCCTGAAGCCCTGATACAAGTTTTGATCGCCCTTGTGCTCTCTCGCCTGGACTTTTCCAACTCCTTGTATCATGGCCTACCGAAATATCTTCTACATAGGCTGCAAGTCGTGCAGAATCAGGCGGCCCGACTAGCCTTTAAGACCCCGAAGTGGCAGTCTGCAAAACCACTACTCTGTAAACTCCACTGGTTGCCGGTCGAACAGAGAGCTGCATTCAAGATCGGCTGCCTGACCTACAAAGCTGTGACTGGTACGTCCCCCGTCTTTCTGAGGTCCCTAGTGACTCCTTACCGTCCGGCACGCAACCTTTGGTCCTCCCACCGGCAACTTCTGACCGCAGTCCCAATCAAACTCAAAAAATATGGTGGTTGCAGATTTGCTCATCTGGCTCCCAAACTCTGGAACCAGTTGCCGTTATCTTTCAAATCCTCCATGTCTCTGCTGGAATTCAGAAAACTTCTTAAAACCAATCTTTTTACACAGTCTGGCTAGCTCCCCCTCTCTACATCTCTCAGTACCACCCAGCGCCAGGAAACCTATGGTGACAGAGCGCTATACAAGTCCCTCTTAAGATAAGATAAGATAAGATAAGATCGTCATGGTGCATGTCTTGTCAAAGTTGATGTTCAATCCGTTTTCATCAGTGTATTGTTGTTTTGCATTTAGAAGATTCTGTAAACCCACCTTAGTATGACTGACTAAAACTCGGGGCATGGGAGCTGCAGGCATTGAGTGCCTGTGTCAGGTTGGCTAAGTAAAAATTGAATAAAGATGGTGCCAGGCGTGTCCGCTCCCCTGCTTCAGCCTTTTACTTGTTGGTATTCGTCTTGAGAAGTATGTTACTTCTCCCAGCTTTTTCTGCACCCAGGTATTCGTGTGGAGAGTTATCAATAGGTCCAGCAGAGTCTGGGGAACACCCCAACGTTTGAGTTTACTCCAAAGCCTGCCCCACTCCACCTTATCGAAAGCCACCCTGAAGTCAATATAGCAGAGGTGAAGAGACTGTTTTGAGGCTTTTGCTTTATCAATGAGGAGCGATATGGCCAAGATGTTGGTTATTGTGCCAGAGGTTTTTGAGAACCCGGTTTGGTTGGGAATATTATAGGTCAAAGGTTCCTCAAGTAGTGTTCCTGCAAAGTATTTTGCCTTATTTTTGATGAAAAAATGACAAAGGGTTTGGCTTATAGGCAGCAAGGCCAAGCCTTAATAACAATGAACTACACAGAATGCCAATACTGCAATATTCTTTATACTCAGTTTGAAAAGCAATGAAACAAACTTTTGCTTTCAAAAAACCACTTTTTCAGTTTCAGTTTACTCAATAGACTTTATTTTCAGTTATGTTTTTTATTTTTCTTTGTAACACTTTTTAGTTTCTTCGTAGAAATGTTTTCATAGAAATTTTAATCAAACTATTCTAAGTTGTACCAACTCACTATTCTTCTCTTTGAAATTGTATAAGCCCCCTCAAAACATACTTCTCAATCACCCTCTAAGCAACATACTTAATAACAACATCCATACTGTGTCAGATTCATACATTGATTAGACTAATCCTCACATCCATCCATACATTCTCACTACATACATATACTTGCCTACCCTGGGATAGATTTACAGTCTTTTTTTATGTTCCCGGATAAGCACTCCTAATTAAATATTTTCTTATTTACACAAAAATGACTTTGGGCACAAGACCATCAGCAAGTTTTTTACATAATCAACCGTAATAAACAAAACAAATCATTTCTGATTGGCCTAAGCAACACTGTGGTCGCCACACTACGGTCTACACGTTTCGAATCTCCCGCACTGTGGGGATTCTCCTCAGGACCAAAAGTTTCTTAACGTCTTGACAGAATCTTGCGGCTGTCTTGAATAATTTGCTTGTCTTGACTTTGTTTCGCTATGTTGTGATTGGGATCTGAACTTATATGCCAGCACTTTTCTGTATATCCAGTAACACTCTCACATGTGGGGCTCGCAAATGTGGAATCAATCCGGCTCTAGCTGGTTCCGCGGCGATATCTCACTTTAAACGAGATTTGCCAATGTATTTAAATTCATTCGAGGAGACCTGGGAGGATGTCATGGTCTGATTGATGATTGAAGGGAAGGTGCTGGAGGGCTCCCTTCCTTTAAGGAGATGTCAGAACAGATTTTCGTTGGTGGCTGCAGGGTTTCCTAGCCAATGGCTTGTACTGTGCATAGGCCTGGGAGGTGACCTCAGCTACGTTCGTGGAGTTTGCAGAGTTTTCTGCAATCTGCTGTCCGTGGAGCTCACGGAGTGCAGACATCTCCACTCTGCATAGTGTGGCAGAGTTTTCTCCCTGCTTGCACTCGCGAACTGTAAGTTTGCAAACTGCAACTCGGGTCAAATTTTTACCCGAGCGGCAGAAAAACCAGCGCGAACAGCAGTTCATACTGCACTCCGCCACTTGTGGAACTTCGCAGATTTGTTTTGTCACTTCGTGGAGTTTTGCGTAGCAAAACTCTGCAAACTATGCCCAGGCCCGTCTGTGCCATGATGGTTGTAGTGGTCCCCTAAAAACCTTGCCCAGGTGTTTTCTGAAATATGAAAGGTAACTCCCCCGTGTAATAGATGTGTTAGCTTGTTGATCGTCCCCCAGAACCTTACACTGTCATTGTGCTTAATGTTCAGTGTTGTTTTTTGCTTTTGCAGTGATATCAGCAGTGTAGTCCTCTGGGTTGTGTTGAAGGGAACTGAGGGTCCTAATTATAATCCTTTTAACTTGCTTAAATTGGTCCCATTGGGCCTTTGGACAGGATCCAATAGGGTTGTGCTAGTTGTTAACTGATTGTAGCGTCTCCCCAGTGTGTTTGCTCTCTGTCTTCTAGCTGAGCCACAACACTGATCAAGGTGGAAATAGTATTAGCACTGTGGTACTAACAACCTGACTTGCTATAGAAGCTGTTCAGTGTAGTGGTTATTTAACAGATCAGTCATAGATATTGCTGGATGGCTGAATGGCTAGACCAGGCGTTGAATAGAAACTCTGTACATACTATGTATTCAATAGACCACACAGCGGCAGGGATAACGACAATGTACAATTTAAAAGCAGGATCCAAGGCAACAAGACAACACTGAGTGACCTCAATCTTCTCCGGTGATGTACTACGTGGAGGCCTCCCCTACCAGTGTGTGGCAGTAAACACAGGCAGGTAGTCAAGTAGTAGTGGGTAAGTAGTAGCAGGCAAATAGCGGTAGCCGTAACAAGCAGGTAGCAGCAGGTAGCACGTAGCGGGGAAACAGGTGGCTAACAGTCCTTCCCACAACCTTATACCTCGGACCTGAAATTTTGGACTACCAGTCCAGCACTTGTTTTATAAGTTTATAATTTTGCATCTTGCCTTGCCAGAAGATGAAGCCCGAATGCAAACTTCTGGTAATTTTCCTAAAAGTTACTTTTTAATTTTTTTAATTAAAAATCCAACTTCAAGATTAAATTAGATTTATAATAACTATACAAACATTTGCTTGATTATTTTTTTTATCTAGTTCCATTCAAGAGATGCAATATTAGGAATTGTATCTGTATGTTGATTTCCTACATAAGACAGCTTTTGGGTGCTGGTCATTATAAGGACATGTTAACATTACAATTCTACATGTCCTACTTTTAAAAACCATGAACACTGCCTTGTAAGATACTAGCCGACCTAGGGGTGACATATTCATATTTAAGGGATAGGTTTTGACCTGTCAAAAGGATTTAGTTTGATGGGTGAAATTGCAGTTTTTACACTGCCACAGTCAGGGTACAATGGTAGGCTTGAAGCCATGTTTGTACTGCCACTGTAGTGGATAGCACAATAGGTGCTGGGTCTAATAGTGGCTTTTAACGTACAGGTTCTGGGTACATATTGAACCAAATACTGGGGACTAATAGGTAAGTTAATTGCACCAATTAGGTGTATGCCAATTAAATAATGTTTAAAGGGGAGCATTGGCACTTTACTATTAGTTATCAGGGATAACCTGCACAGAGTTCTAAAGTAAGCAAAAATATAGGGTTCAGCCAAAGTAAAAATATCAGGGGTGATCATGCAGAAAAGGCGAATTTCTTACAAGTAGGATGTAGAAGCATGCTTCCGATTGTTACAGCAAATTCAGTACTTTGTTCAATTAAATGAATTAGCGTTGAGGAAGGCCAGTTAGGAATATATTTCTGTAATCCAAGTTGCTCAGAAGGAGAGAACAGAGTAGTGTATTGATCACATAAAAGGGGATGTGATGCTTTAGCCCTGTAAAAGGGCATTCTAGGTGGTATTTATGGCTATTGAGTTCTTGATATCCAGCAGCAATGGCTGTGGAAGTGATGCAGGATGGCAGGATGATACTTAAGAAGAAAAACCAAAGATGTGGGCTTGATCGTGTGAGGGGGAATCAGGATAGGAATTGACAGATTAGAGGGTCCCAATTTAACAGGGAAGGAAATAACTTTTGTGGTGAAGTAGTTTTAGGATATAATCGACACGATAAAAAGGCGTAAAATAAAACAATTCTTGAAATACTTGTGGTTTGTACTTGTATTCAACAGAACAATAATTATCCCTTGTAATTCCACCTCATTATCTTAATTTATTCACCCTGATCACTGAACTCAACAGATTCTTGCATAAGATATCCATACCAAAAAGATAATATTTTAATACAAACTATTTCTTAATATTCTAGACTATTTTTACAAGGACCAGAGTTTACGTAAAACAGCACTTAATCAGTTCTTCATGATGAGCATTATTTACTTATCTTTCATAAACACAATCTACAGATGCAAAGTGCACATACACACACAGTTGAAAACTGCCTTCACAGAGCAATTAGATCGAAGGTGAAATGAAATATGTATTCTTGAAAGCAGACTTCGCACTTTACCTACCATTGTTAGGTGTTCCCTTTCACTTTGAATACAAGGACATTTTCTGACATAATCCTGCCTCTTGGATTATAGCACTGAAATTCGTGTTTTCAAATAACTAACCACAGTCATAAAAGCATCTTCTCTCTCCTCAACACGCCAAAGGCCTCCCCCCGCCTACTTTGCTCCCTCCACCTCTGCACATTAACTTCACCCAAACAAGCAATCTGCACTGCTATTTTTTTCGTTTGATTTTTCTGGGAAGCAGACAGCTATTCAGCAAAAATGTAAGAAATCTTCTTAGAAATGTTCTGCACTTATAATTGGGTGATAGGTCAGTGCAATAATGTTATGTAACTTGGAGGCGCCCTTAGGTCAGGGAGTGAAGGGCAGAGGTTAGGACTGTTCTTAGAATGTTTGTAAAAGGTGTGTGCTTGGAATGTGTCTGGCTGAGTGCAGCATTAGATAATTGGGAAGAGACATCCTACTAACGGCTTTTCCTCTAACATGGGCAACGCAGTCTCACTGCACACCTGTGCGTTTTTAAACTCAAAGTAATATATAATTATTTTAATATGGGGCATACAATATCCAGTATATAATGTAGTCAACCCAATGTTGTTTCGGTTAGACAGGAAAGGATACAATAACTTTCTGTTTTTTGTGACTGCTCCTATTTTGGCACAAGAATCAGTAATTCTCCCACAGCCATACTGGGAGAATATATTTAGCAACTTTGCACCTCAGAGGATCTATGAATGGGAAGGGATGTCTAACGGCACATATATGTTTATCGAAGACGACAGCAAGAGTTTTTAATCCTTCAAAATACCTATAGGAAAAGGGTGTTGCAAAACCTGACGTTTTATTCTAATTCTTTATTTTCCTTAAAGGATACTGGCGGCTGCTGTGGAAAAAAAGGAAAGAACCAAGGATGTTGCATGGACAAGGAAGAGACAACAAATGTAAGAGGAGACAATGGCTTCTTTTTATGTTTTATCCAAAATATGTCTTCTCGAATGGGCCTATTGCTGTTGCCATTTTCTGCTTCTTTTTTTAGCAGTCATTTCATTGGCTGTTCTTTTTATTTTATAGAAAAAAGATCCAGACGACTATATACTTACCTCACAGAAACCGTTTTCTACATCAAGCATAGTTAATTACTTTAAAGTATTAGCTATAACATGCAATATAAAACCAGAAAGGTCTCAGGCACAGCTTATATATATAGAGGCCAATTAAAGAAGAGTATGCAGTGGGAACAACGTGGTTGCAACTTGCAGGGAGCTGAGGCCTTTTGCAGGGAACAGCTCTGTTCCCTGCAATGCTTAAAAGCCCCGGCGTCAGGCCTCACTCCTGGATGCGCAGGGGGGGGGGGCAAGGAGAGGCGCTCCAGGGGGGGGCAAGCGCCCCTCCTTGCCCCCCCTGCGGACGCCCATGGTTGCAAGTGTTTTGCCGATGCCAGTGTGCCTCCTAAGGGCATGCTTGCCTCTGCGCTCACGACATGAACGGAGAAGCAAGCATGCCCTTTTTGAGGTGCATTGAAAGTGAGCGTCAAAAAGGTGGCGCACTACAGAGGGCAACCTTCTCAAGGGATGATTCCTCAGAAAGGTGGTTGCACTCACTCACGTCACCCGCTTGCACGGGGATCTCTAATGCCTATTAAAAGTAAAAACAGGTTGCCACCTGCACAGAGAAGCTTTTAAACAGCTGCTCTGCATTTCTCTTGAATGCACTGCCCTGGGGGATGGCCGAGTTTGCGACTGTCCTACAAGCAGCACATTCTTCATAATGGGGCACACTTTCCCTGTTTGCACCCTGCACACTTGCTTAAAGGAGCGCCGTGGCACGAACATGAAAGTTCCACCATTTCAATAATACGGGCCCAGAAGAGCAGGGAACTGGCAGCCATGGAATTCTCTCTTTGGGTGATATGGCTCACTAAGGGAGATTCTGATTGGCTGGCCAGATCCTCACATATGTCTGAGGGTACTGATAGCTCTTGACTGTTTTACTCCCTTCTAATGCAACCTGGCCTTCCTAAGGCCCATACCTCCAGAAGCAGATTCTTTATACCAGTTCCATTCCACTCTCCCCGGAATACCTCATTATCGCACTACCCTATCAGCAAAGATTGTGAATGCCATTCTGTCTGTCTTCTTTAACGTCTTGGTCGCCTATTTCAGCGGTTTACTCTCTGGCAAATTTCCTGTGGGTTTCAAGTTTTACACCTCACCATAGGTCTCTCAACATTGACCATCCCCACATCTCATGTTCACTCTCTAAACCGTTTCCCCCTTCATTCTTCTTGTTATTCTCATAGCCAGGTATGTACTCCTGTTGCCTCAGAAGAAATTATCAGTATGATCACAGAAGAAAGTGTTAATGGCACATCATGTTTATCATGACATTTCTGGCCTGATAGCCACCAAAAACCTAAATGAGAACATTGGAATGTTGGAAGCTCCATTGAAGACAATGAAGTGGCTCAGGGCTTATAAAGGCTGATGTAGGATTTCTGCTCCAGCATTCCAATGTATGTCTCTGTGTTTCTCCATTTTTTATTTAGAACATTAAATCCCCAGTGGATGAACTGTAGTAGTTGCCATATAGCCGTTCTGTATCAGTCTTTGCTAGTAGTTAAAGGTCCTCTCCTTGTATAAGTCCACGCCTGTGTGATCGGGCCTAAATCTCAGGGTCAGGGCCTTTTACAACCTATAAAGCTCTTATAGCAATGGGCTATAAAACTATAAGACAATCCTATAGTGTTGCAAAAAATTTAAATTCTTCTTTAGGCATTTACTGCCATCCTTATTGATAAATTGGTACCTGAATTGACAGAGTAAAATATTGTAAAGCGTGAGAAGAGTTTATAAGCTATTATCTAATATTACACATTTCTCTCGGGCCATGTCAGATCAAACCACTGTTATGGAGGCCATGGAGATGAGGTACTCTAACCATGCTCCAACCAACTCCTGCACTCAATTATAGTCAAATAAATGCACTAAGTTAAAGACTAAGCATGTTGTGGGCTTTTATGTAAGGAAAGAGGAAAAGAGATGTGTTAAGCCTATGCTCTACGTCCATATTTTTTATGAATGTATATTTGTGGTATTTGTCTATAACACAAACCTAGCAGATGTGTGGGAGCACTACAAATGTTCTAATGGTAGGGATACAACCCAAGTGTCTTTAGACATGGATGCTGAGTGCAGAGTGGAGGGAACAGATGTTAGGTGTAGGAGAGTACCTCTGCTGTTGTGCCAACATGTGTGGATAGGAGGCACCCTTATTTTAGTGTAAACTTTTGATGGAAGAAAGGTACCCAAATGTTGCTTTAGATGCTAGGGAAAAGACAGAATAAGTGCTATTTTGTAAACGAGTGGGGAAGTCGAGTAGTATGCTGCAGATGTGAGAAGAAGATTAGGGGAAAATAATCATGTGGATCCTGGTAGTTGCAAATGTGTTTCATGTGGGATGGAAGAAGTTACAGATTTCAGTTCTGATGTAGTATCATCACTGTTGCATTTTTGATGTGACTGATGAGGACTCAGCTGACACATGTTTTGCTTACATTAATCAAGACAAACACATTTATTTAGTCTTCAAAAATTGCTATTCAGTCCAGGTATGTTCAAATTATTTACAAGTGAACATCATCATACACTCCACTTTTACCCTATTTATAGTTTGGTTGATGGTTCTTGTTAGTGTACGTATAAGTCTGTGGAGTGTCAATATTATGGTTGTAGCTTTTTGTGCATTGCTGCTTTGATTATGTGGATGTGTGCGCTTTCATAGGCGTTGTCATTTAGTTTATCATGTGTGGGGCAGTGGTGAAACAGATGGGGCTGTGCATTTATATTGTCCTTATAAGGTAAATGGATGCGGCACATCTGCATTAATGTGTTTATTGCTCTTGTTAAAATATAACATATTTAGCTCTGAAAAGGAATCCTGCCATTCGATAACCTTTATCTTTTATTTGCAGCTCAGCACATCAACTCCTTTGTTTAATTCAGCTGAGTTCCAGCCTTTTGATCCAACACAGGAGCCCATTTTTCCACCTGAGCTATTGGTAGGTGCGTTCAATCCATGCACTGAGAAAACAAATAGATTCTCTCTTCATGCTATGCATGCGTTATATAAAAATAAAGTATTACTATCATTGATATTTATAATAAACAACTGGAGACATAGCACATAGCGCGTTGTGCATTTTACTGGGGTATTTTTCTTCCTAATAATAACATATTTATTTTGTTTAAAGCCTTCACCATATTCAGATTTATCTTGTGGGAATTGAAAGTACAGAATAGTGTGACAAACCTCAGGGTACACTGTTGATCAACTTTGGAGTTAGGAATGGTGGTACCAGCCACCTGAGCATTGAGACAAGTGCTAACAAATTGCTGATTGGGAGTTTGGCAACTTTGGAAGTTGGGTTCACAAAGCATTTACTCTTCCATAAGAGTCACCATAGACATTTTAGAAGTATTGCAGGTAGAGGTACATATAGCTGTTAATTTGAAAGTGGAAACCTCTGGACGAGGGACTAGCATGAAGCTGGCACTGAGGTCCAGGAAGCTGAACCAAAGCTCAGGGGTTTGTGGTGACGGCACTCCTGGTGAGGAATATATGTGACAGTGACACAGCAACAGGGAAAACATTGGCAAATGGTGCAGACTTCTTACCGGGAGCAGACTTTGCTAATGGCATGGCAGCTCACCTCAGTAGATTGAGGACAGAGAGGAATATACTAGGAGCATGATATATCAAAATAAAGAGAACAAAACAAAACTACTGAAAATGAGAATGCAAATGGGGCTTACAGTATCCACGTCTAATGGAAGGGCAAGGCATTGGTGCTAAAACTATCAGACAAATTTAGGATAAGAAAGAACTGCACATGGATGAGAATTGACTAAGCTCACTGTGGCAGGTTCAATCCTAACATCAAACATCCAACGAAGGGATTATTGGAACTAATTTTGAAAGTATTACACACATGCATCACTTCCTACATGAAAGATTTAGCATTGTATTGTATAAAAAAGACATGTATATTCTTAGCTATATAGTTGTAATTCAAATAAATCGTCAGACACATGTTTTGCTACTATGGAAAGAGTAATTTCTCAAGGTTACATCAATGTGGCACCATATTGCAATCCTATCCATATTTTACTATTTACTCTACTACGTTTACACAATTAGTCGAACCCAACTCAAAGCCAGGTAACAAAGGAGGGCAATGCACATAATAAGAGGTAGTCATAGGCTACTATTGACCGCTGCTTTATGATGATGTCAATATGATATGCAAAATGCTAGAGATGATCCCTTGGGTAGAAGTCTGAGGGCAATGCAAGAAGTTAGTGTGAACTTGATGCCTTGCTTAGGACTTAAGAGCAGAACTCAACCCCTGCATTTCCTTCGTGATTGAGAGGGATGGGATAAACACTGAGGGCCTTAATGAAGGCAATGAACAATTTTTCCAGTGTTTAATTATTAACCCGAAAGTCACGAAAAAATGTCTAATCCTTTAGAGAACAGTGGCAATGAAAATTTGGGGATTGGGATATACATATCATTTGCATAAGCTATTTTTATCTTCAAATTAATACCCCCAAATTAAGTATATGCTACAGATTTTTTATAAAGAAAAGGTTTAAATGCTTAAACAACAGCAAAGTTAGTAACTCTTTACAAGGTAAGAAAGAGGAAACATTATCATTAACCAGAATGGGTATTTTTACATTTTTTTTATAGGAGTGTGCATAACTCCTTTAAACCTGGATAGATTAATCACACAGAATTACCTAACAATTCTAAGAAATTATGCAGAATTTTGTGAGAACAGTGTTTTGCATTTAGCCCTATTTTTGTGATGTAAAATTTCCCCCTTATGTCCAAACTGGATGGATAGATGAATTTTGCGCTAAGAAAATAACTCTAAATGCAACAAAATATAAATAGCAGCACAATCAGCCGCTTGCACTGGATACATGTGCTCTCACAGCAGGATTTTCTCCCCTAATTGCTCTTAATTTCTCAAGTGGGAATAATTGCATTATTAAGGTAATTTCGCATCAAACAGTGCCGCGGAATTAGTGTAATTACTCCAATTACTCTGGCTTAGTTAAAATTGCTCCCAGGTCCAATTTTTATAGAGATAAAAAAAATTCTTAAGTCTAGGACCTAAACCGTGCCATTCCAAATCTGTAAACACATAAAGACATCCAACACTTTCAAATGTCTGCTGTTTCCGCCATTAGATATTATGAATAAATATTTGTGCTTGAGATATTTAGACACATTTTAGCATCAGCGGCGACCTGTGCAGGTAAGTGCAGTGGGGCAGTGGGGCAGTGGGGTAGGGGGAAGTAGACAGATGACAGAATAGGGAAAATGAATTAAATAAATAAATCCTATTCTGTCTGTCCACCACCCACAGCCCGCCCCACCACGCTTACCTGCATGGCCCACTGCTGTTTAGCATTATCCATTATAAGTCTTCCCATAACAAAACCCATCTGCTAAACGCCTATTACATAATGGAGCAATTTGTCTAATTCCAAAACTAATACCATGGCAATAAATTTTCAATTCAAATTAATTAAACTAATTGGTCTATAGTTGACTGTATCAGGTTGATAAAGGCAAACCCTCAGATCCTGGAGCATGCTATTTTTTCATTTTAGCAATAGTATTAGAAAATTCCTCAATTGTGACGTCATCTTCTAAACGTAGAGTTACAGTAATCTAGTCCAAATTATTACTATATTGTTAAAGAAATGTAACAAATCTTGAGCGTGTGTATCTGTATATACTTTTTGGGAATTTTAGATAATTCACCAATAATTTCCCTAACTTATTCTTCCCAGACAAGTAATGGACATTAACCATAAGCACTTTCAGTATACATTTAAATGAAATTCCATGTTCATTTTCATTAACTCATCTAATAAAGCCTAGATTTGGTTGTGTAGTATGTGTGCTGTAGGGGTTTGATATTTTTCAAGATGGTAAAAGATTTTTTTCAGTACGTTTTTTCTTAACATCGAGACAAAATTTATAAGAAACTCTCTGGAAGCCCCCTTGTATGCATCCCATAAGAATGAAAAACATAATCCTCTTCTTTTTGAAAAGAAAGAAACTCCTTAGCAAAATGTTCTCTGCTAAAATATATTTTTTTCTTTCAGAAGGACATTAATAAATCTTCATTTCCCAGCCTTATTATTTGGCAAGGAAAAATCTCACATAACTGGGGCATGATCTGAAATTCAAATAGCCCCAATTTCTGAGTTCTATATAGTTTTGCATACATTTTCCATGGAACATATGTAATACATACCAACTGTGGCTCTTGTATAGGGGAGGAAAATGTTTATTTTCAAACAGCAGGATTAGACAGTCTCCCGTTATCCTTTAAAGCCCTTTGAGAAATGATCATTGTCAAATCTTTTTTGCATTTTATTTGGCGCCATACCAGCCTTTGAATTGTTCTTTAAGAAAAGGTCAAAAAATGATTAAAATCTCTTCTCCAAACAATATTATCGTAGGTAATGCTCATTAACTTCATACCAATATTCTTCCAAAAATTATTCCACAACTTGATTCGCTATTCTTCGGTTTGGCTAAAGAAATTGTTGGACGTTTGTCTAGAAAAATGTAAAGAACCATATAAAACCATATACATTAACAGTACACAGAGGGATATTTTTACTTTTACAGCCCGTGCTAACCATCTATCCTCATTAGCACAATTTTCTGATAGTATTTAAACTGCTTATCTTTTTGCCAGCTCCTGGGAAGGCTGACATTACACCACTCATCTGTCTGATATTTTACCAGATTGCCCATACTTTTGACATTTTAAGAAATAATTCTCAACATTGATAATTACACAACCAATGTAAATACAACACCTGCATATTTGGAATATATGAAAAGAAACAGCACTTCAGATAAGAATGAAGACAGTCAAAAAATTCATTTCTTGTATCAAAAGAAAATAATATACATAAAGGAACAAGCAAACTTAAAACAAAAAAGTATAACTTTCAGTCTTTAAGAGAAAAGACTGAACATGCTCAAAAAGAACCCAGCAGAACAGCAAAACAATGTCAGTAACATTAACAAACAAGGAAAGGTGAACACCCTAAGTTGGAAGAAGTATATCTCACCTCTGATCTCCCTTGGCAAAAGGCATCCACAATAGCAGATACCAAAAATGACAAGAGGTCTCTCGCAAATATCACAAATCCAAGGAGGGAGGAAAAAGAGCTTAAACAAGAGTATTGAATATCAATCAAATAATGCACAGACCAAAAGAATGAAAATACAACTGCAGCTATGACAAGACCATTTATTAGACTACAACATAGCAGGCAATTAAGAACTCATGAGCAAGACTTTGATATGTCCATCTCCTCTCCTCAACTGCTATGAATAAACAACTTTCACTTCTAAGGATCATCATGTGGGGTAGATTTCTCTTTATAGATAACCTTTAGCAAATATTGATTGAAAAGACCTTATCTTGCGCTGATTTTTGTCAGAATGGATCTTAGATTCAGAAACTCCATTCTTCTGTTAGCTGCCAACATCCACCAACATCTTATGCAAATAATAGCCTAGTACCTGACTAACTGCCTCCTTCCCCTCCTGCATCTGAGTTTTAATGACTTACTAGATGACAGAGTTTCAGGCCCAAATGATTAGCCCTCTGAATATGTAAAAGAGTACAGTCAAGCAAATCTACTATTTGTGGCATCAGTTTCTTAAGATAAAGAACTTATCTGCTCCTTCTGTACCCTTAGTAAGGCCATATAATGAAAGCACTTTCTTCAGTTCCTGTTCTCAAATTCCTCTGTTTTTTCAAAGATGCGATTTTGGACTTATTCTTTCAATTTTAGTTTCTATATTGTCCTTTTCAGACATTTAAACTCAATTATAGAAATTCTTTGGCCCTACCTGGACCATTATTCATTAATTTTCTGTGACATATTCGTAGTTTGAACCCTAAAAGCTTGCAGGGTTTTAATTTCTTCTAGGAGATCATCTAAAGAGGCAGAAGCAATTCACTTAGTAGGTGAGGGAAGATCTTTTTTAGGTCTTTTAACAAAACTCAACACATCAACTGATTTATTCTTCAGAGATATCAACTGTGCACAAGCAGATATGTAAGGTGTAGGTATGCCAGATATCTGAGCTGGAGGCTGACTAGGAGCATAAGTATCCTGTCTTAAAGTGTAAGAAGCAGTATCATATAAATCTATATTCGGTTATAAATATAATCATAAAACAGCTTAAAATCACAATACATGCTTTCCATAAAACTGTAAAAAAAAACACACATGATGATAAACCATTAAAGTGGTAAAAGAAGGAAGAACAGTGTTGATAATGCATTGCTTTAAAAATTCTCCATGAGAAACAACAAGGTTAGTTGGGTTTAGAGCACCTAGATCTCAAAGCAGTTCGTACAAAGCACGAGACAGCAAATAAAACATGTTAATTCGGTAGGAGCCTCAAGTACATAAGCGCTGGACTAACTTGAGCAAAATTCTGGGATTTCAGTACCGGCAAAATAAACAACTTCCTGGGCATGCTAAAATATTTTACAAAACAGCACAAAATGTAGGGTAACTTGTGGAGACATGTTTCAAGATAACTATATCCACTGCGGGATGCTAAAAGATGATGCAACAGATGAAACCTGAATCTTGCCAAAACAAATCAGCCCCTCTCATTTGCTCTGCACGTTCTCGTTGCAATACTACACATTCTAAAAACATATCCCTCACCCTTTTGAGCTCCAAGGGATGCAGGGAGTGATGATTATGAAATATATCCTTCCTACCCATGCTGAGGAAAGCAGACTTCATATAGGCAATCCAAAAGATTTTAAGTGCATGGTCAAGGGAGAAAGAATCATAGAGGATCTGTTTGTTCAGTTGGGCTATCTCCCCAGTCCAGATCTTAATCCAACAAAGCAAAGGCCTGAGAGCAACAATGTCTACTATATATTTTACTCTAAGCTGTTCATGAACAGAGGAGACCGGGTACTTTGAGTTACTTGCAAAATGCATCTTGGAAACATATTTTCTGCACACTGGAGCTTATCAACCATACTATATCGCCATACCTCACATCCCTATAGAACTTGGAGACGCACTTGGCCTGTTAAAGCTTGACTAAGGTGCTCAAAGACCAAGAGCCAAACCTCTGGGCAAAACTATGAACTGCCCCGTGGCCTTAACAAGCTCCAATCGCCTTTTCTCAATCAAGGGCTTCCAATTCTCATTCACATCAAATAGCACCCCGAGGCAAGAAAAAGCTGACACTTTGGCTAATGTGCGATTTCCCATCTTGAATGTTTGAGAGCTCGTAGACCGTGGACCAAGTACCAGAACATATGATTTTTTAATCACAAAAAAGGGCCACACTGTCCATAAAAGAATCAAACTTGTCTAGTAATGACTGCAATCTCACTGCAGCCTGCACCATGAAGAACGCATCATCAGCATACAATAAAACTGGGAGCGATCTACCTCCCGCCCTTGGGCAATCTGCCTGCACTTTGAGAAGAGCCAGTTTAAGCCTGTTTATATAAAGGGTACACAGCAATGGGGTGAGTATGCATCTCTGATAGACTTCACTACTGGTGCCAAAATGCCTGCGGGCGGACACATGCTGGACTGCCGGCTCACTTCTTGTCTTCTCAGGGCCCAGGGATGGAATCCTGGGCCCCTTCCCGCCATCGTGGGAGAGCTTGACAGTGCTCCCTGCTTACCTCCTCTTCACAGGGCCCAGGGATAGGGTCCTAGGCCCCCCTTGCTAATGCAAGGAGTGCCACAGCGCAATTTTCTCCTTTGGCACCAAAGAATGGAGCACCTTCTAAGTGACTGATTATAATTGCACAGTATTGTAATTAGAAATGTGATTGAATTGCATTACTACATTCCCAGTCATGCTTAGACAGGAATTCTTGATAATGCTTTATTAGCATAATTAGATTGAGAGCCACTAGTGGTTAAAGTTTGTGTACTTTATTGCCAGTATTAGGTGCCCTCAGTCATGGTTATATGTACTTATTGCATTTATTTGTATGGTGAAATGCTTGTTGAACTAATGTGGTGGACAGCCACTTGCTTTGGTGCCAGTATTAAGTGTTCTTATTCCAAGTTACCTGTGGCATTTAGGGATAAGATAATGTTTAGACATGCAAGTTGTGGTACTAGACCCCACCCCTCTTTAGGCATGTGTAAGAATGTTTACGCAATGTCATTAAAAAGTTATTCCATCAGCTTCTGTATATTAATACATTGCTGCATAATATTGAGTAATGTGCGTAATAAATGTGCTTTTCCTTTTTCTAAAAAAACACAGACTTAACATTCATTTATTGAGGGTTATTATTGTGTATCTGTGAATGGTGAATACTAGGCCACACCATCTCCCTTGAGTAGGCCTTGAACTACTCTGCAGCACTACCCTATGAGAGGCAAGCCCTACAATGGGGCATTTAGTTCCCAGTGGAGGACAAATGTAGACCTATTACTTGTACAGGCCACACAACTAATGACTTGTTTGTCAACATTGGTGTTCAGCGGCGTAAAACATAGTATCCCATTCTGGTGCGCATTGATAACATTTGATAGGTCCAGTTTTGCCACACATTAGCTATGCATTATTGAGCAAATATTAGAGTGCAGGGCTCTGAGAAGGGTTAGAAGGTTTGATCTTGTGAACTAAAGGTATGAGAAAGGAAAGCCCCACACACACATCTGTCATGTGAAGAAATGTAGGGTGAATGTTGTATCTGTCTTGTTACGCCTAGTTTGCATTCACAAAGGGCAGGATACCGGGGAAGGGCTTTCAAATAAATGTTTACATAAAGTTGTTCCAGGCCATAATGTATGCTTTGAACCCTAACTCTACACACACCAGGCCTGCATGAGGAGGGTGTCTTCTCTAAAGGTTTAGTGACAGCAACTGATACCCACACCACAGAATGGGGTGTAGAGGGTAGACCTGACTTCTTGGGGCTTGGAGATGATTGGGGGCCCTGGGAAATTCCCATGCTTGTTAAGGGCCGGGCAGGTTTCCAAAGAAGGGGGTTCCAGTTAGTCATTCTCCCCACAAATATTTTCAGACCATTCGCGTAGGGCAAAATCACTGGAAGGGTGTAGTGGGAGTTTTTTTTTACCATGGCTAGTGACACCCTGTCCGGTCCCCCCGGTGGGGGACCACCGAGAAATAGTTCCATGGTGGGAGGAGGGTGCAAAAAATTTGTGGTTCCTGCGGTCCCCACAGGTTATCTAGTGGGGAGGGTGAGCAACCCAGGGGTGGTCCATGGTACAGGGAGGCCTCAAAGGAGAGTGGGTCTCTAGTGAGGTTGCCCAGTGGTTGCCTCTAGGCTCCATAGGTGGGATAAGAAACTGACCCGGAAGGCATCTGAGAGGGGTGATGGACTACCTAGTTTCCAGGAGGAGGGTTAGTAGTGGACCCTGATGTGTCAGGGTAGGGTAGGTGGTTACCCAAGGAAGCAATAGGATGCCATCCTAGAGCATGTTGTTTTGAACCTGATGTGGTGGCTGAGGTAGTGCCTGGCCGAGTGACCCCTCAGGTAGGTCCTGTGCGGTCACATCCCAGGACAAGGAGGGGGAGGAGGCCACGTCTATTTGGGGGCACTTGGCGCAGTTGATGAGTGACAGGCGGCAGAAGCCTTTAATGTGTAGACTCCTGCCTTGGGCACTGTAGGTGTACCAGCACTGGGGTTTGTCCCTGGAGACTCTTTTAAGGTGGCAGTTGGGGGGTGTCCTCCCAGCAATGTGCGGAAGGCGGTTCTGCCCGCAATGGTCTAGCACGCTGATAGACACTTCTGTCCCAGGCTGTTGCTGGGAGCTGTTAATTGGGCAGCCCGCAGTGGAAGGGGACTGGCAGACCTTAGAAAATGGTAGTACCACCCAGAAGTCTGTTGGGCCCCATCTTAAGTGAAGGAACCCTGTGCTTCAGACTGGGGTGGTGGAGGCCAAGCAGGGATTGTGCCTGGACAGTCAGAGGGTGCCTGGACTGTCTCCCGAAGCGCTGAAGGGAGACTGAGGACAGCTCTTAGAGGTGGGCCTGGGTGCAGCTAACTCAGGGCCCATGGGCTCTCCAAAGGTACTTTGAGAGCAGAGCGCCTCTCTCAGAGAAAATGGTACACAGGCCCTGTTCCCACAGTGGAGAACAAGGATAGGGTCTAGGTTACTAGGGTGGTTCCATGTGGCGCTACCAAGAGGGGAGGAAGCTGCGGGCTGTCTGATGAGGCACCCTCACTGTGACACTCCCAACTCTGCCAGTGGAGTGGTGAGGCTGGTCTGACGTCCTACAAGAGGGCCAGACCAAGGGCCAAGGATGCATCTCCGCAAGGGGACCCAGAAAAAAGAGGGAACTGAGTGGATAAACTCCTGGAGGGGGACCTTCCAGTGAACCAGGTGATAGGTACTAGACATATCCCTTGTGGAGGCATCAGTGCTGAGGCACTGTTCCCTTGTCCAGAGGAGTGGTAGGGGTAGTGTTGCATGACACAGTGCAAGGGTAGGCATAGTTCTGCTCAGTCCATGTAGAAAATGAATCACCTAGATGCCTCCAACCTAGAACCAGGAGGGTTTCTAGTGCAGACTGGCGTCCCTGTTGGGAGAGGTGGTCTCATGGCTGGGTGCGATAGGTGGTCTTAATGGCCGACAAACAGCGTAAGTCATCAGAGGTAGCGGACAACTGTAAAGTAGGGTGTCTGGTCAGAACCCCTCATCATTTGTTACCACTGACTAGGTAAAGAATACCCATGCATAGTGGCTATTTCGTTCCCATAAGAATTAGCTGGATGCAGTGAGTGTGAGAAGATGGTTCTGACCATCTTATCAGTCTGGAGTTTTTGCTTTTTGATCACCCGATTTGTGAACTTTTACTGTGGGAGAGTCTCCTAACCTGAGACCCACCCAGGCTAAACCCATGGTAAAATGGACTGCGCGTGTTTACCGCCAGTATCGGTAGAGATATAAGTACATCACTGTGGACTACATTTTAATCAAAATCTGATCGAAGGTGACGTGGGTATTTAAAAAAGAAAATTGTGGACTCTGTGGTTTCAGTAGTATAGTTTATATTTGCAAGAAGTTCACAGTCTTAAAGTGAGTTGTGACAATGCAAAATGTAACACCCCAACCGTTTTTCTTAAGTAGTCCAGGTGAACCAACAATAAAATGGAGTAAGTGGAAGACAATCTTTGAGCATTATGCTCAGGTTTCTGGAACCAATTTAAGTGCAGAAAGGAGATATGTTTGCAAATGCACTGTCTAGGTGGGGAGGGCCAGGAGGTGCTTGAGGATTTCCCAGAACTACGTGTGGAAGAGCAAAGAGGACATAATGAATTTGAAGTATGTTTTGCAAATCTAGATCAACATTATCTAACCAGAATGAGCACGATCATGGAACGCTACTATTTTGGGCTTTGAAAACATGGTGGTGATGAATTGGTTGAAGAGTATATTACACGTCCTCACAAATTAGCTGCAACATGCAAACTTCGTGGTTCAAAAGAAGAATGGATCAGAGACCAGTCTGTTTTGTGATGCAAGGATGACTAAATTAGAGAGGAGCTGTGGCTCAAAGATGAGCCACCATTGGGAGAAGTTATTCTGGTCGCAAAAAGAGTGAAGCACATGCTAAAATGTGAATTGGAATTGAAGGGTGGAAGAATAAGTCAAGTTCTAACACAGAGAAAAGTGAGGAGACTGTTTGTATGATAAAGAATAAAAAACGTGTAACAAAGAAGTTAATAAAAGAAAATCATTATAAGTCCAGTTGGGAAAATAGATCTTATGGAGAGTGTGTTGCTGTGGTAGAAGTGGGCATAGAGAAAAGGCTAATTCGTGTTCAGCATTGTATGTAATATGCCTTAGTTATGACAAGAAGGGTAATTTTCAGAAATGTTGCAGGAATAGGGCAGAGGAAGGAACATAAAAAGGAAGTAAAGGAAATCTCACAGGATATTGTCTTTAAAATTGAAGGATCTCAACAAAAACCTCCAAGTGGTATAGTATAGATTGAAGGAGTGGAACTGAAAATGAAGTTTGACTTATGCTCGCACTTAACTATTATATACCTATGAACATTGATGCAAGTTGTAAAGATGTAGGGGCATTACTGAAGCAAGAAAGAGATGGTTAGGAACAGTTGCCGGTGCTTCTGGGAAATTCGGAGGGGCAGAATCGAATAATTCCATTGTGCAGATGGAGGCATTGGCTATATACTAAATACGTTTCACAATTTTATTTGGGAGACTCATTTTAGAGTTGACACAGATCATAAACCATTGAAAGAGATATTTCAAGGGAAAGGTCTAGATTGTATGTCATCAAGGATCAGGAGATGGGTTGTGGCTCTGCAGGATTTTGATTTTGTTTTCGAATATGTTCCTGGTGTTAGTAATTTGACAGCAGACTGTTCATCTAGATTAGTGAGAAGTGTAGAAGAAGTTGAGCTTTTAGAGGATGTTCAATAAGAAGAATCATTTGATGTGTGTGAGTTCTTGATAGGATGTCTTTCAGAAGGAATGTAGAAAGAAGATATAAAGAAAGATGATGAGTTAATGGAAATTGTCAGGTAAAGAAATCGGAACAACATTGACAAAATCATGGGTTAATGTTTTTGATGAGTTGGCAGTGGACAGGGACATATTATTGAGAGGGGCAAAATTGATATCTCCAAGTTCTTTGAGAGGGAAATTAGTTGAAGAGGCACATCAAGGTCACGGAGGGATTGTAAAAACCAAGGAATGGTTAAGAGCTAATTTCTGGTGGCTAGGGATGGACTTATGTATTCAACGTGCAGTTAGAGATGTAGTAATAAAGATAAGGTGTTGACACCACGTACAATGCCAATGGTAAGTCTGAAGTTACACAAACGCTCATGGTAAGAAGTTGCCATTGATATAGTGGGGCCATTAAGAGGTGAGCGAAATATCCCTTTCTAGTCGGTAATTATGGATTTGTACTCTAGATGGGGGGGAAGTTTCTTGTGTAAGGGAAATACCCACTGAAAGTGTAATCACATTCTTACAAGAGGTGTTTAAAAGGGAAACTTTTCCAAAATCACTACTAACTGATAAGGGGCCAAAATTGTGCTCTAAGGTGATGGACGATGTTCTCGAGTCATGTGGTATAGAACAAAAAAAGTGTTCTGTTTATCATCCTGAAACAAAAGGAACAATAAAAAGGTTTAATATAGTGATAAAGAAGAACATACAGATATCAAAAGTGAATTCTCTAAACTGGACAAAATAGTTACATTAATGTATTACTGCACACCGCATGACACCGCATTCCACTACACAGAAATGTCAATTTGAATTATTCAAGGGTAGATCACCGAACACTTTGTTGTGTCCAAGCTAGATGGATTGGGACAAAGGAATAAAGTACAAAGGCATTGGAGCATGAAGGCATTGTGAGTTGAGTTTACAAGAGTAAAGTAAAAAACATGATGAAAGGAAAAGAGTAAAGTTTAGTGAGATGTGTGTGTGGATTGGGTCCAGATCAAAGCTCCAGTTTGTTGTACGTCTTGGTCCAAGTATATGAAACCCATTCAAGTGACAAAATGTTTCAGAAATGTAGTAAAAGTTATGGATGGAAGAATATTGAATAACAGCTGAGTGGTACAAAATCTGGTGCAACTGAAAATGAGAACATTGAGGCAGACCTTCAGATTTGAGTGTGTGGAGGAAAGGTGTACAGAGATTATAGTAAAAATTAGCCTGAAGTTTGCAGAAGGAGTACATGAAGTTGTTCAGTTCCTTCATATTTTTGTTTCTAGTTAACATGAAACATATCTCTTTGTTTATTTTATCTGTCTGTAATATATTGAGATTTGATATAGTACTTTTACATATTGTTTATGTTGATAGTTGTAGTAATAATTTATTGAAGAAATGGGAAGTGTGATAGCGAGTTGTTAGATTAGATGTCATCAGGTTATATGATGTTACATGGAACATAGAACTCTCAAACAGAATGTAGTTTAAACATTGCAGGCAGTTGCCTGAATGTCCTTGTTGGTTGAGGTGCAATATAAACGTATCTCCTGCTTTACTTACAACAATGTGTACAGTCTTGGATTGTACATGTTACACAGTCCTTCACATCCAGGAAAATGAACAGCAGGGCAGTACAGCATGACAAGAGTCAGGCAAAACAGCAGACTAGGAGAGTGGTAGTTCTGTCAGTAGCACAGCAGTTAATCTTCCATATAGAGTGGTCATAGGTCCAGAAGTGAACTAAAGTCATGGTGCCCGAGATCCATTATTTATACACAGTTGTCCCTTTGAAGTGGGGGTGACTTCAAAGAAGTGCACAGAGGTCCTCTCTTCCTGCCCTAGTTCCAGACTGACTACAGGGGGGCATGCAGCCCTTTGTGTACGGACAGGACACAGTCTATTCAGGTGGAAGTGTGAGGCTGTGCCCGGCTCTTCCCTCCCATCGTCCACAAAGGCCCATCAAGACACACGTAACCTCCCTTTATGTGTGTATGTCTAGAGGGAATGCACACAGCTCAGCTGTCACCCAACCCAGACTGAACAGAGACAGTCAGCAGGCACCAAATGGCTAAAGTAAGTAGATGCCAGCATGTAAAACCTAAAAGTACATGTCCTGCTTTATAAATACACTGCACCCTGCCCTGTGGGTTTGACAGGGCCTTCCTTAGGGATGACTTATATGTATAAAAAGGGAAAGCTTAGGCCTGGCAAGATGGTTACCTTGCCAGGTCGAAGTGGCAGAGTAAAACTGCACATACAGGCTCTGCAGTGGCAGGCCTTAGTCATGGTAAGATGGCTACATCAGTGGGTGGAAGAAGGAGTGCTGCAGGTTCACTAGTAGCATTTAATTTATAGGCCATGGGCACATGTAGTGTACTTTACCTAGAACTGACAAGTAAATTAAATGTCCCAAGTGGGGTTCGGCCAATATTACCATGTTTAGTGGAGAGAGCACAAGCACTTAAGCACTGCTCAGCAGGGCACAGAGTTCTAAAGCCAGCTTAAACCAGGTCAGAAAATGGAGGGAGGTAGAACAAGTTGGGGGAAGATCACACTAAGCCTGTCAGGTCTAACAGTGCTCATTTTTATAATAGTGAATATAGCCTCTTGATTACTATAAGCAATATATGCAACAATAACATATGTTTTCTATATTTTTATAGATTCAGAAAAATGAACACCAGAAGCTGCTGTGTTTCAGAGGGGAACGTGTCACGTGGGTGCAGCCATCAAGCCTTGCTGAGTTGCTTTCTCTAAAATATCAGTGCCCTGAAGCCAAGCTGGTGGTGGGAAATACAGAAGTTGGTAAGGACTTGGAAAGCATGCAATGTAAAAAGGACTTGACCAGAGTTGACCATGAAACAAACAAGTATGATTTAACCTGTACATCAACATGCTTATAACTATGCTGACTTTGGCACCCATCAGCAAGAAACACATTTTTCTTCACACAGATCAACCCACTGTCAAGGTGCATAATGTTCCAAGACCATTTCGTTCCTCACACTCATCACAGTCCTTACATTATGACAATTAATTGTTTAGGCAACAACAAAGTGTGCTAGCCCTTTAAATTTAAACAAAAAAATGTGACCACTTACAGATAGGACATTAATATACCTCACACAGAAGTCCTGTTTACCTGTTTCACTGGGACAGGATCTGTGGTAGATGCTAGATACTGCTTTGTATTCTGTCATGTTTTCATTACTTTATATGTTTGATTTGTTTAGGAGATGCAGTAGAAATCTTCTACAGTATTTTTACATCAGTAAGAGCTTAGCTATGCGGGTCGATATCGTGGAGGCCAGGCATTCCCTTAGAGCGTGTTCAGTGACACAAAGGCAATAGGGCCTCTTTAGTTGTGCTTTGCTCATTTGAAGGTTGTGTACTAGTGCTAGCTTCTCCCATAGTATCATTTTTTTAGTCTTTAAGGCAACAGGGACCCTACCATGCGGGATACTTGCCTCTTTCTCCCATTCCTTGGTCTCTTGAACCACCATATGATCTTGGAGGACCTCTTTTAGAGAGTTTGGAAGTTGAAACTGATTCAGTGGAACCTCTCACGGTTTATGGGGGAAGCAGAAACCTTGCTGTGCCGCTTACTCTCATCCCCTCCACGAAAAGGATGAGCCCGCTATTATATATGCAACCTTTTGGATTGAGGCTGAAGGTTTAGACACGTCTGGAGCTTGATGCACCCTCCCCACTCTATCTCAACTTCAAATCCTTAATGAAGTGTGGGGACACTGGGCTAGATGTAGGTAATTGAAATTTACCGATTCGAAAATACAGTATTTTCGAATCGGTAAATGCTATATGGGTAAAAAATCGGTAAAAAATACCGAATCATTAAGATTCTGTATTTACCGAATCGGTATTTACCGATTCGGTAATTGCCATTTATTTCTATGGGCCTGAAGGCCCATAGGAATGAATGTCAATTACCGAATCGGTAAATACAGATTCTGTAAAATAGGGAAAGAGTCAAGGGTGGCAGGGTGTCACTTTGACACCCTGTTGCACCCCTGAATAGTGCTGGTGTGCACATGTAATTTCAAAAAGGGGGTGGTGATGGACAGAGTATCTGAGTTAATCAGAACACTCCTACCCAGTCAACCGATCAGGGCTTGATCCATCACCGTTTTTTAGCTCACTGCACCATCCCAGTTCAGAACCTGGCTATATGCAAATTAGTCTGTCCCTGGCCCAGTGCATCATGGGAACAGGGAAGACCAAACTACCAAGCCAATTCTTCACTGGAAAGGAAACAAGCTTCCGGGGACCGGTTTCTGGCATTACAGCCGTCTTCGGCCCGGCTTGCTTGAATCCTGATGGTGCAGTGAGCAAGGGACTCATGTCTGAGCATACCCTTCCACACTTATGGTGGCCAAAATAATTTCTGCACCACACATAGAAAGAGGAATATGCTTTTCAGGATTGTTTTTGTTCAGAAAGGTGCCTTTTGTTGCACAAAAACAATATTGCGTGCATTGCAGGCACCCTTGCAATATGGTGCAAGGATGCCTGCATTGGCGCTAAACCTAGATCTTTTGACTGGGTGTGAGTGTTTGATTGGTTCAGATGCTCCGTCCATTACACCCCCTTTTGTACCGCTTTTGGCCGCCATAAGTGTGGCAGGGTATGCTCAGACGTGAGTCCCTTGCTCACTTTGCCACTGGATTCAAGCAAGCCGGGCTGAAGACGTTGTCTGAACTGGGGTGGCAGAGTGGGCTAAAAAACGGTGATGGATCAAGCCCTGATCTTTTGACTGGGTACGAGTGTTCTGTTTAATTCAGATGCTCTGTCCATCACCACCCCTACTTTTTGAATCGTTTTAGCCACCACAAGTGTGGCAGGGAATACTCAGATGTGAGTCCCTTGCTCACTGCACCATCAGGATTCAAGCAAGCCGGGCCAAAGACGGCTGCAATGCCAGAAACCGGTCCCCGGAAGCTTGTTTCCTTTCCAGTAAAGAATTGGCTTGGTAGTTTGGTCTGCCCTGTTCCCATGATGCACTGGGCCAGGGACAGACTAATTTGCATATAGCCAGGTTCTGAGCTGGGATGGTGCAGTGAGCTAAAAAACGGTGATGGATCAAGCCCTGATCTTTTGACTGGGTACGAGTGTTCTGTTTAATTCAGATGCTCTGTCCATCACCACCCCCACTTTTTGAATGGTGTGCACATGTGGCATACATACATGCCCTAAGGGCATGTGTGTCTGCCACATGGCACTGGTGTAAATGCACCCTTTTGCATTTACAGAGGTATTCCTTATTTACCACCAACTAATAGTTGGTGGTAAATAACGAATCCTTAAGGCACAGAAGCACTCTTCAAAGTGCTTCCTACATGTCATTTACCGATCCGGTAAATACCGAATCGGTAAATGATGATTCGGTAAATACCGAATCGGTAAATACCGATTCGGTATTTACCGAATCCGTAAATTTGCCACCTACATCAGAAAAGCCTATTACCTGTCGATAACAGCCGATTTACCGACCAGTAATAGCCTTCCTACATCTGGCCCACTATTCTCACACACCCAATTTTAAAGGCATTCTCTGGCTGTACAGTGGCAATACAATGAGATTGATGCCCACGATTTTCAGCGGACAAGTACCATGGCCTACTGAGATAGGTGGTACTGCTCCGCGAATGATGGTTATTTATGGTTCCAGGGATCCTGCGATAACTCTTTCTTTTATGTTTATCTTTAATGATGTTGTTTTGATTGCTCTGTTAACTATGATAAATGTTCAGTGCCATTTCATGTTTCTCAGTATAAGTGTAGCAGTGGCATCATTAAACCAAAGATGAAAGTGTGTATACTAAGATATTCTCCTTTGAAGAGACTCTCATTGTCTAATGGATAAGAAATCTGACAGTAGATCAGAGGTTAGGCGAACAAGGTTCATTTAAAGTCATGTGTTGCCTGCTCATGTATAGGTGTTTCTAAATCAATTCTAATGACTAAAATACCTTTATCATATGCCAATCTGCACTTTGTAAAACATGGCAAGTTCCTCTTTAGATGTCAACTCCCTTTTCCATTTGAGCAGACTTAATGAGTTTTGCTGCTGTGGGCGAATTTCTTGTTCTGGCTAGCCCCAGAGAAGTGTTTTCTATTTTTAAGCTTTTGTTAAAAAGTTGGCAATGGCATTTTATCTAACTAGTTTCACCAGTTTTGCATTAAACTTGCTTTCTGTCGCATGATGGAATGTATGTGGTGTGGTATGCATGTATGTGAAACTTGGAGAGCCAGGCCTAGCCACAAGGCTGTGAGCTCTGTACAGGAAGCAAAGTTACAGCCAACAAATTATTGAAAAGGCAGTTGGATTCTATGATCAGAAGTAGGCTTCTACTTTATTGTGAGGCAGTATTCTTTAAAGAGGTGTGTCTACAACTCTTTCCTAAAATGGAGCAGGGTTGGGAGGTTCCTGATAGATACAGAAATTTGGTTCCAGGTCCTGGGTGCATTGATGGATAAGCTCTGTTGTCTTGTTTTTTGTTACTTTTTATTGTATACTTTTGTACACTTCTTTGTCTCCAATCTGATAGTGTTCTGGCTGCGTGGGTGCCGGGGGCCACCGGTGATATTCAGCTTTGGCATTGGTGCTGGTCATACAATCTTTGTAAATGATGCAGCTGGTTTTTAAGACAGTGCTGGCTACCAACGATGCCAGTGGAGTTCCGTCCAGATGTGGTACATCTGGTCAGTTTTCTTCGAGTCTGGAATGAGACATGCCGGCCTTAAGGGAGGTCAGGATGGAGTCTGGGAGGCCATGGGACAGGGCACTGCCACTATCCAGATGTGGACAGTAATATAAAAAAGTCCCAAAATAACAGCAAGATAAAGGCTGAGAGTCTTCTAATTCATCTGAGTTTCAGCTAGTGCAAATTGGCACTTTGCTTATGCAGTTACTGATTCAAAATACAAATACATTTGCACCATTGTAAGCAATATACTTCTGTTCCCATCTTTCCTTTGTCCTGAACATTGTACCATTGGCCTATGTGGTGAATTGACCTATTATTCCAAGCCCTGCTACATGTTGTGCTCCCACTGTTTCAATGTATTTTGAATTCAATACAATCTGCATATTTGCTATTTTTTAGGCATAGACTGGTTTGCACCACAGAACTATACTTCAATAATGAATTGGAAATCAAACCAAGATCGTGTACCTCCAATGGGGTTTTGCATGTTTGCATTACAAATCTTTTCCATTACCCACTACAATGCCATTGACATATGTGGCACAATTTAACAAACTAAGGCACATGGAGTATGTTTTCCTACTTCATATGATCCTTTTACTATCAATTCTTCCTTGCTCCACTTTCTATCTAGTGTCTCTCCATCTTACCTGCCTTATTGAACTCTTTCTCTATCCCTTATCCCATATAGTTCTATTTCCACTCAATCTCTCCTGTTTCTCCTTCTCTGCTGTCATTTGCATTATTTCCTTCTTTCCTTCCTTGGTATCTTTCTCTTTTACACCCGCTAATCAAACCAGTGGCTCTTTTTCCTCTACTCCTCTTCTTGTCGCCACGCTGTCCTGTATTCAATATCTAGCTAACTCCCGAATGTGTTAGTGTTTCCCGATTTCTCCTCCTCTTTCTACTGTTTCATCCTATACTTTGTTCTTTTTCCTTCTCCACTCCCTAGTCTTTCTCTCGCCTGTCCCCTTTTCCACACCCGTGCTGGTCTTCTTAGGGTGCAGGGAGAAACACAACTAATCCCTTTAAAATGTGGCACAATGTCATTGCAGGTTCTCAGTAAAAGGGTACTAGCACAAACACTTTGATAGTGTTATGGGTGCTCTCGGCATTGCCATCTCTTTATTCTTCTCTTGCAGCATCTCTTTTTTTTCTTCTTTCTCTCTTCAGTGCATCTTTGTGCTCTTCCTTTCGCAGTATCCCTCTTTCACCACACCCTCTCCCCAGTGTCACTTTCTCCTCAGTCTATGGCCATTCTTTTCAATTGTCCACTTGTGCTTTGCAGTCTGTCATTCCTTCTTCCTCAGTGTCTTTCTCCTCCTTCTGTCCCAAGTAGTTCCGTTTCTCCTCTGTCCACTGTCCGTCTCTTTCCTCTACCTCTTCCAGTGTCACTCTTTTCATCTGCCTTAGACGGTCTCTCTTTCTCCCCGCCCCGTCTGCACCGTTATTCTTTCTCCTCTTCCCCTGCACTGTATATCATTATCTTCTTTCTCTCCCGCATTTCTTTCTCCCCTTCAACTGGCCAGTGGCTTCTTGTCTCATCTCAACTCCCACAAGTTTTTCCCCCTCAACCTTTAATTATTTCTCCTCTATTTTTCTCCTGCACATTGGTTTCTCCTCATCCAATCTTTAGAGTATTTTTCTCTTCTCCACCTCTATCCAATGTCTAGCGATTGTCTCTCACTCTCTTCGGTGTCTTTCTTTCTCCTGTTCTTTTCTTCTCTTTCTTATCTATTTTATGTTATGCTTTTTCAGTCCAGTGCTTCCTTTTTCCTCACGCAGGTCTCTTTACCCTCTTCTACCTCTCTCTAGGATCAGTCTGTTTCCTTATCTTCTCTCCAGTGTCTTTGTCTATTTGATGTCTCTCTGAACCTCTCAGTGAAAATCACCTAGTAATTCACTGTTATCCACCTATAATTTTCTATATAATATAATTCTTCTGCCCAAAATCTTCTTTTTAACAGATCTTTATTAAGAGGTGAACAGGGGCAGCTCCTCCGTAATGGTGGAGGAGCGTTGCCCCACTAAGTGGCAGCAGATTAAAACAGATGAAAATAAAATGATAATAAAAAATGTTCTTATCATTTTATCTTTCTTCATACCTGCAGGCTTCTAGCGAGGCCAAAGGGCGGGGCGGGGCCATACAATGCATGAGAACAGTGTGGAGATGGGGTGATGGGCACTACTAAGTGCACATGACGGTTTGCCCGGCTGTCGTAGGCTGGCCAAACCGTCATGCACACTTAGCATGTGTTGTACAGCTGGATGGAGAAAAGCCACAGGCTCCTTGGCACTATCTGAGCAGTAAACCAGGCTGCTTGGACCAATTCCAGCACTTCTCTCATGCTGTGAATACTATTCCCAGCATGAGAGCAGCGTCAGGATTGGCATTTGGGATCCTGCGCAGTGTGCACCAGCCGGCCCTGGAGTCGAAGATCGGGAGAGGAGCAACGTGGCGACTACTAGAGTGTATTTTGGGAGGAAAGGGGGTTGGTTTGTGCCTATTTTGTTAATCCTCCCCACACCCCCCTCTCCGCTTCACCACTTCAGGCCCCGAGCAGCCACCACTGGAGATGAACAGCCTGTAATACAAACAAATTACCTTTTCCTCTGCTTGTTAGCATACAGCTAAATGCAATAAAATGAGTAAGTATCACTCAGGTTGTGTGACACTTGGCAGAGCTGCTGCTCGCTGTCTATGTTCTCTTTGTCATCCACTGCAGGGCTGCATCAGTGATTCCTCCTCTTTTTCCTGTCCGTCCTGCTGTTGGCACGTATCGCTGAATCGTTGTCATATTTTACCATGGTGCAAGCTTAAGTCAAAGAGGCCATGGAGTCTCCTTGCATGCACCTCTTTTGAGAACACTTAGAAAGTCACTTCACATGCACCTCAATACATTTCCTTTTCTATGTTTTATTCTAGGCATTGAGATGAAGTTTAAGAACCTGCTGTACCCAGTGATATTAGCACCAGCCTTGATCCCTGAACTGACCAGTGTTCAACAAACAAAGGAGGGTAAATGCACACCTCATTCATTCTTATTACATCATGTGGACGAGCATACTGCATTTGTTGGTAAATGAGAGAGAAACAGTGAGATGGTCAAACTGAATTTGGTCTCTCGGGAGTATAAGTTAGCACCACCTCACTTTGCTGCCTGCTGTTGATATAACTGGGAGAATTGGGGTGCTGCAAGCAATCACTTGCTAAAATGTGGAAGCTGCAGATGCATGCTGTTCCACCGATGCTGCTCATCTTGCTTCGAGCTCACGCAGTCTTAACCCTCTTGCCCCAGGTCACTGACTGCTCCTATTTTCCACTCTCCCTGTCATCATGTATGGAGTCCTCTTTTCCTGATCTGTTCCTGTGCTGTTAATGTGTCCTACAAGGTGAAGATGCTCGTGCTCCTGTTGTCCCCACATGCCCCTCTATGTTTCTTCCTTGGCAGCAGTTTACCACCACTCCTGGCATTCACTTTATAAAGTCACTTCAAGCAAACTTTTTTTATTTTTTTTATTTCAAAGAGTTTTATTGAAGACATTTTATAATACAGTACAATGGTAATGCGAGGGGCAATACAGGTGAGATACAAGCGCCTTCGTGGCTACAATAGGCATCACCGCAGGATTGGCTGATCTTGGTAGTTCTTGGTAGTTGACATATCTGTAGGCCCCAGGAGAAGGGAAAGAGAAGAGTGGAGAGAGAGTGGGAAGAAGAGGATAGGGGGGGGGGGACCTACCAATAACATGGTGGTTTCCCTCTAGCCTCCAGTCTGGTAATAGCAACGGGAGTTGGGTGGTTGTCTATCTACGGGGGTTTATGTGTCTCTAAGTGTGCATCCAGGGCGGCCCACATCTCACTTCTTGCTATGTGACTAGTTGAACTCCTTGCCGGGATGTTGTCCGCCCCGCTGAGGAAGGTTACCCAGTTGATCCAGCTCCTAAAGGTCACCTTGCCTGTGTCCTTCCAGTTCGCTAATATTGTTTTTACTGCCGCTGTGAGTAGGAGGTCAACCAGTTCCCTGTCTCCCTTGGATTCTAGATCTGGGGACATGAAAGCGGTGGCCAACCCTTCGAGTCCCTGCTGTATGTCCCTCGCTTCTAATGCATTGATGAGGTCTTTTTTTGGGGGTTAGCTTTAGGTCTTTATATTCTTGTGGCCAGTAGCGAACCAGATCCAAAAACTGAAGACAGCATTTTAGTTTGTTGTATTTTTATTTACATTTTTGTTCAGCTGGTAGAACAAAGAGAGGGCTGAGCCCTAGCAGAGCAGGTCCTTCCAGTTAGATTAATCTTCTAATTCACCCTTTAGGTTTACACACAAGTATCTCAATGTTTAATTGCGGACTGTACATGCCAGATTTCTACGAATTCCTGGTGCACCCGGCTGCCTTTACTAGATTTTTGCCCCCAATCATTTATTATGGGTGAAGGCAAAACAGGAACTGGTGCACAACACAGGTGTGTCACATGTGACGCCAGCTCTTGCTACCAAGGGTGTGGGTATATGTATAAAGCAGTAATTCGATGGCTAATAACAGCTGTAAATTATTAGGTATCTGATAGGTCATGCTATTCTGCAATGACAGTGATAATGAAATGAAATGAAATTGCATTTTATAGCGCGCTCTATTACCCGAAGGTGTCTAGGCGCTGAGAATTTCTGGCACGAGGGAAGAAGGACCTAATAGCAATCTAGTGAGAAGGATAACATGCAGAGGAAGTAATATATCTGTATAGCCTTACCTGTTTATTAAAAAAAAAAAGCCATGTCTTTAGGGTCTTTCGGAATGTCAATAAGTTCGTTTTTTTCTTCTTTCAATTCCAAGGGTATGGAGTTCCATATTTAGAGACTTTTAGGTGGGCATAGATCCCAGGCACCAAGCACCCCTTAAGACAAGAAATGCTCCTTGATGACCTCTGTAAACTTAACAGAGCCTTCGTCCATTTAAGCTTCTAGCCAACAGATCTAGGGTAATCTGATCAGGGGCGGCCTTAGGCATGTGCAAGCTGTGCACCTGCACAGGGCCACCAAACCCCAGGTGCCACCATGCCAATATGTATCCTTAATATAATAATCCTCTGAGGATGGATACATATTTGCGTGGCGGCCCCTGGCAGGCATTTGGCGGCCCCCGGCTCTGTTCCATTTCCAAACAACCCCCTCTTCACTGGCCTCCGCCCCACCCCCGCACCCCCTCTTCCGGGGCCTCCTACCTACGCTCGCTGCCCAGGGCCGCTATGAGCCTAGATGCGCCCCTGATCTGATTATGCAATCATCTGACTAGAGTTTATTTGAGAATTTTAAAAACATACACAGGCCATGTGAGACCAAGATAATAAATTCATTGGACAACATATTCTTTGGATCAGTGGCTCTTTTGGTATCTCTAACATTCTCTTTAAACAGCTACACTGTACTAGATCTAAAATATCACTCTTTTTATAAAAATTATTGCGGATCCACAATGTGTTAATGGAGGGATTTTGGGCCATATTGAAGTAGGTTTCATTTTGCGATTACCTAATAATGAATTTTTGCAAATCTCTATTAGGTCCTCGCAAACACCTATGCAATAATGTGTCTAACAGATTTAGAGATTCCAAATGGGGACGCAATTGACCTACCTCGTTAATATTCATGAGGTAGGTGTCAATTTGCAACCCATGGGAATCGCTAAAAACACAGGGATGGTGGCCTGCTGGAGAAAGCAGACCACTATGTCTGTGTTTGCTTTTAAATAAAACAACAGTTTTTTTTATTTAAAAGCAGCCCGTTTTCCTTAGAGGAAAACGGGATACATTTCAAAAACAAAAATAACAAGTTTTCGTCTACATTCGCAAACGGGCCCCCATTCCTGTTTGTGAATGGGTTAAAAATGCAAATGTTTTTTCGACCACCTTTCAGTCGCAAAACATTCTTACATACCACTGCGAGTCACTATTAGGAAGGGATATCCTTAACATGCTCCTTCCTAATACTGAATCGCTAACCCATTTTGCAATTTGGTAATATGTTACTGAATCGCAAAATGGGCCTTCGTACATAGAAAAAACACTTTTTTACTGTCGCAAACAGCCAGATTCTGCAAATAGAGCCATTTGGGAAATGAAAAACCTTACATACAAGTGGCCCTTTGTGCAGTTGTGCATTTAAAAGAGGGACAAGTGACTGCCCATTATATATAGAATTATTCTTCACAAGGGATTTCGACCGTACAAAATGGTCTGGATTTGTATATGTTCATCTCAATTTAAATTTGTATAAGACAGCAACCTCAATATTTATATAGTCTAACTTCATCTATTTGTGGCCCATTTAAAAACCAGCTAAAATAGAACACCTTTTTCAAAAAGCTAGGGAACCCACTTATCAAGGGTTTGTGTCGCATTTGCACCAAGCAACGTGGCGCATGCGTGACTCAAACCCTAAAATACGATTTTTCAAGCCACGCAAGGCCACTTTGGGTGGCCCTGCATAACTTGATCAATCAGGAGTGATGCAATGCAGAACAAATTGCTTTGTTGTGTTACTCTGCCCTGGGAAGGCGTTCCCACTCAACTCCCATGGATTTTGACGCATTGCCAGATGGGAATGCACCAAAAAGATACGCCTTCTCAGAGGAGGCACATCGAAAAGAAATCCCTTTATTTCTCTTTGTTGCTTCCTCTTTCTCTATATGTTGCATTCTGCCCCACACATAGAAAGAGGAATATGCTTTTCAGGATTGTTTTTGTTCAGAAAGGTGCCCTTTGTTGCACAAAAACAATATTGCGTGCATTGCAGGCACCCTTGCAATATGATGCAATGATGCCTGCATTGGCGCTAGGCAGCCCATTGTGCGCCAGTGCTGGGCTAAGGACAGGAATGTGCTGTATTATGATACATATGATGCATTCTGCCCTTTTCCCTGTAATGCAGCGTTGCACAGTGCTGGAAGGTTGCTTACTGAGCTGTTTGATAAATAGGGCCCTAACAGTTTTATTTTTTTCAATATTTATCTTTAGAAATTTTGTTTTACAATGTCTTGCATGGATGCCAAGTTTCTTCTGAAAGACTCCTGAGGGTGTAGTGACACGACGCGGTCATTGGCATACATTAAACAATGAATATGAGATGTGGAGAAAAGGAGTTTGTAGTATTTAGTCAGCTGGATGGATCACCCATATATAAACTAAAAAGAATTGAAGCGAGTTTGCACCCACAGCATAATCCATTATATTTATGTATCTCTTTAGTAAGGTGACAAGAGGGGTGTATTTCTACTCGACTACAATTTAGTGTATGTAATGTTTGAATTAAAGTCAATCGACTACGAGGATTATTCTGGGCTTGCAATTGTCCCCATAGTCTCCCTCTATCAACCATATCAAATGCTGTACAGAAGTCCGCAAAGCAGCTGCATAACTTAATGGATTTCTTCACAATTGCCCATACCGCACAAAAGTGATCTGTTGTGGAATGACCTTCTCAAAAGCCTCCTGGTTTCATAGGTGAACAATTACATTTGAAGAATCATTCCTCGAGCATGGAAAGCAATACTTGGAAGAATACCTTCTCAGAGACATCTAGAAGGCTGGTTAGCCTTTGTGTTAGAGTATTACCAGCAAGGGTATAATGATAGACCCCTCTCCAAGATTCTGGGATGTTTTCTGATTTCTGCCATCCATTGAAGTAAAGGTTTGAGATCTTCTTCCCACCATTCCATGTTAACTTTAATAGGGACTGCAAGAATTTTGCCCGGTCCAGCGGCCCTACTCAACTTGAGCGATGATATTGCCCCTTTTATATTTTTCAGCGAGAATAATGCAGTTATCTCTTCATCCACTTTATACTTAGCTTTTAGGGAGGGGTTAACCATATAATTTTAGATTACGTGCGATAACAGAAACTCGCTTTCTCTTCAAGGAATTGCCTTCGGTGCAGCCTGCTCTTTGACCTGCATCGAAGAGGTACTGAAGAAAGCTGTGGCCGACCTCCCACCTCATCAAACAGAGGTGTTTAAAGCAGTGTTGGAGCAACTCAGGTGGTTTGCAGGACAGCAGATCCGAAATGTGGCGGTGAGTCACGGAAAGATGGATTGACTGTATCAATAAAGTCCAGGTATAGAAGGGAACTGGAAACCAAATCAACACAGGCATCTTGATTGGCAGATTAGGAACACTGAGAATGAAGAAAGATGGGCTTCATGTTTTTTGGAGGGGGAAACTGATCGGGCTGGTTGCAAGGGTTAACAGAGGGTGTACGTACTCCGCAATACGCTACAATGTGTTCAGCAGATTTCTGGATGCATTTTAGTTAGTGAGAGCAAGTAAAATGCAGGCAAGAGAGCTTCCTCCCAAATTAAAACGTATATTTAAGGGTCAGGTAGTGTTCTTTGTGAGATGGGCACATATCTCTATAAAGCAGAGTTCTCCAAAGTCGGTCCTGGGAAGCCGAATCCATGCATGATTTATAAGATAACTACATTTATCTAAATGGGAATCCTCTAAAAATATGGCATGACCGACTTTGGAGAACACTGCTACAAAGGAGTGGCATAGGAATCTTCCGCAATTTGCTGATGGAGAACTCCTTATGCGCTCAAGAATGACATTTTTGGGATCTTTTGCATTGATTTGGCACCACCACCGCCTTACCTTGAATTATATTAGGTACACGCAGTTATGTGTATTTAAAACAGACTTTGTTGCATTTTAGTATGTACCTCGCTGAAATGTATAACAGTGCAATTAAGTAAATTGTTTCTTTTGAGAAACCTTGAGGAATATTTGCTCAGGGAGTGGTATATTTTGATGATCTATCAATGTACAAAAAAAGGAAAGTAAAATTATAGATAATGGGCCTGTGGTAAGAGAGGTGGAACACTGGTCAGGGGAACTATGGGACTTATTCACAAGCCCCTTGATCCGCTGTTACATCACTTTTTCCCATATTGATGCGCCGGATGCACAAGATGCTTGTAAATAATCTCCCATACCACTGTAGCCAGTGCAAATACTGACGCTGCAGCCCGGGAAATGGAATGGAACTATGCCATAGGACTGTGACTCTGGCAGATCTAGGGAGTCCTCTACCACTAGCTTAGTATACCCCTTGTTGGCCAAATGAGCCTACACTTGATGGTCAGAGTCCTGTGAGGCTGCAATAGGAACATTATCCTTCTCAAGCGACCCTGCTGCTTGGCTCGGGCGGAGAGATGCCCTGCTATCCAGCCAAGAAAGGGGATTTAGCTCCGTTACAAGGAAGTGAACTGCGAGGGAGCATCTTTTGATGGTGGTGTGCATCTGTCATCTTGTGATCTTCAGTGTGAAACAGTATATTTATGAAAATTGTGCTGCAGGCCACAAGTTACCTTGCTGCGCTGCACTGCGTCACAGAGAAAAGGAAGGAATGTGCTGTATTTATCCAAGACAATGCATCCCTGTCCTTTTCCCTTGTGCTGGCGTCGTTTTGGCAGCCTAGCACTAACCCAGGCACCCTTGCACCATGTTGCAAGGGCGCCTGTGATTTGAGCAAGATTGGTTTTGTGCAGGAAGGTAGCCCTTCCTGCACAAAAACAATCCTGAGAGGCATTTTCCTCTTTCTATGTGAGTTGCAGACTGCCACACACATGCAAAGAGGAAAAAACTAGGCGAAATAAAGATATTTCTCCTTGTTACGCCTCTCCAGGGCCTTATAGTAAAACATTTTGTTTCATGAACCAACCTATATGTTGAGCTACACACCTGTGCAGTAGCGGCCCGTGCTGGTAAGAGCAGTGGGGCGGTAGGGTGGGGAGGAAGTCAACAGACGCTGAGGAGGGAAAATTAAATAAAAACACAAGAAAAACACTTAGCGGGTACAAGTTAAGTGGTTTTCTTTTTTTCAAATTGAACTTTCCCTCGGCGTCGTCAGTCGGCTTCACTTTCCCCCCTGCCCAGCCTCACCGCTCTTACCTGCACAGGCCGCTCCTGCACCTGTGAGCTCACTCTGACAGTTCCCGCAGTGTCAAGGCCTTTACGTATTGTTCTGCCAAGACCACAGTGACATTCAGCACAGTGAAGTGTATTCAGCAAAAACCTTTAGACAGAAACATGATGAGCAAACCAAGCAGAAGAAATGGTGCTTAAAAAATCTTTGTGCCAAAAACACTGACTGAAAATCTAACTCAAAGGAATCATATAAAAAAGGTTAAAACGATTTCCAGAAAAAACAATGCATTCAATTTTGAATGAGATAAGCTCAAAAGATATAATGTTTTTAATACAAACAAATTACAGAAAACTTTTAAATATGACAAATAATTAGCATTGGTTTTGCCAATGCTTAGTGTCGTGAGAGTGAGCTGCACAAGCCAAGGTTGTGACTAGGTATCCTGAGTGTGGACATCTAGTATAAGCCTGCAGAATGACAGGATGTTAATAGGAGTGCTGTACCCCAGCAGCTACTAGGTGTCCCGCGAGTGTGCCTCGCCAGCCTGAAGTTGCACAAGCTGTTACTATGTGCCCTAAGTGTGAGCAAAAGTATGGAGACAGTGGTTTGGGCTGAAATCGTCTCATAAGCAGGGCCACTGGAACTGTGCAATTGTCCTGCTGGAACGTTTTACTGCATACTTTTTGATTTGCTGCATTTGACACATAATCCATAATTTGCTGCATAATTTGCCGATTTTAAGCAAAAATGTAATTGTTTCTAGCGCAAATGGTTCAAACATTATTAAAAACTAGGGCGTGAAACATGTCTACCCCTTGACCTTTATCACTACTCACTTTTTTAATAAATTCACCCTATGATAAAGCAAGACACCATAACAGGTGTGGGATGGCAAAACTTCAAATTTGAGGAACTTTCCAATCACCTCTTCTATCCAACCTTTAACTAAATAACCTTTTTGTTCATGATGAGTAATCTATCTACACCATCGAGAACCGAGTAGGCCAGCACTCAGCTGTAGGAACAGCTACCCCCCCCCCCGGATCCCCCCCACTAAAGTCGCTAATAAGGTGGAACCAATGCCCAGACACTGTTAACAAGTGTAAAAATGACAAAATAATGAAGTATTGCTATCATAAAAAGTGCTGCATTACAATGCATAGTTTGGTCTTTCTTGCCACATAATTTACTCAATCCTATCGCATAATTTGGCCCTCCCCAGCTCCATAATGTGGCCCTCCCCTGCTGCATAATTCCAGTGGCCCTACTCAAAAGCAGATACATCAATGGTCCTCTGCTGAAATATTCAGGGATTCATTAATACACAAATCACTCAACATCACTGTAAAGATACCTCCAGAAAAGACATTTACATTGAATGTGTGTAAGCAGTTATGAGTTGGCAGCTCTGTTCTAGCCCTTCTTCTTCCCTAGGATGCACAGGTTGCTGACATTGCCCAAGCATCAGCAAGAACAGTTGTGAGTAGGTACTGAAAGGCAGATGCAGAATGGCTTGCATGCATCCTGCTCATACCTATTAAGATTAGCAAATATATGAATACTACCTCCCTCTTCTATCAATGGGTTGAGTGCAAGCATGCATCCCTTTGCTGGTTGCATCGTATGTGCATACCTTTAATTTGGTTTGGCTTAGATCCAGTCCTGAATTGAAACCTAACACAGTGAAATGCTTTCATCTTCTTTCCATAGTCCTGCCATGGCCAACCGCACATGAAATGTTTAAAGATGTGACCAAAGCCAAGGTTTCTCTACAAAGGTTCATACACTGCACCAGTGGTTTTACTATCAATACCTAGCGTTCTAACTGCAAACAAAGGATAGCTCTATAATATGTTTCCGCTATCGCAAGCTTGAGGAACAAGACCAGGGAACCAACATGGGAGACGCGGATAGAGGAATGCTACTGAAAGGCACAGCAATCAGTTGGTTGATTGATTGATTGATTTAGTACACATAGCCAGTGCACTTCTGTACAAGCCTGTGTTTGCATGCAACAGCAGATTATGGCCAAATAGCTTGGCTTTGCCACTGCCTGTTTTTAAATATTGTTTAATATGAACCCATCATGGCCGCCCGAGCTGCTAAACTTCAGGGCCTTTAATCGTTTCAATAAACATTTAGTAAATCCTGGCAGTTGTTCTGGTATAGTTGCTTGCATCTTAGTTCCAGCTGCTGCAAAGGTAAACTGAGGCGTCATGGCTCACTCAACAGCTGGACATTAGGTAAGAAATCAATGAACCTTGTCCCACTCAGGTTAGTTATGGCTGCTCTTAGACAATATGTTCTCTGCAAATATTAGAAAGCAAGGTAAGTCCCTAGAGAGTCATTGCTCCTTTGTCCTCAGATACTGTGCGTTAGTGAGTAAACAGCACGGGAGGACGTCCTCGAGAAGTGACCCCACCTCCCACCACAGGATATGTTTGTAAATGTTCTGTGCTTCTACCCACTCAATGACAAAGGTTGCACTTGCTAACGACCTGCAAGTGATTAAGATAAAGCATCCTTTGAATTTACTGCACATATAAAGGGTAATGATTAGCTTATATCTAGCAGAAGTGACCTCAAGTCACCTCTGTGTGGGGACTCAGCAGAAATATCCCATTGCGTGGAATGAGCACATTGTTGGGCTTACTGCCTTCTGCTGGGGAGGCCTTACCCTGCTGGGGAGACCTTACACAGTAGGACCTAAAAGCCTAAAGAAAAGATGGCACCAGAAAAGGGTGAGTGGGCTACCATGATGCCAGGTCAGCGATAGAGCTTAGGCCCGTTGGACTAAGAGTCAGTGGGAAAGCAAAATAAGGCTCTAAGGGGCACCTTTCACAGGAGGAGACACCCCATGACAGTGGTGCAGTGTTCACTCCTGGCCATTCACAAGGTGCGAAGTGGCCCTACAAACACCACCTCACCCCAGCCCACAGGTCATACAAGCAGGCTTTGGGAAAATAAAGGGAGGCATAGAGGTGCTCCCTTCATGCTGAAGCATGAGCTTAGAATAGGAGTCAACCTACTGTTTTTCAAGAAACTGATGGTGGCTCTCAACACTTGCTCAGCGGGATTGATCTCTAACACTCTATTATCCCTATCAGCCACATGTATATATTTCTATATATAGCAGGTATGCACTTCATGCACTTATAGTCACTTTCACTGCGCCGTCCCCCCTTTTGTTTGGAGCACCTTGTGTTTTGATAGAGCAAATATAAGTTTTACTTCTCACTGTCAGCAATCAAAGAAAAAGTTGCAAAAATAAAATAAAGATATAAATATGTAATGCTAAGTTATTTGTGTTAGGGGTGTTTGTATCCCCTTCTTGACACTTTGCCGTGGAAGTCAAGGGCTGCACTTCCCTCATAGAGACCACCTTTTTGTTAAAAATAGAATAGGAGTCAGGCAGCCCATGACAATGATGCAGGAGTCACTTCTGCTTCCTCAAGAGCAGCAATGTGGTACTCAGGTTCCCTATCATCCCCCACCACAGCCCAACTTGTGTCTAGTTAAAGTTCCTGAGAATCCAAATTCTACCCTGTGATGCAGGATAACTTTTGTTTTTGGGCAGCAGTTCACCCTGCTGGTGTCCCATAGGATAGACATGCAGGTGGCGGAGTGGGCTGTCCTGAGTCGGGGGTGGGGTGGAGTCATGGGCCTGCCTCAGCACAGCAGCAAGATTTAACATAGGCACATAACTGAATCCAAACCAGATATACCTCAGTGAAGGAGCCCAATGGGAAACATCAGATTAACTGAATTGACTTTATCTTTTGCAAGTGCATAAAAACAAGCGCTGGGCTCTGCCCTGAGACAGTGAAGCTTATCATGACACACCCCCCAGTGCTCTCTTTTGGTGGTACAGCCCCGAAGTGTGAAGAACTCTGTTTAAATGATATACAGTACAAAGTAATTAACAATAACTAGCTAAAAGTCAAGGACGGTGTCAGTTTGCAAAGTATTCATGTCTTTAGTTCCGTAACTTATAGTTGATTTTTTGTTCTTGCTGGGCCCTTCAAAGGTCATATGTTGGCATTGTGGTTGAGCCTGAAGGCCCTACACAGTTTAGATATTTTATATTAGACAATTAGCTGCAGTACAGTTGGCCTAAAAAAAACACACAAAAAAATCCTTAGAGTATTTAGCCATGGCTAGTTTCTTCTTGTGACCAAACCAAATTAATTGTCTCTTCTTTAGCATTTTTACCCACTGGAGAAGTGTGGCTTGTGGAGAAGTGTGGCTCAATGGTTAGAGCGGCAGACCCTGATGCAGAGGTCTAGCCCGGGACCAGGGTTCAATTCCCCGCCTCGGCGGGTCTTGGGCTCAAAATTCCACGGACCTGATAATTCTCGCCTCGGTTCCTATTCCAATCATGGAGTCCCACTCTGCCACTCTGGGCAATAGCTTGCTTAATCTCCACAACGCTAAGGATGCCTGGCCTCCACCTTCGGGGTGCCCAGGAGTGGACACCTCACAGGGAAAGCCAGGATGGGTTCCACAGCGGTATTCGTACAAGCGCCTTAAGACCCTTGCGGGTGAGTAGTGCGCTATACAAGTATCAATTTACATTACATTTGCATTACACTTTCATCAGGTCTCTATACTCTTAAACAACATTATGATACATCTTGTTTTGGATACTTTAAAGAATTAACACCCTTAACTCCTTCAGAGAGGACATTGGGCCAGCTGCGCTAGGAAGCAGCTGCTCGTAAACAGTGAATGCAAATTGTGCACTGGCATTTTGCGACCGGCCTGTAATTTAGCCATGTAAAGAAATACTAATAGGTTACAACACAAAATACACTTTAGCAGTGGGGTCACAGACCGACCTGTCTAATTAATATCAAGCAGATTGCTATTTGTACTTTACATGTCATTTATTACAAAAGCAGGGATGGTGGTGAGAACGCTCTGGACCGTTTAATCTAATTTGGTGTGGTCAATGGACCCTTGTAGTAGCCTTAGAGGAAAAGAAGTTAACAACATTTGATATCTCCAAATGTGGTCACTTAAACTTAAAATATTTATTATAACCTCAAAGCCAAACTAATATAAATCAGTCTTAAGAAAATGCTATAGAAATACAAAATTATCAAAGGTAGACCAAACGTCTTACAATGTTGGTCCTCAACAGCAAAGAACAACAAGGAATCTCAGTAGCAGTGATACAAAAATTGAGGAAAAGTACTTGGTGACTAGCTGAAGAATGTTGCGCCTTCTCCCCATACATGGGAAACCCTGTGGCGTCTAACAAATATTATACTAACCCAAGGATAGGGGATGCCCTAAAGAATCAAGGAAGTAGGAAAGGTGTCAGCATCAGAACCTCTGTAGAAGTTCTCAGGTAAGTAATCATGTATAGCATGAAGAAACACAAGCAAAGAAGTCAGAAGAGGTCGGTACCGCTCAAAGTCTGAAAATAATATAACCAAATCCCAGATGGGTTCACTAATTAAAATGCGCAAAGAACATTCGAGAATGATATTATCTCATAAGCTTCTCCATATCTCTCAGTTCCAAGTAAGAAGTTGGCACCTTGAACATTACTCCCATTTTCCAGTCTTTCACTTTCAAGGTGTCCTTGGGTCATTCCCTTCATCCAATAGCAACAACTGGTAACAGTAACACTCCCTTCATTCTTCATTAAAATTGTTCGACCTTGCCAGTTTTTCTCCGCCTCACTATCTCATTCAGTCAATGTGCCATTCACTAACTAATACATGCCTTTGGTTTGCACCTGCAAAGAAGGAAATGTGCAGAAAAACGACTTTCATTTAGTTAGTATTAAAGGTCAGGACTGTAATCTTAAGGCTCATTTATCCTACCGACTTAACATTTCTTATTTAGATGCATTTTAATTTTACAACCTACATATAATCCCATTGCCTTAGCAATACCCCAAGGTTTCTCTATCATAAAAAATGACAGACTTTCTAAAAGGGGTGGAGGCCTAGCGATTATAGCTAACAACTCTCTGGATGTAAAAGGCTCCCCGACAGGCAGCAGCGCGGACTGCGAGCTGCTTTCCTTCCAAATTACTCTAAGTGCTAATTACACTTTCAATGGCACACTACTATATAGACCACCAGGCATGAAAAATAAATGTAAATTTGAAGAAATCATCACCCCCATATTAGAAGCCAGCCCTGACACTGAGGATTACTGTGTACTAGGTGACTTTAATTACCACCTCGAAAACTTAGAAGATCATAATACATCATCACTAATAGAGGTAATGGCCAATGCTGCTCTGGAGCAGAAAGTCATGTATCCCACACATGACGCCAGTCACACCTTGGACGGGTTATTTACATCTAATCCCCACCTTAAAGTAACAGAGGTCTTATCAGTTCCATGGTCAGATCACAGAGCCATCTTATTCACTGTAACCACCACACACCAAATTCCCAAGCCACAAATCTTTCATAAGACCTTCAAAAGACACAATCTGAAGAACATCACCCCCTATCAGTTGCAATGTACCCTAGCATCCTCCTATCATGACCTGAAACCCGACTCAAACCTAGCGGCAGACAGCTTTTCCAACTGGGTTAAGTCTTAGACTTGCTGGCACCGGATTGTTTTTTTACCAGAAAGCGCACAAAGAAGTCTGTGATGCCTTGCGCAGACAGAAGCAGATCTGCAGAAAAGCCGAGCGGCGCTGGAGAAGCAGCTACACTGCTGCCGAAAGAGAAATATATTCTTAATCTCTGAACACCTATAAAAAAATGATAATTGACAAGAAAAGCAAACATTTCTCAGATAGAATACAGCAAGCAGGCAACTCTAGTAAAGAACTATTCTTAACACTGAAGGAACTTGTCAAACTCCCTGAACCGTTTCCGTTTCAAACCTCCCATATCCTATTAGCTTCCTAGACTTTTTTGATCCACCCAGTTCTAAACTAATAATACAAACTATCAAATCCATAAAATCCGGAGCACCATCGGACCCATGCCCACCCATGATATTCCACATGGCACCAGACATACTCAGTGAACAACTCAGTATACTCTACAAAGAAGTCATAACATCCGGCGTCTTTCCAAATGCTTGGAAAACTGTGTCAACCCTGCCTCTATTAAAAAAAGCCAACTCAGATCCCAATGATCATAGCAATTACAGACCGATAGCCAGGATTTCTTTCCCAGCTAAGGTACTGGAAAAAGTCCTTAACTGCCAACTAACAACCTTCATCACTTCGGCAGACCTACAGGACTCCTCCCAGTATGGTTTCCGACAAGGGCATGGCACAGAAACTGCCCTGGTTATGGCAGCAGAGGAGATCAGGGCAATTCTGGACACAGGAGCCAGGACCGCCCTATTCCTATTGGATCTGTTGGCGGTTTTTGACACTGTGAACCATGACATATTAATCAAACCGATCGAAGAAGCAGGAGTCAAGAACTCTGCCCTAAAACTGGCCAAATCTTATCTTGACAATAGAGATCAATACGTTCCGGTTGGTAGCTCACGCTCAGAGCAGTTCACGCTCCCACATGGAATGCCGCAGGGCTCCACATTGAGCCCCACTCTATTTAACCTTTACGTGACTCCCCTGGCCAACATCATCAGGAAATATGTATTTTCTATAATATCTTATGCGGATGACACCCAAATCGTGGTGTAAATCTCAAGCAGCCCTGAAGACACTGCCGATAGCTTTAAGTAATGTATGCTCCACATAAACCAATGGATGTGGTTGAATTGCTAGAAGCTTAACAGCACTAAAACAAAGGTCCTCCTTTTTGGATCTAATAACTCTTTTTAGGCTCAGAACTGGTGGCCACAGAGCATGGGCGTGCTCTCCACCCCAGTTCGAAAAGTGAGGAACCTGGGTATCATCTTTGATGATAAATTGTCCTTTCAACATCAGGTCAACAAAGTTATATCAATGCCATTCCTGACCTTAAAATCCATACGTAAAATACCCTCTTTCATTCCCCCTGAAGCAGTAAAAACTTTAGTCACAGTTCTGGCCTTGGCCAGACTGGACTATGGAAATGCCTTATACTTGGGAATCCAAAAATAGCACATGGCGAAGCTCCAGCGGACTCAAAATGCAGCCGCCAGAGTAATATTGAACATCCCTAAATTTCAGCCCATATCGGAAGGCCTCAGGAAACTTCACTGGCTCCCCATGAAAAAGAGAATAGACTTTAAGGCCCTCTGTCTAGCATACAAGGCAATACATGGAAAGGGACCAGCATTCCTGAAACAACATCTCACTTGGTATCATCCTTTAAGGCACCTCCGCTCAGCTCAGAGCAAACTCATCCGGATTCCAAAATTTAGGAAAGCCAATTGGGGTTGAAGAAGCTTCATTCTGGGCAAAACAAAATTATGGAATTCGCTCCCAATAAACATCAAAAGCTGTCCAACGCTGTTCGGTTTCCGAAAGATGTTGAAGACTTGGCTCTTTGCAAATTAACGTAACCTAAATATCCACCCCTGGAATTTTGGCTCTTCTTCCGCTATGAGCACCTAGACGCCCACGGGCAATTGCGCGCTATATAAATCTTTCTCACATCACATCTCACAGAATCAAACAGTCTCATACTGTGGTGTACTATAATTGGTACATGCATTATTGAACAAAAATTGAGTAATTCGTTTCATTAATCCCTGGCTTTTAGTGCACCACCTTACAACTAAACATATGAAGATATTCCTGAAAAGGAAAACATTAGTATTCATACATATATTAAAGACACAATAAATGATCTAGTGCACCCTATTTCATTAGTATATATTCATCACACGAGTACGCAAGGACAAATTTAAACATAGCCTAGATAAACCTAGAAGGGTGGAGCTAAAATTACACTGCTCCAGTGACCTGCAAGGAACACCATCCCATCAATCCTGAGTGTACATTCTCAAACTGGAAACATGTTTTTAAAGCAGCCTGTGATCGTCAAAGGAGCAGGTGCTGCTCTAAAAAAAAGTTACCTTTTAGGGAACTTTTCAGAGAAAGCAGACTGTAGTCATGTGATGGCCTAGCCCATCCAAAACAATTCACAGTGGTGTGCATTGAGATGTTAGTAACTGTTCGGTGATCTGTGTCCACAATTGAGGACACAAACCATTGATACATTTAATTGCGTATCGTAAATAAGAGTGGACGCCCTTTCATTGCTCCACCAAATTGCAATTTGGACTGAGTTGTAAAACTCCTTTTGCAATTTAGAAAGTCTTTTCCAAAGTGAAAAATTGGTTTATTATGTGGTAAAAACTATTTTACGGTGGAGTGCAGGTGATTTTTCCATAACAGGGTTTGTGACCGCAAATGCTTTAGTACATCTGGCCCACGGAGCACAGGGTTAATTTGACAACTATAGTTTTTCATCTCCTCTGGTTGTCGTTAAGTGAAGTTAACTTACATCATTTATCAGAAATAAGGTGGACCTTGACAATTTTCTGTTTTATTACTGTGGTTTGTAATCAACTATCAATCATCAACTTGTTGAAGGTTAACTTTAGTGATTGTTACAAATGGTTGTTCGACCCTTATGCCACTTAAAATGTAATCCAGGGTAGAATGAAGATTGAGGTGGTGACCAAAGATCGCACTTTGCTCAATAAGAAGTGGCACCAAAGCAACGTATGGCATATTTAGTGTGCTGGAAAAATCAGCAGAGAAAGACCTTGAAGGTCTGTTTATTTCATATTTTAGAATAAGCTGCAATTTTCTTGACCTGCTCATAAAACCATGGCTGACTAAAAGTGGGCATTTACCCTCTACAACAGATAGGTAAAAATTTGTGAAGATTCTTAAAACAACATTTCTAAATCTGTTGAAAGGATTCCTATCATTCAAGTTTCTAAGCACCAATTTCACAATACAGCCATATAGCCTGCAGTAGCAGGCTATACTGGCCATTAAAGACCCGCTCCATTGTTAAAGGCCGAAGCCGAAGTAGAAAGCCTTTAACAAGGGAGCAGGCCTTTAATGGCCGGTATCTCCCGCTATGGAGGTCTCTATAAGGCTATTAGAATATTTCTCCCCTAGAGTGTAGAATGTTCTAAATAGTAAAACAAAGACCTCACAGAATTCGAGGCGGTTGAAATCCCCCTGGGCTCTGTGAGGCCTTTGTTCACAGCAACAGCTGTGAATGGAAAACATTGGAATGTTGCTCTCCGGGCATTCTATCAGTCAGTAGAAGCATGGAGCACTCCATTGTCTATAATAGATCGCGAAACATTCCAATGTTCTAATCTCTGTTGAAACAGCCAATGCAAAGATTTAGTTTCAACTGACAATGTCAAAGAATAAAAAAATCCCACTTCCAGAACCAAATGCAAAAGCAGAAGAGAAAAGCGATTCCTGACTACCAGACCCTGCCTCTGGAATGTAATGTAAAAATCATATTAGACCTTGGTGTAATGGTCTGTTACATGTAAGGATTCTTGCAAAAGGAAGAGTTCTCCCAATATATTTTCAGGTCCAGAGGGGGGAGAGAAAAATAAACTAAGCAAGAAGAGTACCTCTGGGTGAACCTATATTACTTTATCATAAGAATCTATCAAAAAGATTTACAAAGTTGGATGCTATAGAAAAAGAGAAAGGCCTGTAGTTACTTTAAAGACATTATTTTATTATTTTTCTTTATCAGTTTTCTTTTTTTCAATTTTGCTGTTTATACATAAATACAATTTATTTAGTAACATGAAAACATAATCATAAATAACAAGCCTACAAAAGAATTTTTTATATAGATTTCATAAAGTGCACTTGAAGCAAAACACCCCTAACAGTTTGTCATATCCTATTACCATTCATTCTCTCATACATACCTTACATACCTCTACGTTAACTACTAAAAAACAAATATAGACAAGCGAACAAAACTTTTACATAAAATTAACTCAAGAGTGTCTCAGGTGGACCACTGTAGATGTAGATAACAGGGGTCCTACCACTTAGTCATAAGCCGATCTATACATTGTTTTCCAGTCAGCAAAACATTGTCCAGGTCTTTAGTGTGTACGGCCTACGTACGTTTCGGTGATGATAGATAGTTAAATCACCTTCTTCAGGGCCAAAGCAATGTAAGGATTCTGCCACTGGCAAAAGCACTGATAACCAATTGAGAAACTATACAAACTATACACATAAATATCCAAGTGAACAATCAGGGTTAAATAACAAACAGTGGCTCTCGAATGCTGATGTGTTAATATAGATCTCTGTATTCACCCGCAAATTGGAATAACTATCAAGTCTTGTGATTGGTAACTTTGATCGAGGAGCTACAAATGAAAGACCACTGGGCTACATGACTTTATGTTCAGATGCAACTGCTTTAAAAGACCTGCACCAAGCTGAGGGGATGTGGCTTCAACCTACAAATCTGCATATATACTAGAAACTCTTAGGACTTGTACTAATTTTCTGTATGATAAATACATCTGCCAAGCCTGGGTAATAATGAGGAATCAACATTGCAATTTACAATAATTTTCCTGAGAGTTAGCGAAATAGTCAATGAAACCCTACTATACATAAGGATTACCAGTCTTTGGAAAGTGCAAGCGTCTAACAAGTTCTGGCTTTGGGGGACTATTTTTAGGTGTATGTAAATAAGTCCGTGAGCAAAATGCAATCACTCAAAGTGAAAGCATCTAGTGCTTGGAATGGGATGGTCTGTTGATCTATACTTTCAACTAGGGTGGGAGGGAGTATCATTTGAGTGACATGGCAACAGACCAATGATGAAAGAGTGTTGGTTGGTAGGTCCTTTATATGCATGTATTTTTGTATGATTTTATTGAAAAATATGAGGCTGGCAAAACAACTAAAGTTATCTTTAAGCCAGACCTAAAAAGGTTATTCATGCATTCTAATGTAGGGAGCAATGTAGTGAGCAACTCAGCAACTACGTGTAGCTGTCAGGTCACACGCTCAGTAGATATAATAAAGGAGGTGGTACTACTCAAGGTTCAGATTCAAGTCAAGTGATCAAAGTGTCTTGATGACATAGCCCTGATGTACTCTTGGGTGACCTCACAACAGCACCAATGAAAAAGTCAACAACTTTGTCACATAAATGCATTTGAACTTGCCCACCATCGCTGACCACGACAACATGACCTTTTTTCAATCTGTATTATATTTTGTTAGGTGGCATAGATTTATTTGTAGTGCTCTGATTTTCTGACAGAATAGATTGGAATACTTTTATTTATTTTTTCCAGGCTGTTGGGGGAAATATAATGACTGCCAGTCCAATATCTGACCTTAATCCTGTGTTTATGGCAAGCGGAGCCAAATTGACCGTGATGTCAAAAGGTAAGCCGGGGATATACCTGTTCATAGCAACATTCATAATAATCAAACTATAAAGAGCGTGTTTGTCTAGCACAGAAAAGAGACACAAGTTTTCTGTAAGGAGTAGCACGTTGTTCTGAAGACATTATGCAATACAGGGCACACGTTCTAAAAAATAGAACTCATTGTTTTGCTCTATAATGATTATTAAAAGTGAGATGTTGAACCAGTTACACAGATGAATGCATTGTACCAAATGGACAAGGTAGCACCGGGCTTCACAAGTAGCACATAGGCTGGAAAATCCTAGTCTGTCCCTATAATTTGAGTGACACAGACAATGACAGAAGAACCCGGAAATGTGATCCGCTCTAAAGGTATGATAACAAGGACATGCCAATGATAAGACACTGAAACACACAATCACTAAGAGAGGCAGATCCTGCTTACATACTCTAGTCCAGTATATTGCAGGAATTTACAGCATTTCCTTGATTTGATAGATGCATTTGGGACCATAATTGCCTCCTTTGGTGAATATGGGGCCTGAGATATACTGAGATAGTGTTGCCCCACACCCCTGCTAACGCGGGATTACTGGTTACTAATTATCTTTTCCAAATCCCATTTCCTGTCGACTGAATCGTTGGTACCTGTCTTGAGTAAAAGGTAATCTCGCAGTAAACAATCAATTTAAGAACTTACACCACTCTAAATGACCACTGACCAAAATTAAGTTTTAAAGATTTAATATAAAGTCAAAGATAACTGAAGATACAAACTTCTCAAAATGAGATTAAGAAGGTAAATCGGTATCACTATGAACATGAACTTTTTGAATAGTCTGAGTCTGAAGAACAAAATAATAAGTACAACTTCTAATAACATGAGCGTTGCCAAAATGAATACAAGTTGCAACCTCAAAGTCATTACAGAAAGAAAAATGAAGGTTAGTCTGTCCCTACACTACACTAAATGACATCCCTACTTAGCAAGATCTTAACCCTCTAGGTGTCAGCCGTGGTGACTTCCTAAGAAGATCACGCACTTCTCTTTGTCTCTTCTCTGATAATGGGTCTCTCCTGATCAGCCTAACTGCCTACCCATCCGCTTCCTTAGGCTCCCAAAATCATCTGCTCTGCTCTCCTCCCGGGTCTCTTTCCCTAATACCAAATCACATTTCCAATAGAAACGCCCCTTGGGACGCCCCTCACGTGGTACATCTTTCCGCGGCAAACTCCATGATGGTACTCTTGAAGACCCTCGTTAAAGTTGGCCTTGGTTCCCAGGCGGCTTCTTCAGTGCGCTGATACCCCCTGAAATTCCTGGAAACTCCTACAGGCCTGCGCAAGGCGCCACTGAACAAAGTCCCTTTCATTCGAGCTGATTAGGACCCTCGCACCTGCATACAGCTCGTCCTGCAGTGGGCCTCAAATTCCAGACTTCACCATATCTTAGGCCATAAAACACTCTCAGAGCTCCATACTGGACACCTCACGACCTCTCCTCTAACGAGCACATGACGATTTAAACTACATGACATTATCTGTTCTGGCCTACTTGATTTACATGCAGCAGGTTCCTGCACTCTTAAAACGTTAACTTGATTTAAACAGCAAACATTCTTAACTAGCATACGTTTCTAAAATAACACATCTATAAAGCATATACTTTTAACCCTAAGTTCAATAGTACATTTTGAAAGAACCATGTCAACTTTATCTCACATTATTTTAGCAGCACGTTCAGGTTTGCTGTGAATTGCCCTAAGGCCTACACAAAATACTGGAATCCAAGTTACATTTAATTCGGACATGACTCTTTTAACATGAGAGAACCATGAGGTTTTCACATATACTCCAACATTTCTACATTTAATCTCACACCGTTATAATTATGGTTACTCTACTTAACATTCTATACGTTTCGCTATTGAATATAAAACACTCGTGTGCAAAACATGTTTAAACTAACTACGTGCTTGTAAATATGGCGTACTTATACATTTTTTTCAAACTTGTGCTCTCTCAGTCCCCCCTTTGATGACCTTCAGGGGTCATCATCACCAAGACATTAAAAATGTAGAACCTTTTAAAGTGAAGTCAGGGTAGTACCACTTCTTTTCATACTCTCTAATGCTTTCAGACTTTTATATTGAGTGTCCTGCATCGCTGTCAACTCTTCTTCCTGTTTCTTCATAGCTCTCTGTAACCTATTTGCTCTATACCATTGATACAAACGCACCAATCCCCACAAAGTGATTACACAAATCATTACTATGATGATGGGCTTCAATATGTACCAAACGATACCCTTTCCTAAGTTGGCAAACCAACTTCCAACTTTACCCATTCCATGACCTACTTTTTCCCACACATTTACCTTTGCCAGGTCCTCAATTTCGTAGTGTATGGCAGTGATGTTTTGTATATACTTCTCTAGAGGCTTTGAATTGTCTGGAATGTAAGTACAGCATTCCTGTACCTTCAAGGCCCTACAGACTCCTCCCTCTTTTGCTAACAGAACATCTAAAGCAAGTCGGTTCTGAAGAACCATTGCCCTAATCGATTGCATCTCCCCTTCTATCAGCATCAAGGATCTTGCAGTACTGGCAGATAGCCTATCTACGACTGTAGCTAACCTCCTGATCTTAATGTCATTCATTATCAATCCTAAGAAAGGGAATGCAGCACCTATTACATCTCCGACTACTTCTGCTGCACCCAGCCCTCGCTTCCATCTAGTTGATATTTCTTTCTTAGGCGTGTCTAAATTCTCAACATGATATATTTTAGGGAAGACAACAGCCAGATAGCATGATCCGTACCAATTATCTGGTAACTTCACATAGGCATATCTTCCACATACAAAATATACATTTGGTATTGCTTGCATCCCTTTCATGAAGTTCTTAGAGTAGTACTCCAATTGAAAAGCATGTTCGCAATTGACTTGTCCTACATAAACGTTTTCATAGTAGGAGTAACTCCTGTGAATGCACAGTTTCCCCCGTTTCTCCTTATCCAAAGCAATTGGACCAATACTACCTTTTCGTTGTTGTGCCCTTTCCTCCTTGGTCCAATCTGTTTCCCCTTGTCCTGATGCCTTCAATATCTTCTGCCTCCTGTATCTAGTATCTACCTGAGCTATAAACTTTTTCTCAACTTCTGATATTTGACAAGTCAGATTGTTGATTCGAGCATGTGAAGTATCTAACGTTCTCCATGGAATAAACCATTTGTGTAACCTGTCTTCGCTTTTGTAGTAGTCCCATTTGTTCAAATGCTTGAAATTCGGAACCTCTGGCAATGTCGAGTCGAAATTCGAGAAGTAATACTCAAATCCGTCTCGTCCATAAAACATACTTAACAATAAACTGCACGTTATCCCATATGTCAACGGGAGATGATGGTATTTGATACCCTCCTCCACCGAAATTGGTAATTGCATACAGACATAGCAATCCTTTACCTCCATGGCATCAACATATTCATAAAGCAACTTAGCATAAGCATTTGACTTGTAATTCCCCTGTGACTCATCCATGTGTAACCTTTTTACTTCTGCATCTAACAACGCTTTGTCTTTCTCATTGATGTTTCCCTTCTCCTTAATAATGGTAGTTCTCGGTGTTGACACTCCCTTATCCTCCTTAACTGTGGTTCCATCCCCTTCGTGTCCCGCTAGGAATGAAACAGTTACCACTAAAATTATAAGAGAAACCACTACTCCTAAAAATGTAACAGCTATACATTTTGCCCTGCGGTTCGGGTTGCCAGCCTCCATGTTCTCAAACAGTGTAGTTTTCGACTATCTTCCAGCATTCACTTCCTCTTCTTTTCAAACAAAGTCTTTCTCTCTTGCAATGTCTTTCTTGGAACACTTGGAAGCTTGACAATTTGTTTCCGCAAAACAATTCAAAGTCCAGTAAAAATAGACAACCCTAGCCCTTCTCCATCCGCTAAAAGGAAACCCCTACCATTTTTTCTTCTTCCACTCGGCGCTAGGTTATCTTGCAACAATTCACAATTTCTTTTCAAAAGTCTTATTTTCGTCTGAAGTTATGTATGACTCAAGGAGTGACACTACTTCTTCATAAATGTCCATCCGAAGTATCATTCCCTCAGGTTCTGGACAGTTCGTACCACACCATGGAAAGTCAACTTTTTCTAGGATTATTCTCCTTATTTCGCTCAAGACAAGTGGACGGACGAAATTGAGAGTTAGCGTTTTTTCAATTTCCACTCCTGGTACTATCAGTTCTACATCCACAATTACAAAGGGGTCCGTTCTAATCAAGATCACTTTCTTCACCTTTCCAGATCTGCACCCCCTTGAAGACATTCGCAATATGATATTAGTCCACAACAATAAGTGCTCCTAACATTTCTACTACTCGCTCAAGCATTTCCAAACGAAGAAGAGTTCCCTCCAATATTGGATATCGTGAACAGCAAACTGGAAACTCAACTGTCTCTAAAAGCAATTTTCTTATTCCACTCAGAAGAGCAGGATGAACGATGTTGAGTGTCAGCAACCTTTCGGTCTCCGCTCCTGGCAGTAGAAACTTTATTTGCACTGTGATGATCGGGTCAGTTCTGATCAGTTCCACTTCCCTGATCCTCCCTGTTCTGTGTCTCCCAGACATCTGCAACGAGGTAGGTCCAATCGGGAGTAGAGTATCTTCTGCTAGGCACTCGCACCCTACTTGATCTTCTAAGACCCTCCTCGGCTTGATCCTGGATATCTTCTTCTGGATCTGAGTCTTCGGATATAGGAGTAAGCGTTTCTTCCTGGGCCGACCTCAAACTTAGCCTTCTTCTCCTTGTTGGCCAAGTGGCAGCTCCAAGCCTTATTCTCCTATTCCTTGTCCTCCCACTTGGTTCTTGATCGCTCCGATACGGATCTGAGTCTGAGTCGTATTCACTTCTGCTCTCTCCTTCAGTTGCGTCTTCTGTCTCACTGCCGTCCTGCCTTCGCTCTTCTTCTGAATCCGATGCGTTCCCAACTTCTTCCGACACCTCCTCAGCTGCCTCAATCCCTCCTTGCGACTCTTCTTCCACTTCCGGGCTTTCGTCTGGGATGGGAGCTGTTCCTTCTAGAGGTGCTGGAACTCTTCTAGTATGGGATGCATGGATCCAATTTGGCAGCCCCCCGCACTTCACCGCGGTGTTCGTGATCAGGATTACTTGAAAGGGCCCACGCCAGCGAACATCTAGGCAGTTCTTCCGGACGTGCTTTTTAACCAAGACCCAGTCCCCTGGGTTCAGGTCATGACACAGGTTCCTCGCTGCTGGAACTTCAGCCGCATGCACCTGAAGGGACACAGAATGGATGGCGTCAGACAGTCCTTTACAATAATCCAAGATCAGATCATCTGTAATATTCAATAGAGCAGTAGTTGGAACTGTAGGAAGTCTCATGGCCCTCCCCATCAGGATCTCGTGGGGAGAGAGACCTGTCCTCCTATCTGGTGTGCTGCGCATGCTCATGAGCACTAATGGAAGAGCATCTGGCCAACTCAAAGATGTGGATGCCACTACTTTAGCCAATCTATTCTTCAACGTGCCATTCACTTGTTCCACAATTCCTGAAGCTTCTGGTCGATAACTACAATGCAGCTTTTGATCGATATTCAGTGTGGAGCACAACATCTTCACTATTTCGCTGTTAAAATGTTTTCCTCTGTCCGATTCCAAAGAGGCAGGCACCCCGAAGCGCGGTATCAACTCCCTGAGCAACAATTTAGCCACTGTGAGTGTATCGCACCTACGTGTAGGGTACGCTTCAACCCATCTGGAAAATACGCATACAATCACCAACACATACCGAAGGCGATTGACTCTTGGCATCTCGATGAAGTCTAGTTGCATTCTATTGAAAGGCCCCCCCGACCTCCCAATGTGACTCAGTGTGACTGGTGTTCGTTTGCCTACGTTCAGTTGTTGGCAGGTAACACATCGCTTACATACTGATTCTGCTGCTATTCTGAATTTCGGGCAATACCAAGTCTGCCTAAAAACTCTCATCATAGCATCCCTTCCTAGATGTACTGGACCATGTATTTCTCTCGCCATGGGATTAGCTAATTCTTCAGGTAACACAGCTCTCCCATCTGCTGAAACCCCAAAATCCATTTCACTTCGCACACAGCCTGCTATTTCCCATGCCTTTTTCTCTGTTTCAGGTGCGTTCTCCTGCATTATCCTTAAATCCTCCCAAGTGTCTACAGTTTCTAACATCATACTTAATTCAGTCTTTTCTTCTGCACCTTCTATTTCCACCTTTGAGAAAGAATAACTTTGTTCCGCACAATAGCGTGCGACTTCATCAGCATATCTATTACCTTGTGACACAAAATCTGTATTCTTAGTATGAGCTACACACTTCACTACTGCAATGTCAACAGGACCTTGTAATGCTTCTATCAGCAATCGCACAAATTCTCCATTTCGAATGGGCGAACCAGAGGAGGTCATGTAACCCCTCTGAGACCACAACTGCCCGAAATCATGAACCACACCGAAACCATATTGGCTGTCCGTGTAGATGGTGACTCTCTTTCCATTTCCTGCTATGCAGGCACGAGTTAGGGCAATAATCTCTGCTACCTGTGCGGAATGTACTCCTTCCAGGCAAGCGGCTTCCACAACTCCAGTAATGGTACAAACAGCATAAGCTGCTCTCAACCGACCAGTATCGTCTCTTAAACATGAGCCATCAACAAAGTAAATTTCATCGGGGTCAGACAATGGCTCATCCACAATATCTGGTCTGGGTTTCGTGCATAGTTCAGTCACATCAAGGCAATCGTGGTCTTCACATCCTTCGCCTTCTATTACCGTAGGTAATGGCATCAAAGTAGCAGGATTCAAGACAGAGCATCTCCTGAGAGTCACGTTTTCTGCGGCAAGTATAACTTGCTCGTAACGCGTGAGCCTGCTATTGGTCAGATGCTGCGTCTTCGTCCTGGTCATTAACAATTCAACTGAATGCGGTACATACACCACCACTGGATGTCCCATTACAATACTTTCGCTCCTTTCAATGCTGACACCCGTTGCGGCAACGGATTTGAGACATCCGGGCAACGCTGCGGCTACTGGATCTAATGTAGCCGAAAAATATGCAACTGGTCTACGGGCATTACCGTGGGTCTGTGCCAAGACTGACAAAGCACATCCCTCTCTCTCACAGCAATAGAGTGAAAATGACTTTTCGTAATCTGGCATTCCCAGAGCCGGAGCACGACATAAATCGTCTCTCAGCTGTAAAAACGCCACCAGACATTCTTCATCCCATGGTACCGGATCACTCACCTCCTTGTGCGTCAGTTTCTGTAAGGGCTTTGCTTTCAGTGAAAAGTTAACTATCCACTGTCGGCAGTAACCCACCATTCCTAAGAACATTCTAACTTCTCTCTGTGTTGTAGGCGCATTCATTTTCATTATCGCCTCAATCCTCTCTGGGGACACCTTACGTTTCCCTTTTTCTAACCTGTGCCCTAGATACTGTACTTCTGTCAGACAATACTGTAACTTGCTCGGAGATACCTTATGTCCATTTTCAGCTAAATGATTCAGTAAGGCAATTGAATCTGCTTTACAAGCTTCCTCTGTCTCTGACGCAACAAGTAGGTCATCTATGTACTGTACCAGAACCGAGTTCTGTGGCAGTATTAGATTCTCAAGATTCTTTTTCAACAACTGATTAAAGATGGATGGACTGTCTGTGAATCCTTGTGGGATTCGACACCATGTTAAAACGCGATCTTCCATTTTAAACGCAAAAAGGTACCTGCTCTCTTCATCCAATGGGATTGAAAAGAAAGCCTGACAAAGATCTATCACTGTGAACCATTCTGCTTGACATGGTATTTGAAACAATATTACTGATGGATTCGGTACCACGGGACAACATGAAACGACTATGTTGTTAATTTTTCGTAAATCCTGAACTATCCTAAACTTCCCGCTAGGTTTCTGCAAACCCATAATCGGGGAGTTACAAGGACTGCCCACGATTTCCTTCAGTATTCCCTGCTGTATCATTGACTCGATCACAGGCTTTATTCCCGCAATCGTTTCCTGGGACAATTTGTATTGAGGCGTTCTTGGAAACTCAACATTTGGTTTTACCAGAATTTTTACCGGTTCTACCCCTTTAATCAATCCTATATCTTCTCCTGTGAAATCCCACACCTCTGACGCCACTGCATCTCTTAAGTCTTGTGGAAGATCTTCTACAGTCAGAGTAGGATATAGTTCTACACAGAATTTTGAATTGGCCACCTTAAAGGTAGCATCATCGTCGGTAGTCTGTACCTCCACTCCTTGTGGGGTGCAGTATATGGTGCAATTCAATTTGCATAACAAATCCCTACCTAACAGACATACCGGACTCGAGTCACAAACCACAAACTGATGTTCGTTCATGTGGTTTCCAATTTTCACAGACACTGGTTCTGTCAAGGGACTAGTCATTCTTTTATTTGCGACTCCTACCACTTGAATTGTTTCCCCTGACATTGGCAAGTCTGGAACTACCGCTGATCTCAGAGTCGAACGAGTAGCCCCAGTGTCCACTAAGAACGTAGTGGGACACCCTGCCACTTCTGCCTCAACAAATGGCCCTCTCTGATCCACTTCTAGAACTGCCCCGAGGGTACAGTCTTCTTCACTGCTCACCCGTTGTCCTGTCAATGGATCAATGTAATAACATTTTTCTTCCTCGATAAACAGAGGCATTTGTTTAAAGACCTTTCCTCCAGCTGCTATCTTCGGTGGCTGTGGGAATTGGGCCCGTGGAGCCGAAGTCCCCCCTTTGGCCACCTTACTGCTTGGGACTGTCACTTTTTGCACTGGGTCTTCTTGGACCTGCTCTTCTACTTCTAGCTCTCCGTTTTCAGGGTTAAAGGGACACTCGCGTCGCCAATGCCCCACCTGATGACACAGATGACACTTTGTCGTTTTCTTTAAAGTGGCAAAGTCTATCCTAGGTCTCTGCCCTTCTTCATTATCTTTGTTCTGACCATTTGGTTTTCGTCCCATCCCCTGCTTCTGCTGGCCACCCTTCCCAGCGGACTGCATTTGCACCACCATCAATTTCTCCTTTAGATTCTTGGCTTTAGAATCTATCTCGTCACTGCAGTACCTCGCATATCGTAAAATCTCATCTAGTGGTTTGTTCTGCCAACAGATTAAATGTTGCTGTATCATCAAACAAATATCAGGTCTCAACCCCAAGACAAACTTTGACACGAACTGCCCTATGTCTTTGGGATCCATTACATCTAGTCCACTGTATTGCTTGAATGTTTTCAACAATCTTTCATAAAACTCGTGAACTGTCTCCTTGGGTTCCTGCCTTGTTCGGTCTATTTTTACCCAATCTATATCCTGTGGTGGTACCTTATCTTTCAGCCATGCTATTACCCTTTCATACTTTCGCATGACAATCTCAGATGGTCCATTTGTTCGAGCATCCCTCAATGGTTCAGCATTTGGCCATTCGACACTAGTCTTACAAGGGGTCCACAGATCAGATGGGACCACGATGTCAAACAACGTGTTCAAATCTATCCACAGTACTTTCGAGATTTTAACGAACCTCTCTACCTGCTTATACCATTCGACTGGATTGTCCCGCAACTTCGGAAATGAGTTGGTAAATGCGGCTAAGTCTCCTCTACTCCAGGGCACATGTACATAATTTCCATTTGATATTTCTCGCAAAGGGAATGCCTCCATCTGCATTACCCTTCCCTCAGGGGTCATCACATTTGTACTTCGCCTAACTGTGCCCTTTTTCGACCACCTTTCTTCCCATTTATCCAGTTCTCTCCACACTCTTATCCCTGTTACCAACTCTCTTATGTGTGTTTTTAATCCAGTAGTTCTCTTCTAATCTAGATCTTGGTCTGCGTACTGTAATCTGTGGTTGCTCTGCAATGCCCTTGTCCTAGACAAATCCACGGCATACTTGTCTGCCAAATCAGTCAGTTTTTCATGAAACGCTCTAGCTTTCCTAGTAATATCCTTTGCCATGAACAATAACTCATCCTGTTCATACAATTCTATCCTTTCCAAAGGCAATGTTCCATCTATTATCTCATCAACATCTGATTTTAAACTGGTAACATCAAGCCTTTTTGCCTTTATTTCAGCTTTCAAGACACTCAATTTAGCTCCTCCATCCGCATCTCTCCCATCCCAGCTCCGAGATCTACGTTTAGGTATGGGTGAATTATAAGGAGTCCTCCCCTGTTCCCATCTCTCTAGATCCCATGCCTTTCCGTCTTCTCGGGGTGGGTGGTGAAACACTCCTTCATGCCTCATAGCCCTTCTCTCCCCTTCCGGGCTAGTTTCACGGGATGCAGGGTAAGATGTTCCCTTACTCCCTCTTTCTTCCCTACTTCCCTGTGATTCCTGATTATTCGAGGCGTGGCGGGACCTATCGCTGTTCTCCTTTCTCCAATGTTGAACGTCTTCCCCAAGTGTATGATGAAGGCACCTAAACCTATTCTGAAAAGCCCGTACCGCCTCATCTCCTCCGTTCCCCCAGAGACGGGACATTTCCTCACATTCTACAATCTTAGTATTTTGTTCCGGCTGTTCTCTCTGATTTGTAGGACATGCATCCCCTCTATTCTCTTGACTTTGGCCTTCCCGGCCCTGACTGCTTTCGCTGGCCCCACAATGAGATACTGTCCCGTTTCCCCTGCTTTCCCACTCTGGTTCCGTTCTTGTCCTGTTACTCGGAGATACTATGGACCCGTCCCATTCCCTCAAATCAGCTCTTAACTCTGAAAAAGATCTTGGCCGCGGTCCCCTTAGATCCATTGGTCCTCTCGGACCTCCCTGTTCTGAATTGGGACCGACAGTTGTGTCTAATGGGGTGTTCCACGTTACCGAACCTGGTAATTGTTTCCATGCATTCGTCACATTATTCCTCCTTTCCATCTCAATCCTTTCCCTATCCAATTGCCTTTGTTGTTCCCCTCTATCTCTCTCAGAATTATAGATCGAAACTATGGGTCCTATGGTAACAGGCACTTGAAGAGCGTCTGGCAATCCCACAGACTCAACCCTTTCTGTGGTTGGCGTTTTCTGCACCACAAACCTTCCCACTACACTCTGTACAGTGTTGTTTGGAGGTGTTTCTCCGCCTTTGCTAGGTGTCCATTCCGATATAGGGAGTGGTGTATATCCCTCTATCTCATTCCCATCTTCCCTTGCGAGCCCTCTATCTTCTATCAATCCCACTCTCGGAGGTGGTCTATCCATTAACAATCTGTTTATCAGATTGTCCTCCGACTCGCTTTCCTCGTCTTCTTCCATGAGGTTTCCTCCTCCTGACACCTCCCTCATCGGATACATTTTCTCCACCTCAATAGTCTGTACCCTCCAACGCTTTTCCTCCTCATCCCATTTGGAATCTCGCACTGCCCTTACCGATCGCGTCAGCCTTTGTTGACGCCTGTTCAAATTTCGGTCGTGTGCAGCCTTAATCCATGCATTAAGAGCCTCAAACTGTGTTGGTCTAGGTGAGGGTTTCAATGAGGACATGGTTGCTTTTAGCCGATGTAACACCTCTAACTTAAACGTTCCATACTTCGGGAACTGCATTTCCTCATTTCCTTCCGTAAGCTTATTCCAAGCCCCAATCCACAATATCGTATGCAGCCCCACATTCGTTGCCATATAATGAGCTGGCGTACCCTCTGGGGGAGCCTCTTCCCCGTAATAATGTTCACTTCGTTTACGTTTAAAAATCCCTTTCAAACACTTAAAACACTTCATGATTTCTCTTTTCTCCGCGTTTGTTTACTTCCTGATGATATTCCACCAATCTCGGCGCCGTTCTCACTAACTGGCCTATCCGTACGCGACTTTCCTCCGACGTCACTCTCGCCGCCCAACCAGAGCGCGGCTCTAGCTAACGTCACACCAACCGCTCAATCACAGCGCGGCTCTAGCCGACGTCACCCGTCCCCCTTCGCAGCAGTTCCCCTCCTTTCTCAGCTCGTCTCCTCGGTCATGCACGCATCCCATTCATACTCTGAAAAATGATTACTTCCGTCCAAGTGATCACCTTTCTTTGACTGTACGCCCACAGTCTTTCTGTAGTTGTCACCCTAACTTGGCGAAATGTCTTTCCGTTTACTTCCAGACAATCGCCTTCTCCGATAGGTTACTCACACGCAGTAACTTTCGACCAGCGTCCGTTACTCATACACTCACTCTTACACTCCCCCTATCTTGGATCCACGGCGGTCAATGGTACCTCGTGACCTCCGTACTATGGTCGACAACTACCCTGGATGTTCGATACACCCAAAACCACTTAAGCTCTGGCCTGAACTTAAGATTTCACCAGTTCACCCGTTTACCAGGTTACCAGTTTACCAGGTTGCGCGCGCTCACAACCTTCTCTCTTTCACACTACAGGCATTCAACTCCGCAAGACATTACAATACAAATACAACACAAAACACCGCAATCTGTTCACGCATGACCCTTTTTATACTCACTCTCCGATACTGCTGCTTTTCTCGCACCGTCTGCACCTTTCGGCACACGATTCTTCCGCTGCTCGTCTCTCGACGTCTCGGGCCTTGGGGTAAACTAACCTCTCTAGATTACCTTCCTCAAGAAGATAACCATCCTCACTCTGCTACCAACTGCTAACGCGGGATTACTGGTTACTAATTATCTTACCAAATCCCATTTCCTGTCGACTGAATCGTTGGTACCTGTCTTGAGTAAAAGGTAATCTCGCAGTAAACAATCAATTTAAGAACTTACACCACTCTAAATGACCACTGACCAAAATTAAGTTTTAAAGATTTAATATAAAGTCAAAGATAACTGAAGATACAAACTTCTCAAAATGAGATTAAGAAGGTAAATCGGTATCACTATGAACATTAACTTTTTGAATAGTCTGAGTCTGAAGAACAAAATAATAAGTACAACTTCTAATAACATGAGCGTTGCCAAAATGAATACAAGTTGCAACCTCAAAGTCATTACAGAAAGAAAAATGAAGGTTAGTCTGTCCCTACACTACACTAAATGACATCCCTACTTAGCAAGATCTTAACCCTCTAGGTGTCAGCCGTGGTGACTTCCTAAGAAGATCACGCACTTCTCTTTGTCTCTTCTCTGATAATGGGTCTCTCCTGATCAGCCTAACTGCCTACCCATCCGCTTCCTTAGGCTCCCAAAATCATCTGCTCTGCTCTCCTCCCGGGTCTCTTTCCCTAATACCAAATCACATTTCCAATAGAAACGCCCCTTGGGACGCCCCTCACGTGGTACATCTTTCCGCGGCAAACTCCATGATGGTACTCTTGAAGACCCTCGTTAAAGTTGGCCTTGGTTCCCAGGCGGCTTCTTCAGTGCGCTGATACCCCCTGAAATTCCTGGAAACTCCTACAGGCCTGCGCAAGGCGCCACTGAACAAAGTCCCTTTCATTCGAGCTGATTAGGACCCTCGCACCTGCATACAGCTCGTCCTGCAGTGGGCCTCAAATTCCAGACTTCACCATATCTTAGGCCATAAAACACTCTCAGAGCTCCATACTGGACACCTCACGACCTCTCCTCTAACGAGCACATGACGATTTAAACTACATGACATTATCTGTTCTGGCCTACTTGATTTACATGCAGCAGGTTCCTGCACTCTTAAAACGTTAACTTGATTTAAACAGCAAACATTCTTAACTAGCATACGTTTCTAAAATAACACATCTATAAAGCATATACTTTTAACCCTAAGTTCAATAGTACATTTTGAAAGAACCATGTCAACTTTATCTCACATTATTTTAGCAGCACGTTCAGGTTTGCTGTGAATTGCCCTAAGGCCTACACAAAATACTGGAATCCAAGTTACATTTAATTCGGACATGACTCTTTTAACATGAGAGAACCATGAGGTTTTCACATATACTCCAACATTTCTACATTTAATCTCACACCGTTATAATTATGGTTACTCTACTTAACATTCTATACGTTTCGCTATTGAATATAAAACACTCGTGTGCAAAACATGTTTAAACTAACTACGTGCTTGTAAATATGGCGTACTTATACATTTTTTTCAAACTTGTGCTCTCTCACCCCCACCCTTAGGAGTGCACAATTCAGTCAAGTAGTGAAGTCCGGAGGTATTTGATTCCTGTTTCAACAGCCAATAACATGGCCTCACCCATCCCCACTTCCTGTCCATGTTATCAATATCTGATTATTCTGAGCATCCTTTGGTGATATTCACGATGCTTGAGGTAACCCTGCCTCTGCTCAGGTGTAAAGGGAAACACCTATACAAGACCTCACCAACTCCCAGTAAGGCTCAGGGTGAAGGTATGTTGACCACTTCTTTTCCCCATCCTTTTTACATCCCTCTTGACGTTCCCTACCCTGCAACATTGTCCCACATCTACTTCTTTTACCCACATCCTCCACCTAACTAGAGTCTGCATATTCCATCACAATACTTTCTCTGGTAACTGTCAAATAGATATACATACAAATGTACAGTTTTGGAAAAAAAACAAAAATAACCTGCTGAACCATATTGGTCGATGGATTTCAATACCGTATAGCTCAAGCCCGATAAGCATACTCACAACACGTTCCAATTAATTTCCTGGAATGATAAAGTCTATGTTGGAATATATGACGGGCGGTGGTTTTAGATAGGGCAAGTAAAATGGTGAATTATTCTGTTCCAGCGCCTTGAGAACCTTACGGTTGAGTAGTCATGCTTTACAAGTCACTTTGATTGATAGAATGATTGATTTTTGTCAAACTTTAAGGGAGATAAGTCGAAGGTCTGAAGGCACATATATTAATCGTCAGAGAGCTGACTCAGCCAATCATCCTTCTTGGTTTCATTAAATGAGGTTCCATATTTGGGTAGCAATAACCGGTTTCAATTTGCGGTGCACTATTTAAACGTTTGTTTATTGTGATTGCGTTCTAAGATGATCTTCAGTCCTATTGTGTTGAGGTGAGAGATTCCACCGCTGAACACACTTAACATGTTGTGTCTCTTTTTTTGATCTGAAGATGGTCAAAGAACTATACAGATGGATGAACATTTCTTTCCTGGTTATAGAAAAACAGTTTTGAAACCAAATGAAATACTGATGTCTGTTGAGATCCCCTACACAAGAAAGGTATGTAACAGAAAACACTACTATTTTATCTACATCCCTTTTTTATCAAACAGAAAAAAAAGTACGTATCAAAATGGAAAATATAATTCCAATTCAAATTGTTTATATCATAGCTATGAGATACAGCGCATTCCTTTCCTCTTTCACTGTGCTAGTGCACAAATGACTGCCTTGCACCAACGCAAGAACCCTTGCACCATGGTGCAAGGTTGTGTCCGCATTGTAGAAATGATTGGTTTTATGCAGGAAGGGACACCTTCCTGTACAAAACAATAAATGGTGGCGTTTTCCTCTTTCTATGCTTCCTGAATTCTGCAGCACACATAGAAAGAGGAAAAACTAGGAGAAATAAAGTTATTTCTCCTTCCTTACGCCACTCCTGGGAGGCATACATTTTTGATACATTCCCAGATTCATGCTATTTTGTAAATCTGGGATTGTGTCAAAACCCATGTACGTTGAGTGGGAACACCCACCGCAGCGACCAGGGCACGTCTCCCGACAAAGGGAGAGGCAATGCTATAACTTGCGCTGCGTTGCCTTACACCTTATCTACGAGGCCATGAAAAGTCATGCAGGGTGGCTGTGCGTCGCCTCGTAGATAGATGTCACAACTTTAAAAAAGTGATGCTCCGGTAGGACACAGAACTTGGAAATAAGCCCCATGGTGTATTCAATTTGGTAGCCACACTACATCGCACGTTGTTCTCACAAAAGATCTGGGGTCAGATGTACAACAGAATTTTGCCTGCGCAAACTGGTTTGTGACCCGTTTGCGCATGCAAAATTCCTGTGGGCCATGTACTAACACTATTTTGCGAGCCGCAAATAAATTGCGACTCGCAAAATAGTGTTTTTCGACTCACTATTAGGAAAGGGCGTTCCCTTCCTAATAGCGACCCAACAAGCCATGTACGAATGTTTTGCGACTGCAATTGCGGTCACAAAACACTTGCAATTTACCGCCCTCTTCAAGAGGGTGGTAATACAATCGCAAAAAGGAAGGGGTCTCCAGGGGACCCCTTCCCCTTTTCAAATGCAGTGGAAATTCTTTTTAGGGGCAAGCAGTGGTCCCAGGGCCGAAAAAGTTTCATTTTTCTTTTTTTAAATGCATCGTTCTCCTTTAAGGAAAACGGGATACATTAAAAAAAAACAGAACTGCTTTATTTAAAAGCAGTCCCAAACGTGGAGATCTGCTGAGCCCAGCAGGCCACCATACCTGGGACGGCCAGCCATTCTCAATGGAGTATCAAATTGCGAGTGCCTCATGGATATTAATGAGGGATACAATATGCAACCCAATGGAGAATCGTTAACAGTGTCTCTGACACTGTTGTACATGTCATTTTGCGAGTCGAAAATTGGTACTCGCAATTGAGCGCAATTTGCGACTCACAAAATTACATGGTCGTACATTTGGCCCATCATTTGCAATGTCATAACTCTTATTCAGACCGCAGCTTAAAATATTAATTTCCGTCCTATGATACTGGAACAACAATGATGCTAAGATCACGTCATGCATTTCCTGCCCACCCGTGAATACTCATGATAGGTGGTAAGGCAATAAGTAACAGACCAGGCACCTGTGTTCTTCCCCCGTCCCCTGTCTCCAGTCAAAGAATCGTAAGGGCAGAGGAGAGGTAGGGATCCATGGATGACCCTTCTGAACATCACTTGATCAGTCCTCTTAGTAGCAGAGATATAAAGATTGTCGTTATTTTAGTTTTAATATTGTTTTATTGTTATAATACAGTTTATACTTTTATTGTTGCTGTTAATGCTATTTCTAATGTTCTTCTTCTAAATATATATTTTAAACATATATTATTTGATGGAAAAGCATGTGAATACAAAGTTTGCAGATCGAGAATATAAATGATCACAGTGCAGATGAATATATTATTTGTTTCCTTAGAATGAATATTTCTCGGCCTTCAAGCAGGCCTCACGCCGTGAGGATGACATTGCCATAGTCACTTGTGGGATAAAGGTGTTACTTACAAAAGGCAACCAGGTGGAAGACATAAAGTTAAGTTATGGAGGAATGGCCCCAGTAACAGTTTTGGCAGTTAAGACATGCCAGGAGCTTGTTGGGAGGTAAGAGCACAAGGACATTATACTGAATCTACTTGTGAAGGTATCAATGTGGGAATCAGAAGCAATGATTTATAGCCAATGTCCTCAATGTAAACACCCTGTGAATTTCTCTAGGACCTTCTATTGGCATGTGGCTCATGGGAAGTCATGCACAGACACACACACATCCACATCCACAAACACACACATATGCTTATATGTATGCACAGCACACACATGTGCATGCACATTCACATACACGCTTATACGCATACTTGTATTATGCACGTGCTATAAGGCGGATTTGTCATACTGAATTACTGAGTGCTGGATCAATGACCACACATTATAAGAAAGGGAATCTTGTATTATTTATTTATTTATTTAGCGATTTATAGAGCGCCTGGTGACCCGGTAACATGACAGCGTGGCCAATTACATATTTGGAATCACCTCTGTTCCTGTGCATGCTCTGATCACAAATGGTGTGGAGTGCTGGACAAGCCGGATAGGCATGCGTTGACTGGCTGCTCCTCATTAGATGATCGACATTTAGCCCACCCTTCTGCAATGTTTGTGGCAAGGATGTCCCAAGTAATCTGTGCCCCCTAAACTGTTGTAGTCACAGGACACACTCACATTTTGGTCATGTTTGACCTAGCTTCCATAGAAACACATTTTGTAAGGGCAACTACTCCCTCACTAACAGAGCTTGCTCATAGGCATCCTTCATACTGTTTTTTTGGGGTAGGATGAAGGTTTCCATAGGGATGGTGCTGACTCACACTGTGCACACCCCAATGGGCTCTTAAGTACCTCACTGTAGGTCAGAGTAGCCTGCAGCTCACCTTGAAAGAGCATCAGGCAAACATGGTGCACTGTCATGGTGCACTCTCATGGTGCACTCTCATGGTGCACTGCGTTCCAGCATATGGATTCACCCACAGGGTCAGCTTCGATGGATTCACCACGGAAACCATGGGTACGCGTGACCTCCAGTTTCTGTCTAGAAAAGTAGCCCTCCCATGTACGTCATAGTAATAATCATAGTCAATCAGTTGCAAGTATTCTATGTGGGGCCAGTCCTGTAGGGCTTGTGGCACTCAAGGCAAGTAATCAATTATTTTGTCAAGTACTGCCGTTGTTCCGGGAACAATAACAGTATATTGCAAGCACTCTATGTGAAGGAACACTTTAAAGATTCCCCTAGAAAAAGGGTAAGATGTAAGCTTACCAATCATGTTCATCTAGCCCATTTCTATGTGAATCAATCTACTGCTTTACTTTCCCCTATACTTTACCATAGGCAGATCTCGGCTACCAGGCAGATACATTTCTGTGCTAACTTGACCAAAAATCATCAGCACAGCATGTCCATCCAAGTCAAATGAAATGCTTTATTTAATAATATCTGTAGGCCTATGTAGTATGTATACAAGTGGTACATGAATGCAACCGCTGCAGTGATGTTTGTAGGCCTAAAAGATGAATTGTGGCCATTACCAATACTTACAATGGGCTTTGGGTCAGCCAATTGGTTTTCTTGTCAACTTCATTTGCTTGTTTCTTATTTGATGGTTTTCCTTCCTCTTCTTGAACTTATGCCTCCCCTGGAGCATAACTTCTTTACTGTCCTTTTGCAGCCGCGGCCCGTGGAGGGAGTTGCGGTGAGGCAGAGAGGCTGGGCGGGGGAGGGGCAGGGTGGGGGTGATAAAAACTGGCATATAGATATTTGGAGGTAAGTAAACAATTTAATTATTACTCTGTATATGTCTGAATGTTGCGCAAAATGCGATGCAGCGCGCGCTACGAAATTCGTTTTATTAACCACATGCACGCTAGCGGTTTTCCCGCTGTGCGCTGACTTTTGCGGAAACCCGCTTTACATGACGAGCTCAGCTCGTCATGAGCGTACAACAGGCGTAACTTATGACGAGCTGAGATCGTCATGAGCGTAGAAGGGGTTAATTACATTGTTTACTTACCTCCAAATATCCATATGCCGGTTTTTATCACCCCCCACCCTGCCCCTCCCCCGCCCCACCTCTCTGCCCCACCGCAACTCCCTCCACGGGCCGCGGCTGTCCTTTTGATTGGATGACTTGCATCGTTTCACCTCTTACATTCAGGGAACTACTTTATCCTTTTTCTGTCAGGACTTGATGGGAGTGCATATCTTTCCATGCCCTCTCCGGCTGTTTTCCTACACAACTGTAATTCCTGGTTACACTCATCTTGCTGTAGGGGGCCATTGAGGTAAAATGACACAATCTGTTACCGGGCCATGTGAAGTGGTCAGAAATATTCACATCTCTTATCTGAAGTACAACAAGATATGGAGAGGATACAGAGGCATGTTATGCGTGCAGTGCACTATTCCTGGAAATGACTCTCTGATAACAGCTTGCTTTATTTTAACCTCAATGCATATTTCCCACTCAGCACTGATAACCTCTGATAAGGGAGCCATCTTGAGGTGTGAGGGAGGTGTCAGGTAGGATTACACAACTTATCTGAAAGTCACTCTCCCTCGTCCTATAGGGCCATATGACTGCAAGGTTATCTGTTTCAAAGAAGTCAGCTGCAGAGTATAGTGCCCTCTGCACAGATAAGACTCGCTGGCTAGAAAGACGCTGTTCACCTGACAGCTACACACCTGCGTACCTCTTCACTCACCCTTGCACACACCCCGCATCCGTTGCCTCTGCAGCGGAGGCGACTCCTTCTCCTACATTGCTGCCAAGACCTGGAACAGCCGCCCCTCCACCGCCCCCAGACCTCTTACTGGTTGACTTCAGAAAGAGACTCAAGATGTGGCTCTTCGATGGAGACACAGCACCCAGTTACCCCTGGGGGTGACATTGTCGCGATTTACAAATGCAGTTTGATTGAGTGAATCTACCTTGTCTACCACTCATCCTCAATGTACAGTTTGCTGCTTTCCAGTAATTAGCCTGATTCTAAGTAATTGTATCCCCTGCTACAAACAGATCAGTGGGTTGCGTTCAAAGAGTGATTACCGAAGAGCATACAATCGGATCACATGGGGAAGCCAGGGTTAAAAGCCATGTGTTCTGGTTCCACTGTTTCCAGCTTAGCTCACTACACCACAACTTGTTTGTGGTTGATTTCGATAGTGAGGCACCTGGGGCAGCCTTCCCCAAGGAAATACCTCTGTTTTTGGACTCTCTTTTACCCCACTGACGACTAACAAATAGCCAATGGATAAAACCTCAAGGGACTAGCCAAAAACTTTACAGTAGTCTCATGATTTTAATGGCCAGTCCAGCAACTCGTGATGAATACTAAGTTTAACAGTTTTACTAACTGCTAGAAAGAAAAGCAAGAAAGAAAATACAACTTTGTGACTTCAGTAATCCTGTGTCCTCCACTAAGGGATTTTTTGAAAATCTAGTAAGAGCATTTATTGATTTTTAGACTCAAGACTAACAATGTTAATGTTTTTAATATAGCAGGATACCATTTCTGAGCATGGTAAACCATGTGTGCTTGCTATCTGTCCTATTTGCTTATCACCCTCATAGTACCTGCGATTAGCCTGGTTTTAAGTAATTCTAACCTTTGCAAAAAACAGGAGCAGAGGAATGACACTTACCAAAGAGCCCAGAACTTGATCACACGGGGAATTCGGTATTAAAAGTCATGCCTGCTTGGTCCACTGTTTCCAGCTTGCTCACTACAGCACAACCTGTTTGGGGGTGGTTCTGGTGGAGAGGTCTCTGGAACTGCACTCCCAATGGAAATGACTCTAAGTTGGGGGACATGTCCAGATAGTTTTTCTTGTGTGTCCCGTCAAGGTTTGTTTAAAGAGCTCACTAACTTAATTCAGCCTTTACTAAGCACTTTCAGTGTTTTCAGATAAGGGCATGAAAAGGTAGGAGCAGATGGTGGGCCTTTTCTCTGGGTGGTGGTGCAGTAGATGCCTACAGGACAGCATTTGTGGTGAATACTGTTGTTTAGCATAGGTGTTACATAGCATAGCATACTGTTTACATTTCAAATGTATAACCAAGGCACTCCCTTTGTACTGTTGGCTCACCAAGGATAGAAGAGGAGTAGAGTTCAAGGCTGTCTCCAGGAGGTGGGAAGGTGATTGAAACTATGTGACAGTGTGACACACTAATCACGCTTGATAAACTCAATGTCTCGCCTAATCTATCTCTTCAAAGTGACTACGGGACTAATTTAAAGGAGGACAGGGAGGAATAAAAAGCCAATAACATGCTCCATAATCCATAGTCCACGCGCATTTTCTTTCTGTTCATCAGCCCCGCCAGCATCCCTGTGCCAGACTGTACTTTTTGGCCCTGAGAAAATGTTTGTGAGAACTTATGTCTCACATGCACTGGAAACCCCTGGTGCTCATCTAAGCCTACAGCCTGAGTAATACTGTGAAAGAATAAAGTACAATACTGTTCCAGTCAGTATGCATGAACAAACATACATTTTCTGTGACAAAACAGAACGTTTTCTACAAATCTTAAAATCATCAATGTACAGGGTTTAATAAACCATGTGATCTGGATAACTATTGTATTTGGATCTGGCTGGACACATATTTCTCTGTATACCTGGTCTAACACCATTGATGCTCAATAAAGAGTAAATGAGTCACTCCAGGCGACCCATTAATTGTTGCAAGCGTTATTCATAGTAGGAATCAGCCTACATTGCAGTCATAGAAACCATAATAGTTAGTTAAGATACAATAGAGGTTTTCCTCTATACTCTGTATAAGTCTGAATGTTGGGCAATGAGATCCTGTACGGGGTTGTGTTATTCTTGAAAGCTCAAGAATTTGGGTTCAAAAGCTCAAGAATTTGGGTTCAAAAAATACTTTTCCAACCCCCTCTACTGGGTTTCTTTTTATGTTCTTGTTCTAATAACCTTTTTTTCATTTGCGTTCTTTTGCAATATTAAATAGGGAACCCGAGCTTGCACATTCATCAATTGATTGTTCTTCCTTTGTGAAATGTAACGTTTTTTGTACCATACATCTGAGTTAAGAGTAATGTCTTATATCTGTTGAAATGTTGTATGTGGTCTTTGTGATGTGGTTCTATTGATTATTGAATCATAAAATGAATTGCTAAAAAGCTTTGATGAAATTCAATTTTTTACAAAGCAAAAAATACAAAAAACGTTTTTTTAGTCACTATGAGTGTCATGTGTGGTTGGTTAAAATAATTAATATAGTGGACATCAGTACTGGCAATCGTGTTGTTGTTATAGTATTTCAAGTTTGGCCTAGCCTTGCTGATTAGGGCCATAACCCTCTATTGGTCATACTAGTGGGCCTGCAGCACTGATTGTGCCACCCATTTAACTAGCCCTTTTAAGATTTCTCAGGCCCGTCATTGCAGCCTGTGAGTGCAGTTTTAAACTGCCATTTCGATTTGTCAAAATAAACCTTTTGCCATGCCCAAACCTTCCTTTTTAATACATATAAGTAACCCCTATTGTAGGCCCTAAACAGTCGTCAGGTCAGGGTGCAATGTATTCAAAAAGTAGAATATGTAATTTTACGTTATATTTGGCCTGGCAGAGAAAAAGTCTTAAATTTGTTTTTAACAACTGCAAGGCCTACCCCTCCCATAGGATAACATTGGAGTTACCTTATCCCATCTAAAAAGCTGTATTTCCAAATGGGAACAGGTGCCCAGTTTATGTTTGGTGTTTTTGGAATAATGAAAAATCCTAACTTATGGTGTAGTTGGATTTTAAATTACAATTGTGAAAATACCAGTCTTAGAAAGTTGGCATTTTCCTGCCTTAGACATTTAGGGGCCTTAATACGACTTTGGCGGTGCGGGAGGGAGCCACCACCCAGATTACAAGTATTTTTGTAGTCTGGCGAGCGGGCCTTTGGCATTCCCACGGTGGTGCATTTCAAAAAGGCACCACAATGGGAATGTCAAAGGCAGTTTGTACACGTCATGAACTATTAAGTCCATGCCTTTGAGGAACAGGGGGTGCATGCACACAGGGGCCACAACATATGCTTCCGTGTGTGTATCCCCAGGCCCAGAGGCACAAGGGGGCACTGTAGGGCCCCCTTTGTTTACTCCCCACCTCACTTTTCATGACGGGCTCACCGCCATGAAAAGTAAGACAAGGAGGAAACTCATATTATGCTTGGCGGTGCCGCGGCTGCACCGCAAGGATAATGTGACCTCAGGACTACCACGCCACCGCCAGGGATTGCTTACCCTGGCGGTTGCAGTGGTCCCATCACAGTCCGATTTCAGCACTCGTAATGCAGCAGTCAGACTATTCATGCAGTGGTCCATGACCACCACAGCACCTCCACCGTGGGTTTGGGGGATTCATAATCAGGCCCTTAGTGCCTGTAGCCTGCCTCCGAGTCACACCACTGGATGCAGCTGACAGTTGGGCTTTGTGTTTTCCTCATAGATAGCCACACACAATAGAGAGCTTAGGTGTGCCTGGATGGGCCATCACTGGCAGGATGGGAAGGAGGAGCTGGGCACAGCCCCACTTACACTTAAATAGGCTGTGTCCTGCCTCCACACAAAGGGCTGCATACTTCCGGTAGGTAGTCTTGAGCCAGGATAGGGAAGGCAGAATGACTGGGGGCATCAAAGGGAAGCCTGTTGAAGCTTCTCTCCACTCAACTGGGTATAAATACTGAACCTCAGACACCAACCCAGCTGTACACTTCTGGACCTGCTGATAATGCTAGGATGAAGGACTGTTGTGCTCCTGGAAGGACTGTTACTTTGCTGGAATAATACCCTGCTGATCTGCTGCTTTGATGAACCTCTGCTCCGCTGCCCTGCTGTCCTCTTGCCTGGGTGAGGCGAATTGGAACTGCAACTTCAGATTGAACCAGGACTACCAGAGAGACTCCAAGGGCTAGTCTGCTGGCCTCCTCATCTGAGCTTCAGGGACATAAATGACTCTACAACATCCTGCGCCAGCGTCTGGACCCAGCTGAAGTGGGCTTCTGACTCCCAAGTGGTGTCCCTCAAGTCCTGGACACTTGCTGTAGCCTCATAGAGCTGTATTGAGGTTTTTGATCTCTTAGTGACTGCGAATGGGCCCATTCACATCAAGCCATCGCCGTCCACACCGCCATACAACACGAAACTCCGCCACCAGTCTCTTCATGCTACGACATCGACAACTACAGGATCTTCTGGCTACATCAACGATCGCCCGTAACGCCTGGCCTACTCTACACAATACTCAGTCAGCCTCCCAAGATGCTCTCTCTGCTCCTCGCTACTTCCTCCACCATGAACGGGACTCTTGGCCCTGATTCAAGAAGGTAAAACGTTCAGCTGGACTAATTCGGTGACTGTAGCCACTTGCACTCCATTGCAATCCGCCCGTACTTGTGACTTTGGCCTGGTTCAGTGCAACCACAACCAGATATCCATTATTGTCACTTTCTGCTATTTTCACTAAAATCTTTCAAATAAATTCATAACTCCAGTTCTACAAAGTGAATTTTTGTAGTTTTGGTCATGTTTTATTTCCTAATAATTACTCTCTTTTTCTAAAGTTGTATGGGGTTCTTTTGTGGTGTTTTTGCATTGTGTTACTGTTTGAAGTGCTGCACAAATACTTTACACATTGCCTCTGAGTGAAGCCTGACTTGTATGTGCCAAGATACCCAAGAGTTGAGCACAGGTAAATGTAAGGTTTGCTTATGACTTCACCCTGGAAGAATTGTGGTTGCTTGCTTCATCCCCTCAACCAGTAACACAATTTCTTCAATCAGGCAAGTGCTCCTTGGCACTTCAAGACAGTATTTTCATATAAGCAGACATTGGGATTGGACGGGCCACTGCACAGAGGCTGAAGAACAGACTTCCCTTAGTGGATACGCACATGGACCCAATCTCCTGACTGCAGGTCACTGTAGGCTTCAGTGAGGCAGTAAGGTAAGGCAGCTTATACTGGAGGAAGGAAGCTCTAAAGACAGTGAATAAGTTGTTAGCATTATTGAAGAGTCACATCATCATTTAATGCAAGCCGATCAATGCTAGAGACACTGTAGGATTGAATGGCAGTAGCATGGGTTGCTCCATAATAATGTCATAAAGGATAAGTTTACTATTTTGTTGGGATGTCTCTGATTTTCATTCTATGAGAGTCTATTTTACACGTCTGTTCTTTCTATGCATGCTTCTCAGCCTCAGGAGTATACTCTTGTAATACAGACATATAGTTCTTTATAGGTAAGAAATCTACAAGGTAATTTCAGAGTTAACGGAAAAAGCAGCCATTTTAGCAGTTTGATTAGCAAAGGCTTAACCCCTAGACACTTCATCCTGAGAAGACTGATGCTCAGCACTGTTAACAGCTACACGTTTAAGAGATACTATAAGCGCATCAAGAAAACCTTTGACATAAGCACCTTTTTTGATACCCACTGCAGTGAGGAATCCTTTTTGCAACAGAAGGAGCCAGAATTCATGAGATACTCTGAAGGCATACTTTGAGTCAGTAAATATAGTACAAATCTTTCAGGTAGCAAGAGTGCAAGCATTAGTAAGAGCAATGCATTTGGCAACTTCCTCAAATGTACTTGGGGCAAACAGCTTTCCACAGCTTCACACAGTGTAGAAACATGGTAATTTCTGAGACAAGTTCGAACTACACAGTAATACATGGGGCAGTTGAAAATCTCACAATCAGATAACTGTGAGTGTCATTGCCCTAGGCAATAAGAAGAAAATATGAAGGGTTGGTTTAGAAAAGGGCAATGGATAAGGGCGATGTGCAAGGCTGATAAAAAGATACCATACTGTGTCAATCTATTCAAGGACAAAAGTTTGGTTTCAGTGATGCGCGAAAAGACAGCTATGTCACAGCCACTATGAGGGCAGAAACACGAGGAATATAGTCAGAGGCTTTAAAAAGATGGACAACAACTGCTGCACTTTGAAAGCAAGGTTGAAAACCCAATCTGAGTGCATCAAGTGCAGACAAATATAGGCAACAAGCTTCTTTTGATATCCGGGACCCTGCACAAATACCCCACTACAAAATGCCCTCTTTTTGGTGACAGAACAAAGTGATTGGCTAGGTGTAGTCATTGAGGCCCAATGTAGAAGCCAAGAAAATATATCCTTCTTTAAGTCCACAAAGGCTTCTTTCACTTACATTGTCCAATACAAAGTTTCTTTCGTTACATAGTCTTGAAGAAGTTTAACAATAGAAGCACATTCCAATATGAATTGTCTGCAACAGCCCATCATCCGCAACAAAGTGCATACCTGAGAGCTGGTGACAGGTCTTGGTAATTTACAAGTGGCTTCAATGTGCTCCACAGATATGTGTCTCTCCCATGCCGAGAAGGCGTGACCTAAATATAAAACTTAAATTTCTTCTTTAAAGCATTTTGCCCTGTATTTGCTAATTCAACAGGGAGACACAGATAATCTACCTTGCATTGGTTTAATGAGTCAAAAGCAATTAATAAATCATCTAAATATTGCACCAGAACAGATGTCCCACTTGAGGCCTTGAGAGAAGATGGATGGTGATTCAGTAAATCCTTCTGGGAGTCAAAACCATGTTAATGGGCCCCCTGAAATGCATGTCAATTGAAAGGGATACTGGCTATCCTAATGTATGGGAATCAAGGAAAAGGCTGAACAAAGAACTACAAGAGTGACCCATTTAGCAGTGGCCGGAATAGAAATGCTAAAGTTGCAGGTTTAAGGACATACAACAACATTAATTGCTGGTAGGTCTTGAAAAAACTTGTATATGTTTTATCAGGCTTTTTATTCAGCCAAACCGTAGCATTACACATACTAGCAATGGGTACTAAGACCCCTTTTTTGTCAGTGCCTAAATGTGGGGTTCATTTCCAACTTCGGAGTCACGATGTAGCAGGTACTGGAGAATGAGAGGTCGTTTCTTCATAGGATTCATCTTAACCCTTTGCCTGCGCTGAACGTTCCGCGCTGGTGCTGAACGTTCTGTTGCGCGGGCGGGGCCGCGACGTTCAACGGACGTGCGCAGCACTACCGAGGTAGTGCATGCGACGTCCGCTGAACGTGGGCAGCACTCAAGGGGTTAATCTTTACTGCTTCTGTTGACAAAACGCAGCCTGCATCATTTGTGTGTTCAAACAATAAAGTGGATGGTGTTTGAAATCGTATATCAGAAATCGACTAAGGTACATAAGCTTTATATTTAATATCATCAGCACAGTCAGCAGTTTCACATTAGACAGCCAAGATCTTGTTTTCTTTCCTTTTCAACACATTCAAACAGAAATATTAATTGGTAAAATACACAATACAGTTCAATTTGCACAAAGGATTTCTCCCCAGTAGTTTTTCAGAAGAGGTGGAGATAAACAGAACTGAAATGCATAATGATAGGTAACCTGACCTAGGGGTTTGAAATGTTAACTACAAGAGAGTTAATGAAGGGACTTCAACGTTTTTTAAGGCAGATGGCTAGTGCCGGTATTGATAAGGTGCCTAATAATGATGGATTTTATATATGAACCATTTTAGTAGACTGGTATTAGGGTATTTGAGAAGCAGTACATGTGTTGTTTCAGGTCTGGGAGGGTTGGGTAAACTCAGGTGGTTCGGATTGGAAGGGTGCATTAGAGGATCCCAATTCCAGTTAGCCACATGCCCACAACTAAAACATGAGGAACTACTCTGAGTGACTGCCTTGTCCCATGAGATTTAGGTTCTTCCGCCTCCTTATCCGCTCCTATAATTGATTCAAATCATTCCTCCACCGTCCCTACCTTTTACAATGTATTGAAATTATTTAATTTTAACTCCTGAAACTGGAAAGCCCCAAAGACATTGGAAACTCAAAAATCTTCAGTTTCCTCAGATCTGTTGATCAGTGGATGACCTGGAGCCATCTCAAATCGAATGCTTCCAAAACTGAAATACTCATGTACACCGATTGGAAAAATGATGAACCACTCTGTGCCTGACGATCTGGGACCACCTCCTAAAGCATCCAAGGAAGTAAGAAACCTTGGAATTACCAAGGACTCCAAGTTATCAATGTATGCTCAAGTGGACAAATTTGCAAGGTCAAGCTTCATTACCATGTAATCTCTGTGATGCATCTTCCCCCACCTGGGATTTCCACACAAGGTTAAGGCTCCTACCTCTCTTGTACTGTCTAAACTTGATTACACCAGTGACATCTACCTTGGTTCATCTTTATCAAACATGAAAAGACTGCAACAGATTCAGAATTCTGCTGACAGACTACTCCTACATGTAAAACAACATGTACAAATCTCCCCTTCCTTGAGGGCCCTACATTGGTCACTGGTTGCCAAAAAATCCACCTGTAACTACTTTGTATCACCCACAAAACACTTTGGATCACTTTCCATCAGGAATAAAATCACCAAATATATTCAACTAAGAAATATGACTATTTCCACTCCAGTGAGTACAACAGTAGGTAAAGGGTTGTATTGCAGAGGAGTAACAAGGAATATTCTCACTCCAGTCAGTTCAAAATTAAAAGCAAAGAACATTTTAACAATAAAAATACATTAAAAACAAAATACATGAAAAAATATATAAATATGTAAACAATTCAAATACAAATATATTTAATATTAACTTAAAAAAATATTACAATGTTAAATACATATAACAAATAGGTACAAATATTATATTAAATAAAATAAAAAATAATATCCCCCCAAAAAATATGTTAAAGTATCATTAGAAACAAAAACATGAATTATTACATAAATATACTTTTTTTTTATTTCCAAACACTATAACACCACACAATTCACAGCCCACATTTGTTTTTTTAAAACAAATGTACTTCCTCAACTAACATAATTAATTACCAATTAAAGAAATATTGTTAATTAATAAACAAATTAAAACTCATATAAATGATTTAACTTCCAACACTTTACCCCTATAATCCCCACAACCCACAGCTAAAATTAAACTGTAAAAATATTAATTACACAATTAACCTTATTTTCAATTAAATAACTTATAATATTTAACAACTAATTATAAAGTAAGTAAAACTAATTTACTTCCCACACTGTACCCCTACAACAATACAACCCACACACAAAAAAATAAACAAATACTCTAATTAAATTTAATTAATATTAATGATCAACTACTTGTTAATTAATTAAACAAAAATTACTTCCCATCCTTTAACCCATAAACCCCATAACCCACACCTAAAATTAATTACACACATTCCATATTTAATTTTCAATTAAGTAATATTAATTAACAACTAATTATTAATTAATTAAACATAAACTACTTCCCAGCCTTTACCCCATAAACCCCACACCCAAAAAATGACGCAATTACCATAATTAATTATCAATTAATTAGTTAATATAAATTAACAACTAATTATTAATTAACTAAGCATAAATACTTCCCACCCTTTACCCCTATAAAACACACAACTTGTATCTACAATGAATAACACAATTTCCGTAATTAACTTTCTATCAATTAATTAATATTAATTAAGCACTAACTATTAAGTAATTAAACAAAAACTACTTCCCATCCTTTACCCCTATAAACCCCACAACCCACACCTAAAATTAATTTCACAAACTCCATATTCAATTTTCAATTAATTAAGTAATATTACTTAAGAACTAATTATTAATCAATTAATTATAAATTACTTCCCACCCTATATCACATAAACCCTGCAACCCACACCTAAAACCAATGACGCAAGTACCATAATTAATATTCAATTAATTAGGTAATATAAATTACCAACTAATTATTAATTAAATAAACATAAATTACTTCCCACCCTTTACCCTTATAAACCCTACAACCCGCACCTAAAATTAATTACACAATTCCAGTAATTTATTTTCTATCAATTAAGTATTATTATTTAAGAACTAATTGTTAATTAATTAAAAATAAATTACTTCCTACCCTTTACCTCATAAACCCCACAACCCACACCTAAAAGAAAAGACACAATTATCATACTTAATTATCAATTAATTAGTTAATATAAATTAACCACTAGTTATTAATTAATTAAACGTATATTACTTCCCACCCTTTACCCCTATGAACCCAACAACCTGAACCTAAAATTAATAACACAATTTCCATAATTAATTTTCAATCACTTAATTCACAGAAATTAACAACTAATTATTAATTTTCAAAAAATACAAGAATGACACAGTTACCATAATTATTGATCAATTAATTAATCATTATTATTTAACAACCAATTAATAATTAATTCCAAATAACTTACTTCCCACAATTAACGCTCTAAAATCTAAATTAAATAAATTAAAAATAATCATTAATTTATTATGATTAAACTACTTCCTACCCTATTCCCCTATTAACGCACAATCCGCTATGGAACCAAAAAAATGCAAAATGTAATTAAAATAAAATGTATAACTATTAAAAATTTGACACATATATTAAAAACATAAACAATATTTATACAAAAAAAATACATCACATACATTTAAAATATAAACTAAAATACATAACACTAATTACAAAATCGATATTTTAAACATCTGTATTTTTGCAAACAATATTAATGACTTCTATATTTTTTGAAACGATATTTCTAACCTTAAATTTGATATTCTTGACCACGATATTCTTGCTGTCGATATTTATAAATCACGATATTTCCAACTCGACATCTGTGCAAATCGACATTTCCAACTCGATATTAGAAAATAAGTACGAGATTCACCTTTCTTTTACTTACAGTTCGATATCCTGGTTCAGTCAGTATTTATTTATTTTTTATGGACATTTTCAAAACAATGCAACATACATTCAATACAACAGACCAATATACCAGTGATATTCAGCTCGTTGCAGTCCGTAGCACTTATTTTTCATTACACTAATAAAATAGCCTGCATCTGATGAAGCGGTATGCCCCAATAGCACAACAAGTAGCTTTGCATTCCACATCTACATTAGGTTAACAGTTACAGGAATATAGAAGCCAATCCCAGGCCCTACCGACCAACACCCCAACAATATACATATCTGATTTCCATACCAGTTCATGTTGGTTCCTCAGCAGGGACAGCATTTGTCAAGGCGGCATCCCCACCCCCCACCCCCCGTTCCCGGGCCCAATCAATAAATGGCTCCCAAATGTCTTGTGGTCTCGAAGTGGCTGGCATTAAGTCCCAGCCTACGCTCAGTTGTGAATGTCCATACGTCACATCTTTAATCCATTCTTTAGCCGAGGGTACCCTCCCCCAGTGCATGGCTAGCTGGCGTTTAGCAAATAGAAGAAGAAGTGCATGGAGCTTACGTTTCTTCACTGGCGTATCTTTAACATAGCCCAGCAGTCCGAGCATAGTGGACAGGGATATACCAACAATCTGATTGATGGATGTGTCCCTTTCTGCGCTCCGGGTCGCAGCACCGGAGCGTCCGCTTCCATGCATATATAAAGACGTGTAATGAGTTTGAGTGGTGACGGGGAATGTAGCAATTCTCCAGGGCTGAGAGAGTTGGCAGGGGGCGGGAAGTCCTCGTGTAATGCACGACATGCTGTGCGTAGTTTATGATAAAGAAACATGTCAGAAAATCACACACCCTGACCCTCGATCTCAACTGGGGGGGTCCCTGAATGTGTTGTCAGGGTATAGGTCTGCAAACGTGTGTAATGTCAGTTTCTGTGCCGTTGTCTTGCTTATCCCCTCTTTGACACCAGGTAGCATTGGGTTTTGTGCTAATGGTATAGAGGGGGCATACAGTGTCAGAGCACCCGCCTCTCTGTGCAGCCCATCCCAAGCCCAGCGTAGTGTTTTAGCAGTATCAATATCCTCTCTTGGGCATCTAAACGGCTGATACAGCGCCACCCGTATAAGTATAGGCTTTACCGCGTCAGTCTCCACTGCCACATGAGGCTGGAACGGTGTTGGGTGAACCCAGTAATGTAAAAACTGTGCCTGCGCACAGAGTGCATATAGTTTCATATCTGGAGCCCCCATACCCTCCTGCGTCAACGGTAGTGTCAATAGTTGCCACAACACTCTAGCTTTCCCCCCAGCCCACACCAATGATATCAACAGGGAGCGAAGTGTTTTAAAAAAGGCCTGCGTAAGGATGAGGGGTAAGTTGACAAAGAGATACAAAAATGTGGGTAATATTACCATTTTAGCCAGGGCAATCTTCCCAGCCGGAGATAGCGGTAGCTTCGACCATATCGCAACCTTATCTTCCAGCCAAGTCACGGCGCGGCCATAATTCGGCCTCCATATCTCCTTCAAATCGCAGCTAATCCAGATGCCCAAATATTTAACTTTCCCAATTTCCCATTTCAGCGCAAACTCAGTGGTCGTGGCTTTAGTGTTATCTGTCAGGGGAAATATAACTGACTTTGCCCAAATAATGGATACACCAGCCAATCCTACAAATTTAATCTATTCTATTCTATTCTCTGAGCAGGGAATCTAAATTTATCGCAAGGTCTGTAAGATACATAGTAACGTCATCTGCGTAAAGTGAGATGTCCAGTCAGTATTTAATGGACATAACTCCAACAGGCAGCAGCGTCTGCAGGGACCTGTTCAGGAGTTCTCTTTTCTACTCTTTTCTAATGATCTCTTTCCTCACTTGCCAAGACAAGACTTAACAACTGACTCACATCTTGCCATCAGGTGTATAACAGTTAAGCTCAGGATATCTTCATGAATTTCATGAGATTCTTACATATTTCTATAAGTCCCAACTTGTGAGCGAACCGTTGCCATGGGAAACTTCTGCCCAGAGTATGAACAGAGAGGAAGGACCTCCCTTTGTTACACACTCCGTACGGGACGCATAGGAAGAATCCTACGCAAGCAGAATGGGACCTGTTGCCGGGATACTGGTAAGGCCAGATGCAGAAGATGGGGAGAGGGGGGTTCGGGAATGACCCGAGTCCTACGCAATAGTTTATTTTACAAAAAAGTATGTTCCCGAGGGGGCGCAATCCTTTGGAAACGTTGCACCCGTGCCCTCTGAAAACAATAAAGAAAAAGACTTCTAAGGGCTAAAACTGAGCGCCCCCAACATTTGGTAGGGGGGAAAAGCTTACAAATAAAACTTACCTGAACCAAGCATCCCCCTAAGGAGGGAATATAACCGCCAAATACTTTACTTAAAACATGTAAAACATTACAATGCAGGCAAAATACATTTAGAGAATAATAATAATAAGATAAGCTATAAATTATTATAAGATAAGCTATTCAAAGGGCCAAAAGTAAAATAAAGGCAGATTAAGAAATACATCCTAAAGAGGAGTAGAGCTGGTATACTTATCTTGATGGGCAGCTAATAAAAGAGGAAGATGATGCAGTGCACAGGATACTTATACTGCTTGTCTGACCTTCTTTACTTTGTGATGTATTTAGTGTTCTTTAAAGGGCTGCATGTTTGGACAGAAAATAAAAGCATATGCATAATGGTAGTCTCTGTTATCTTTAATGAAATCAAGATTCTCTCTGCATAGTAATTAAAGAATTACCATTCTCACATATATGTATTTATTAATGTTAACTACATTTGTGGGTGACCAAGGGGTGTGATTGGTAACTGTGCCTCCCACTCCTAGGCATTCTCCAGAAGGCAAAAGGACATTGCGGTCTTCCAATTGGTTATTCTGAGGAGTATTACTATCTATGTCACTCATGGCCGGCTCTAGGGCTGTGCGATTGGTGCCATTGCACCGGGCACTGACTTGGGGTGGGGCCGTCATTTTTGCAAGTATATTATCATTTTAAGAGCAGCCTGCTACTGCGTTCCTGGCCTACAGCAATTTTCAGGCATCATTTAAAAGGTCAAGAAAACTCCTGTGGTTAATCGTCTTCATGGAAAGAGACCGGAGGTTTGTTTAGTGGACGTTTTGACCAATCCTAAGATAGTGCAGAGGGTTAAAATGCCTTTGTCAATGTATAGAACATGTGTCCACATTTTAGCATCTGGTGCAACTTCCATTATTTCCAAGAGAAATTGCCCAAAAAAAACATTTTCTCACAAACATGGGTTGTAGGAAAGTGGATTATTAGAAGGTGAGAGTAGTCTCCTTCAGCAAAGCAAGGCAGTCCTGGCCTTAAAATGGCACGGAACACCATAGTAGTGCACACCTAAGTGCATTAGGTATACCTACATGCCCTGCCATATACTAGGAACTTACAGGTAGGTTGTCTTGGCCAATTATAATTATACCAATTACCATATACGTTTAGAGGACAGAGCACTGGCTCTGGGCCTGGTTAGCAGAGCCCAGGGCACTTTCAGAGTCAGTAACTACCAGTTTCAGTCAAAAATGGGGGTGATCAGGGCAAAAAGGATGGCTTTCTTACATAGCTTCTCCCCAGACGAAAGGTGATGGGCAACTAACTTATACACTGGTAGTCCTCATCATCTAAGTGGAAAAATCCTGGAAAGTCAATTTGCATTGGCATGGACAGTCCAAGGTCGGTGTTCCACTGTGTAGTCCATCCCCAACCCAGAAATGCGTCATTGGCAAGGGTGGGTAATTTATCCGGTATCCGCCTTCCACTCAATCGGCAGCAGCCGCGGTGGACCAGGGTCGGGACCGGTGAGTGCAAAGTGCACAAGTAAAAGTTAAAGTTTTAAAAGCATTAATCTTTTTATAAGCCCAAAAGCGTGGGCAGTCAATAGCAGCAGTAGCAAGTAATCAGCACAGACACTTCGACACACTAGATAGGGAGAAACCCTAACAAATCCGCTACGCGTTCGGGGCAGTATTCGGGTTAAATGGTGGGGAGCGGTGAAGTGTGCCCGCCTCCTCCACGGCCCGGAAATGCATCACTGGCGAGGGTGGGTAATTGATCCGGTCTCCTCCCTCCACTCAATCGGCAGAAGCTGCGGTGGACCAGGGTCGGGACCGGTGAGTGCAAAGTGCAAAGTGCGCAGGTAAAAGTTAAAGTTTTAAAAGCATTTATCTTTTTAAAATCCCAAAAGCGTGGGCCGTCAATAGCAGCAGTTTTACTCCATTTTGGGTTGGCAAGAGGGGGGACTCCCCCAACCAATAGAAGCTTGGTTAGAAGCTCCCTCTGCTATGACCACTTCCTGCAAAGTGTGGCAAATTTTTGAATGCACTGTGTTCAGAAAAAACAAAATGGAGAACATCTCACCATGGTATGTGTGCCTGTGTAACCCATCCCAAAGGTGTGGCCAACAGCTTAATACCCTTCCAACCCCTCTCTTAATCAAAATAGGGGGTCTCCCATCTGGCTGGGGATCAAGGAAGTGGGGGCTTGCCTGGTTGCTGTGACATCGGTTCTCCTGCCTTTGAAATCCAGCTTATCTCCCCAGCCCTCTTCATCTCCCTGGCTTATCTAGGAAGCAAATCTCCACCCACCAAATGGTTGTATTGTTGCAGCCCCAAGCCTCTTCACACCTCCTCAGGGAGCAGCTTGGCTCGGGCTGTAAAAGGATGACCAATCAGAAGAGGCTGCTACAGAGCTGCTTTAGGTAACTTCAGGATAGTAAGTTCTAAAACTACTTTCCTGTAATAGTTATAATAAATGAGGCCTTGGCAAATTGTTGAGCTTATTGTCACCATTATTTTGATGCTTTAAATGATATTGCTAGCTAGCTCCAATCAAAGGTTAGACTTTATTAAGTTTAATAAAGCCTTCTCAATTACTCTATGGGCCTAGCAGCACTACAATATAGAAAAACAACGTTGGCTATTTTTCTCTACCAGGGCATATACAACATATTTATATTGTCCCTGCTTTTTATAACAATGCACCCTATACCTAGGGGCAGACCTTAGGGTTGACTTATAGGTTATAAAATGGCAGTTTGTAACTTTGGAGTTGCTTATAATTCCAATATCACATTTGGACATAGTTTTATTTTAAAACTAGCCTGAAAGGCAGGCTTGTCTTTAAAATGTCACCAGACACCACAGCAGTGCACACCTAAGTGCATTTAATACACTGCGGTCTCAAAACCTACGTACCCTTCCATATACTAGGGTCCTAAAGATAGGTTGTCTTGGCCTATGTGAGCTTTTCCAATTACAATATACCTTTAGAGGACAGAGCACTCGCCCTGGGACTGGTTAGCAGAGTCCAGGGCACTTTCAGAGTCAGTAACCACCAGCATCAATTATCAAAAGAGGGGTGATCC